>NC_140518.1:48149952-49545385 GCF_964339955.1 Pipistrellus hanaki
GCTGGCTGCAGGCACCCAGGACCCAGCTGGCATTGCCCAGGTCAGCTACAGCTGCAGGGGACCGTGGGTGGGTGGCTTTGTCTGGGCGGCAGCCACAGGCACCCAGGACTATGGGCAGGCTGCCTGTCCTTCTCCCGGGCTGCAGGCACGGGTGCTGGTGCCTGGGACCGTGGGGAGGACGGTTTGTCCCTCTCCCAGGCTGCGGGTGCAGGCACTGGCACCGGAGCCGTGGGGCAGGAGCGTGTCCCTCTCCTGGGCTGCAGCCCCAACCACTCGTGCCCGGGACTGCAGGGCATGTGGATTGTCCCTCTCCCGGGCCACAGGCGCAGTCCCTGGCTAGGTATGTGTTTTACAATCCACAACTGGATATGTTTCATAAATGTGCTTTGGTTTGTTATAAAAAATTATTCCTGGTAATTTTTAAAAAGTTAAGTAACACCTAAGTGGAGAACAAACTAAGATTTGGCAGCTAAAGGAAGGAGTTAAACTGTCGCTGGAAATGATGACATAGTTCATCTCTCTTATTTTAGTTCTTCCCATAGTCAAATCCAATAATTGAAAGGGAGCCTTAATTTTCATAGCATTATTAGGCATGGCAAATACCTCTGTGATCATCAGTCCTGTACTCTCAGTTTTGCCTGGTCTGATTATAGTTGTGGTGAAACTTTAATTATCTTTCAGTTTTCATTATGGTCCTGGCCAAGATTACTTCACTTTAGGGGACTGTTGATTCTAAAAAATGTTATTGCTTAGTGATTTAAATCTTTATGTAACAAGAACAATTAGCCCTTGGCTGAGTGGCTCGGTGGCTTGAAACATCATTTCATACAATACAAGGTTAAGGGTTCTATCCCTGGTCAGCACCTGTACTGGAGGCAACCAATCCATGTTTCTCTCTCACATTGCACTCTCCCTGCCTGCCTCCCTTCCTCCCTCCCTCCCTTCCTCCTTCCCTTTTTCTTTTCTCCCTCCCTCTCTCCCTCAAATCAATAAACATCCTCAGTGAGGATTTAAAAAGAATAATTAAATAAATTTCTTTTTTGATGCCTATCTGGCAGGTTGCCGGTAAGGCATCTGGACACCTGAAAGCATTAGATGTGTGTTGTAGTGCTCTTAGCTTTCCAGTCACTTAATTTGAAAAGTTACTATAAAAACCATAGTTTTCCTGTATATTATTATTGCAGTTTAGCCTTTATTATGTCAACGTTTTAAAAGCACTCAGATGTCAGAGAGTTAGCAACAATGCTGTCATCACCACAGAGTTCAAGACGTTCGATTGCAGTAGCTCCGCCTGAGGAAGTGCAGGTGGTGGTTAGAGCTGCTGTGCTGGGCTCTGCTGAGCCGAGCGGCATCCCCTTGCCCCAGCCTCTGCTCCACTGTAGAGGCCGAGAGGCTGGCGACCGCCAGCACTAGGAGCACGCCTGCAAAAGTCACAGCAAGCAGCCTTAGCATCAGATGGTCTTTGAGTTTGTAAAACAGGTTCATTTACATTTTAACCTTTAAGGTGGGTTTCATTTCCAGATCATATGAGAGTGATGTCTGGGGTTTCACCCGTACAATTTTTTTTTCAACATTGTCTTTAATAATAGCATAAATGAAAGCTTAAATGTAGTATGGAAGAAAATTTTAAAATGGTTATAGTGTAGAAGTATAAATGAAAATGAAAGATAATTCCTTACATTTACCATTATAAGTTCTAAATTCCATATAATTTCCATATTATATAAATCCCTTTAACATTTAAGCTATACCTTAGAGATATATTAATATAATATGCCGCTATCCCATGTATTCTTGTTATCCATTGTTACAAACGAGCACACCATTTACATTAAAAGCAATAGGTCACTGGATCAGATCAGTCTTCCATTGGATTATTTATATCTTTTGATTTCTTAGTTTGCTCAGTATAAATATATTAGTGATTAATTTTTAAGTACTTATTGAAAAATTCATATGAAAGTTTATTTTGTCAAAAGACTGTTACTCATTGCCAAGGTTATCAGTTCACATGTATTAAGTTGCATGTTACAGAAAGCCCCATGCAAGGTGACTTCCATGAAGGTATTTGTTGGTTGTGTAAGCGGAAGGCCAGCTATCGGCCACACCTGAGGGTTGATTGAGTTACCACACCCACAATGCTGCCACGAGTTCTGTTGTCTTTTCTACTCTCTGCTTCTCACCCTCCTCTCACGATGACAGGATGGTTCCAGCCAGTCCCAGGCTTAGCTGATGTCTCCCGCACGTCCAGCCATCTTTCAGAAGCTCACCCAGAAAACCTTTCCTTAGTTGCGGGGTGTGCCCACGCCTTGAGCCACCAACCATGGCTGGGGATGGGATGTTTTGAGTCACCCAGGCTGGGAGTCAGCTTCCCCTCAAGTAGGGGCTCTGGGAGGCCGTACAGAAACCCCAGTCAGACTGGGTGGTTACCTAGAGGTGGAGGCCGCTTGGGCTTCTTTTATAAAGGGCTCGCTTCGCTTCATTGATTTCTATTTTTGTCTCTAGGGTCTGTGACAACAACCAAACGCACAGGCATTCCAGCTCCTCGAGAACTTTCGGCAACTATCTCAAGAGAGAGAACTGTGCCACGTGGGCCCTCCAACCCAAAGAAGTCGGTGTCTAGTCCAACTTCTTCCAGTGCACCCACCCCTACCAAGCACCAGAGGACCACGTCCGCAAGGCCCAAGCCGGAGAACGAAGGTGGAGAAAAGGCTGTGCTCGAGGCCCACGTTCGGGAGCTTTTGGCAGAGGCCAAAGCCAAAGACAGTGAAATTAACAGGCTTCGGAGTGAACTGAGGAAATGCAGGGAGAAAAGGACTCCAAAAACTGGAGGGAGCGACGCTCTGGACCCAAAGGTGGACGGAGCATCAGTCTCACCAGATGACTCTGAGCCTTTGATACAAGCTCTTGAGGAGAAGAACAAGAATTTTCAGAAAGAGCTTGCCGATCTAGAGGAGGAAAACCGGGCCTTGAAGGAGAAACTGAGCTATTTTGAGCATTCACCCAACTCAGAAGGGGCTTCCAGCCACACCAGTGACAGCAGCTGTCCAACATCCATCACCCAGGAGTCAAGCTTGGGCAGCCCTCCTGGGAACCCGCTGTCCGGGGAGGTAGATGAGTGTAAAAAACACGCCCCCCAAAGTGTGCTACGGACGTCGGGCTCTTCAAGTAGCGATGTCACCAAAGCTTCTCTGTCGCCGGATGCCTCCGACTTTGAGCACATCACAGCGGACACCCCCTCTCGGCCCCTGTCTTCCACGGGCAGCGCCTTTAAGAGCTCCAGGTGCTCTACCACCGGGAGTTCCCCCAACAACGCGAGCGAACTGTCCCTGGCCTCCCTCACGGAGAAGATACAAAAGATGGAGGAAAACCATCACAGCACAGCAGAAGAACTGCAGGCTACTCTACAGGAATTGTCAGACCAGCAACAAATGGTGCAGGAATTGACAGCAGAAAATGAGAAGCTGGTGGACGAGAAGACGATTTTGGAAACTTCCTTTCATCAGCATCGAGAGAGGGCAGAGCAGCTAAGTCATGAGAACGAGAAGCTGATAAATCTCTTACAAGAGCGAGTCAAGAAGGAGGAGCCCAGCACTCAGGAAGGAAAAGTCCTGGAGCTAGAGCAGAAGTGCACAGAGATCCTGGAGCAGGGCCGCTTCGAAAGGGAGAAACTTCTCAACATTCAGCAGCAGCTGACCTGCAGCTTGAGGAAGGCTGAGGAGGAGAATCAAGGGGCGTTAGAGATGATCAAACACCTGAAGGAAGAAAACGAAAGACTGAATGGGTTTCTGGAACGGGAACGGCAGAACAGCAGCGTGATGGCCCAGACTCTGGAAGAGTGCACAGTGACCCTGGAAGGGCTGAAGCTGGAAAACGGGTCTCTGAAAGCTCACTTGGAGAATGAGAAGCAAAAAGCTATGGAGGCCAGTTCTGTGGGGCAGACGGCAGAGGGCTGTGAAATTCAAGAAATGCTGAAAGCAGCTCGAGCTGAGAAAGATCAGCTGGAACTGTCTTGCACTGAGCTCAAACAAGAATTACTAAAGGCACATGGTGACCTTAAGCATGTTTCAAGTCTACTAGCCAAGGTAAGGAGACACCTCTTTATCAGTATTTGCTCCTCCTTGTTAACACTTCCTCCTTGGTCTTTAAATTCAGAGAGAACAGAGAATCTTTTGCTTAGTCATGTTCGTTCTGTTAGATTCCAGACAGATTGGAGATACAAAAATGAAATACCCCCAGTTTCTGACTATAGGCAGTTCCAAACGTGGTGGGGACATAGTGAATCCAATCAGCCAGTGTGATCCAGGGATGAGGGACAGCCCAGAGTCTGGTGCCAAGGAGGAGCGCCTAGAATATGTAGGGTAAAGGAGGGCAGTGCAGGAGGACTTTTTGAAAGAAGTGACAGTGAGCTGAATCTTGTATCAATAGAATGAGTGAGAGTGTCTGGCCAGTGTGGTTCAGTGGTTGACCATTAACCCATGAACCAAAGAGATCACTGGTTCAGTTCCCAGTCAGGGCACATGCCTGTGTTGCAGGCTCAATCCCCAGTTAGCGATGTGCAGGAGGCAGCTGATCAATGATTCTCTCTCCTCCTCAGTGTTTCCATGCCTCTATCCCACTCCTTTCCTCTCTCTAAAAATCAATAAAAACAACAAAAAATTAGTGAGAATTATCCATGTCTGTCAGCATGCTTGGGATGCTAGTAACAGAAAATTAAAGTCACCCCAAATTTCCCCACCAAGTAATAATATAACCAATATTTTGGTATTTTCTTGACATATGTTATGTGTTTTTCCCACAAGTTAAACATTTTTTTGAAGAATCACCCTGTATACATTGTTAACTTTTAAAAATGTAACGTTTTCTGAGCATATTGTCATTATCATTTTTTGGTACATTATTTTAAAGACCAGATAGTATTCTATTCTGTAAATATTTTGCATATACTTTACTAGTTGCCTGTTGTTGAATGTTTGTGTTCTTGTCCAGTCTTTTGATACTGTAAATGCGTATTTTATATCTCTCATTATTTCCTTAGAAAAAATTTCTGGACAGTGACTTCTTGTTTCAGAGTATGACCATTTTACTTTTTTTTTATTTTTATTTTTTTTAAATCAATCTTTATTGTTCATATTGTTACAAAGATTCCTCATTTCTTCCCCCCTCCACCAGGTTCCCACCCCACCCTCCGCCCCCTCCCCATCCCCCATTGTCCTCATCCATAGGTCCAGTTTATGTTCAGTCTCTTCCTCCCTCCCTTTCCCCGATAGTAAATCCCTTTTCAGATAGTAAATCAGTTACTTAGCATTTTCTCATATCAATAATACCACCACATGCCCAATGATACATTTCACACAAAAGACATTTCCAAATAGGTCAACCAGCCTCATCCAGGCCCCACCCAAGGCACTCACAGATCAACACCCCAGCCCTATACTAACTCAACACATCCAGATCCAAGCCTTCATCACTTGATTCAGCAGACCCTCAAGTTCCCACAAAAGTCTGAGAGGCAGCCGTGGGGCAGGGGCAGGCGAGGAGCGAGCTGTTCCGGGCCTGGCTGCTCTGGGCCTGGCCTCTGTTGCTCTGGTTCATTCCACAACCAGCTGCTCCGGGTCTGGTCACCTCCGCTCCCGACCTAGTTGCTCTGGACCTGGTTGCTGCTGCTCCGGGCCTGGCCGCACCCGACCCAGCTGCTCTGGGCCAGGCTGCTCCGGGCCCGGCCACTCCGGGCCTGGCCGCTCCCAGCCTGGCAGCTGCTGCTCTGGGCCTGGCCGCTCCCAGCCTGGCAGCCGCTGCTCCGGGCCTGGCCACACCAGACCCGGCTGCTCCGGGCCTGGCAGCTCCCAGCCTGGCAGCCGCTGCTCCGGGCCTGGCCACACCAGACCCAGCTGCTCCGGGCCCGGCCGCTCCCAGCCTGGCAGCCGCTGCTCCAGGTCTAGTATGACCATTTTAAAACCTTCCAATGCATTTAGCCAGATTGCCCTGCAGACACATGACCCCAGTCTGTCCCCCTTGCACCTTGCCAACAGTTGACATCAAGTTGGTGGGTCATTTGGATCTGGTTTCCATTTCCTCTTTTCCTCACCTTTTTTGCTTGGAAAGATCTTCCTCAACACAAGATCACAAATTGAATCATCACTTCTTTCATTAAAAAAATAATCCTTTAATTAGTTTGGAACTGTGTTACATGATAAAGATTGATAGTGGTTATAAAATACTAGAGGCCCAATGCACAAAATTCGTGCATTGAGGGGAGGGTGTCCCTCAGCCCAGCCTATGCCCTCTCTAATCTGGGACCCCTCGAGGGATGTCCGACTGCCCATTTAGGCCCCATCCCGGTGAGATAAGGCCTAAGTGGGCAGTCGGATATCCCTCACAATCCAGGACTGCTGGCTCCCAACTGCTCGCCTACCTGTCTTCCTGATTGCCCCTAAGTGCTTCTGCCAGCCAGCCTGATCACTCCCCTGCCAAGCTGATTGATGCCTAACTGCTCCCCTGCCAGCCTGATTGCCCCTAACTGCCCTCCCCTGTAGGCCTGGTCACCCCTAACTCCCTTCCCCTGCAGGCCTGGTCCCCCCCAACTGCTATCCCCTGCAGGCCTGGGTCCCCCCCGCCCCCAACTGCCCTTCCCTGCAGGCCTGGTCACCCCTAACTCCCTTCCCCTGCATGCCTGGTCCCCCCCAACTGCTATCCCCTGCAGGCCTGGGTCCCCTCCCCCCCCAACTGCCCTTCCCTGCAGGCCTGGTCACCCCCAACTTCCCTCCTCTACCAGCCTGGTCACCCCTAACTGCCCTCCCCTGCAGGTTTGATCACCCCCAGCTGCCCTCCCTTGCAGGCCTAGTTCCTCCCAACAGCTCTCCCTGCTGACCTGGTCTCTCCCAACTGCCCTCCTCTGCTGGCCATCATGCGGTGGCTATCTTGTGTCCACATGGGGGGCAGGATCTTTGACCACATGGGGGCAGCCATCTTGCGTGTTGGAATTATGGTCAATCTGCATTACTCTTTTATTAGATAGGATAGAGGCTTGGTACATGGGTGGGGGCCAGCTGATTTGCCCTGAAGGGTGTCCTGGATCAGGGTGGGGGTTTCCTCAGGGCATTGGGGGGCCTGGACGAGGAGCCTGTGGTGGTTTGCAGGCCCCCACGCCCCTCAGCAACCCAAGTGGAGGCCCTGGTATCTGGGATTTTTTTATCTTGTACAATTGAAACTTTGTAGCCTGGAGGGGAGGCCTAGGCCCTCCAGGGCTACAGAAGCTTGGCTTCCTCCATCACCCGGGGAAACCCTAGCCTCCTGCTCTCTCCAACTCTGTGGCTGCCGCCTTTTTTGTTGGGATTTATTTATCTTCTATCATTGAAACTTTGTAGCCTTGAGTGGAGGTCTAGGCCAGCAAGGGCAGGCAGAAAGCTTGGCTTCCTTCATTGCTGGGGAAACCCAAGCCTCCCTCCTGCTCTCTGTGGCCACATCCATCTTGGTTGGGCTTATTTGCATATTTGCTCCTGATTGGATTGTGGGCGTGGCTTGTGGGTGTAGGGGAGGTATAGTCAATTTGCATATTGCTTTTTATTAGGTAGGATTCTGCTCACTCACAGAGGAGTGCTGGACAGTATGGGCAGGTAGCTTCCTGTGTCCCAATTTCTCTGAGCTCTGGGTCTGTGATTTAGGTGTTCCTCCGTGAATGCAGTTGAAAACATCTTCTCACCTACTTCAGGGTTGTGACTATTTTTAAGGAAAAACCTGATTTCGTCATTGGGCTGTGTAATGAGCTAAGTAGTGGATAGTGTTGGGAGCTTTATCCTTGTCTATGTCCTAAATTCACAGCATTTTATTGAAGCATGGCAGCAGTTTCATTGAAGGCGCTAGCCAAGTGCCCATTCGGACTGTGGTTGGTAATTGTAGCTTTCCATTAAGTTGTGACGTCTGTGGTGGAATTGTCCCCTTCCCTTACCCCATTACAAAATGTTTAATCTCTTAGGAGACCTTTTTTAAATCCTCCATCGGTCCTTCATCTATTTCTTTGCTATTTATATTGTTATTACATTAAATATGTCAATGAAAATTAATTTGGCATCTTAAAACAATAGCTTATTTTTTTCTGGTCATAAACTGCATATTCATTACAGAAGGCTTTAAAATATGGAAAAGTATAAAGAAAATATTACCTTTAATCTAACTGCTTGATAAAATATTGCTAACATTTTGCTGTACTAATATGTCTTGAGACGTTTCCCCAGTTTATGTACATTTGGCCATGCATACAAACTGGTATTGACATACTTAAAAATTTTTAATCTTCCTATTCAGGGAAGGGAGTATGTCACTCGATGTTTTATGAATACAAAGCCCAGTCAGAGTAACTTATCAGTTCCACTGTTCATCTGTTTCTGATTAATTTGTTTCTGATTTATCTTTATTGTCCTTTCATCCTGCTTTTTGTACACTTCCTTGGTTTCTTCCTAATAAAAATCTTTGTTAATTTAAGTTTGTCCTTACTTGGTTGATAATGAAAGCATTTAGAGGTATGAATTTGCCCTTTATTATAGCTTTGGCTTAGGGAAGACAATAAAATCTGGAATTTTGGGGATAAATAAATCTAATTTGGAGAAAAAGGAAAAGCATTTGCATTCTCTGTGCAAGGTACAACTTGTTTTAAATCAAGTTGTTAATTATATTACTCATATATTCCATATTTTTATCTATTGGTTGCTGATTAAAATGATCAAATTTAAGAGAAAAGGAGGGAAAAGGTTCTAGCTAGTATTTTGAGTGAAGAGTATAAGATAAAAGATGTGAGATCTGGTGTCACATGGAGTTTCCTTTGTGTATATCAAGACTCTGGGTGTGTGCTTCTCTGCGGTCCTGTGTACAGGGACCTGCTCTGGAGTTGCAGTGAAGCTGTAACTTGTACTAATCTTGCTGCCCTTTTCTGTTACCATCGGACAGTAAAACCCAGTCCTCCTGGGCATATCACCAGCCTATGTAGTCCACCAGCAACCACAGTTCAAATGATAAGGCAGAGGGACTCATGCCCACAGCAAAGAGGGGCACTTGTGGCACAAACTGTAATGACGGCTGTCCGGTGCTGGTCGGGGAGGAGGAGCCTGTGTTTCATCGTGGCTGACAGTGAAGTGTGTGGCCTGGGCAGGCCTCTTGCTGTTGTATAGTGTTGATGGTAAAGGTGACAGTGGAAGGATGCTGGCCCTGCTCCTTATTTAAAGGGAGCGCTTTTAACGTTACACAGGATGTCTGTTGGGGCATTTGCAGTATACCTTTTATTGAGTTATGCAAGTGTTTGGCTAAGAAGGGTTTTACTTTTTTAAAAGGATGGATATTGAATTTTTCTACATCTACTGTAGATCGTATGCATTTGTAAGATTTATGCTGTAGGTCTTGGATATCTGCTATGATCGTACAGTTTTTATGCAATAAAATGTTGTTTCTTCTTTAATTTGTTAAGGGGGTGTGAATGATAACAGATTTTCTTTTTTTAATCCTCACCTGAGGATATGTTTTTTAATTGATTTTTAGAGTGAGAGAAAGGGAAAGATGAGAGAGAGAGAGAGAGAGAGAGAGAGAGAGAGAGAGAGAGAGAGAGAAACATCAATCAGTTGCCTCCCATTCGTGCACCCAAACAGGGATTGAACGCACAACCTAGGTATGTGCCCTGAGCAGGAATTGAACCTTCCATCTTTTGGTGTAGGGGACGATGCTCCAACCAACTGACCCACACAGCTAGGGCTATAGCAGATTTTCTAATGTAGTCTAGTGCTCAACCATCGTTGCACAGCTGGGTTCCATTCTGATTCTTCAGTTCTCAATAGCTTCACTTGATTTTTTGCAAAGAACTTTCAGCTAGACTCAAAGTGACTGTCCTATTAGACACCAAAGCAGACTGCTGGGTGATGAGCAGCTATTGCCCTGGAGCTCTGCTTTTATCCACTGTGATTTTCACAGAAGGTGAATACTATGAGGCAGGAACAAAGTAACCTGTTTCCAAAGAGGAGGAGAGGCAATGCCAGGCTGCCCGTAACCTAATAGATAAAATAAATCTGTGTATGTTTCCAGTTCAGTGACTCAGCGATTGTTCAGAGAGCCTCTGAAAAGCCTGAAAATGGGCTTTTTTTCCCCCCCCCCAGTCCAGCTGGGTCTGAAATTTATATGAATCCTCATACAAAATTCATAAAATATTTAAAAGAATTGTATGGATGTTTTGTAGACTTTTTTCCCCCCTCTCGTTGCTAATATCACCATCCTTTTCCGCTTTTCTGATACCCACATGTACAACATGCCTTTGTACACCTTTGAGGAGGGGCTAATTCCACAGAATCCTGGAGTCTGAACCTCCCCGCCAGCCAGCAGCATGGAGGGGCCTAGGGTTATTGTTTTTCCAGACTCTAATGCAATTAGGGTTACATTTTTTAGCTTTGAAGTTTTCAGTCATTTGTGATCTTGATTTCAAGTTAGAGAAATTTTATAAGACTTGAAACCTAGAAGTTTTAAAAGGAAATACTGATTTTTATCCCTCTGCCCCCTGAGTTTGAAAGCTTATCGGTGATATAGCCTTACAAATTCAGTTCTTTCTATAGAAACTCGTGTCTCTTCCAGAGGAGCAAGGAGGTTACACACTCACTGTGAGTGGTCAGGGAACACTAGAGGTGAAATGATCACTAATTGCAACAACTGCTAGGTCCATACTATCGTATCTATCAATAATAAAGAGGTAATATGCAAAGTGACCATCACTCCAACACACAAGATAGCCGCCATGTGCTCAAAGATGGTCGCCCCCATGTGGACACAAGATGGCTGCCATAAGATGGCCAGCAGGGGAGGGCAATTGTGGGCAATCAGGCTAGCAGGGGAGGGCAGTTGGGAGGGACCAGACCAACAGAGGAGGGCAGTTAGGGGCAATCAGATTGGCAGGGGAGCAGTTAGTGTCAATCAGCTGAGAGGGAAGTGTTTAGGGCACATGTGTCAAACACAAGGCCCGCAGGCCAAATCCAGCCCGCCAGGCCTTGCAATGTGGCCCGCACCGTGCTGTCATCACTGCACTCCGCTGTCAGTTTATGACATTGTCAGTTTATGACTGTTCAGTAAACCATTCGGCCCGCGATTTAGGCTGGATTTTATATTTTGGCCCCTTCTCTGATTGAGTTCGACACCCCTAGTTTAGGGGGTGATCAGGCTGGCAGTTAGAAGCCGTTCGGGGCAATCAGGCAGGCAGGCCTAATTGGGAGCCAGCAGTCCTGGATAGTGAGAGGGATGTCTGACTTCCCGTTTAGGCCTAATCCTACCAGTTGGACATCCCTCAGGGGTCCCAGATTGGAGAGGGTGCAGTATGGGCTGAGGGACACACCCTCTCACCCCCATGCACAAATTTTGTGCACTGGGCCTCTAGTAAGTTATAACAGTTTACTACATGCATCCTTAATTGTGTTTGAATCTCAGCATAAAATGCTTAAAGAATCATGAGGATTTCCCAGGCAGGTAGTTGCTTCATGAAGGAAAGAGTTTTTTCTTATTCTTGGGGATGTGGTTTAATGGTAATTTTACAGATGAAAAGATGGTAAGAATTTGGAAAAGGAAGTCATTAGGTGAATGAATGGATGTCTTATATAATAAAAGGCTAATATGCAGATTGTCCTGTCTACTGGGAGTTTGACTAGGAGTTCTATCAGGGGGCAGGGCCGGCCAACCAATCACCCGCAGCCCCTCCTCTGGCTAGTCTCCCCACGATCAGCTCCCCCGTCCCAGTTGGATAGGGCCAGCTGGCCAACCTCCTGCATCCCCTCCCTCTGCCTGCCCAGGCCCGATCAGACCCCCCCATTCACAAATCCATGTACGGGGCCTCTAGTAGGAAAAGAAAATACATATTGCACATTTTGTAAATACTATCTCTCTTTTCATAATGGGAGAATTTTAATTTATGTGTCAGTGGGTAAAATGTTCCACATTTCTATTCTCATTGGGCCAAACTGGAGTAACCACTGGCAAAACCAAAATTTGAGAGAAAGGTGTGGCAAGCAGATGATTCTGTTAGGCATGACTGCAGAACAGGACTTCCTAGAGGACTGAGATCTGAGAGCCTGGCTCCCCACAGGTGGCCTCTGAGGAGGAAGCCCGGGAGAGGTTTTGGACTGTGAGACACAGAACCTCCTAGTGTCAGCTGCCTAAGCAAACGGGCGTTCACTCTGCTCCCAGAATCAGAAGTCCAGGAGGCCGGGAGTTGGTAGCTGTGGTCAGGGGCTGCATGATGTGAGGACTCTGGGCTGGCAGCTCTGCGGTTCTCTCCGCCTTCCTGACAAGGGAACAGGGAGCACAGCATCTTCCCCATCTCGTCCTCACAGTCCTGGCAGGCAGGAGGCTTGGCAGGTGCCCAGGCACCTCAGCTTCACCAGGAGAACATTTCCCCCAGGAGCCCCCTCAGCAACTCCCTTTATATGTGGTCAGAACTCGGTCACTCACCTTCCTCCATCCACCCTCCTTGAAATCATGCGATCACATCCTGACTCTTGAACAGAATTGGGATTCTCTGTAGGAAAAAGGGAGAATGGTTTTGGGGTAGGGAAGAGCGCCATTTGCCACAGCCTCCGACAGAACTCCCTCCACAAGTCCACCTTCCCCACCCCTGTTCATTCTCCTCCAAATGCTCACAGAGATCTCCTGGGTAACGCCTGCAGCAGTTCCCCTTCGCACCGAGCACTCCTCCCAATGCGCGAAGCCCTGTGGTTGCCTTCTGCTTACACCTCCAGCCTTGGCCCCACTACTGTCCTCCCGCCTAGGCCCAGCCATGCCAGTTCTTGTCCTAACTCGCGTCAGACGAAAGAAGTAGAGGCTCTCTCTGCCAAAAATGTTTTTGCTTCTCTTTTTGCTTCCCTGACCCCCTTCCCCATTCTTCACTTGCCTGACCCTGTCTTAAGCTTTAGGTCGCAGCTATAGTGTCACTGCTTTCGAGAGGCCTTCGGCTCTTAAGGGTCATTGTCTCCTGGCCCAAACAGCCATCATGTCTGCATCAGCTCGAATCACTCGTGTGAAGCCCCATCCCCGTCCCCTCAGCGGAGTCCAGTGTTGGTGAAGCTCTTTGGTATAGTTTAGGGGAACTTAAGGATCACTTCCCTATAAATCATGGGCTGGATACTATTGGAAAAGTTGGCTAAGATTGAGTTGTTTAAGCTGAAAATCTGAACATTTCAATTACCTTCAGGTGAGACATTTCCCCCCATTCTCCAGGACATTTGGCTGGCAGTGATATGTCAGCTCCTGGTGAAACAGCCTATGACTTCATGCTGGAAAGGAAGCATATAAAAAACATATAAACAGAGACTGTTTTCCTGCTCCCACGCAAGTCAAGAGAGGCACGTTGAGGCAGCTTAGGGAAGGCCTGCAGCTCCTCACCGGGAAGCCTTCGAGGTGGGCAGTTGCCCCAGGAAATGTCCCAGCCCTCAGCCTGAAGTCTGCTCTGCAGCAGGAGCTAAAGCTTAAGGAGAATCAACTATACAACCAGAAAGCCCGTTACTCCTTTATTAGGTCAGCTGTGACAGCATGTGGCCCAGAATACATGGCAGTCACGTGTTGGCATGACTGTTGTTTCACCCCTCTGGTAGGGCTCTGCTCTTGAACCCATGTGAAGAGGGATGGGAGCTCAACCTGAGGGTTTGACAGTGCGAGATCCGATGTTTGAGTAGGGATGGGCTTGCCAGTGGGACCAGAATCACAGTCTGTGCTCCAGCTCCCTGGGCTCCATGTAGCTCATAAGAGGGAGGGGCTGCTTCCTCACGTGCACCCAGTGTCACCTCTCCTCTTTGGGTTTCCCTGACTGACTCCCTTTCCTTCTAAGGGCCTAGTTTTCTCTTTACACAGGTTAATATCTTTCATGAAGTCAGACCTGAATACCATTCTCTTTAACTTGTGGGACTTGTCTCTGAAGCCTAGCATTCATCCCTCCTGGGTGAGCACTGAGGGTCTCCTAGAGAGTTCCCAAAGTATGACACAGTCTTCTGCCCTCCTGGAGATGTCCATAGCCATTTTTCTTTTTCCATAACAAAAGTGTACACTAGGCCAAAACTGGTTTGGCTCAGTGAATAGAGCGTCGGTATGCAGACTGAAGGGTCCCAGGTTCGATTCCGGTAAAGGGCATGTACATTGGTTGTGTGTACATCCCCAGTGGGAGGTGTGCAGGAGGCAGCTAGTCGATGTTTCTCTCTCATCGATGTTTCTAACTCTCTATCCCTCTCCCTTCCTCTCTGTAAAAAATCAATTTTATATATATATATATATATATATATATATATATATATATATATTTTTTTTTTTTTTTTTTTTTTTTTAAGTGTACACTAAACTAGCAGACCCTCCTTGCACTGGCGTAGCAGCATTGCAAAACAAATAGGTCATGCCAGAATGAAACAGGGCTCTCCATCAGCCGTATCTCTTCAGAACAATGTCAGGATTGAGCAGGAGTTTTGTAGTCAACTTAGATGTAAAAACAAACACAAGAAAAATAACACACATTCTTACTCATAGTAAAGTTACTCAAGCAATCATTCCAAGATTATTTACTTTCATAATATATATAATTTTAACATTGTGACTTCTTCCATATATAAGGTATTTAATAAATACTTGTTGAATGAGTAAATGAATCAATGTCAGAAACTTGCAACAGAATTAGGAGAGAGGCTGCTTTAAATATATTCATATATTTTTAAAATGATGTTTATCATCATCCTATATAATAAAAGGCTAATATGCAAATCGACCTAACTGCAGAATGGCTGGTTGCTATGATGCATGCTGACCACCAGGGGTCAGATGCTCAATGAGGAGCTGCCCTCTCGTGGTCAGTGCACTCTGACATGGGGAGCGCTACTAGCCAGAAGCCCTGAGCCAGGCTCACGGCTGGCGAGTGCAGCAGCGTTGGTGGGAGTCTCTCCTGCCTCTGCGGCAGCACTAAGGATGTCCAATTGCCAGCTTCCTTAGGGGGAGCAGACCTAAACCATGGGTCAGACATACCCCAGGGGCTTCCGGACTGTAAGAGGGCACAGGCTGGGCTGCGGGGAACCTCCCCCTCTCCCCGAGTGTATGAGTTTCGTGCACTGGGCGTCTAGCATTTTAATAATAACAGCTAATATTTTAGTGCTTATGTGCTAAACACTCTTATAACCTTTGGATTATTTAATTTCATCATAATTTTATGGTATAGATACTATCATCTTAATTTTTTTTAGTTCAGAAAACTCAGGTTGAGAATAAGTTATTAGGCTAATTAACTGACAAAGCTAAGAAGTTGTTAGGTCTGACCCCAAACTCTTGCTCTTTTTTTTTTTTTTTTTTTTTTTTTTTTTTTTTTTTTACTACAGTTTACATTCATTATTATTCTACTAGGGGCCTGCTGCAAGAAGATTCCTGCAAGACTTCTGGCGGGCTTCCCTCGTGCCACACCGCTTCTCCCGCCCACACCTCTCCCGCTGCGGTGGGCGGGGCGGGGATCATGCCTAAACTGGCAGTTGGACATCCCCTGAGGGGTCCCAGATTGGAGAGTGTGCAGACTGGGCTGAGGGACACCCACCCTTGCACGAATTTTGTGCACTGGGCCACTAGTAATAAAATAGTTAGTATATTCAGACAGTGGGATGCTGTGCAGCAATGTATATCAATATGAATATATCTCAAAAACAACTTATAAAAGCATAATAAGCATAGTATAATACATGGCAAAACACAATACCATTCTATCTAATAAAGAGAGAATATGCTAATTGACCCTCACACCATCACAAAGATGGTGGCACACACAGCCAATAAGGAGAGGATATGCTAATTGACTGCCATGCCCTCAAAGATGGGCAGGATCTGGTCCCCTCAGCCCCGCTGGGGCGGCAGGCACGCAGCAAGGCCAGGCCCACCTCACGCGCCTGCCTCCAGAGTCCCCCAGTCCCCTCAGCCCCCGAGCCTCCCAGGGCCGGTCCAAGATGCAGGCAAACCTTGGATGACAGCTGCCCAGCCACTCAGGGCTGCCTGAGGTGTAGATACCAGAGCCGGCTGAGGCTTGCGCTGCCGGCAATGGCAGCAGCAGAGGTGTGATGGGGCATTGCCATCCCCTGATCGCTGGGTTGCCTCCCACCCCTGAGGGCTCCTGGACTGTGAGGCCAGGCTGAGGGACCCCCTCCAGTGGATGAATTTTCATGCACCAGGCCTCTAGTATAATATAATGCAGTATAATACAGCACACTGCAAAAGCATAGTATAATATAACATCATCTGTGTAAAAATTGTATGTATAAAAACTATGGAAGGAATGACCACATACCAATTTTAGAATAATGCATATTGCTCTCTAGGGTGGGAGAAAGTTGAGGTCTTAACAAATCTTATTAAAGTAAAAATATTTAATAAATGTTGGCAGAATTTTACCATTGTTAAGTCTGTATGATTATCTCATCACTTTTGGTGCTTTTCTGTATATTTTAAATGTTTAATGATTAAAAATTGGAAAGGTAAAATGTATTTCTGTGCTGTGACACTTTTCTTTACCTGATGCCTGCACATTTCTATGTTCTGTGCCTTCAGCTGGTGTTCTCTGTGACATTAATGTTATATAACTCGAAGAGAATCCACTGGAGCCACAAGTATTTGATGGTGAAAGAAATTTGGGGATGTCAGGATTTATAGTGTTGTTCTTGTCTTACCAGCAGGTGGCGCTGCTCCGTAGCAGATATGAGGTAAGGCAGCCGCCCCAGCCTCCTGGTGTGAAGGGCTGCTTTAGACCAGATGCCTGAAAGGAGGACATTTAAGTATGTGCAGCCTCCTTTATGTTAGTAGGAAGGGGTACAGAATCCACCCATTTGTCCTTGTGTATATATCACATTTCTCTGAGTATTTATAGCCTTAGCTGTGTCTGTGCTGCCAGGCAGGGCATGCACTTCCTCTGCTGTTGTGTTGAGGAGTCTGATGCTAACGTGTGGAGAACTGTTTCCTGTTACGTTGACCAGGGAACTTTCCTTTTATTTTAGGTGGAGAAGGATTATTCTTACTTGAAGGAGATATGTGATCATCAAGCGGAACAGCTGAGCAGAACCAGCCTCAAACTACAAGAGAAAGCATCAGAGAGTGATGCAGAGATTAAAGACATGAAGGAAACTATATTTGAATTGGAAGATCAGGTGGAACAGCATCGAGCTGTCAAGTTACATAATAACCAGCTCATCAGTGAGCTAGAAAGTAAGTGAAATCTAGCCCTGGGTGAAAGGTCGGTCAGGAGTGGATATAAAAGAAACCAGCAGCAGTGGGTAACTGGGGGATGGTATGCAAGAATGTTTATGAAAAGCCTCTTCTTAGTCTCCTAAGAAGAATGCAGTTATAAAGACAGAATAATTAACCTCTGAAACTACATTGAAAACTGGGTGATACAGAAGAAAAGATGGTTGTACGTGAGTCAACAGTGTGGGGTGTTAGGTATACTGTGTGTGAGCCACACTGCTGAGCACACTTGTCAGGCATAACAGTGTGTCCTCTTTTAGGATTGATGGCTGAAAAGATGGGTGACAGATGGTCAGGGTATCTGAACAGTGTGTGTCCTTGGTGCGGGAAAACAATGTCAACATGTGTCCTATTGATGGTAGGATATCAGATGACTTAAAAGGTGGCCATTTTGTTACTGAAGAGGCACCAGAATATGGCTTATTTACAAAGTCATTGTTTGCTTTGAATAGGGAAAGACATGTTTAAAAGTGATCAGTTAAATATTGCCTGCTTTGTCCAGATTAAGCCTTATTAAATGATCTTTTAATGTGTTTTGCTTTTGTAGCAAAATAATTAAGCAGAGATCTTTTAGTGATACTAACCATTGCTAAAAATAGCTTAGGTCAAACTGATCATTCATGGAATCCATATCTGTGAGTTCACCCACTTGCCAAAAGTTACTTGTAACTTCAAAATCAGAGTTCTCGACACCTCCACGGTCATTTGCGGACCTGCTCAGGGCAGTGGAAATTTGAACCTCCCAAAGTGCACCCCAGCTCAGGTTGAACTCAGTGACACCTTCTCACTTTATTTCTCCCATGTAAACAAGTCTTTTTCATGGTTTACTTAGTGCCATGATTTTTGCAGTTTTTGTTGGTGATTTCACTGTTTAAAATGAACCCAAGTATAGTCCCCAAATGCTGTGTAGTGTCCCAGGGCACAGAAAAGCTGTTATGTGCCTTATGGAGAAAACAGGTGTGTTAGACCAGCTTTGTTGAAACCCGATTCTAGTGCTCTTGGTGTGAATTCAGTCTTAGCAAATTAGCAGTGTTCATTGAATCATTCAGCGTTAACCAAAACTTAGAGGAAGTTCACCAATCTGTACATAAGATTGCTCCAGAAGGTGCTAAAAGTGTGTGGTATTTGATGAAGCTGTGGAAAAGTGGCCAAATTTGTAGCTTCATGTAGTGACAGCCAATTAAAAACCACACACAAAAAAACGTAGAGGACTGCATTACTACTGTAAAGCAAAAAGCAGACAAATTGGAAATCACATTTTCCAGGATCAGGAAAGGGCTAAACTCTTCTCAGTGGGTGGTGGCAGGCTTGCATGGCTCAAGGGCAACGGAGCGAGTGAGAAACGTTAAAAACTTGCAGGTGAGGCAGGTTCTGCAGATCAGGAAGCTATGGGAAATTTTTAAACATACCTGCTGACTGTTATGCAGGAAAAGGGTTATATGGGCCAGCAGGTTCCAGCAATGATGGGAGGGGCTTTTTTTTTTAAACAAAGACACTGACAAACAAGCTTATTGTATAAAACATACATAGTTCCCTTCTGGGCACAGGGCTAGAAAAAGCAGACCTTAATGCACATCTTGGTCTTTTCCAAAGGCACCCAGCCCCAGCAGAGGGAGCCACAGGCTGTGGATTCCTAATAGCTACAAGCAGGGTACTCAGGGTCAGTCACAAACAGAGTCTGACATTGTCCTGCACTAGAGATTAGAAGCCATAGTAGATCTATTGGGTCGGCAACTAAGTAATTGCGGATTTTTAAAAGCAAATCAAAGACAATTTTTTCATGGAACTAAATAACTTTATTCTGTAATGTATTGCCCATTTTGATCAATGACCTTTTGCCATCTTTCAGGCAGCATCATAATCCCACGTTCAAAAAACTTCTGGTTTTTATTAGCAAAAAACTGAATCAGGTACGATTTGACATCATCATCATTATTGAAATTTTTACCATTCAAGGAGTTTTGTAAAGATCGAAACAAAAAGTAATCAGATGGTGCAAGGTCAGGACTATATGGTGGATGTGGCAAAACATCCCAACCAAGCTCCATTAATTTTTGCCGAGTGACCAAAGATGTGTGTGGCCTTGCATTGTCATGATGGAATACAACACCTTTTCGATTTGTCAATTCGGGCCGCTTTTCTTCAACTGCATTGTTTAATTTCGTTAGTTGTTCAATGTAGACATCAGAATTGATCGTTCGGTTGGGTGGTAAGAGTTCAAAGTAGACAATTCCTTTGTAATCCCACCAAACTGATAACAAAACCTTCTTTTGATGAATATCAGCTTTTGATGTTGTTTGAGTTGGTTCACCTGGCCTGCTCCACGATCTTTTCCGCTTGATATTGTTGTAAACAACCCATTTTTCATCGCCAGTTATCAGTCGTTTTAAAAATGGATCATTTTCATTACGTTTCTTTAGCAAATCGCAGCTGCTAATGCGTTGCGTTAACTGTGATTCTTTCAGTTCGTGAGGAACCCATGTATCGAGTTTTTGAACATAGCCAAGTTGTTTTAAGTGATTTTCAATGCATGTATGTGATACATGAAGCTTCTCTGCAATCTCACGTGTTGTACTGTGACAGTCTGAATTGATTATTGCTTTGATTAGGGCGTCATCAACTTCAACTGGACGACCAGAGCGTTTTTCATCTTTGAGTGAAAAATCACCAGAACGAAATTTGGCAAACCAATTTTGACACTGCCGTTCTTTTAAGGCTTCGTCACCATAAACAGCACATAACTTTTTATGAGCTTGCGATGCGTTTTCCCTTTGCGGAAATAAAAAAGCAAAATATGACGAAAATGTTCCTTTTGATTTTCCATTTTTCAATGAACGCCAAACGAAAACTACAAAACAGATCAAAAAACTTTTTTTACTGATTAACAGCTGAATAGCCAACTATCAAATAACAAAATGTGTTTTACATTTGTACTACGTCTGCAAACCTAAAAATTCAACTGAAGCCATATATGTGTGAAACCCGCAATTACTTAGCTGCCGACCCAATATTTAATACACAGACACAAACCCAAACAGGCAGCCCCCCCCAAAAAATAAGCTTGAAATGAAAGAACAAGAGAATTCTCCAGAAGAAGAGCTAAATTAAGCAGAGGTAAGAAATTTATCAGACATATATTTCAGAATAATGATGACAAAGAGACTCAATAGCATGAAAAAAAATATAGTAACTATGAAGAATGACATTGCACCAATAAGGAATACAGTGGAAGGAATACATAGCAAATTAGGAGAAGCCAAGGATTGGATCAGTTAATTAGAAGACATGATAGAAAAAAATCAATCAGAGGCCCAGAAAGAAAAATCATTGAAAAAAACAGCAGGACAGCGTAAGGGAGAAGTACAAAACATAACAATATTCACATAATAAGTGGGACAGTACAAAACATAACAATATTCACATAATAAGTGTACCAGAGGAGGAAGAAAGCAAACAAGGGAGAGAGAATGTGTTTGAAGAAGTAATGGCAGAAAATTTGCCTAACCTGGTGAAGGAAAAAGTCACACAAGTTTAGGAGGCACAGTAAATCCCAATGAAGAAGAACCCGAACAGGCTCATGCCAATACACATCATAATTAAAATGTCAAAAATTAAAGACAAAGAGAGAATATTAAAAAGGCAGCAAGAGAAAAGCAATTCTACCAAGGAGCTCCCATAAGGCTGTCAGCTGATTTCTCATCTCAAACCCTACAGGCCAGAAGGGAATGGCATCGAGTACTCAAGGTAATGGAAAGCAAGGATCTAAAACCAAGATTACTATATCCAGCATGGCTGTCATTCAAAATAGACAGTCAAATAAAGAGCTTTTCAGACAAAAAAAAAGGCTAACGGGGTACATCACCACTGAGCCAAAGGGACTGTTCTAATGAGAAGGAGAAACAGAGAGAGAAACCTAGGCATACAGTGCCAGGGTGTTACCCTGCATCTATAAGGGTTCAGGAATCTGGAAAAGGGACTGCGAATAAATGAAGAGGCTAGAGAAGAAATATGAATTTGGAAGGCATATTGGGGGAGCCAGAAGAAGCTTAGTAGGAGTGACTAAGTTCCTCGATTATTCACACATCTTTCCCTCTAGCAAAACAGATATACATATCAAAGGTAAAGTTTGGTAAACAATAAAAAGATTATCAGGTTGGGGAACTGCCTTGGGCTGTTCCAGCAGCAGGCAATAATATATGCAGATTTTCAGAGCTGCTGAAGCTATCCATCAGCCTTCTGATAAACTTCTCTCCCTTATTATGCTAACAACTGGAATTTGCTTCCAGCAATAATGTTAAAATGGCAATAAATAAATACCTATCAATAATAATGCTAAATGTAAATGGATTAAATGCTTCAATCAAAAGACATAGGGTAGCTGAATGGATTAAAAAACAAAACAAATGACCCAGCTATATGCTGTCTACAAGAGACCCACCTCAGAACAAAAGACACACACAGGATGAGAGTGAAGTGATGAAAAAAAAATTTCCATGCAAATAGAAAATAAAGCTGGAATAGCAATACTCATATTCAACAAAATAGACTTTAAAATGAAGGTCATCACAAGGACAACAAAGGTCACTACATAATACTAAAGGGATCGATCCAACAAGAGGATATTATCCTGGTAAATATATATGCACCCAATATAGGAGCACCTAATTTTATTTATATTATATATATATATATATATATATATAAAACTTCTAGAGGACTTTAATGGAGAGATGGGCAACGACACAGTCATAGTAGGGAACTCTAACACGCCTCTGACTTCACTGGGTAGATCTTCCAGACAAAAACTTAACAAGGACACAGTGACTCTAAAGGACACACTGGATCAGATGGATTTAACTGAACATTTATAGAACATTTCACCACAAAGCAGCATTCTTCTCAGGTGCACATGGGTCATTCACAAATAAAGTCCACATGTTAGGACATAAAACAAGTCTCTGTAAGTTCAAGAAAATTGAACTGGCACAAGAATAGGCATATAGAACAATGGAACAGAAAAAAAGAACCCAGAAATTGGCCCAAGCAAATTATAATGCTCAATTGTTTGACAAAGGAAGCAAGATAATATATATGGGAGTCAAGAGATGTTTTTGGGAAAATTGGACAGATACATGGAAAAAAATTTAACTAGACCACCAACTTACACCACACACAAGAGAAAACCCAAAATGGATAAAAAACTGAAATGTAAGTTGTGAAATCATAAAAATCCCAGAAGAAATCATAGGCAGCAAAATCTCAAACATCTCTCTTAGCAATATGTTTACAGATACTTCTACCAAGGCAAAGGAAACTAGGAAGAAAATAAATAAAGGGGACTGCATCAAAATAAAATGTTTCTGCACAGCAAAAAAATAAAAAATAAAAATTACCAACAAAATGAAAAGAGAGCCAGTGTATTGGAGAACATATCTGGCAATGAATGATACATCTGATGAGTTAATATCCAAAATATATAAAGAACTCATAAAACTTAACAAAAGTAAGACAATACAATTGAAAAATGGGCAAAGGTACTAAATAGTCACGTCTCCAAAGAGGACATACAGATGACCAAGGGACATATGAAAAAAATTATCTGAGTCACAATCATCCAAGAGATTCAAATCAAAGCAACCATGAGGTACCATCTCACACCTGTCAGACTGGCTACCATCAATAAATCAATAAATGACAAGTGCTGACGAGGATGTGGAGAAAAGGGAAACCCCTAGTACATTGCTGGTGGGAAGGCAGATTGGTGCAGCCACTGTGGAGAACAATACAGGGTTTCCTAAAAAAATTAAATATGAAATTGCCATTTGACTCAGTGATCCCACTTCTAGGAATATACCTAAGAGACCCAAAAAAACAATCAGAAAGAATGTCTGCACCCTATGTTCATAGCAGCACAATTTACAATAGCTGACATCTAGAAACAGCCAAGTGCCCATCAGCAGACCAGTGACTAGAAAGCTGTTGTACATTATACCATGGAACACTATGCAGCTGTTAAACAAGAAGGATCTCTTACCCTTTGAGACAGCATGGAAGGACCTAGAGAGTATCATGCTGAGTGAAATAAGCCAGTCAGAAAAAGATAAGTTTCACATGATCTCACTCATATTTAGAATGTAATGAATAAAATAAACTGATGAACAAAATAGATCCAGAGACCTGGATGGATGAAACAGACTGGAATCTGAGAGGGAAGGCAGGGGAAGGTGGGTGGGTGGGAAGAGATCAATTAAAGATCTTATATGCATGCATGCATAACTCACAGGCCTGGGGTGGGCGATGGGAAGTGTGCTAGGGTGGGGGGTGGAGGTGTGCTATAAGAGTTCATTGGGGGAAAAGGGGGTCATATATCATACTTTCAACAATACAGATATAAGTAAGTAAGTAAATAAATAAATCACAAATAGCATTTTATTTCATGAAAATGTGACCAGAGCCTCACAGGACCTTAACCCTGTATTTCCTGTGAAGCAATAGTTTAATATTTTCTCATTGGGTTTGTGTGGCACCTCCATGTAATCAACAGATGATGAGAATTGAGTGTGTATCGTTCTCCTTGATAAGGGGAGTGCCGGGGTCCAGTGTTTGGGGCCTAACATATGGGCTCAGTGTCTTCAGGCTGACCTCAGTAGTCATGCTTGAGCATGCAGCGGAATGCCCAGCACCATGGCCAGTGACCAGTGGTTAGTGTGTACTTCAAACAGCATCATACTTGAGAAGTAGAAAGTCAAGAGAAGTCCAGTTTGGTTTGGTTTTTCACTTAGTGATACACTGCTGCTGAGAATTCTGTTGTGTTGTCCCAAATTCTTCAAAGTTGGCACAGGTATACCACGCAAGAAGCATGTTAACAATGTCCACACATGTCAGGCAGACTCCTGCACCTGTGTCATCACAGATGAAGCCGGGCAATAACACAGACCATGCGTCCTTTTAGCTTCCATCAGGGTTATTAAGGTATTATTAACATCTTTTCACTAGAAGGCCCAGGGACACACAAACCCAGCCAAGGATAATCACTCCTCCTCATAAAATCCTTGAGAGAAATGGACAGAAAAGTGAACTCATTTCTATAAAATGTTCTCATTTTGCAGCACTGACCCAAACACAAATTCTTGGGCCTCACATGCTAAATTAGAGTTTTCAGGGGAGGACCTGAGCCTGTGGGACTTTTTAAGCTTCTCTGATAAAACAACTCTGATTCATATTCTTAATAGACAACTGCTGCTCTTTAGTGGATCAGGAGGAAGCACTGAAGGATTGTAACCAGGTAGAGGACATGATCAGATTCAGAGTGAAATGACTCTGGCAGTAACGTGGGGGAATTGGAGACAGAGTGAGGAGCTAAAGATGGCCTGAGTGAGGGAGAGGAGGTCAGTCACGAAGGCTCTTGAAGCACACACACCGCCTTCCTCTGCCCTGGACCCACCTCCGTGGTCAGTCTGCGGCTAGGACATCTGTGCTTTTGAAAAGCTTCCCAAAGTGACTATGAGGTCTCACTGTGATTAAGAACTGCAGATCTGGAAACGGGCCTAAAGGCTCCGTGGTAATAACTAGTCACATCTTCTGTCTGCCACCCAGAAGCCTCACAGCGGAAAAGGGCATTCAGGACGATGTGCACAAAACTCAGGGAGGCCAAGAGCGAGTGTCTGTAGTGTGAGTAGCTGTGGCGGTCTCTTCCACAGCGCCATGTTGTGTACAGCCTGTCATCTGGGGTAGCCTGACCAAAACCCACGTGGTTCTCAGTTCACTGTGCTCTCTCTGAGAAGAACCTCCTGCTGGCTCCTGGCGTTCAGGTGCCAGAATGGGATTCTCAGGAGAGCGGGGGTTTTAACGCTGTTGCCGAATCCGGAGCCGCTCCTTCGCTGCCTTCCTTACCTTTCCCCAAGAGTCTCGCAGCTCTGCCAACTCCTGTCTGACCTCTTTGTTCCTAGGCAGTGTGATGAAGCTGGAGGAACAGAAAGCAGACCTGGAGAGGCAGCTGAAGACTCTGACCAAGCAGATAAAGGTGAGATGCGGTGACAGCCGGGATGGGGAGCTTCTCCAGCCCTTCACCCGAATCACCCTCTGAGGTTGGAAACCTTTGAAAAAATACCCTGACTACTCTCGCCAGCCTGTTTTTTCATAGCGCATTTCCATGGGATGGGCCCCCAGGTCCGTGTTGGCAGGAAGTAAAGGTAAAGCAGCCATTCAGTGTCAGGATGGAGAGCTCTGATGGCACCAAGGCCTGAATCCCACCTGCGCATTTTCCCTGTAGTGGGATGCCAGCGCCTCACTAAGACTGCCCAGCTGGTCTTTCTCAGTGTTGGGCATGGGGGACCAGAGCCCCCGCCAGGGTGCCAGCCCCAGCGGGCGTCTGATGTGTGCGTGTGCTCTGGCATTCTCAGGAGGAAACCGAGGAGTGGAGGCGCTTCCAGGCGGACCTGCAGACCGCGGTGGTGGTGGCCAATGACATCAAGTGTGAGGCCCAGCAGGAGCTGCGCACTGTGAAGAGGCGGCTGCTGGAGGAGGAGGAGAAGAACGCGAGGCTGCAGAAGGAGCTGGGGGACATGCAGGGCCACGGCAGGTTGGTTATGAGTGGGGCACCTGAGTCTGAGGGTCCCGAACAGTGCGTGGCTTCTCGCTAACCACCTTGCACGGCCGCCCGTGATGCTTTCTGTCTGTGCTGATGTTGTACCCTCTCTACCTCTCCTGCCATGCACACCAGGAACATTCCCTCCCGGACTGGTCACTGCCATTCTCCGGTGTAGGGTGTTGAGAAAGCTCTAGCCAGTGTCTCCTGGGCTGAGAGACGGACAGTCGTGCCGGGTGCTCCTGAGGTCTTCGTGTCCGCCGTGCCGGGCCGCGCTCACTGGCAGGCTGCAGCAGCACGGGCGCGCTCGGTGCGGGAAGTGTCGCCAGGTGCAGGGCTTGTCCCTCCTGGCCCTGGGACATGCTTCTGCAGGGGCAGCATCTGCAGGCTGCCTCAGGAAGTCTCTGAAACAAGCCACTTTGTTAAAAAGAATGAGCGTGGGAAACACACATATGGCTAATCTATGACTCTCTTCTGTTCTTGAGGGAGGGAAAGCACAGAGTATGGCCCCAGAAAACTTTCACAGCAAAATTTCAGGGGGAGGTATTCCTAACGTTAATTATGGTTTAAAATTTAAATGATTTACAAACAAGATTATAAATAATATTTCGGACTTGAACTAATGCAGTGTTATATTTCCCCAATCAGGAATAAATGTCCTTAACTTTGAAATTATTGGATATTAAGAAAAGATTTTGAATTTTCAAATGTCTCCCAAATGTAGTATTTTTAAAAATATATTTTATTGATTCCAGAAAGGGAGAAGGAGAGAGAGAGAGAAAAAAAACATCGATGATGAGAAAGGATCATTGATCACC
Organism: Pipistrellus hanaki; assembly: GCF_964339955.1. Classification (NCBI taxonomy): domain Eukaryota; kingdom Metazoa; phylum Chordata; class Mammalia; order Chiroptera; family Vespertilionidae; genus Pipistrellus; species Pipistrellus hanaki. Next base: position 48,176,617 of record NC_140518.1, read on the forward strand.
TGCCTCCTGCACTCCCCATAATTGGGATCAAGCGCATAAACTAGGCATGTGCCCTGAACAGGAATCGAACCGTGACCTCCTGGTTCATAGGTGGATGTTCAACCCCTGAGGCATGCCGGCTGGGCTCACAGGTACTTTAAATGAAAGTTAGTTGGTATGAATGCTGATTTCACGGTTTGCCCTTTTCCTGTGTTTTCAGGATCAGGAGGTTGTTCATTGGCTAGATTTTGAGTCTGATATGTTATGAATTTTATGACATTGTAACAAATAGATTTTCTCAGCTTTCCGTTTTGATTCTCTTACCAAACTTGCTTCAATCAATCCCTCATTATTTTGTTGTGACTTTTCTATAAAATAGCCTCTAAGGCAGTGGTTCTCAACCTTTCTAATGCCTCAACCCTTTAATACAGTTCCTCATGTTGTAGTGACCTCCAACCATAAAATTATTTTCGTTGTTACTTCATAACTGTAATTTTGCTACTGTTATGAATCGTAACGTAAATATCTGTGTTTTCCGATGGTCGCAACCCATAGGTTGAGAACCGATAGCAGAGTTGCCTAAGACCATCGGAAAACACAGATAAAACACATTACGATTCATAACAGTAGCAAAATTACAGTTATGAAGTAGCAACGAAAATAATGTTATGTTTGGGGGTCACCACAACATGAGGAGCTGTATTAAAGGTCGCGGCATTAGGAAGGTTGAGAACCACTGATCTAAGAGAAGGATTAGGATAAGATGTGTAGTTGATTTCACTCTCTGGCCACCATAGCATGTGAATTTTTAGTTAAGGGAGAAGAAAAGGAAAACTAGATTTCATAAAGTTCCTTATTGAAACATTTTGAGATCACTCTAATTTTCTTTTGTGTTTCCTTTATGTGTCCATTTGTTTTAGTTTATATTGTGTGTTTTTGGAATAGGGACAAAATTATAATTTGCATTACTTTGTACATTACTTTAAAGATAAATGGTAAAAGACAAGTCTTGAGTTTGTGGTGTTGTATGAGATGCCACATTCCTTTTTTTTAAAACAAGCAATCAGGTATTTAATAAGAGATATGCTTATAGAAACAATAATAAAAACAAAGGTTAATGATCAGAATAAATTATAAACTAGTTTCTGAGTTTGTAAGATTGTCAGTCAAGAAATTTTTTTTATATAAATCAGAGTTTCTTTTGCTGGAATGAAAGCAAGCAGTGAAATCTGACAGATCCTTTTTATTTGCAGTTTAAATATCTCTGGTGATGTCATCAGGTGCTCAGGTAAATTATAGGTGATCTGAGTTACGGCACCGTATGTTACCTGTGGTCTTGATGCCAAAATGGCACCAGTTGTTACTGACGATGTTGAAAGTGAAGGAGGTGGTAGAAGTGAGTCAGCTGGGCTGCATGGGCTCCAGAAACAGGGTCCATCTGGGTCATCAGAAATGTTACCAAGCAAGGACCTGACCTCGCCGGCCTGGAGTGTGTGAGTTCTTGACTTTGTGCAGAAAAGACTTCACAACATGAGTTCAGGTGATTTTGAGAGGACATTTATGAAAGCTGGGGAACAAGGAAGGGCCTAGGATAGAGAAAACGAGAGGAAAGCAAGTAGGCAGGGCTGATTTGGCTTTCTAGAAATGTTGCAGGAAAGAAGTGAGCCAACTCAGGGCTATGTCAGCCCACTGGAGAGTAAGAGGAAGGTTCAGGAGTTAGCCCGGGATGAGCTGCCACTGCCCGATTCTCCCCTGGTTACAAGTCTCATGGAGTCCCTTAGAGCAGCGGTTGCCAACTGATGGTCCATGAGGTGCGAAAGGTTGGCAACCGCTGCCTTAGACTTTAAGAGATGCATGCCTGAGGGGAAAGAAGCGGGGAGGGGAAGGGCAGGCATCCTCCTGGAGGGAGATCGTGCGGAGATGCTGCGTTTCTAACAAAGACTCTAAAATGCACTTCCAGTTGTACAGCTTGAACCCTGATATCACAGGCCATCTTGGCATGCATCTTGACAATTTAGTGTTCCATATGCTGCATCCTACATCTTCAAACTTAGGGTCACTTTTTTTTTTTTTAACACAATATGTTTCTCTCTTGATTTTCCAGTGATTTGCAAACCTACCTCCAAAATTTAGCAGTTTAATGCCTTATTGCAAAACTTCAAACTTTAGAATCAACACCAATCCAGATCATGGCATATTACTGAAAGCCTGTAGGCCTCAGTGTGTTCTTGCCGATCACTGCATTGGGCAGGACTTCAGGCACCTGCCAGGGCTGGCTTCTTGTCTGATTCTGCGCCTCTCTTGCAAGCTACCCCTTCTTAAAAGAATTGACTGTTTGAAAGTTACTCTCTCTGATGGCTCAGCCACTTCCTGAATCTACCACTTGATCAAGACTTGAAACCAACTCAGACCCTCAAAGGTCCTGAAGTGACATAGTGTTCCCTTCTTGACTGATGGGTTCTTGACTGAAAGGCAATTTGACTTTGACAGTCATCTAATGAGAACTCAAAAGTCATTTTTGGTTCAGACACAGCCAAAGAACTTGCAGAAAACTCTCTGATGAGGTCTTCCAAGTACCACCAAGAGAAGGTAAGAGCCTCTGAAAGCACCTTGATCATAACACAGGTCTCACTGGTTTACATCCTCATTTGCATATACAGGCATTTGAGGGAAGATGGTTAGGCTAGTGGGAGGGCAAATTAAGTTCGTATTTATTACCAAGAACTCAGTAACGAAGACCAAGTGGACTATTAAATAATTTTGTATTTTAGATAGTTTGAAAACTTAGCTTATTAGTGACCATCGGTCCTATTGGGTTTTAAGAGATAATTTTTAGAGTCAGAATAACTGATGTTAAGGTGTATGGGAAAATGAGGTTCGAGTCTCCTCTTTGCCATCAGCTGGCAAGGTTTCCTTCCCAGACCCAGCTCCTTCCTCTCTTAAGTGAGGAGACAGCAGGTCGTTTTTAAGGCCTGGTAGGCTCTGCTGTTTCCTGAGAGTAATGGCCAGCTGAGAGTCGGGTGCCCACAGCACTTCCTGCCCGCGCAGTCCGGGGACCCTCCTTGCCACAGTGGCATTCCATAGACCAGCTGGGCTGTGGACTTCCTCTTTTTCTTCCAGAAATTGGAAAAGCCAGGATAGTTCTCATGGATCTGCAAGTGATATGCTTTACTGGACATGTACAAATTAATGGATGAAAGATAATAAATAATGTTTCAACTCTGGCTTCTTTCAATTTTGAACCATTAAGAGAAAGACACTGAAGTGAAAACTTTCCTTGAAATTAAAACATCAAACTTTTTTCCTGGAACGTTGAGTCCGGGGGCTGGCAGAACTTAGGGACTTGATGGCCACACGCAGTGTTTCTACAGGAAGTCCTTGTTGATGGGCAGCACGTGACACGGCCTCTCAGACAGCAGCAGAGCAAGGCCCAGGGGTCTCCTCAGCAAAGACCATTGGTTTTCGGGTGACTTCCTCGGTTCTAACTGTGTACCGTAAGACACCAATAAGCACCCATGCAAGACGTCTCAAAAAGAGATAATGAGACACACTAAACATCTGTGCCTGATTAACTGTGTCCGTTTCTAAAACAGCTTGTCTGCGATCCAAACTGTGTGTGTACCACTCAGCTCGTTCCACTTGCTCTCGTGTTGTCCCTCTCCGTGAGCAGTGTGGCTGCACGTCACTGCCAGGCTTTCTGGGATTGGCTTTTCACTCTGCGTGTGCGCACCTGTGCTGTGCCAATGTCAGCGTGTGCCTGTGCCGCCCTTTGTGTTGTCACAGCGGGGTGCGGCACAGGGCTCTGCGGTTGCCACTGAGAGGGAGCTATAGACTCCTGTCACTTAGTTATCTTTCCAGCTCTCTTGCTGCAGATGCTTCGATCAGCAGCCCTGCTCTGGGGAAAGGGGACCAGTTCCCAGGGAGAGTCCTGAGCAGTTTCTGAGCAGGCCTCACATCAGTACTTCTGATTGCCAGGAGCCTCCACATTTTACTCGGTCAGTGTGGAAACGGGTCCTCTGGTACTCCAACGAGCTTAATTCTTTCCCTCTAAGAATACTTATTTTTTATAGCTTAACCCTTTGCACTCCGAACCATTCTGGACATTGGCTACCAGCTACTCCGAACCATTCTGGACATTGGTTACCAGCTACTCGATGCTACTTTGCGAAACGTGCGTTGAATTAACTCAGTTCCCCGTAATCACTAATAAACTGCAATGTCCCCTGAGAGGGGACATCCGAGTGATATGCTAGAATTCCGATGTCCCCTGAGAGGGGACAGCGGAGTGCAAAGGGTTAAATTTGTGTTTATGGCATTAGATGCAGAGCCAGTGATTCCAAACTGCTGTCTGCTCCCTGGTCCCCGTCTTTACAGATTTCCTTTGGAACACATGGACAGGAGCTTCCCCTAGGCCTTTCGGATTTTTATGCTGAATAAAAAAAGGAATCTTTTTCTCTTTTTCTTCTTCGGCCATGACTGCGGGGCAGTAGAGGGAAGCAGGCATCACTGTGACTTTGAGAGAGCCTGGCTTCCTTATCCTGGGCGCCTCTGCCTCCCAGCACAGCCTTCTGTGGGTGACGGGCTAGCAGAAAGCCTCATAATGGCATTTTGAAGTCTTTAGCATTTTCCTGGTCTGAAGCCTCTGATTCCAAGAGTATGGAACTAGGAGCTCAACCAAGCCAGTCCTGCCCTGGATATTAGCTTTCCCTGGGACAGCGGCAGCTGGGATACTTATCTGTAGACTGAGGTCTGTTGCATCAAGCAGCTCCTTTACCAGCCTCTCCCCTCCATTTCTATTTCCACAGCTCCATGGTCTCAGTCAGCTAGCTGAGCGTTGATGGAAGACAGACCAGCCCTGCCAGGAGGGGAGACGGCAGCCGCTGCTCTCTGAGAGGGGGAGTGACGTAGAGGAGAATTACCTCTCTAGAGAGCCCACTGTCTCCGTTAGCACCCACAGTTTCTGACAGGCAATCGTTGCAGTCAAGTCTCTTTACCTTTTTTCTACATTTTTGGAATCAACTTACTACACAAAGATGATTCTTCCCTCTCCTTTTCTCTTTTTCTCGGAAGATTCACCAGTCTTTTATTTGGATGAATTCTGAACACACGCACACAAAGACCAAATACGAGTCTGTTGTGAAAAGCATTCGATGTGTAGCCAGTGTTTAGGGAGCAGTGAGCCGGCCAGTGCAGGAGCTGGAGCGTGCGAGGAGCCAGGCGTGAGGCATGTGCGCCCCGGCGAGTTTACCTTTTGCTTCCCTTTGAACATGGTGCCCGATAATCTTGGGATTGACACTATTTAAGGCAAGCGAGGAAGCCATCTATGGACGGCTCACTCTGAAGAAGTGAGTCCTGCTTTCCTATGGCGAGGCTTGCCGAGCGGAGCAGGCCGGGGTCTGAAACAAGCCACCCACAGGTTCCGGTTTGATTTCCGATATTCCCTGCTGGGCTCAACAGAAGCAGATATTTGGTCCGTAATAAAGGGTGTAGGTAAGCCAGTAATGTAATGCGGTGACAATGCTAATTGGAATCTAATTGAAAACAACTACAACCAACGCCTCATGAATAAAACTTATCCTGGAAACTTAAAGACTTAAAATCCAGAAACATAGAGTTCAAAGTGTGATTTTAAACGTTTGGAAGTACATACATTTGTGAAGATCCTTACCCGTTGAGCAAATTCTACCTGCAGTTCTCACGTGTGGAACTGATGTACGGTCCAGACGTGTTGAGTCGTTAGCAGCTGCCATATCCGCAGGAGAAGGCGGGAGGTGCTTCTGATCCAAGGAAGACTGGGAACAGGATACTCTAATCAGGAGGATGTGGTGGGCGTCACACTGGAGACCTGCTGGATGGAGACTTATCTATTCGGAGATCTTTACCTCAGATTGAGGATTCTTAGGATGAGAGAAAACCCGTTTGCCGAGTGTTTTCACATTAAACAGCAAGACAAGTTCAACCTCAACTTAAAATGCCCAGCTGTGTTTGCACCCCATGTGTTGCTCTGTCTTTACGCTGGGGTCTGTTGTATATTTTTATATGTAAGTGTTTATGAAATACTAAATAAATGTCACTATTTAGAAGAGTCTGTTGCCTGATTTTTTTAAAAAATCACTGGCCACATTTCTGCCGGGACTTTCTAGTGCACATAGCACAGAACTTCAAAGCCAGGTCAAAGAGCTGGAATTTGAAGTACAAGCTGGACTTCCAATAAAGTTATAATCAGGAGGCTCATTTTAAACATGAATGTCATTATTACATGATTTTATGGTTAAAAGAAGAGAGCAAGGAGCAAAATACTAATTTTACATAGGTAAATTATTTTTTAAAGCAAAACTATTAGAAAATAAAATTTGAAGGATAGATTTGTTTGTTTTTGTTGAAACTTAAAAAACAGATCTTTTGGTGTTTTAATGAATTGGATTTCTTTGTATGAAGTAACTAGAGGCCCGATGCACAAAGATTCGTGCAAGAATGGGCCTTCCTTACCCTGGCTGCCGGCACCGCCTTGGCTCTGGCTAGAGCTGCCTTTCCACCTTCCCACACTGCCCAGAGGCCCGGAGAGACTGGGGTGGTGCAGAGCGCCTGCAAGGAAGGCAGGAGTCGCGTGCTCAGCCTGGTCTCACTGGCCTGCTGTTGTTTCAGGATGCGCTATGGCTTTCCTCCCGATAGGCCCCCGGCCACTTGGCACCTGCTTATGCAAATTAACCCACCACCTTTGTTATCTAATTTGCATACTCTCTCTTGATTGGCTGGTGGGTGTCGCAAAGATACAATTAATTTGCATCTTACTCTTTTATTACTGTAGATATTTAGGTATACTGGTACCAAAATGGAGATGTATAAAGAAAAATATTAAACTTTCTTGCCTCTAGTACCACCCTCTATGGTAATCAGTGGTCACAGTACATATTTTTCTTTACTTCTTACTCTACTCATGTGAATATACCCATATCTAGTTAATTGATAATTTTTTTACGAAAATGGGATTGTATCTGTACATTAACTCTGCACATTCACATTTCACTTAGCGCATGTATCGTGCGCATCCTTCCAGGTTGACAGAACTGCGTGGAATCCCAGACATTGGACGTGCCCTAGAATATTCAAATACTGCCATACTGATGAACATCAAGGTTATATTTTCTAGTTTTTTTTTCTTTTTTCCAAAATAATACTATAACCATCCTTATTCATGTAACCTTCTAGACTTGTGTGATAGGATGGGTTCCTAAAAGTGTGACTGCTGCATTAGAGAATACGCACACCTTTCATTTTAATAGAAGGCGCTGATAGCTTACCTGAGACTGAGGACACGTTATTCCTGATGTGAATCCTGTTTCCACACAGCCTTGGTGGCGGCAGAGAGCATTCACCTTGATTCTTGCCAATAGGGTGAGCAAAAGGTGCTCACTCTCTAGTCCTTCAGTTCACCTTTCTCTGAGCATGTTGTCATATGGTAACCATTTGCATTTTCTCTTTTGAGAATTGCTACCCTGTTTCCCCGAAAATAAGACTGTCTTATATTAATTTTTGCTCCCAAAGATGCGCTAGGTCTTATTTTCAGGGGATGTCTTATTTTTCCATGAAGAAGAATACGGTACACATTTATTGTTAAATGAAAATAAAGGAAATTTATTACCTGTATACAGTACGGTAGTACGGTAGTACGGTAGTTGTCAACACAAACCAGACAAACTGTGAATCCTTCAGTATCAAGAATTTACTCATTTATTTAGTGACAATCATGCCATCATCTTCTGGAACATCATCATAACAATCCAATTCCTGAATTTCCTGGTGAATTTCTTGTGACTCCATTTCTTTCAGAATCAGGGGACCAAATCTCTCATGTTTAGCAATAGCACTGTCTTTAAATGAGTACTTCTTGTCAAGGTAGCCTGCTCGCAGTGCATTTGCAATGCAACTGTCAGTGATTTTGTCCCATGAATTCTTTACCCAAGTCACAACTTCTTGCAGTTTAGGTTTCACAAAGTTTCCATGCTGATTCTATTCTATTTTCCATGTAGTCATTAATTCCATTCTATTTTCAATGTAGTCATTAATTTCCATGTGCAAATTGTCTTTGAATGGCTTGTTTATTACAATATCAAGAGTCTGGAGATAGGCTGTCATTCCTGCGGGAATCGTTACCTGATCTATATTTCTTTCATGAAAAAATGTCTTTAGCGCAGTGAGTGCTGGCTGCATCCCAGACTAGCAGACCTCTTTGGCTCCCTCACATAACAAGCGGCAGCATTAAATCGACCCACTTCCTTATAACTGCTTGTGTGGCCCAGGCTTTTTCAGTTTCAAGAATAAAAACGCCCAAAACACATTCAATCTTTTCCTTCTTGCCCTTAGAAATGATTAAAGGTGGGATTTTATAATAGTTGCATCCAGACGAATTGCCAAAATACAGGAAACACGTGCACTTTTGTAAGCAGTGGAGGGAATGCACTCTAAGGAGGCACCCCCTGTTCAATTGTTGTTTGAGATGATTGGCCCATAAACACTGCAGTTTCACCCATAGCAATCATGTTGGAAAGATTGTATTTAGAGAAGTCGGCATCATCAATAAAGGACTTGAATGCAAGTGCTCGCTTAATAACTTGAGTATCTTCCAACCTAAACAAGGTTGTAGATCTTCTTAAAGACAGTTCACTTCACTGAAGAAAATTATCCAGCCAGCGTTGTGATGCTTTGAAGTCTTCGGGGGCTATGTCAAACTGTGGTGCCATTGCAAGGGCAAATTCTTGAATCTGAGCCCCATTCACAACCAAAGCCTTTGCTCTCCTGTCAACCCATTAACAGATCAGGTCTTCCAGCTCGGAAAATAATGGTTGCCGACCTGATCCACACTTGCGCTTTTTAGCATTTTCCTTGTCCACTTGTTCAATGAGGTTACCATACTCTGCTCGCCATTTTCAGACCAATCGGATACTCAACATCTTCTCTTTGCAGAAAGCAGTAAGATTTTGGCCCCAAGAGTCTTCCACAATTCCTTTCTTGTACTCCATGGAGTAGCTTTTTCTTTTTGTGCTCATTTCTAGGGGTAAAAAAAAGGAATTGGGATATTCAGGTGGGGGGAGGAGGATCACTTAAAATGACACGGGGGATCAGAAGGGGGATCAAAATGGCACAGGAGAAACAGAGGGGGGATTCCATTTTAGTAATCCCTTTTGATCCTCCTGTGTCATTTTGATTGCTCCCTCTGATCCTCCTGTGTCATTTTAAGTGATCCCTTCCCCCCACCCTGTGCCACTGAACACCTTCACCAGACATCCCCCCTAGCCCTTTATCAGACATTTACCCCCTGGGGCCTGGATCTGGGCTGGAGCAGGGTCTGCCACTGACTGAGAACCTTCAGTCATCATGAGGGCGGCCGCGAGCATCAGGTAGTGTCACCAGAGACAGACCAGCACTCACCACCTTTGCCGCATCCCATCCACTCTAATCCTGTTCTTAAACATGCATCTGTGAAAGTCTCCTCTCTCCCTTCCCACGCTCACGGCTCCGACCTCCGCTCCGCCTCCACACAGCAGTGACCTCAGGACTCCGCTTAACGTCACTGGTTGCTAGACACCAGTCTGGGCGGCCCCAGCGACCAGTTTACGGTAAATTAATTTTCATTCTGAGACAGAGCCCAGAAATTGATTTTCTGGGGGATGCCTTATATTTCACTCAGAAGGAAACCTGTAAGTAGGTCTTATTTTTGGAGGATGTTTTATTTTCGGGAAAACAAGGTAGTTTAACACTTATGCTGGTTGTTTTTCTCTTATCAGCTTAAAAACCAGTGTTTTATGGGGGGTGAGGGGTGGTATTTATCCCCTTACAGTTTGGGTATTTTGGCTTTATCATCTTTGTTATAGAAATGTGTATATTGTTATGTAATAGTTGGTCAGTATTTGCTTTGCTGCTTTTCTTTACTGGACTTTGTATCTGTTTAGGATTTCCTCCCACCCTAATTGTGTATAGATAGGTTTTTACATTTTCTTCAACTATTTTCTACACACACACATTTTATCTTCCTTTCCTTGCTGAGTGGTGTGAGGTGGAGGGATCAGACGCAGGGGGGACCAGAGGGGAGAGTTTCTTCCACACCACAGCCAGGTGTGCGGAAATCGTCCTCTCACCTTACATTGGTCTTGTCATCTGTATTCAGAGAGATTTTTCCAATATGTCCTCATTTCTTTTTCTATTGAGTTGGTTCTACTTTAAAATATTATAACGCAATTATTAAATTGCTGATATCATTTTAAATTATTTCCTTGAATTTCATTGTGTTCTTGAGGCAGATGCTATCAAATATCTAATTCTGTTTCCTGTCATAAATTTATAAATATCTGTTCTTGAGTTCAGTTATTCTCTTCACTTATTTTTGCCTGTGGATTGTGCCTGACTCCTTTAAAGGAGCTTTGTGTGTCTTAACCTGGGAGAGTTTATGTGACATGTCAGAGACCCAGGAGCTCAGACACGCACAGAGGAGCAGGTGTGCACGTGCAGGCATTCGCTGTGCCAGTGTCTGTTTGGTGACAAAGGAAGGCAGGAGCTGCATGCTCAGCCTGGTCTCACTTGGCCTGCTGTTGTTTTAGGATGTGCTATGGCTTTCCTCCCGGTCGGCCCTTTTCGCTTTGCCCTTTGTGCCTGGAATAAACCATCCCTGGCCTCCTAGGACAGTCATGTCTTAGCATCACTGATCCTTTGCAGGGAGAATGCCCCGCGTGCTGTCAGGGCATCCGTGCTGCACCCAGCCCCGGCCCCTGGCACAGGGGACATGAGCAGGGTTTTCCCATATCTTTATTTTCTTTGAAAGGGAATTGGGGATAAACCCTCAGAATTGTCTTTCCATATGTCCCCCCTTATTCTCTACATAGCAGAAGTTCTTCAAAGCCTAGGGGAAGTAGATAGTGTCCAATATCGATGAAGGATTTTTATGATAAATTTCTTTGGTTCTAATTGTTGGGGTTGGAGATTAAGATGCACGTGTTTACTAGTAGATTATCATCTTACCCTGTTTGTTTTTATTGTCATATGTATGCTTATATTGAAATTCAAAAGTGAAAATCAAGACATTGTTTGGCACCTGAGAGACCGAGTACTTACTAATTTGTCTTCAGAGCTACAAACATCTTTTAGTTTAGTGCATAACAATAAACATTTTGAGAAAATGGCACTTTGGGCACGGCATGGAGTGAGCAAAGGCACAGAGGCAGGACATAGCAGGAGCAGAACATCAGGTGGCGAGGCGTCTGGTGGGAAGCTGGGCGGGTGGCAGCGAGTCCTGGGATGTCAGCCTGTAGCCCCAGAAAGGCCTGCGCTGCGGAAAAGACCTGTGTGGACCTGTGATTGGATGACTGGTCTCTACAGGCACTCAGCTCCAGTGGTGAAGGTAGCAGTGGGGCAATGACATTTCCCTTAGTTAACCTTTGAATACTTTAAAAATAATTACTTATAAGAACTCGTGTTCTTGGATCAAAATAGATAACACAACGTGGTGTCCTTTATGAGGAAGTAAGTGCTGTAGTAAACCAATCTTTATAGACTGTTCTATAACCAAACGAGAAAAGCAATGAATTAGAGATTAGGTAACATTTTAAAAAATGAAAGATACAGATATAAATTCATATATATATATATACACACACATATATATATACATACATATATATATGTATATATATATATACATACATACATATATATATAAATTATAATGGAAGATGTGTAAGGTAGACCAGCAGTCAGTGAGTAGATGAGAAGGTCCATGGTCTCCTGCCTGTGTTCCTGCATCAGATGACCTCACCTACAACTGTCTGTCATTCTCAGGTATGGATTGCCACTTCCTAAGAGCATATTACTGCATAAAAATAAGAGCAACGGAATAAATATTGCTAGTATTTTTCTTAACTACATTTATGTTTTTTAAGCGAGGAAGGTGCATACTCTTTATTTTTAATTTTTATTTATTGCTTGATTTTAGTGAGACAGAGGAAGGAAGAGAGAGAAAATCATCAATTTGTTGTTCTATTTATTGATGCATTCATTTGGTTCTTGTGCCCTTACCAAGGATCAAACCCACAACCTTGACATATCTGGACAACACTTTAATCAAGTGAGCTGCCTGGCCAGGGCTATCTTATCTAATAAAAGAGAAACATGCAAATTAACCATCACCCCCTACGTCCACCAGCCAATCAGGAATGATATGCAATTCAACCCAACAAAGATTGTGGTTAATATGCATACACAGGCGCTGACCGACTGGGTGGAGCGGGGGAGAGGAGAGGCATTCCGCCCCATCCTCGGTCTCTCAGGGCCTCTGGGCAGCATGAGAAGGCGGGGCTGGAGCAGAAAGAGGTGGCTCTGGGCTGGAGTGGAAAGGTGGTGCCGGCAGCCAGGGAAGGAAGGCCCATTCTAGCACGAATCTTCGTGCATCGGGCTTCTAGTGTTAAATAGATTTAAACAAGAAATACCATCAAAGTTTTCTTTAGAACCCTTGTATGCCTCTCACAGGACTCCCATGCATTATCAAAAATTTGAGAAAGACATGGCCACACAGCCGGATTTGCATTCCAGATTCACCATTGACAAGCTGCTTTATCTTTGCCAAATTTTTCTTCTAAAATATCGGAGTTTTGTGGAAAATTCAATTAGATAATGTTTTAAGACATATGATACTTAGTGTGGAGTTATCGCATACATGTGTTTTCTTGTGGAAATTATTCATTATTATCAGTTTCACCTGCTGGTGGTGAATGGAAACGCGCCTCATTGTTGTTTTAAACATGTCCTCTCAGCAAAGGCAGCCGTTTCATCTAAGATGCACCTGAAGAAAGAAGCTCAATGCTGTAAAACACGAATGCATTAGGCTAACTGAAAGGAGGTGTGTTTGTAGTCGCTGGTTTGGGTTGACCTTAGAACCTAACATCTGTCTTAGGAGTCAGCTAGCCTTGAACAAATGTTTACCCAAATAGTGGTACCTTGCAACTTCTCATTTAATGTATTTGCTGTAACACAGCTGTCTCTATGTTTAAATGCTTCTTAATATCTTTTATAGAATATAGAGTTCTCATTATTCTTTGGAACAGTGGAAATGTAATACAGTTAACCTTTTAACAACACAGTTGAGAATCTGCATAATTTGACTCCCTCAAAACTTTACTAGCATAGCCTACTGCTGACTGGAAGGCTTACGAATAACATGAACAGTAGATTAACACATCTTTTGTATGTAAAGGTATTATACACTGTATTCTAACAATAAAGTAAAGCTACAGAAAAAAATTATTAAGAAAATCATAAGGAGAAAATATATTATTCTTTAGACATATTTTTCTCTGTATTTATTGAAAATAATCCATGTCTGCCGAGATCGGTTTGGCTCAATGGATAGAGCATCGGGTTGGGGACTGAAGGGACCCGGGTTCAATTCCGGTCAAGGGCATGTGCCTTGGTTGTGGGCATATCCCCAGTAGGGGGTGTGCAAAAGGCAGCTGATAGATGACTCTCATCGATGTTTCTAACTCTCTATATCTCTCCCTTCCTCTCTGTACAAAATCAATAAAATATATATATGAAAAAAAAGAAAAGAAAAAAGAAAATAATCCATGTCTAACTGGACCTGTGCAATTCAAACCCATGATCAGGAGTCAAATGTACTTCATTTATTACTGGTGTTGTTACTGGTTGAGCCCAAGTAATTCTAAGACAGACTGGTGTAATGAATTTCAAGCCTGTTTATGATTAAAATACTAATAACTGTTCTTCAATTCAGGCTTTGTAAGTCTGTGCAGAAGCGTGCGCGCGCGCGCGCGCGCGCACACACACACACACACACACACACACATACACTCACACACACACACACCACTGTTATGTAACACGGTTAGTATTTAGACCAGTAGCTTCTCTAATCCACTTAACCTGCAGAGTTTTTCTCATACTGATTCTTACTGTTCTGGCCTGTAGACTAGATGGGTCTTTGGCTCTCTGAGGCACCAGGACTGGGAACTGTTCTTGAAGCCTCGCAATTTTCTAATAGAGTCTAAACAAGTTTTCTGACTTATCATTTGATGTTTTGAATCACAGAGAAACTTGGATAATTGAAGGGAATAAATGTAGTATTTTTATCTTGTTCTTATTATCAAGGAATTAGATAAAAATGAAATTTTAAAATGATCTTCCTTTTAGGAGGGGTGCCCTAAGTTTCTACAATACCTTTTGGTAGCAAGTATTTATTTTTAATTTAACATTTTTTAATTGCAGTGTACATTCAATATTATTTTGTATTAGTTTCAGATGTACAGTATAGTGGTTAGACAATCATATACTTTTTAAAGTGTTCCCCTGATATTTCCAGTACCCAATTGGCACCGTACATAGTTATTACAATGTTGTTGACTATATTTCCTAAGCTGTAATTTACAGCCCCATATTTTATACCCACTAATCTACTTCTCAATCCCTTCGCCTTGTTAACCCAGTCTCCCCGCCCTCCTCCCCTCTGGTGACCATTACTCTGTTTTTAGTATCTATGAGTATGTTTCTGCTTTGTTTGTCCCTTTATACTGTTCATTAGATTCCACTATAAGTGAAGTTCTGTGGTATTTGTCTTTCTCTGACTGGCTTATTTCACTTAGCATATACCTTCTAGGTCCATCCATGCTGTCATGACTAGTAAGATTTCATTCTTTTTTATGCCAAGTAATATGCTTTGGTATATATATACCACAGCATTTTTATCCACTCGTGTATTGATGGGCATTTGGGTTGGTTCCATAGCTTGGCTGCTGTAAATAATGCTGCAACCCTGGCTGGTTTGGCTTAGTGGATAGAGCATCGGCCTGCAGACTAAAGGGTCCCAGGCTTGATTCCAGTGCAAGGCACATGCCCAGACTGCTCACCCAAAAGAAGGGGCCGCAGAGAGGAAAGTGTAGAGCAGTGTGATGTGTTTTAAGTTCAGTTTCACTTAAATTCATTCTGTTCACATTGATTGCATATCAGCAGAGGAAAGCTTTAAGAATTAAGGACAAGCCGAAACCGGTTTGGCTCAGCAGTAGAGCGTTGGTCTGCGGACTGAAAGGTCCCAGGTTCAATTCCGGTCAAGGGCATGTACATTGGTTGCGGGCACATCCCCGGTAGGGGTGTGCAAGAGGCAGCTGGTCGATGTTTCTCTCTCATCGACATTTCTAGCTCTCTATCCCTCTTCCTTCCTCTCTGTAAGAAAAATCAATAAAATATATTTAAAAAAAAAAAAGAATTAAGGACAAGTAGATTCAATTGCAGAAGCTTATGAGTAGCTAGATTCATTAAAAAAGATAAGCAAGTAAAACTTTAAACTTCCACTGACCTTATTAAAATATATTAGAAATATTCTTTTTGAGCCATTCTTATAAATTAGTCACCATCTCGCAAACAATTTGACACAATGAAAAGAGCTGTGGTCTATAAAGTGGGAGACTGGGCGGTCCTTCCCAGGGAGGTCAAATGGCATGCTAACATCCGCTGGGCGAGGAAGCCGTGCGTGTGAGGCTGGATTCCGATGATCTACCTTTAAAAGACTTTGATGAGTCTGTACTCGAATTCAGAAACCACGTTCAGAACTTGCCAGGAAAGCGTGGGTGGGAGGAGAAGCCTCGCCTCGCGCAGAATCGCAGTGTTACTTGTTCTAGGATACCATTTCCATCTGGCTCCTGCAGGGCGAATGGTGTAGAGTCAAGATTCTGCTGTAATAATAGATCATCATCTGGTTGCTCAGGCAGGAAGGTATTGAATGGCTTGCAGGATTGTTGGGAGGCTGAAGACACAGGTTCCAGCTGAGCTTCCAGGCACAACTCCCCAAAGCCACAGCGCAGGACAGAGTGACCAGGGCGCTGCTGCCTCACCGTGAAGGGGAGCCCTAGCGTGGGGAGACTACCTGGAAGGCCAAAGCTCGCCTCTGCTGCAGCCTGTCTCAGCCCGAGGACCCCTGTCCCTCCTCCCCAGCGCCGTCCACTCCAGGCCAGGCCACATGTTGCCGACTGGTAGACCCTAGATCACATCTGAAATCCTAGTTGCAGGGAGTCCTGAGGTGTCATCTCCCCAATCTTTGTGGGCCAGGAGGGGTTTGGGATGCGTGGGCAAGCCGATTTACTGTTGTCACCAAGTATTTATGATGAACAGGAGGCCCAACGCATGGGTAGGGTCCCTAGGCCTAGCCTGTGGTCAGGGCCATCTTCCCCCTGCCCGCCAGTCCCGCCCCGCTGCCACCCACCCTGGTTCCCCATGGTTCCCTATTGGCCATCCAGCAATCAGAGCCTGAGGGCGGGGGGGTGGAGGGGACCGAGAGGTGGTCAATGCACCTCATAGCAACTGGTTGATCAGTCGTTCTGGTCATTATGCATTGTGGTCGCTGGCCTTTTATTATATAGGATAATATTTGTGTGTTTCTTTTTTATAGTTTGCAGAATAGACTCACATTTATTTTGATTTCTACATATTAATATGCTATTTCTGGCCATTCTCAAGAAAACACCCCTGATAAAAACTGAGAGCAGCACCTACATTATTTCCAAAGACACAAAGCTGATGCAGAACAGGATTTTAAATGTGGGCTCTCCTTCCAGACCCGGGTGTTTCCTCCACATCCGTTCTGTCCGCACCCGCGTCTTTCCCCACGAACGCCCGCCACCTTTGCGACTGACTTGCTCTTTGCCGTGCAGACCTGTGCGAGCGGAGCCGGAGCCCGAGGCCCCCGCCCCCGGCTGCTGGCCCGGCGTCTTCGTCAGCAGAGCCCCCACAGCGCCTTTGGAGCCCGCCACCACCGTGAAGTCCCTCATCAAGTCCTTTGACTTGGGACACCCAGGTATTTAATCCTCTTCTTTTATAAGCAAAATCAGTTCCATCCAAGGCCCCAAATATCAAGCCTGTCTCTACTCTACACTGACCCAAATTGGTGCATCCACAAGGGTTTCTTCTAGATCAGGGGTCGGCAACCTTTAAGACATAAAGAGCCACTTGGACCTGTTTTCGAATGGGGAAAAAAAACCTG
Source organism: Pipistrellus hanaki (assembly GCF_964339955.1). Taxonomy (NCBI): domain Eukaryota; kingdom Metazoa; phylum Chordata; class Mammalia; order Chiroptera; family Vespertilionidae; genus Pipistrellus; species Pipistrellus hanaki. Next base: position 48,193,628 of record NC_140518.1, read on the forward strand.
GGAGCCGCAAAACCATTGCGACATTTAAAACAAATATAACACTGCATATATTGTTTCTTACCTTAATGCTATATACCGGATCGTGCAGAAAAAGGATTTTTTCACTTAACAAAAAGAGCCGCACGCGGCTCTGGAGCCGCAGGTTGCCGACACCTGTTCTAGATCATTCCACAGCAAGCCTTTGTACACAAGAGATGTGCTGCAGCTGCAGTGAGCTGGCCATGGGCAGCCGCCCTCCCTGCCTCCTCCTCGCCTGCTCCTGCCTCGCCACCTTCCTTTGCCACCTTCCTTTGCCGCTCTGTCCATAAAAACCAGGTCCTTGCTGTTTTATCCGCCGTCTGTGGTCTGAGGTCAGCCAGAGCTTCACCTCCTGGGAAGGGAGCATTGCTCCTTGGGGTCGGTGCTCTGGTTGTGCCTGGCCCGCCTCATCCTGCAGCGCGCAGGTGGGCTTTCCTGCACCTGGTCTTGTCTTACGTGCAGCCACTATGCCATCTGTCATTGCTGATCTCAGTACAGCCTGCCTCTTTCTGGAAATGTCACCTTTAGCCACTGTTATCCACATATAAGAAAAAATGTATATCTATTTCTCTATACACATAAATATAATAAATAGGAAAACCAAATGTGCATCTGCCCAAAATAACAATGTATTTCTTCACTTGACTCAACAAATATGCTTATTGTTTTTGGAAGACTGGAGTAATAGCTGATCTTAGGATGATCCTGTTTTTTTTTTTTTTCTGTTAAATACTTTGTAGCTAAGTTAGATTAAGATTAGACTACAAATATTGAAAGATATGAAATCCCAGTGACTACATTCAGTTTATGAAGATGGGAAATGAATTAATAGTGGTTTATGCAAGAATTTTCCTGTTCCTTATTGTCCTGTATCTAAGACCAACACCACTTAGTTCATTCTTCCCCTCTCTCCAGTTCAGCACTCATCCACAGGGGAACAGGAGGAAAGAGTATATACATACCACTTTATAAACAGCATGGCATACATTTTTAGTTGCCAAAAAAGTAACAAATCAGGAGCTATTTGCGATTTCGAACTCACTACACATCAAAGCTCCCATCTCTTGCAGGTGGAGCCGGACAGAATGTTTCTGTCCACAAGCCGCCCAGAAGCCCCCTGAGCGGAATCCCGGTGAGGACAGCCCCGGCGGCCGCCGTGTCTCCAATGCAGGTACCAGAAGGGGGTGCGTGTGGGGGTGGTCTGGGTCTTCTACACGAGCGACAAAAGGGAGTAAAGACCAATTGGTTTATTTTTTGAGACAGGTTAAACATTTTTGATAAACCTAAAGTAATAATAGTTTAACTTTCTTCTTTTATATAAATTTTCTGGATTTCAGAGAAAGAGGGAGAGAGAGAGACAGTCATTTATTGGCTGCCTCCTACACGCCCACAACCTGGGCATGTGCCCAACTCAGAATCAAACAGGTTGATGCTCAACCACTGAGCTATGCCAGCCAGATAATACTAGTTTAATTTTAATTAAAATGGACACTTTTAATGCCTAATAAAGGTCCAAGAGAGACAAAATAAACCTCATACAATTTTGGTAATTTTTTTCCCTGTAAGATGACACTTGAAGTTTTCAGTTAAATGAAGATTGTAATTTTTACTAGAAATGAACATTGAACTAGATTTTTTTCCCAAAGAAGTGTTTTTTCTTAAACGCCCTCAGAGAGAAAGTTTACAATTTATAAATTCTAAGAGCTCTCTGGAAGCTTCCTGCCCTCTGTGCTGCCTCTGGTGGTCTTAGACTAGGGGTGTCGAACTCAATCAGAGAAGGGGCCAAAATCTAAAATCCAGCCTAAATCGCGGGCCGAATGGTTTACTGAACAGTCATAAACTGGCAATGTCATAAACTGACAGCGGAGTGCAGTGATGACAGCGCGGTGCGGGCCACATTGCAAGGCCTGGCGGGCTGGATTTGGCCCGCGGGCCTTGTGTTTGACACATGTGTCTTAGACCAACGCTGCTTGGCGTTTTCTACGACCAGGGCTTTTTCTTTTATGTACATGTTTTTTAATTTTTATTTATTTTTAAAAATAAGTATTTATTGTTGACAGTATTACATATGTCCTCCATTTCCCCCCAGTCGACCCCTATCCCCCTACAGCCCACTCCACCCCCTGCCCCAGGCCTTCAGCACCTTGTTGTCTCTGTCCAGGGGCCATGCATATGTGCACACAAGGTCTTTGGTTGATTAGCCTCTCCGCCCACCCTCCCCCACCTTCCCTCGGAGATTCCGCACTCTGCTCCATGCTTCCATGTCTCTGGATCCACTCTGTTCCTCAGTTTATTTTGTTAATTAGATTCTACCTATGAGTGAGATCATGTGATACTTGTCTTTCTCTGACTGACTTATTTCACTTAGCATGATGCTCTCCAGGTCCCTCCATGCTGTCTCAAAGGGTAAGAAATTCTTGTTTTTTTACTGCTGCAGAGTATTCCATGCTGTAAATGTACCACAGCCTTTTATCCACTCGTCTGCTGATGGGCACTTGGGCTGTTTCTAGATTAGCTATTGTAGATTGTACTGCTGTGAACACAGGGTGCATACATTCTTCTGCTTGGTTTTTCAGGTCTCTTAGGATATATTCCTAGAAGTGGGGTCACTGGGACAAATGGCAGCTCCATATTTATTTATTTAATTTTTTTTGGCGGGGGAGACTCCACACTGTCCTCCACAGCGGCTGCACCAGTCTGCACTCCCACCAGCAGTGCACGAGGGCTCCCTTTTTCCACATCCTCACCACACTTGTCATTTGATGATTTGTTGATGGTAGCCATTTTGACAGGTGTGAGGTGGTACCTCATTGTTATTTTAATTTGCATCTCTCTGATGATCAGTGACTTGGAGCATTTTTTCATATGTCTCTTGGCCGTCTGTATGTCCTCTTTGGAGAAGTGTCTATTTAGGACCTTTGCCCGTTTTTCAGTTGGATTGTTTGTCTTCCTTTTGTTAAGTTGTTTGAGTTCCTTATGTATTTTGGATATTAACCCTTTATCAGATGTGTCATTGCTAAATATATTTTCCCATACAGTGGGCTCCCCTTTCATTTTGATGGTTTCTTTTGCTTGCAGAAGCTTCTTATTTTTGTGTAGTCCCATTTGTTTATTTCTCCTTAGTTTCCTTTGCCTAGGAATCTAATTTTTATTCCTGATGGGCACTTGGGCTGTATCTGTAAACATTGCTATGAGATGTCTTAAGATTTTGTTGCTGCCGAAACCGGTTTGGCTCAGTGGATAGAGCGTCTACCTATGGACTGAAGGGTCCCGGGTTCGAGTCCGGTCAAGGGCATGTACCTTGGTTATGGGCACATCCTCAGTAGGGGGTGTGCAAGAGGCAGCTGATAGATGATTCTCTCTCATCGATGTTTCTAACTCTCTATCCCTCTCTCTTCCTATCTGTAAGAAATCAATAAAATATATATATATATTTTTTAAAGATTTTGCTGCCCATGATTTCTTCTGGGATTTTTATACAATAGTTTCCTGACTTACATTTAAGTTTTTTATTCATTTTGAGTTTATTCTTGTGTATGTTGCTGGTCTAGTTTCATTTTTTTTGCCTTGCATCTGTCCAATTTTCTCAACACCATTTACTGAAAAGACTGTATTAACTCCACTGTATGCTCTTGCCTCCTTTGTCAAATATTAATTGGTGTCTCCGTTCTGTCCCATTTATCTATATGCCTGTCCTTGTGCCAGTATCAGGCTGTTTTGAGTACAGTGGCTTTGTAGTATAACTTGAAATCTGGTATTGTGATTCCTCCATCTTCATTTTTCTTTCTAAAAATTGCTGTAGCTATTTGGGGTCTTTTTTTTTTTAATTCCATATAAATTTTTGGAGTATTTGTTCTAGATCTGTGAAATATGCCATTGGTATTTTAATAGGGATTGCATTGAATCTGTAGATTGCCTTGGGTAGCATGGACATTTTGATGATATTAATTAGACCAGTCCATGAACCTGGAATACTCTTCCACTTGCTTATAGCTTCTTCTGTCGTTATTTTCAATGTCAAGTAGTTTTCCAAGTACAAGTCTTTTACCCCTTTGGTTAAGTTTGTTCCTAAGTATTTATTTTTTTTATTTTTATTTTTTGTGTGGTATGGTAAATGGGATATTTTTTTAAGTTTCTCTTTCTAAGAATTTATTATTGGTATATAAAAAAGATACCCATTTGTGGATGTTGATTTTATATTTTGCTACATTGCTGAACTTCTTTATTAACTCTAGTAGATTTTTGTAGAGTTTTCAGGGTTTTCTATGTATAAAATCATGTCATCTGTGAATAATGAGAGTTTTACTTCCTCCTTTCCAATTTGGATGCCTTTTATTCCTTCTTTTTGCCTGATTGCTGTGGCTAGGACTTTTAGTACTATGTTGAATAAGAGTGATGAAAGTGGACATCCCTGTCTTGTTCCTGTTCTTAGGGGAAATAGTTTTAGTTTTGCCCACTGAGCATGATGTTGGCTGTAGGTTTGTCATATATGGCCTTAATTATGTTGAGATATACTTCCTCTATTCCCATTTTGCTGAGAGTTTTTATCAAAAATGAGTATTAGATTTTGTCAAATTTGTTATGATCATGAGATTTTTTTTCCTTTCAATTTGTTTATGTGATGTATCGTGCTTATTGATTTGCATTATTTGTTTATTGACTATTGTACCAGCCTTGCATCTCTGGAATAAATCCCAGTTGGTCATGGTATATGATCTTTTTACTATCGATATATTGCTGGATCTGATTTGTTAATATTTTGTTGAAGATTTTACATGTGTGTTCATCAGGGATGTTGGCCTGTAATTCTTTCTTTGTAGTGTCTTTATCTAGTTTTGTAATTAGGATAATGCTGGCCTCATTAAAGGAGCTTGGATGTGTTCCTTCCTCTTTAAGATCAGGGCTTTTGATATGATAAGTAACATTCAGCACTCTGCTTCTTCTGCACTAAGGTCGATGCTGTCATTAACAGGTGTCCTTGATAGCTATGCATATTGTTTGGTATCTTTTAAAGTGTTTCTGTTTATTTGTTTGTTTGTTTGTTTTACTTTTTGCCTTTTAAGGTATATTCCTCCATCTTATATATAAAACCAAATAAAATAATTATTTATACTTTGATAATCATCAAATCTATTTAATCATTGATCGGCTGCCTTCTGCATGTCCCCTATGGGGGATCAAGCCCACAGCCCAGGTGTGTGCCCTGATTGGGAATGAAACTGTGACCTCCTGGTTCATAGGTCGACACTCAAACACTGAGCCATGCCAGCCAGACTGCACTGGCCAGTTTGGTTCCATGGTTAGAGCCTTGAGCTGCAGTCTGAAGGGTCACTGGTTTGATTCCTGGTCAAGGGCACGTACCTCAGTTTTGGTGCATTTAGGAGGCAACCAAATGAGGTGTCTCTGAGGTCGATATTTCATTTCTTTAAAATATATTTTTATTGATTTCATAGAGGAGAGGAAAGAAAGAAAGGGAAATATCAATGATGACAGAAAATCATTGATCTGCTGCCTCCTGCACATCTTCTACTGGGGATTGAGCCTGCAACCCAGGCATGTGCCCTTGACTGGCATTGAACCTAGGACCCTTCAGTCCGCAGGCCGATGCTCTATCCACTGAGCCAAACAGCCAGGGCATCGATGTTTCTTTCTCTCTCTGTTTCTCCTCCCTCCCTTCCTCTCTCTCTAAAATAATAATAATAATAATAATAATAATAATAATAATAATAATGAAAAATTTTCCTGGTGAGGATTAAAATAGTAGTACCGTGTTTCCCCGAAAATAAGACATCCTCCGAAAATAAGACCTAGCGCAACTTTGGGAGAAAAAGTTAATATAAGACACTGTCTTATTTTCGGGGAAACAGGGTAGTAGTAATGGTAGTAGTAAAGGAAAAAATCTCCCTTCACCCTAAACCCAGAAATAACCACCATTTATGGCTTATTGTATACCCTTCTAGATTTTTTTTTAGCATAACAGTGTGTGTGTGTGTGTAGGAAAAGTTTTGTAAATTGGAATACACTATACACTACACATTATTCAGATACTGGCTCATTTCACTTGGTTATTGAAATATAATCCTTAAGGTCAGAGATTTTTATCTAGTTTGCTTGCTAGTATATCTCTTGCCTATAACACTGGCTAGCTCATAGTTATATAGAGGAAGCTCAATAAATATTTGTTTAATGAATGAAGGACTCTATCAAAGACATCTTTAAATTTCAGTATTTAGGAAAATAATTCATTTTTAAGGCTATATTATATGCAACTATTTATTTAAACACACCTCTATTGATGGACATTTAGCTTAATTTGGATTAAACTTATTAAAGAACAATACAATGAAATTATTTTCATATATCTGTTGGCCATTAAAAAAACAGTGTTTTTACACGTACCCTTGAATATGCATAGAATATTTCAGGAAGACAGTCACAAAGCTGTTTAATAATGATTACACCTGCCCAGTCAGTGTGGCTCATCGACTCATGAACCAAGAAGTCACAGTTGGATTCCTGGTCAGGGCACGTGCCCGGGTTGCAGGCTCAATCCCTTGTGTGAGGTGTGCAATGATTCTCATCATTTCTCTCACTCCATCTCCTTTCCTCTCTCTAAAATCAATGAAAACTTTTCTAAAATTTAACTAAAATGTGATTTCCCCCAGGGAGAGGAACAGGAAAGGCAGACTTCCTTCTAACTATGTGTCTTCTCTAGACCTTTTGAGGATCACACCAAGTGAATTTATTGTCTTTTCGAACTAATATGTTGTTGTAAAGCTCCCTCTGGTGATTCTGATAAACTTGAGAACCTGTGTACATACATGTGTGCACACACCTTGCTTGAGCTGGTCCTGATGTCACAAGTTCACCTGCTGGTGTGCCCTTTGGTTTTGCAGAGGCATTCCACCTATAGCGGCATCCACCCAGCCAGCAAAGGAGTGGCCCAGCGCCTGGATCTTCCCGACCTGCCCCTCTCAGGTAAATGGTCTTCAGCATGATTACTTACTTTTTTGTGGGGTTCACTTTTCTTAGCATGAACCGTGATTAGAAAAATAGTGCTGTTTATTGCAGACGATGCCGGGCTCTCGGTGTGTGTGACAGGGTGAGAGCCTGCTCCGCGCAGTGCCTTCTCCTGTGCAGGGTGCCGGGCCACGTCCGGCTGTGGGAGCTGTGCTTGTTTGTTTTATACTAAATCTCAGGGGGGAAATATTTTAAGAAAGAAAAATCATATCTGATTCTGACAGTCTATTCCTTCCATAATTTCTAAAATAGAACTTCTGAGATATTTCTGTCTTTGAGAATAACCCTCATCCACATATTATTGAAAGTCACATCCTGACAAGGAATTGCTGGTTGTAGCTGAATTCCTCAGTGTCACATGTTCACTCCTGCTCTGCCTCCCCCACTGGAAGCCAGTCACACAGAGTTACAGGGCACACGGCTACAGGGCACATGGTTACGGGGCACACGGTTACAGGGCACTTGGTTACGGAGCACGCAGTTATGGGGCACGCGGTAACAGAGTACACGGTTATGGGGCACACGGTTACAGGGCACACGGTTACGGGCACTCAGTTACTGAGGACACTGTTACAGGGCACACGGTTACGGGGCACACGGTTAGGGGCACATGGTTACAGGGCACTCGGTTACGGGGCACTCAGTAACGGGACACTCGGTTATGGGGCACGTGGTTACGGGGCCTGGGTTACTGGGGACACAGTTATGGGGCACACGGCTATTGGGCACATTGTTACAGGGCACTCAGTAACGGGACAATTGGTAACGGGGAACACAGTTACAGGGCACTCAGTAATGGGGCACACGGTTACGGGGCACTCGGTTACGGGGGATCAGGAGAGGGATGCTGGGTTTGAACCGGCACTGTCACCTGCCGCCCTGCTGTGGCCATGCCATCCCACCTCAGTGCAGTGGTCTCTCCTCTCCAAAGTGCAAAGCACGCTGTCTGCTGGTAGACGCTGCCAGGGAGGAGGGGACTCGGCCCCCAGCCGGGTGCTGCAGCAGGCTCGCTCTTGTCCGGCCCCCCTGTCTGCACACCGGCTCACCTGCAGGCAGAGACCTGAGCAGCAGTGAAGGTTGTCCGGAGTACACACCTCAGCCGCGTAGGTAGAAGTCCTTTGCTTTTACGTTAAGACAGAACTTCTGTAACGTGGTGTGAACAAAAAGTACATTCCCACTGCACTTCTTTGCTGTCATGGTCAGATGTGGACAGATTTAATTCTGAAAATAGTTGTTTCTGTAAGGTGAGTTTCCCTCTTTGATTGTAAATTCTTTTACCTTACTACCTTATTTTCCCCTCTGAGTTCCGTTTGCTTGTTCATGGCTTGAGGACTTTAGAGTGAATAAATACTGACAGCAGGAATCTAAGTTCCCTGGGCCTGTGCGCTGCAGGTGACAAGTGAGACCCAGCCCTACAGCAGCTACTCGGCTCCGGGACCAGGAGCGTTCTCCTCATTTCCCCGCAATGTGGCCTCTCGGTCATGAGGCTGGTGATGGCTCCGATTCACAGCTTCATAAAGACACCATGAAGGTTTGCAAAGGCTTTTGCTTCATAGTACTGATGCCAGGAAGAAGGAAATGGTGGCCAAGGACCAGTGGGTAGTCCAGGGTTGGCAGAGTGAGAAAGACAGCGAAGGGGTGAGTGAGGCCCAGAGCAGGTGGTTATTCCTGTGTCAACGGAGGGTGCCAGGGAGCAGCTTGCCTGTAGGCATAGTGCTGGGCGTCTTAGGCACATGTGGCTTTGATTGTGGTAAATACCTATGACACAGCATTTATTATCTTAACCATTTTCAAGTGTAGTAGGTGAACCTTAAGTCACAATATTTGTCTTTTCCGTTCTTCCAGCTTTGAAATTCCCATTTGTGTAGAGAAAGCCTTCTAATTGACAGGTAAATGCTGACGCTGAGACCACAGCAGCCGGTGCCTCCAGTGACTAGTTGTTTGCAACGCCCCACTCCCCACCGGCACCTGTCTCCCCACCGGGCACCTGTCTGCGGCGACTGTTTACTCTCTGAGAGGGATTACCGTGAAAACCGCTTGCTTTCAGGCTGGACAACACTGAGTCATCAGAGACTGTAGAAATGGGATTAGTGTGTTTTTGTTGTTTTCTTCAGTGGTGTAAACACTGTTTTCCCTGCGCTTCCAGCTCCCCATAATTGGTGGCTGTTAGTGTACAAACAGTATTTTCTTCCATGACTATTTAAGGGGCCGAGGGGGTGACTGAGGGCTCGCCTGTGGCACTGAGCAGGCACTTCATTCTCCGAGCTCCCCTTTCCTTTGTCAATACAAACTAGACAGCCCAGAACGTTCTCGCCGGATGCCTGGCCGATGAGAACTGTCAGCTGGAATCAGCCTGCTTTGTTACCTGTGTTGACTCAGACGAATGTGACAGCAGAGAGGAGCCTGAAGAGAATTCCTTTTACTTCTTTTTAGAAAGCCAGGGGTTTTCGCCTGTAAAATAATTGTCATTCTTGGTGCCCAGCTCTGTCTGCTGCCACTGTGAGCTGATGGTCCCTTAGGCACCTTCCTGCCAGCCCCCTCTCAGATGCCCATCAGTGAAAACCGCGTACCGGCCTCGAGGACAGCGCTGGCCTTGTGGGCATTGGCCTGTGCAGGGGCACAGGCTCTTAAAAAGGGCGCAGGTCCAGCGCTCTGGTGCATCTTGAAATCCTGAATGGTTTTTAAAAAGGGGTAATTTGGCATTAGTCCTTAGAATTATATAGTCATCCCTGCCTGAGCAGTCCTTTCTAGAAAATATCACTTCCCTACTTGCATTTCTATTGCTTATCTAGAAACTGTGTCTGTTATCTGTTTGTATTTGGAATAAAATGAGAATTGTACTGTACAATGGTACTGCACGGTACAACGTTTTAAAAAGTGCGATGCCTTCGGGAGTAGTGATCATGCTGTTGTGCACACAGGTCTTCTGAAGGGAAGAGCTGACACCCTGAAGCCAGACCCTTATCTCCGCAAGAGCCCCTCCCTGGAGTCGCTGAGCAGACCCCCGGCCCTGGGCTTCGGAAGCACACGGCTGCTGAGCACGTCCACCGGGGGCCTGAGGCCACCCAGCAAACTCAGGTACCACGTCTGAGAAAGCAGACAGCGGGCCGATGCCCTGTGTTCTTCCTTCGTCTGTCTATTCCTTATGTTACAGAATTTACCAGGCAACTGAAAAATACACGGGCGAACCCGGAGATACAGGAAACCCATTAAGTTCCAGATGCACTAGTTCCAAATGCTGAGCAAGCCAACATGGAGGGAGCTTTCTCTCATACCCTTCGGTTTCTTTGTCCCCAAATAAGGATCAGACTTCAGACCTTCCCAGGTTTTGCAAAAAGCCCCGTGTGTTGGGATGGGGGCCGTGAGACCACACCTAAAGGCCTGGCCTGGCGCCAGCGCTGACACCTTCTCCGGGGGTTGTGTTTGGTTCATGGTTTATGGCCTCTGCAAAATGGGAGTTTTAAGTAAATCGGTCTTGCAAGACCAGATAATTAAGGGAGGAGCAGTGACTAGACTATATAGGCTGCCAGAGATGTGCATTAGGGATATCGATTAACCAGGTACAGAGTTAGGCTGCTAGGTCCCTCACTCCACAAAAAAATTTCTTATTTTTCTCATCAGCCCTGCTCCCCCTAAACCCTAACCCTAACCTCCCACCCCCCGAACCTTCAAGCTGATTTCCAGCCTTGGGGATTCAATAGAAGACTCAGAGCTAGGGAGTGGGGTGTTCAGCAGCGTGAGTTTTTTCATTTTTATTACCCAAGGGATTGTGGTCGCAGTCCAGAGACCTGGTCTGGAGTAACATCCGGGGCTTCAGGGCTTACTGATTCCATTAGCTGTTCTAAACCTGTTGGCTTCTTAGCGGAAGGGAAAGGGAGTCTGCACGGGTTTCTTCATCTCCAGCTTCAGAGCAGTTGGAGTGGTGAGAAGCATGTCTTTCCTTATCACTTATGGACACTTTACTTCTACACATACTTCCTGAGTGAAATGGTCAAGACGCAGCGCCTGCCTTCAGGAGGGAGAGGATCTGGGCAGTAGAGGCAGAGTGACGTGAGGGCTGTGGGGCAAGGACCGAGCTGGTGCTCGGCGCTGCTGTGGGACCAGAAGCCGGGAGAGGAGGCAGCAGTTCTGGGGCGCCTGCAGGGATCCGGGCCAGGCCGTGAGCCGGAGCTGCGGCTGCAGTGGTTGAGGGTCTGGTGCAGGTGTGGTAGCTTTCCGCCAGGAGGGGCTGGGAGGTGGGTCCTTAGGACATCACTCCAGGAAAGGCCGGTGGGAGCCACGGTGCAAATGCCAACATCAGATGCTGGCACTCGTTTTGGTAAAGCAGTGGGACCCACCAGGTCTGGTTCTGATGTGTGTAGTGGTAGTAGGACAGTGAACAGTGGCTGCAGAAATGGGAGGGGCATTGCTAAGGGTGCCTCAGCGGGAGGTGAGGGCTGGAGTGGGCGATGAGCAGGAGAGACCGCGGGTGGGCACAGAGGCCATCTTTGCTCTCAATCTCTGCCACCGCCTCCCTCCATCACGTCTCTGCCCCCGCCTTCCTCCATCACATCTCTGCCCCCGCCTCCCTCCATCACGTCTCTGCCCCCGCCTCCCTCCATCACGTCTCTGCCCCCGTCTCCCTCCATCACGTTTCTGCCCCCGCCTCCCTCCATCACATCTCTGCCCCCGCCTCCCTCCATCACGTCTCTGCCCCCGCCTCCCTCCATCACGTTTCTGCCACCGCCTCCCTCCATCACGTCTCTGCCCCCGCCTCCCTCCATCACGTCTTTGCCCCCGCCTCCCTCCATCACATCCTGCTCTCCGCGTGGAGCCAGCCCCTGGGACACAGTGCTTCCTGTGCAGCCGTGTCAGAAAGCTCCACGTGGGTCCACATCCCACCCCTCTCCGTTCTCCTCCAGCTGCCCTCGGCCACCCCACCCCCGTGTGCAGAAGGTCCCTGTTCTTCCTCTGCCTTTGCAGCATGATGCGGGCACTTCTGGTGCCACCGAGGCTCCGGCCGCAGTGCCTGTCTGGTGGCCGTGAACTCGTGAACACCTCTCCTTCCAGGACAGACTGTGCAGGAGGTTTCACTGACCCCCTGAGGCCATCAGCACTCCTTTCTCTGCCTTTGGCATCTCCGCTCCTTTGGGTGTTTAATTCACTCTGCAGAGCAGCATGTCTTCGCCCTTGTTAAGACTAATTAGTGGACATTAAATTCTTTGTGTTACTTTTTTTTTTAATATATTTTATTGATTCTTTACAGAGAGGAGGAGAGAGGGATAGAGAGCTAGAAACATCGATGAAAGAGAAACATCGACCAGCTGCCTCTTGCACACCCCATACCAGGGATGTGCCCGCAACCAACGTACATGCCCTTGACTGGAATCGAACCTGGGACCTTTCAGTCCGCAGACCGACGCTCTACCACTGAGCCAAACCGGTTTTGGCTTTGTGTTACATTTTTATGGCATTCTCAACTTCTTGTGTTGTGGTACACCTATAGCATTTCACTCAATAAACAGGTAGATATTAAAAATTGGTAGATAGCTCAGCTGGCATGGATCAATGGTTGAGAGTCAACCTATGAACCAGGAAGTCACAATTCAATTCCTAGTCAGGGCACATGCCCGGGTTTTGGGCTCAATCCCCAGCAGGCAGCCAATCAGTGATTCTCTCTCATCATTGATGTTTTGATTTCTCTCTCCCTCTCCCTTCCTCTCTGTAATCAATAGTAAAAAAATATTTATTAAAATGAAACAAAAGAATGGGTAAGTAGATGAGTATACAGAATTGGCTATTTTAGGAGTAATGGCTTTTTAACAGACATTACAACTACCATTATGAATATTATAAAAGGATTTTTTGAAGTCTTAGTAAGTTCAACTCTTGCCATATATTTCAGTAGTCATTATTTGGGCCCAAATAAATGAAGTCATATCATTCAGAGGTTTAATTAAAAGCTTCAGGTATTACATGTCAGTCTCGTTTATGTGCAAGAGATTGAAATAATCAAAACAGGTTTTAAGGGCCAAAATTAGTGCTATTCTGAAATGGCTCTGTTACACTTTATTTTTTTCTAGGTTCTCTTTTCTTTGTGCCAGAAATGCATACAAAAAGAGCTATTTATACTATACCCTTAATCATGAAAGCTTAAATTAGTAAAATTAATTTGTTACTTGTTTTTATATTCATGTCACTGAGAAAAACCAATGGCAGGATAGAAATTATCTTGGAAGTTCTCATCCTATTATTAATTCTTTTTTTTTTTTTTTTTTGCAATCATATCTAGGTAGCTCTGTTGTTGTTTTTTTGTTTGTTTGTTTTTTCTCTGTTTAGCCATTTCATATAGAAGGAGGACACACAGATCATGGCAATGCTGATCTATCCCACAAGCATAGCCACTGGAATCTATTGGGAGAAAACGTGGCAGTCAAATGGGAAAGGTAGCTCTGTTTCTAAAAGAAAGCTGTTCGGTAAATGTTTTAGTCACCCATTTACACAGAAACTCCCTCCCAATGTTCATTTAGTCTTCCCTAGTTTGTCAGGCCTAGACATTCAACTCCAAGAAATGGAATAGGTCCAGGCAGGCACAGCAAACACAAGCAAAGTCACTAAACTTCATAGTTAGAAGAAACTTGTGGGTTTGAGCTTACAAATGTGTCAGATAGAAGGAAAGGTAGGCATCACGTTTTACAAGAACATTTTAATTCAAGTATAAAGTTTTCCTTAAAGCCTCCCTACCTTGATGCAGATTCTCACAGTCTAGACTCATCCCATTACTCCTTTTAAATCATTTAAAATGTTTATTAAATATTGGATGGATACAGAATAATAATAAAATATGTGTAAAGTATAAGGAATATCAACCCAATGGAGGGCAACCTGGACACCCACCTTCCAGTTTAAGGGAAACGAAAATTAATACTTTTGAACTTCCTGTCAGCCCCTGCCATTTGCAGTACCTCCTGCCCCTTCCTTGCCCTCCTCCAAGGTCACCACCATTCTGAACTCTGTGTGTTTTTTCTGCTTTTCTTTACAGCTTCTCCATGTATTTTGTATACCCAAACAATACAAATAGCATTTTAATTAAGTTGCATATTTAAATTTTATTTATTCATTTAATCCTCACCTGAGGATATTTGTATTACTACTGACTTTTAGAAAAAGAGGAGAGAGAGAGAGAGAGAGGAGAGAGAGAGAGAGAGAGAGAGAGAGAGAGAGAGAGAGAGAGAGAGAGAATATGAGAAACAAATGTGAGAGAGTTTTGCCTCCCATACTAGCCCCAACCGGGGATCAAATCCAAAATCTAGGTATGTTCCCTAACCAGGTATCAAACCCACACCCTTTGGTGTCTGGTCTGATGTTCCATCTGGCTGAGCCACCTGGCCAGGGCATGTTTACAACTTTGTGCATACACACATTGTGGGAGTTAATTCAAAATTGTTCCTGCTGTTCATTCAGGTTATTACATACATCTGTAATTCATTGGTTTTTATTGCTGAATGGTATTCTGTTATGTAAATGTCCCCAGTTTATCATTTTCCTGATAATGTGCGTTTGGTTGTTTCCAGTTTTTGCTGTTATAAAAAGGGCTGCTGTTGGCGGTTGTTGCCAGCAACTGGACTTCGGTTTAGAAACCTCAGTACTTGAATTCTAGCTAAGAAAGGCTTCAGAGCCAAGACTCAAACTGCAAGAAGCAGTTTATTTAGACAGTCACAGGGTAGAATGAGTGAGCTATAGAAGAAAGGGGTCAGGAAACAAGCGACAGAGGCAAAAGCAGAGCCCTTGGAGCTTAGGGGGAGAGGCAAGGAAACCATGGGGAAAGGCAGGCTGTGCTCCCAGAGAGGGCCTTGCTGGTCCGCCATCGTAAGGGCGTCCGGGGGAAGCCCCAGGGGAGGATCTCAATAGAGTATTGGTCACCTTTCCAGGGGTGTCCTTTCAGGGTCATGGTCCCCACTGATTGGTCGGCACCAGGGCAAAGTGTCATTTGTCACTGTAGCTGGTCTTAAGGTCAGTCCCTTGTCTGGTTTTGCCTCTTTTCTGGGCCTGGAGCAGAAACACAACTGATGTTATCCTAGGGGTTAATGCTTAAGGCCGTGGTCGGCAACCTGGGGCTCTCCAGCCACATGCGGCTCTTTGGCCCCTTGAGTGTTCTAACGCCACTTCTTCAAAATAGACTCATCCAGGCCGAAAGCCAATGTCTGCGCGTGGGCCACAAAGTTTCAGTCGCACTGTACATGTGCGCCCACACGTGGTATTTTGTGGAAGAGCCACACTCAAGGGGCTGAAGAGCCGCATGTGGCTTGCAAGCCACAGTTTGCCAACCACTGGCTTAAGGGATTGGTCACGCAAGGACCCACACAAAGTTACTTGAAGCCACTTTTCAGCCTTTTGTTCCTCCTCCCAGGGGGTCTACCACATGACTAATGACATGCCAAGAGTGGAAAGGTCAGGGAGGGTCCGAGCTGCATGACGAGGGGTGTGCTGGGAGGAAACTCAATGGGGTTTGAGGTCCTTGTTTTCCCAGTTTTGCCTTTGCTAGGCACTGGGGGCTCTCTGCCCTGGTGACCTGTTCCTTGCCCATCGTCTTTGCTGTCCTCATGCCTGTCCTCCTGCCCACCACACTGCTGTGAACACTCTTGTGTCGCGGTGATGTACGTGCAAATGGGGTAAATCCTGCTGCTCTGATGTGCCGCTACTACAGTTCACCCTCCAGACATGTCCTGCCCTCTGTTCTGCTCTCTCCCTGCTCTCCTGCACACAGTCCCGGGAAATCGCGGACTACCGTGTTTCCCCGAAAATAAAACATCCTCCGAAAATAAGACCTACTTACAGGTTTCCTTCTGAGTGAAATATAAGGCATCCCTCCTAAAATAAGCCCCCCCCCCAGGCTAAACATGAGAGTTTTGGTCCACTGATTCTTAAAGAAATGGAGTCACAAGAAATTCACCAGGAAATTCAGGAATTGGATTGTTTTGATGATGTTCCAGAAGATGATGACATGATTGTCATTGAATAAATGAGTAAATTCTTGATACTATAGGATTCACAGTTTGTCTGGTTTGTGTTGACAACTACCGTACTACCGTACCGTATGCAGGTAATAAATTTCCTTTATTTTCATTTAACAATAAATGTGTACCGTGTTCTTCTTCATGGAAAAATAAGACATCCCCTGAAAATAAGACCTAGTGCATCTTTGGGAGCAAAAATTAATATAAGACACTGTCTTATTTTTGGGGAAACGGTATTCCAGTGGGATGGGACTATAAATCCTTCTTCCCTGGCTTCCTCATGGAAGAAACCGTGTGATCTTAAGTCCCTTTTCAGAATTTGGGAGTTTTAGGCAGCATAACATTAACATAGACATTTACAGAAAAACTAGAGGCCCGGTGCATGAAATCCGTGCACAGGAGTGTGTGTCCCTCAGCCTAGCCTGCACCCTTTCCAATCTGGGACCCCTCGAGGGATGTCTGACTCCCCCTTAGGGGGATCAGTAGGATTGGGACTAAAGGGGCAGTCGGACATCCCTCTCACAATCCAAGATGGCTGGCTCCCAACTGCTCACCTGCCTGCCTTTCTGATTGCCCCTAAGTGCTTCTGCCTGACAGCCTTATCACCCCTAACCACTCCCCTGCCAGCCTAATTGAAACTGCTCCCCTGTCAGCCTGTTTGCCCCTAATTGCCCTCCCCTGCAGGCCTGGTCCCCCCAACTGCTCTCCCCTGCAGGTCTGGTCCCCCCAACTTCCTTCCTCTGCTGGCCTGGTCACCCCTAATTGCCCTCTCCTGCTGGCATGATCACCACAACTGCCCTCCCTTGCAGGCCTGGTCCTTCCCAACTCTCTCCCCTGCTGCCCATCTTGTGGCGGCCATCTTGTGTCCACATGGGGGCAACCATCTTGTGTTGTAGTGATGGCCAATTTGCATATTACTCTTTTATTAGATAGGATTGAGTATGGGCACTTGAACTCTTGCTCCTGGAAAATCACTTCCTTTGGCTAAATGGGGCTCAGAATTGAGTTACTGTACCAAGAATGGAAGAGCATTGGTATCACCTTTGGAGTTTGAAAGCCGCCTTTTGAGTAATTGTTACATACTTTTGCCTTTCACCTCCATTCCCAGCGTCTCACCCACAAGCAGCCAATCTAGTGTTTTTGATCCGCATTTGCCGCAGTTTGCTGACCACTGCCTTCTACCCTACCTTTTATATACATGCAGACATAAGTGGGACCCTAACAAGTGAGTTCTATAGGTATCTTTAATTAAAATGATACTATACTAAGTAAACAAATAAAAGGCTAGATGGCTAGAGTAATAGGTGGACTTAACATTTTTTTTAAAAGACCTATTATATATACTTTTAATAGTCAAGAAAGACAATCTAATTTTTCTTTCTTATCCTGAGACATTAAAATGTATTGCTAATCTGACTAATTTGGTTGTTGTTGTTTTGTGTGTGTGTGTGTTTGTTTGTTTTTTTTGGAGTCTTACTGGAATGACCTAGACTTCTGCTTTTCTAATAAAGTTATTTATTTATTATATATTTGAGGGCTCTAAAAACTCACATCTTCTCTTTGCTGTGTGCTCCCCTTTCCAACTAGTGTGGGAAGAAGAGACCCTCTGGCTGCCCTGGCCCGGGAGTACGGTGGCTCGAAGCGCAACGCTCTGCTGAAGTGGTGCCAGAAGAAGACAGAAGGCTACGCGGTAAGGGGTGTCCACCGCTTCCAACCGCTCTGGCTCTGGTGTCCAAGCCACTGTGTGTTCCGTGTGTCCTGTGCTCTCTAGGCCGGTGATGGCGCTGCCATCTTTCGGGGCTGCCGGTTGCAGTTGTGCGTGGCCCAGAGGTATCCAACAGCGGCTGGTGGGCTGGGAGCCAGTCTGCACTCCAGCCCCGCGCCTGTCCCGAAGTGCGGAACCGTCTCCTGCGGGAGGGCTCCTCTGCTCAGAGGAGGCGTAAACTCCCCAAGCAGCACCCGGCCGGCCGCTTCGGCTTTTGTGGAATCATCTTCCCAGAAAGGGCCCTTATAAATCTCTTTCCTGATTCCCTCCAGGTCCCGCCTAGCTGAGCCTTCAGCATTTCTCTGTTCCTTTAAGAGTTGTTTGCATTTAGTTTAGGAATTTCCATTTACCAGAGCAGTGTTTTCTGTGGAAGTTAGACAAAGTAATACCTGATGTGATGTAAGCTTTTCCATTAGGACCGTGGCACACAGAGATAAGTGCATCAGACAGTTTCAGGAACAGCCGCACCACTGCAGAAATCCAGCCCCGCCCCTCCCGCCGGTGACAGCTGCCGTTATCTCCCTCAGAGCTTTCTGCTAAAGTGTACACCCCACATGCTAACTTAGTTTTGTCTGCATTTGAACTTTATAGAATGAAATTTTAACTGTAATATTGCACCTGCCATTTGGGGAGATTTTGTGTTTTAATGATCAGATGATCAGAATGAAGTTTCTGCTGCCCCACGGGTGGGGGTGAGCATGAATGCCGCCTCCGGGGAGGGAAATATGTGCCAGGAATCTCAAACATGAGTGCCCTTTAGCTCAAGAATTGTGTTTCCAGAAAGTAATTGTGAAGACTATGAGGATACAATTTTGAACAAGTTGATTACAGTTTTATTATTTAAAGTTATTTTTAAAGAACTAGAAATAATACAGATTTCTAATAATAGGGGAATCAAGCTTAAGAATCTTGCTTTGTGAAAATATATTTAAAGGAACTAGAAAAAGTGTGTCCATTATATTAGGTCGATAGGTTCTAAAGCAATATAGTATGCTTCCAATTCTGTAAAAATTATTTATATAAATGTTATATTAACATTAACAGCAGTTATCACTGGATGAGTACTTAAATTTTATTCATGCTTTCCTGTGAATTTTTCATTTTCTGCAATGAGCATGTAAGTTTTTAACAGAAAGAAATATTTTAATTGCATCTTTTTAAAGGAAAGAAGCCAGATCCAAAAGGCTGCATATTATATGGTTTCCTTTGTATGAAATGTCCAGTGTGAGCAAAGTCACAGGTCAGAAAGTAGATTGGAGGCTGAGGGCGGGAGGCCAGGAAGTGGCTGGGCACAGGTTTCTTTGGTGATGATACACTTGTGCTGGAATTAGTGTGTTGGTTGTATGACCTGTGACTCTACTAAAAGCTACTGAATTGTACATTTTTAAAGGGTAAAGTCGCCTGGCTGGCATGGCTCAGTGGTTGACCTTTGACCTATGAACCAGGAGGTCACGATTCAATTCCCAGTCATGGCACATGCCTGGGTTATGAGCTCAATCCCTAGTGTGGGGCATGCAGGAGTCAGCCAATCAATGATTCTCTCTCATCATTGTTTCTATCTCTCTCCCTCTCCTTTCCTCTCTGAAATCAATAAAAAATATTTTTTAAAATACATAAATAAAATGGTAAAATTTATGATATGTGAAATATCTTAATAAACCTGTTATTAATTTTTAAAGGGCAATTAGAAGAGCTAATATGGGGGATCTGAGATGGATAAGGGCAGAGCGGTAGAAACTGCTATTTAAATTATAAATCTCATCAAAATAACTTTAAACATACCTGTGTATTACTTGGTATAATAAAAAAGAATTGAAGTAAAACAAAATGAGAGAGATGCAAGGTATGTTGGTTTTTATTTGGTAGGTGGGATCCACAGGTAATCGTGTCATTGTTATGATTCAGAGCCCAAATATATTTTTTGTATCAAATGTTATATAATGACATAATTTAGAGGCAAAAGTTTGAATGAAACAGCTATAAAAGTATATTATAATCAACTGGAGGCCCAGTGCATGAAATTTTGTGCACTGGAGGGGGATCCCTCAGCCCAGCCTGCACTCTTTCGCAGTCCAGGATCCCTCTGGGGTGTCTAACTGCCAGGACCCCTGGCTCCTTACTGCCCACCTGAAGTGGAGGCAGGAGAGGCTCCCACCACCATTGGCTCACCAGCCGTGAGCCCAGCTTCTGGCTGAGTGGCGCTCCTGTGTGGTAGCGTACTGACCCCCAAGGGGCAGCTCTTACGTCATAGCAACCGGTTGTTCTGCCATTTGGTTGAGTCTATGGATGTCCGACTGCCAGCTTAGGCCCTCCCTAAGCCATCAGTCAGATATCCCCTGAGGGCTCCTGGACTCCAAGGGGGCGCAGGCCAGGCTGAAAGACCCTCCCCTCCAAGTGCAGGAATTTCGTGCACTGGGCCTCTAGTATAGAATAATTAAACCAGATCTTTCTGAGGAAATTTTGAAAGTGAAAGAACAGGGCGCCTAAGGCATCACAGTGTGCAGAACGGGCTTGGGAGCCTGCAGGGTAGGCCCCTCCATCTCTCTGCCAGCCACTTCACAGCCATGTGGCAAGCCGATTTTTATAACAGCATCTTTTTAATTAAAATATAAACATAAATGACTGATAAAGCTTTTTTAGAAAAAGTGACACTTTCCCAAATAATGTCTTTTCCCTGATTTGTACGTGCTATAACTCAGAATTTTTTCACTTTGGCCTGGCCTTTTTAGAGACTGTAAAAATGAACGTTTATATCATTAGAGCTCTGCTGTTTGAGGTAGAGACATGGAGGAATGTGGGTGTGGTCCTGGTACTCTGGATTTAGGTCCTGCAATATTTCTAAATGAGCTTGATTGGAGCACAGTCACCTGGTCACTCACTTATTGCCTGTAGCTGCTTTTACACGGAAAGTGCACAGGAATGTAAAACTATGACTTTTAAAACCAAAACTCTTCTGTACCTGGGCCTGTAACAGAAGTTGGCCGGCCCCTCCCTTAGATAAATATGTACACGGTATCCTGCTGTTCACATCCCATTTGGTCCTTGCATGGTAGTAAGAAGCAAGTGTTCAGATAGCAAGAGACTTAAACATTTATGGTTTCTGTAGCAAGAAATCGCCTGGCAGGGGACACACTCACAAAGGCACAAATAAGGTATCATTGAACCTGCTTCTAGCCAATTAGCTAGGAGCTCCATATTCTTTCCTGTTAGAGAAAAGGCAGCCTTTGTCTTGTTCCAAGCAAGCCTTATTTTGCATCTGGAAAGAGCACCCTGTAGCTGGCCAAGTTCTGTTTTTCCTCTCCGCATTCCCACAGGCAGCACATGTGCGTCCAGTGCCAGCGGCCTGCGCGGTGCAGGCCGTTTGGGGCTCCAGCTGTTTTCCTTCTTGAGACAGGACCCTTGAGAGCCACACGCACAATTCAAAGAATATGAAATGCTTTGTTTTATTTACTGTCATTAAAGTGGTTCTTTTCTGGCCTCATCATAAAGATAGGTTCTCAGTAGACATGACTGTCATTATTGGCCTCCACTCTGTTGCCCTTTTTCACCCGGTGTCTCAGCTTCTGCAGCTGCTTATGGCACATCTTGATTTGTGTAGACATTTCATTTTTTAAATATATTTTTATTGACTTTAGAGAGGAAGGTAGAGGGGAGAAGGAAAGAGAGGGAGAATCATTGGTTGGCTACCTCTTGCACACCCCACACTGGGCATCCAGCCCTCAACCCAGGCATGTGCCCTGACCAGAAATCAAACCATAGCCTCCTGGTTCATAGGTCAATGCTCAACCACGAGCCACGCCAGCCGGGTTGTGTGGACATTTTAAATGGCACTATGTATTGTTCTATATTCTAAGGCAAGTAGAGTTTATTTGGAAAGTGAAGTTGAAAGGCTTTATTTCGCAAGCTGTGGTGGACATACAATCAGCTCTCGGTAATCCATAAACCCACTCGGCTTTGTATCCTGAGCTGCATGCTTACGAGCCCCTTTCCCATTCTCAGTTGTTTGTGCATGTATGAAACTGTGAGTAATAATAATTGTTTTTTAACAAAAATGTAAGTTAAAGAGTGTGGAAATACCAGGGAGGTTGTCTGCACAGCAGATGGGGTGGGATTCTCCCACCTTCCTCTGTGGTACGTGGTCAGAGGAGCAGACCTCACGTCGTGCACAGCCTGAGCTGGCCAGCCCGCCTCTTCCCAAGAGTTTGGAAGGAGAACTGAGAGCAAGCTTACTCTAGAGCAAGCATGTGAAACTCAAAGGCTAACACGGGCCAAATAGACGAGGTTTAAGTTTATGTGGCTGCAAAAAAAAACCAAAAGCTTCAGTTTCCATAGAAACGTAGGTTTATTTCAATAGAGACATGCTGAATACAAAGAGCTGAAATAAATGAATCATCGTTAACATGAAATAAAAGAACATTTTAGTCCTGACTGGTTTGGCTCAGTGGATAGAGCGTCGGCCTACAGACTAAAGGGTCCCAGGTTTGATTCCTATCAAACCTGGTTGAGGGCAGAGAATCCAAGATGGCAGCATAGGGTAGACACCCAAATGCAGGCTACCAAAACAAATTTGAATTTAGAACTGGAAAACAGGGGAAACATCACCCTGAACTGCTGGACGGCTGGCTGAGGGGAGGCTCTACCATCTGGGAAGGAGAGAGAAGGCACGCTGAACCTCAGGAACTATGAAGGTGCGGAGAACTGCGCACGAAAAGGTGGCTGCCAGACTTCGCTGCTGGCTTGCTTGCGGAGCACGGAGAAGGCGGGCCGAGTTCGCTACTGGCTTACTCCCTGTGTGTGGAGAGGGTGGACAGCTAATGCGCGGCTGGCTTCCTTGTTCGGGAGGAAAACAGAACCACCCTATTGCTCTGATAGATGGCCCCAGACAGGGAGAGGCCAGACTGTCGGGCAGTGGGCAGAGATCTCTCAGAGGTGTGTGAAGCCAGCGGCCATTACTGCAGGACTCGGAAACCAGACCCTCGTAGGGAGGGGCTGACCAAAGCTTTTCTGCATCACCCTGAGACTCCGTCCCATCCAAGCGGAGCACAGAAGCCCTTCCAGTGGCTAGCTTTCTCGTTCGCCGCAAATAGGACTCTCCTAGGAAGGGACAGACAGGAATCTAAAGCTTGTCTGCACCTATACCAAAGAGGTTGCGCGTGCCTAAACCAATCTTGCGGGATTCACCAAAGCTTGGCTGTGCCATCCTGAGACTCCGCCTCATCCAAGGGGAATACAGAAACCCTCCTAGCTGAGACAATTCTGATCCTCATAGCCAATTGGCTTGGAGATCAACGCTTCCCAATGATACCAACAACAAGCAAGGCTTTAACAACAAGACTGCACACATAGCCCACAAAAGGCTACACCAAGACTGTCCACTTCAGGTAACTGGGAGGCTGACCCACTCAACCATATAGGACACCTTAGCACACAAAGCCACCCTACCAACTCAGGGAAGCAGCGAAAATACCGAGACAAGGAAACAGATCACAAACAAAAAAATGGAGGACAAGAAGCGACTGGATATAGAGTTCAAAACCACGCTTACAAGGTTTTTCAAAAATTTCCTAGAAAAGGCCGATAAAATAAACGAGACCTATGAGAATATGAAAAGGCATCAACTAGAAATAAAGAATACATTGTCTGAAATAAAAAATATTATACAGAGTCCTAAAAACAGAATAGAAGATCGCAAGAATAAAGTCAAAGATTTGGAACACAAAGAACCAGAGGACACTCCTCCACAGAAGCAAGAAGATAAGAGAATCCAGAAAGTTGAAGATAGTGTAAGAAACCTCTGGGACAATTTCAAGCGAACCAACATCAGAATTATGGGGGTCCCATCAGAAGAGAAAGAGCAAGATACCGAAAGAATACTGGAAGAAATAGTGACAGAAAACTTCCCCCACCTGGTGAAAGAAATAGACTTACAAGTCCAGGAAGTGCACAGGACCCCAAACAAAAGGATTCCAAAGAGGACCACACCAAGACACATCATAATTAAAATTCCAAGAGCAAAAGACAAAGAGAGAATATTAAAAGCAGCAAGAGAAAAGCAGGGAGTTACCTATAAAGGAGCACCCATACGATTGTCAGCTGATTTCTCAACAGAA
The DNA here is from genome assembly GCF_964339955.1 of Pipistrellus hanaki. NCBI lineage: Eukaryota > Metazoa > Chordata > Mammalia > Chiroptera > Vespertilionidae > Pipistrellus > Pipistrellus hanaki. Next base: position 48,217,537 of record NC_140518.1, read on the forward strand.
ACCATGCAGGCCAGACGGGATTGGCAAGAAATATTCAAGGTGATGAATAGCAAGAACCTACAGCCAAAAATACTCTATCCAGCAAAGCTATCACTCAGAATCGAAGGCCAGATAAAGAGCTTCATTAATAAAAATTAAAAAATAAAATAAATAAATAAATAAAAGCTAAAGGAGTTCATCACCACCAAACCAGTATTATATGAATTGCTGAAAGGGGTTCTTTAGGAAGAGGAAGGAAGATATAGATAAAACTTATGATCAACAAATACATAACTATCAACAAGTGAAACTAAAAGCCAAGGGAATTAAAAAACCTGATGAACAATATTAATTAGTGAATATAATAGAATCAGAGGTATAGAAGGGGAGTGGACTGACGATTCTTGGGGAAAAGGGGAGAGGGGGGTGCGGGAAGAGACTGAACAAAAACTGCACCTATGGATGGGGACAATGAGGGGTGGGGAAAGGGCAGAGGGTGGGGTGGGAACCGGGTGGAGGGGAGCAATGGAGGGGGGGGGGGGAATGAGGAACATTTGTAATAATATAAACAAAGTTTTATTTAAAAAAAAAAAAAAACCTGGTTGAGGGCACATCCCTGGAAAGGGGTGTGCAGGAGGCAGCTGATCGATGTTTCTCTCTCATCAATGTTTCTAACTCTCTATCCCTCTCCCTTCCTCTCTGAAAAAAAAAAAATCAATAAAATATATTTTTTAAAAATAATAGAACATTTTAATAGAAATTAATATTTTTTTTCTTGAACAGTAACTTATCAGACACTGAATACCTGCACAAATTAATAAGCGTAACACAAATAAACCTATATTTCTTGTTCTCTGAAAGTGAAATATTTCCTGTTGCACACACCAAACAAGTCAGTCCAAGACTAATGATGTGGGAATCGGCTGCTAAAATATTCACTGCTAGTATTAGCGGAGAGAAATGGTGCATCTGCACATAAGGTGCGTAAGGAAAATTAATGCAACCTGATTATAGTCATCAGTCATTAGCGAACGTTGTAGTTCATTATTAATAACTAGAGGCCTGGTGCAATGAAATTTGTGCATGGGTAGGGTCCCTACGATTGGCTGGTGATAAGGGCTGATCACAGCCTTCCAACTGCCAGCCAGGGCCTTCCTTCATTCTATGCTGCCCCTGGTGGTCAGCACACATTATAGTGAGCGATCAAACGTGTGGTCAAACTCCCAAGAGGACAGTTTGATTATTAGGCTTTTATATAGAGAGATTATGTATAACAGACTATCGTAAAAATTAGGTTACAACATTTAGTATGTTTCTTACATACCATTATATTGGTTTGGCCGCAAAAATATTTGTCGTGGACCTTGACATGCTTGCTCTAGAACTCAGGACTCAGGCTGTTGGCAGCTTGTTTCTGCAGAAGAGTGAGTGACAGGCCTGAGATGGCTGTCCTCACAGTCTGTTCAGCATTGGCCTTGATTGGCATCTGCTAACTTGGGTTTCAGGCGGGTTTCCACCACACCCAGCACAGATGAGAGAGGCACTTTGGGCCTGACTGGGGGGCACACGTGCGTGGTTTACACAGAGCACCAGTCTGCCCGGGCGGGAGTCTCTCCAGTTCATATGCTCTTGGGCTGGTGCTAGGATGTCCCTGTATGCCTGTGTGACTCTCTCTTTGATCTTGTGTACCATATCCTATTCTTTCCTTTCTTGTTTTGGTTCCTCTAGTATCTTCCTGAAAAAGGGCTTATGGAAGACAAAATTTTATGACTTTGCATCTTTGTTTACCCTTACACTTGATGGATTTGTTGGATAAAGTGCATTAGGCCATAAAGTCCTTTCCTTTATAATTTTGTAGCCGCCATTGCCCCAGTGCCTTTTAGTTCCCAGTGTGGCAGAGACAACAGAATTGTCCCATTCCTTCGTGTGTAATGAGTTGTCCCCAGGGGCTTGCAGGCTACCCTGGCTGGTCCACATTGTAAAACTCCAGAGCCTGCCTGGCCTTCACTGCACCTCCTCAACAAGATAACTCATGACATAGTTTTTTTTAAATGAGTTTGTTGGCGGTTTCTACTCTGTTTTCTTTCTCCAGAACTCCTCCTAGCCTGGTCCTCTATCTCTCTTTTCAACTTTTTATTCCATTTCTCTGTTTTGCAGTTTTGTTTGAGACACTTCCTTAACTTCATCTTCCCAAATCTATTAAATGTTTTATTTCTGCCATCGTGTTCTTGTATCAGTTCAATTTTTAAATCTTTAATTGTGGTAAAATAAGCATAACAAAATTTACTATTTTAACCATTTTTAAGTGTACAATGCACTAGTTAAGTATAGTCACATTGCTTTGCAACAATCTCTAGAACTTCCTCATCTTGCAAAACTGAAACTCTGTGCCCATTAAGCAACAGTGCTCCGTTCCCTTGAAAACCACCATTCTACTTTCTCTTCCTATGAATTTGACTATCCAGGGACCTCATATAAGTGGGATCACACAGTGTTTGTCCTTTGATGACTTGCTTATTTCTCAAGGCTCATCCATGTCATAGCATGTCGAAATCTTTTTGTTTTGATCCTCACCAAGGCTATGTTTTTTATTTTTAGAGAGAAAGAGGAAGGGGTGTGTGTGTGTGTGGAGGGCGGGGGGGGGGGGGGGGGGAGTGAGAGAGAAACATTAATGTGAAAGAGACACATCAATTGATTGCCTCCCGTGTGCACCCCAACGGTATCGAACCCACAACCTACCTTTAGCCCTGACCAGGAATCAAGCTTTTTGGTGTACAGGATGACACTCAAACCATCTGAGCCAATCTTCCATCTTTACCTGGAAGTCTCAGGATTTAAACATATTAACTCTCAGCCCTGACCTGGTAGAATGTCATCCCACACACCAAAAGGTGGCAGGTTCAATTCCCGGTCAGGGCACATACCATTGCAGGTTTGATCCCCAGTTGAGGCACATATGGGAGGCAACCAATCAATGTTTCTCTCTCACATCAGTCTCTCTCTCTCCCTCCCTCCCCCCTCCCTCCCTTCCTCCCTCCCTTTAAACAAACAATAAGAAACATAGCCTTGCCCTAGCCAGTTTGGCTCAGTGGATAGAGCATCATTCTGTGGACTGAAGGGTCCTAGGTTTGATCCCAGTCAAGGGCACATGCCTAGGTTCCTCCGCAGTGTGGGACTTGCAAGAGGCAGCTAATCAATTATTCTCTCTCATCATTGATGTTTCTATCTCTCCCTTTCTCTTCCTCTCTGAAATCAATAAATATTTAAAAAAACAACAACAACAACACGTATCCCTGCACCCTCTCTAATCGGGGACTCCTGGGGGGATGTCCCACCGCCAGTTTAGGCCCTATCTCACAGGCGGTTGGACATCTCTCTCGAAATCTGGGACCACTGGCTCCTAACCACTCACCTGCCTGCCTGCCTAATGATCTCTAACCCCTCTGCCTGTCTACCTGATCGCCCCTAACCTCTTTGTCTCCCTACCGGATTGCCCCTAACTGCCCTCCCCTGCCGGCCTGATCTTGCTCCCAACTGCTCTCCCCTGTTGGCCTGATCTCTCCCCCAGCTGCCCTCCCCTGCCAGCCCGGTTGTGCTGGCCCGATCTCGCCCCCAAAGACCCTCCCCTGCTGGACTGATCTTGCCCCCCTAACTGCTCTCCCCTGCCAGCCTGATCTTTCCCCCAATGGTCTTACCTTGCCAGCCTAATCTCACCCCCAACTGCCCTCCCCCGCTGGCTTGATCTCGCCCCCAGCTACCCTCCCCTGCCAACCTGGTTGCCCCCAAATGCCCTCCCCCACTGGCCTGATCTCACCACAGCAACCCAGCACTGACTTCCAGTTGGTAGAGCCTTCAGTCATTTTTAATGTTACAGACCTTGCATTTTTATATATTAAGATACATATGCATATGTACATATACTGTCTATACTAATAAAAGAGAAAGATGCAAATTGACCTGCCTTGACAATGCCCACCAGCCAATCAGGAGTGAGTATGCAAATTAACCCAACAAAGATGTCAGTTTAGCCGAAACCGGTTTGGCTCAGTGGTAGAGTGTCGGTCTGCAGACTAAAAGGTCCCAGGTTCAATTCCAGTCAGGGGAATGTACGTTGGTTGTGGGCACATCCCCGGTAGGGGGTGTGCAAGAGGCAGCTGGTCGATGTTTCTCTCTCATTGACGTTTCTAGCTCTCTAGCTCTCTCCCTTCCTCTCTGTAAAAAATCAATAAAATATATATATTTTTTAAAGATGTTAGTTTAATTTGCATACACAGGTGCCAAGCAGCTAGGGGTGGAGCAGAATGCTTGTGTTGTTGCCATGGCGATCTGCACTGTCCCAGCAGCTCCAGGCCTCTGGGCGCCATGAGAAGGTGGAAAGGCAGCTCCGGGTGGAGAAAGGTGGTGCCAGCAGCCAGGGGAAGGAAGGCCCATTTTTTTTTAATAAATCTTTATGTTCATATTATTACAAATGTTCCTCATTCGCCCCCTCCATTGCTCCCCTCCACCAGGTTCCCACCCCACCCTCTGCTCTTTCCCCACCCCCCATTGTCCTCATCCATAGGTGCACAGTTTATGTTCAGTCTCTTCCCACATCCCCCTCTCCCCTTTTCCCCGAGAATCATCAGTTCACTCCCCTTCCATACCTCTGATTCTATTATATTCACCAGTTAATATTGTTCATCAGATTTTTTTTTAATTCCCTTGGTTTTTAGATTCACTTGTTGATAATTATGTATTTGTTGTTCATAGTTTATATCTTTATTTACTTTCTCTTCCGAAAGAACCCCCTCAGCAATTCATATAATTCTGGTTTGGCAGTGATGAACTCCTTTAGCTTTTTTTTATTAGTGAAGCTCTTTATCTGTCCTTCGATTCTGAGTGATAGCTTTGCTGGGTAGATTATTTTTGGCTGTAGGTTCTTGCTGTTCATCACCTTGAATATTTCTTGCCATTCCCACCTGGCCTGCATGGTTTCTGTTGAGAAATCAGCTGACAATCCTATGGGCGCTCCTTTATAGGTAACTCCCTGCTTTTCTCTTGCTGCTTTTAATATTCTCTCTTTGTCTTTTGCTCTTGGAATTTTAATTATGATGTGTCTTGGTATGGTCGTCTTTGAATTCCTTTTGTTTGGAGTTCTGTGCACTTCCTGGACGTGTAAGTCTAATTCTTTCACCAGGTGGGGGAAGTTTTCTGTCACTATTTCTTCCTGTATTCTTTCGGTATCTTGCTCTCTCATCTTCTGGGACCCCCATAATCCTGATGTTGGTTCGCTTGAAGTTGTCCCAGAGGTTTCTTACATTATCTTCAACTTTCTGGATTCTCTTGTCTTCTTGCTTCTGCAGAGGAATGTCTTCTGGCTCTTTTATGTTCCAATTTTTTTTACTTGATTCTTGTGATCTTCCATTCTGTTTTTAGGACTCTGTATAATATTTTTTATTTCAGACAATGTATTCTTTATTTCTTTTTGATCCCTTATTAGTTCTTGTTGATCCCTTTTTATATCCTCATAGGTCTTATTGACCTTTTCTAGGAAATTCTTGAACAACCTTATAAGCGTGGTTTTGAACTCTGTATCCAGTCGCTTCTTTTCCTCCATTTCTTTTGTTTGTGATCTATTTCCTTGTCTCAGCATTTTCACAGCTTCCCTGAGTTGGTAGGGTGGCTTTGTGTGCTAAGGTGTCCTATATGGTTCAGTGAGTCAGCCTCCCAGTTACCTGAGGTAGACAGTCTTGGTGTAGCTCTTTGTGGGCTGTGTGTGCAGTCTTGTTGTTAAAGCCTTGCTTGTTGTTGGTATCACTTGGAAGCGTTTATCTCCAAGCCAATTGGCTATGAGGATCAGAAGTGTCTGTATTTCGCTTGAATGGGGCGGAGTGTCGGGGTGGCACAGACAAGCTTTGTTGAATCCCGCACAATTGGTTACAGGTGCACGCACCTCTTTGGTATAGGTGCAGACAAACTTTAGATTCCTGTCTGTCACTCCCTAGGAGAGTTTCATTCGCTACGAACGAGAAAGCTAGCCACTGGAAGGGCTTCTGTGCTCCGCTTGGATGGGGCGTAGTCTCAAGTGGTGCAGACAAGCTTTGGTCAGCCCCTCCCTACGAGGGTCTGGTTCCTGAGTTCTGCAGTAATGGCCGCTGGCTTCACACACCTCCGAGAGATCTCTGCCCACTGCCTGACAGTCTGGCTGCTCCCTGTCTGGGGCCGTCTATCAGTGCAATAGGGTGGTTCTGTTTTCCTCCCGAACAAGAAAGCCAGCCGCACATTAGCTGTCCGCCCTCTCCGCGCGCAGGGAGTAAGCCATCAGCGAACTCGGCCCGCCCTCTCCGCGCTCCACAAGCAGGCCGGCAGCCAACTTTGCGGCTGCCTTTTTGCGCGCACAGTTCTTTGCACCTTCACAGTTCCTGAGGGTCAGCGTGCCTTCTTTCTCCTTCCCAGATGATAGAACCTCCTCTCAGGCAGCCGTCCGGCGCTTCAGGGTGATGTTTCCCCTGTTTTTCAGTTCTAAATTCAAATTTGTTTTGGTAGCCTGCATTCGGGTGTCTACCCTATGCCGCCATCTTGGTTTCTCTCAGAAGGCCCATTCTTGCACAAATCTTCGTGCTTCAGGTCTCTAGTACACATACACACACACACACACACACACTAGGGGCCCAGTGGGCAAATTCGTTTACCTTTAAAGGAACTGTGGGCTGCGAGGCTGGGGTGGGCATATGGGGCAGGTCTTAGCCCATCCTCCACGCCCCCACCCAGCCCCTCCCACCACGGCCCCAGTCCCATGTCTGCTGGCAGCCCTGCTCCCGCTGCCACCTCTCCCACATGCTGATGGTGCCGGCCCCACTCACACCTACTAATGGTATGGAGCGATTGCGGCTGGCACAAGCAGTGGGTACAAGTGGGGCTGGTGCAGGCAGCGGCAGCTGCCCTCATCGCCCCTCAGGAGCAGGGTTAGGTAGAGAAGCCCTCAGGAGCAATCAGGGCTGGTAGCCACTGCTCACACCCGTTGACAGCTCTGAGCTACTGAGATCGGCTCTGGCACCAGCAGTGGGTGCAAGTGGGGCCCGTGCCAGCAGTGGTTGTGAGCAGGGCTGCAAACACCAGGCTGCACCATGGCATACAGGAGCAAAGAATTTTAAGTAACCACCAGAGGCTCGTCCCGATGACAGCCACCAGCCTTGGTCTGGTGCCCCTGCTCACCTCCTCCACTACCCTGCCTCGGCCGATGCCCACTATGTTCCGTGCTCTGCTGCCTGCTGCCAAAGCCCACCATGTTCCATGAACATCCCCTGGTGGTCAGCACATGTCATAGCAACTGGTTGTTCAGTTGTTCCATCGTTCGGTCTATTTGCATATTAGCTTTTTTAAAATTTTTTTATTGATTCAGAGAGGAAGGGAGAGGGAGAGAGAGATAGAAACATCAATGATGAGAGAGAATCATTGATTGACTACCTCCTGCATGTCTCCCATCAGGGATCAAGCCTGCAACCCAGGCATGTGCTCATGACCAGAATTGAACCTAGGACCCTTCATTGCTCAGGAGAGCATTCTATCAACTGCAAGCCAAAGCAGCTAGGGCATATTAGCCTTTTATTATATAGGATATGTATTGATATACATACATTTTTAAATCCAGAAATAGGACAGTTGTATCATATTCCTTTTTGGCATTTATTGGGCAATCCATAAGGTGTTTTCTCTTTTAACCCATTTATGAAATAAATATGTATTACATTATACATTAATTTCCTCATTGGGAACCATTCTTAATTCCTGGGGGCAGAATTCCAACTTGGTCAGAGCATCCGCTCTCTATTATATTATTCCTGAGGGGGTAGCGGAATCTCTGCTAGTAATGAAGGGATTTGGCTTTTGCTTGGTTTAGGTGTGAATGAAGTTTTGTGTTTGATAAGACCTGATTATTTTAGTTATAATGTTAGCAAACAGAAACAAACCAACCCTATCACATGTACATAGTAAAAAAAAAGTTCAGTCGTGTTTGCTGCCTTCAGCACGCCTGGGGTATTGGCTCTCTGCCAGGGGGTACCTGTCACACTCTGGGACACAAAACTCTGACGCTGCCTCTGACAAATGACAGCCTGGACTTTTCTGAAATTTTGCTGGGGAGAAGTTGGGAAAACTCTCATTTAGAAGCTTCTATTTTGCTCGGCCCGTGTGGTTCAATGGTTGGCATCGACCCATGAACCAGGAGGTCACAGTTCGATTCCCAGTCAGGGCACATGTCAGTGTTGTGGGCTTGATCCCCAGTGCGGGGCGTGCAGGAGGCAGCCAATCAATGATTCTCTCTCATCATCGATGTTTCCATCTCTCTCCCTTTCTCTTCCTGTCTGAAATCAACACAAACGTATTTTTCAAAAATGGAAGTTTCGATTTTCCCGTTCCCCAGAAGTGAAGACTTACCTTTTCTTTGAACCGGGTGCCCTTTGTATGGATAAGTCTTTGCAAGGACCTCCCAGTTACACGGAGGGAACGCGGCCCCACTTGGTGTCCCGGGCCCAGCAGGAATGGCGCAGAGCTGCCGCAGTATCGGTGAGGCCCACCGGGCCACGGGGGACTCCAGTGTGTGGCCGGCTGATCACTGACATCCGAGAGAGGTGCACTGAAGTCTCTTCCTCTGATTGTTTTTGTCAAAACATTTCATTTCTAAGAGTTTTTGCTTTCAATATTTTGAAACAGACTTAAGGATTTGTGGCTCTTACCTTTTATTTCAGTTAAACCATTTGACTAAAAGTGTGCATGTTTGGACTACTATCACTGTCCCATTTCTGTCCAGTTTTTATCTACATGATACACTGATATACTCTATTTAGTCTTCCCTGCTTGCTTGCTGTGGGTGTGTTTCTTATAGTTTAGCTTTATGTGTAACCTAAAAAGTCCTCTAACAGAATTTAGCCATTCACATTTCTTGTAGCTTATTGGTGTGTATTTTGTCTTATTTCAGCTACCTTACTTTATGTTTTAGTATACTTTTATAACTGGCTTTCTTTTTCCTGACTTCCTCACCTCCCTGGTGAGCATGTGGTTGAAGGTGGGGAAGCTCAGACATCCTTGCCTAAGAATCTGAGTGGCAAATAGGTGATCACGTGAAGTTTAAAGCTACAGTCAGTTCTTAACAAATTGGGGTAAATAGTCATTTTCCATCAAAATCAAAGTTTTAAAATGTAGGGCTAAAGAAGCCGGTGGAATTAATGTCAGTGGCATTAGTATCCCAGAACCTTTCCATCTCCTCAGGCTGAAACTCCACCTCCATTCAGCATACCCACCCCTCTCTCCTGCCCCCCCCCCCCACTGTCACCCCACCCCGCCCCAGCCCTGCACCCTCCCTTCTGCTCCACTTCTGTGAACGTACCGACTCCAGGGGCCTCACTTAAGTGAAGTCTCACAGCATCTGGCTCCTGTGTCCAGCCCGTTTCCCTTAGCACAGCGCCCTGCGGTAGCTCTCAGCCATTCGCCATCCTGTGCCATTCGCCATCCTGTGGGTCCCCCCAGGGAACGCACAGCAAACCCCAGCCTCCCAGAGGCACAGCCGGCAGACCGCTCACGCCGGGGCTCTGAAACGCCGCCCGGCCCTGCAGACTGAATTAGACCGTGTTTGTGTCTGTGGAAGGGTCCCCTCCCTAACACGGGAAGGAGCTGCTCTGTTTTTCTCTGTCTCCGGGGATGGAAGGCAGACCCCTCCACCAGCACCACCCCATACTGAAGGCCTGGGGGAGCAGACCCTCCATGCCCTGAGGAGAGGGGAAGTGTTTGCCCACCAGGACAGGCTGCAGAGCGTTCAGTCATGAAGTGGGTGAAGAACTAGAGGGAAGAGGGGGCAGGCAGGGAGCAGGCTGGGATGGAGGCTGGGCAGGTTGAGCAGGACAGCGGGGACCCCACCCCCCGCCCTGAGGGAGTGGCTGCTGCTGAGAGGCCCAGCTCCGGGCACATCTGGGGAGACCAGAATCCCACAGGAGGGCTCAGCCCAGCCGCTGAGGGTGGAGGGATTCACTCCCTGCCGAATTCTGAGGAAACGCTGGGGAACTGGGGGGTGGGATCTGGTGGGCTTTTGGAGAGAACAGACTCCACTTACAGGTCTTGACACGAGTTAGCGGAGTCTTCTGCCTCTAGAGGACTATTTAACGGAGACATCTGCATCCAGATGTGGCCGGTGCACACATTTTTCCTATCTATAGGAGGATAGGTGTCCTGCCAGCTTCAGGAAGTAAAACCAGGGTTTCCACATGGAGCCGTGTGAGCGTGTTTCTCCTGAGGCTGATTTAAGAGCTTTGTCTTCTCCCCTGGGCGAGGGCCGTGCCAGCGGCTGGCTGCAGTGTGGCGCCTCTGCACCGAGCCACTCGCCATCATCGGGGCGATGCGCCAGACGTTGGCTGCCGTGCTCTGGGTCCCCCGGGAGGGCACGAGGGCTGTTTAGGCAGTCTTAGCCCGGGAACATCTGCAGGGTGTTTTTGCTGTTCTCTTATTCATGAAATGCTCATCGGGAAAAGACGTTATCTGGCCACAGACGCTTATGACTTCAGAAACTAAATCTGTCTTTCTGGGAAGTGAGGTGAAGGTTGTCTAGTGAAATTAAACTTGGTCTTGGAGCTAAATTCTTTAGAACAAATTATTTCATGTGTTGTAACCAGACAGACAAGGGGTCCGTGCTGCCTGTCAATGGAGCAGAGACAGGGCTGAATCATACATGAGCGTTTATTCCACTGTTGCCGCAGTGGGAGGGCAGAGGGCAGCCACAGACATCTGCTCTGCAGCCAGCTGCTCATTTAGCAAAGGGCTGTGCACAGACAGGCAGAAGGACTAGGGGTCTTCGAAGGGCTGAGTGATGTGCAAGGGCTGGGGTTCCAGGGAAGAGCCAGGGGGCAGTTCACAGGTGAGAGGCTGGCGGTCTGCTAGGCCTGCGGGACGCAGCAGGGCTGGGGAGTCTGGTTTCCGCAGCACAGCTGTTTGTGTTTCCGGAGAGCAGGCAGCTCCACCGGGGAGGAGGCTGCCGCTCCAGGGCAGCTCCAGCCGGGGCGGAAGGTGCCTCCTTTATCAGAACAAAACAGTCACGGGCAACAGAGCATGGTGCCTGTTTCTCACATTCTAGCTGGTTCCCCGGCCTTCTGTTTCTGCCCCCTTCCAGTATTATTTTCTTAGTATGGAAGTGCTGTTTCCCTCAAAACAGATTTTCCCTTACTAAAAATATTCTAGTTGGAATGCTGGAACATCAGAGCGTGGAAAAAAATCATACAGTTCTCTGAATTCTGTGGATCCTCTTAGGAATTGTAGGGAGTGAGTAGCCATCATGTTGTGGGGTGGGGTGTCCAACGTACAAGGAGGGGGACCTCTTCGAGGGCACTTTGGTAGAATCCAGCGGAATTCGTCCCGTGTGTGCAGAGTAGTTACAAAGACTGGAAACAGCCTGCGCAGTGTTGTATCCGTTCTGTGATGGCTGCACGTGGCCCCTGGGGAAGAACGAATAGCTCTGGTGGTGGAAAGGAGCTGCGGTTTCCTGGCTGTTCTCCAGAGGCTTCCCGTGGTGCTTGTGTGTATAATATGCAGTGCGGCCTGTGAGGTGCCTACGCCATGCCTGCTGTGAGGTGAGGAAATCACAGCAAGGAGAGGGCATGGAAATGATCACGGTTAGACAGCGAGTGAGTGAGCCTGTCTGTCTTGTCTGGTTTCATAAGCCGTCTCTTAGCTCTGAGCCTCCTCTTTCCGTGTGTTGTGAAGGCCCCGTCTCATTAGATCTTCACAAGTGGAGGCAGAAAGCAGGATGCATGCTACCATTTGCATAAAAAGAGTAAGAGTGTGTGAGTGGGTGTGGGTGTGGGTGTGCGCGCGCAGAGCTGTGCTGCCCAATGTGGTGGCCACTAGCCACATGTGGCTCCTAAGCATGTATAAGGTGGCTAACTGAATTTTAAAACTTAATTTAAGCTAATTCTAATAACCACGTGTGGCTAGTGGCTGTTGTATCAGACGATGCGGGGTAAGGCTTATATGGAAGAATGCAAAAGATCATTTTATCTTGTGGTTTTCAAACTCCAGCGAAATCCGCAGGCTCTGTGGGTGGAAGACAGGTTCCACACTGCTCCTTTCAAAACCACTCCTCTGCCAGCCGCTTCCTTAGGTGAGGAAACAAAGCCAGAGGGGGTCCTGCCTGATGTCACAGCAGCCACTGCAGGGGCAGCTGAGGGAGGGTTCGGGAGGGGGGGCTAGGCAACTCCGTCTCTCTCCTCCCCAGAGGGATTTGGTCTCAGCTGCCAAGGCTGTGTTCCATCAGATGATCAGCTCAGAGGCAACAAAAACAGACGTTGTCTCCAGTGTTTTCCGGCCTCCACATTCCACACTCAGTCTGGTCTTGCCACTGTGTGTGGTGCCCCAGGGCCAGGTCCCACCTGCTCTGCTGTGTGTGGTGCCCCCGGGCCAGGGCTCCACTTCTTGGCAGCCGTCTGCCCCCTGTCTGCCCTCAGCACGCGCAGAGGCCTGCGGGATGTAATTCCCCACTAAGAGCCATGGTTGGGTCCCCTTCAGCCTGGAGAGCTGGCCTGGGGGTTTCTTTCAGGTTTCCTTGGGGGTCTGGTCATAGAGACAGATCACCTCAGCTAGGAGAAGGGTGGATTTGGGAGTGCTAACAGATTACTGAGTCTAGAGAGTGGGTGATGGGATAATTGGGTGGAACAGCACATCTGCATGACCTTTTTTAGAAAAAGTTAGGCAAGATGACGAGTGAAAATGAGGTAATTAACGGAAAGGCAGTGGCGGGAAGGAGGCGGAGAAAACTGCAGAGAAGGGTTTCTCCAGAAATCTGGGCGCGGCCTGGATCTGACCTGGGGCCAGACGGAGGGGTGGCGAGGCTGCTCTGGGCCGCAGTGGAGGACCCGCTCCCAGGCTGAGACTCACCCTCTGTGGAGCGCTGGCTGCGGGGCCAGCCCTGCTCGCTGGGCCGCTGGGCTGCTGGGCCGCTGGGCAGGGCGTCGAGGGCGCGCTGGTTGGGTGTGGACCTAACTAGACATTAGAAGGCAGCAGGGCCGTTGCAGTGAAACTAGACCAGGCGGAAACGTGGGGGGCCTAGTGCTGGTTAATGAAGAAGAAGGAAGCGGAGAGATACAGCTGCAGCCACTTCTCTGATGTCAACACCCTCGGGGCTCTGCCTCCAGGGAGAGGCTGCGAGCATCTGCCTCCGGGGCCTGAGACCGCAGCCCTTCGTTAGGAAGCGCAGTCTGCAGAGGCTGTTTCTGCCCCCTTGGCTCGCTGGCCCTCACCGCGGTCCTCACCGCGGCCCTCACCGCCGTCAGCCTGGGTGGGCCCACTCTTTCCCAGGCCTCAACCCTAATTCCTTCAACAGGGATAAAGCTAGGAAGAATCGTTTTTTAAAAGTAGATCACTCTAAATTAATCTCTAAATTTAATGCAATTCCAATGAAAACCTCAAGATGTCTTTATTCTTGAACTTAAAAACAATTAAAAATTCACCTGGAAAGACAAACCAGTAAGCACAGCAAGACCGTTCTGGGGCAGAGCAGCAGTGAAGGTGAGCGCCCCCAGGTGGCCTGGAGCTGCCGGAGGAAGGCCACTCCCGCCCGCCCCCTCCTGCCTGCCCTCCCCTCCCCCCTTCAGGTTCCAGGATGCGCTTGCCTGAACCCGGGGCCTGTAGCTCACGCAAAAGAGGAGAGCAGTTATTTCATTAATGAGATTGAGTAGGGCCACGTTTTTTAAAATCTTAGTAAATAAGCAGAAGTTTCTAAAATTGATGAAATAACTGACTAAAGCAATGATATGAGTAGGGTCAGAAGAGGAAAGGAATTTCAGGGCAACTCCGAAGTAATTGGCTTGAGGAACAGAAGTAATTTGCAGCCGAAGACAAGAGGTTAAGAGAAGTGGGAAGGCAGTAACCTCGCCCAGAAGTGAACTGTAGCTGGTGAACAAATTACCGCAAGCTCGGCAGTGGAGGGGCAGCAGTGCCTCTTTTGCTCCCAGAACTGCAGCTGAGGCCTAGCTCCCCCTCCGCGTCCCTCCCTCTCCCCCCCCCCGCCCCCCATGTGGCTTCACGTGGCTCAAAGACGGACAGGGGGTGGGGGGGCGGCTCTGGCCAGGCTCTCTTCAGAAAGCCCTGCCCTTGGCTTGCGGACACACACACACACACACACACACACACATACACACGAAACCCGGGCTCCCCAAGAGGGAATCATTCCTGTTACTCGCCCTGAGAGTCCCCAGTTTCTCTGCCTTCCAGCCATCATTCGGGCCAGCTCGGGTCCCAGGGGGGCTGGGAGATTTCCAAGAACCCAGCCACCTCTGACCTCAGAAGGGAACGAGAAGGTCTCAGCCTGCCTTTCCAGCACATTCTTTTTTTTTTTTTTTTTTAAATATATTTTATTGATTTTGTACAGAGAGGAAGGGAGAGAGATAGAGAGTTAGAAACATCGATGAAAGAGAGTCATCGATCAGCTGCCTCTTGCACACCCCCTACTGGGGATATGCCCACAACCAAGGTACATGCCCTTGACTGGAATCAAACCCGGGACCCTTCAGCCCCCAAGCCGACGCTCTATCCATTGAGCCAAACCGGTCTCGGCGATCCAGCACATTCTTAACTGCAGCTGCCTTCCTTCCTCTATTGTCAAGACTTTGCTCTTCTTCCTCAGACATGTTTTTTGGAAAAAAGAAAACCCCAGGACTTGTTATTGCAGGACAATAAGTGATATCATTAATATTTTTAATATGTATTATTTCTCCTAATTAAAAGTAGTACGTGGTCATTGTGGAACAATTGGAAAATATACCCAAAAAGAAGATGAAGAAGAAACAAGGTTAAATGTCACCTCGTTTGCATGGGCCACCGGTTCTGGCAGGCCGCTTCCACCCAGGGTTGGTTTCCAGGCAACAAGGGCAGATCAGAGGAGCTTGTGGGTGGCTGGGTTTGCTTTGCTGCTTCTGTCCCCGGGCTGCCTCTGCTCCCACCCTCTGGCGCTCTGGCCCCCGCCTCAGGCTCCCTAAGGGAAGGCTCTGGGTGGTCAGGGTCAGGGTCAGGTCAGGTTCTGAGTGGCTTTGGCTGCAAGGAGGGCAGCATCTGTGTCTCACAACGGTTCTTCCTTCCCCGCGCTCCGGAGACGCAGCCTGTTTGGAGATGCTTGGAAAGTTACCTTTTTTATACGCGAGACTTCCTTTCCCCAGAACTTCTCTCACTGGGAAATATCTCAGAAGTATTTATAGCCTAGAGAAAGTTAAAGAGGATTTTCAGTCAGTAGCTACCACCTCCCTTGGGGAAAGAATCGGCAAGTTTCTTTTTCTCGTCCCTTTGCTTTTCCTCCCAGTGACCCTCACGGCACACAGGCTCCATGGCGGCAGCGTTTCTTTCACAGCCCAGCTCGGTCCCTTCAGATGATCCCGTCTGCCCGTCTTTCTTTTCTGCTTCCCTCTCTTTCCCCCTCTTTTTTCCTCCCTCTCTTTTCATTCCTTTCTCCTCTCTTTCCCCCTCCTCCCTCTCCTTCTCTCCTTCCCCCTGCCCCTCCCTAGTGTCCGTGTGGGGCAGTGTGCAGCTCAGTGGGTTTTCAGGAGGTGAGGGTGCCCGCACCGCCAGTGTCAGGGTTAGAGACACAGGACTGTCAACACCCAGACCCTCCTCATCAAGGAGGACATGATCCAGTCGGTTTTATTCAAGAAGATAATTGAAGACATACCTATGGCGAAGGCTTTGTTGGCTGTTTTTCATTTTCCTCTAAGTCAGTGTTTCCCAACCTTCTCTCATGATGAGAATCACCTGGTGGAGTTGTTAAAACACAGATTCCTGAATCCCAACTAAGAAGTGCTAAACTAGAATTTTTGGGAACATATAGGTAAAATTGTATACTTAACTAGTGCTCTAACACAGATGTTATATACAGAGCACTAAGTTAGGTATGCAATTTTACCTATATGTTCTCAAAAATTCTAGTTTAGCACTTCTTAGTTGGGATTCAGGAATCTGTGTTTTAACAACTCCACCAGGTGATTCTCATCATGAGAGAAGGTTGGGAAACACTGCTCTAAGTTATTCGTTTGTTGAACCCTGCGGTTCAGCTGCGTGGTAACTGGGGAAAGGAGGGCAGCAATAAGCCCTTGGGGTGTTTGTGTTCGCCTTCCTTTGTCCTGGGTCGGAGGCTGCATCTGGAACCACTGAGGACTGTTGCCCACAAGCTCAGCAAGGCTCACAGTCCCCTCTCCACCTGTGCATCCCTTCCTGCCTGGTGTCCTTTCCTGCGCGGCTGTGGTGGGACTGGATCTAGGCACCTCTGGGCCCCACCCCACCTGGCCGGGTTTCCGTGCAGGGAAACGTCACCCGGAGCTGGTGGACAGCCTGCACTGCCACCACATCCCTCAGCCGTCCGCGTGACCCGTCCACGCTGCCCTTCTCCCTGCTCGGTGAGGCATCACTGCGTTAGCTCCCGCTGCATCCCCTCGCGTGTGCTGAGGAATCCAGAATCCCACTCAGGTCATGGCAAGACGGGTCCACAGTGACCAGTGATTCAGATGATGGGGCTTTCCCAAAATGCGGTGAGAGAAAGATCTGGTGAAGCATGAATCATCTCCTCTCTGAGCTTTACAGAATGCGCTGCTGCGCCAGCTCGCTGCTCATTCACCAAAGCGAGCCCTGGCGTTGCCACGTGTGCCCTCGGTAAGCAGCACAGCATGTCCCCCCAGCGCCAGCCACGAGCGCCTGGATGGGCGCGGTGCCCTGCAGGCCGGCCTTCACCGCTGGGCACCGCGCCCTGCAGGCCGGCCTTCACCGCTGGGCACCGCGCCCTGCAGGCCGGCCTTCACCGCTGGGCACCGCGCCCTGCAGGCCGGCCTTCACCGCTGGGCACCGCGCCCTGCAGGCCGGCCTTCACCGCTGGGCACCGCGCCCTGCAGGCCGGCCTTCACCGCTGGGCACCGCGCCCTGCAGGCCGGCCTTCACCGCTGGGCACCGCACCCTGCAGGCCGGCCTTCACCGCTGGGCACCGCACCCTGCAGGCCAGCCCTTCCCAGCGGGCGCGGTGCCCTGCGGGCGCTGCAGACTCACACATTGGCATTGTCAGCCAGCCGTGTTGACTTGGGAATTGTTGAACTCTTGTGCTCAGCTAGAATTAGAGATTTTCACATCTCTCTACGAAAGAAAATTCGAATTGGGGTGTGCACTCAGAGTGAGAGGGGAGAGATAGGCTGGTTAGTTTGCTTGCTTGTTTAATTGTTGGTAGTGATGCAGGTTTCTCCCGTTGCCCCAGGGGGAGGAGGGGAGACTTTCCTCTTGATGGCATGATGTTCCTGGGATGAATGTAGTATCAGTCATGGCTGCCCTCCCTCTGCCAGTGTCAGAGCAGTTCGCAGGCCTCACGTGGCGAGTGTAGGGGCCTCCCCCGGCCCGGGGCTGGCTCATGACCGAGTGGCTCTCCGTGTCCCTTTCTTCGAGGGACAGCCGGTCTCCCTGTGGACGGCCCTGCGGCCTTGCTGCGGGGCGGGGCGGGGGCGCGGGGCACAGTGCCGGGGCAGGAGCTGGCTGTGGGCTCCTGAGGCTGGACGTCATTTTGGTTGATTTTCAACCCTGGCTTTCATCTCGCCCAGTTTTATATTCTAGCGAATAATTTCAAACTATTACACTTACATGTCAAAACTGTCTTCTAATAGCAGTTAACTAAAGTACTAGGTACTCCTCGGGTCCGTTTGGCCTCTCGGAATGCTCCTGAAAAGTGTGCAGATAAAGGAAAATGAGGGGTGGGCATCTGAATAATGTCAACAATAAAACTAAAGAAGAGAGATGTTTCGTGCATGCATGGTACCAGAGGTGTGTGTCTAAAGTGTTTCCATGTTTATCGAGCGTTAGAGGCTTTGGTGTAAATTATAAAGGAGTGTAGATGAAGCGGGAGGAAGAGAAAGAAAAAATGAAGGACATGTGCTTTGCAGTTTGACAGGACTGGGTTCCATCCTGACTCCATCCACCAAAGACTTCAGCTTCCTCCTCCGCGGCAGGCAGGGCCCTCCGTGAGCCGGTCCTGAGGTCGGAGGTTGGAGGTCAGAGGAGAGGCGGGGACAGACATGTCACAGACACTCAGCCACGTCTCTGCTTTCCACCAGCACCGCCTAAGGGACTTCTGTTTAAAATGGGGCCTTTCCACCCGGCCGGCGTGGCCCAGGGGCTGAGTGTCGGCCCATGAACCAGGAGGTCATGGTTTGCTTCCCAGTCAGGGCACATCCCGGGCTGTGGGCTCGATACCAGTATGGAGTGTGCAGGAGGCAGCCGATCACTGATTCTCTCTCATCATTGATGCTTCTATCTCTCCCTCTCCCTTCCTCTGAAATCAATAGCAATGTACATTTTAAAGCGAATAAGTCAGTGGAGCGGCCTCTGTGTTGGAAACCCCGCGCCCGCCCTCCTCAGGAGGTGATGCAGGCGCCTGGCCTCCGCCTCGAGCAGAAGCCACAAGCAAGTGCCACCAGGAACACGGCCGGCTCCCCACCGGCCGCAGCGCCGCAGGTGGACGGGTGTGGTGGTCTCCGCACCACTGGGGAGAGAGGAAGGAAGGGTGCGGCCTGGAGAGCTGTGCCACCCACTTCCTGCAGCCCGGGTCCTGTCCTTTGCGCCCTCCGGCCTGAGCCCACACCCCGGCTTCCGCGCTGAGACCGAGGGGAGGGGCAGGTTGTAGCCCCACGTGTTCCTCTGCTTTGTGTAACAGAAACTCTTTGGAAATTGTAAAATCTCAAAGTGTATTTTAAAGAGGGGAAGGAAGGGAGAGGGAGAGAGAGAGAAGCATCGATGACAAAAGAGAACCATTGAGTGGCTGCCTCCTGCACGCCCCACCCTGGGGGTTGCATGTGCCCTGACTGGGAGTGAACCGTGACCTGGCTCAGGGGTCAGCACTCAGCGTCGGAGCCACTGGTCCACATCTCCGCCCTCACACGCTGAGCATTCCCGGGTGCCGTCAGGGCGGTGCGGACGCGGGACGGCAAGTCTGCGCTGGGCTCGAGCTGAGGGGAGAGGTAGCCAGGGCCACTCCGAAAAGTGCTGTCACCGCCTCCTCTCCGTGCTGCGTGGCTGCCTGCCTCCTGCAGGTCTGAGGAAGAGCCTGCTGCCCCCCGGAGCTGCGGGGGGAGGGCAGGAAGGAGCCCCGCTCCCAGTCCTGTGGACGGAGCAGAAGTGCTCAGCGCAGCAGGACGACGCCCCTGCCTGGCGCAGGCTGCCTCCGTGTGTTTGTGCAGCCAGACCCTCGGCCTGCAGGGGGAGAGGCGTGGGCTTTGGGACCTGATGTTCGTTTGGGACAAGCTTTGGAGGCGGGAGAAATCCTGTTAGGATCAGCAGGTCGGGCAGCAGGAAGCAGTGGGGACAGGTGTGAGGGTTTAGAGGTGGAGGTGCCCCTGGCTCCCAGGGGACTGTCAGAACCGGTCACCCTGAGGACTGCCACGTGGAGCTGGCCTCGGGTTTCTCCTGTCCCGCAGGGAGCCCCTTGCTGGGTGTGCCAGCGGGGAGGCTGAGGCTGGCGTGTGCCCTGTGGAAGCCGCTGGCTGCTTCCAGGAGAGGGTGTGGCGGGGAGGGCCGAGCAGCCCTGAGGGGCTTGTCCTGGTCCAGCCATGGTTAACGGGGTTGCCATCCCGGCAACATCCCTGGCAACGCTGGACGTGCGGAACCAGCCAGGTTGCCGGCCTCCCATCCGCCAGACCGACAGAAATCGAGTGTGGGAGCTCGCAGCCTCTTCCCCGGCTGTTCTGGGAGCAGGTTTGGGCAGCAGCTTGCTGTTCCTGGCACCACAGCCGACGCACTCCCTCCAGCAGATGCGCCATTTCTTGTCTTGCCCACAGCAAGCCCGGCGATTCCGGTTCTGTGACGCGGTTTCTCTTTCCCCACAGAACATCGACATCACCAACTTCAGCAGCAGCTGGAGTGATGGCCTGGCCTTCTGCGCGCTCCTGCACACCTACCTGCCGGCCCACATCCCGTACCAGGAGCTGAGCAGCCAGGAGAAGGTGAGGCCGCCGCCCGTGCTTCTCGGCACACGCGGGCGGAGGGAAACAGCGAGCTGCTGAGTGTGGGCCGCGGGACCCCCATGCGGCCTCCGAGACGTGCTTCCGGGAAACGCCGTGAAGGCCATTCCCTTGCTGCTGACAGTTCCCGTCACCCCCTTGCCTAACGACTCTCACCTTTGCAGGGGCGGGGGGCAGAGTGAGGTGTGTGTGTCTTTTCCAAAGAACCTACGAACAGCACCAAGAGGAGTTTCTCGCTCAAACAAGCTTGGGAAACGGTCCATTGTATCGCACTTCAGGTTCTCACGGAGCTCCTTAGGCAGCCCAGCCTCCCGTCCTCCTTCGTTAAAGAGCCCGCCGCCCCGTCAGCCCAGCGCCGGGGAGGCCACCGGGCGTGTCCTGTCCCATACAAGAGTTGGCAACTTTGCCTGTTCAGGGCCAGATGGTAGACGTTGTGGGCTGAGGGTCTCTGTCACAGCCAAACTCTACCACTGGAGGGCCATGGGCCATGTGGGCATGCTGTATTACAATAAAACTTTATTTACAAAAAAGACAGCAGACCAGATGCAGCCCGCAGGCTCTAATTGCCGAACGCTGACCCAAAACTCCCGCAGGGGCACGTCCCACGGGCGGCCCATGCGGAGAGGCTGTGCGTCCACACGTGCCCGTTCAGCACGCGGTTCTTGCCGGGCATCAAGCACAATAGCAAAGACCACAGGGAGAGCACGCGTGTGCTGTGCCTCCTGAGACTCAACAAGTGAGGAAGCCGAGAGTAACATAACAAGCAGGAAACTGAGCTTGGAGGGTGATGGAGAAGCAGGCTGTATGGACAGTGGGAACACTGGACGAGGAGGCTCAGGTCTGTCTGAGGAGGTGCTAGGCTGAGGACGGAACCTGAAGAAGCCAGCCATGCAGAGATCCCAAGGCTGGGGGTGCAGAGCAAAAAAAGCCTGGGGCACTCTGGGCAGCAGAGGGGGCGGCTGGAGTGCAGTGAGGAGGGGCCTGGCTGTGAGGGTGCCCACAGCTGGAGTGCAGTAAGGAGGGGCCTGGCAGTGAGGGTGCCCACAGCTGGAGTGCAGTGAGGAGGGGCCTGGCGGTGAGGGTGCCCACAGCTGGAGTGCAGTGAGGAGGGGCCTGACGGTGAGGGTGCTCACAGCTGGAGTGCAGTGAGGAGGGGCCTGGCTGTGAAGGTGCCCGCAGACTGGCTGAGCCCAGGGGGTCCAGGGACGCTGGGTAGAAGTTTGTGAGCTGCTCCAAGCACCAAGGGAAGTCGGAAGGAGCCTGAACAATGGAGACTCACTCTTCATGTTTCCAGGAGCTCGCCGACAGGAAATGAGGATGAGCAGGAGGCCAGGTGGAGGCTGTTGCAGTCCCGGTCTCACCCGTGTCTGGCTTCCCCCTGAGCTGGGTGCAGCAATGAAGACAGGAGGTGGGAAGATACTCTAAATGTATCTTAGATGTCGTAGTGACTGGACCTAGGACCGTGGTTGAGGGAGGGTGAGAGGAGAGTCAGCGATGACCCCAGGTGTCCTCCTGTCAGGGCCGTCTGCTGAGAGAGCTTTAGAAGTTCGATTTTGATTAGGGGCCTCGGGACATTACAAAGTCTAAATGGGTAAGATTTCAAATTCTACTGGAACTTAAACATGAATATGTACAGAAACACATGTCTCCCAATTACACTTAATTTACTAACTTCATTAAATTTTAATGTGATCCCAATGACTTTCAAATAAATTATGGAGGGGAGGACGCATGACCCAGTGATTCTTAAATGTATCCATATGAAGAAACATCAAGAACAACCAGAAAGGATCTCACAAAGAAGCAACAAACTAGGGGGGATTACTATGGAGCAGTAACTTTAAAATCCCAGGAAGATCGTTTTCACCTAGTTCCTGGCCCGTGTGACGGTACAGAAATGTTCCCATATGAATGCTTCCAGAAAAGGTGCTGTCCCACACCCTGTAAGGACACCTGACTGTACCTTACCGGCCCGGTGCGAAACGGGCATGAGGCTCTGAAGGAGTCCAGACCGAAGACCTGCCTGGGATGGTGACATGGCCGAGTCCCAAAGAGGAGGATCTCAGTGAGAAAGGTCTCGGTGACAGCGTCGTGACGAACTGGAGAGGAGTCAGTGCAGTCGGGGTGCACTGCTTTGTCAGTGCTGGTTATTGTTTTTGGTTTTCAGAATCATCCTATTAAGAGAGGAGAGAAGACTTAAATGTGGTTATGAAAAAGGAACTGAGTGTTTTTGGTTTTAATAATTTAAAAAGTGAAACCGGGTAAGAAGAAGGAACATCCTCATCGTGTAAAGTGGAGGAAGTGCTGTCCATAATTGATGGAATAAGAAATGGAGATATAAGGGTGTTATTGAAAGTCACGAACATCGTTCATAGTAGAAGAACGAAAACTAGCCAAAAGGCTATAAGGAAGAAAAGAGAGAGGTGCGTGATACCAGCCCTCATTTATTCCGGGAGGAAATGGGTCGGCAGCGTGAGGAGGTGTCATTTTAGAAATCAGGAAGCCGTGTGGGAGGGTGCCGAGGCGGTGTCACCGAAGGACCAGAGGCGGACATTCGGACGGCTCCCACGCGCCAGGGCTGGGGAGAACGGTTTTCTCACTTGATTATATTTAACTGTGTGTACACATCGCTTCAATAATTTCTATATAGCACCACAATTCAACAACTGTTGTCATACAGCAGAAATATATGCTATATATCTAGACAAAATAAAGAATAACAGAATTAATAAAAATGGATCTGATAGTCAGGAGTCAGTAAAGTCATTTTTCATGACATTTGTAATCTATCAGTTTTATTTTTTTCTTATACTGAGACCATTGTTTGTATATTTGGCTTAAATTTTTAAGTGACATTTAGGTTTTCTATCTGTGAGTGTCAGTGGTGGTCTTAGCCAAAGCTGTATGTTTTTAGTAGGTAATTCCAGTCTCTCTGTCTTTTCACCTTAGAAAAGGAATCTCTTGTTGGCATTTGAAGCAGCCGAAAGTGTAGGCATTAAGCCCAGCCTGGTAAGTATCCTATTTTGTATTCTTGTTATATTTTAGTCTAATTATGAGATAAAGAACTTTTTGTCGTCTACTAACAGTTTCTGACAGAACATAGAAATACATGCGTTGAAGATGTGTTACTCATGATCTCTAATAGAAAGCTATCCAGTTGGTCAGACCACATATGATCTAGAGAGGTTTTTGTAGTAAGTCCTTTTGTAAATATGCTTGCATTGGCTTTCTAGAGAAAGAGGAAGGGAGTGAGAAAGGGAAACACCAATTGGTTGCCTCCCATACATGTGTGCCTGACTGGGGACTGAGCCTGCAACCTGGGCCTGTGCCCTGACTTGGAATCGAACCCGCAACCTCTCAGGGCGTGAGATGAAGTAAATCAAAGGCATGAGCACAGCTGACACTGACAGCCCCGGGCTGGGGCTGGGGCTGGGGCGGTGGTAGAGGGCCTGGAACAGTGAGCACCTGTGGGTGTTATTTCACACCCACACAGGGCGGGGCGGGGGCTGCGCTCCCATGAGCAGAGCTTGAGCACCGAGCCCTGCATAGAACCGAGGCTCAGAGTGCTGCTCTTAGTGACAGCGGGTGTGAAACTCCACCTGCCCCCAGGGAGGTGCAATAGGAAATGCGATCTTCCCATCAGATTTTTGTGGCCAAAAATGGGGGTGGGGGGAGGGGGGGGGGGACACTTCCTGAGAGAAAAGGAACCAGCCGGATGAGGTTAAAATACAAATCGTAGCACCTGTGCTGCAAGAAGCCCCTCGTCCAGGCTACCTCTACTTCGGGAAGCTCCTTGGCTGGTAGTACCGCGGCTGCTGGAAATCTGCTAACAAGACAAACTTTAAAACACTCAAGAAATTGACCTATTTGAGCTTGTCAGCAGATAAAACAAACAAGAGGTTCATCTACTAGAACCTAAGGTAATAAGACAGAAAGAGGCTACAGTAGACTATGTTTAAACATGTTAAAGAGATCAAAGGAATACAATCATAAGGAAGGAGCATGTTATTATAAAAAAAAGATTTGGGGAAATAATCAAAACTTCTAGAAATGAAAATTTGGAATTAGCAATACCAGTTGGCTTGAAAAACTGATTAGATATGGAAGAAGAGAGAACTACAGAAATGGAAAATAGATGTAAATTACCCAGGACATAAAACAGAAACTTTTTTTAAAAATGGAAAGTAGTCTGGCCATTAGTCTGCTCACTGAAGGGTCACAGTTTTGATTCCGGTCAAGGGCATGTACCTTGGTTGTGGGCACATCCCCAGTAGGGGGTGTGCAGGAGGCAGCTGACACTCTATCCACTGAGCCAAACCAGTTTTGGCAGAAACTTTTTTTACTTTTTTCTTCTTCCTCTTCTTAAAGAATACCTTTCAGCATTTCATAGAATACTGGTTTGGTGGTGATGAATTCCTTTAGCTTCTTCTTATCTATGAAGCTCTTTATCTGACTTTCAATTCTAAATGATAACTTTGCTGAGTAGAGTAATCTTGGTTGTAGGTTCTTACTATAAATCACTTTGAATATTTCTTGCCACTCCCATCTGGCCGGGTCCTGGGAGGTGGCGGGGGCTGGGAGGTGGCCGGGGCTGGGAGGTGGCGGGGGCTGGGAGGTGGCCGGGCTGGGAGGTGGCCGGGCTGGGAGGTGGCCGGGCTGGGAGGTGGCGGGGGCTGGGAGGTGGCCGGGCTGGGAGGTGGCGGGGGGCTGGGAGGTGGCCGGGCTGGGAGGTGGTCGGGCTGGGAGGTGGCCGGGCGCTGGGAGGTGGCCGGGCTGGGAGGTGGCCGGGCTGGGAGGTGGCCGGGCTGGGAGGTGGTCGGGGGCTGGGAGGTGGCCGGGCTGGGAGGTGGCCGGGCTGGGAGGTGGTCGGGTCCCAGGAGCTGGTCAGCAGTTCCCTCGGCAGCGGGGAGGTCAGTGGGAAGCAGGTGTGGCAGTCACAGGGAACCCAGAGAAGTGGAGGCCCTCGGGATCGCGGAATGAGGTCACTTCCTCTTTTCACACTTTTTAACGCTGCCAGGCTGTTAGCAGGGGAGCAGGTGGAGGTCACGCCCATGTTTTTAAAAGGGAAGGTGTCTTCTGAATTTTATTTCCCCTGACCACATTTCCCATGGCCTGGGTGCTGCCTGCACCTGCGTCTCCCAGGGTGGGTGTTCTGACAGCGGGGCCCTGGCCTGGGTCCGAGCCGCTTTGTGGGGCGAGTATGTGGCACCCATGACCTCTTCCTTCCTCCCTAGGAGCTCAGCGAGATGCTGCACACGGACCGGCCGGACTGGCAGAGCGTCATGCAGTACGTCGCCCAGATCTACAAGTACTTCGAGACCTAAGCGCGCGGGCCGCCGCGGTCCCGGAAGCCCGGTCCCTCCGCAGGCCTGCTCTCACGTCCACGGCCCAGCCGCTGGGTGTCAAAGGAAGGTTCTGCCCGGGGTCCAGCTGACAAATGAGACAGAGCTGGCTCCACCGTGCACCCACCTTGAATCAAGATGCGTTTGGGGTGTGAGTCGAGGAAGTTTGCTCTCCAGGGGCCTCCCTCCTTCCAGACCCAGGAGACCCCCGGAGGCATGTCCAGCGGTGTGGCCTCTGCTGGAGCCGCCCTGGCAGTCACAGGGACAGCAGCCCTTCCTGCCAGTCCCCTTGGACCAGCGTCCTGGCTTTGGCCTCTATAAAAGCCTTGCCTTTCCTACCACCCACCCCCTCCAAAACACCCACCAAAACACAAGCAGCGGGAAGACGCGCCCTGCCTTCGGGGTTCGCTGTGGTCTCTCCGAGCGCGCTGTCCTGCGCGTGCTGGGAGGGTGGAACCGGACGTGGGAGGAGGGGAAGGAGCCCCAGGTCATGTCTTCACTGCCCCTGCGGGGCCTCCAGGTGGGCCTGGCTCTCCCAGTGGGCGGTGGGGCAGGTGGGAGCCTGGCTCTGAGGCAGCCGCTCACTCACAGCTGCCTGTGCTCTTGCCGAAGGGAAACTGCAGTGACTTCATCTCATCCATCTGTCCTGCCATTGCTCCGCTCCCATCCTCAGCCTCACACACTCGTCCCACCTGCAGAGTCGAAAGACAGAAGACACTCGTGTGAAATCCCTAAGTCTGGGGGGGGGGGGGGGGGGTGTTGGGGTAATTGTACGGTGAAACCGCCCGCAGGTGTATTTCTTGGGATACTGGGCAGACAGCAAATGTAAACGTGTCAACGTTAGACTTGTTCAGCGTTTAATACGTCAGCTGGCCTTCATGTTTGCGTGGCAACAGGTGGTCAGGGTGGGAGGCAGCTCCTCCGTTCGGTCACTGAGGGCAGCAGACCCCCTTGGCAGCCCCATTCGCCTGGGAGGACTGAGCGCCGGCTGTGCTCTGGTGTTCTCGGCGGGCACGTTGCATGGCACACGGGGTAAAGGGGGTGAGCTCATCAGGCCCTTCACTTGCTAACGAAGGTGCCCATCGCTGTGTTGGTGCCCTAGACGGGGGTCATTGTCAGGCCACTGAGTTACAACAGCGCCGTCCCTGCCTAAGTCAGTCCTCATGGGGGCCTGTCCCAGCCGGGCCGGAGGCTCAGGCCCAGCCCGTCCTGGGAGAGGCCAGTCCGGGCCTCCCTCCAGGCCACCGGCGGCCACCGCCCTCCGCACTGTGCAGGTTCCTCATTGGAGTCTCCTGGGCGCGGGGAGCGCCCGGCCTGCCCACCAGGTGTGGTCCTGCGTGTGGTCCGAGGCCCCGAGCCGGAGGAGAGGGCTCCGGCAGGTGCTGCTCTGCTTGCACACCTGGCCCTCGCTTTCTGGGGGAAGCAGAGGTGCGGTCTGAACGAGGCCCCTCCTGGAATGAGCAAGTGAAAGTCTTGCTGGGCGCTTCCTGCCGGACATTTGTCTCTCCCGCTGCTCTGCCTGCTCCCCACAGCTCTGCCTGTCCCCACCGCTGTGGGGCAGAGAGCCAGGCGGGTGGAGGCTTTGTGCCGGAGAGACCCTGAGGCCTGGGGAGGGCGGGGTCAGCATCCTCAGCCCTGGGGTGGTGACTCCCACAGGATTCAGCACAGGCTCAGGGATTGGCCTCTCCCCGCCCTGCATGCGGGGGCCTCGCCTTCAGGTTAAGAAGAGGGGAAATGTCACAAGAGGAAGACCATGTGCCAACTTATTTTTATAATAAAACAAAGCTCCTGTACTATCACTTTGTTGCTGGTGGGCACGTGTGGAGCGGAGCTTGTGCCCTGTCGGACAGCACAGTGGTTAGAGCAGGTCTGGCCCTGCGGGGTGGGAGGGGCCTGCAGACAGCTGGGAGCCAGGCTGCGGGCACTGCAGGGTCTGGGGAGAAGCTGTCCCAGCCGGGGGGAGCCACAGAACAGGGTTTTTTATCTGTTTTTAGTTGGAGAGCTCAGAGCACCAGGGGATGTGGGAAATGGATAAATAGAAACCAAGGCGGCATCAGCAAGCTGTGTCATTTTGTTTCCAACAGCCACGTTTCTCCCATCTTCCTTCAGCCACTGCTCAGTGGTTAGAAGTGCTTGGTGGTTCTGCAGGCCCTCTTTTCAATGCACTATTTTTACATAAAAGGCACGTGCAATAGGGAGACCACAGGAGCGGCGGGGCTTTTAACAGACAGAAGTGCGTGGTCTCTGCCCCGGTGGTGTCGTGGCCTTGACCTGTGGTTGCTCTCGGCACTGGCCAGCCTCGCCGCGGGACAGCGTCCTGGGGAACCGCACACACACGCTTCCCGCCCTGGAACCCTTGCTGTGGAGAGGGTGGCAGCGAGGCGATTCCTTCTCCGTGTGGTGTCACAGCTTTTGTTGGCGGCGGGTGTTCCACCGAGTGCACTTCCCCGTGCTGGGCCGCTGGCACTGAGCCGCCCCTTCCCGCTGACGGCAGGCATCCCGGTGCGGGGGCGGGGATGGAGATGAGGGCCGGGTCTGTGAGCGCAGCCCCTTTGCCAAACCCAGCCCTGTCCTTCCCATCCCGGAGCTCAGCCATTCTGAGACGGCTCAGCGTGTTTTCACTCAGAGCCCAGGTTCTCTGAGTGTCACCGCTGACTAAGCAGGGGCAGCACTGTTGTAAGCCCGCTTCTCTGGCCGGGCCGCGTTGCTGAGGGCCGAGCACTTGCTCTTAGCGACGGAGTTTGCAGCTGACACACCTGTCCCTGGCTGCTGCACAAGCCACAGGGGGCCCAGGTCCTCGGGGCGGCCGAGCCAGCCCAGCTGGTTCACCATCAGCTGAGAGCGTATGATGAATGGCTGTGATATTTCTAATAAATTTATTTTGTTTCTGGCTGACTGAATTCTCAGTGACATTTGTTAGTATTTCTCCAGCTCCCAGGTGCACGTGAGACTGTTTCCCAGCGAGTGTCTCCATGTCCTCGTTCCTGTTGGGCGGTGATGCCACCGGCTCTCTGAGCTGGCGCCTCCAGGAGCGGCAGAGGATGGCGGTCCCCACGGCCCCTCCGCTGCCCCCTCCAGCCTCTCCCTGGGAAGGCACCCGGCCGGCGTGGCCCCTCGGCGGAGCGCTGGCCCTGGAGCACACAGGAGCGGTCCGAGAGGCAGTGCTCAGAGGAAGGTCCGGACGGGTGTGTCTGCACCGGCCTGTGCCTGCCGACTGCTCAGGTGATGTGTGCTGTTCAGGTGTCACTCGGGGCCGTGCCCACAGAAGAGGAGACAGGAAGCTGCCCCTTCTAGAATCTTCACTCCCCTGCTTCCCACTGCCCACTGTTTGGGGCCCATCGGGGAGGCCCTGACCCCTGACCCAGCACGTCCCGGACGCTCGGGTCAGTGCGCTGCCTGGCTGGCGCTGAGTTGGGCATCGGGCAGGAAACCCCGTGCTGCGAGGCAGGGCCCGGGGCCACGGTCCTGCGGAGTGCTCTGCGCCCGCCCGGAGGCCCAGCAGCCCAGGCCGTGGCCCCGCGCCCTCGGCGTGGTTGCCTCGCGGTTCTGGGCGCCCTGCCGTGCCTCAGCCTTCTAACCACTGTGAGCACACCAGCTTGCTTAATTGCTGGAAACATCCAGCGGCCGTGAACTCTCATCCCGGCTTGGAGTTCCCACGGAGCTCTGGGGAGCAGCTGGCTCAGCGTCAGCCAGCCCAGAGCAGCCTTCCCGGCATG
Organism: Pipistrellus hanaki; assembly: GCF_964339955.1. Taxonomy (NCBI): domain Eukaryota; kingdom Metazoa; phylum Chordata; class Mammalia; order Chiroptera; family Vespertilionidae; genus Pipistrellus; species Pipistrellus hanaki. Next base: position 48,246,562 of record NC_140518.1, read on the forward strand.
GCCCAGTGCGAGAGGAGCATCCTGGAAGGGCGGATGTGGCAGACCCATGGGGAAAGACTTGAAATGACTGCCTGAAGATCCTCCTCATTTGTCCTGTTTTAAGTATGTTTGTTGAATTTATCAGTGACATCCTATCTATTGTAATAAAGAGGGAATGTGCTAAGTGGCCATCACTCTGTCACAAAGATGGCTGCACCCACAGCTGAAGCCAAGTTCCCATAGGAGCCTCAATGAGCAATCAGCAGGGACCCGAGGCTATGCCCTCCCCCGCCCCCTGTGGGGCTTGACAGGGAACCTCAGGCCACGCTCCCCCACACAGCAAGGCATGCCCCCTGCCCCAGTTTGGGCTAGGGGACCTCAGGCCACACTCCCCTAACCCGTCACCCCCCACCCTTGTCCTGGCACTGGGCCAGGGGACCTGAGGCTATGCCCCCTGCCCAACAGGGCTTGACAAGGGTGGGACTGGCTGGGTCTGGATCTATTCCAATGGGGGCGGGGACTGGCTGGGTCTGGGTCTCATGCAATATTCAGGCGCATGTGGGTGGGCGAGGACTTGACTCTGGGTCCCATAGTGCGCCCCAGACTGACAGGAGGAAGGTTTTCATATACATTTTACTAATTTTCTTTCATCTCTGACACATAAAGGGCAAATAGCAATATTAAATTATTTCCTCTAATCCCCTTTTATTTTTAATTTTTTAAATATATTTTATTGATTTTGTACAGAGAAGAAGGGAGAGAGAGAGATAGTTAGAAACATCAATGAGAGAGAGTCATCTATCAGCTGCCTCTTGCACACCCCCTACTGGGGATATGCCCTCAATCAAGGTACATGCCCTTGACCAGAATCGAACCCAGGACCTTTCAGTCCCCAAGCCGACTCTCTATCCATTGAGCCAAACCAGTTTCGGCTAATTAATCCCCTTTTAATGTTGATGAATTTCATGCACCAGGCCACTAGTTGGTTGGTTAATAAAGTTATATAGGTTTCAAATGTGCAGGTCTATGATACATTCTCTGTATTTGTAATGTGTATCCACCCAAAGTCCAGTCTCCTGTCCCTGTTTGTCACCCTTTACCCTCTTCTTCCTCCCCTCCCCCTTTCCGTCTTGTAATCACCGCACTGTTGTCCGCATCTATGAGATGTTGGGGGCTTTTTTTTTTTTAATCTCTACACTTTTTCATTCAGCCCCCAAACCCCTCTCCTCTGACAACTGTCAGTCTGATTGTTTTGTTTATTTTGTTCATTAGAGTCCACATATGAGTAAAATCACTCACAGCACTTGTCTTTCTCTGACTGGCTATGTCCTTTAGCATAATGCTCTCCAGGTCCATCCAAAGGGTAAGATTTCCTTTTTGTGGCCGAGTGGTATTCCTTTGTGTAAATGTGCCACAGCTTTTCCTGGCTGCCTCCAAACCTTATCTATTGTCAATAACACTGCTATGGACACACGGGTGCATATTTACTTTTAAATCCATGTTCCAGGGTTCTTAGCATAAATTCCCAGAAGTGGGTTTGCTGGGTCACAATACAGTTCCATTTTTAATTTTTTTGAGAAAACTCCACACTGTTCTCCACAGCGGCTGCACCAATGTGCATTCCCACCAGCAGTGCACGAGGGCTCCCTTTCTCCACAGCCTCTCCTCCACTTCTTTTTGTTGATTTATTGGTGAAAGCCATTCTGACAAATGTGAGATGCCTGATTGTGGCTTTGACTTGCATCTCTCTGATGATTAGTGATGACAAGCATCATTTCATATGTCTATTGACCATCTGTAGGTCCTCCTTGGAGAAGTGCCTATCCAAATCTTTTACCCATTTTTTAATTGGATTGTTTGGTGTGTGTTTTCAGTTGGGCTATCTAAGTTCTTTATAAATTTTGGATATCAGCGCTATATCAGATGTATCATTAACAAATATATTCTCCCATTCAGTAGGTTATCTTCTCATTTTGTTGATGGTTTCTTTTGCTGTGCCAAAACTTTTTAATTTGATATAATCCCATTTGTTTATTTTCTCTTTTATTGCCCTTGCCTGAGGAGATATGTCACAAATATATATATATATATATTGTTTCAAGAAATGTTCAAAAGAGATCCAAGATGGTGGCATAAGTAAACATCTAAACTGCTGCCCTGCACAACAATTTCAAAACTACAACTAAAATACAAAACATATATCACCCAGAACCACGGGAAAGCTGGCTGAGTGGAAGTTCTACAACTAGAAGGAAAGAGAAAAGAGCAATCAGGGCACAAGTGCTGAAAAGCTGAGGTACGGCGCGCGATGTGGGTTGGTGGTGCATCCCAGCTGGCGGCAGGTGTTGGTTTCTTCAACCCGAAGAGAGACAAGCTCCCGATCTCTCTGAAATCCAATCTCTGGGGAGAAGCTGGCCTGTCTGCCATCAGGTCGGAAAGTGAGGGTGGCTTGCTTGCAGAGCTGCACGCAAGAATAATTGCTGTGCTGGGGCGCGAGACGCGGGGACGCAGTCGGAGGCAGAAATGGCTCTCTGCCAGCCATCACTATTTGCCATTCCCTAGCCTAGTGACGCCCTGAGACCCCCTCACCGCACAATCTACAAACACACCCAAGCTCCAAGCAGCAGCTTTTGCATATGAGTGGCCTTCTCTATTGCAGTTTATCCTAGGAAACTTGCAACCTGATGCAGGCAGATCCAAAGCCTCCAAGCTCCAAGCAGGGAGGAGAGGACTGTGGTTCTTGCTCCTACAGGGTGGCCTCAGACAGTAACTAACTGCACCCCATTGGAGATCCAGAAGCCAGAGTACATAGTGGTCAGTGTGAGACACCAGATTTCAACTCCTCACATCCATAAGTGAAACATTCGGGAGGCAGACTCAGCACCAAAGTCCCACTAAAACAAGGCCTGCACCGTAAGCATGTCTCCAGCGCAGCAGTTCTTCCATTATAGACACAGCGGGTCCTCACAGCCAATTGGTCTGGGGTCAGTTCCTCCCAGTGCACCAACAGCAATCAAGGCTTAACTACATCAAGACTTTGCACTCAGCCCATAAAGGGATGTACCAAGGGCGACCACCTCAGGTGATTGGGGAAGCTGAGCTACTGGACCCTATAGGTCACCTACCACACAAAGCCACTCCATCAACACAGGGAGGCAGCCAAAATGCGGAGACTCAGAAGCATGTCACGAATGGGCGAGATGGAGGAAAGTAAACTGGACGACACAGAGTTCAGAACCACATTTACAATATAAGGTTACTCAAGAATCTTCTAAAAACCACTGAGAAACTTGATGAGACCTCCAAAGAGCTTAGTGAGACCTTCAAGGACCTTAATGAGAATGCCAAAAAATGGAAAAGGACCAGTCAGAAATTAAGCATACACTGTCTAAAATAAAGAATATACAGAAACTCAACTGTAGATAAACATACCCCAAGAGTCAAACCAAAGACCTTGAATATGAGGAAGCAAAAAACACCCAACCAGAGAGGCAGAAAGAAGAATCCAAAAGTGTGAGGAAGTGTAAGGAGCCTCTGGGACAGCTTTAAGCAAACCAACATACGAATTTTTGGGGTGTCAGAAGAAGAGAGAGAGCAGGATATTGAATGCCTATTGGAAGGAATAATGACAAAAAACTTTTCCTACCTGGTGAAATAAATAGATTTACAAGTTCAGGAAGCGCACAGAACCCAAAACAAGAGGATTCCAAAGTGGACCACACCAGACACATCATAATTGAAATGCCAAGGGCAAAGGACAAAGAATCTTGAAAGCAGCAAGAGGGAAACAGTTACTTACAAGGGAGTATTCATACAACTGTCAGCTGATTTCTCAACAGAAACTATGCAGGCCAGACAGGAATGGCAAGAAATATTCAAAGTGATGAACAACAAGAACCTACAACCAAGATTACTCTACCCAGCAAAGCTATCATTCAGAATTGAAGGTCAGATAAAGAGCTTCACAGACAAGTAAAAGCTAAAGGAGTTCATCACTGCCAAACCAGGATTACATGAAATGCTGAAGGGTATTCTTTAAGAAGAGGAAGAAGAAAAAAATAGATAAAGGTAAAAATTTTGAACAACAAAAAGACATCAAATACATACCTACCAACAAATGAATCTAAAAATCAAGAGAATAAAAAATCTGAAGAACAGAATGGACTGGTGAATATAATAGAATCAGGAACATAGAAAGGAAGTGGACTGACAATTCTCAGGGGGAAGGGGATCTGAGGGGTGTGGGAAGAGATTGGACAAAAATCTTACACCTATGGATGAAGACTGTGGTCGGGATAAGGACATGGTGTGGTGGGGAATCAGGTGGAGGGGAGCTATGGGAGGAGGGGGGCAGTGGAACACCTGTAATAATCTGAACAATAAAGATTTATTATTAAAAAAAATGTTCAAGATTTTACTGCCTATTTTCTTTGGGATTTTTAAAAATTACTTTTGAAAATTGATTTTAGAGAGGAAGGGAGAGGGAGAGAGGGATAGAAACAGCAACGATAAGAAAGAATTATTGATCGGCTGCCTTCTGCATGTCCCACACTGAGGATCGAACCCACAGCTTGAGCATGTGCCCTGACAGGGAATTGAACTATGACCTCCTGATTCATAGGTCAGCATTCAATCACTGAGCCATGCTGCCAGGGCATCTTCTAGAATGTTTATCATTTCTAGTCTAACATTTAAATCTTTAATCCATTTTAAGTTTATACGAGGTGGAAAGAGGGTCTAGTTTCATTTTTTGCATACATCTGTCCAATTCTCTCCATAACAGTTTGTCTTCACCCCACAGTATGTTCTTGCCTCCTTTGTCAAATTTTAATTGGCCATGAGGCTGTAGGGTTATTTCCGGGATCTATTCTGTCCATTGGTCTGTGTGTCTGATTTTATGTCAGTGCTGTGCTGACGCCTATAGTGTAGTTTGCTATTAGGTGGCATGATACCTGCAACTTTGTTTTTTCTCAAGGTTACTGAAGCTCTTAAGGATCTTTTGTGGTTCCGTATAAAGTTTTGGAATAGTTCTAGTTCTGTGAAATATGCCATCAGTATCTTTTAGGAATTGCACAGAATCTACAGATTGCTTTATGTAGAATGGACATTTGTATGATGATTCTTCCTATCCTTGAACATGGGGTTGTTTTCTTAGTTTCTCATTCTGATAGTTTATAATTGGTATATAAAAATGCCAATAATTTCTGAATATTAATTTTGTATCCTATTTTACTGAATTTATCCATTTTAGCAGGGTTTTTTTGGTGCCGTTTTCTATATCATATCATCTGCAAATAATGACAGTTTCACTCTTCCTTTCCAAATTGGATGCCTTTTATTTCTTCTTGTCTGACTGCTGTGTCTAGGACATCCATTACTATGTTGAATAAGAGTGTGGCAGACACACTGTCTTATTCCCAATCTTAAGAGAAATGCTTATAGTTTTTTCCCATTGAGTATGATGTTGGCAGTGGGTTTGTCATGTATGGCCTTATTACATTGAGGTATGTTCTCTCTGTTTCCCGAGAGTTTCTGTCATAATTGGGCACTGAATTTTATCAAATGCTTTTTTCTGCATGCATATGCTTTTTTATGTTTCATTTTATTTTTTAGTATATCACATTTATTGATTTGTGGATATTGTAGCAACCTTGCATCACCAGAATAAATTCCTCTTAATCCTGGTGTATAATCTTTTTTAATGTATTCCTGGGTCTGGTTTGCTAATATTGTGTTGATTTTAACATCGACGTTCATCAGGGATTTGCCCTACAATTGTCTTTCTTGAGTGTCTTTCTCTGGTTTGGGAATTAGGAACATGCTGGCCTCATACAATGAGCTCTGGGGTCTTCCCTCCTCTTGTTTTTTTGTTTGTTTGTTTGTTTTTGAGTAGTTTGAAAAGGAAACCTGTTATAACTTATTTGAATGTTTGGTAAAACTTACCCATGAAGCCATCCAGTCCAGGACTTTTGCTGGTAGTTTTATGACTACTGCTTCTATTTCAGTACTTGTATATGGTCTATTTATATTTTCTGATTCTTCCAGATTCAATTTTAGATGTTATCTTTCTAGGAATTTGTTCATTTCAACCACATTGTCCAATTTGTTGGCGTATTTTCTTACAATCCTTTGTATTTCTATGGTGTCAGTTGTTACATCTCCTCTTTCATTTCTTATTTTATTTATTTGGGTCTCCTCTTTTTTTTCTTTTTTCTTTTTTTCCCCTTATTAGTCTAGTTAAAAGTTTTCAATCTGATTTGTCTTTCCAAGGAATCAGCTGTTGGTTTCATTTTTTTTTTCTTGTACTTTTTATTTTTACTCTCTATGACTTTTTTTTTATTTAAAAATATATTTTATTGAATTTTTACAGAGAGGGATAAAGAGTTAGAAACATTAATGAGAGAGAATCATCGATCAGCTGCCTCTTGCACATCCCCCACTGGGGATGTGCCCGCAACCAAGGTACATGCCCTTGACCGGAATCGAACCTGGGACCTTTCAATCCGCAGGCCAGCACTCTATCCACTGAGCCAAACTGGTTTTGACCTCTCTATGACTTTAATCTTTATTATTTCCTTCCTTTTTCTTACTTTGGGTTTTGTTTGTTGTTCTTTTTCTATTATAGTTCTTTTGGGCATAAGGTCTGATAACTTAAGATTTTTCTTTCTTTTAGAGGTAGTTCAGTGTTTCTATGAATTTCCCTATTAGGATTGTTTTTGCTGTGCCCCATAGATGTGGGGTTGTTGTGTGTTCATTTTCATTTGTTTCAAGGTAACTTTTGAGTTCTTTCTTGAGCTCATTGGTGATACATGCATTGATTAGTAACATGTTTTTTAGTCTCCATGAGTTTGTGTTTTTCAAAATTTTTTCCTTTTTGTGCACTTAAAATATCACCCAAGGATATTTTTCCATTGATTTTTAGAGGGAGTGGAAGGGAAAGGGAGAGACATCAATGTGAGATAGACACATCAATTGGTTGCCTCCTGCACACACCCCAACCAGGGCCAGGGAACCTGCAGTTGAGGTATGTACCCTTGACAATAATCAAACCCAGGACCCTTTGGTCCATAGGCCAATGCTCTATCACTGAGCCAAAATAATTAGGGCCAGTTTTTTTCATTTGTAATTGATTTCTAATTTTATATCATTGTGGTCGGAGAATATTCTTGATATTCTAATCTTCTCGAATTTATGAAGACATGTTTTGTGTCCTAACATGGTTTACACAGGAAAATGTTCCTTATGCACTTGAAAAGAATGTATATTCTGCTTTGGGGTGAAATATTCTGAAGATAAAAATTAAATCCCATCTGATCTAATGTGTTATTTACAGCCATTTTTCCTGGTTGTTTTTTTTTTTTTTTTTTATCTAGAAGATCTATCCATTGATTTTTATGGGATATTAAAATCTCCTCCTATGACTTTATTACTGTTAGGCTCTCCCTTTATGTTCATCAAGATTTGCTTTATAGGTTTAGGTGCTCCTGTGTTGGGTGAATATGTGTTTATAAGGGTTATATCCTCTCGTTGGATTGATCCCTTTAACATTATCCTATATAATAAAGAGCTAATATGCTAATTTGACCAAATGGCGGAATGACCTTTGGGACTGACCTGATGGAATGACCAGTGGGCAGGGGGCGGGGCCAGGAAGCCTGCACTGCCAGGCCAGCCATGATGGTTCCATCATCCCCCCCTTCCACAGAGGTGGCGGGAGAGGCTGCAGTGCGGGGCCGGTCCCAGTCCCAGCACCGCGCCTTCCACAGAGGCGGCCACAGGGGAGCAGGCCTAGGCTGGCAGGTGGACATCCCCTGAGGGGTCCTAAGCTGCAAGAGAGTGCAGGCTGAGCTGAGGGACCCCAGAATGCACCAGGCCTCTCGTGTACTATAATGTCCTTCTTTCTCTCTTGTTATGGCCTTTGTTTTGAAGTCTAATTTGTCTGATATAAGTTTTGCTTTTCTTTTTTTCATTTCTAGTTGCATTAAATATTTTCCCATCTCTTTACTTTCAGTCTTTTGTTCTGATGTAGATCTTTTGTGGAGATAGCATATATATATTTTTTCTTATCTATTTAGCTAACCTGTATCTTTTGATTGGGATATTTAATCTGTTTACATTTAAAGTAATTATTGATAGGTACTTATCTATTTCCATTTTTCTCTTTGTGCTTATGTTCCTCTCTCTCTCTTTTCTTTTTTTTTTTTTGTTTCCTCACTTTATTTACTTATTTATTTTTAAATAAACCTTTATTATTCATATTATTACAAAAGTTCCTCATATTTTTTCCCCTCAACCAGGTTCCTACCCAACCCTCGGCCCTTTCCCCACCCCCCATTGTCCTCATCCATAGGTGCACAGTTTATGTTCAGTCTCTTCCCTCACCCCCCACTCCTCTTTTCCCTGAGAATCATCAATCCCCTCCCCTTCCATACCTCTGATTCTATTATATTCAACAGTTAATATTGTTCATCAGGTTTTTTAATTCCCTTGGTTTTTAAATTCACTTGTTGATAGTTACGTATTTGTTGCTCATAGTTTTTATCTTTATTTTCTTTCTCTTCCGAAAGAACCCCTTCAGCAATTCATATAATTCAGGTTTGGCGGTGATGAACTCCTTTAGCTTTTTTTTTTATTACTGAAGCTCTTTATCTGGCCTTCGATTCTGAGTGATAGCTTTGCTGGGTAGATTATTTTTGGCTGTAGGTTCTTACTATTCATCACCTTGAGTATTTCTTGCCATTCCCGTCTGGCCTGCATGGTTTCTGTTGAGAAATCAGCTGACAATCGTATGGGTGCTCCCTTGTAGGTAACTACTCATTTCTCTCTTGCTGCTTTTAATATTCTCTCTTTGTCTTTTGCTCTTGGAACTTTAATGATGATGTGTCTTGGTGTGGTCCTCTTTGGATTCCTTTTGTTTGGGGTTCTGTGTGCTTCCTGGACTTGTAAGTCTATTTCTTCCACCAGGTGGGGGAAGTTTTCTTTCAATTTCTTTCAATCAAACTATTTCTTTCAATATGTTTTCGGTATCTTGCTCTCTCTCATCTTCTGGGACCCCCATAATTCTAATGTTGGTTCGCTTGAAGTTGTCCCAGAGCTTTCTTACATTATCTTCAACTTTCTGGATTCTCTTGTCTTCTTGCTTCTGTGGAGGAGTGTCCTCTGGCTCTTTATGTTCCAAATCTTTGACTTGATTCTTGCGATCTTCCATTCTGTTTTTAGGACTCTGTATAATATTTTTATTTCAGATGATGTATTCTTTATTTCTAGTTGATCCCTTTTCATATCCTCATAGGTCTCATTTATTTTATCGGCCTTTTCTAGGAAATTTTTGAACAACCTTATAAGCGTGGTTTTGAACTCTATATCCAGTCTCTTTTTGTCCTCCATTTTTTTGTTTGTGATCTGTTTCCTTGTCTCGGTATTTTTGCTGCTTCCCTGAGTTGGTAGGGTGGCTTTGTGTGCTTGGTGTCCTATATGGTTCAGTGGGTCAGTCTCCCAGTTACCTGAGGTAGATACTCTTGGTGCTTGCTCCCCTTTGTGGACTGTTTGTACAGCCTTTTGTTGTTAAGTCTTGATTGTTGTTGGTATCACTGGGAGGAACTGACCTCCAGTTCAATTGGCTGTGAGGATCAGCTGTGTCTATGCCGGGAGACAGCCTTATTTAAAAGCCTCTGTGCTCAGCTTGGATGGGGCAGAGTTTCAGGTTGGAGCCTACAGCCTTGGCTTCCTGTCAGCCCCGCCCTGTGAGGTTCCTGAGTCTCAGTGTTCCTCAGTGTCCTTTGGTACTCGGTGCTTTGGTACTCGCTGCAAGCACCTCTGAGAGAAAAGTGCCCTCGAGTTTCACCCACTACCAGACAGTCTAGTCTCTCCCCCAATGAGCCAGTGCAGTCCGGAGCTTTTGTCTCCTTCCCGCTAGGGCAATCCAGCGGCACAGTCAATAGTCAGTCCTCTGCGTGCATCATGCGCAACTCTGGGGCTCTGCCTTTCACTGCTCCCCTCAATTTCCGCCTTACAGCCTAGATTCCCTTCGTATGAGCCAGGGTCCCCGGGGTCTGGCCTAGAACTGGGGTTCAGTGCAGTCAGAACTGGGACTCAGCACAGTCCGGAGCTTTTGTCTCCTTCCCGCTAGGGCAATCCAGCGGCACAGTCAACAGTTCGTCCTCTGTGTGCAATGTATGCGACTCCGGGGCTCTGCCTTTCACAGCTCCCCTGAGTTTCCACCTTACAGCCTAGAATCCCTCTTTATGAGCCTGGGACACCAGGGTTTCGCTCAGAACTGGGGTTCAGTGCTGTCGGAACTGGGGTTCAGCACAGTCCAGAGCTTTTATCTCCTTCCCGCTAGGGAACGCCAAGCAGGCACTCAGCCACCCCTCCTCTCTGGCTCTGTCCTCTCCCCATGTGTCTCCGTACCTTAGGCTTTTACAGCTCCTCTGATTTTCCTTCTGGTTTTCTCTTTCCTTCTAGTTGTAGAATTTTCAGTCAGTCAACTTTCCTGTAGTTCTGGATAATGTCCACTTTATATTTTAGTTGTATTTTTTGAAACTGTTGTGTGAGGCTGCAGTTAGGCGTTTACCTGTGCCACCATCTTGGTTTCTCTCCTTAAGATTTTCTTTATTAAAAAAAAAAAAAAAAAAAAAAAGAAAGAAAGAAAGAAAGAAAAGAAAGATTTTCCTTATCATTAACCTTTCTCATTTTATTGTTATGTATCTAGGTGTGGGCGTCTTTGGGTTCATTTCATTGGGACTCTCTGGGCTTCCTTTGCCAGATTATGGAAGTTTTCAGTCATTATTTTTCAAACAGGTTCTTGATCCTTTGCTTTCCATCTTCTCCTTCTGATACCCATATGATGCAGATGTTGTTATGCTTGATGTCCTAGTTATCTCTTAGACTCATTTTTTTAAAACTATTTTTTTTGATTGCTCAGCTTTTCTGTTATCTTGTTCTCTAAATTGCTGATTCAATCCTCTGCTTCATCTAATCTGTATTTGATTTTTTCCTTGTGTATTTTTTAAATTTTATTGATTTTTAGAGGGTGAGCAAGAGAAACATCAATGTGAGAGAAAAACATTGATCAGTTGTCTCCCTCATGTATCCCAACTAGGGATCGAACTCACAAGTTGGGTGTGTGACCTGACTGGGAATTGAACCCGCTACTTTTCAGTGCACAGGACTATGCTCCAACCAACTGAGCTACATTAGCCAGGTCTGTAGTACATTCTTCATTTCAGATATTGTATGCATTTCTGGGTGGTTCTTTTCCATTGTTCCTATGCTCTTTTTAATGCTTACTATCTCTAAGTACTCACGGAGATCATCCATTCTTCCCCGAGGAGCCTTGGCCATCCTTATAAGCATTGTTTTGAACTCTGCATCTGTCATCTTGGTTGCTTCCATTTAATTTGGTTCTTTTTCTGGGGATTTCTCTTATTCTTTAATTTGGGCCTTTTTCCTTGTCTCCCCATTTGTCTGCCCTTTTGTGTTTGTCTCTGTCTGCTATGTAGATTTGCTATGACTCCCAAATGTGTTATGGTGGTTCTATGTTGTAGATGTCTTATGGGGGTCAGTGGCACCATCTTCCAGATCACCTGAACTAGGTGCTCCCCGAATGTCTCTCCTGTGGGTAACTTGCACCTTCCTGTTGTGTTTGAGTCTTGAATGCTATTGGCCTTTTTGTGGTTGGGTTAAGCCTCAAGCTGGCTGATGATAAAGATTACCTCAATCACAATGTATTGGCCACTGTGCAGGGACTGCCCCCTGAGGCAGAGCTGTTCCCAGCAGGGTCTGGTGCCTGCGAAAATCTCCCTTTGGATGTGCCAATTGTATGGTTAGTTGGGTCAAGTTCTGGGGTGATCTGAAGCCCAGGCCTGGTTGTGTTGGTTCTGGGTCCTCTTGGGAGGATTTCTGGGCAGGTTGATAGATGCTGCCTGTAACTTGCCTTGGGCTACCTGTCCGAAGCCACCACACAGGATGCTGTTTGTGGCTGCCTCTACTGGGCCTGGGTGTGCATGGGAGGGGCCAAGCTGTGTACCAAGGTCCGCTTTCTCCAGCTCTGAGTGGGGGGTAGATCAAGGCCCAGTGCATCCCAAGGTCTGGCTCTACCTGTCAGTTACTCCACCTCAACCCCTGAGGTTGCCTGGTCTTCCTGGAGAGTCTTCCAAAGAAAGACTGTAGAGTGGGCCCAGTCTGACTGCAACCTGCAGTCTCTCCCACAAGGCATGAGCTCAGCAGGGCAGCGCCCCTGGGGCTTAGGAGGCTGAGGCTAGTGGGTGTGCTGTGTGGGGGAAGCACGCTCAGGCATTCAGCACGGGAGGAGGGGTTAGTTTCTGTCTGTCTACCACCCTAGCTTCCCCAGAGGAGCTCATGCAGCTTCAGGTTGGGTGCAGCCATCTGGCCCTTCTACAGGAGCAAGGTCTGCAGGGAGGGGCCCTGGGAGTCAGAGGCCAGTGCCCATCTGAGTCCCCCACAAGAGCCTCCTGGGGGAGCACTCTGAAGGTCCGGCTCTGAGCAGCACTCCATCCCCCTCTGGGACTGAGCTTAGCGAGGCAGGGCCCTGTGGGGGGGAAGGACAGGCCTACTGAGTGTCCAGTTGGGGGGAGTCACTGGCTGTGTGTGCAAGAAGGGAGAATGGCCCCCCTTCCAAAGCTGCACAGTTCAGTGTCTGTCTGAGTCTCTGCCAGGAGCTTCTCCAAAGAAGAAGGCACTGAAGGGCCCTGTTGGGTGTGGCCAGCAGCCTCTTCTGCAAGACTGGAGCTCAACCGGATGGTGCCAGCAGCAGCCGCAGTTTGCCGACCCCGGCTCTAAGGATTCTTCTTGTCCCCAGGCAATCATTGATTGGCTTTGCCACTATAGATTACTTTGAATTTTTTAGAATTACGTAAAAATGGAATCATATTTATGCTTTAAATTTTTTTTCTGAGTTTATTTGAGCCGAAACTGGTGACAGTTGCTGGGAAGCAAATCTGAAATGCTCCCACCATATTTACACATTTTGTTTGTCTTTTGCTCGCCATCATTTGGAAATTTATCCATGTGTGTGCGCCAGTAATGCATTCCTTTCCCACTGCTGATAGTAGCCCATTGTATAGATAGACCATTGTTTCTCATTCCCTGCTGATAAACATGAGTTTCCAGTGTGGCCATACTAATAAAGCTTCTACAAATGTTAACAATACAACCACAAAAGACAAATGGGAGAAAATATTCGTGGTTTGCAAAAGACCATCATAAATCTGATAAGTGTAGGGTCCAGACTATATAAATAAACTTTATAACTCAACGACAAAAAGACAAATAACCCAACTTTTTTAGTGGGCAGCGGATTTGAATGGGTATTTCTCCGAAGAAGATACACAGGAACCTGTCGCAGCCGGAACCTGATTCTGTGAGAGAGGGAAGTGGCCACCCCCGTGCACGCTCGTGGCAGCGCCGCCCGGCCTTGCCCGCCGCTGCCCTCTCGGGGTCCGCCGGGCGGAGTGGGCACGGGCCTGCCTGCGGGCCCTCGGGAAGGAAAGGGCACCAGTCCCCTTCCTGAGGTTCTGGTTCTCTCGTGTCCGCGTGTTTTGAGGGTGTCAGGCCCAGGTTGCACATGCGGGCGTTGGGAAGACTTTGGGAACAGGTGGAGATGGCCCGGTGCCTGTAAGCTCCGCCCAGGGCAGGCAGGTGGCTGCAGCACTGGGCTCCGGGCAGTCACATGGGGAGGGGACATGGAAGTCCAAACTAGACACGACTTCCCTCCTCTTCCCTGTCTGTGTGGCCCCAGGATTGTGCAGAATTCTACTCATTCGGCCCGGGGTTTGGCCCAGAGTAAGCCTGCAGCCCAGCTGCCCTTCCTTCAGTGGGGCGGGGGCGGGGGGGGGGAGGGGAAGAGGGGGGAAGAGACTGAGATCAGCACCCAGGCACAGCGAACCCCCTTGCGGGGGGGGGAGGGGGGCACGACAACTTTTCTTCTCCGGGAAGCTTGTCCTGTCCCAGCAAAGCCTACACCTGCACGCCACGTCGCCTGCTGTCTCCAGGTTGCCTGGCCCTTTGTTTGCAATGAGACCTGTTTCTGTAGCTCATTTCTGGGACCTCAGGTGGCCAGTGGCCAGTGTGGTTTGCAAAACCTCATCTGAGGAGGCTGAGCGGAGTCATTGGGAAAGTTCAGGATCCATCCGGCTCTTCACCACAATGGGAGCCATTTGTTCCGCACGCAGCTGTGACTGCAGCACTCCCGGAGGGGCTGGCGCCCCTCAGACCCGTGCCCGGTGCGGCCACTGCCGAGTGCGGAGTGACCCTCTCCCGACTGCTGCCGGAGGCTCGGTGAGCAGCAGCACGCACCGAGACTCCGAGGCAGAATCACGGCTGGTCTAAGCCAATTAGGTGACCCATTCCCTTTGGCAGAGATTGGTCTAAGGCAGTGGTCGGCAAACTCATTAGTCAACAGAGTGGCAAACCGTGGCTCATGTGCCACATGTGGCTCGCGAGCCAGTTTGCTGACCACTGACCTAAACACGTGTGTAGCTCTGGATTCTGTAGGTGCTTTGCTGCAAGTCCTAGAAGACATGTGCATCAGTGGTTTATCCCGCAGGACAGTTAGAGTCCCTGAACAGGAAGTGCAGACTGAGCTGTTCCTGGGGTTGGGGTCAGGGGCACCAGCTCTTCCCTCCATCTCTGCGCCCCCTCGGCGTGTCGTCTTCCCCAGGTTTGTCAGTCACGGTGTTTTCACATGGCAGCGGTCGGAGCAGGAAGGGAGGAGGGGGTCAAAGCTCGCACATGACCCCCCTTACACCCTGTAGGCCAGAAGTAGTCACTTGCCCATCCCTTAGGGCCATGGTCGGCAGACTACGGCTCGAGAGCCACCTGCGGCTCTTTGGCCCCTTGAGTGTGGCTCTTCCACAAAATACCACGGCCTGGGCCAGTCTATTTTGAGGAAGTAGTGTTAGAAGAAGTTTAAGTTTAAAAAATTTGGCTCTCCAAAGAAATTTCAATCATTGTTCTGTTGATATTTGGCTCAGTGGACTAATGAGTTTGCTGACCACTGTTAGGGTGGAGGAAATCTTAGTTCCTGGTTCATCCACTCACCGCCGGGAGGCCAGGCAGGGCTGGGACCATGCGTCACCTCTTCGAGCCTCTGTCTCCTCAGCCATGGTGGGAAGTGGGTCCCCGCAGCCTCCCGCGCAGCAGGTGTGCGAACAGAAATGCAGACCGCGGTCAGCCTCGGAGCAGACACCCCCCCGCGGCCGCACCTGCCGCAGCGCCCGGCGGGCGGCCGGGCCCAGCCGGCTCTGTTGTTCCTGGCAGTGGCGTGTCAGTGTGGGTTCTGGGAAACAGGAAAAGAACTAGGAAAGGAGAGCTGTCGCCCCTTGAGAATAGAGGCTGCCGGGGCCTGCGGATGAGGTCATCCGCAAGTGAGGTCACCATGATGTGACCTCGTCTTTGTTTGGATTTTGCTTTTACGTTTTGCAGGAGTGACCTGGGCTCAGAGCACAAAGGCAGACTCACAGCGATTAAGACAGTAAAGGTGCTCTCCCAGCCTTCCCATCCCACCCTCCCGCAGCCCGGTTTTGGATATTCCAGATATTTGTTCTGTGCTCATCTATACTAATAAAAGGGTAATATGCTCATTAGACTGGGAGACCTTCCAGGAGACCTTCCACACGTTCTTCTGGACAAAGCCATGGTGGCGGGGTCGATTAGAGGCGGTTAGAGGCCAAGAGGGGAGGGCAGTTGTGGGTGATCAGGCTGGAGTGGGGAGGGGGAGGGGGCGTTTGGGGTGAGCAGACTAGCAGGGGGGGCCAGTTGGGAGCAATCACGCTGGAAGGGGCAGTTGAGGGCGAGCAGGCTGGCAGGCAGAGGGGTTAGGGGCAATCAGGCAGACAGGCAGGTGAGCACTTAGGAGGCAGCAATCCCGGATTGCAAGAAGGTTGTCCAACTGCCAGTTTAGACCCATTCCCTGTAAACCAGCAATAGTGCATCCTTCGAAGGGTCCCAGATTGAAGAGGGTGCAGACCAGGCTGAGGGACCACCCCCACCCCCATGCACGAGTTTTGTGCACTAGGCCACTACAAACATAATGCCATATATTAGGAAATAAGATGTTAGTGATGACATATCCTATTAAAACATGATAAAGGTATGCAACCTGGAATTAATGAAGTAGAGCATATGGATTTATACATAGACAGAGGTTTTAAATTTTATTTTAGAGAGATGAAGGGAGAGAGAGAGCTGGGGGGGGGGGGAGACATTTATGTGAGAGAGAAACATAAATCTGCTGCCTCCAGCATGTACCTTGACTGGGGATTGAATCCACATCTCAGGTACATGCCCTGAGCAGGAATCAAACCCACCACCTCTGTGGTGTATAGGACGACATTCCAACCAACAGAGACCCGGCCGTGGTTACAAATACAAATGTTTAAAAAGCAAAGTAGACTTACTCTACCTACACTGTGAGGAGACCTGTTTTTAACAACTGTCTTGTGGGCATCTCTCCAAGAACACATTTCCCCAGTCTAGCATTCCATACTATTGGATGCACACAACTTATTTTTTAAATATATTTTATTTTTCAGAGAGTAAGGGAGACAGGGAGAGATAGAAACATCAATGATGAGAGAGAATCATGGATTGGCTGCCTCCTGCATGCCCCCTGCTGGTGATCGAGGCCACAACTCAGGCATGTGCCCTGACAGGGAATCAAACTTTGACCTTCTGGTTTATGGGTCATTGCTCAACTCCTGAGCCACCCCAGCCAAGTACACAAGTTACTTTTTACCGTTCTTCTAGTCCTGGAAGCTGTTGCCATTATTTTTTATTGTGACTCTTGTCCATCACTCTTCCTGAGCATCCACAAGTACCTCTGTGGGGTAAATTCCCAGAAGTGGGAATGGGTAGCAAAGGTTTAATGTTTAACATTTTAATGTGAACCTTTAGCATCATATCACTTCCAGAAGAATACTACATCTGATATGGTTGTAATGAGCTAGTTATTGATAATAGAAAAGAAGCAAAGCAAAGGAGAGGCTGGACAGTAGAGGCATGTCATGTGAGCAGCTGCACCAGGGAACTGCAATTTCCCACTTCCTGGGGCAGGAGGACCAGCAGAGGGCAGACAGACACATGCCCAGTGAACAGGGTGGCTAGAGAAGGTCCATGTATGTCAGTCACACCTGGGGACAGAGATGGCTGTCTGGAATGGGAATAGCTTCTGCAAGTGAGTGGCCATTTGGGACATAATCCCGTAAAGTCCAGTGGTCGGCAAACTGCAGCTCGCAAGCCACAGGTGGCTCAAGTGCCGTGGTTTGCCGCTCTGTTGACTAATGAGATTGTCAACCACTGGGATAGGGGCTTAAACTCAAGGAACAACAACAGCCTGTAATTATTGGAATCGAGAGTCTAGGTCAGTGGTCAGCAAACTCATTAGTCAACAGAGCGGCAAACCGCGGCTCACGAGCAGCATGTGGCTCTCGAGCCGCAGTTTGCCGACCACTGCCCTAAACAAAGAAGTCCACTCTGTGCTGCTCCTTGCTCTTGGGCTCTTGATGCTCTGGGGCCTGGACACACTCTCTCGGTCTCTTGCATTCGCCTGCAGCACCCACAGCCAGGCGGGCTCCAGCACCACGGCTGATGGACTGCAGGGCCTGACGCTGTTGGACTCTGCGAGTATGGATCGAACTCCAGCACTGGCTCTGATGGCAGCTCTCCTGAAACCCGGCTACACTTCTTGTGTGACTGGACGGAGCGAACCCCGGGGGTGTCATTCCACAGAAATAAAGCTTTCAACTCCATCGCATCCTCCGTCCTCCATGGGAGTCTTGGGAAATTCCTTTTCTCCGGAAATCACAAGCACTCCAGCCCCAGCAGCAACTGGGCGGGGGGGGGGGTTGGGTCCCTCTCCTCTAAGAGGGCTTATCCACCCCCAACGGTACATGAGGGCATTCCACTTCTGCACAATTTTGCCGAAATAAGACATTACCAATACTTTTTTATGCCTTTCAATCTGTTAAGTAAATGAAGTATACCATCATTGCTTTAATTTACATTACTTTCTAGAGAAATCAAGCTTCTCTTCAATTTTACTTTTTCTATTTTCCCCTCAAAGAACCGCTGGGAACCCATTTTTTACTGGGCTGTCTGTCGTATCCATTTTTAGAAGCTCTTTGTGTGCCAGTTATTCTTAGCAAGCATTCGGCGTCGCCCACTGTGTACCATAACTGTCTTCCCAGTCTGCTTTAATCTCTGGGTTCTGTGTGTGTCCTGTCGAACAGCGGTTTCCACTTCGTGTGGTCGGGCGTGTCGGTCGCTCCCATTGTGGCTTCTGGGCTTTGTGTCTTAGACAGTGAGAGCCCGGCTCTCCCTCCCCCGCCAGAGCCCGCCGCCCGCCCCTCCCGAGGTGGGGCACCTCGCTCAGCCCCAGTCCCGCTCTGTTCTCCGCCAGGCTGTTCTCTCCTCTCGCTGCCTGGGCCTTGGGGAGCTCGGCATCTTTCCGGGGTGCCCTGCCATCTGGCCGCGAGCGTCCCTCCCGCCCCTTGTTCAGAACGTTCTCGGCCCGAGGAGCCCTGAGATCACACCCAGGTAAACTGAGCACACACCCAGGTAAACTGAGCACACACCCAGGTAAACAACATCATGCGTTGGGCAGACACGGTCTTCTTGACGAAGAAACCTGGGCATTTAATGATAGTCTGAGCGCTGCGCTGAGGTTGGGGTGGGGAGGGAGCCCGGCGTCAGGCCTGTGGGAGGAGCAGTGGCAGAGCCTGAGCGACGGCGGCCAGTGCAGGCACCGGCTCCACCGGGAGCCGCAGCCTGGCGGCGTCTCTGCGGGGGCCCGGTGAGGCACAGACACCCGTCCTCCCCTCCATGACACCCCATTCCTTCTCCCAGGCCTACGGGTGGAGAAGGGGCTGGTCCAGCGTGTGGCCACGAGGCCGAGGGCAGCCTGACGTGTTAAAAACCATTTCACCATTCCTCCCAGTAAGGGTTCACTCGGTGACATTACGTACATTTGCATTGTGCCGCCATCACCACCAGAGCATCGTCTCTTCCCAGACTGAAACCCTCCCCCTTTCTCTCTCACACACACACACACACACTCACACGCATACACACACATACACACACACACACACTCACACACACTCACACTCACACGCATACACACACATACACACACACACACACACTCACACACACACTCACACACGCATACACACACACACACGCGCATACACGCATACACACACGCATACACACATACACACATACACACACCCTCACATACACACATACACACATACACACACATACACACACACATACACAGAGACACACACTCACACGCATACACACACGCATACACACACGCATACACACACCCTCACATACACACATACACACATACAAACATACACACGCATACACACATACACACACATACACACACGCATACACACACACTCACACACACACACACACACACACACACGCAGCCACCTCTGCCTCTGACCCGGTCTGCTGTCCCGGTGTGTCCCAGGCGTGGGCCGGACAGCGTTTGCCTCCTGTTTCCCCGGCGCGGTCCCCGTCGGTGCCTGTTGGAGCCGGGGAGGCTGTCCTTCCTCCCCGAGGCCGATGGCCCCCGCGTGGCCGGCCGCCCTGGCTGTGCGGCGCCCTGGCTGTGCGGCGCCCTGGCTGTGCGGCGCCCTGGCTGTGCGGCGCCCTGGCTGTGCGGCGCCCTGGCTGTGCGGCGCCCTGGCTGTGCGGCAGGCTGCGGCGGGCCCGCCTGCGGCTTGAGGCGGGTGGAAGGAGGTGAGCACGCGGGAGCAGCGTCCAGCCAGTGACCCACGGTGGCCACGGGGATGGCGATGGCCGGGCCCAGGCTCCCGGGCTCCCAACACCGGCCGCCCCGGGTGGCTCCTGGCCAAGGCACGGCTGCCTCCACCTCAGAGTCCAGGCTTATGCCCCCACTGGGCTCAAAGCATTCCTTCATCTGACCCGCCTCTCCTGACCCCAGCCCTCTGCTGGCAAAGACAGGGCGCTGGGCGCCTGGTAAGAGAGGGTGGGATGCTGCAAACCTCCCTGGGAGCTCAAGGGATCCCCAGAGAGTGACCGAAACCTCAGCCTCTGCACTAAGCTTAGTCCCAGGTTCCCTCACACTCCACCCTCACCCTAACCTCAGCCTCACCCTCACCCTAACGTTATCCCTAACACAACGCTCACCCTCACCTCCACCTCACCCAACCCTAACCCTAACCCTAGTCCTAACCCTAACCCTAACCCTCAGCCTCACCCTAACCCGAACTCCGCCCCAGTGGCCCGCCAGCACCCCGTCCCTACCACCAGCCTGTTCCTCTGGGACCCCCGATCCCCCGCCCAGCGGATGCCCCTACGGGGCCCTGGGCGCCGCCTCATTTTATGGGAAATGAGACGTGGGCACCGGTGCTGCCCCCACCGGCCCCAGGGCCCCCCTCAGCCTCCACCTCCCTCTGCCCGGGACCCGCAGGTCCGCTGTTCCAGCGCCTGGGCCGCGTCCTCCACCCGTAGGAAGAGTGAGGATGGGGGACCCCCCCACCCCCCCGCAGCGTCCCGGGGCCTCCCTCTGCGTCCACGTTCAGTCCAAACTCCTCCGAGCGGTGGGTCCTCGCCGCCTCGCTTCCCGCTCCCCCAGCTCCGCCCTCTGGGCGCCCCCGCTTCTGGGGGACACCGGCCTCCGGGGATGCCCCCGCAGGCTCCAAACCTGCCCCCTCCTGTCCGGTCTGACTTCTCACCGCGCCTCTGAGCGACGCAGGGCCTTTCCCGGGCTGCCTTGTTATTTTCATTATTTGTGGGCGCACTCTTGTCCCTCCACCGCTGACTTCCAGGCTGAATGATAATGTAAAAGGGACGCTGCGCAGGACCCTCCAATTCACCCCGAGAGGGTCTCACCCACCCTTCCCGCAGCCAGCTGCTGCTCACACTGCCTCCCACTGCCCCCAACACCCTCCACACCTGCCCTGCCTGCACTCCACACCAGCCGGCTCCTGCCTCAAGGACGCATCCTGCTTCCAGCCCACCAGGTCTCCCCACAGCTTCCTGGGCTCCCTCTCCCAGCTTTCAGGTTAGCTGTTTGACTGGGTCGCCTGCTCAAGAGTCTTTCTCTGACGGCTCTCACTGGCACCTTCTTCTCTCCCTGCTCCGCTCTTCTTCCTGGCCCTTATCAATGCCTGTTGTTTTGTATATTCCTGTTTCTGATGCCCCTCCCCCACCAGAATGTGGGCCCCTCTAGGCCCAGGCTGAGTCCCCATTCTCACTCTGTCCCCAGCACCTGGCACAGCGCCTGGCACAGCGCCTGGCACAGCGCCTGGCACAGAAGCCCCTGACATTGCAATGGGACCAGAAGCGGCAGACCCGTGCTGTGGCAATCCGCAGGAAAAGGAACACAAATCGGATTGTAAAGCATATTTAGCCCTGTTCATAAGAAAATGTGAAGTAAAACTAAATTCAGATACTTCTCACTCAGGTCAGCAAAAACGCAAAGGTCTACCGTGTTTCCCCGAAAATAAAACATCCTCTGAAAATAAGACCTACTTACAGGTTTCCTTCTGAGTGAAATATAAGGCATCCCCCCGAAAATAAGACACCCCCCCCCCCCCCAAGGCTCTGTCTCAGAATGAAAATTAATTTACCGTAAACTGGTCGCTATGGCTGCCCCAACTGGCATCTAGCAACCAGTGACTTTACGCAGAGTCCTGACGTCACTGCTGTGTGGAGGCGGAGCGGAGGTCAGAGTGAGTGGTGAGCACAGGGCGGGAGAGAGGAGGAGACTTTCGCAGATGCGTGTAGAAGAACAGGAGGATTAGAGCGGACGGACGGGACGTGGCCAAGGTGGAGAGTGCTGGTCTTTCTCTGGTGACACTACCTGATGCTCGCGGCTGCCCTCCTGATGACTGAAGGTTCTCAGTCAGTGGCAGACCCTGCTCCAGCCCAGATCCAGGCCCCAGGGGGTAAATGTCTGATAAAGGGCTAGGGGGGATGTCTGGTGAAGGTGTTCAGTGGCACAGGGTGGGGGGAGGGGGATCACTTAAAATGACACAGGAGGATCAGAGGGGGCAATCAAAATGACACAGGAGGATCAAAAGGGATTACTAAAATGGAATCCCCCCTCTGATTCTCCTGTGCCATTTTGATCCCCCTTCTGATCCCCCCTGTGTCATTTTAAGTGATCCCCCTCCCCCTACCTTGATAACCCAATTCCTTTTTTTTACCCCTAGAAATGAGCACAAAAAGAAAAAGCTACTCCATGGAGTACAAGAAAGGAATCATGGAAGACTCTTGGGGCCAAAATCTTACTGCTTTCTGTAAAGAGAAGATGTTGAATATCCGATTGGTCTGAAAATGGCGAGCAGAGTATGGTAACCTCATTGAACAAGTGGACAAGGGAAATGCTAAAAAGTGCAAGTGTGGATCAGGTCGGCAACCATTATTTTCCGAGCTGGAAGACCTGATCTGTGAATGGGTTGTTGACAGGAGAGCAAAGGCTTTGGTTGTGAATAGGGCTCAGATTCAAGAATTTGCCCTTGCAATGGCACCACAGTTTGACATAGCCCCCGAAGACTTCAAAGCATCACAACGCTGGCTGGATAATTTCCTTCAGCGAAGTGAACTGTCTTTAAGAAGATCTACAACCTTGTTTAGGTTGGAAGATACTCAAGTTATTAAGCGAGCACTTGCATTCAAGTCCTTTATTGATGATGCTGACTTCTCTAAATACAATCTTTTCAACATGATTGCTATGGGTGAAACTGCAGTGTTTATGGGCCAATCATCTCAAACAACAATTGAACAGGGGGTGCCTCCTTAGTGTGCATTCCCTCCACTGCTTACGAAAGTGCACGTGTTTCCTGTATTTTGGCAATTTGTCTGGATGCAACTAAAATCCCACCTTTAATCATTTCTAAGGGCAAGAAGGGAAAGATTGAACATGTTTTGGGCATTTTTATTCTTGAAACTGAAAAAGCCTGGGCCACACAAGCAGTTATAAGGAAGTGGGTTGATTTAATGCTGCCGCTTGTTATGCAAGGGAGCCAAAGAGGTCTGCTAGTCTGGGATGCAGCCAGCACTCACTGAGCTAAAGACATGAACACATTTCTTCACGAAAGAAAAATAGATCAGATAATGATTCCCGCAGGAATGATGGCCTATCTCCAGAGTCTTGATATTGCAATAAACAAGCCATTCAAAGACAAATTGAGCATGGAAATTAATGACTACATTGAAAATAGAATGGAGAGAAATCCATTGGAAACTTTGTGAAACCTAAACTGCAAGAAGTTGTGACTTGGGTGAAAAATTCATGGGACAAAATCACTGACAGTTGCATTGCAAATGCACTGTGAGCAGGCTACCTTGACAAGAAGTACTCATTTAAAGACAGTGCTATTGCTAAACATGAGAGATTTGGTCCCCTGATTCTGAAAGAAATGGAGTCACAAGAAATTCACCAGGAAATTCAGGAATTGGATTGTTATGATGATGTTCCAGAAGATGATGACATGATTGTCATTGAATAAAGGAGTAAATTCTTGATAATGTAGGATTCACAGTTTGTCTGGTTTGTGTTGACAACTACCGTACTACCGTACTGTATACAGGTAATAAATTTCCTTTATTTTCATTTAACAATAAATGTGTACTGTATTCTTCTTTATGGAAAAATAAGACATCCCCTGAAAATAAGACCTAGCGCATCTTTGGGAGCAAAAATTAATATAAGACACTGTCTTATTTTCGGGGAAACAGGGTAGAAGGGAGGGATGGAGGGAGGGAGGGAGGAGGAGAAGAAGAAGGAGGAGGAAGAGAAAAATATCATGAGAGAGAGACACATCCACTGATTTGTCTGCATATGGCCTGGCGGGAGTGGGGAGCAAACCGAAACCCAAGTATTTGCCCTTGGCTGGGAATCAAACACAAGACTGTTCGATGTGCAGGCTGAAGTTCTAACCACTGAGATAACTGGCCATGACTATAGCCTTGGTTTGGAAGTCTATTTTGTCTGGTAAGTATTGCTATCCCAGGTTTTTGTTTGTTTCCATTTCAAAAAATGCCTTTTTAATCCCTTTATTTTTAGACTGCGTGTGTCTTTCAATCTGAGGTGAGTCTCCTGTAGGCAGCATATGTAAGGGTCTCGTTTTCTTATCCATTCAGTAACCCTGTGTCTTTTGTTTAGAGCATATACTCCATTTACATTTAAAATATTGATAGATTTTTAGTTATTGCCAATTTATTATGCATATTTGAGGTCCCTTGGCCTGGCCTGTGCCCTCTCATGATATGGAACCCCTCGAGGGATATCTGATAGCCGGTTTTGGCCCGATCCCTGCAGGCCCGATTCAGACAGCCCAATCCTGTGCATTACACGTCTGTCCCTTAGTGGTCAGTGCACATCATAGTGACCGGTCGACTGGTTGTTTGGTCGCTTATGCTTTTATATATAGAGATATTTTCTTTTTCGTCTAATTTATTTTGAGTGTAACCTGCCTGCGACAATCTTATACTTTTTTTCTTTAAGGCTACAGGAAATCTGCACATAGACAAGGCAATAATTATGATAATAAAAATGCCCCCATCCTCAGAGCCAAAGTCTCCATCACATTCCATAGTGAGTGTGTGTACATTCACACTCTATTCTACAGCTGCATTTTCTTGTGAGTCTGTGGGGTTATGAACATTTCTTTCTGGAAACTTTAGCTTCTCACAAACTGCCTTCGTGATCAGTAAATACTGTGATATTTCATGAGGTTCTGTGAAGAGGAAGGTGAAACACGTATTAAATTATCAGTTTTAGCTCTCCTACAATATCTATTCTTGTAATGTGTATGTCTTGTTGGCCTCGTGGTGTGGTAAATCACCCCATCGATTCTCAAGAAGCCTGCAGCAGCCGAAGGAGCGGAAGGCATTACTTTAATTTGTACACTAAGGCTCGAAGCTCCATGATCATGAACTTCATCCTCAAACAGGAGAACTTCTTTAAAAAACTTAATCTGTTCTCTGGCTTTCAATTTCTACCTATATGATCTGTTGTTGGTACAACGTTCAACATAAGTGATTTGCCAAATAATGTTCAGTTCTAATTGGTTGTAGAGGTCCCATCATGTGGTTTATTAACCTCCCTGAAGGGCCCCCCTCTTTCCTGCTTTTCTGCCACTCCTCCACACAGGCTTCTTTAAGCCTCTCTTGGCAGGTGGTTACTCCCCTGAATACATCTGGAGCATTAAACTCAATCTCGGAGCCAGAACCATGCTGGATTCTTAAACCATGTTGTCTCCAAACATCATTTCAGGGAGAGAAGGCTTATTCAATAAATACATCAGCTCACTTCTCCACGCCCACTGACCACATGATGTGGGTCTTGGCCATTGTCAGCTTCCGGAGCACAAAGGAGAGGTCTTGTTGGCTGCTCTGGAAGCCATGGGCCATCATGACCGAGGAGGGGCCAACAGTATTGTCTTCTTAAAGAAATCTCTTGAACACTGCTTGCAATATGGGTTGGTGGTGATGAATTCTTTTAGTTTTTGTGTGGGGGGTGGGGGTGGGGGAGAGAGGAGGGTATTTTTTGCCTGCAGAGCTCTTTACCTGTCTTTCAATTCTGAATGATAGCTATGCTGGTTAGAGTGATTTTGGTGGTAAGTCTTTGCTTTTCATTCCTTTGAATATTTCTTGCCAATCCCTTCTGGCCTGCAAAGTTTCTGTTGAGAAATCAGCTGACAGTTTTATGGGTGCTCCCTTGTGGGTAACTAACTGCTTTTCTCTTGCTGCTTTTAAGAATCTATCCTTGTCTTTCTTTAACCTTTAGCATTTTAATTTTAATGTGTTTTGGAGTGGGCCTCTTTGTGTTCATCTTGTTTTGGACTCTCTGTCCTTCTTAGACTTGTATGTCTTTTTCCTTCACCAGATTAGAAAAGTTTTCCATCATTATTTCTTCAAATAGATTTTCCATTCTTAGTTCTCTGTCTCCTCCTTCTGATAATCCCTATGATGCAAATGTTGGTACATTTGAAGTTGTCCCACGGGCCCCTTAAACTATCATTCTTTTTATTTATTTATTTTCTGTACGGATTGGGTGTTTTTTGCTACTCTAATTTACTGTTGATTTCATCTAATATATTTCTCATTTCAGTAATTGTATTCTTTATTTCTGACTATTTTTTATGCTTTCTATCTCCATTTTTATGTTTCCTATCTCTTGAAGTTCTCATTAAGTTCATCTATTTTTCCCCTAAATTCATTTAACAGCCTTATAACCTGTGTTTTGAACTCTGTATCAGGTAAATGGCTTATCTCCATTTTGTTTACTTATTTTTCTTGAGTTTTGTTCTGTTCTTTTATTGAGAACGTGTTTTTGTTTCTCCTCATTTTGGCTGCCTCACTGTCTTTGTTTCGATGTGTTGAGTAGAGCTTTTATATCTCCCGGTCTTAGGATAGTGGCTTATGTAGTAGGTATCCTATAGGGCCCAGTGGTTCTGTCTCCCTGGTCACTTGAGCCCAGTGCTCCAGATGTGTCCTTGTGTGTGCATCCCAGTTGTAGTTGAGCCTGTATTTCTGTTGTCACATCAATGTGAGGGATTGAAGCTAAGCTGATTGATTATGAGGACTGGATGTGACTACAGTGAAGCTGTTGTGCAGGAGCTGACTATGGATCAGGACTCATTTCAATGAGGTTCTGGTCTGTAGAGTCTACCCTTTGGGTGTGTCATTTGTGGAGGTGCTTAGGTGGTGCTCTAGCGTGGTCTATAGCTGGCCACTGGGTATGTTTGTTTTGGGGCCTTGGGAAGGGCACTGGAGCAGGCCAAGGTCAGTCCCTGTCTCTGTCCTAACTGGTCCTCTAGGTATGGACTAGAAAGTGATCTTCAGATGGTTGCCATTTGTTCTGGGCTTAGAGGTGCCTAGGAGAAGCTAAGCTGCAAACTAAGGCCAACTGCCACTAACACTGGGCTTGGGGATGTTTAGCAAATGGTACAGGGCATGTTGAGGGCAGATGATGCTTGTTAGGGGTTTGTGAACCTTTGAGAGATTTTAGAAAAGCCTACAGCACTAGCCAAAACAGGTGGTTTATATAGAAAAGCCACCGGAAGTGGCTTGGGTGAGTCCAAAGTTAGGTGAGGTGTAGAGAGCCGTCTGGGAAGGCACATGGATATTATTTTAATTCTTATCAGCTGAACCCGAGGGCACTGGCAGAGTCCTGGCAGAGTCTTGTTATCAGTACTGATTTCTTATCTTTATCCATGTGCTTGGAATGAGGAACAAATACCCTGTTTCCCCGAAAATAAGACAGTGTCTTATATTAATTTTTTTCTCCCAAAGTTGTGCTAGGTCTTATTTTCAGGGGATGTCTTATCTTTCCATGCACTAGGTCTTATTTTTGGAGGATGTCTTATTTTCGGGGAAACACGGTAAGACCTTGACTTACCCACATCTTGATATGCTAAATCTTGTACCAAAAAATGAGGAACTTACCCAGATTTTGATGAATAGGATCTGGGCACACCTGAAACTCCTTTTGACCTTAAACTCCCCTTTAGAAACCTATAAATGTGCTGTGTTGTCTGTGGTGGGTGTGACTGTCTCTCCATTAGAGAGATGGCGCCCACTTAGCACCCAGCTTTATTACTCTATTTCTGCCTCTTGTCTCTTTCTTTCTCTAATTTCTTAATCCCCAGCTCCTCCACTCAGGAACCTGTCGTTTTCTGTGCGGGACTCGGAAAACAGAGAAAATGCCAACTGCAGTGAGGTGGGCATTTCAGGGACTCACCAGGCTGGGCAAGCGTGATTAGCTAGGCTGATGGAGACTCAGATATGGCATCTGCCCGCAAGTGCAGACTGGGTACGGGAGCGTTCAACAAAGGAACAATAGTTCTGCCAGCACTTCTATCTGGGAGAAAGTCACCCCTACAGCCCTTGCTCTGAAGCCAGGAGATTCACTTCTTCTTTGTATGTCTGTGGCACCTTTTGAGCTGCTGCCCCAGTGCTGGAGCTCAAAGAGAGTATGTCTTACTAAGTCCGTGCACGGGCCCTTTAAGAGGAACACCTGGGACTCCAGAAGCCCTCTGTCTTACTTAGCCACCATCCCCACTGGTTTTCACAGCCACAAGTTATGTGGACATCGGCTCCTGGAATCCCAGGCTGGGGAGCCTGGTGTGGGACTTGGGACCCTTTACTCTTCAGAGGAAACCTCCAAAGGTGAGACATTCCTCCTGATTTTTAATCATCATACGTAGGTTCTGTGTCTCCACTCATCTATCAGTCTTGATGTGGCTTCTTCTGTCTATCCTTGGTCATAGGACTTCTGTTCAGCTAGACTTAAGGCAGTTTTGAATGATAGTTGTCCTGTAGTTTAGTTGTAATTTTGATGTGATTGTGGAAGGAGGAGAGCACAGTGTTTACCTATGCCACCATCTCCACTGTAAGTCTCCAAGAGGTTCAATAATTTGATCAAGCCGAAACTGGTTTGGCTCAGTGGTAGAGCGTCAGTCTGTGGACTGAAAGGTCCTGGGTTCAATTCCGATCAAGGGCATGTACCTTGGTTGCGGGCACATCCCCGGTAGGGGGTGTGCAAGAGGCAGCTGGTCGATGTTTCTCTCTCATCGACGTTTCAAGCTCTCTTATCTCTCTCCCTTCCTCTCTGTAAAAAATCAATAAAATATATTAAAATAATAATAATAATAATAATAATTTGATCAAGATAGCTCAGCTTGGAGAAGGCAAGGCAAGAATTGGAACCCAAGCAGTCTGGCAGCAAAGCCTTCACTTCCAGCCACCACTCAATACTCAACCATCCAGCCCAGGGGTCTTCAAACTACGGCCCGCGGGCCACATGCGGCCCGCAGAGGAGTCTGATCCGGCCCGCCAGGTTTTTTGGGCAGTGAGCGCAGCCGAGGTGTTACAGTAGGAATTAGTAGTTCATATAGTCCGGCCCTCCAGCTCCCTGAGGGACCGTGATCTGGCCCCCACTTTAAAAAGTTTGAGGACCCCTGATCCAGCCCCTCCATGGGGAAGGAAGAGCATGCTGGAGGGAACACTATTTGATGCACTTGCTATGATTTCTTATTTGAAAAATAAATGTTCCTTTCTGATGAAGGTTAGAAATAAGTTCCTGCATCAAAACCCTGGCTGATGTGGCTCAGTTAGCTGGGCGTCGTCCTGTGCACCAGAATGTTGACGGATTGGTTCCTGGTCAGAGCACATGCCCAGGTGCAGCCTTGATCCCCAGTAGAAGGCGTGCGGCTGGCACCGATCAGTGTTCTGCTCTCACATCGATGGTTCTCTCTCTCTCCCTCTCCCTTCCTCTCTCTGTGAGAAATCAACAAAAATACTAAGTTCCTTTTCCTGACAGCAAACTAGCCAAGGTCACAAGATCTATGTTCAGAATATCTGTGCTCAAAGGCAGGCCAAAGCTTAGAACCCACCCCCAGCCCCTCAGATTCCATCCCTCTGGCCAACAGGGTGTCACATCTCCCCACTCAACCAGTCACTGACGGGAACAGGGGGATCTGTCATGACTGGTCCCAGGGATGAGAGCGGGGCCCAGAACAGAGTTGGATTCTGTTAGCCTGGAATATTGGAGAGTGGAGGTGGTCCGTGGTGCCTGCCACAGTCACTGCAGGTATTTTCCTCAAAAAGAGGGCATTCCTGATGAACCAAAAAATAGATAGACAGTAAAGCAACAAGCAGACTGTCAAATTACAGCGGGGAGGGTGGGGAGATCTGGGGAAGATAAGAGATCAACCGAAGGACTTGTATACATGCATATAAGTACAACCAATGGACACAAAACTCTGGAGAGGGAGGGCATGTATGGGGGCGGGGGGTAATGGTATATATGCACAGATAATAATTTAAAAAAACAAAATTGAATTAAATTAAATTTTAAAAATAAAATAATATAAAAGAGGGCATTCCTGGTGTCCTTTTGGGTTCCACAGGGCAGACTCCCTGGAAGGGAGTAAGTACAAGCAACAGGAACAGCAGCCACGGGACAGCCTCCAGCCGGGTGCGGCTGGACCTGCACAGGCAAGTCCCTCACCGAGCAGCCTGCTTCCTCCAGGCTGCACCCGGCCAGCCTGGAGCATGGATGCCAGGCCTGCACCTCCGGCCCTGGGTGCTCCCGCTCTGCATCTCCTGCTGGGCCTGCTGGCCAGGCCACACCAAACACCACAGCCGGTGGAGGTGAGATCCCCGGTGGGAGACGGCTCTTTCCACGGGGATTCCTGAGCTGGAGCCAGCTGAGGCCGCCTGGGGTGGCCGCCCAGTCTGGCCCACGCGGGCTGCATATCGAGGATCTCCGTTTCCCGGAAGCCAGGGCTAACACGTGCCCTTATTTGGTGATTACTTGCCCTTTTCCAGAGAATTGGAAAGAAGCAGCCCTTGCGGATGTGGGTGGGCCGTGGCGGCCAGCCAGCCTGTCTCTCCCAGGCTCGGGGCGATGCTCACTCCCAGGCCAGGAGTGGGTGAGGAGAGCAGTGTGGGCGATGGAGGATCGCTGCTGCAGCCTCTTCGCTGCTTCCCCTGTTTCGGGCACCCCCCTGCAGAGGCAGCAGTCAGTCCTCAGCCCCAGCCAGCTCTGCCTCTGTGCATCCCCGCTGCTCCAGCTCCCCTCCTGAGGCCCCGCCTGCCCTCTGCCTCACTCTCCTCAGGCCCCTCTGTGCTTTCTCTGCTACTTCAGGTGCCTAGCAGTCTCAGCTTAAGACTTGCCTCAGGCGGGCCCATGGAATGGAGCCTCATTCCTGACTCCGCCCAGAGACCAGGCTGAGACTTTCCAGAGCTTCTCCTCCAGGCCCTTGCCGAAGGGCAGGGGCCTGGTCTGGGGGCCACCACCAGATAAAACACCAAAACGTCCAGGAAAATTGGAATTTCAGGTAAGCAATGGATGGTTTTTAGCATAAGTATACCTGCAACAAACTATCAGTTATTTACCTGGAATTCACCTGTACTAGCTGCTCGCCTTTACCCCTGCTTCTGCAGCGCGCTAGGGGCCTGCGGGCAGGCCGGCGGCTGCAGTGAGCTGGATGTGGTCCTGGCTGGCTGAGGTCCGGGCGGCTGAGGCCCCGGCCAGCAGGGCCTTGTGCTGCCTGGAGGAGCCCCGCCTGAACGACTTGGAAACCTGAGTTTCGAACCAGACGGGCCGGCCACCACTGGCTCCGTTTGCACCCCTCCCGCCCCCTCCAGCCTCAGCTGATGTGGTTTTCACAGGTTGGCTTCCCAGTGTCTCCTCCTCGGAGGGAGACACCCCAGCATGCAACCACAGCAGAGCCTGGAGTGTCTTTTTTTTTTTTTTTTAATATATTTTATTGATTTTTTACAGAGAGGAAGGGAGAGGGATAGAGAATTAGAAACATCGATGAGAGAATCATCGATCAGCTGCCTCCTGCATACCCTCCAACAGGGATGTGCCTGCAACCAAGGTACATGCCCTTGACCAGAATCGAACCCAGGACCCTTCAGTCCGCAGGCCAATGCTCTATCCACTGAAGATACCAGTTTCGGCTAGAGGTGTCTTATAAGTGCCCCGTGACCTGTCTGGCGACTTTGAGAGCCAGTTTGGGTTTTAACCTGAATTGTCCAGCCATTGCCATTGAAGGTGCACACACACACACACACACACACACACACACACACACACACACCTGAGAGAGTCACCAATCAGTTGAGTCTGTTCTGCCTCCAACCTCTACCTGCCTGACTCTTCACCTGTAGGGTCACCGTTAGTAAGACCACCTTTGAGAAGCAGCCCTGCATCCCTCTCACCCCATGAAATAACCTCCCAGCACAGTCTTCGCTTTCCTCCGGGCACTGTCAGATGGATAACTCTCCAGTCTATCCTCAACCCTCCCCACCCCCAGACTACAGTCTGTCCCCGGCAGGGACCTCTCTCTTTGGTCTGCCACTGTGTCCTGTCACCACCTTTTCAGCATGAAATAGGGGCCTGGGGACTTGCTGGCAGGCACATGGGAGAGCTGAGAGTCATGCAGTCAGTAAGTGGCCTGCTCAGTGGGGAAGAGGGGAAACTGGCTGGCAGGTGGTTGTATACACGGAAGGGAAAGACCACCCCCTTCCTCCAGCCACCTTCGGTAAACACCTTCCTTCGTGAGGCATTGGGTGGGTTTGTCTAAATAAGACCGTAGTACAGCGCCAGGGATATTTTTAATTAGCCTGAACTTGCTTACTTATTTTATCTTTTAGATTCAATGTTGATAGATATATATTTATTACCATTTTATTGTTCATATATATTTTTCTTCTTCTTACAGAAAACCCTTTAGCATTTCATGTAATACTGCTTTGTGGTGATGAACTCCTTCAGCTTTTTGTCTTGTGAGATCTTTATCTGTCCTTTGATTCTAAATGAGAGCTTTGCCTGGTAATCTGGATTCAGCACTGTAAATATTTTGTGCCAATCCCTTCTGACCTGCAAAGTTTCTGTTGAGAAATTAGCTAATGGACTTTTGTGGGTAACTGCTTTTCCCTTGCTTTTTTAAGATTCTGTCTTTGCCTTTAACTTTTTACATTTTAATTATGATGTGTCTTGGTGTGGGCCTCTTTTAAGGTCCTCTTGTTTGAGACTCTGCATTTCTTGGACTTGTATGTTTATTTCCTTCACCAGGTTAGGGAAGTCTTTTATCATTATTTTTTCAAATAGATTTTTAGTCCCTTGCTCTCTGACTTCTCCTTCTGGCACTCCCATAATGTAAATGTTGGCTTTAAGTTGTCCCAAATGCTTCTCACACTATCTTCATTTTCTAGACTCTTTTTTTCTTTGGGTGTTTTTTGCTTATATTCCAAATCACTGATTTGATTTTCAGCTCCATCTACTCTATTGTTGATTCCATGAAAACTATTCTTTATTTCAGTTAGTATATTTTTCATTTTAAATGGTCTATTTTTTTTTATGCTTTTGAGGTTCTAAGTTTATTGAGCATCCTTATAACCAGTGTTTTGAATTCTGCATCTGGTTGTCTCTATTTTGTTTAATTTTTTTTTCTGGCATTTTGTTCCATGTTTTCATTTGGGACATATTTCTTTGTCTCCTCATTTGGCAGCCTCCTGTGTTTGTTGCTGTGTTAGGTAGAGCTGTGATATCTGTTAGTCTTAGTAGAGTGGCCTAGTGTCATACGTGTCCTGTAGAGTCCCATGTACAGCCTCCCCTCTCACCTGAGTGGGCACTCCAGGTGGGCCTCCAGGTGGCTGTGTATACTCCCCTCTTGTAGGTGAGCCTTGATTGCTGTTGACATGTCAATGGGAGGGCTTTACCTCCAGGCCTGTCAGCTGCAAGGACTGACTATAACCACCGACCAGTGATCTCTGGAGGAACAGTTGTGCAGGGGTCCACTCAACAGAGCAGGCCTCATTTCTGTGGGGCTCTGGTGCCCACTGAGTCTGTCCCTTGAGTGTGTCACTTGTGGAGGTTGTTGGGTGGTGGTAATTTGACACGATCTAAAGCTATCCCTGGGTGTGCTGGCTCTGGGACATCCATGAAGTTGCAAACCAAGGTCAGCCACCACCTGTGTTATCCCTGGGTTTACCCAGCATGAGCTAAAAGTGATCTGCAGATGGTAGTTACTTGTGCTGGTCTTGGAGATGCCTAGGTGAGGCCAAGATGTGAGCCAAGTCATGGGACCACTTATGAGAGTTATAGGGATTGTTAAGACCAGATATTACTTGTTTGAGAGATTTTAGGAAAATCTGAAGCAGGAGCCAAAATAGGCTATTTGTATGAAAAAGCTATGGGAAATAGCTTGGGTGTGCCCACAGTTAGGTAGGGCAAGGTCACAGGGAATCACCAGGGCAAGGCAAGCATTGTGAGCCAGGTTAATGGAGACTCAGATATGGCATCTGCCTGCTGGAGCAGTGGAGGAGGGCTCAACAAAGGAACAATGGCCCTTGCCAGCACTTCTGTCTAGGGCAGTGGTCGGCAAACTCATTAGTCAACAGAGCCAAATATCAACAGTACAACAATTGAAATTTCTTTTGAGAACCAAATTTTTAAACTTAAACTTCTTCTAACGTCACTTCTTCAAAATAGACTCACCCAGGCCGTGGTATTTTGTGGAAGAGCCACACTCAAAGGGCCAAAGAGCCACATGTGGCTCTGAGTCACAGTTTGCTGACCACGGGTCTAGGAGAAAGCTGCTCCTCGCCCCAATGTTGGAGAATTCAGTTCCCCCTCTATGTCTCTGGTGCCTTTCAAGCTGCTGCCTCAGGGATGGAGCTCAGAGTGAGTGGGTTCTGTCTGTAAGTCCATGCATTGGCCCTTAAGAAGGAATTGCCTGGGACTCCTGCAGCATCTGTCTTCCTCAGCCACAGGCTCCACTGGTTTTAACAGCCAGGAGTTGTGGGGATTTCCGTTCCTGGGACTGGAACCCTGTGCTTGGGGCTGGTGTGGGGCTGGGCCTCCCTTTCCCCGGGGGGGGGGGGGGGGGGGGCACTCACAGACAAGGTATCTCTCCCAATTGTTATCTGCCACACGTGGGTGTGGGCCCGCCCGCTCCGCACCTCTGCTCCTTCTGTCAGTCTCCAGGCGGCCTCTTCTGTAATTCCCTAGTTACAGAAATGCCTTTCAGCAGTTCTGTAGTTCAGTAGTGATTTTTTTTTTTTTTAATGTGCTTGTGGGAGGAAGCAAGCACTGTGCTTACCTATGCAGCCATTTTGACCAGAAGTCTGAGTTCTTTTATTTTGAAGGCTCAAAATGTTTATTTGAAGTCTTAAAAATGTTTAGAATTCTATAATCTCCTCATAACATATCAGTGGTAATTTAACATAAAAATGTGACTTCCCAAAAACAATCTTTGAGTAAAATCAACATGGCAGGACGGTGCATCACATCATCATAAAACTATGTCCCTTTGGCACTGAGAACCCCAAGCTGGGCCCTCACCCCAGCACAGCGAGCGTGCTCCTGCCCCAGGGACTTGGCACATTCTGTTCCCAGCAGCCTGGGAGGCACCGCAGGCAGCAGGTCGGCAGGGCACTCCGCGCTGCGGCTCAGAGGTTCTCTGTGGGGAATGGGGGAAGCCAGTGCTGGAGTCTAGGGCCGCTGCTGGTCCGCCGCTCCTCCCGGACCAGGCGGCTGGAAGCCACCAGATGTCCTGCCCAGGTCCTCAGGCACAGTCTGCAGACAGCAGAAACCTGCAACCCAGTGGGGTTTCCCTTCCCCACAGCGTGGCCTTGGAGCTTGCTATTACCCTGTTTCCCAACAAATAAGACAGTGTCTTATATTAATTTTTGCTCCCAAAGATGCGCTAGGTCTTATTTTCAGGGGATGTCTTATATTTCCATGAAGAAGAACACGGTACACATTTATTGTTAAGTGAAAATAAAGGAAATTTATTACCTGCATACGGTACAGTAGTACGGTAGTTGTCAACACAAACCAGACAAACTGTGAATCCTACAGTATCAAGAATTTACTCATTTATTCAATGACAATCATGTCATCATCTTCTGGAACATCATCATAACAATCCGATTCCTGAATTTCCTGGTGAATTTCTTGTGACTCCATTTCTTTCAGAATCAGGGGACCAAATCTCTCATGTTTAGCAATAGCACTGTCTTTAAATGAGTACTTCTTGTCAAGGTAGCCTGCTCGCAATGCATTGCAATGCAACTGTCAGTGATTTTGTCCCATGAATTCTTCACCCAAGTCACAACTTCTTGCAGTTTAGGTTTCACAAAGTTTCCAATGGATTTCTCTCCATTCTATTTTCAATGTAGTCCTTAATTTCCATGCGCAAATTGTCTTTGAATGGCTTGTTTATTGCAATATCAAAAGTCTGGAGATAGGCTGTCATTCCTGTGGGAATCATTATCTGATCTATTTTTCTTTCATGAAGAAATGTCTTCATGTCTTTAGCGCAGTGAGTGCTGGCTGCATCCCAGACTAGCAGCCCTCTTTGGCTCCCTTGCATAACAAGTGGCAGCATTAAATTGACCCACTTCCTTATAACTGCTTGTGTGGCCCAGGCTTTTTCAGTTTCAAGAATAAAAATGCCCAAAACATGTTCAATCTTTCCCTTCTTGCCCTTAGAAATGATTAAAGGTGGGATTTTAGTTGCATCCAGACGAATTGCCAAAATACAGGAAACCCGTGCACTTTCGTAAGCAGTGGAGGGAATGCACACTAAGGAGGCACCCCCTGTTCAATTGTTGTTTGAGATGATTGGCCCATAAACACTGCAGTTTCACCCATAGCAATCATGTTGAAAAGATTGTATTTAGAGAAGTCAGCATCATTAATAAAGGACTTGAATGCAAGTGCTCG
This sequence comes from Pipistrellus hanaki, assembly GCF_964339955.1. Taxonomy (NCBI): domain Eukaryota; kingdom Metazoa; phylum Chordata; class Mammalia; order Chiroptera; family Vespertilionidae; genus Pipistrellus; species Pipistrellus hanaki. The sequence goes on from NC_140518.1 coordinate 48,282,809, forward strand.
CTTAATAACTTGAGTATCTTCCAACCTAAACAAGGTTGTAGATCTTCTTAAAGACAGTTCACTTCGCTGAAGGAAATTATCCAGCCAGTGTTGTGATGCTTTGAAGTCTTCGGGGGCTATGTCAAACTGTGGTGCCATTGCAAGGGCAAATTCTTGAATCTGAGCCCTATTCACAACCAAAGCCTTTGCTCTCCTGTCAACAACCCATTCACAGATCAGGTCTTCCAGCTCGGAAAATAATGGTTGCCGACCTGATCCACACTTGCACTTTTTAGCATTTCCCTTGTCCACTTGTTCAATGAGGTTTCCATACTCTGCTCGCCATTTTAGGACCAGTCGGATACTCAACATCTTCTCTTTGCAGAAAGCAGTAAGATTTTGGCCCCAAGAGTCTTCCACGATTCCTTTCTTGTACTCCACGGAGTAGCTTTTTCTTTTTGTGCTCATTTCTAGGGGTAAAAAAAAGGAATTGGGGTATCAAGGTGAGGGGTGGGGGATCACTTAAAATGACACAGGGGGGATCAGAGGGAGGAATCAAAATGGCACAGGAGAATCAGAGGGGGGATTACCATTTTAGTAATCCCTTTTGATCCTCCTGTGTCATTTTGATTGCCCCCTCTGATCCTCCTGTGTCATTTTAAGTGATCCCCCTCCCCCCACCCTGTGCCACTGAACACCTTCACCAGACATCCCCCGCTACCCCTTTATCAGACATTTACCCCCTGGAGCCTGGATCTGGGCTGGAGCATGATCTGCCACTGACTGAGAACCTTCAGTCATCATGATGGCGGCCGCAAGCATCAGGTAGTGTCACCAGAGACAGACCAGCACTCTCCACCTTCGCCCGTCCCATCTGCTCTAATCCTCCTGTTCTTCTACAAGCATCTACAAAAGTCTCCTCCTCTCTCCCGCTCTGCACTCACCACTCACTCCGACCTCCTCCGCTCCGCCTCCACACAGCAGTGACGTCAAGACTCCGCGTAATGTCACTGGTTGCTAGACGCCAGTCAGGGCAGTCCTAGCGACCAGTTTACGGTAAATTAATTTTCATTCTGAGACAGAGCCTAGGGGGGGGCCTTATTTTTTGGGGGGATGCCTTATATTTCACTCAGAAGGAAACCTGTAAGTGGGTCTTATTTTCAGAGGATGTTTTATTTTTGGGGAAACATGGTACTCTCTCTGAAAAGCAATGGAAAAAATATCCTCAGGTGAGGATTAACAAACAAACAAAACACAAAAACTATAATGAGGCAAAGAAGGAGCCAGCAATCCTCTTCTGTGTATTTATCCAAAGCAGCCCGAAACATTAACTGAAAAAGACATGCATCCATGTCCGATGCAGCATTATTTACAACTAGAGGCCCAGTGCACAAATTTGTGCAGGGGTGGGGTCCCTTAGCCTGGCCTGAGCTCAGGGCCAATCAGGGCCCTCTCGCCCAGTCCTGATCAGGGCCAACTGGGGGGAGGGAGCATAGGAGGTTGGCTGTAGGAGCACACTGACAACCAGGGGGCAGCTCCTGCATTGAGCGTATGCCCCCTGGTGGTCAGTGTGCATCATAGCAACCAGTTGTTTGGTCAACCGGTCATAATGGTTGCTTAGGCTTTTATTAGATAGAGATAGCCAAGATATGGAAGCAACCTCAGTCTCCATGAATAAATGAATAAACAAGCAGTGTAGATATCCAATGGAATATGAGTCAGCCTTAAAAAAAGAATGAAATCTTGACATCTGTAGTAACTTGGATGTACCTGGAGGTTATTGTGCTGAGTGAAATAAATCAGACAGAGAAAGACATATGCCATATGATTTCCCTTATATGTAGAATCTAAAAATAATAAAGGAATAAGCAGAATAGAAACAGACTCACAGATGGAGAACATTTTGACAGTAGCCAGATGGGAGGGGGACTTGAGGTATGGATGGAAAATGTAAAGGGATTAAGAAGTACAAATTGGTACCCGTGTTTCCCCGAAAATAAGACATCCTCCAAAAATAAGACTTAGCACATGGAAAAATAAGACTTCCCCTGAAAATAAGACCTAGTGCATCTTTGGGAGCAAAAATTAATATAAGACACTGTCTTATTTTCAGGGAAACAGGGCACTTACTGAATAATCACGGGGAAATAACATATACATAGGGGATATAATCAATAATCCTATATAATAAGAGGCTAATATGCAAATAGACCACATGGTGGAACAACTGGGAACGACCGAAAAAACAAACAATCAGTCGCTATGATGTGCACTGACCACCAGGGGGCATTGTAGAACATGGCAGGCGTTGGCCACGGTGGGATGGTGGAGCAGGTGAGTGAGGCACCAGACCAAGGCGGGGCATAGGTTGCTGTCATGGGGGGGAGCCTCTGGTGGTTACTGAAAATTCTTTGCTGCTCCCGTGGTCCTACCTGGTGCTTGTACCTGCTGCCAGCCCCGCTCACACTCACGGCTGGCGCTGGAGCCGCCGCTCGCACCCACTGCCGGTGCCCAGCGCCAGTCCGATCACTTGGCTCCTTCAGTGGATGTGAGCAGCGGCTGCTGGCCGCCCCCCCGCCCCCCCCCCCAAGGGCTTCTTCACCTCCCTCTGCTCTGAGGGGCAATCGGGCAGCAGCAGCCCCTCACACCCGCTGCTGGCGCCGGCCCCAATCATTCCCCGCCATCAGCAGATTCGAGTGGGGCCGGTGCCATTAGCACATGGGAGCAGCAGCAGTGGGAGCGGGGAGCTGGCAGACAAGGGCCTGGGGGCCACATCAGGAGGGGCAGAAGGGGTTGTGGGGGATGAGCTGAGACCTGCCCCTGTACCCACTGCAGCCTCATGGCCCACAGTTCCTTTCAAGGTGCACGAGTTCATGCACTGGGACCCCAGTATTCCAATAACTGTATGGTGTTAGATGGGTACTAGATTTTATTAGGGTGATCATGTTGTGAGTTATATAAGTGTCTAATCCCTGGGATGTATACATGAAGCTAACATAATATTTACATCAGCTGTCATTAAAAATAAATTATTTTAAAGCCCTTGCCAGGTAGCTCAGTTGGTTAGGGCATTGTCTTGGTATGCCAAGGCTGTGGGTTCAATCCCTGAGTCAGGGCACATACATGCACCAACCACTAACTGTATAAATAAGTAAAACTACATATTGATATTTCTCTCTCTCCCTTTCTCTTCTTATCAAATCAATAAATACAAATTTAAAATGAAATTCTTTTTTAAATGCAGTTGATATTATACTTTGCATAAGATATCGATCTTATATCCTGAAACCTTGATGAACTCATTAATTAGTCCTAATAGGTTTTCATTTGGTTGTTTTTTGTTGTTGTTTTGTCTTGTGTGTGTGTATCCCTTAGACATTTTTATGTACAAGATAATGGCATTTGCAAATAAAGACTGTTTCACTTTTTCCTTTCCAATTTGGATGCCCCTTAACTCTTTTTTTATTTTTCTCTTTGCTTCATTGTTCTGACTAGAAACGCTAGAACAGTGTTAACTAGAAAATTCCAAAGCTAACCCCTTGTCTTGTTTCTGATCTTAGAGGGAAAGCTTTTAGGCTTTCACCATTAAGTATACTATTAAATGTTAGTTTTTATGTGTGTTTTTTAAACATATTTTATTGATTTTTTTTACAGAGAGGAAGGGAGAGGGATAGAGTTAGGAACATTGATGAGAGAGAAACATCAATCAGCTGCCTCCTGCACAGCCTCCACTGGGGATGTGCCCGCAACCAAGGTACATGCCCTTGACCAGAATCGAACCCAGGACCCTTGAGTCCACAGACCAACGCTCTATCCACTGAGCCACACCAGTTAGGCTTAGCTGTTAGTTTTTCATAGATGGCTTTTGAAGATTGAAAAAGTTTCCTTTCACTTTTACTTTATTTTTTTTTTATCATGAAAGGGTATTAGGTTTTTATTAAAATGCTTTGTGTCTATTGGTATGATCACATGCTTTTTGTTCTTTGTTCTGTTAACAAGGTATATTACATAAATTGATGTTTGTATTTTACTAATAAACCAATCCTGCATTCCTCAGATAAATCACACTTGGTCATGGTGTATAATCTTTTTGACATGTTACTGGTTTCAGTTGTGGGCTGAGGATTTTTGCATTTACATTCACAAGGAGTGTTGTTCTGTAGTTTCCTTGTTATATCTTTCCCTGGTATGGGTATTGGGATAATATTAGCCTGATAGAATTTTGTGAATCTCTTTCCTTTCCTATGAAACTCCTTCACAAGAAGAGTGTGTGTTCATTCTTTGTAAAATGTGTTCTTTGAAAAAGTTTTGATTACTAACTCAATATCTGTACTTATGACCAATTAATTCATATTTTTATTTTTTCTTGAGTTAGTTTTGGTAATTTACTTTTTTTCCTAGGATTTTATTCATTTCATGTAGGTTATCTTATTTGTTCATAGTATTTCTGGATACTCCTTTTTATTGTTGTAATGTTTTATTCCTGATTTTAGTAAATCACCATCTCTCTCCCTCTCCTTTTGATCAGTCCAGGTAAAGGTTTGTTGATTTTATTGATCTTTTCCAAGAAATAAATTTTGGTTTTGATTATTTTTTTATTTCCTATTCCATTTGTTTATCCATTTAGTCTTTATTCTTTCCTTCCTTTTGCCTACATTAGATTGAGTTTCTCCTCTTTTTTTTTGTTTCCTGAGGTGAGAGTTTTGGTGACTGATTTGATCCCTCTAATCCTTTTAAATTTCGGTATTTACGACTATAAATTTTCCTCTTCGCACTGCCTTCACTGTATCCCATATATTTTGGTATGTTGTAGTTTTGTTAATTTGCATATTACTCTTTTATTAGGTAGGATATTATCCTACCTAATAAAAGTGTAGTATGCAAATTGTCCCCTCGACTGGGAGTTCTTTGTCTTTGGACTGACAGTTTTGAATATCGTATATATGATATCTCTTTGCTTTTATCCCATTTGCAGTTCATTGAGCTTCTTGCATGTGCAGATTACCTTTTTTTTTTTTTTTTTTTTTTTTTTTTTTTTTTAACAAATTATGGAAGTGTTTCACCATTTTTTTCTTTAAATTTTCTTCCTGTCCTACTGTCTTTCCTTCAGGGACTCTCATTTGCATAGGTCAGTACACTGAGGGTGTGGACAGGTTCCTGAGACTCTGTTCAGTTTTCTTCAGTCTCTTATTTGCCTCTTCCTCCCATGGGCTACTTACAACTGACCTTTTTCCAGTTCTCTGGTTCTTATGTCTACCAGTTCAAGTCCACTCCTGAGCCCCTCTACTGAAGTTTCATTTCAGTTATTGTACTTTTCAACTCTAGAATTTCTATTTGGTTCTTTTTCACAATTTCTATCTGATTGTTGAGATTCTCTATTTGATGAAACATGATTCTCATATTTTCCCTTAATTCTCTTCAGTTTTTGACATATTCATGATAGCTGATTTAAAACCATTGTCGGACTGCATTGTCTACATTTGGGACTCCTGAGGGGCAGTTTCTATGGGCTGTTTTAAGCTTCGTGCAGACCTTATTTTCCTGTTTAAATGTATGTCTCACTTTTGTTGTTGAAAACAGAACATTAGGGTTGTATAACATGAGATCTTCTCCCTCCTTCCCCTCGGTTGCTGTTGCTGTGTGTTTAGTGAATTCCCTGGACTAGCTCTGTAGCGTCCGTAGTCTTTATCGTGCGTGGCAGCTCAGTGGTCAGCTGGTGATTGGACAGAGATGTCCTTAAATGCTTTGAACCCACAGGTCTTGCAGCCTTGGCAGAAGGCTCGGTGGACTTCCCGTGCTCTGCAGACAGCTCGAAACTCGGCCTTAGCTTCCATCTCTGCTCACTCAGAGCCTCCAAGGCAGCCCGGGGTGCGAGAGGATGGTGTGTTCAGGTCTTTCCTGTGTGTATGCACATGTATGTGGACTTCCATATCCCAAAGAACATGTCAGAGCGCTTCAAGTCCCTGTGGACAGCTCCCTTTCTGGTTTTTCCTTTTACGTTTGGCCGGCCTCTTGTTAGCCTCAGCTGGTTTTCCCCTCCAGCAGCTGGCCTGTTAGACCCCATTTACACGCACTCACCTTTCTCCAGCTCCCACTGACATTTCCTCAGGAGTTAGTCACACTTTTTAAATTTAATCAATATTCAATTTCTTAGTAAGGGCAACATTGGCATTTTGATGGGACAATTCTTCGTTGCAAAGGGCATTCAAGTGCCAGTATGGGAACCGAAAACATGCACAAGTGTCTCTAAAGCCCGCCTGCGCTCACAGTCAGTGTCATTAGCTAAGAACCTCCACTTCACAGCCTGTGACAGTGCTACACTGACACTGGGACACGCACTGCACCGTCTTCCTGTTACCTTCTCTTCCCCCAGTCTTACTCATTGTCTCTTTTATTTGCTTAGTTTTGAAGTGCCTATCACTGAGGATTAAGTTCTCCAAGTGTAAAAAAAAGCTTCTCTCAGTAACCTCAAGCAAACCTAGCTAATATAGCTTCTTTCTACTCTTTTTTAAAAATATTTTTTTATTGATTCCAGAGAGGAAGTAAGAGGGAGAGAGAGAGAGAGAAATATCAATAATGAGAGAGAATTATTGATCGGATGCCTCCTGCACATCCCCTACTGGGGATCAAGCCTGCAACCCTGGCATTGCCCCAACTGGGAATCGAACCGTGACCTCCAGCTTCATAGCTCGATGCCCAACCACTGAGTCACACTGACCAGGCTCTGTCCACTCTCTAATGAAGACATCTCTTCTGTCTTCTTGTCTAATTGGAATGGGTTATCCAGGGAAGCTGTGGGGCAGTTGTCTGGACTTCCTTTCGTCCTGGCCATTTCACTAACATATGAAATTGGCAAATTGAGGTTTTCTCTGTTGCCTGATGACATGGGGAGTCAGGAAAAAATTAGAACAATTTATAGACAAAAGAAGTTATATTGAGATTTAAAGTGATGGTGGAGTAAGTGGATGCTACACAGACACCCTCCCAGGACCAACTGCAATTACAACTAAAATACAGAAACCCACCCTGAAAATTCAACTGAAGTCTAGCTGGAGAGAACCCCGATGACCAAGGACGGAAAGTGGAGACCGCATAGAGACTGGTAGGAGGGAGGAGGTGCGAAAGGCTGGCTGGGCGCCCACAGTCAGCAGCTGAAGTTCCAGAGACGTCTCAACTGAGGGGGTGCCAGTGAGAACTCTGAGGTCTAAACCCCAAGCTGGGCTGCCTAGCAGAGAGCACCAGAACTGAGAAAGGTGCCCACGGAACATCTGGCTGTGAAAAGCAGCAGGGTTGCTGTCTGTCAGGGAAAGATGGCTGGAAATGCAGATACCTTTTTAAAGGGCCAGCACACAAAATGTCATGTGCAGCCATTCACCTTGGACTTCAGCAGAATAGCTGAAGCTGTGTGAAGTGTCTAGGACTGGGGGCTCTGGGGTTAGAACTCAGAGGGTAGTTACGCTGGTTTCCTATGCTTAGTCACTCCCTCACACTGTGGAGGACATCTTTCTCAGCTTTTGCTATCCAGGCAGTTTTTGACTGGTAGGGTGACAGTTAGGCCACCCTATTGGAAAACCCCTTGCCCCACCCTGTGAAGTTTCTGAGGTCCATTAAGAGACTGAGAAGACCAATTATCCTCCAGTCAGAAGCAATTTTACCACCCTGTTGGAAAACCTTCCTCCTCCATGTGTGGATGATTGCCTTAGGCCAGTGGTCAGCAAACCGTGGCTCTCAAGCCACATGCGGCTCTTTGGCCCCTTGAGTGTGGCTCTTCCAAAAATACCACGTGCAGATGCGCGTGTACAGTGCGATTGAAGCTTCGTGGCCCGGGCACAGAAGTCGGTTTTCGGCCTGGGCGAGTCTATTCTGAAGAAGTGGTTCTACCGCTGAGCCACACTCAAGGGCCCAAACAGCCACATGTGGCTCGAAAGCTGCAGTTTGCAGACCACTGCCTTAGGCTACTCAAGACTGAATCCAATGATCTATTTTGAATGATAGCCTTGCTGGATGTAGTAATCTTGGTTTCCAATTCTTGGTTTTATTACCTGAATACTTCATGCCATTCCCTTCTGGCCTGTAGAGTTTCTGATGAGAAATCATCTGAAGGCCTTATGAGAGCTTCTTTGTATGTAACAAATTGCTTTTCTCTTGCTGTCTTTAAGATTCTCTCTTTGTCTTTCACTTTTGGCATTTTAATTATGATGTGTCTGTTTGAGTTCTTCTTGCTTGGGACTCTCTGTGCCTCCTGAACTTTGTATGAAGTTTTTCTTCACAAGGTTAGGGAAGTTTTCTGCAGTTATTTCTTCAAACACATTCTCTATCCCTTGCTCACTTTATTCCCTTTCTGGCATACCTATTATGTGAATATTGTTACATTTCATGTTGCCCCACAGTTCCCTTAAGCCAGTGTTTTTCAACCTTTTTTGGGCAAAGGCACACTTGTTTCATGAAAAAAATCACGAGGCACACCACCATTAGAAAATGTTAAAAAATTTAACTCTGTGCCTACATTGACTATATATAAAGTAATTCTCTTGAATAGGAATCAAATAAACACAAAGAAAGTATTTTATAATTACTTTATTATGAAATATTAAGTAAACAAAATAGTGAAAAATTATAAAATTCTTGTCTTGTGTGCACCTACGGCACACCAGGAACAGCGGTTGAAAAACGCTGCCTTAAGCTATCCTGTTTTTAATTTTTTTTTTCTTTCTGATTCTTTGACTGAGTGAATTTTCCTATCCTGTCTTTTAATTCACTGTTCTGATCCTCAGCTTCCCCTAATTTTCTGTGTATTCCTCCCCATTGTGGTCTTTATTAGTGCCATGACATTCTTTATTTCCAACTGATCTTTTTTCATAGTTACTATATCTTTTAGCATGCTGCTGAGCACCTTTACCATCGTTATTCAGAACTCTATATCAGATAAATTTATTATCTCCATTTCATTTATCTTTCTTCAGGAGAATTCTCTTATTTTTTTCACTTGGTGGTGTTTTTTTTGTTTGTTTTTTTTGTCTCCCCATTTTGACTGCCTGTTTGGATTTGTGTCTGTGTATTAGGTAGATCTGCTATGACTCCCAATCTCTAGTGCAGGACACTGTCAGATGCTGTTTCTGATTGGCACTGAGTACCCTGTTTGGGGCTATCAGTAATCAACAGCTTGTGGCTTTCTCTGCTGGGGCCGGTGCTTTGGGAAAGGAACAAGATATCTGCCTTTCCTAGCCCCAGGCCCAGAAGGAGATCAGACAAAGACAAAGCCTCCAGAGATCTTCCTCCGCCTGCAGTGTGATTGTGATCAGACATGGTTGGCCTTGAGCTATGGATGACAGCGTGGGGGAGAGCTCTTCCAACAGAGTGTGGTGACTGCCTTTCCCCCAGATGAAAACACCTGGAAAGCTGAGGTCTATAGGAGAAAGATGTTCTCTCCAGACTCAGCACAGGAATCGGGTGGCTGCCCTTGGAGCCCCAATCCCAGAGCTCCCAACCCTGGACTCTTCTCACTCAGCTCCGGTCCACTCTGCCCTCCCTTTGCCAGAGTCCAAGGTGAGTGGCTACATATGAAGTTTTGTGTGTTGGCCCTTTAAGAGAGTACCTGCATCTCCAGCTGTCTTTCCCTGGCAGACAGCAATCCTGCTGCTTTTCACAGCCAGATGTTCTGTGGGCATCTTTCTCAGTTCTGGTGCTCTGGGCTGCAGAGCCCAGCTTGGGGATTAGACCTCAGAGTTCTCAGTGGGAACCCCTCAGCTGAGATATTCCTCTGGACCTTTAGCTGCTGTCTGTGGGCACCCAGCCAGCCCTCCGCACCTCCTCCCTCCTACCAGTCTCTATGTGGCCTCCACTTTCCGTCTTGGTTATCAGGGTTCTCTCCAGCGAGTCTTCAGTTGAACTTTCAAGGTTGTTTTTTCTGTATTTTAGTTGTATTTTCAGTTTGGTCCTGGGAGAGTGTCAGTGTAGCTTATTTTTAATACCCCAAGAACCAATTTTTATGTACAAGCCAGTGAGGCCTGGGACACAGATTATAAGTGGAAAATTCCCTCCGACAGTAGCACAGTGAAAGATAATGTGCATTGTCCTCCCTTGCTGTTCAGTTTGCAGCACCACAGATTACTTAGATGACAGCGTATTTGGGCAGGCATGTTTGGTCTGACCCAGGCACAATTCCATCCCCATGCTCACATTCAGTGTAGAGTAGCACGTGACCCAGGACAATGATGATAAACGATGGTGGAAGCTAACCCACCTCTGCGTTCTCTGTGGTTGCTTGAGGAAGTAATGATTGCATCTGCGGCAACCTTTCTGTAACCATGGAGACAATAAACAGAACCAAAGACAGAGAGAGCTGTGGTCTTTGACAACGTCTCTGAGTACTGCATTGCCACCTGGATGCCTCCTGGATTCTGCTCTGGCAGCTGAGGCAAGATGGAGCAGGAGTGGGAGTGACAGGGTGGTGCCAGCCATCGGCAAGAGGTCCACAGAGGGGCCTCAGAGGGGCCACAAAACATTCCCTTCCACTTTCACCAATTGAAGTCCCACTCAGGTTTCCAGGGCTCTAACCTAATTCATCCAAATGCTCTCATCACTGTCAGAGGTTCCATGGTAGATGGTTCCTCGGTCCCGGTTCGTAGTGATCCTGTGCAGCTAGCATTGTTGTTCTGTCTTATGCACGATTAATTAACTTGTCCCAGGAAAACCTCAGAGGCAGGAATCTGGGTCCTCTGTTCCTGAGACCTGGGATCTGTCCACACCCCCGCTGCTTTTTAATCCTAACGTTCATGGCTCCCTCCAGACTCCACCTTTTCTTCTTGTTTCCTCAACAATAATTGCCTGTTACCATTACTGCCACCTCCCTGGCTGCATGAGTCCAGTTTAAATCCCAGAGTGAGTTCCAGACTTGGGGTAGATGAGGTCAGGATAATACAGTTTGCTTCACAAAAACTTGATGGAGAGGGGAGGGTGGTCGTGTGAGTAAAGGAGCCCGGTGCTAGGTGTGGGCTGGGCTGGGGGGAGGAGGAGAGGAGGGAGGCTCTGCTGACGGCTGTCCAGGGGTGGGCACCAGTCACGGGGGACTCAGTGGGCTGCACGGGGGACGGGGGGAGGGGGGTTCGTAATGGGGACCCTTACTACCCAGATGATTTGGTTTCCTCAAGGAGGATGGGCTCTGGTAAGGAAAACCGGGAATTCCAGGCACAGAACATGGTGGAGCTAAGCCAGGGCCTGGAGGCTGCAGGGAAGCGGGAAGCACTCACAGCTGCCCGCAGGCTTCCATCCTGCTGCCGCCTCTCCCTCTGCCACCTGCAGCTGCACTGCCAGGTGCTGCTCCGTGACCTCCCTGGCTTTGCCCTGCGCCTCCAGCAGCCACACAACGCTCCCGCCTAGTGGTTGAAGCCGGCCCTGCAGACTTTCTTCCCTTCTCTGCCCTCCAGGGTGTGGCTGTGCCTGCGCAAGCCTCTGCACAACCTTCCCAGCATGATCCCTACCCAATACCCCCCACTGCCACGCCTTTCCCATCCGCCTCCTCCCCAGGAAGCCCTGTATCTGTTCACCGGCCACCAACTTAAGAGGAGTTTGGTGTTCGTGGTCCCTCGGTGGCGCCAGTTCACCACACAGGCGGTGACAGTCTGTCAGGTGCTGTGGGAGCATGGGTGGGGGAGAAGGTGAGGTCAGAACACAGCATGGAGTCTGTGGGCTTTCAGTATTTTCACATAGAATCAGGTTTTGTTATGATAGAAGTGAAAAACCACACGAAACACTTGTTACACAGACAAACGGTCCTGCTCCCGCCTGCTGGAGGCTGAGGGCTGTGTTACAGCCAGCCTGAGATGGGAGTCATGGGCCACACCCCACTGTTCACAGTGTGTAAAGTCCTTTCTTAGATAACAGAGCTGTGCAGCCATCACAGTTAGAACATCTTGTCGCCCCCAAAATGAACCCTCCATCCTTCACCAGTTACCCCCACGTTTTCCTTTTGCTTTACATAACTTTGCAAGCATCCCTACCGGCTGTGCGACAGCCTTCTCAGCCACCTCATCCGGTGACTGCTAGCGATGGAGGGGTGCAAAGCCCGTGTGCCCTGAAAGGATGGAGCTGGGGAGGACGAGGCAGATGGATGGAGCAGAGTGGAGACAGAGGGAGAACAGAGGGAGGGGCGGTGCGGGCACACTGCGAGGAGGGACCCCCCTAAGCCTTCCTTGGGGCGGAGAGGAGCGAGCTCTGGAAGCCTGATTGTCAGCACCCGCCCTAGGAGTGCAGGGAAGGGTGCAGGGGCGGGGTGGGAAGTAAGATCAATAGCCGAGTGTACCACGAGAGCACACAGGTCTGAGGAGAGTTGAAAACGAGCTTGGTTTTGGACGGACTGGATTTGGGGGCCTCGGGCTCTCCTGGCGGAGTGAAAAGTGTGGGCAGAGGGATGCTGGGGTCTGGCCCTCACTCAGGAGGTGCTCAGGGCCACGAGTGAGGCCTGGGGAGTGTCCCCAGGGCGGGTGTGGAGGGCACAGAGAGCGCCTGGAGCACCGGCGCTCTAGGGAAGGGTGGGGGTGGGGGTGAGGGGTGAAGGGGCGGATCATGTGCCAGGGGAGAAGCGGAGCCGGAGGCGCCCGGCAGAGGGGAGGGCGGGCGCCGGTGCAGGTGGTGCGCGCAGAGCTGCAGCCACAGAGTCCGCTCGCCGTCGGGCCGAGCGGGGGTCCCGTCGCTGCCTGCACCTCCCCACCCTCCCGGAGGAATCTCATCCGGGCAGCAAGGCGAGCCCTGCCTGTCCAATGGGAGCCTCCAAAGGCTTCAGGTCCCGGACACCCGCCGTTGGTGGAGTGTTTGGGGGCAGCCGGCAGCGGCGGGCGCGGTCCCCGCTCTCTCCACGGCCCGAGCGGCGGCCCCGAGCGCCCGGGCGGAGGCAGAGCGACAGCGCGGGACACACCCGGCGGGAGGGGCACCGGGGAAATTGGGGAACTTGGCTGTCGGATGCTGGCCCCGGCCGTGGCTCTCCGGCGGGCACGGACCTCGGCGGGGCGGGGAGGGGCGGGGCCCGCGGGCCCGGGACGGGCGGGCGCGCCGGCCAATGGGCGCCCCGCCTCCCCGCCCCGCCCTGTGGTGGGTCCGGAGCGCCCGGCGCCGGCGCCCCAGAGGCGCGGCGGCCTGGGTCCCGGCGGGCCCTGCCCGCGGGGCGCACGGTCCCCGCTCGGCGGCGCGGGCAGCGATGCCGCTGGAGGCGCAGGACGCGCTGTACGTGGCGCTGGAGCTGGCGCTGGCCGCGCTGTCGGTGGCGGGCAACGTGCTGGTGTGCGCCGCGGTGGGCACGTCCAGCGCGCTGCAGACGCCCACCAACTACTTCCTGGCGTCGCTGGCGGCGGCCGACGTGGCCGTGGGGCTGTTCGCCATCCCCTTCGCCGTCACCATCAGCCTGGGCTTCTGCACCGACTTCTACAGCTGCCTCTTCCTCGCCTGCTTCGTGCTGGTGCTCACGCAGAGCTCCATCTTCAGCCTGCTGGCCGTGGCCGTGGACCGCTACCTGGCCATCCGCGTCCCGCTCCGGTGAGCCCGCCTCCGCCCGCCCGGATCAGCGGAGCCCCGGGGCGAGCACCCTGCCCGGACCCCGGGGTCCCGGCCGGCCCAGAGGCCGCTCCCCGTTCGCGCGGAGCTCTGTGGGGACGGCTGTGAGGTGCCGGGAGGGTGCCCCGGAGCCGCCGGTCGTGGAAACGCCGGGAAAGGCGCCACTTCCGCGGGCGGTGGGAGCCCCGCAGCGGGGGTTCGCTGGTCGCACCCCCTCTTTGCGGCCCTGGGGGTCCCGGGGGTCGGACCCCGGGCGGAGTCCAGGCAGCTTGGGGCGCGGGGACTCCCGCGGGCAGAGCGGACCCTGCCCACCACCAGCTTCAGATCGGAATGCGCCGGGGGCGCCGAGGCCGCGGGCGGGTGGGCTTAGCGGGCGCCAGGGCCTGTCCCTCCGCCCAGCGGTGAGCGGGTCCCCCCGCGTTTTAAAAGCCTCGTGCGGGCCTGTGACCTCCTCCCCGCCCGCCCCGGCCGGCCACACGCCCGCCCGCACGAGGCTCTTAAGAGGAGGCTCCTTCTCCTCCTGAGAACGTGGGGGAGCCGCCGGGGGACGGAGCCGGGGGATGAGCCGCCGGGGGATGAGCCGCCGGGGGTGGGGGGATGGAGCCGCCCGGGGGCGGGGGGGGGAGACGGAGCCGCCCGGGGATGGGCCGCCGGGGGTGGGGGGGACGGAGCCGCTGGGGGATGAGCCGCCGGGGGGAGAGGGGGGATGGAGCCGCCGGGGGACGGAGCCGGGGGATGGGCCGCCGGGGGATGGGCCGCCGGGGGATGGGCCGCCGGGGGATGGAGCCGCCCGGGGACGGAGCCGCCGGGGGGTGGGGGGGACGGAGCCGCCGGGGGACGAGCCGCCGCCGGGCAGGAAATTGAGAGTTGAGCTCCTGAGCGGGTGTGTCTGGGAGCTCAGGGCTCCTTGGAATTCTTCTGCTCGGCCTTTGGGCCCGTTGGCAGGTCTGAGTTGGGTGAGCTGGGGATCCCTTTGGGTTTGGGGCTGAGACAAGGAACTGCCGCGGGAGCAGGAAGTGGGGGAAGGATTTAATGTGAGGTCAGCTGTGTGCGGCGGTTTACATCCTCTGGCTGCCGGAACCCCAGAAGGCAGGGACTGTGGGTGGCTTGCGGAGAAACGTGTTGTGGGATTGCCGGGCCTTCCCAGCACCGCACCTGGAGCCTGCCCTGTGGGTTCCTGGGTCCCTGCCTGACAGGAACCGCCCGCTCTACAGCCGGGAGCCTGACCCGGTGGAGGCCTCCTGTGCCCCGTCCGTGACAGCCCGGGATCGCCAGTTCCCCGGGTGGCACACTCTTCTCTGGGGCCTTCCTGCCTCTCGGTCAGCACGTTGGCATCCAGCAGGCGCACCCCATGCCGGCAGCCCCTGGGCATGCCCCTGGCAGAGGTCCACAGAGGCCCGCTCCCGTCCCGGAGTTACTGGAAGATTCCCCTGTGCCCGGTGGAGCAGGAAGTTCCATCTGCTGGTTCTTGTCCAGGGCGGAGACCTGGAAGATGGGATGGGTGTGTTCAGGGGAAAGACGTGAATCACCGGCCCTCCCTCCTTTGCATGCGCTCAGGCAGCGCTGGGCAGGGCAGGTGCTCAGTGGGGAGGCACTGCGCCCTGCTGGCCTCCGCAGGACTTTAGGGAGGAGGAGGTCCATGTCCGGGAGGGCCTGGCGTCTGACCGTCCCCAGGGCCCACCCACCTGTGGTCGGAAAGGGCTCCGTGTTCTCAGGGCTCCTGGGCCCTGCGGGCTGGCGCCGAGGGCAGGCTGTGTCCCTCCGCAGTGTCTGCACTTCCTGCTCTGAGAGCCAGGCCTGTGAGCGGGCTAACACGCAGATTCCAGGCCCTATGGATAGGGTGGGGTCGCTCCTGGATCCGTTCCTCTAACAGGGGACTTCCGGCCCCGAGTCCGAACCCTCTTGGAGTCAGGAAGACGTGGGGCTCTCCTCGCTCTGTGGACAGGGCCGGGGCCCAGCCCTGACGTGGCTCCAGGCCCGCCTTCGGGCACGCGGACGGCCAGAGCTGTTTGGGAGGAGGTGTCTCCCCTCTAAAACAGCACGGCGAGGTCCAGGCCGCTGGGGCAAAGCCAGCCCTTGGACGTGCCCTGGGTCTCACGTCCCTGGGCCCTGAGCCCCGCTCAGAGCACAGCATTCCTAGCGGGAGGATGGCAGAGAAGGGGCGGGAGCCGAGGTGGTGCTGGCGCAGATGGCAGCTGCGGCTGCACCGGAAGGAGGGTCTGCCTGGCCTTCAGCCCGAGGGCGTCGAGAACAGTTAAGGCCACACGTTCCGGCGAGAGTTCAGTCCAGGGGGTGCCACCAAGAGTGGGCAGGAATCGGGGGTCACCCTGCAGTGCCCCCTTTTGGTTGATCTGAATGACCGCATCTCGGATATCGTGTGTGTGTGTGTGTGTGTGTGTGTGTGTGTGTCCTTTTAGCAGCTCCCGATCAGCTCCCCTGGGCCCCCCAACGCCTCTCTCTCCCCTAAATCATTCTCTACTCAGCTGCCGGAGAGGGGGCTGGAAGCTGCCAGGCCAGGCACTCCCCTCCTTAAGCTGTGCGCTGGCACCTGAGACCCAGGCTCCGCTCTGGCCTCAAGGCCCGAAGGCTCTGGCTCTGTAGCCACCGCACCCTCCGCACCTCACTCACCACCACAGGCCCTGCGCCAGCCCGGCTCTGCCGCCTCCCTCCCTCCCCACCCGAGGCTTCCCTCCGCTGCCTCTGCCCTTCACCCACGTCCTGGCCAGGCTGTGGTCTCAGCGGACTGTGAGCTCTGAGGGGGGGCACGATCCAGGCATGAGCTAGGGACCCACATTCGGGTGAATGCGTGGGTGACTGGTGGAGAGGGTGTGCGTGTCACGCCTCCGGGGACGTGTGGGGAGAATATGCAAACGGACTGGGAGGGAGGCCAAGATGGCAGATCCCAGGAACAGGAGGGATCTCTGAGGTTACGGGTGTAGAAGAGGATGGCCCACTGAGTCCAGCAGGGGAGGGGAGAGGGGAGCCCTCACGGCCTGAGGAGCGCGGGCAGAGCCGCAGCAGGCCGCTCAGCTGCGGGCCCGGGGCAGCGCGGCCGGCCCTGGGGGCCCTGCCCCGGCTCCCAGGCCTGGCGTGGCCATCCCGGCGCAGGGCTGGAGAGAAAGTCCGGGCGGTAGGAGAGGCGGCTGTGCTCTGTGCTGTTTGCCCCCATGGCCCGTACAGGCCTCTCAGCCCCACCTGCCAGCCGCGGCCCGGAAACCAGCAGCAGGTGCTGCCCGGCGTGGCCCAGCCCCTGTCTGGTGCTGGAGGGAACCCTGCGGCGGAGCGGGCAGGGAGGGGGCGGAGCCTGGGAGCCCGGGCTCGGGGCTGTGGAGGGAGGCCCGCCCACCCTGCCTGCCCAGGCCTGTGCCCGCTGCCCTGCGCGCTTGGAAGGGCAGGCGGCCGCCACAGCACCGCGGGGAGCGGCCTGGGGCTCAGCACCACCTGTCCGGTTCCGGAGAGTAAGGTGCAGAGGACAGGAGTTAACACTCGGAGGTGGCACTCCGCCCGGCCGCCTCCCCGGCCACGCGGGCCCCGCCTCGTGGGCACGCCGCCGGCAGGGCGGGGCCCGCTCCGTGGAGCCCTGGCTTCGCTCTGTCCGCTGCGGCGCAGGCACGAGGGCTATGCCCTGGGCCGCTCTGGACACTGGATGTGAGGTCCACTCCGCAGCTCCCTCTGGCTCCGCAGACCAGGCCGCGGGCGGGGGTGCGGTCAGCCCGGGTCACTGCCCTCCAGGCGCTGTGGTCAGCTGGACACGCCCAGTGAGGAGAGGTCCCTGTGGTGGAAGGGAGTGAGCAGCAAACTAGGATGGGGCCCTTTAAGCATTACCAGGACCGAGAAGGCTGCTCGAGAGGAATGTGGCCAGCTGAGGGAAGAAGGCTGCCCTGGCCAGTGGGCGTGAGGCATCTGTCTGACCACCTGGCCTTCATCCTGCCTCTCTCCTCAGACGGAGCTGGTCTCGGGGGCTGGTCTCAGGGGGCTGGTCTAGGGGGGCTGGTCTCGGGAGCTGGTCTCGGGGGGCTGGTCTCAGGGGCTGGTCTAGGGGGGCTGGTCTCGGGGGGCTGGTCTCGGGAGCTGGTCTCGGGGGGCTGGTCTCGGGGGCTGGTCTAGGGGGGCTGGTCTCAGGGGGCTGGTCTCGGAGGCTGGTCTAGGGGGGCTGGTCTCGGGGGGCTGGTCTAGGGGGGCTGGTCTCGGGAGCTGGTCTCGGGGGGCTGGTCTCAGGGGCTGGTCTAGGGGGGCTGGTCTCGGGGGGCTGGTCTCGGGAGCTGGTCTCGGGGGGCTGGTCTCGGGGGCTGGTCTAGGGGGGCTGGTCTCAGGGGGCTGGTCTCGGAGGCTGGTCTAGGGGGGCTGGTCTCGGGGGGCTGGTCTCGGGGGGCTGGTCTCGGGGGGCTGGTCTCGGGAGCTGGTCTAGGGGGGCTGGTCTAGGGGGGCTGGTCTAGGGGGGCTGGTCTCAGGGGCTGGTCTAGGGGGGCTGGTCTCAGGGGGCTGGTCTAGGGGGGCTGGTCTAGGGGGGCTGGTCTCGGGAGCTGGTCTCGGGGGGCTGGTCTCGGGGGGCTGGTCTCAGGGGGCTGGTCTCGGAGGCTGGTCTAGGGGGGCTGGTCTAGGGGGGCTGGTCTCGGGGGGCTGGTCTAGGGGGGCTGGTCTCGAGGTCTGGTCTAGGGGGGCTGGTCTCGGGGGGCTGGTCTCGGGAGCTGGTCTAGGGGGGCTGGTCTCGGGGGGCTGGTCTAGGGGGGCTGGTCTCGGGGGGCTGGTCTCGGGGGGCTGGTCTCGGGGGCTGGTCTCGGGGGGCTGGTCTAGGGGGGCTGGTCTCGGGGGCTGGTCTCGGGGGGCTGGTCTAGGGGGGCTGGTCTCGGGGAGCTGGTCTCGGAGGCTGGTCTAGGGGGGCTGGTCTAGGGGGCTGGTCTCGGAGGCTGGTCTAGGGGGGCTGGTCTCGGGGGCTGGTCTAGGGGGGCTGGTCTCGGGGGGCTGGTCTCGGAGGCTGGTCTAGGGGGGCTGGTCTAGGGGGGCTGGTCTCGGGGGGCTGGTCTAGGGGGGCTGGTCTCGAGGTCTGGTCTAGGGGGGCTGGTCTCGGGGGGCTGGTCTCGGGAGCTGGTCTAGGGGGGCTGGTCTCGGGGGGCTGGTCTAGGGGAGCTGGTCTCGGGGAGCTGGTCTCGGGGGGCTGGTCTCGGGGGCTGGTCTCGGGGGGCTGGTCTCAGGGGGCTGGTCTCGGAGGCTGGTCTAGGGGGGCTGGTCTAGGGGGGCTGGTCTCGGGGGGCTGGTCTAGGGGGGCTGGTCTCGAGGTCTGGTCTAGGGGGGCTGGTCTCGGGGGGCTGGTCTCGGGAGCTGGTCTAGGGGGGCTGGTCTCGGGGGGCTGGTCTAGGGGGGCTGGTCTAGGGGGGCTGGTCTCGGGGGGCTGGTCTCGGGGGGCTGGTCTCGGGGGCTGGTCTCGGGGGGCTGGTCTAGGGGAGCTGGTCTCGGGGGCTGGTCTCGGGGGGCTGGTCTAGGGGGGCTGGTCTCGGGGAGCTGGTCTCGGAGGCTGGTCTAGGGGGGCTGGTCTAGGGGGCTGGTCTAGGGGGGCTGGTCTCGGGGGGCTGGTCTCGGAGGCTGGTCTAGGGGGGCTGGTCTAGGGGGGCTGGTCTCGGGGGGCTGGTCTAGGGGGGCTGGTCTCGAGGTCTGGTCTAGGGGGGCTGGTCTCGGGGGGCTGGTCTCGGGAGCTGGTCTAGGGGGGCTGGTCTCGGGGGGCTGGTCTAGGGGAGCTGGTCTCGGGGAGCTGGTCTCGGGGGGCTGGTCTCGGGGGGGCTGGTCTCGGGGGCTGGTCTCGGGGGGCTGGTCTCGGGCGGCTGGTCTCGGAGGCTGGTCTAGGGGGGCTGGTCTCGGGGGGCTGGTCTAGGGGAGCTGGTCTCGGGGGCTGGTCTCGGGGGGCTGGTCTCGGGGGGCTGGTCTCGGGAGCTGGTCTCGGGGGGCTGGTCTCGGGGGCTGGTCTCGGGGGCTGGTCTCAGGGGCTGGTCTCGGGGGGCTGGTCTCAGGGGGCTGGTCTCGGAGGCTGGTCTCGGGGGGCTGGTCTCGGGGGCTGGTCTCGGGGGGCTGGTCTCGGGGGGCTGGTCTCGGGGGGCTGGTCTCGGGGGGCTGGTGTCGGGGGCTGGTCTCGGGGGGCTGGTCTCGGGGGGCTGGTCTCGGAGGCTGGTCTAGGGGGGCTGGTCTAGGGGGGCTGGTCTAGGGGGGCTGGTCTCGAGGTCTGGTCTAGGGGGGCTGGTCTCGGGGGGCTGGTCTCGGGAGCTGGTCTAGGGGGGCTGGTCTCGGGGGGCTGGTCTCGGGGGGCTGGTCTCGGGGGCTGGTCTCGGGGGGCTGGTCTCGGGGGGCTGGTCTCGGGGGCTGGTCTCGGGGGGCTGGTCTCGGGGGGCTGGTCTCGGGGGCTGGTCTCGGAGGCTGGTCTAGGGGGGCTGGTCTCGGGGGGCTGGTCTAGGGGGGCTGGACTAGGGGGGCTGGTCTCGAGGTCTGGTCTAGGGGGCCTGGTCTCGGGGGGCTGGTCTCGGGAGCTGGTCTAGGGGGGCTGGTCTCGGGGGCTGGTCTAGGGGGGCTGGTCTCGGGAGGCTGGTCTAGGGGGGCTGGTCTAGGGGGGCTGGTCTCGAGGTCTGGTCTAGGGGGGCTGGTCTCGGGGGGCTGGTCTCGGAGGCTGGTCTAGGGGGGCTGGTCTCGGGGGGCTGGTCTCGGGGGGCTGGTCTCGGGGGCTGGTCTCGGGAGCTGGTCTAGGGGGGCTGGTCTAGGGGGGCTGGTCTCGGGAGGCTGGTCTAGGGGAGCTGGTCTCGGGGGCTGGTCTAGGGGGGCTGGTCTCGGGAGGCTGGTCTCGGAGGCTGGTCTAGGGGGGCTGGTCTCGGGAGCTGGTCTAGGGGGGCTGGTCTCAGGGGCTGGTCTAGGGGGGCTGGTCTCGGGAGGCTGGTCTAGGGGGGCTGGTCTCGGGGGCTGGTCTCGAGATCTGGTCTAGGGGGGCTGGTCTCGGGGGGCTGGTCTCGGGAGCTGGTCTAGGGGGGCTGGTCTCGGGGGGCTGGTCTCGGGGGGCTGGTCTCGGGGGGCTGGTCTCGGGGGCTGGTCTCGGAGGCTGGTCTAGGGGGGCTGGTCTAGTGGGGCTGGTCTCGGGAGGCTGGTCTAGGGGAGCTGGTCTCGGGGGCTGGTCTAGGGGGGCTGGTCTCGGGAGGCTGGTCTCGGAGGCTGGTCTAGGGGGGCTGGTCTCGGGAGGCTGGTCTAGGGGGGCTGGTCTCGGGGGCTGGTCTCGAGGTCTGGTCTAGGGGGGCTGGTCTCGGGAGCTGGTCTAGGGGGGCTGGTCTAGGGGACTGGTCTAGGGGAGCTGGTCTAGGGGGGCTGGTCTCGGGGGCTGGTCTCGGGGGGCTGGTCTAGGGGGGCTGGTCTCGGGGGGCTGGTCTCGGGAGCTGGTCTCGGGGGGCTGGTCTCAGGGGCTGGTCTAGGGGGGCTGGTCTCGGGGGGCTGGTCTCGGGAGCTGGTCTCGGGGGGCTGGTCTCGGGGGCTGGTCTAGGGGGGCTGGTCTCAGGGGGCTGGTCTCGGAGGCTGGTCTAGGGGGGCTGGTCTCGGGGGGCTGGTCTAGGGGGGCTGGTCTCGGGAGCTGGTCTCGGGGGGCTGGTCTCAGGGGCTGGTCTAGGGGGGCTGGTCTCGGGGGGCTGGTCTCGGGAGCTGGTCTCGGGGGGCTGGTCTCGGGGGCTGGTCTAGGGGGGCTGGTCTCAGGGGGCTGGTCTCGGAGGCTGGTCTAGGGGGGCTGGTCTCGGGGGGCTGGTCTCGGGGGGCTGGTCTCGGGGGGCTGGTCTCGGGAGCTGGTCTAGGGGGGCTGGTCTAGGGGGGCTGGTCTAGGGGGGCTGGTCTCAGGGGCTGGTCTAGGGGGGCTGGTCTCAGGGGGCTGGTCTAGGGGGGCTGGTCTAGGGGGGCTGGTCTCGGGAGCTGGTCTCGGGGGGCTGGTCTCGGGGGCTGGTTTCGGGGGGCTGGTCTCAGGGGGCTGGTCTCGGAGGCTGGTCTAGGGGGGCTGGTCTAGGGGGGCTGGTCTCGGGGGGCTGGTCTAGGGGGGCTGGTCTCGAGGTCTGGTCTAGGGGGGCTGGTCTCGGGGGGCTGGTCTCGGGAGCTGGTCTAGGGGGGCTGGTCTCGGGGGGCTGGTCTAGGGGGGCTGGTCTAGGGGGGCTGGTCTCGGGGGGCTGGTCTCGGGGGGCTGGTCTCGGGGGCTGGTCTCGGGGGGCTGGTCTAGGGGAGCTGGTCTCGGGGGCTGGTCTCGGGGGGCTGGTCTAGGGGGGCTGGTCTCGGGGAGCTGGTCTCGGAGGCTGGTCTAGGGGGGCTGGTCTAGGGGGCTGGTCTCGGAGGCTGGTCTAGGGGGGCTGGTCTCGGGGGCTGGTCTAGGGGGGCTGGTCTCGGGGGGCTGGTCTCGGAGGCTGGTCTAGGGGGGCTGGTCTAGGGGGGCTGGTCTCGGGGGGCTGGTCTAGGGGGGCTGGTCTCGAGGTCTGGTCTAGGGGGGCTGGTCTCGGGGGGCTGGTCTCGGGAGCTGGTCTAGGGGGGCTGGTCTCGGGGGGCTGGTCTAGGGGAGCTGGTCTCGGGGAGCTGGTCTCGGGGGGCTGGTCTCGGGGGGGCTGGTCTCGGGGGCTGGTCTCGGGGGGCTGGTCTCGGGCGGCTGGTCTCGGAGGCTGGTCTAGGGGGGCTGGTCTCGGGGGGCTGGTCTAGGGGAGCTGGTCTCGGGGCCTGGTCTCGGGGGGCTGGTCTCGGGGGGCTGGTCTCGGGAGCTGGTCTCGGTGGGCTGGTCTCGGGGGCTGGTCTCGGGGGCTGGTCTCAGGGGCTGGTCTCGGGGGGCTGGTCTCAGGGGGCTGGTCTCGGAGGCTGGTCTCGGGGGGCTGGTCTCGGGGGCTGGTCTCGGGAGGCTGGTCTCGGGGGGCTGGTCTCGGGGGGCTGGTGTCGGGGGCTGGTCTCGGGGGGCTGGTCTCGGGGGGCTGGTCTCGGAGGCTGGTCTAGGGGGGCTGGTCTAGGGGGGCTGGTCTAGGGGGGCTGGTCTCGAGGTTGGTCTAGGGGGGCTGGTCTCGGGGGGCTGGTCTCGGGAGCTGGTCTAGGGGGGCTGGTCTCGGGGGGCTGGTCTCGGGGGGCTGGTCTCGGGGGCTGGTCTCGGGGGGCTGGTCTCGGGGGGCTGGTCTCGGGGGCTGGTCTCGGGGGCTGGTCTCGGGGGGCTGGTCTCAGGGGGCTGGTCTCGGAGGCTGGTCTAGGGGGGCTGGTCTCGGGGGGCTGGTCTAGGGGGGCTGGACTAGGGGGGCTGGTCTCGAGGTCTGGTCTAGGGGGGCTGGTCTCGGGGGGCTGGTCTCGGGAGCTGGTCTAGGGGGGCTGGTCTCGGGGGCTGGTCTAGGGGGGCTGGTCTCGGGAGGCTGGTCTAGGGGGGCTGGTCTAGGGGGGCTGGTCTCGAGGTCTGGTCTAGGGGGGCTGGTCTCGGGGGGCTGGTCTCGGAGGCTGGTCTAGGGGGGCTGGTCTCGGGGGGCTGGTCTCGGGGGGCTGGTCTTGGGGGGCTGGTCTCGGGGGCTGGTCTCGGGAGCTGGTCTAGGGGGGCTGGTCTAGGGGGGCTGGTCTCGGGAGGCTGGTCTAGGGGAGCTGGTCTCGGGGGCTGGTCTAGGGGGGCTGGTCTCGGGAGGCTGGTCTCGGAGGCTGGTCTAGGGGGGCTGGTCTCGGGAGCTGGTCTAGGGGGGCTGGTCTCAGGGGCTGGTCTAGGGGGGCTGGTCTTGGGAGGCTGGTCTAGGGGTGCTGGTCTCGGGGGGCTGGTCTCGGGAGCTGGTCTCGGGGGGCTGGTCTCGGGGGCTGGTCTAGGGGGGCTGGTCTCAGGGGGCTGGTCTCGGAGGCTGGTCTAGGGGGGCTGGTCTCGGGGGGCTGGTCTCGGGGGGCTGGTCTCGGGGGGCTGGTCTCGGGAGCTGGTCTAGGGGGGCTGGTCTAGGGGGGCTGGTCTCAGGGGCTGGTCTAGGGGGGCTGGTCTCAGGGGGCTGGTCTAGGGGGGCTGGTCTAGGGGGGCTGGTCTCGGGAGCTGGTCTCGGGGGGCTGGTCTCGGGGGGCTGGTCTCAGGGGGCTGGTCTCGGAGGCTGGTCTAGGGGGGCTGGTCTAGGGGGGCTGGTCTCGGGGGGCTGGTCTAGGGGGGCTGTTCTCGAGGTCTGGTCTAGGGGGGCTGGTCTCGGGGGGCTGGTCTCGGGAGCTGGTCTAGGGGGGCTGGTCTCGGGGGGCTGGTCTAGGGGGGCTGGTCTAGGGGGGCTGGTCTCGGGGGGCTGGTCTCGGGGGGCTGGTCTCGGGGGCTGGTCTCGGGGGGCTGGTCTAGGGGAGCTGGTCTCGGGGGCTGGTCTCGGGGGGCTGGTCTAGGGGGGCTGGTCTCGGGGAGCTGGTCTCGGAGGCTGGTCTAGGGGGGCTGGTCTAGGGGGCTGGTCTCGGAGGCTGGTCTAGGGGGGCTGGTCTCGGGGGCTGGTCTAGGGGGGCTGGTCTCGGGGGGCTGGTCTCGGAGGCTGGTCTAGGGGGGCTGGTCTAGGGGGGCTGGTCTCGGGGGGCTGGTCTAGGGGGGCTGGTCTCGAGGTCTGGTCTAGGGGGGCTGGTCTCGGGGGGCTGGTCTCGGGAGCTGGTCTAGGGGGGCTGGTCTAGGGGGCTGGTCTCGGGGGGCTGGTCTCGGGAGCTGGTCTAGGGGGGCTGGTCTCGGGGGGCTGGTCTCGGGGGGCTGTTCTCGGGGGCTGGTCTCGGGGGGCTGGTCTCGGGGGGCTGGTCTCGGGGGCTGGTCTCGGGGGCTGGTCTCGGGGGGCTGGTCTCAGGGGGCTGGTCTCGGAGGCTGGTCTAGGGGGGCTGGTCTCGGGGGGCTGGTCTAGGGGGGCTGGACTAGGGGGGCTGGTCTCGAGGTCTGGTCTAGGGGGGCTGGTCTCGGGGGGCTGGTCTCGGGAGCTGGTCTAGGGGGGCTGGTCTCGGGGGCTGGTCTCGGGGGGCTGGTCTCGGGAGGCTGGTCTAGGGGGGCTGGTCTCGGGGGGCTGGTCTCGGAGGCTGGTCTAGGGGGGCTGGTCTCGGGGGGCTGGTCTCGGGGGGCTGGTCTCGGGGGGCTGGTCTCGGGGGCTGGTCTCGGGAGCTGGTCTAGGGGGGCTGGTCTAGGGGGGCTGGTCTCGGGAGGCTGGTCTAGGGGAGCTGGTCTCGGGGGCTGGTCTAGGGGGGCTGGTCTCGGGAGGCTGGTCTCGGAGGCTGGTCTAGGGGGGCTGGTCTCGGGAGCTGGTCTAGGGGGGCTGGTCTCAGGGGCTGGTCTAGGGGGGCTGGTCTCGGGAGGCTGGTCTAGGGGGGCTGGTCTCGGGGGCTGGTCTCGAGATCTGGTCTAGGGGGGCTGGTCTCGGGGGGCTGGTCTCGGGAGCTGGTCTAGGGGGGCTGGTCTCGGGGGGCTGGTCTCGGGGGGCTGGTCTCGGGGGCTGGTCTCAGAGGCTGGTCTAGGGGGGCTGGTCTAGTGGGGCTGGTCTCGGGAGGCTGGTCTAGGGGAGCTGGTCTCGGGGGCTGGTCTAGGGGGGCTGGTCTCGGGAGGCTGGTCTCGGAGGCTGGTCTAGGGGGGCTGGTCTCGGGAGCTGGTCTAGGGGGGCTGGTCTCGGGGGCTGGTCTAGGGGGGCTGGTCTCGGGAGGCTGGTCTAGGGGGGCTGGTCTCGGGGGCTGGTCTCGAGGTCTGGTCTAGGGGGGCTGGTCTCGGGAGCTGGTCTAGGGGGGCTGGTCTAGGGGACTGGTCTAGGGGAGCTGGTCTAAGGGGGCTGGTCTCGGGGGGCTGGTCTCGGGGGGCTGGTCTAGGGGGGCTGGTCTCGGGGGGCTGGTCTTGGCCTTGGTCTCGGGGAGCAGGCCAGGGCTTCTCGTCTTGGCATCAGTAGGCGGCGCTTGGTCTCTGAGGCGAACAGGCTGCAGAAACGTAATGGCAAATAGCAAGTGTGCCTTCTTCATGGAATTAAAGCTGAGAACAGACTGCACAGGCCCCAGGGTGGGGACTGAGGGCTGATGCTGGGGTAGGGGGTGCACTGGGGAGTGGGGGGGAAGGAGCATTAGAGCTGAGGGGGGCAGGTGCACAGAAGCACAGGGGTGGAGGAAGGGCGTTGAGGGCTGAGAGCAGGCAGATGGAGGGGGCCAGACGCTCGCTGAGAAGCTTGGGTGTTGTCCTCAGGGCACTGGTCAGTCCATGAAGGAGGGCTTGTTTTAATGAATTTATTTTTTTAATCCCCACTGGAGACTGTTTTTATTGCTTGAGGTTCAGAGATACCAACCGCCTCCTGTACGTGACCTGACCCGGGAATCAAACCTGCGGCCTTTTGGTGCATGGGGCGCCACCGGCCAGGGCAGGTTAAAAGATATGTGTATCATTGTTTTTGTTTTGACAGAAACAACCAGTCTGCACAGAGTAAATATTCAGAAACACAGAAAGGCACAAAGCCCCTCACAGCCCTCTGCCCCGCACGTTGAAGAATTGAAACCAGAGAAAAGGCGAACTGCGAAGGCGGTCACAGTCTCTGACCTCTGGTTTCCCATCTGCCGCCGCCTGGCTGGTGGGCTCAGGGGTCAGAAGCTGGCCCCGAGCCGGAGGGCCTTGCTCTGGAAGTCGGGGTGCAGTGGTTCTGGTCTGAGCCCGGCTCATCATTCCACAGTGCCCTGAGATTTCGCACCGGCCCCAGCCCCCTCCCCCATGGGGTGGCACTGCCTGGACTTTTCCAGGCTGAGTACTGAGGTCTGTCTTCGGCTCTGAGGTTGTTAAAAACAATGTTTTCTTGATTATTTCCTTGTCTCCATTTTCTCTGTTGTTTCCTCCTGGGAGTCTCCATAGAGAGGTGGATATTTCCCTTCCCTGGCTGCTTTCACGTTTGTCTCTCAAATGTTCTCCAATATATAACTTTCTAATACTTGAGCTTTTCATTCTCCTCTGGAAAAGTTTCTTTTCCCTCCAATTTTTCTATTTTTTAAAATTTAGCATTCATTTTTACTTTTTTGGTTTAGATTAAAATTTAAACAATTTTGAAAAACCTTCTTTGGACTCTTCAGGGGGTGGAGAGTAGGCAGTTAGAGCCCTCCCCCACCCCATCCCTCATCCCTGGTGCCATCCCCCATCCCTGGTGCCATCCCCCATCCCTGGTGCCATCCCCCATCCCTGGTGCCATCCCCCATCCCTGGTGCCATCCCCCATCCCTGGTGCCATCCCCCATCCCTGGGTGCCAGATTCAGCTTTGGGAGGGCAGGCGGTGGGAACAGATGCCCGCCCGGTGGGGAGGGCCGTGGGGTGGCCCACACCGTCTCTCCCTCCTCGGCTCACTTGCAGGCTGCAGCCTGGCCCTGGGGAGAGCGGCCTCTCTTCCTGCCGCCCTGGCTTCTGGTTCCGGGCGCTGTCCTCATGACCCTGCCTGCCTCTGGTTTCTAGAAACTCGTTAATCTCTGTTTTGCTGAGGTCACCTTCCATTTCCATTTTAGGGTGGTTATGAATTTATTTCCTTTTGTGTTTTCTACTGTCATTTAAGTGAGACATTCTGAGAATGCCAGCGAGGTGGAACCTGGCAGGCCGATGCAGGATTTTAATCAGGAGTTTGACATGGTCTGGCTTGCATTACAAGACAGCCATTCTGGTGGCAGGAGGGGTCAGAGGGGATGAGTGTGTAGGCTGGCCGTTCCTCGCGCGGGAGGGAGGGAAGCACGGCCAGGCAGAGGCTGTGGAGATGGAGGCTGAGTCTAGAGATATTTGAGATGTGACTCTGAACACCGACACCAGGGCAGGCTGGCGTTTGCAGCAGAGGGGCCACCAGGAGACCAGGACAGGAGGATCCCGGAAACCAAAGGGGCTGTGGACCCAGCCTCCGCCTGTGGGAAGCCTGCACGGCCAGTGCTCAGGCTGTGACGGCTCTCCGCAGCCACTGAGGCACACTGAGCTCCTCTGGTTTACGGCCCGTTTGCTTCCATCGCCCACAGCTTTCAGTACGTGCTTCTCAGTTTCCATGCTGAGTGTAACACCGCTGCCACATCGCCTTTTAAGAGAGAAGGTAGAGAAGACAAAGCTTTACTGAGACTTTACAGAAATGGTCCTTTCGGTTGCGCTTCTTAAACTGGCCCTCTGGCCGCTTCTCTGCCCACTCTGCCTCCCGGCCAGGCGGCCAGGTTTGCCCCACACGGCCCTCTCACCGTTCGGTCAGAGCAGCAGTCTTTCTATGAGCACCTGATTGTACCCCTTTCCTTCCCCGTGTTCAGGCCGTAGGAGGAGGCCTCAGCTCCCCGGCTCCTCCCTTCTCCCGGCCCCTCCTGCTCCCTCTCGCCTTTGCTTCTCTGCTCTGGCTTCTCAGGCCGCCTCTTAGTTCCTGCATCTTCCTGAAGTCAGGCCTTTGCACACCCTGTTCTCCCTGCCCGGAGTGTCCTTTACCCCGCCGACTCTCGTCAGGAATGGGTGGGGTGACAGGGTTAAGCAGCGCATCCTTTGACATCCTGTCATTACTAACTGGCTTGGGCGAGAACGATCAGCAGCTGTTGAAACCCACTGGTGAAGTTTGATGACAAGCAGGGTATTGGCAGAGTCTCACGTATCTCCCACAAGGCATCTACTCATTACGAAGGGAGAAGTGGTTCCGGGAGAACCTGAGATGCCACTATAACCACGTGATCGTTAGCATCCCGTCGTGGCACGTCCGTCCCGTGTCCTCCGCCAGCACAGGCGCTCCCGCCCGCCGGGAGGTCCGGCCTGCTCTGCCTGGTGCCCGCAGCGCCCTTTCGCTCCAGGCCCTGTTCCAGGGGACGGCGGTCAGAGTCTGGAACCAGCAGCCTTGGGCTGTCCCTGAGTCCCTCCCGATATGAGACCAAAATATGGGACTCCCCAAAAGAGCCGCCTCCACGGGGAGCTGGGGGAGACCTCGTCCTGGCCCCTCCGCAGTCTCGGGGGGGTGGGTCACTGTCAGAGCCCCCTGGGCCCGCGGTCGCCGACCTTCGGACCTCACGGCCACCGGGCCACAGGTTGGCGCGCTGAGCTGGAGGGCGCGCCGGCACCCTCGCCCATCGCCCTGGGGTGACTGAGGACAATGGCATCTCTTCCCGCCACCTTTCCAGTGGCAGTGGGCGCAGGCCAGCCCCGCTGGGTCAGCCGGTTCCCAAGGGGCGTGTGGGAGGAGGGGGCCCTCGGGAGCGGGCGGCGGGCCGCCTCCTCGGCTGTCTGGCGGCCGGTGGGCACTGTCCTTCCCGCAGGCTGCCCGAGCTGGGGCCTCCCGGAGTCCCACAAACAGTGAGTGCGAGACCGCCCCACCCCCAGACCCGGACTTCGTATGAGTAGAACCAAACGGTGTCTGCTCACTTTGTGTGAGAATGGCTTTATTTGTTCCTTACATGTCTGATAGAATTCATTAGAGAAGGCACGTGGGCCTTTCCCTGTTTCCCCGAAGATAAGACAGTGTCTTATATTAACTTTTGCTCCCAAAGATGCGCTAGGTCTTATTTTCAGGGGATGTCTTATTTTTCCATGAAGAAGAATACGGTACACATTTATTGTTAAATGAAAATAAAGGAAATTTATTACCTTCATACGATACGGTAGTACGGTAGTTGTCAACACAAACCAGACAAACTGTGAATCCTACAGTATCAAGAATTTACTCATTCATTCAATGATAATCATGTCCTCATCTTCTGGAACATCATCATATCAATCCAATTCCTGAATTTCCTGGTGAATTTCTTGTGACTCCATTTCTTTCAGAATCAGTGGACCAAATCTCTCATGTTTAGCCTGGGGGGGGGGGCTTATTTTTGGGGGGATGCCTTATATTTCACTCAGAAGGAAACCTGTAAGTAGGTCTTATTTTCGGAGGATGTCTTATTTTCAGGGAAACACTAAGTTTTCTGTGTGGGAAGGTTCTTGGTTGTGTATTCTATTTCTTTACTAGATGTAGTGCTGTTCAAATTTTCTATTGCTTCTTCTGTCCATGACAACTTTTAAGAAACCCTGTTTTGCCCTAACTGGTTTGACTCAGTGGATAGAGCGTCAGCCTGCGGACTCAAGGGTCCCAGGTAGGATTCTGGTCAAGGGCACGTGCCTGGGCAGCTGATTGATGTTTCTCCTCATTGATATTTCTAACTATCTCCCCCTCTCCCTTCTGCTCTGTAAAAAAAACAATGAAATATATTTTTTAAAAAAGAAAAAGAAAGAACCCTGATTGGTTCCAAAGAAACCTGAAAAATGAGAAACAACTACTCAATAGATGAACCTTCAAGCTCTTATACAGACTCCTCGTCTGAACTAGAAGCTGAAGCACAAGGCGCACTCGCGCGCGCACACACGTCTCGTTTTGTTCAGAGCCACCAAGTGGGCGTTAAACACGCTCGTGTGGCGCAGGTCGGGAGGGAGCAGAGCGGGGGACAGAGGTGCAGGCTGGAGGAAGGTGAGCGGGAACCCGCCCGTGCAGCAGGGCGTTTCCGGACAGGCCGCAGTGCGTGTGGCGGGTGCGCTGGGACAGGCCGCAGCGTGTGGCGGGTGCGCTGGGACAGGCCGCAGCGTGTGGCGGGTGCCCTGGGACAGGCCGCAGTGCGTGCGGCGGGTGCCCTGGGACAGGCCGCAGCGTGTGGCGGGTGCCCTGGGACAGGCCGCAGTGCGTGCGGCGGGTGCGCTGGGACAGGCCGCAGTGCGTGCGGCGGGTGCCCTGGGACAGGCCGCAGTGCGTGCGGCGGGTGCCCTGGGACAGGCCGCAGTGCGTGTGGCGGGTGCCCTGGGACAGGCCGCAGCGTGTGGCGGGTGCCCTGGGACAGGCCGCAGCGTGTGGCGGGTGCCCTGGGACAGGCCGCAGCGTGTGGCGGGTGCGCTGGGACAGGCCGCAGTGCGTGCGGCGGGTGCCCTGGGACAGGCCGCAGTGCGTGCGGCGGGTGCGCTGGGACAGGCCGCAGTGCGTGCGGCGGGTGCGCTGGGACAGGCCGCAGCGTGTGGCGGGTGCGCTGGGACGCTGCCCGGTTCCCCTGGGCTCTGCGGGCAGAGGGAGCGGGATGGGGAGGGCTCTACCACCTTCAGCGGACAGACGCGCAGGTGGCGGCTGGGCCCGGGCGGTGGCGGGGCAGCAGGAGCCGCTGGGCACTCAGGACCCAGGGGGCGAAGACATTGTCCCCCTGGGGCTCGCTCCCCAGGACGCCAGTCCCAGCCGCCCTGCCAGGACGGGCCCGGGTGCCCAGCGTGCTGATGGGCGCTTGGCTCGGAGTTCCTCGGAGTGCCTGCGTGGCACTGTCGGCCTGCGCTGGTCGTTCGGTAGTTTTGCATTAGACTTTCGGGGATGTACTCCCTCCCTGAGGCAGCCCCCCAGCCCCGCCGCTGGCGCCTGGACAGTCCGAAGTTCTTTCTTAGCGCTCCGGTTACGGAATTGGTAGGTGTTGAGTGGTCAGTCCTGATATTCATGTGCAGTTTTAGAGAATATGAGGTTTTCTAAGAACACACGATGCTTTAAAGCAGAAGTGTTGTGGTAGAGAGGAATGCCGCTGTGAGCTGGACAGAACATGAAGTCCCGGACCCACGGCCTCGGTGGCCACAGCGCTCCGTGTGGTCCCGCAGTGTGTGAGCCCCACGAGGAGCTGGCTGGTCCCGTGGGCGGCGGAGTGGGGAGACCCTGCCCCAGAAGTAGGTCGGCGATCGTTAGGCAGGACCCGCACCCTCTGACTGCGGCCTCAGTGTCCGCTGTCCCTTTGGCGAGTCTCTCCTGTGGCTGCTGTTCTGGCTCTGGCTAATGAGCTCCTCCCTGGAGCCGGGCGTCCCCGTGCGCTGTGCCCAGCAGTGGGCTTTCACAGAACGCCCTTTTGCGGGGCTGGAACTGGCCTGCCTGTTAGGAATGACAAGGCTGCCCACGCTGCCTTCACTGAACACGGCCTTTCATTTGCTTCCTACACCTGGGACCATGTCTGCTTCCTGCCGGCACTGCTGTGCTCAGTGCCGCCACGGGAGAGCGCTGGCTGGCAGGGGCAGCTGCAGGAAGGCGGGCCCACCTTTCAGGAATGCTTTGGACACACACACACTCACACACACACACACTCACACACACTCACACTCACACACACACTCACACACACACACACTCACACACACACACACACACACACACACACACACACACACACTCCCACACACACACACACACTCACACACACACACACACACACGTGCGCGTGCGCGCGCGCGCGCACACACACACACACACACACACACACACACGTACACGCGCGTGTTCTGAGAGCCGGGCACCAGGAGCAAGGCGTGGGGCCGGGCGGGAGAGGGGCCTCCGGGAAGCACAGCGTGAGTGGGATGGGAGAGGAACGGCAGGAGGTCCTGAGAGCCTGCACACCGTGCCAGAGACGGGGGCCCCCTTCCAGCACCCTGCCCAGGGCAGGGACGCCTGCTGCTTCCCACAGCACGCTGACCGTCTTGCACTGTCCCAGGCAGGGCCGCAGGGCACTGTTCTGCACCCTGGAGCTGGCGCTCTGATGCTGAAGTATTGTCTTTGGAGCCCACACCTCTCCTCCGATCTAGGTGTGTCCTCCAGCAGAATAGTGAGTCTCTTTGTTGTCTTTAAAATTTTTTATTTAAATTTAGAGAGGGAGAGGGAGAGGGAGATAGAAACATCAATGATGAGAGTCATTGACCAGCTGCCTCCTGCACATCCCAGTGGGGGGATCAAGCCCACAATCCAGGCATGTGCCCCAACCGTGTCAAACCATAACCTTCTGGTTCAAAGGTTGACACCCAACCACTGAGCCATGCAGGCAGGGCTCTTTGTCACCATTTAAGGACTATCCACTGAAGTAGCAGACGCCTGTTCCTGTGAGCACAGTTCCCAGCGGCCGCTCCATGGGACCTGCAGGCAGCGTGGGCAGGAGCCAGTGTATCTGAGGCAGAAGTGGAGCTGCTGACCTGCGACTGGGTCAGGCAGGGGCGGAGCTGGGATTTGAGAGAAGAGCTGTAAATGGCTCCTTTTGGCAAAATCTGAGTCAGATTAGACTGGGTTTGTGTCCTGACTGCAGTGTAGGGCCATCAGGCCAATAATTTAGCCTCGGTGAGCCTGTTTTCACATCTATAAACTGGGATCGTGGTTTTGATCTCAGGAGACATGGTCTGAGCCAGCAGCTTAGTGCCCGGGCAGTAGACCCTGTGGGCAAAGGCCTGCAGTTGTAGTCTCTAAAACTTGGCATTTGGTCATGTGATTCAAAGGCTGCTAGAATGGGAAACTATCTGCTAGTGAGGAAAAATTAACTTGTTTTCATTGTCAATCAGACTGGCAGAGGAGTGGTTAGGGGTGATCAGGCTGGCAGGCAGAAGTGGTTAGGGGCAATCAGGCAGGCAGGCGAGCAGTTG
This sequence comes from Pipistrellus hanaki, assembly GCF_964339955.1. Classification (NCBI taxonomy): domain Eukaryota; kingdom Metazoa; phylum Chordata; class Mammalia; order Chiroptera; family Vespertilionidae; genus Pipistrellus; species Pipistrellus hanaki. The sequence goes on from NC_140518.1 coordinate 48,315,645, forward strand.
GGAGCCAGCAGTCCTGGATTGTGAGAGGGATGTCATCCCCCGAGGGGTCCCAGATTGGAGAAGGCGCAGGTTGGGCTGAGGGGACCACCTCCCCCAAGTGCACCAGGCCTCTAGTATCAATACAAAGGTACAAGGCCCTGGTCCCTCAGGGGTTGGCATTGTAATTGAGAGGACAAATGTAACAGATAAAACAAGTTCTATAACTGGTGTGTGTATAAGGCCAGAGTGGAACAGGCCATCACTACCTGAGAAGTGATAAAAAATATCAGATAAAACATGTGTTCTTGTATCAGAACACGTTTTATCTGATTTTGAGAGCAGCCTGAGCCAGATGAGCCATTGATGAGGAATGACAGGCCCTGGGTATGTGGCCGAGGCCTGGAGGGCTCTGTGGGTTATGCTGAAAAGTATGTAGGCAAAGAAAATGGGGCATTTTCCATAGCCAAGTCTTAAGGTAATGTGTATCTAACTTTCCAAATTTCCTTCCCAGAAGTTAAGGAAATATATTTCACTTACTCAATACATTACATTGAATGCATACTTATGGAGCAGTTATTAATGGCTAAATGTATAGCTTTGCTATAAGCCACATATGGACTACTTTATAGCAAAATATCTAAATGTATATTCTGATTTCTAGTGATTTTTAAATAAGATTTAATGGTTTAAACTTACTTAAAAGTTAGTATTTGATATTTCCCTATAAACTTTGCTGCTAGTAGAGATGGGACTTTGCCAGACTCGTGTTCTCCAGCAGAGGTATTCGGGGATGATTCCTGCCCTAGTTCAAGGCAAACCTCTTGAGTATTTGTGAGAGACCAGGATTTTTGACCAGAGCCACCAGGTAGTGCTGACTCCAAGGGCCAACCTTCACTGCTCCAGGCTTTTGTTCAGGTGTCACCTTGTCACCTAAGCGTCCCTTATTGAACTTGTTTGTGCCTTTAGTGCTGAGAGTACAAGGCCATGGTGCCCTTTGAGGGTGGACCTCAACGGCATTAGCAGTCAAGGCCATGGAACAATAGCAGAGGTGGGATTCTGGACTTTGGTTGCAGAGAACTATAAAATGACAATAACAGATGATGTTCTTTTGAACAGATATAAGAGTTTGGTCACTGGGAGCCGAGCAAGAAGAGTCATTGCTGTCCTCTGGGTGCTTGCCTTTGGCATCGGACTGACCCCTTTTCTGGGCTGGAACAGTAAAGACAGTGCCATCAACTGCACAGAGCCCTGGGACGGAGCCAGGAATGAAAGCTGCTGCCTTGTGAAGTGTCTTTTTGAGAATGTGGTCCCCATGAGCTACATGGTATATTTCAACTTCTTCGGGTGTGTCCTGCCCCCACTGCTCATCATGCTGGTGATCTACATCAAGATCTTCATGGTGGCCTGCAAGCAGCTGCAGCGTACCGAGCTGATGGACCACTCAAGGACCATCCTCCAGCGAGAGATTCACGCCGCTAAGTCCCTGGCCATGATCGTGGGAATTTTTGCTTTGTGCTGGCTACCAGTGCATGCCATCAACTGTGTCACCCTTTTTCAGCCAGTTCATGCTAAGGAAAAGCCCAAGTGGGCAATGAATATGGCTATTCTCCTGTCACATGCCAACTCAGTTGTCAATCCCATTGTTTATGCCTACAGGAACCAAGACTTCCGCTATACTTTTCACAAACTCATCTCCAGATATGTTCTCTGCCAGACAGATGTCTTTAAGAGTGGGAATGGGCAGGCGGGGGCACAGCCTGCTCTCAACATGGGCCTATGACCTGGACTCTGTCCTCTTCAAAAGGCACAAATCCACAATAAACAAAGGGACTGGACATGACTGGATTATCCTCACGTGAAAGATAGGTATGCCTCACAAACATGTAAGTTGCCTCTTTTGAGCATCTCCCTGGAGTTACCACATATCTAACTAATATGTACATGATATTAGTAGGTTCCAAGGGTTGACAAACACATATGGTCCTGTCTGGATGACCTCACTGTGTGGATGATGCTGACAGCTTGAATGGATTGTAAAATAATGTTTTGTTTTTTTAAAGTCTGCCTTTTTCATGTAGAAAATGAGTAAAACTATTTTTCTGTGAAACACTGTGAATTATTATAATACAAATATTTTTTAAACTTAGAGGCAATAGAAAAATAAAAGTTGGACATACTAAAAATGTATACTCATTTCTAGGAAGGAGACCAGGGAAGTTAAAAGTATAATTCTTTGATCAAGAAACTACTTTATGCCGAAACCGGTTTGGCTCAATGGATGGAGCGTTGGCTTGGGGACTGAAGGACCTGGGTTCGATTCCGGTCAAGGGCATGTACCTTGGTTGCCGGCATATCCCCAGTAGGGGGTGTGCAAGAGGCAGCTGATCGATGACTCTCTCTCATCGATGTTTCTAACTCTCTATCTCTCTCCTTTCCTCTCTGTACAAAATCAAAAAAATATATTAAAAAAAAAAAAGAAACTACTTTATTAATTTTGGGAAATGACACTCTTAAGTAGAACATCATCAGATAACATTTTGAAAGCATTCTTTTCCACAGATAGCAAACAACCCTAGAGAAAGAAACTAGAGAAATGGGATCCTTCTATCAGATTCCCTTTCTGAATTTTACTTCTCTACCAACTTCAAGCTTTGCCAACTTGCTGGATCTCATCGTGTGACATTTTTACTAAGTAAAATTATACAAATAGAAGCTTATATCCACTTAAGTTTCCCAAGTAGCAGGAAAATCTTCAGTTTACTGCCACACCTCACTGTAACCAAGGCTTGCCCAGCCACAGAACACTGCAACAATGTGGCTTCTCACGCAGCATCCACTCACTAGCACCTCACGCTTTGGGGGCATCGGGCTGAGGTTTCCAGAGCTGTAAAATCTTTTCATCTGCTTGTTCACGCTTCATGGCTTCTGCAATATCCTGTAAAGACAATGCAGGTTTATAAACCCCTACAGCAAATTCCCGTCCTTCAAGGATCGCACTTTGGCTGTGGACAGACAGCTGTGCCTGTAAAGTACTGAATCTGTCTCATTTCCACCCATCATAATTCATCTGCACTCTCCTGGGGACCAGACAGTACCACTTCCTCTCTCCTAACACTCTTCTTGGTCTCTCTTTTGCCTTTTTTTCAGACTAGAAATCCATAGCAGTATCCTTAGCTTCCTTCAGGACATGAATTTAGTCCCTTCATCTGGCTGGTTATAAAGCTCAGAAATGCAGGTAGGACAAAACAAGTACTTCCGTGGGTCTAGAGCAGGGGTCCTCAAACTTTTTAAAGTGGGGGCCAGATCACGGTCCCTCAGAGAGCTGGAGGGCCGGACTATATGAACTACTAATTCCTACTGTAACACCTTGGCTGCGCTCACTGCCCAAAAAACCTGGCGGGCCGGATCAGACTCCTCTGCAGGCCGCATGTGGCCCGCGGGCCGTAGTTTGAAGACCCCTGGTAGATATTACCATTCTAACAATACAGCCCACTGAAGCTGTTCTGGCACCAGCACCACAGGTACCTGAAGCTCCCGGAACCAGAACCCCAGTAAATCTTTTTGTACTTGCTGCTGGTTGGCCACTGCTCTGTTCTGATCTTTCATTGCTGCAGAATAATTTTCCGAACCCAAGGTAAAGAATGAACACTATTCACCGACATTTCATCCTACTCAGTTTTGTCTAGCATTTCAACCTCTTAAAAATTACTAGTACCTCAGTTACTTAAAAGACATGGTATGATGCTTCATTTAAGTCTAAAATACTTGATTCCATCTAGGAAACTTTGTGCCATGGGGCTGAGAAACTGGCTCAGATTTTTCATGAGGAGACTTGTACAGGCTCCAAACCATAACACACCCTGGGTTCCAACCACAGTGCCCCCTATAAACCCAAAGAAAAAGGGACAGTAACAGCTTTCTGGATCTGTACCACCTCTCTTCCCTATGAACCATAGGTTAAAGGGACTTATTGTTTGGATTCCTATTTTGAAAGATAACGATAGTCTGTACCTTTTATGCTTCCTGTTTCTTCATTAATAACATGTCGGTCAATTGCTTATCCGAGACACTTAGCTGCTGGCAGTTCCCCATAACCTGACTAAGATAAACTGCTAAGAGATGCTTGCACTGGAATACAAAACACAGACCGGTTAGAAACTGGGATGGCCAGGCTAACCGAGGCCTCTCACTATCATGACCGTTAGCAGGAAAGGGGTGGGGCACACAGACTACGCGCCTTTAACGCACTGCTTTAAAAACTGCAGAGACAGCCGAGACAGATGTATTCTTTCGAGAAGTCAGAGGGCACAAAGGAAGCTTTCCTCAGCCTGCTGTTGTGGGAAACAGGCTGGCACAGGTATATCACCACAACAGGCTCCTCCTCTGAGCCCCAAGTCATGCTTCTTCCTTCCTTCCCTTCAGAAGCTGTTAACAGCCTTCCGGAAGCAGTGTTACTGGGTGTTTCAGATGGTTTCAATTAAACCTGACAGCTCTTCCTGAGAGCAGTTCTTGTCCCCATTTTAACCATGTGCTCAGAATCCAGTCTACTTTTTCAACCAGTTACATTTCTGGGGGGGGAGGTGGTGGGGGTGGAGGGTAAAGATGGGCTGGCAGGACCCTCACATATATCAGCCTATACCCACCTTTGGAAAGATGATCTATGTTGGACCGTATATCACTGAACCCACAATGCAGCTTTAGAAATTGAAGGGGCCCCATTTAATCATGACACTTTACAGTGAAATAAGCCTATGGCACATCAGCTATGAATGTAACCTCTCGTACAATGAAACCCAAGATGTTTAATGAAGTTACAAGTGTAAAACAGCCCTAACTGGTTTGGCTCAGTGAATAGAGCATCACCTGCAGACTCAAGCATCCCAGATTCGATTCTGGACAAGGGCATGTACCTTGCTTGTGGGCACATACCCAGTAGAGAATGTGCAGGAGGCAGCTGATCGATGTTTCTTTCTCCTCGATGTTTCTCTCTATCCTTACCCTTCCTCTCGTTGATATATAATTTTTTTTTAAGAGTGTATAACAAAGGGTAAGAATGGAATGGATGCTATACTTTTCTTCTTTGGCAAGACTTAAAACATAGCTACCTACTCTCAGATGAGTGGTGCTTTCTCCTTGGAGTAAAGAGTTGTATGCCTTTTCCTTGCTCGAGGCTCTGGATCCTGTGAAACAGGCAAAGGCACCAATGTGCTCTCCTGCCTCAGGCGGAAGTCAGGGGGCCAGTGCCAGGCGGGTTTGTGGGCAGTGGGAAGAAACATCATGGCTGGAGCTGGGACATGGAGAGTTGCCACCTTGGCTCCAGTCTGATTCATACACCCACTGGGTCACCTGATTCCCGTCATTGTCAGCGCCAAGCATTCAGGACTGTCTTGTCCTCCCCAACACTTCGTCTAGGACCCTTTCAGCAAAAATCTGGTCATATTTCTAAAAATGACACAGGATTTGGGGAGGTTAAACCCGAGAGAGATGACTAATTGAAATCAAAGATAATAAACAAGTTGTTTCAACATGTAGTAAAATTCCCACATTGTACAACTTTTAAGCCATGAAGTAAGGGCCACCGGTTTCTTTCCTAATTCAGTGGCAGTGGGAGGAGACTGCACCATCCTCACCAGTAGGCTGTCACTCTTCCGGAGCACGGAGAAGGCAAATGCAGGACATGAACAGTAATGACATGAAGCCAAACATGTGTATGTTTTACCAGAACTTCCAAGTACCTAGAAAGAGAAGGACAGATGGATCAAACTTCGAAAGGTGTGCTGAAAACTGCTTCCTTCCCTTGACTTTATTTGATGACTCAGTTACTCTGCAAATTGCACTGGAGGAACTGCAGTTACGTTTGTGGAATCTGTTTCCCTGTGGGCACACTCTTCCCTCCTCTTCCCTGGAAGCCTGTTTGCAATGAAACTGAGGACTTGTGGGCTAGCTGAACCGTCCACACAAAACCACTTTTCCTCTATGTAGCCAACTCCAGAGGATGACTACAAAGGGAGGGGGGCTCTCCATCTACCTTTTATTGGGGTGTTTCTTACTTAACCGATGGTGTTTCACAGCATGTTTGTGAATTTCTAAAGCTTCTACCACAACCTTAAGAAAGTATGATAAGCCCTGGCTGTTGTGGCTCAGTGGACTGAGCATCGGCCTGCAGACTAAAGGGTCCCAGTTTTGATTCCAGTCAAGGGCACATGCCAGGGTTTTGGGCTCAATCCCCAGTAGGGGGCGTGCAGGAGGCAGCTGATCCATGATTCTCCCTCACCTGATTTCTCTTTCTTTCTCTCTCTTCCTCTCCCCCCCGCCCCCCCCTCTGCCTTCCTCTCTGAAATCAATAAAAATATATTTTAAAAAGGAGAGTATGAGCCCGAACTGGTTTAGCTCAGTGGATAGAGCGTCGGTCTGCGGACTGAAAGGTCCCGGGTTCGATTCCAGTCAAGGGCATGTTCCTTGGTTACGGGCACATCCCCAGTGAGGGTGTGCAGGAGGCAGCTGATCAATGTTTCTAACACTCTCCCTCTTCCTTTCTCTCTATTAAAAAATCAATAAAATTTATTTTTTTTTTAAAAAGGAGAGTATGATAATTATTGGGTTTCCAAAGTACTATTACCAATGACTAAAACATTAGATTTCTTCAGCCTTAGTTGTCACCTGTTACCTCTTCTCTCTAGAGTCTAGACATAAAGTTCAACATAAACCATTGGAATTCCACATTGATTTGACTGGTCCACTATCAGAATACTCTGGATTACACTGAATAAAAGCAGTGAGGCAAAAACGGTTTCAAAAAGTAGTGGGTAAAGGTTTTTGAAAAGCATCTGAGAGCAAAGAAAATAAAAAACTTTGCAAAAGGGATGCCTCGGCTGCTCAGGATGGAGTCTCCGAAAGAGGCAAGCCCAGACCACCCAGCAGTTTGGAAGGGAAGCACAGAACGGGAGGGGCGGGAAGAGGCCCTGTCCAAAGCAAGCAGCCTTGCCGGCAGTCAGGAGACCAACAGGGAGACGCACAGGAAAACTATGAAGCATCTGTGACCAACTTACTGGAGGAATCACCTCTTTAATCAAGTCTATCGCAAACAGCCCCGAGAACAAAACGTGGAGAGCTTCACCCCTCCAGTGAATTTCCAAACTGAACTGTGAGATCAGCACCCAAGGGAAGTTGAAACATGCTGAGGGTTATTTCACCATGAAGTGCCACTGAGGAATCTGCCACAGGGCTTTAAAATAGTTTTAGGCTCAAGATAGCCATCTAAATGAAAAGGCCAGGACTTTTATTTTGAAAAAGAATGCCAGCCTTCCTAGGATTCTTTCCTCTTCTCCCCACAAAAAATAACACAACAGGTAAGGCTTCTGCCAAAGAACAGCAGTGTTCAAGGGTTGTGCTCTGTCAAGTGATTCATTGTGGCCATGTCACTGCAGTTTTCTGAGCAAATAAGCAGACTTCCTCAGGGACTGCTAGATTCGCCAGAAAGGGCCAATGCCTGGATAAGAAGATACCTACTCTACCATTCAAGATTTCAGCTCCAGTGACAACTTAGGTATTGAAATCACATCCTTTCCCTTGAGGCACTGAGATGTTTTTAACCTATATCACTGAGTATCAGTGGAGGATTTCCCTAGTGTATCTTGGAAAACTTGAGAGGAAGGGAAAGGAGATAGAAACATCAATGATGAGAATCATTGATCGGCTGCCTCATGCATGCCCCCAAGTGGGGAACGAGCCCACAACTTGGGCATGTGCCCTTGACTGGAATTGAACCCAGGACCCTTCAGTCCCCAGGTCGATGCTCTATCCACTGAGCAACACCAGCTGGGCCTGTCTTGGAAAGCATTAAAGTAGACTCTTTTCCCGAAAGAAAACCCATCCACACCCAGCAGCGATATAATTCTTGGGTCTGCAAAGTATTACCAATGATTAAAACATTAGATCTCTTCAGCCTTAGTTACAGCTGTTACCTCTTCTCTAGATATAAAGTTCAGCAAAACCCCCTGGAATTCCACATTGACTTGACTGGTCCACTATCAGAATACTCTGGACTATGCTGAATAAATGCCCGGTGATTTACAGAGGGGGAGGAATTCTGGTTTCCCTTGTCTGGTCCTTTCAAAGACTGGCTAAGACTAAAATGAAATGTTTAACCACCTGAGGCAGTAAATACTATAAAGAGGCAGCAAATTATGAATTTGCTCCTCCCTTATCTAGCAGTGAAGAACTAATGAACCCAATATTCCAGCAGAAATCTGAGTTAGAAATGTTAGGGATCATCTACTTCCTTTACCTTCTATAGAAGCATGACTTCTATGGGAACTGTCCCAGCCCTCCCACTCAGAGTCTGGAACTGACCCCGAGAAGGAGAGAGCTTTAGAAAGAGAAACATGCAGAAGAGGTCACTCAGACATGTGGCCGGACGTGCAGGACGGCCCTTGGAGGAAGTCTGCTGTGGCTTCAGTGAGATTCTAAGGAGGGTGCCCCCCTCAGGGGCCGGCACGCACAGGCTCCAAGCCTCTTAGGATCCACCGCAGCGGGAACTGTGTGTTTATTGTTCTCCGGGTTTGGGGCCTCTCTCTGAAAGAGGATTATACATTCCTGCCCTATTAAGTACAGCCTGGCTATGTGACCTGCTTCAACCAGTAAACTGAGTAGTCAAGCAGATGCGTCCCATGCCCTCCTTCCCTCTGCCGTGAGACCCAGGCTACATAGGGAGGGCTGTTCCACCACCTGGGACCTGAGGAAATATGTTAGAGCGGAGCTGCACTGACTCCTAAAGGACCTGCAGCATGAATGACATATAAAACTGTAAGCCCTGCCGGGACCGGTTTGGCTCAATGGATAGAGCGTCGGCTTGGGGACTGAAGGGACCCGGGTTCGATTCTGGTCAAGGGCATGTACCTACCTTGGTTGCGGGCATATCCCCAGTAGGGGGTGTGCAAGAGGCAGCTGATCGATGACTCTCTCTCATTGATGTTTCTAACTCTCTATCTCTCTCCCTTCCTCTCTGTACAAAAATCAATAAAATATATTTATAAAACTGTAAGCCCTTGGAATTTTGGGGTCATTGTTAGCACAGCATAACTTAGCCTTTCCTGACATGCATCCCCCTTCCTAGGTGAACCAAGAACATTTATAAAAAAACAACTCAAGTGACCAGAACTTAATGGCCACTTTAGCATAATTATAATTATACCTGGAGGACAGGAAGATATTAGAAGGTTGAACTATGGGAAAATTACTAGCAGGTATCAAGGCAATGTCTGATTCAACTTCTATCATTTCAGTAAGCCAAATTCATACTATAGTACAATGCAATGAAACCAGTAAGGTTAACTTGAGGGTGTATATAAAATTCAAAGTCCAGGCTGACAGCCATAATTCTAGGAAGTTAGCATTTTTCTGACTAATAAAGCAATCTATCTATATATATAAAAACCTAACTGACTGTCTGTCTGTCTGACCAGTAGCTATGACGCACACTGACCATCAGAGGGCAGACACTCAACAAAGGAGCTGCAGAGCTGCCGTGACTTGGTAGCTGCAGTCCTTGGGTGGCACACCCGGAATCAAAGAGGAGGGAGCCCAATTCCGGGGTGCAGTTACCCGAGAACTGCCTTCTTGCAAACCAGGACCCATCGGGGGATGCCAGAGAGCCAGTTTAGGCCCGATCCCACAGGCCAGGCCGAGGGACCCCACCGGTGCACGAATCTGTGCACCCGGTCTCTCGTGTAATATACAGGATGTAAATGACGAAAATTAAATAAGTCATGGTAGTTTTAGGAGGAACAAAAAGTCAACAATAACTGCAATATTTCAAACAAAATCTTTAAGATTTTAGACTGGACAGTGTGGCTCAAAGGTTGAGTGTCAACCCACGAACCAAGAGATCACCAGTTTGATTCCAGGTCAGGGCACATGCCTTGGTTGTGGGCTTGATTGACCCTCATAGGAGGCAGTGCAGGTGTTAGCTAATTGATGTTTCTCTCTTATCGATGTTTCACTCCATCCCTCTCCATTCATTTCTCTCTAAAACCAATAAAAAATTTAAAAGAAGATTTTAACTAATAACTAGAGTGAAGAACCAGAAGACACTTAGAAGTCTACTTGGGCAAGTCAAGTGTATGCAGATACTGGAACTGACACACAAAAATCTGAAACTAAAAGTCATGGGAAAAACTCAAAAGATCCTTGGCTATATATATATATATATTAAAAAAAAAAAAAAAAAACAGCCGAGACCAGTTTGGCTCAGTAGAGCGTCGGTCTGCGGACTGAAAAGTCCCAGGTTCGATTCCAGTCAAGGGCATGTACATTGGTTGCGGGCACATCCCCAGTAGGAGGCGTGGAAGAGGCAGCTGGTCAATGTTTCTCTCTCATCGACATTCTAGCTCTCTATCCCTCTCCCTTCTTCCTCTCTGTAAAAAGTCAATAAAATATATGAAAAAACAAAAAACAAAAAAACAAAACCAGTGCCCTGACGGGGAATGGAACCCAAAACCATGCGGTGTATGGGATGACACTCCATTAGCCATCTAGCCACAGCTAGTACAAAGGTATATTTTGTTTTCCTTTTTCACAGGCAGAGGTAGTGGGACAATTGGGATATGAATGATAAGGGCCCAGATTAAAAAAATGTTTTGAACATTGCTGTCGTGGCTAAGTTCGCTCTGGAGAAAGACTGTGATGTACTGTTTTCTGGTATTCTGAGGAACTGTCGATAATCTGAGATACATGGATAAAGAAAATTCTAGAACTAATATCCATTAGCTGCTTCTCTGGGTGGAAGGTGAGGCTTTTGAGACACAACAGTTTGTAGTTATGACATCCTTTACCAAGGAATCACTGACTCACATCTAGTCAGCAGACAAAAATAAATGGTGAACTTGTATAGGTCATATTTTAGAATTAGCTTTATACTTACAGTTTTTAAATTGGAAATCAATAGAGATTTCCAAAGGTGACGTGGGGTTGTTATTTTTTTAGGGAGTTTTTGTCACAAAAATAAAATAAAAAATCTATCAATTTTGAGTAGCTATCTAGACTACATTAGTTAAAATGGAACAAAACAGAAACTTCTACCAAAGAACTTTGGAAATCATCAAAATGACTTTGCCTTCTTTGCTCCGATCGATCGCTTCAGAGCCCCCTACACTGAACACATCTTAGCAGTTATTCATCTGGAGCTCTGCTTGGAGGAGTGCTGGCTGGGGGACCTGTACTTGGTTAATTTATCATATCATTTGGAAAGGTCCTTATTATTTTACACAGCAGTGTGGTCACTTAGCAGTAGGTCATTAGCATTTTAGTCTTCTTTTCATCACAACAACAACAACAACAACAACAAAACAAAATAAAATAAAAACAAGGAAAAAAAAATCTTCTCAGTTACAAACATTATTTAGTAGCTTTGATTATTAATCTATAAGTTCACCAGGAGAAAATTCTAATAGGCAGCCTCTTTTAAGAAAACAATCCAAAAGTTTTAACCACAACATTCAACACTAATTACCCCATTTTCCTTAGGAAGAAATGTATGAAGATTTTGCCAGGTCGGCTATGTTATATTACTGTGTGGAATGGCAAGTTAGTAATTCACTAAGCAAAGGCACCTATTGGCCCAGCAGGTCATTCACTCACTCAGAATTAACTGACATAGTCTCAGCTCTGAGAAGTTAATTACAAATTAACCAGAATACAAACACTGATATATTCCCCCATTCCTGGTCTTCAGTAGGGCCTGAAATCCTCCTATATAATAAAACCCTAATATGCAAATTAACTGACCAGGGGAACAACTGGTTGCTATGATGCATACTGGCCACCAGGGGGCAGATGCTCCATGCAGGAGCTGCCCCCAGTTGGGAGGCAGTTTCTTGTTGAGCATCTGCCCCTTGAGAGGGAGGTGATTGATGGTGGCATCTGGGGGGTGGGGGGGTGCCAGGCCACCAGCCAAGGCAGGCCAGTGGCCCCCCCTGCCCCTCACCCCTGATAGTTCCACTGCCAGTTGCCCCACAGATAGACACTGATCGCTGACCCGGCCTAGGGACCCTACCCTATATTCAGGCAGTCCTTGGGTTACATCGGAGATCCCTTCCTATGGTTCGATGTGCTATAAGTTGGAACCCACCCACATAAGCACCTACATCACTCACATGGAGCACATACACAGCAGAAATGAAGTAAAACAGTAAAAAAATTTAAAGAAAGATAATTTCTGACCTTTACTTGTGGTAAATAAATAATAAAAAACAAAGCACATGTTGAAACGATGGAACTTTTTTTTAAGACTGTGAATGGGAGATGGCGACGTAACCACGAAACAACGTAAGCTGAGGACTGCCTGTATTGGGAACAGTCTCTTAGATTTAAAAATTAAAACCTGGCGAGGCTGCTCTAACACTGAAGAACAGGTTGATGATGACATGCATGAACTCAGGCTTGCACCTTTTGTGGTCAGCCCTGATTCTGACACTTAAAACTGTGTGACAAAGCTATTTACTTAACTTCTCTCTGCTTCAGTTTTTTCACCCATAAGACAGGGAAAATGTTACTACTGCCTCAGAAGGTTCATGTTATGTACTACTTTTGATAATCAGGGCAAAAGAAGGTAGCTGCCCATACAGCAGCAAGATGGCTTTCACCTGTATGAAAAGTATGGTCAGTGTGCATATAGCATCCGGATTGTGAGAGGGATGTCCGACGGCCGATATAGGCCAGAAGGCCAGGACTAAACCAGAAGTTGGACATCCCCTGAGGGCACAGGCCAGCCTGAGGGTACCTCCTTCCTCCCCCGCTCCATGCACAAATTTCATGCACTGGGCCTCTAGTTCATTTATAAGAACTGACAGCTTCTTTATTGCCTTCCAAGTCAGACACAAAATTTTAGAGATCACTGCCAATATTTTCATTTCACTCAGTATTCCCTTCCTTTAATACCAGCTGCACTTACTAGCAGCATTGTCTCATACAGCTAACCTGGAAGACTGGGGGTTGGCTGGAGTCTGGTTCACTCTTTATGTGAAAACAGGCAGTGTGGGATAGCAGTTACAAATCCCAGCTGCCAGCAATGACTATTAGTTTTATTTTCTGCATCTCAGTTTCCTGAAAAAATACAGGGTTTTTTATGAGAATTATCACCATGTGAAAGTAACTCAGAGCCTGATAAGAGGCTGTTACTTTAGAACAGTGTTTCCCAACCTTCTCTCATGATGAGAATCACCTGGTAGAGTTGTTAAAACACAGATTCCTGAATCCCAACTAAGAAGTGCTAAACTAGAATTTTTGGGAACATATAGGTAAAATTGTATACTTAACTAGTGCTCTAACACAGATGTTATATACAGAGCACTCTAGAGGCAAACTAAAGTCTAAGCAGATGGTCTGCATTTAGTGTGGTCTGACCTTTAATAAACATTTCCTGAAAACGTTTAAAAGATCTTTTCTGATGAATTTGAGCATGTGGAAGGACCTCAAAATGCATTTTGGATCTTGCTTATAAGCAAGAGATTATGAACAAAGTGAAGATGTTAATACATGTGAGGGGGGAAAGCAGAAATCAAGTATACTCCACTGGATCTGAGAAGAGTCCCTCCACATCATTGCTGGTTCTATACATTGCTATTAGTAGGGTTAATAGGTCATACTTATCTTACTTTAATGACTAAAACACTAATTTTACGTACTGAGTTTGGTCAAATGCTTTTCTTTTTTTTTCTTTTTCTTTCTTTTTTTTTAATATAAATATTTTATTGATTTTTTACAGAGAGGAAGGGAGAGAGATAGAGAGCTAGAAACATCAATGAGAGAGAGAGTCATTGATCAGCTGCCTCTTGCACACCCCCTACTGGGGATATGCCAAGGTACATGCCCTTGACTGGAATCGAACCCGGGACCCTTCAGTCCCCAAGCCGACGCTCTATCCATTGAGCCAAACCGGTTTCGGCTGGTCAAATGCTTTTCTTTTTTTTTTCTTTCTTTTTTTTTTAAATATATATTTTATTGATTTTGTACAGAGAGGAAGGAAGAGAGATAGAGAGTTAGAAACATCGATGAGAGAGAGTCATCGATCAGCTGCCTCTTGCACACCCCCTACTGGGGATATGCCCGCAACCAAGGTACATGCCCTTGACCGGAATCGAACCCGGGACCTTTCAGTCCGCAGGCCAACGCTCTATCCACTGAGCCAAACTGGCCCCAGCTCAAATGCTTTTCAACAGTGTAGGAAATACCTAAAGCTGGTCACCAGCTTCCATAGAGATTCTTGAAAATACTTTGTCCTAAGTATTTCTGTTGAGATAATCCCACCTTGAGATTTCTACCTGGTACACATGCCTCCCACTGGGCGATGAGATTAAAGTGACGGACTGCCGATCAACTAGGTCCAAGGCCTGGAGGGCTGATGAGCCAAAGACAAACTTCAGCCTGGGAAAGAGAGGTTTCAGGTTAGACTGTGACTCTAAAACTTGCCTCAGTAACTTGCCCAAAGGATCACTTGCAGCATTCAAAAAAATTTAATTCATTTTAGCTTGGAAAAAAAGATAATATAGCAAAATCCATGTAATCAATCCCCCAGAATAAATGTTAACATGTTATTTACAAACGGAGAAGCCCTCTTTATGCCTTATAGTGCTTCCTATTCTTCTTCCCAACTTCCCTTCATTCCTGAGACAACCATAAACTTTTGTGGTTTCTTTCCTATTAATGTTTTTATATTTTATTATATACAATGTGTATGTATCTTTATATATACACAAACAAATATGGTATATGTGGTACCGTTTTATAAGTTAAAACAACTTTTTTCCTACTCAACATACTTTTGAAAAATGATGCAAGCTGCCCTGGCCAGTGTTGTTCAATTGTTAGAAGGTTGGCCCACACACTGAAAGGTCTTGGGTCCGACTCCTGGTCAATGGCATGTACCTGGGTTCCTAGCTCTGGGTTGCAGCATGTGCCAGAGACAACCAATTGATGTGTTTCTCTTTCACATCAATGTTTTTTTTCTCGTTGTCCCTCTCCCCTGTCCCTTACACTCTAACTGAAAATCAGTGGAAATAATATCTTTGGGTGAGGATTAACAACAAAAAAAAGAAGAAAAAAATTTTAATTACCCATTACAAATATATAAAAAAGTAACATGTAAATACTTTAATTTTATAAGCATCCTATCAATGGACATTCTGATTCCTGCCATTTTAGACTATTATAAATAATACTCAATTTTCCCTGTGCCTGTCCCTTACTGCACATAAATGAGAATTTTTCCAAAGAGTATATAAGTAAAAGCAAATTGCTAGGTCTTAGAATATATGCATTATTCAATTTTAATAGGTGTTGCCAATAGCCTTCCAAAGTGGAAATAGCAAGTGAGCCACACTGGCCAGGGCTCTTGTGGACTTTTAGGTATAAGTGCACAAATGCAATTAAATATTATTTATTTTTAGGTAGCTTTCACTTTTTTTGTTGCAATTGAGTATCTATATTTTTGAACTTCACTTTTTTTCTTGGTTTTAAAAAAGTAGATTCTATCATCTACAAATAATATTGTCTTTGCTTGCAGATAGATATTCTAATGTCTTGTAACAGCTACATTTCTAAACAATCATAAACACAAGTGTTGTACAGAACAATACGGGAATGCCTTGTACAATCAAGTATGGTTTTGGCTATTCACTTGAAAAGGGTTTGTAATAATCATGTAAAAAATATTGTTCCTAGTTTGTTTTTTAGATTTAAAAAAAGAGAAATGATTTTTTTTTTGTTTGTTTTTTTTTAAGAAATGATTTGGCTTTTAAAATACATTAATGACTAAAAACTCCCACACATAATAAGATATATACTTACAATAATAGATGCTCATCAGGAACTGTAAAACAGGGATGGAAAGAAAGTTAATCATATTGAACCAGTGACCACAAATATAAAATTGAGCTTATGTATCTAATTTTACTCCATCCCAATGTTCCACTAAACAATAAGACTTTGAAAAGCATAAACTAAAAAACAAAAACAAAAACATAAACTCACTAGGATAATGACAGGGAGAAATCATATCTAAGAAGGAAAAAGAACTTTTTGGTCATGTAAAACCTCAGAGTACATCTCGCGTACTTTCCTTCAGGAAGTTGCTCCAGTATGGGTTCTACACTAGTAAAATGAAGTAGCAGCCGAAGAAAACGAAAACTGTGGGAATGTAAGGTTCACATCAGAAATGGGAATTCCCGAGATAATAGTGAAGGGAGCTCTGGAAGACAGGGGAGAGCAGCCAGTCCGTATGGGGCAAGTCAGGAGGCTTTCGGACAGCCTTCCACAGGAAAAGGAAACATAAAACATCTCATTCGCCTGAGCTCCTTGAGTACAGGCTGAGAACACTGATGATGAGCTTGAGTTTTCTATGCGGGATAAACATACAGAACATCAAAGAAGCAAATGTACACACAACAGCTGTAACTCCAGGAAAATGAGAAGTTACCCAGGAAAGGAAAAGGAATCATGGCTTCCTACATGCTCAGCTATGACTAGGTTTTACTTCACACAGATGCTCTAAAAAATATCTCCACTCAAAGGGGGTAATCAGGAGGAGTATGACTATCTAGCACAGATTTTTAAACAACAGAAAACAGTTCTGCTGAAAATGACCAGGCCTCCAGGCGGCGGCCACCTGGCCAAGCTGAGGGTCAGGCTCGGTCTTCAAACCGTCTCCGCGCAGCACCAACGCCCTCGGATAGCTGACACCAGGCTGACTTACCTACCCTTTGGGATTGGAAGGTGTTTGAATTCCTGGCTGGCCTAATCTTTTAAGCATATATATTGCGTTGGTTTTAACTGAAAGAAAATTAGCTTGCTCTTCTCAATTCTTTAAAAGCAGTAACTCAAGACAAACCCTTTAAAAGTGCAGTCCTGACCAAATCGGTGTGGCTAAGTGGATAGAGCGTCGGCCTGTGGACTGAAAGGTCCCAGGTTCGATTCCGGCCAAGGGCATGTACCTTGGTTGTGGGCATAACCCCAGTTGGGAGTGTGTAGGAGACAGCTGATCAGTGTTTCTAACTCTCTATTCCTCTCCCTTCCTCTCTGTAAAAAAATCAATAAAATATGTTAAAAAATAAATAAATAAATGTGCAATCCTTTTAACACAAAAGCCAGCCAAGTGAATGAGCAGAGGCGGTTTTGGGAACAAATCTGCTTTCTTCAATGCCATGCTCACTTTGGCGGAGTAGCTCCCATCAGTTCTGTCCAGAACAGAAGCCGAGCTGCCGGTGGCCTCCGGGAGCGCGGTCAGAGCGCCCTCTGCTGGTCCGAGGGGAGAAAGGTACTCGCACAACATCCTTATTTACTCCCGTCTCTGCCTATGCATTTGGGTTCTGTGGCCCTAAAATACTTATTTGCTGAATAAAGTATACGAAAAGATTAAAGTTAACAGATTTTGAGAAAAAGGAGTGCCGGCACGTTTAATAACTTAAGCTTTTGCCTTCCTCTAGGCCTGCGGGCTCGGGACCCCCTCCGCCTCGCCCCTCCCCCTCCCCCCCCGCTCCCGTTCGGCGGCGCAAGGCCCCCCGCCCGCCCCGCGGAGGCCCGCCCGCTGGCGCCGCGCCCTCGGTCCGCACCGCGCGCGCTCTCCCGCACCGCCGCGGCCATCTCGCTCAGGAGCTCTTCCACCACGGCCGGCAGCGTGGCCGCCGGCGAGGCCCCAGCCATGGGCCCGCCGGGCGTGGCCTCCTCCGAAGGCGGCGGAGCCTCGCGGGGCGGGTCTGTGGAGGGAGCCCAGCTCCAGCCGCGGGCGGGCGCCGCGCGGCGCAGTGACGTTTACTCACGTCATCGCGCATGCGGACGGCGCGGCTGACGCCAGCCGCTACGTCACGGCCCTGCTCTCTGAGCGGTGGCGGCCGGCCTGACGCGCGCGGAGGTCGCGGCGCGGGCATGTTCCGGCTCCTGCGCGCCGGCCTGGGCCGCGCCCTCCTGCGGGCCGCGGGGCGGCGGGGCCGGGGCTGCTGGGCGCCCCTGCCCTCGGGGCCGGCGGGAGGCCGGGCTCCGGCCGGGCGGCTGCCGCCGTCCCGAGGCGCTCCGCGGGGCGGGGGCCCGGGCCTGCTGCCGCTGCTGGCAGGTGAGGCGCGGGGGGCGGGCGCGCGGGGGGCGGGCGCGCGGGGGGCGGGCGCGCGGGGGGCGGGCGCGCGGGGGGCGGGCGCGCGGGGGGCGGGCGCGCGGGGGGCGGGCGCGCGGGGGGCGGGCGCGCGGGGGGCGGGCGCGCGGGGGGCGGGCGCGCGGGGGGCGGGCGCGCGGGGGGCGGGCGCGCGGGGGGCGGGCGCGCGGGGGGCGGGCGCGCGCGGCGCTGACCGGAGCCCCTCCCCGCAGCGCTCGCGTGGTTCTCGGGGCCCGCCGCGGCCGAGGAGCCGGGAGCGGGCGGCGCCGCCCGGGACGCGGAGGAGGACGAGGCGGAGGCCGAGATCATCCGGCTGCTGAAGCGAGCCAAGGTGAGGCGGCCCCGGCGCGCCTGGCCGGCTCCCGGGGGCCGGAGCCTGGATGAGGCTCCGAGGCCTAGTGCCCGGGATTGGATGGTCCGGGCGAAGGGCGAAGGGCGGCGTGGAGCCCGTCCAGGCCCCTCGGACCCAGGCCCGTCAGCCAAGCCGCCAGGCTCAGTGCAGGTGGAAGGGGCCCGGGCGAGGTGCTCGGAGACGGAATCAGCAGGCACGTTGGGAGTTTTTGTCAGCGCACCGGCCAGGCTGGCAGGACTGGCAGAGAGTTTTCACGTGCAGAGTAACGACCTGACAGGGAAATGTAGTGGCGCCTCTGAGCAGGCTGGTTTTTCCCCCTAAACTTCCTTCTCACCACTTTCTATTTTCTCTTCCCCCAGG
Source organism: Pipistrellus hanaki (assembly GCF_964339955.1). NCBI lineage: Eukaryota > Metazoa > Chordata > Mammalia > Chiroptera > Vespertilionidae > Pipistrellus > Pipistrellus hanaki. The sequence goes on from NC_140518.1 coordinate 48,334,472, forward strand.
TTATCTATTCTTTAGGGGGTTAACTACCGCCTTGATGCCAACAATGTCCAGATTTGTATTTCGGTGCCGCAGGGTGCCACCGACTGCCCTCCACATGGAGGCTCTGCCTGCCTCTCAGACTAACTGGCCCAAAACTAAACTCCTGAATTTAAATTCCCCCCAACACATTTCCTTCACCGTCTTCTGTTTTAGCCCGACAACCTCAGTTATTCTTAAAACTTGAAGTATGTTATCACCACCTCCCAATACACTTACAGTCCAGCAACAATTCCTGTTGCCAATAACAACAACAACAAATCAGCCCCTTTGCTTTGCCTCCTCTGCTGTCGCCTGAGCCATACGCTGCAGCCTACCCTATTTCCCTGCACTCCATTGTCCATGCCGCAGCCAGAGTCATTTTTTTAAGAAAGTAAATCAGATCATATCACCTTCTTGCCTAAAAACTTCGAATGACTTCCCACTGCGTTTTTCTTTTTAATCCTCACCTGAGGATATGTTTTCTTATAGGTTTGAGAGGGGGAGAGAGAGTTGCCTCTCATTCTTGACCCAACAGGGGTTTGAACCCACAACTTTTTGGCATACAGGATGACACTCCAACCAACTGAGCCACCTGGCTGGGGCTTTTCACTGCATTTATGATTAAATTTCAAATTTCTTGCCATGGCCTGCAAGACCTTACCTTGCCCACCCATTTACAATAATCCTCTGGTTCACCATCTTCCTTTCATATCTCTCTTCATTTCTTGAATGGTTTGTAAAGAACGGCTCTCTTCTGTCTGTAGGGCCTTGACTCATTCCTTACTCTCTGTTTGGGTCATTGTCCCCCACAATTTCTTACTTAGATGATTCTTTCTCCTTCTTCAGTTTATCACTTGGAAAGCTCTGGCTCCTGAATAAAGGACACCCTTATTGTTCTTTCCATTAATGATTTTTGTCATAGGTCTTATTGTTAGTTGTAATTAGGCTTACTTGTTCAGGGATAGGGCAAGAAGCTTTCTTTTTCTGTGAGTAAAGATTGCTCACATTCCTGCTCTCTGCATCTGTAGGCCAAAACTTGTCATACAGCCACACATTGTCAACATAGTGCCTGGTGCATTCAGTGACTATCTGATGAATGAATGACTTCCTTCTATGTGTTGGGATGTATAGCCATATCCTTTTTTGTCTGGTAACACATGCATCTGTTTTCTTCACATTTCATTTTCATGTCTTTATCTTTTCAGTTGAGCATCATGAAAGATGAGCCAGAAGAGGCTGAGCTAATTTTGCATGAGGCACTTCGTCTTGCCATTCAGAGTGATAAGAAGAAGGCCATCATTTACACTTATGATTTGGTAACTCGTAATTAATCTCAGCCACTGATGAAGGGTGGACGCAAGAGAAGGGATGTTAGCACTACTGATTTATATTCCTGACCTTCAGGACTATAAAGCTCTTGGTTTTTGTTTTACTAAGTTTTATTTTTTTCCTAGTTTTTATTATCCTTGGGGTGTCACTTTTAAGAAGTTTCAATCCCAAACCCAAAAGAAACAAATATTAACATTTGTTTTTTTAAGGATGAGTGAATTTAAATTTGGTTTGACATCCACAAAACATATGCAAGTATTTAGTCTCATTGCTGTACTTTGCTTCTGGTAGATTAGTAACATATTTTTTTCTCTGAATAATTTTTTAATTAGAGGATGAAAGCAAAAAGGAATCATTAGCTTAAAAGTTTTGAAATAAGTAGAAACATGGTGCTCTAAACTAAAAAACAACTTATAATTTACTTTCAGATGGCCAACTTAGCATTTATACGGGGTCAGCTTGAAAATGTAAGTATGTAAATCACTTTGTAATATCTGGAATTTGTGAAGGATTGGCTTCAGGGAACACTGTTAGTAAGGGTACAGGCTAAGCCACTGTAACAAAGTGGAGTGATTCAAACAAGAAGGAGGAGTATTTCTAGTGCATTAGTCCAAAGACAGTTAATCACCGAAGGGGACTTTGGCCCTTTGTTCCATGCAGTGGCCTAGAAGCCCAGGCTTCTCTCAGACAGGTCCTCATCTGCATAGATGAGCTGGCTCACTGCCAGCTTGCAGGAAGCAAAGGAGAGGATGGAGGGCAAGCAACTTACTTAGAAAATAGGAGTTAAAAATCGTTCACATTTCTTTCTGCCTGCATCTTTTGACCAAAACTTTATCATACCTAATTGCAAAGGAGACTGACCTATGAAAAATTGAGATTCTGAGACTGAAAAGATGGAGAGGAGAGTGAATAGTAGGGCATAGTTTTCAGTTTCTGCTGCAGTGGCTTGGGATTAGAAGGTAACTTCTAAAGTTTTTAAGGTGCCCAGAGCCTGTGGGGTCCAGATTTTTAGTCTGTTTTCCCACCGCAAGGATACCTTTCTCTGTGTGTCTGAATGTGTGTGCGTATTGTGTTTTATGAGGAATGATGCATCAGACTAGCACTTAGAATCCAGGGTCATCTAGATAGTGGACCCAAATAAAACAAAAATCTCTTCCTTATGCTTTTAGGCAGAAAAACTTTTTAAAGCAACAATGGGTTACCTGCTTGGAGGAGGCATGCAACAGGTAAGGATATTGCCTAGGATTGGGCCCTAGTTGAAGCTGGTTTCAGAATAGTCTTGCTTCCTGAAAATACCCAGCTCCCAACTTGTATAAAAACTGCCACTCTCACTCATGCATAAACATGTAGCTGAGGAATTCACAGGCACCTAATTCCTCCAAAAGGAGAAAGAATGATTTTCAGGCCCAAGTCAATCTTGAAGTTGATCTAAATAGTCCATGAGGAAGTGTTACTTGTCATGTATTTTCTTTCTCCCAATAGGAAGACAATGCAATAATTGAAATCTCTCTAAAGTTGGCCAGTATCTATGCTGCTCAGAATCGGTAAGTATAGCCAGACTCCAGGACTGTGGACAGAGAACTGGGATCCCGGGATGGTGTATAGTTTTCATTTACCTTCTGGGCCTCCAGACCATCGGGGTCTTCAAAAAATTGTGTGTCACATTCAAAGTGTTCTCTTCTTCATCATTGAAATCCCCAGTCTTTCCCAGTGTGGCCCCTGCTGCTTCTGTGACCCTGCTGATGGGGAATACAGCCCTCAGCCCTGGCTGCACAGACAAAGCTAATCAAGGGAAGCAACTCGAGTTTAGCTCTTTCTCGAAGAGAAGGAAGCAGTGTAAAAGCTGATAGGGGTAATAAACTTTGAAGAAACCATTTTGCTGATATAAGTATCACCCAACCAGGAAGTTAGGTATGAAGTTAAATGAGAGAGTTGCTATGGAGTCTTAATGGCTAGTTTGTTTGGCAGCATTTTTAAAGCATCCAGAGATGGTCAGGTAGCTAGGTTTTAGGAAGGGGGAAATGTCTTGGAGTAGAGTAAGTGGGATAGGAAGTCGATGCTAATTTAAAAGTGTTAGATGAGCTCGATCCTTAGAAAGAAGGAAGTGTGCCAGCACAGGAGAGGCTTTAGAAAACCATTTGTATGTGTTAGGAGCTGGTGAGGGAGGGCCGGGCCTTTTGTTCTCTCTAGGAGGAGTTCAAAGAAGAAACACTTAGGATGTAAGCAAAGAACTCCTCTAGAGAGTTAGATTCTGGGATGAATTTGAGGGAAGACCGAAGACAAGCTTTTCCTTAGATTTCAGTTGCTGCAGAAGTTGGGCACTAGAGGTTTGGAATAACATCGAGTCTGGTGCTCATGGGGGCGAGGTGCCCTGGCACTGGTCCCTGCCTGACCCTTGTCACCAGGAATTGCTAGACAAGCAAGCACTTCTGAGGCCTTTGGTTTCCAGTCTTTTGTGGAGCTTTGTGGTGGGTCCATTCCGGGCAGCATTGCAGCTGGGTCTGCCTTGGAGGAGTAACAGGACTAGGTGTTGATGGGTGTGAACTCCTAGGGTAAGAAGCCCAAAACTAATCACACTGGAAAGTAAGACATTCATGGTCTTTAGAGCTGAAATCTTGTGTAGGAGCCTCTAATAATGAGCTTATAAATTACTCTGTACTCTCTGCAAAAGTGTGGTTTTATTTTATTTTATTTTATTTTATTTTATTTTATTTTAAGAGAAGCATGAGACCAGAAAATATACAGTTAGATCCCGAGGCTTAGAGAGATTGACATTAGTTGGAGGGAAGTTATTTCTGGACATTTTACTCTGACTAGGAGCATCTTGTGGCCAGCCACCCCTGCTGCTTAACCTGGCTGGATCCAAACCATGTCTGTCAGGGTTTGAGTCTGGGGAAGCTTCTGAACTGTGGAATCACCTGTGCTTCCTGGCAAAGCACTAGAGGAGCAGGGCTGAGCCTTTTAGTACCACTTCCAGTAAGAAACTAGAGCCAGGACTGAGCTTCCGGACGAGGAGTTTCTGTCCTGTTTCTGTGCATGTCTAGGGAAGCCAGCAGTTGACCCTTGTTCTACTCAGTCTGCTGCTGGAGGTCACCAGGGTAGAGTGAGGCTAACTGCTTCCCAGAGCCACAGCTAGGGGTTCCATTAAATGGGTGACTAGAAAAAAGAAAATGCGACTTTTGAGAAATGGCCGATTGACATCCCTCAGAGACTTCAAAATTTCTCTTCCCATCTTACACTTCCTTTATTGATAAAATTCAAACCGCAGCTGGGAAAATGAAGATAAGAGAGTTTGTGAAAAGGTGAATAGCCGATGCTGATCTTTGCTTTACAGACAGGAATTTGCTCTTGCTGGCTATGAATTCTGCATTTCGACTCTAGAGGAAAAAATTGAAAGAGAAAAGGAATTGGCAGAAGACGTTTTATCAGGTGGGGAATCTGACTTTTCTGACATTGAGCAGAGGGCATCATTGTTCACTGTGGTAAAGGGCATGGGGGAGGGAGTCATTCGTTTGGGAAATGGGCTATTTTCAAGATCTTGGCAGAGTGTTTGGAATATAATATTTTGGTTCAATGACTTGATCTCTGGTGTTTTCATATCCCATGGTGACATGTTCATAATTTATCAGTTTTTTATTATATACTAGAGGCCCTGATTGGCTCACGCACATACAATAGTATAGGATTCCATTGTATGAGTTTACTCCAGTTTTCCTATTGATGGATATGTAGGTTCTACATGTTTTGCTGTGGAAGTAATACCTCTTTAAACATTTAAAAAATATATATATTTGATTGATTTTTTACAGAGAGGAAGGAAGAGGGATAGAAGCACCGATGAGAGAGAAACATCGATCAGCTATCACCCGAGGATATGTTTATTGATTTTAGAGGAAGGAAGGGAAAGAAACAACAGTATGAGAAAGAAACATCTGTTGGCAGCATCCCTTACACTCACTGTTTGGGAATCGAACCCACAATCTTTTGGTGTGCGGAATGATGCTTCAATCGAGCCACCTGCCTGGACGGGTTGTATTTTTCTTAATGATAGAGCATTTTTTATGTATGTGATCATCTTATATCTGTAGGTTACATAGCTCTTTGTGGTCTTGTCTTTTCACATGTGGCATTTGACAGCGATTATTTGTTCTTAAAAATTGACTTGAGAGATCAATAAATCAATTTGTGGTTCCATTTACTCAAGCATTCATTGGTTGATTCTTGTATATGCCTTGATTGGGTATGGAACTTGCAACCTGAGCATATTAGGACAACATTCTAACCAACTGAACTAACAGCAAGGGCCTGTAAGAGAATCTTTTGATAGTTTCCCTTATAGTTTATGCTTTTTTTTGTATCTTTAGTTAAAAATCCTCACTCTTCTAAGGTCAGAAAGATCATCTCTTCTAAATAATTTGGCTTCACCTGTAGTCTTTAATTTACGTAGTATGTTTTTTAATGAGGTATGAGGTGGAAATATAATTTTTCCTCCCTCATGACAGGTTTTGACTCAGTGATGCTTTATTAGTCAGTTCATCCTTTTCTTACTGAGTTGTAATGACAACTCTGTATTGAGTTTTCATAGATCGATGGAGTGCCAGTGTTGTTTAATTCTATAATTAACTTTAATTTTGGGTTACTATATCCTTTCCATATTTAGTCCCTTTATGTTTTTAATGCTTTTTATTTGTCCATTCATTCAACCAGTCAGGGAAGAAATACTTAACTGAATGCCTGCTACATGCCAGACCATTATTAGGCACTGAGATACAGTCATTAAAACAGTCACGGCCTCCTCGAGCTAAATTCCTGGTGGAGGAAAGCACATAATCAGCACTATCCAGTACCTTGATAACATGTCCAAAGATGACGTAGTGCTATGCAGATGTCAAATGAAGGAATGTGTAGAGCGAGTATGGTGTTTCAAAGAGGGGTCAGGAAAGGCCTAGTGGATAAGACATCTGAAGAATGAGAGGGGATAAATCAGCTGGCAGTCTCTGAGGGAAGAGAATTCCAGGCAAAGGAGGAATATAGGTGCAGGGCTCCGAGGTGGCGCATACTTGACATACAAGTAGTTTAAACCAACTGAGTTGATAATCTGGAATTAAGTACCTGAAATCTGAAGGGTGAGGCCTCCCTGTTATTGTCTGTTGATTCTCATTTGTGATCAGACAAAACTGTTTTCTAGGTTTGTGTTCTCCAGTCCTGTGTGACATTTGGTGTTTTAAGATTTTTCAGACATCGTGTAGTCAATTCTGTAATGTGTCAACAGGAGCTGTTTATCATGGCCTTTATTGTTATTCTTCAAAAAATTGATCTTTAAAATGGGTCTTTAAAATTGGTCTGAGTTTCCATCTCATGAGTCTAATGTTCTCTGGTTTCTTATTACATTGCTTTCTTTGCAGCTTAAAACTTTCATTGGCCCTAGACTTTCTGTGTTGTTAACTCATTCTACTTAGAGTTTTATCTTCACATGTATCTGCTAAATATTAGTTTCAAACTAAAAATAATATTGTACAGCTTAATCAGTGTGTGGACTCAAATATATTGAAAAAGTGGGAAAAAGTTTGTCATTAAATAGGACATTGTGAGATTGTGATTTATAGGAAATACATATATGGTCATTCAGTTGACCAAATACGTATTTCTCACATACACTTATTTGATTTGTACAGTTCTTGGCTCACAGCTCCCAAAACCCTCAGAATTTCCTAATTGTTGAGAGTGAGGAAAAACAAAAATTAAAGAGTGAGCAAGGTGCTTTTGTCATGGTTTTTTTTTTTTGTTTGTTTTTTTGTTTGTTTTTTAGAAATATATTTTATTGATTTTGTACAGAGAGGAAGGGAGAAAGATAGAGAGTTAGAAACATTGATGAGAGAGAGTCATCGATCAGCTGCCTCTTGCATACCCCCTACTGGGGACATGCCCTTGACCGCAATCGAACCCGGGACCCTTCAGTCCCCAAGCCAATGCTCTATCCATTGAGCCAAACTGGTCTCCTTGTCATGTTAATGAGGCATTTTTTGGAAGTAGCTGAGGATGGAGCTGGTTGCCAATGGAGCCAATCCTGTGATAGAGGGTTGGAACTTGCACTCTCACCTCCTGACCTCCAGGAAGGGAAAAGAGGCCAGTGGTCAATGATTTAATGTCATACCTATGGAATGAAGCTTCCATAAACCCCAAAAGGATGGCATTCGGAGCGCTTCCGGTTTGACCTTGTGGAGGTGCTGGGACAGTGGGTACCTAGAGAGGGTGTGGAAGCTTCACACCCCTCTGTCCCTTGCCCAATGCTGCTTCGCCTGGCGGTGCCTGAGTTACATCCTTTTATAATAACCAGTAATCTAGTAAGATGTTTCTCTGAGTTCTGTGAGCTGCTCTAGCAAATTCATGGAACCCAAGGAGGGGTCCTGGGACCCTCTGGTTTATAGCCAAACAGGTACAGACAATCACCTGGACTCGCAGTTGACATCCTGAGTTGGAAAACTCCAGTTTGTAGGTCCTCTGTCAGAAGCCCAGGTTACAACCAAGCCCGGTGACACATTCTCTCTCTCTCTCTCTCTGAAATTGGGTCCAGCAAACAATGTAGAAGTTAATCTACCAGAGTTGTCAGGCCAGGATACTTCAGTGCCATGGAGCACTCAGTGGGCTCTGTGCTGTTAAATATTTTGGCTCCTGAAAGAAGAGTGAGTGGAGTAGGTTGGCCAGTTCTCTGACTCGCTTTCTGTATTGCACTTGTTACATCCCAGCAACGCTCTCATTTCCTCCTCAGCAGAAGACAAAGCCAACACCCGCCTCCTCCTCGGCATGTGCTTAGATGCTTATGCTCGCTACCTCCTGTCCTCTGAGCAGCCATCACAGGCACAAAGGATGTATGAAAAAGCTTTGCATATTTCCGAAGAAATCCTAGGAGAAAGACACCCGCAGGTAAGAGAGGAAAACAGGTTTCAGAATTTCTGGGACGTAATCAGCAGGTGGTCCTTGGGATGCCTCCTTCTCATGCCCAGGCCCATTCATCTCCTACCACTGCCCGCCCCACCTGCTGTTCAGAAAGGATTGAGCCGGCTAGTCACAGACTGGGTCTGCCCAGAGCCCTCTGAGGGAGTGCTGGCTCCCACGGCGAGCAGCCTGGCCAGGCATCAGGTGCTTCTGGGCCTCAGTATATCAGATATGGAAGTTGATGTGGGACAGTTTAGCTTCTAAGGATCGTTGCCTCCCTTGCCTCACAGGTGAATGATAGGAAATGGTGGGGAAGAGGGAGGGCACATTAAAAATTTTTTTAAGACTACTGACAGAATTTAAGCAAAGCATGCAAAACTTTGTTAGAACACTAAACACATGGAATTGAGTTGAAATCATCTCTGGATCTCTCCTCGATCAAAGTACGTTTGTAGAAGTAACAAGTGGATCACTTTGTGAACGCTTGGTATTGCCAACACAATTTTAACTGGACTGCACATGCCTCAAGGTTGGGGTAGATGAGCAGGGCAAGTTATTGGGCTATGAATTATCTTCAGGAAAGGAATTTAGGATTTAATTATTGAGTCCCCTTAATGGCGAAGAGGAGGAATTGCCTTAGTACCAACATTTAAAAAAAATTTAATGGTGATCTTTCTAAAGTGGATAATATATTCTATTCTTTTTTTTTCTTTTTTAAAGAAAAATATTTTTATTGATTTCAGAGAGGAAGGGAGAGGGAGAGGGAGATATAGAAACATCAACGAGAGAAAGTCATCAATTGGCTTTCTCCTGCACTTCCCCTCCTGGGGACTGAGTCCACAACCCGGGCCTGTGCCCTGACCAGGAATCCAACCTTGACCTCCTGGTTCATAGGTTGATGCTCAACCATTGAGCAACCCCTATTTCTTCTTGATGAGTCTCAGGGTCACCAGAAGGAATGATATTATGCTACAATGCAGCGCTGGCTTCTTAAGATTGCTGAACCTGCCCTGGGCGTGGTAGCTCAGTTGGTTAGAGCCGCGTCCCAGTATGCCGAAGTGACGGGTTCAATCCCCAGTGATGGCACATACAAATACCAACCAGCGAATGTATAAATAACTGGAACAACAAATATATGTTTCTCTCTCCCTCTCAAATCAATTTTTAAAAAGATTGCTGGACATTAAATAGCTTCTTTTTGCTATTTTTCATTTGTTTCTAATATAATTAGTTATATTAGTAAATTATATTTATTTTGTCCCTAGTTTCTAGATTTGTGTCATTTTCCAGAGGGTCGAATTAAAGCTGCCCATTACACAGTATGAATAATAAAGGCACCTGTTTGTTAGTGGCTAATGCCCTCCCCTTTTGTGGAATGCTAGGAAAGATGAAATCTTAAGTATATATTTGAAGGTTATCAGACTCCGAATTAACGTAAAATCTCTGTGGGTGGTTTTTTGATAGAAAAAGCTGCCTGTTTGTCTTCCTTGTATAGACCATTGTGCTAATGAGCGACCTGGCTACCACCCTGGATGCACAGGGCCACTTTGATGAGGCCTGTGCTTACGTGCAGAGGGCATGCGACCTGGCAAAGCAAGTAGGACACCCTGAGCTGCACATGGTGCTCAGTAACCTGGCTGCAGTTCTGATGCACAGAGGTAGGAGCTGTGTGGTCTTGACCAACTTGCTCTCGTTCGGGAGGGGTGTTACTGGGTTTATAAATCTGTGAAATGGTGCCGAGCGGTGGCAAGGGGCGGTGAGGAAGCCCCACAGTTAAAGGCTGGCTGAATAATACAAGAACGGGTGTGTGTTTGGCAGATATACCATTGTGCTCAACTCACATAACTTCTGTAGTCCCGCACTAGCTTGCTGAGCCACATCAATGCAGACAGCTTTGCGATGATAGGGCTTTACAGGTGTTCACACGTACAACTTACTTCGTTCCTCACAGTGTACTTGTGAAGCTGATAAGGGGAGTGTCAGGGCCTCACCTAAGAGTTCCAGAAGCCGGGATAACAGGTCCCTTTTCCCCAGGAGTGAAGCCCTTGGCCAGTAGAGGAAGGGCCTCAGGGCTGTCCTGGGCGTAGGAGGACCATGGCACACACTGGGCTCGAGCTCTCCACCTGTGCCCCTTACAGCTTCTGAGCCCGCACCGGCCTGTATCCTCACTAGTGCCGTCTCTTCAGAATCACTTTGAAAACATACGTTTTTTTCCTTATTCTCCCTTCTCTCTGGGTTATTTTAGAACGATACGCACAAGCAAAAGAGATCTACCAGGAAGCACTGAAGCAAGCAGAGCTGAAGAGAGATGAGGTTTCAATACAGCACATCAAGAAAGAATTGGCTGAGTTGTCCAGAAAAAGTAGATCTTCGCCTTAATCAAGCTCTGAGTAACTTTTTGTTGTAGGGAATTTCCTAGTTCCAGTGGCACCCAAATCAGTGGCTTAAATGAGCAGATTTTTAAAACGTGCAGTACCTGACTGGTCAGGGGCACTGACCTCTTTTTCCTTAGTTTTTCAAATAAAAAAATGACAACAGCCAACACAACAGTAGCTGTCCAGTGTGAATAAATCAAAATCATACCTTTTATTTTGTCATATTGGCAAAATATGTATTTTTAGTTGTGCTGCAGAATTTACATAATTTAAGTGCCACAAGAGGAAAAGAGTTGAAAGTCACTGGTTTAAATCCTTCGTCCTTGGTACTCAAGTGTCCTCAGCTTAGCCTCTGTGCAGGACAGGTTAAATACCATTCTGCTTGTTTTGTGGTTGGTTTGTTTTTTTACAGGAAAAGCAACTTTCACCCCTGACTTTGACTTCTAAAGATATCAAGTGATGTTTCAGTTGTAGCATATTTAGGTACTCGGTGCTGGTCTAACTGTAGGTTAAGATGGCTCAGTTTCCCCATAAGATGGGTGGGTGTGTAATTCACACAGGCATCTCTGCTTTAAGAACAAATCATGGAGCAGCCACCTAAACCCAGAACCCTACTGCATCCGGGGTGCTGACATGTAGGCCCAGCAGAGGAGTCACTGGCCTGGACCCGACCCTTCTGGCTTTGGAATGGGGTCTCAGTGCCCTCATTTGTAAAATAAGAGACATGGGAGAAGGTATTTAGTCAGATGATCCTAAATGAATAGATTGCTATGTTGAAAGAACTCTTATTTTTCCTCAGTGCAACAGATACTCAACTCCTGATGGGGTTATGCCCTGATGAATCCATCATAAACGGAAAATACCCTAAGTCACACACATTCAGCATGCGCCAGCGGGTGGCTCGGTGGCCGGAGTGTTATCCCACGCACCCACATGTGGACTCTGTTCCAGGTCAGGGCACATACCTAGGTTGCAGGTTCCATTCCCAGTTGGGGAGCTTTCAGGAAACATCGACGTTTCTCTTTCTGTCTCCCTTCCTCTCAAATCAATAAATCCTCTGATAAAGGTTTAAAAACAAGTATTAAATACACCTAACCTACTAAATAGCTTACCCAGCCAGCTTCTACTGAGCACCTATCACTTCTGCACCTTTGTAAAATTGAAAAATGGTTAAGATGAACCACTGAAAGCCAGGGACTGTCTGTAAATACAAGATACCTAGATGGGTGTTTACCTTGCAAAGAGCTGATGGCCTCGGGGAAGGCAGTTTTTCTTGGCACTGTGAAGGAACACTTGTTACTGGTATGCCTTTGGGGTGGGGTAATGAGTGGGAATAATAAACTTTATCCTTTCAAAATAAATTAGAGACTCTACAACAATACTGTACATATGCTGTAATTTTTGAGTTGCTCATAAAAAGTTACTTACTGAAAAGCTAATAAAAATAAAATACTAAGGTTCATTAAAGATTTGACTAAAATTAGAACTTTATATTTTGCAGATGTAAGCTTCTCACTTTGTTTAAGCTCATCTATTCTTGACCAGCCAGCTGATTCCTTTAGTTAAGTCTTAACTCAAGATAAAGTGTAGTATAAAGCAGACTAGGTTTCATTATAGCCCATTCTGAATTTATTAATGATTTTAAAAAATTGTCAACTATTCACCTTCTGCATTAGGAATGTTTTTACCTTTTCACAGTTGCAGGGGTTACTGAAAATTAGGTTTTTCACCAGGTTTGTTTTTGTTTGTTTTTTTAATATATGTTTAATTGATTTTTTACAGAGATGAAGGGAGAGGGATAGAGAGCTAGAAACATCGATGAGAGAGAAACATCGCCCAGCTGCCTTCTGCACACCTCCAACTGGGGATGTGCCTGCAACCAATGTACATGCCCTTGACCAGAATCGAACCTAGGACCTTTCAGTCCGCAGACCAACGCTCTACCACTGAGCCAAACCAGTTTTGGCTCACTTCAGGTTTTATTTAAGAATTTTTGATCCTCCACAATGATTCAACTCATAGACCTGGTGCTGGAAAAACTAGTTTTCAGAAAGACAGGCTCTTCCTGTGGGTATTCTCATAAAAGTTCATTTGCACAGGTATAAACAAGGAAGCAAAGCAGGGGACTAATACCTTTACTGCTCTTGTCATTATAGAGTGTTCAGGGCATGTTTTTATTTTATTTTTTATATGTTTTTATTGACTTCAAAAAGGAAGGGAGACGGGGAGATAGAAACATCAGTCACGAGAGAGAACCACTGATCAGCTGTCTCCTGCATGCCCCCTATTGGGGATTGAGCCCACAACCTGGGCATGTGCCCTTGACCGGAATTGAACCCGGACCCTTTAGTTTGCAGGCTGACTATCCACTGATCCACACCAGCTAGAGCGTGTGTTTAAAATAGAATCACTCAGCATTCCAAAATGAAAGCTTTATGAAACCTCCCATTACAAACATGCTCTGGAAGTTGGGCTGTCAGAATATTTCCATGGAGGGTATCAGGAAGACCTTACTTTAGTCCTGGTGCTAAGAAATCATGCAAAAGGGTGGAGCTTCAGAACACTGAGATCTCAGCTTGCAGGGAGCGTTACACCTGGTTTACAGCCAACTTCAAGTCATTGGTCACCCAGTGCTGTGCTGGCCCTCCAGATTGCCCCATCGGTGAGGCTGGGAGATTTCTGCACACTCTTCTCCGGAGAAGGGAGATGAAGCAAGCACATGCTCTGTGTCAAGGATGGGGTGAGGGATTAGTAGCTGCTCACTTTGGGGTTAGGTGGAGCTGCAAAATAAGTTAGACTCCGACATATTTTAGCAACTTTTCTGACTTGGAATAGCTTAAGACCCTCAGGATCATAGGGAAATACCATCATAAACTCTTTTGGGTTAGTTGACAATATAAATTATAAATGACATCAGTACCTAAGACGACAAAAAAGCAGAACACTGTTAAGTAGAATATTTAGTTATTGTTTTCTCATTCACATTAAAATGTGTAAGATATATATTTATAATAAAGTGAAACCAACTTTCCACATAGTAGAAATCTGATCACTAAACCTAACGGAAGGTTCATTTTGAGGCCCTCGGGTATACTAGTACAAGGGGACAGCAACGGGTGCAGGCTCACTTCAGACAAACGTGTCTGTGGCCTGTCTTTGTTGTTTATCTAACTACACGGACAAGGTAGGAACCCGTGTCCGTATCTATAAATAGGGTTGGACAGCAGCGCTACAGGGTGATGTGAAGGTCTTGATCACACGAGACTCTTCATTACAAAGAAGGTCGTCAGTGGTTATCGGATCTGCTTCTCTAGAGGCTTCAGTACTTGTGTAAAAAGTTGAGGTCTACTTAAGTCTGTGAAGTGCAGATTTCTATCATCCTGAGACTCTACTTCTCCCCTTTGTAACCAGGGGCATCTCCCCAAGCTGCTCAGCATTTATATACTGCAATTCTATGCCTAAGTTGTATGAAAAAATCTTAAAAATTCAAAAAGCAATTATTAATGAAGGAAAAAACTGACCCTCTAGTACCGTCATCAGTTTAACATTCAGTTTTACATTATTTGCTCCTTGAAATTCAGTGACGTGAGAACATTCAATGACAAACCCTTGCCCACAGGGAATCAAGTGGGAGGAAGCACAGCGCCGAGAGAAGGGAAGGACCGTGTGCACCGCTGAGGTCAGCACATGCAGCATAAAGCAATCCAGAGGCCCGCGGTGCTACACAAATCCTCTCTTCGAACTCAGCCGTAATACACATCAAACTCAGCACAATGTTTCCTTGGAGACCTGAGAGAGCAAGAGCCTTAAATCACACCCTACTGTGCCTGTGGACAGGGCGGTCAGGTTTATTCAGAGAGGAGAGCCCCGCTGCTGCACCCACTGCAGCAGGAGGACGCGGGGCAGCAGATCCCCGGTGCGCACAGGCGAGGCGTGCCGCAATGAGCCTTTGAAGCGTTAAAAACAACAGGAACATACCCATGCAGTCATATTGCTTAAGTGCTGCTAATTAAAAAGTTTCTAAGCCTGCCCTGGAAATTTACAGTATGGCAGCATTTTGTTTCTTCTATCTCGACCTTAACACATTAATATACAGATTTCACGACAGGATCTGTGTTAAAAATCTAAACATTTCCACAAGATTTTAAATATCACCTAGGAACCTGAATTGAGAGGAAACAATCGGATAAAAGTACAATGCCCGTGACAGCCAACGTTACACACTAGGCTGTATGAGGTTGTTTAGAAGGCAAGGGTTAAAAAGATAGACGAGATTTTAAAAAATCACCCCCAAAGTTGATGCTCTGACTTCAACATAAGTACACCAGATACTACAATAGGAAACACTGCAAAAGATAATCTATTTACAGAAGAGTGATTTAAAGACATTATGGTTTTCTTTACAGATGTAAGAATAAGAATTGTCCGCTTTAAAAAAATTCTACATTCCAACCTTCCACTATTATTATAATCCACTGAACTGCCTGCATCAAAGGCAATTCTCTCCCATTTGACTCTGCAGTTCCATCATTTCTTCCTTGTCCATGGTCCAGGCTCTCCTGAAAAGTCTCTGGGCATAAGTCATGGGAAGGCAGGATTTTACCTGCAGTTAAAAATAAAACCACCAAAAACTAGAGATCCCTCCTCCACGCACTGTCCCACCCAGGCCCCTCTTCTTGAGCTCAGTCATCACTGTCCGACAGCGTCTCGTACTGCGCGGAGAGCAGCGGGGCCGGCTCTCGCTCCCAGATCCTGTTCTGCTGGTGAGGGGCTGCCTGGTTCACGGAGGCGGCGGCGCACGCGATGGGCGTCGGTGGTGTGCTGCTGAGCATCCGCATAGTCAGGGGGTTGTACGGAAACTGAGTTGAGCCTGGCAAGAGAAAAATGGTTTTCATTGTCGTGAGCATCGTTGCTGTTTTCACTCAACTTTCACAGGATGGAGGAGGGATCATACTAAAATGATCTTGTAAAACTAAGCAAAAGGAAACAGCACAGAGGGCCAAGTTTCACCACTTGGACTGTAGCCAGTGATAATGCAAGTCTAGAAAGGCCAAACATGAGTATGAGGTGAGGGTTGCTGAGTCCAGAAATGAACGCTCAGGCCTGGATTTTAAGTCTAGAACTAGGTGTTTCCAGAGAATACAAGCAGAGCTACTGGATACGAAGCTCTAACCGAAAGATAGAGAACTTCTTGACTCTCACAGTCAGGGACGCAGTTCCCACAGGATGAGGGGGGAAGTGCCCAGGAACGCGCTGGGTCAAGGGCAGTAGGACCTGCTGTCACACCGGCAGATTGATGAATGTACAAGACTGAGAAGAGAGATACACAAACCTAACAATAGCACTGCTACCTTTTGTCAGTTTCTCGATTATTTTATTGTCCCCAGAAAATCTCCTACAGATTAAGAACCTCTAACAGAAGGCATACCATTTTATTAAGTAATTTCATGAATAGTTTAATAATTTCTTCCCTGAGAGATTGGAGGAGAATCACTGATCTAGGCAAGTCTTCAAACTAGTACATAAGGACTTCACATCTGGTGTGAGAATTTTAGGAATCAGAGTCTTCAATTATGCTGACAACACCTGTGTGAAATGTGTATGTCCTCAGGGGAGGGCACATTTCCGAGTTTTTCACTGACTTCTGTACATTTAACACCTAAGGAAAGGATGGCTTAAAATTCTCTGAAACTTAATCCATATCAAACATTTTAAAAAAAGGGTAAGTCTGTTTTTTAAAATATACCATCATTACGGGTATTATGTCTTTTTAAAAAAGAGCTTTTAAACGGGCACAAACGGAAAGCATTAATAGACATGCTAGAGAATTGTTGTCATCTGTCTGTATGGACACATGCACCTGAAGAGGGTGAGTGTCTTTTTAAACTGCTCTCTATCTCTGGCTTGGACACCCTAGGGTGTCGGGGAAAGGCTGCGGGTGAGGCTGCCGTGGGTAGAGTCGGCTCACGCGGGACTGAAACCACAGACACACTCTGCAAACGCCACCGTAACAGAAGGGCGCGATGGACGAGACATCTCCTCACAGCCCTCCCTCTGTTCACGGCCTCAGACCCTGGTCACTGACACTGTTAAGGCTACACTAGTATGTATTCAATTTCTACTCTGGAAAACGAGCCTACTGATGACACAGTAATGGAAAGAGGGTTTTACAAGCCAAGTTTCTTATTTTAGAAATACCAAGGCACCAATATAAGGACTTTCAGCCTCACCTTCTAGCAGGCAGCCCTTACCTGCAGAAGAGGGCCTGTCCTCCCAGCCCCAGCCCGGCGTCTGCCGGTGGTACTCCCCGTCCGAATGCACCGAGGAGACGGAGGAGGGCCGCTCGGCTCCTAAGTAGCCTTGCCCAGGGACAGGAGATTTGGACTTCCTGCTGTTTGACTTGCTGATTAGCTTTGGTTTACAAACGCCTCCTAAGGGTGAAAGAAATAAATAGGTGGTATATAGTAATTGTGTTTTCAACTTGAAAACCTATCAAGCCCTGGCCGTGTGCTCAGTGGGGGAGAGGTATCCTGGGCACCGAAGGTTGCAGGCGCGATTTCTGATGGGGTCGATCTCTGACTGGGGCACATGTCACAGGCAAGCGATCCATTCCCCTCTTCTCCCCTCTTCCTCTCTCTCAAAATCTCCCTTCCTCCCTCTCAAAATTCAATAAAAACATATCCTTGGGGGAGGAATAAATGCTAAAAACCAACAAAACAAAAAAACTAAGCCTACCAAAATGCTGCTGGCTATATAATGCTAAGTGAAAAGTTGAATGGTAGCATGAAATCCAAGATTGTAATATCCAATGGTAAAAATATTTAAAAGAAAGCCAGAATATACTTATGGCAACTAAACAAAAAAAGGGGTATGTCCTCATGCCATAAACTTAAAAACATGTAACAAGGAACTAAAACTGTGGAACATCATTTCTTTCCTGGCCTGGAGCACAGAAGCTGCTAAGGAAATCAAAGCAGGCTGACACAACTCTTCCATCCTCACTACCCCTCCCCCACCAACTCAGAGCATGCAGAAGTCAGTGCGCCACCCACGGAGAAGCCTGTCCATGGCTCCGCTTGGCCTCAGCGGGAAGTCCCGGGAGTGGGAAGCCCAGCTGGGCTCCAACTTGAAACATCAGGAGAGCTCAGAGCCTCGCTCATCAGCCTCTTCCTCACCCACAGAACATTTCATCCTGCCCCAGGCCCTTCAGGCACAGAAAAAAGTGGGTACAAAGCAACTCTTATGACTCCAACTATCTAAAAAGAAAGGCAAGTCCTTGATGATAAGAGAATGTGTAACAGGACAAGGGGGAGAAGGTGCTTCATACACTGAAGATGAACTTCAAAATACACGAAGCCAGTTTACAAAAGAAACTCCAAGAAGAGATAAACCAAGAATGAAGTGAAAAGGCAAGAAACAAAATACCCAAATGTAAGAGACATAACGAAAAGGGAATTATTAGCACAAAGGAAAATTTTTTAGAGATACAGGAATAGCAACAGCAAGAGATCAAGATGACTAAAGGAATTAGAAGGTAACGGATGAGGAAGACAGACTATCCAGCAAGAAGATAATCATGTTTCTGGAATGGAAAGCCTAACAGAGAGAAAATAATTAAATATCCACTTAAATGGATATTCCTCCGAGTATAAAAACCTACCTGAAAATGCAAATGCCCTCTTGTGACCAGGAAAATCTAATACAAAATGATGCATACAACACATGCTAATAGTTAACTGAAATTGAGGAGAAAAAGGACTCTTCAGGCAGAAAAACTATCACCTGTTAAAGGGGGGGCCAAGGTTGGGGGACACATCTGGCCTTATTTCTTATATAACAATGAATGTCAGAAAAACTAAGTCTACAAGATGTTTGGAGAAAAGTATGTGTTAAGAATATAACCTGCCAAGCTGTCATTTCAACGATAAAGGTAATAAAAAGACATCTCTAGCATGGAATTTCTTGGACAAGAGCACCCTCTTTGAGAAAATGGAGTGTGAAAGCCTCACCTAAAGAAATGCCATAATAGCCGAGGCCGCTTTGGCTCAGAGGTAGAGCATCGGTCTGCGGACTGAGGGTCCCAAGTTTGACTCCGGTCAAGGGCATGTACCTTGATTGCGGGCACATCCCCGGTGGGGGGTGTGCAGGAGGCAGCTGGTCGATGTTTCTCTCTCATCGACGTTTCTAGCTCTCTATCTCTCTCCCTTACTCTCTGTAAAAAAATCAATAAAATATATATTTTTTAAAAGCCATAATAAATGGATGATACAACTAGAGTAATTATAATTGTGTAATAGTCACCAAAGTTATAATCTTAAAATACTGAATGAATGGAAATCAAAGGTAAGAGCAGGAAGGGGAAGACAGAGCTCATCTTTCAGAGCAGAAAGTGAGCCCCCATTGTCCTAAAATTAATAAACTTAGGTAAGAATAATAAAAACCTCTCATCTCTTTAATCTTTTTCTTAACCTTAGTAAGATCTTTTCCTTGACAATAACAGAAAAATAAACCTGAACTAAATCTGAAATAATGCTTCAGGTAATTTTTTAAGAGTAAGAGAAATTCTCAAAAGATTAAGAAAAAAAGTTATGGCTCAGTGGTTGACTGTTGACCTATGAACCAGGAGGTCACAGTGTGATTCCCGGTCAGGGCGTGGGCCCGGGTTGCGGGCTCCATCCCCAGTGTGGGCTGTGCAGGAGGCAGCTGATCAATGATTCTCTCTCTCTCCCTCTCCCTTCCTCTCTGAAATAAATAAAAATATATTTTAAAAAGAAACAAGGTATAAATAAACATTAAAAGCTTAGTCACTCATTGATGTGTGCTTGCTTTAATAGGATTTACATGATGATTTCCTTATTTTCCCTATTATGTGTGTCCATCCAGTGACATGTCCGCAATGATGCTCATTCCTCAAAGAACACTAGCTTTCTGGGTAATGTGGCCTCTAAAGTATTTTTTTCCATGGTATAAAGTTCTTTTATGATAAACTATCGTTTTTATTATAATAGTAAGTCACATTCAAAAGCCGAATGTGAAATTGCACTTGTGTTACAATTATAATGTATGCACACAGATAAGGACCAGATGCAAACAAAAATAAAAACAGCTATGCTGGAGGGTGACACTCTGGGAAAAATTTTGTCTTTCTTTTCATGTGTCTAAAATGTCTGAGCAGGATAAAAAATTATTTTAAGTAACTAAAACCCTCAGAGGTTATTCTGCGCATGTAAATGAAATCTCTTAGTGATGCATGGAACTAAATGTTCTGCGCATGTAAATGAAATCTCTTAGTGATGCATGTAAATGAAATCTCTTAGTGATGCATGGAACTTGGGGAATAAACCTGCCTTTCCTTGGGAAAGAAAGAGAAGGGCACTAAAATGCAAACCTTACCAGAATGAGGCGATGGGTCCCGTTCTTCTCTCCGCATCTCCCCACTGGTCACAACTGAGGTGCTGGCAGCACCTGGCACCACTCCCACAGGCTGGGCCATGACGACACCGTGGTCCTCGGCCTTGTCGTCGAAGCTTCCCATGAGAGCCTTCCTGATGATGTCTTCTAGGCCAAGGTTACTGGCAGGGTCCGCGAAGGAATGGCCCCGAGAGCTAACTGAGCCTGAAGGACACCACAACGTTTCTGCTTATTTCTGAGACCCATCGGGGAACAAATGAACAGACTGCACACAGCCCTTCCGTTCACTGAGTGCACCAGCCAGAGCCCACACAACGACCATCTATAGTTAATAAGTCCACCAGTAACTCAGGAAATGTGTTTGTCTTTGCTAATGACCTCGTCACCCACTTGTGCTCTAGTTACTAAGACAGTTTTCTTCTTGTTTCCTAGTTTCTATGCTGTTCTTGAATAGTTTTGATTTTCTTTGTTCACTTACCTTTCAACATGTATTTATTGAATCTCAATTCACTGTTTATTGCTATCTCCCTAATTATGAGCATTTAATAATTTTTGTGCACTGAAGTAGTCCCTAGTATGCAGTCAGAACTCCATACATATTTGTTGGATTGACGTCTATCATACCAATTTCATTGCACATAATCTTACCTGAGGTAGTGACTGCTGGCAGGTTAAAGATCTCAGTTCCTGGCTGAGCAGCTGCTGTATTTAAATAAACATTCAAGTTAACTGAAATGTGATAATCATGTACATAACAAAAAGATAGTCTCAAAAAAATTCCATAATAAAATTGACTGTTTTCTTTCCCATGATCTCCACTTTATTTTTCACTCATTAATATAAAGTGAAAAAAATAATATTTTCAAAGAAAGGAAATCAGAAACATTTGAGATGAGGTAGGAAAAGCAAACAGGACCGATACAACCCAGCGGAAGGAGAGACTGCACTGCTAGAGAAGCCCAGCAGGAGGAGCTCCCAGCCCAGGGCCAGGCTCCTGCGGATGGCGACAGGTTTGAGGCCGCTTCATGAGTAGTGTGAAAAGGACCTGTGTTTCCCTACCAGGGTTAACTGGAAACTTCACCAGTTATCAGGATTAGACAAACATTCTGCCTGGTGATTCTTTTCATTCCTGCTAACTACAATCTCTACTTTGTATAGTTTGAATGACAACAGCTGGCACAACCTGGGAACTACTTATAAAAAGCACTGTGCCAGAAATAGAAGGAATTCAGTAACATAAATGGTGTTTTTCATCATATCCCCCAACTTCATGTAAACATCTGGGAAAAGAAAGAATAATAATAAGTGGGTGGCTAAACAAATGATGTCCCAGAGGAGATTTTGGATGAGACTGCAGGAAGACGGATTCTTCCCAAGGATGAAACTTATCTGTGAAGGTGGTGTGTGTGTGTGTGTGTGTGTGTGTGTGTGTGTGTGTGCGCGTGCGCGCGCGCCTAGAAATAAACTTTCTTCATCAGAGAGCTTTATACTGGCAAGAGGGGGAGAACTACCTTCAGGAAGAACTATAAAACAATACCTGAGACAGTCTATTTACTAATAGGCCAGGTAACACTCAATCTGAAATAATGAAGTGATAAATACAGCCTATAGTTATCTCAAAAGTTTGTGGAATAAGACTCATTCATTCATTTTACAAATATTTACTGAGCAACTATTTGGTTGGATCATAAAAAGTCACCTTATTGATCAAAAATGGTCAGGTGAAAACAATGTCATGTCCCACAGCCAGGGGCAATACTGTAGGACACTGGACACAAAAGGCATTTCTTTTACATACTGAGCTTCCAGTTCGGTGTGGTGTTGAGGCCATCAAACCAGAACCATGTGGTAGCTTAGTGAAAGCACCAATGTCCTTCCCAGGCTCCTGTTACTCACATGCTGAAGGAACACCCAGATGGCTGTGATCGATACGGTGTTACAGTTTGGACCGATGTAAAACTGATGCTTTCTCAGTTACACTTCTTGGTCAGAACTGAATGGCCTGGGAGTCCCATGAGGCTCCTGGCTCCTTAGTACCAGCGATTTTCAACTGGTGTGCCACTGCAGGAACTTCTACAACATGCACTACCTGACTATTTAGTCAGGGGCAGACTTCCTTCCCCTTACATTGTCAAGTAAAAGATGACAGCCAACACAACAATAGCTGTCCAGTAAAAATGAATCCAAATTATACCTATTTTTTTTTTGTCAGATTGGCAAAAAAATATTAATTGGTGTGCCGTAGAATTTTAATTAGTTTATGTGTGCCATGAAGTAAAAAAGGCTGAAAATCACTGCTTAATACAATTCTTTAATTGTCCAACTGTCCCGGTTCCACAATCAAAATGAGTTCATTCAATAAAACAACAACAACCATACTTAAGCAATTTTGTTAGTACTGGCCTTAACACATTAGTACATTTTATCTTCGATACTAGTTTCATTATACATTTTCAGAAAGTAGAGACCATCTGTCATTTCAAAAGCACCCAACGTAGTAGCTCAATAAGTACAATAGTTGTTAATTAATGAATGAGAGAGCTACTCCCAAGGACAATGGAAAAACCGAAGGGGAGAAAACTATACTGTGGCTTCTTTAATTCATCAGTGGCATTTTCCTGTCAAGAGTTCCTTTCCCACTGAAACAACATAAAGACTGGAGGGGATGAGTGCAAACCACACACATGAAACATGCTTGGCTGCGCTCAGCTGTGCGTCTCCACGCTCCGGCAGACTCATGTCCGGGCTCTGAGAGGCTGAGAACAGGGGCAGCGGGTTTTGCTGGTGACATTTTAGGAGCTGAAAACAACAGATGAAACGACTAAAGCCTGGAGACAGAGTAATGTAATTACACTGTTTTTAAAGAGGAGGAAAGATACCTGTAAGCTAGTAGCAATCTTGGTCAACATTCTAAAATACTGATCTTTTAGATGATTTGTTGCAATTTAAGATAATCAGCTCATAAGAGCCAGGGTTAGTTCTCAAATAATAAGTGGCAGTGGGCTCATCCTTTTCCCCTTTGACATTCAGCCTTTGCTAGTCACCAATTGTCACAGATGCAAACACACATCCGCTGGCAGGTTACCGTTCATGCCCACAATTTCTTTTAGGAGTCGGGAGACGAGGTCCTAGATCACAGAAAAAAAGGAGACTGGTATGCCCAGATTTCTGCAAGGCACTCCACAAAGTTTCTGTGTCACTGGATATGCCTGAGGAAGGGGAATACGGGAGACTGGGCGGCAGTGTGAGGGAGTGTGCCAGTAACACAGCAGGAGGACGCCCTGACTGACGGTGCTTGTAACCCAGAGGGAGGTGTGGAGCCGGAGCTGCATCCTAGCGGATGTCGGCCACCGATGTGGGTAACGATGCTAACAGCGCAGAACCTAGTGTGACCCGCAGCCCATTCCCTCCTCACTGATGGTGTAACCTGCACCAGTTACTAAACTTCTGAGTCCCAGTCTTCTCAACTAGAAGGTGGAGATAATATGTAGTAGCATGTAAGGTTGTTGTGAGGATTAAGTTAGTATGTCTACATACATACAACATACACAGGTACATACATGCTTAGAGCAGTGCCGAGAGCATAGTAAATGCTATAGCTCTAACTTTCTACTGTTATTATTATTATTTTTAAAATATATTTTATTGATTTTTAACAGAGAGGAAGGGAGAGAGATAGAGAGCTAGAAATGTCAATGAGAGAGAAACATCGACTAGCTGCCTCTTGCACACCCCCTACCGGGGATGTGCCCGCAACCAAGGTACATGCCCTTGACCGAAATCGAACCTGGGACCTTTCAGTCCGCAGACCGATGCTCTACCACTGAGCCAAACCGGTTTCGGCTCTACTGTTATTATTGATGTCAGTGTATTTCTCACTGGTGGCTTTATCAGATCTGCAGATGGATGCTGAATGACTGCATTGAGGTCCAGAAAAAGCCAGAGTAACAAAAGCCAGACTGCATCATCCTGTACTTGGAGCCAGGTAACTACACAAGGACAGCAAGGGGCAGGTATGAACCAAGAGCAGCACATCAAGGGACCTTGATATTTATATCGATACTAAGTGCACTGTAACTTAACAGTACACGGGTTGCTAAAAACCCGGCCTAAAACAATCTTAGACTCCCTTAACATGAGGCCTCTCCGGACTGCTGAAAGGCTAAGCGAGATAAAACGTCTCGTGGAGAGCCACTGAGATGGGATGAATACTCAGCACCAGGCTGTGTGAGGAGCCACTGTGGACATGACAACTCTGAGAAGACTCCAAGGACAGGACCTGTCTTCAAGTAGCTGAAGAGAGATCATGTAGAGATCAGAGGGTAAGAAACTCTGGACTGCTAACCCAGCCCCAAATCAGAAAAAGTTTCCTAGAATCAGTACTTATTAAAAGAGAAAATGGGTAGCTTCAGAATGCAGTTCTTGCTCCCTAATAGAAAATCTTCATTCACTGGCAGACATTTGAGAAGGAACTTTAGACAGATGCCTATAGATCCTAAACACAAGGATTATACAAGAGGCAACATTGGAGATATCATTATCATTGCGTGTTTTATGAAAGAAATCCCACTTACCCATATCAGAGTCACCTCCACCAGAGGAGTTCAACTTACGAAAAATCTCCTGCTTCTTTGATTTAACCATGGGTGATGTGTTTTCAAGCTTGGTGAAGAATGAAGGCAAGTAGTTTATACTCCCGGGTGAGCGGGAATCATTCCTGTTGGGAACACAGTTGTCTATTATCATCATGAACTCCTAACCTGGGGACTTTCCTATCAATGATAACAACAGAGTATTGGGGAAAACTACTGCCTCCCGTCTGGTGTGTGGTTGGTTACAATCCTGCGGAGCAACATGTGACCACAAGCCAGTTAAAACATCAGATTTGAGGAACAGTTAGAGATGAAATCATGAAATGAGAACTGGAATGGAGATCATCCAAAACAAGGATTCTTAACAAAGAATGAATAAGCAGCAAATATTAACAGAAAAACAAAGAACCAGCTCACAACGCTGTATGCATAACAGCACAAACACTGATATATACTTAGGTATCACATGAACTGTAAACTATTTTACTAGCAGAATCACTTTGAAGTACAATAAAGTGATAATGAATAGCACACTTGCCTATAAAATAGTAAGACTTCAGACCTGAGCAATCAACACTTGGACCTGAACATAATAACTACATGCAGAAATTGTTGCAATCATTTAAAAGCCTCCTGCCAGATGGTCCGCTTCCTGTGAAGGGTTTCATATTTCACTGGAAGCTTCCTATACAAACACTGAAAGACAAGTGTCCTTTAACAGCTCAAGATTCCAGGCTCTGACTGGAGCCAGAGCTGGAGATAATTGTCTGGTCATGGGATTCTTTCATCATCCAAACATGAGAACATGTCTGAAGCTACTACTTGCCAAGAAAGATGAATAAAGTGATAGAAAAAATGAATGAAATGTCCTAAAAAATACATAAACTTAAGAGAAAACATAAATATATAATTTCATCTAAAATCATTTCCTCTTCAAAAATGGATTTTCTTCCTCTCATTGAAAAGTACCGACATCTGTTTGTTTGCCTATGAATATCCTATATAATAAAACCCTAATATGAAATTGACCAAACAGCAGAATGACCAGTCTGCTATGATGCGCAATGACCACCAGGGGGCATATGCTCAATGCAGGAGCTGCCCCTGGTGGTCAGTGTGCTCGCCAGCAGTGAGCCTGGCTTCTGGGGGAGCACTGCTCAGCAGGCAAGGGGGTGGGGGTAAGGAGTGAGGAGTCCCGGACTGCAAAAGGGGGCAGGCCAGGCTGAGGGGCCCCCCATTTGTACACTAGGCCTCTAGTGTATAATAAGTAAATAACTTACACCACACTGAAAGAAATGCACTAACAGTCTGGAGTGAGAAGACCTTGGTTTAAACCAGGCTCCCCGTCTTCCTTGACTTGACAGAGGGCAGATCATGTATTCACCTCTAAGGGCAGCAGGCCAGGGTGTCACAGGGGGAAGTGGCAGGAAATGAGATGAATGGTAAAAACCTGATCATAAAGGACCCTCAATGCCATGCTAATGACTTAGTGCTTGCCTCTGAGTTTTATTTTTTTAAAACATATTTTTATTGATTTCAGAGAGGAAGGGAGAGAAACATCAATGTTGAGAAGGAATCACTTATTGGCTGCTTCCTGCACCCTCAACACCAGA
Source organism: Pipistrellus hanaki (assembly GCF_964339955.1). Taxonomy (NCBI): domain Eukaryota; kingdom Metazoa; phylum Chordata; class Mammalia; order Chiroptera; family Vespertilionidae; genus Pipistrellus; species Pipistrellus hanaki. The sequence goes on from NC_140518.1 coordinate 48,360,746, forward strand.
TATTGATCGAATGAGCAACCGGATATTGAACCATGACCTTCTGGTTCATAGGTTGACGCTCAGCCCCTGAGTGGACTGCCTCTGTGAGTTTTAGACAAATCACTCTGCAGAAGTGGACTGGAGAGGTGCCAAATCAAAGACTCTAATCCAAATGGGAGTTCCGGCTGGGTTACAGTCAGAAGTAGGTAAGAAAAAATAATGGAAAGCAGTCTGGCACAGGTGCTCAGCCTTAACTTCCCTCCATATGCAGTCTGCAAGGCTTGTACATGGTAAGCACTCAGTTGGTGGTTAAATTCAGTGGTGACCAAAGATCCAAAGGACTTAATTTCAAGAAGAAAATGAACATTTTTTCCTATAACCTATGTAAGTATAACAACTTTTTCATTAAAATCCATTAGTATTAGGTCCTATCCCGACATACAACTCCAAAGAGAAGAAGGCACTGACTCTGAGGAAGACGGAAAGGCACGGACACCCACACACGACATGCATGAACGGGCGGACAGTGAGGAAGTGCCTGCCGCTCACCTCTGCTCCGCGGGCTCCGCTCCTCGCTGAGCCAGCAGCAGCATGCTGTCCTGCTTCTCATGCACCACTGGAACCTGGGGCGGGGAGATGGGCTCGTAGGGCTCTGAAGAGACATGGCTCCTCTCTGGGGACTTTCCAGGCCTGATGGTGTGACATGTAAAATATTAGACTGTGCTCCCAGGGCTCACCTCCAGTTCACCTCCAGCTTACACTGAACTGAAGCTAGTCCACGCTACTTCATTCAGCAGAAAAGGAACAAAAGTTGCCAATTTATATCAGAAAAAAAGAGTTTCCTTAGGTTTTCAATAGTAAATATGTGGTTATAAAAAAAGTCTTTTGCTGCTGGATTATCCACGCACGCCAGCCGGACTTGGGAATCGCATCACGAACAGCACCAGGGACAGACAGCCGAGGCTCTGGCAGGGCTCCGTCTGTGCTTCAGCATCAGTCCCCCGTCTACCCAGAGCCAGCTCCGCGGTGGCCCCCAGGGTTTACCACTGACTGAGCCAGGACTGCCCCAGTCTTTCCCATTCAGTTAACAGACAAAGGACTTGAGCACCACACTGACACCTAAGCAGTTTGTCCACTGAGTCAAGACAGGCTCCAGTCACACCATCTCAGAGACAAGTGGTCCTCTGCGACTTAATGTTCTCCCTTTGGATGCCATGCCGGTAGGGATAATGTGAGATAAATACTGTTTAGACCAAAAGGTTTTGGCTTGGTGGTTATTCATACTAAGACACACCTGGGACCTTTAACATCTGCTTTTATTACTATTATAGTTAAGTATAAATGTAAATATAAATATAACTTATATATATTACTTGCGATTTCCTTTCCCAACCAACCCTACCCAATTCTTATAGGTGGTCACTTTTTACCACTTTTCTTTTCTTTGGTGGTTGGTTATGTCTAAAACTAAATAATCTTATACCTTCCTTGATTTATAAAACTTGAAATAGTATCAATCAACTGCCTTCCATGAAAGATGAACTTACTACCTTTTTTATGTTGTTGCCATTTTATTTTAAACTATAAAACCAAGTATTTGACTAAAACCAATGAGAAAAGTGTGATAATTTTCATACAAATGCAGTTGTAGTGATGTAGAAATTACAAGTGAAAAAGTCAAATGAATTTTCTTTTTATAAATGTCACCAACTGCTCAAAGCTGCTACACGACATTTTGCATCGAGAACGAGCCATAGCTAGGCTCTGCGAGCTTCCCATTTTCCTTGGATAACAGAATTTCTTTTCTTTTGTTTAAAAGAGAATAAGAGTGTTTTCATCTTATCTTGAACATCATCCAGCTTTTTTTTTTTTAAAATATATTTTATTGATTTTGTACACAGAGGAAGGGAGAGAGATACAGAGCTAGAAACATCATGAGAGAGAGTCATCGATCAGCTGCCTCTTGCATACCCCCTACTGGGGATGTGCCCGCAACCAAGGTACATGCCCTTGACCGGAATCGAACCCGGGTCCCTTCAGTCCCCAAGCCGACGCTCTATCCATTGAGCCAAACCGGTTTCGGCTCATCAAGCTTCTTGACATGATTATGTCTGATACTTGCTTCAAAACAATCTAGTTTGAGGACGGGGCAAGTGGAGATAAAATAAAATAAAGCTGTCCCTACACTGGTGATTACTGAAGCTGGACAATGGGTACATACACGCATATCACACTATTCTCTCTACTTTTGTATATATTTGAAAAATACAATACAGGAGTTTTTTTTAATGAAGACCATTCAGCTTAAATTATCTGTACTTCTTCTTTAATATATATCTTTTTATTGATTTCAGAAAGGAAGGGAGGAGAGATAGAAATATCAATGATGAGAGAGAATCACTGATCAGCTGCCTCCTGCATGTCCCCTACTGGAGATCTAACCCGCAACCTGGGCATGTGCCCTGATGTGGAATCGAAAGGTGACCTCCTGGTTCATAGGTTGACACTCAACTACTGAGCCATGCCAGCCGGGCTATTTGTACTTCTTTATGTTCTCTGCTAACTTGAGGGTTTGGCAGGCAGGGTGGAGAAGTATCTCTGCTACAAGTTGGGGAAAGTCTCAGACCTTGGGCAGAGGGAAAGAAAAGGTGGGAGCAAGGGCAGCAGAGAAGAAATGGCCTGTGAGAGAACCCAAAAGCAATGTGGCACAATCTGGTTGCCATAAACATTTTGAAGGAAAAGACTGATTGGAGGCCTGATGTACTAGTGGGCTATGGAAAGCTTTAAAACCAGAACAGGTTCCGCCTGACACCCTCGGCTCTCCCAGTGGACACGTCAACAGATTCAGGGAGTTCCACCCTGTCCGCTGCATGTGGCCCTCCCATCGGATGAAGGCCAAGATCATCCTCAGGTGAGGGCCACAGGGGCAATCAAAGGCCTCATGTGGAACCCACCATCCATTGGTCCTCCAGAAATAGAGGGTAACTGCGTCAGTGGGCACACTGAATGTGCCCGAATACAGCGGTCGCCAACCTTTTGGACCTCACGGACCACCGGCGGCGACTGCTGCCCTAATATATGGTTATCTTCAGAAACTGTCTGGCTCCCCAGTGCTAGAGCCAGCTACGGAGGTCAGACCGTAATGGTCAGCAAGTCCTCCTTGTTCTGCAAACTGGCCACTCCCACAACCAGGAGCATGAGGTCTTCATCTCCCCAATCCCAAAGACATACTGGGCATTAACATCTTGCAAAGCCAGACTTTACAAACCTCGGTCAGGGAGTTCTCCTTTAAGTAGAAGTAATCAAATCAGTACCAAGAGGGAATGCCAACTGGGAGCCGGTGAGTTTACTGGTCCCTTTAACAGACCAGTGTGGCCAGTAAAAAGCTTGATGGCTCTTAAAGAATGGACAATTATAGAGAGCTATATATAGTACTATCCTCTATTCATGTGGCTGTGCCTAATCTCGCCACTATATTACATAATTTGGCTATGGTTCTAGAAACATATGCATATGCTATACTGGACCTCGCCAATGTCTTTTTTGTTGTTGTTAATCCTTGCCTGAGGATATTTTTCCATTGATTTCTAGGGAGTGTGGGAGAGAGAGGAAAGGTCAGAGAGAAATATTGATGTGAGAGAAACACAGCAATTGATTGCCAGCTGCACGAGCCCCGACCATGCCCCAGGCTGGGGAGGAGCCCGAAAACAAGGTACATGCCCTTGACCAGAATCGAATCCGGGACCTTATGGTCCACAGGCCAATGAGCCAAACCAGCTAGGGCTGGGCAATGTCTTTTGTAGCATACCCCTGGCTGCTGCGTCCCAAGATCAATTTGCCTTTCCTGGAAGGGTCAACATGGACTGTCCCAGTGCTTCCTCCAGGCTCTCTACATAGTCCACCATATTCAATGGGATGGTGACCATGGTTCGTCACTGCTTTCTTTCCCAACCCCAGTGAAATGGGCCCATGACATTGATGACATAAATGTTAATCTGTTAAGATTTGCTGATGCTGCAGAAAATCCCGTGGGCTTTACTGGACCACCTGCAACAGAGGTGATGGGCAGTGAATCCACAGAAAATTCAAGTCCAGGCACTGCTCTAGAGTTCTTGGGGGTTGTATGGTTGCGTGAGATCCACACTGTCCCTGAGGCCGTCATAGGTAAAGTACATGCCTACTCCACACCAAAACCGTGAGAGGTACAGGCCTTTGTAGGCATTCTGGTGAACATTCACACCCCATTTAGTGCAAAGCAGATGGTGAATTCTGGAATGCACTGAGTAAATGGCATGATGACCCACAGTAGAGCCCATTGTCCAGTGGCTCCCTGTCTTTAAATGCAACCACCATTAGGCCCACTGAATGCACAGACCTGCCAAATGCCCCCGCTCCCATTCCCATGTTGGCCCTGTAGCCTGTAACAGGAACAGGGGATACCTCAGCTGGATCCTGGTAGACCAATTGCTCGAGCCTGGGTAAATCTATCTACTTGGATGGCAGTTGTTAGGCAACCATCCACTGACACTGTCTGGATAGGAACAGGAATGAACCACAGTAGCCAAATGGACTAAACTAAGAGCTATCCGGTTAGTAATGACACATGAGCCAAGGCCACTAATCCTATGCACTGACAGTTGAGCTATCTTAAAATGACTGAATTTATGGCTCCAACAATGGGAAAAGGAGGGTGGATGATTATAAATAAACCTTTATGGGGGCAAGAGATGTGGAAAAACCTTTATGGGCTCCCATACAGGAGCCCGAGGCAGACCTCTTTGCATCCTATGCCCCTGCCCGTCTCCACCCCCAGGTAACTAGGAAGCCCGTCTTGGCAAAAATATGCACTTTACCAACTGGCCTGTCAGATGACATGGCGGACTGGTTACAGCGGAGAGTGGGCACTATATTGACTCAATAGCGTGGCACATATTTAAGGAGGCAAGGCTGCCTTTAAAATATAGTATCTGGCCCTGACTGGTGTTGCTGTGTTCAGAGCATCAGTCCACATACTGAAAGATCTCAGGTTCAATGCTTGGTCAAGGGCAGGTACCTGGCTTGCAGGTTTGCTCCCCCCCCAATTGGGGTGCATGCAAGAGGCAAATTAATCGATGTGTCAATGTTTCTCCCTCTTTCGCGCTCCCCCTCCCTTTAACCCTCCCCTTCCCTTCTACTCTCTCTGAAAAGCAATGGGAAATATATCCACAGGTGAGGAAAAACAACAACAAAATAGAGTGATCTGGTTGATGCAGTTGTGTCCTACCCTGTTTTTTCCAATAACACCCTGGACAGCAACACAAGAACCTGGGGCCATCCACTGAAGCCCCCAATGGATAAGGGACTGGCACACTGACGACACAGGCCGTCTCCCCTGCTCCCAATATGCTCTGGTGTGTCCACACGGACTGGTTTAACTCAGGCCCTCTCATGTGAACGAGCTAATCAAGTTGCCACCATAAAGGGACTAGAAAAGCTGAGCACTAAGTATGGGCACTCCCATCGAACACATGGGTCACATTTTAAAGGCCATGATGTACAGGAATGGGCACAAGAAGAAAATATTAAATGGAAAGTCCACCTCCCATAAAACCCAGAGGTAGCCAGGCAGGTGGAATGAAACAAATGGTGTCCTTAAACGACAGATAAAGTCAGTGACTGCAAACTCTGGCTGGGTGAGCAAAGCTAAGACCCTTCCCAGGCGTTAACACATTTAAATGCTAACCCGTGGGGCCTATTGCCTCATGTGTCAGATTAGGAACTCAGGCTGAGACACCGATCACAGTAAAGGCATGAACAACAGGAGGCAGCAATAGTCCAGATGCTTACAATGGATCACCAGCAATGACAGTAAGGACACTGAGCCCTGGGAAGGGGATTCCTTACTGGAATTTGCAACAGGACGTCCCACTCAGAGAGATCAGTTACTTCACACCCACTGGTGGGGAGAGACCCCTCAACCTCTGGTGGGATCCTGTTATTCTAATGCCATCAGATCCTGTGGAGACACACTAAACATGGACTAAGACATGCTCCATTAAAGCGGTAGAAAGTAGGTGCCCTGTTCTGGTATATTCCCCTCTATTCACCTCTTTACATCAGAGAGCACCTCCCATGACAGAGAGCACTACCTCCCCTGGCCCACATGCAGCGTTCACACAGTCTGGCCAAGCTCCCAAGACTGGGCCACATTAACACTGAAGGTCGGGCTAAAAGTAGAATGCTTATAGAAGACAGCCTCCCAACTCAAGTCCCTACTAAGTATTTGTCTTTCTGACAGTACACTTCCGCTCTTCCTGTGGCATGGAGTTACAGCATTTTACTTCTAATACCAGATGGATCTGCCAAATTCTCCTCTTTACTAGTACCCACATAAAACACCATGTGAACGCTTTAAGTGACCCACTCACAAGCTAAGGGGAATATTAACACAATGGCTTGGATCTTGGGGGCATGTTGGAAATACTGTTACTAATACTTGGGAGTATTTCTTTAAATTTGCCTTTTTTCTTGTATGTGGCTATATTGTCGCTGTATGCTATGTCCCCAATGCGCCCATATTGGCTACCATGGAAGCTACCTCCATGTTAACAAGACCCTTTGTTGACCTCTTAGCGTACATCATGGAAGAGCGTTGCATGAGATTATAAGAGCCAGCTTTGAGGAGTGGAGCGTGAAGGAGACCTGTGAGCTGGACCCAAAGATGGGGGGAGTTGGCGGGTAGGGAGATTGCTCACACTCAGTGTTTGCTCTGATATAAACCAGTACCCCTCCTCGCCTCCTACAACATGCTGGGACTTGGAACCAGCCATTGTCCTGACCTGGTCAAGCATGTACTGTCCCACAGCACTCATGTGACTATACCCCTTTCACCCTGTGTAATTCTCTGGCACTTGCCAAGCAGAACAAGAATCCATTTCATCCTGCAGACACACAGCACATGCTTCGTTCGTACGTTTCCCTTAATAAACACTACTAATTACCAAACTGGAATGGTCAGCCTCTTTCTTTGGTCTTTTCCTGTCCTCTACTTACAGAGGTAGATTTTCAGTCCCAGGACCTTCATCTGGGTCTGCATGTACTAACAACGTTGGGTAAGAAAATGTGCTCTTTACGATTTGGCCCTCCATAGCAAAAATGTTAGCTCTCATGGCCTCATTTTCAGTATTTAATGTCAGCTCCATAAACACCTATTGCTGCTGACTCAACAGAAACCACTGAGAGAGAAAAATGATCCCAAAGGTCCCTACATTACTACCAAACTACACATTCTTCATAACTACCTTTGCAAACCCACAAACAGAATGTAGCAATCAACCTGGGGAATACACATTAAAAATATACTGTATCAATTGCCTATACAGTGGACAGTCCAAGAGCAAAACCCCCATTTCTAAGAAATGAAGGTAAATAAACTTCAGGTATAAAAAATGAATCCCCTATCTTATAGATATATTAAAGTACTTTTACTGTTGGGAAATTTTCATATGTTTTGAAATAAAGACCATACCTTCCCCTGGATTTGTCCACGAGATTTTCTGGAGAGACCCTTGAACCTGGTCTTTGGTGATGGACAGACTGAGACTGGGATTCTGGGCTGTAATGATTTGATGTTTTAGTCCTCACAGGGGTAGACACCAAAGCAGATGGTGAATTCTGGAATGTTGAAGTGGAAGGCTGCTGGGGAGGCTGTGAGGAAACTTGATTTCTAGCAAAATCTTGTGTGATAATTTGCTGCAAATAAGAAAAAAATTAATTAAACTCATTGAGTACTTAGAAAAAAATGTAGTACTAAGAAACCTAGACATCTTTAGTGTGATTCTATGTGAAATGTGCCTTCTTTGTGGTAAAAATAAGGAAAATTAATAATAATAAAAAACTTACACAGATGTGATCAGCAAGTGTGATGAGCCTGTGGGTCCTGGGCACTTGCCCCTCAGCCTGTGAAGTGGGGGGCAGCTGCTGCTGTGGAGACGGTGACTCCTGCTGGGGTCGATAGTGATGCAATGGTCCTTCGTACTGTCTGGCTTCAGCTGATAGAGGAAAGACAGATGTCTTACACTTTATCAAAGATCAAACACAACTCAGGGATGTAGAACATATCTCTAAACAGAATTCATATCTTAGTTTTGAAGAAAAATATTTACTGAATAAATAGAGGACTAACATAAAAAATTAAAATCATAAGTGAGCAAAAAAAAATTAATACCAACTATTTACTATATCATCTTACCTAATAATAGACAAACATGTAAATTGATCGTACCTCTGCTACACCCATAGCCAATCAGAGTGAGTATGCAAATTTAACCCAAGATGGTGGTTAATTTGCACACATACCTGAGTTCCCAGGAACATCCTCGGCACCTAGGTCACTCCCAGCCAGGTGGGGGGGCTTCCCAAGCCTAAAGCGTAGGGCCGAGCCAGCGATTGGAGGGGCAGGGGCTTGGGCAGGGGCTGAGCTGGCAATCAGAGGGGTGGGGGCCCTGCTCAAGCCTAAAGCCTCGGGTCAAACCAGCGATCAGAGGGAAGGGGGGAAAAAAGTCAATGTAAACATATCCTCAGAGGATAAAAAAAAAAAAAAAAAAAAAATGTCATATCCTATGAAAAAAAAACACCTTGAAAATGCCTAAAGAAAGTTGTCATTTTTTCATGGTGAAGGGACTGGAGTCACGTTGATGAAAATACATTGGCAGCTGCGGTGACTGGCCGTGGCTGCAGCAGCGGGGTGATGGGGCTGGCGCCTTCCCCTGATAAGCCCAGTGGCCTCCAGCAAAGGGAGGCCAGACAGTTGGGAGCAGACTTTGCCCCTCTTCACAGGCTGAAGGGCAAGTGCCCAGAACCCACATACAATTTGCCGGGTGATGATCACGTCTATGAAGTTAGCTGCGGTAATGGTAGTCTTCCCTCGGGTCCTTAGCTCTTCCTCATATCTGGATTTTGGAGGAGGCCCTTTATCTTTCCCAGCCTCAGAATAAACTACTGAAGGATGAGGCTGGGGCTTGCCACTTGGAAAGGCTGAAGAAGTGTACAGACACTGAACAGGTCTCTTCTCCACCTCCAGGGTTTTCTGCTCTAGCTGCTGCTGCTCACTAACTGCTGCTGACCTGCTCCCCAATGGGGAGCGGGCCTAAGCCGACAGAACATCTCCTGAGGGCTCCCATTATGTGAGAGATGACAGGCTGGGCTCAGGGACCCCTCCCCAGTGCACAAATTTCCTGCACCGGGCCTCTAGTTAAAATATAATAAGCAAATGAATTATCAAATAATAGCTTAAAATAGTTTTTCATTAATGTAGATTACTCTAAAACAAAACCAATAAAACAAATTATTTCTTACCATGCTCTAGACAAAGTGTGGTGCGCGCAACTCCCAGGGGTACAGGAAGAGTTTGGTGGGGGTACACGTTGCACCGGAGTTTGGTGGGGATATGCACTGCACCATGCTTAGCTGCGCCTAATTCTATGTTCTCATGAGTACGAGGGGTACTCAGCGTTACGAAAATTATAGAAGGGGTACACATATGTCAAAAGTTTGGGAAACACTGCTCTAGACAGATAACTAGAAGCAAATGATAAATGCAAACATGAAAACATATAAACTGTTGGCTAAAAAAGACATACTTTCTGCTTGATTTGCCTTCACAGCCTCTGGCGGATAGGCCTGTGGTTTCTCTGGAGGTGGTGCGGGGGAGCTGGCGGGGCTTATCACCTCAATGGCATCGCCAGGTGTTTCATAGCGGTGAGAAGACACTTTAGAGGAAAAAAAAGAATCTCATTTTAAAACTAACCCTATGAAAAGTTTCGGAAGTCCAAGTTCTTCAAATCTATTTGCATATTTTCATTTTTCATTCTCAGAAATGTTCACCCAGATTAATGATAAAAAGTAATGAGCTCAATGGACCACAATTGCTTCCTCGGTGTTCCTAGTCTTGGTAGGGGTTTGGGCTCTAAGACCTTTAGGTGAGGCAGAATAAAAAACAGACTTGTGACTTTCTCCTAGGAGCTGGAGAAGAAAATCGCTAGGAAACATTAGAACAAATTTAACAAATGAGAGAGTAGATCTCAATAGTCTACTGTTTCCAATAAATTCGATTCTCTGGGACAGTCAGCACAGCTCGTAGAAAAACTTAAGAGGCTACAAAGCTGCTTCATCATCATGATGACTTTAAAGCGACAGATAAAGTAACATGATATACAATACTTAATTTCTCAAATTTCTGTAGTATTGTTGACAAAAATTACTCCAAACAATTTTTTTGCACCATGTCTTGTGAAGATGAACAGAAATGGCAGGGGACATCTAAAGGGAAGCAAATCACTCCCTTGGCAGAGAGGGAGAACGTCCGCACGGGAAAGCTCTGCGATGCAGCTCCTCATCTCTGCAGTAGGGGTCCAGGCAGTTTGTGAGCCCTGCCATGGCCTCAGAGATGAGAATGGGGGAGGGGCAGATGTGACCTCCTACTCGGGAGCCTTCTGACTTCCGAGTGCTCTTTGCATCTGCACACTGTACCAGGAACCTGAGAAAACTGTCAGAGGCCCAAAGGATGCATGACCCTGGAATGATCAGCAAATGCGACCAGTCAATGGGCCCCGTTCACTGACCACAGATGGGAAGGAACGGTACTAGCAAGCACCACCTGCTCCTCCAGTGCTCATCTGCAAGCCTCCTCCCCTTCCCTCCAGGCCATGGCGTCAGTTACCTAAGTGCTGGTAACTGATAATTGGGGTGAAAAGTATCTTTGGGGAACAAAATTAAACCACTATACTCAAAACAAGTTATACTACTTTGCGGCTTTTATACACATGGGTACATATCACACAGTTTATGAGCACATATCCTAACTCTGCTTACCACTTCAGCTCCTCAACAGAAATCTAATGCAACTGTGTCCACTGTGCTCTGAAAGCCTGGGGTGGGGTGAAGGCTCTGTGCTTCACCTGAGGAGGGGAGGCCGACAGAAAAACTGAAAGCCACACTGAGTAACAATAGCTAGTGGGCTTCGGGGAAGTAACTTACCTAATTAGAAAAAAACAAAAACACCACACTCAGAAGCCAACACTCAGAAAAGGCCAGACTTTCTATTTGCAGACCTTTTGAAAGTCAAGTTCCCAGAGGGAGGTTTGGTTTGTGTTGTAAACTGAAAAGAAGTTCCCTGTGATCAGAGAACTGTGGCATTCAAAAAGCTACAGGGCGGTCACCACGCGTGCGGGGACTGCCCTGAGAGGGCCTGCTCCGGAACGGCAGAGCTTCCGCAGCATGTGCAACACTGCTGTGTGCACTGCCATAATCCCAGGCCAAAGGAAGCCTTGTCTGCACCAAACTGCCCCCATCTCTCAAAAAACTGCAAGAATGGAGGAGATATTTACCCAAACAAATCAAAATCAGGCACGGAGGTAAAAATAATTGCACACTGCATACTGATGCACCAGAAATCCTATGTTTCCCATTACCTTCAAATCTACTTAATTTCATGAATGAAAACAATAGAGAGATATCTGAGTATGGTTTAAATTACTTCAAATATTAGCAGATGTTTGTGTAAATACCTGTTCGTTCCTTCAGGAATTTAATAAAGAATTTACGCAATAGTTAAAAATAAGTTTAAAGTAACTTTTCCAGCATTTTACTATAGATCTGTGAATTCTTACAGACCTACAAGGTAGACATCAAAGTGACCAGACTTCATCAAAATCCAACTTGCAACCTACCAAAGACCAACAAGAAGGTGGCCTCCCATTTAAGAGGCTTTGGGGTATCAGCCTAAATACTGAGCCATATCCCAGAAAACACTGATTGAGGACTTAGGCCTTGACAGTACAGAGCTTAATGATACATCTACCATTTTTCAGATGTCTGAAAACGTCAATAAACTCTGCCCTCGGCCTATCTACTTTCCAACAGTAAGGAAGAGCATAATTTTCTCATGCAAGATAAATTGAAAAGTATTCGTAAGAAATGCCGACATTTAAGTAACCATAAACACAGCAGAAGAGACATTGTTGCATTACTAACCCACAAAACCTTTCTATTACATTTAGTATCAAGATTAGGATTTTCTTTATGCCACATTGTTCTGCGTTGCCTAAGGAATAAAGTAATCTTTACTGAGATATCACATTGCAAAACTCAGATGGAGATACATACAGCTACTAGAAGAGTCTGAGCTTTGAGAGCCACGTTCCCTCGCATCCTTGTCCGAGGCAATTTGCCGGGTGATGATCACGTCTATGAAGTTAGCTGCGGTAATGGTAGTCTTCCCTCGGGTCCTTAGCTCTTCCTCATATCTGGATTTTGGAGGAGGCCCTTTATCTTTCCCAGCCTCAGAATAAACTACTGAAGGATGAGGCTGGGGCTTGCCACTTGGAAAGGCTGAAGAAGTGTACAGACACTGAACAGGTCTCTTCTCCACCTCCAGGGTTTTCTGCTCTAGCTGCTGCTGCTCACTAACTGCTGCTGACCTGCTTCTCAAATTTTCTTCTAACCTGGCAGCTTCATGCTTACTCTCTTTTGTTTTGGAAACATCCATCTGGGGGGCCGAAGCTGCAGCGTCCACAAGAGCAGCCAGGGCATCTGCAGCAGTGTTGTAGCGGGAGGCGGGCAGGCCTTGGCTTAGCGAAGGGCCCCCCGCAGGCAGTGGCCTGTAAATAAAAGCAACACAGCTGTGAAGGGGAGGCTCTGTTCGGGGGTGCAGTGGGGAGATGGAAGGACAAACTGCAACAACAATCAATGTTTAGTGGGTAGTAAATCAATACTAAAATAACTGCAACCACAAACTAAAAAGTGTGTATGCAAGAAAGTGGTGTTTTGTGTGTGTGCGGGGTTTTTTGTTTGTTTGTTTGTTTGTTTTGGTCAAAATGTATACAACAGACTTACATGATTCGTAGCTGAGCACTTGGATCCAAAGTTGTGATTACACTGGTTCCATTGGTTCCCTGGAAAACACTGGGTCTCTGCTGCAGTATGGTCTCCTGAGCTCTCACCGAAGGGGATGGGGAGCGAACATACCCGTGACTGCCGGGTCGGCCAGGCTGCTCTGAGCCTTCGGGGGCAGAAAAAAAAGTCAAGTTGTAAGGAAGAAGCTAGAGACAGCAACAATTAGGGATTGTTAATTTCATGATATTCCTGAATAGGTAAAAGGAACATGAGATAAGAAATTGATGTCCCATCTTCTGGCCTCTGTAGAAATATGTTCTGTAAGAGTTTCTTAATAAAGATGCAAGAAAACCACACTAGCAACAGGAAACAAAAGTACCAGCTATCATTTACTGTCATTGCCATTTGTGAAAAGTTTCCATCTTGACTCCAGAGAAACAAAAATAACACTGATAATGAATTACTAATACAAATCAGATAGATTCGTTTTTCAGCTTCCTCATCAAATTCTTGTGTGCTTATCATTTGCAAAACCAAATTCGGAGCCACTTTCTAGGGATCCTAATGAAAGTAATATACTGCTGCCTCGCCTCGGGTTTCACTCACCCAGTTCTTCTTGCTCCTCTCCTTTCCTGCCCTCCACAAGTACCTGTTTCCCTCAGCAAACCCTCTTTTTCTTTTTAATCCTCACCTGAGGATATGTTTTTACTGCTTTTTTTTTTTTTTTTTTTTTTTTTTTTTTTTTTTTTGAGAGAGAGAGAGGAAAAAAAAGAGAAAAGGAGAGAGAGAGACATCGATGTGAGAAACATTGATCCGTTGCCTTCTCGTACATGCCCCGACTGGGGATTAAACGCACAACCTTTTCAGGTATGGGGCCATGTTCCGACAATGTGAGCCACTGGACAAAGCAGCAAGCGCTCTTCTGACACAAAATCATTTACTCTGGCATTCCCTAAAGCACAGCTCCTCAAACAACTCCTCTTCCGTATTTGAGACTTTTTTATTCATTTACCTTAGCCCTTGACTGGTCAAAACTATTTTACTCAGAAGCCCTCACATTCCTGCTCTACTCACTTCCTTTGCTTCCACCTTGTGTTCTAAGCCCACACTCTGACTTTCTTTTCTTTGTCTTCGGGAGAGCTAGCAGTCTCAGTATACACCTGTTCTCACAGCAATTTTAGCCCCCTGACCATACATCAGCTCATGTGATTGTTTCTATCGGCTACATTCCCATAGAGGAACTGCTATTTAAATGTTTATATCTCTGAAAAGGCTCTCCCCATCTGCACTGCCATTGATAACGTAGAGAACCAGTGTTTCTGCAGACACTACTACACCGGACATTCTCAACCTATGAAATATGAAGAACAAAAATAGTATTTTATTGTGTTAAATCTGCATATTATTCATCAGTGGGACCACAGACACTTTTAAAATATAGTTCCTGCTGAAGTTACATATCACTTGAACTTGGCTTCCTATACACATGTCCTCCTATCTACAGTATGAGCCTTTCACTTGGGCTGCTTCCAGCTCCAAGGAGCTCCCCAGCCAGTATCTTCAGGGCCAAGTGTAGCCATCAGGGGCCAAAACAAAACATCTTCATCATGAAAACTTCATTTTCCCGTTTCAAATTTATCTCGGCACCATTTCCACATTTCTAGCATTTTAACCTGTGCACTTTCCGTAAGCTATGGAATTACTTTCTCTCTTGTAATTCTTGTTTGTCAGAACCTTGCATCCCGCTACAGTGTCAGACACACTGCCCCGCCGCAGTGATTACAAAGGAGTGCCACACAATGACAGAGCCCCCACTCACCGGGCCGAAGGTAGAGGTCCGAGGAGGCCGCGGCGATCCGCTCCCGCTCCTTCTCCCGCTCCCTCTCCCGCTCCCTCTCACGTTCTCTTTCAGCACTTGCAGCGGCTGCCAGATGTGTTGAGTGTCCTGTAAAACACATAAATCTGCAACTTAAAGACTAAAATGTTACCCTATCAGGTACAACTCAATTTCAAAATTCTTAAGTAACTGAAATTTTTTCAAAATGTTTCATATTTAAAATGTAGGAAGTTCATTTTATTATTCTTTTTTTAAAAATATATTTTTATTGATTTTTTGTAGAGAGGGAGGGAGAGAGATAAAGAGTTAGAAACATCAATGAGAGAGATACATCGACCAGCTGCCTCCTGCACTCTCCCCCCACTGGGGATTTGCCCACAACCAAAGTACATGCCCCTGACCGGAATCGAACCCGGGACCCTTCAGTCCACAGGCCGACACTCTATCCACTGAGCCAAACCAGTTTCAGCTCATTTTATTATTCTTAGATGATAAATGGAGCCTAACACAAGTTACTTTAGGATATTTCTAGAGTACCTAGTGACAGGCACTTGCGACAGCAACTCTTGCTAAATATTAAATGGAAAACACAGACCATTTGCAGGGAGAGTGTCCCAAATACCTCCAAAGGCTATGCTGTCAGTCCTAGAGCGCACGGTCGTATCAGAGAGGTGTGTGAGTGCGTGGACTCTTACCTGGAGACATGGAAGCAGAGTTGTACGGCCTGGGAGGGAACGCAATCTGTGTACCAGGAATATAAGTGATTCTGTCCATGGGAGGAGTGCTTGTTCCCCCTGGGTGAGGCACTAAAATTGCTGGAGGCATATTGGTCAGATCAATGATTCCTGCTCAAAAGACAGATACAATAAAATTATATTATATTAAGTATTATTTTAGAGATACAGAACTACACATGGCTTTGTTGTTGTTTATCTCTATAACCCAATGGTACATTGTGTTCATTACAAATAAAGATGTTTAAGAACTTCATCACTTTGTGAGACTTCCCTTAAATCTAGAGAAGGATATGAAATGCTCTGCCCCACATGGACTTACGAGACAGAAAGCTTGTAAGACAATGACTTGAATATCTAGCACAATGATTTGGTTTACTTATTTCAGTGTTCACCAAAATGCTCTGTCTCGATACATTACTTTGCCTTCAAAGGCTAAAGGCTATAGAAAAAAGTAATGCCTTCTTTTCTTTTTTTGCATAGTTCATTCAACAAATTATTTATTGAGTACCTAGCCACCCTGGGTACACGGTAAATTCTATGAAATCTGAAGTGCAAAGACACAGACCCCTTGTTGCTGGGTACGGGAGACCCAGCTGCTGCTCTCGTGGGGAGAGTCCTCTGGCCACATCTGGGCGCAAGTTCACTTGCATCTGCTGTGAGGTAATGTAATCATTTAGGATTGTCTGTCTCGTGTTCTCCATTGCATAAAGCTGGTATTGACTTGGGTAACCTGGAGTTGGTGAAAGCTGTCTCTGAAACAGGTAAGCAGCAGCAGCTGATGGAGAGAGAAAGGCATGCCATTTAGTCTAGGCAAAATTCCTTTGCTAAATATCATTACAAAAAAGAGTAAGGGAATAACAGTCTATCGGGCTAATGCACACATGCATCTTTTATTTAGCATTGGACGGTGCCGAAGAGAGGAAGATGGATTCCTTTTAGACCTTAATATATATCTCAGCAATATTTAATGTACACATTCTAATGTCAGATGGAATGGAAAAGGGGAAAGAGAAACTAGACAAAATATAGTATTAACATTTTACCAGTAGAAAAGACACTAAAAAAATTCTCAAGTAGTTTCATAGTTTCAAACTTTGCTATGTACCTTTATTATATTTTCACCTGAAGTTTCTAAGAGCTGTTTGAAAATAAAATTATTTTTAAAGTACTGATTGTCCAATATGACCAAATGGAAATATGTGTGAAAACACTTTGTGACAAACAGTAACTTTATTTTTCTGGGGATGAAAATGATTAGTCCATTACCATTTAATTAGTCCATGTGTTTAGAGGAGAGATTAGCAAACTTTTCCTATAAAGGGCCACATGTCAAAAATCTTATGGTCTCTGCCATTGGAGCCACAGAAAGAAACAAATACATGTGGCTATGTGCTAACAAAGCTTTATTTATACAAACAGGCAGGATCAGAATTTTGCCTCCAGGCCATAGTTTGACAACCCTAGGCTAGAGAATGGCATAAGATATTAGGAAGAGTATGGTAAAAAGAAAAAGCTAATATCTCTATCCTCAAAACATTTGCAATCCAGCAAAAACTAAAAATGACAAGCAAATCAAAGTGCAATAAAGGACTGTGATAAACACTAAATAAAAGTATAAACATTCAACTTTTTCTGAATGCTTGAATAAACTATTTTTTATATATATATATATATTTTCATCTACTTAAAATAGCATGTGGCATGTTTTCTGGAATGCTTGCTCCCCGTTCATCTAGAACCCCACAGCCCGGTAAGTCTGTCCACGGACTCCATGGGAGCTTCTGTCTCAGTTCTGGAGAGTCCCTACGGGACTAGGAGTGGATCCTCTGAAATGTTCTCAGTTAACAATTGGATGGCAGTAAGACAGCTTTCATATAAAATATTCTCCACACATAGCTTAGAAAGCTTGGCACATAGGTAATGAAGATTGCTTCCCTAAAGACCAAGCTAAAACACAAATGTTCCGTGTCCCAATTTCAACTTGAATGATGTAACAAACAAGAAGAGCTGTGAGCAGAAAGCACATCTGAGTTGAGCCTGAGCAGGCAAGTGGAGGAACAAGTGGGACCTGGGAGGACAAGGGTGGTCAGGACAGACGGCCCAGCTGAGAGTCTCCACCAACCTGCCAGCAGCCTGCTGACTGTGTCATGGGACTCCTTCCTTGTGCAGAGCAGCTGCCCCCTCCTGGCGCAGCATCACCACGTCCAGTGCAGATTGCTCTAGAAAACCTAGACACTTCCACACCTACCAAATCTATATTCATGAAGTTCCTTCTAGCTATACTTGCTGCTGTAATTATGTAACTTAATGAAATAATATATAAATGAGAGAAAAACGAAAAGAGTGGTTTCCCTGGAAACTATTTTGGAAAGACTCAATACAGAAGGTGAATCAAGTATGGACTAGACAATTTTAAAAGACAAAGGGAAAATCTAGAAGGGTTCTATATTTAGATTGATTTGAATGACTAAATTCTAACTTCACTTGAAAAACCAAACCTGGAAATGTAAGTGTTTACATAAGAAAGACAATGGTAAAGTTTCATTAGTGAATCTGGCCTCAGATTAGAACACTGGTAAATGAATGCCTATGTTGTAAATTAAAATATTTAGCCTATGCCTGTGCCATTTAAAAATAATTCTTCATATACATTAAACCACTTTTTCAATTAGCTTAAACAAATGCCATCAGATAAAAGGACTTTAGATATACATATAACTTTTAGCTCTTTAAGGGGTACTGTAATATTTTGTTTCCTGACTTAGATGCTGGTAACATGGAGGTGGTACAGTTTGTGAAAATTCACTGGACTGTAAACTCATGATATGTGGAGCTGTCTGCATACTGGACTTTAATAAACAGAAATATTTACACACAGGTATATTATTTCTTTCCATAAATCCACACTCCCACTGTGCTTACCGGGATCCAGAGCCCTGTGAAACGGCATGGCGGGGTCCAAGTGTGCGGGCAGATGGCTCCTGTACACCTCTCCTGCGGCACCGCCTCGATGATGGGGATCAAAAGGACTGTGGCTCACTACAGGATCCACCCCAGGGACTGGAGACTTCGCTGGTATGCTTTCCCTCTGGGTAGGGGTCAGTGTCGATTTTCTTTCATGATTGATAGATTTGCTAGAAGAAAGTGTAACTGGAAAAAAGAGTCAACACCACAAATTCTTAAGAAAACTTGCTGAATATGATATTTAACCCTGTCTCAACCAATCAAATACAGACTACAGTCATATAACATTTGATCTTCCGTCCACTAAACATGCAACATTCAATCTTGCAAAATATGCAAATGTGAAGAACTAGCAGAAGATTTTGAGGTTTTCAGACCTCTACCTTTTGGATCACAGCATAGTGTTTTACGACTGAATGTTACGATTAAAATGTAGTTCAATACTCTGCTTTAAATCCCATTATAAATAATTTTGTTTTCTGTGTGACTTTAACATTCTCAAGTCTTTTGATCTCACACATATCAACTGGCAACTTCCTCTCTATCACCCAGACTCCTTGCTGCCCATCATGTGTTGTGATACAGTAGTCCCCATTCCTCCTCCTTCTCTTTTATATTCGGAGGTTTCATTTACCCGTGGTCCACGGCGGTCCAAATATTAGACGGAAAATTACAGAAATAAACAATTCATAAGTTTTAAATTGTGTCACGTTCTATGTAATGTGGTTGAGATCTCGTGCCCTCTGGCTCCTCCTCCACGCAGTACTGCACGGTAAGAACACCGCCTGCCTATTAGTCACTTAGCAGTCCTCTAGGTTATCTGTCCAAGGACTGCACTGCTTGTGTTCAAGCCACCCTTATTTTGCTTAATAATGGTCCCAATGCAGAGTAGTAGTGATGCTGGCGATTCAGATCTACCAAAGAGACTACGGCCATACCACCCTGAACACGCCTGATCTCATCAGATCTACCAAAGAGTACTTCCTTTGAGTAAAAAGGTATGCCCAGGGAAAACCTCTGTATACAGCACTGGAGGTACTAGCTTTGGTTTCGGGCATCCACTGGGGGTTTTGGAACATATTCCTTGCAGGTAAGGGGGAATCTCTGCATTATTTTTCCTTGCTCTGTACTTTCAAAAGACTTTCTCATTACCATACCAACCCCCATCATCTCTGTACTCTGGCCTCTTCTTGAATAAATGTTATTCAATGCTTATTATATGCAAACACTTACTGGCCATTACCCTCAATTGTTTTAATAACATAGCAAAACACTTTGATAGGAGACTTATAATAAATATATATGTGGTCTTCATACACAGTTCCTAATTCCTAGCTCCCAAGCCCTTCGAATTTCCTAAGTGTTAGAGGGACAAAGGTGTCTTTTGTTATTATGAGGTGGTGACTTCAAAGCCCCCAGGAGAGGGGGCATGGCTGGCAGGAGAACCAGTCACATGACTGGAGGGTTGGGACTTTCAGCCCTATTCCCTGACCTGTAGGGAGGCTGGAGGATGAATCCAACTGTCAATGGCCAGTGATTTAATCAATCATGCTTACAGAATAAAACGTTCATTAAAAAACAAAAAAACACACAAAAGGACAGCCTTCAGAAAGCTTCCAGATTGATGGGCAATTGAGATGCTGGGAGAGAGGTATGGGAGCTCCACACCCCTCAGCACACACCTTGCCTGTGCATCTCTTCCATTTGGTCCTCTAGTACCTAAAATGTTCCTCTGACTTCTGAGTTGTTTTAGAAACTAACTGAACCCAGGGAGGGGGCTGCGGGAACCTCTGATTTACTGCCAGTCAGTCAAAAGTACCGGTAACAATGTGGACCGGGGACTGGCATCCTGTGTTGGAGGGTGTCCTTGGAACCTCCAATCTGCAGCCAGTTGAGCAGAAGCAGAAGGGGAAGGGGTCTTATAGGCTGAACCTTAACCTGTGGAATCTGATGCTCTCTCTGGGGAGACAGTGTTGGAACTGAGTTGAATTCTTGGATACCGTGCTGATATCTGATAATTGCTTGTTGGTGTGGAGATCGCTCCACACATACACCATGTTGGAAACTGGGTCTCAGAACACCCAAAATAAACACACAGAAAATAAATTTTATCATTTTAAAGGGTACAATTCAGTGGCATTAATATACTTACAATGTTATGCAACCATTACCACCATGTAATTATTTATATTTTGATAATATCAACTTGACCATGTAATTATTTATATTTTGATAATATCAACTTGACCATGATCAAACGAATCTGGTCACAACCAAGAAACATACTTTGGTTCGTTAAATTCCCTTCCAAGCCTCAACTTGCTCAACTGTAAAGGGCATTTTCCCTCCTCAAGGCAATTCTTCAAAACTATAGCCGAAAGGTTTTGGATTCACCAACCTACTCAATCAGGCACTTCCCTCTCTCCTCCCTCCATGCTACTACCATACCTCTCCCAACGCCTAAATCACAATTCCCACAGTGTCCAGCCCAGGACCTTGCACATGAGCCCTCAATTAATATGCACTTCAACACAATTTAAAATGGTAAGTATAGAAACACTTTTAAGAAGGCGTCAGTTTTAGGGACCCCTGACAAAAATCAATGTCTCTCTTACCTTACCTTGTCTCTCTTACTGATGTACCCACCAGTAACAAGAACAATAGTTCACATTTACTGAGTCCTTCAAACATGCCCAGCACTATTCTTTAAACATACAACCTAATTTTATCTACACAACATTCCAGTGAGGCAGGTCTTACTACTGCATTACCATTGTATGGATGAGGAAATACAGGCACAGAAAAAGTAAGTAAGTTGTCCAAATTCATGCAGTACGAACAACCTAAGTTCAAGCTTGAATGAAGAGTCTTGCTTCACAGCCTAAACTTTCAACTCTCATACTGATTGCTGCTGAAGAAACAACTGTCAAAACTGACTTCCAGAAAAACTAGGATTAGCTGGAGGGGCTGGAGAGGACACTCCTAAGACTATCCTATTCTAGAGCATTTTTGGACTCCATCACACTCCGCACTTGATTAAATATTGGATATCTTACCTACAATTATGTCTATTTTTAATCTGGTAGCCCTCCATAGCCCTAGCATCAAGCTCAAACTAAAGATCCTGTGACAATGTAAAGCTAACAATTTGACATTTATTACTAGCCAGATTGGAAAAAGCGCAATAAAAATGATCAGACAAGGCCACAAGAATAGCATACCATCAGAAGTTCTGTTCATCATGGGTGAGCCTCTGGACATGGTGTTCTGATAGCTCACAGGTGTCCGGCGTGCGCTGGCGTCGTCATAAATCCCCGGGCTCATCTGTGCTTTGGGAGCTTCATGAAGCGTAGACCTAAGAACTGAGGTGCCAGAGCTTACCACCGATGTATGCCGTGAACGCACTTGCTCGCCCACTTTCACATCCTCGTATTTCCCCCGTTCTATCACTTTTATGTTCTCTGGCACAATTTCCAGTGGAGGCATCCCACGAGCTAGTTTGCTAGGTCCTGTGATTAAGGATTTGACATTGTGTTTGATGGCAGATTGACCTGAGTTGTTGTCAAACTTTATTGGTGTGCCCTGAAAGGAAAAAAACGAACATTACAGGTAGACCAAAGCACTTGAATATTTTCCCATCTAAGGTCTCTGTTTGGCTCATGGAAATTATAGTTTGCTATAGTAGTCTTTTTTCCTTTCAACTGCAGTTTACATTCATTATTATTTTGTATTAGTTTCAGGTGTACAGCATAGTGATTAGACAACCACATACTTTACAAAGTATTCACCCTAATATTTCATGTATCCACCTGGCACCATACATAATTATTATAATATTGCTGACTGTGTTCCATATGCTTTACATCCCCATGACTATTCTGTAACTACCAATTATTACTTCTTCATCCCTTCATTTTTCACCCAGTCCCCCAACTCCCCTCCCCAGCTAACCCTCAATTTCTTCTCTGTAAGTTTATTCTGTTTTATTTGTTCCTTTATTTTACTTTTTAGATCCCACACATAAGTAAAATCATATGGTATTAGTATGATTTATTTCACTTAGCATAATAGCCTCTAGATTCATCCATGCTGTTGCAAATGATAAGATTTCATTGTTAATGGCTGAGTAATATACCACTGTATATATGTATGACTTTTCTTTTTAATTCTCATCCAAGGATATGTTTTTATTGGTTTTTAGAGAGAGAGGAAGGAAGAGAAAGAGAAAGAAAGATTAATGCGAAAAAAACACACCAAAACCTAGGTATGTGCCCTGATTGAGAATCAAACCAGCAACCTTTTGGCACACGGGATGTTCCAAGTAACTGAGCCACCATCTATTGAAGGGCACTTGTGTTGTCTCATCTTGGCTATTGTATATAATAGTTCAATGAATATAGATAGGAGTGTACATATTCTTTCAAATTCATGTTTAGAATGTAGTAATCTTTATTGTCCGTGTGCATGTCTCAATTACAAGCCCATGGATCCTGAATTACTTTCCCACATTATACACAGCCCACTATGAACACAGTACAAACAAATGATAAAGCATACATAAAACTTTCATGCTTTCTTCCAAGAGACCTGATCTCAAAAGGACTACTTATAATTATTAAGTTGAACTTTTTAAAATGCTTCATAAATATTACAGTCTAAAGTGGAATGATGGCAAAAAGAACCACAATGACTAGTTACCTGGGAGATGGAACCCTCAATTATTGGCCTTGTGCTTTGGACCACATCTGGAGTTTTCCGGCTTTCCTGAGTTAAAATATCTTGTCTCGGAATCTCGTGGATGGAGCGCCCCATTTCCTTGATGGTGGTGATGCCATCATATGGCTTTCCTTTGGTGATGGCGCCTTCAAATGCTCGCATGGGAGGGCTCTCTCTTTTAATCTGTTTGGGATATTTAAGGCCATCTTCAAAACTTTCCGTTGTTGTTCTTGGTGTACCTTCAAATAAGAATTCAAGAAACATACTTACTAAAACAATGCCCATGGTTGCATAAAAATGCCACTGAACTGCCCATTTAATTGTTCAAATGATAAATTTTGTTGCAATTTTACCATAACTAAAAAAACTCAATGCCTTGTCATCTTGTAGTTTCCAATCAGTTTTCTGTTTATAACATCTTTAAATAATATATTCATCAGTCATTTTTTAGGATTGTTCAAAATTGCATACATCATTACAACACAGACCAGAAAGGTTATTACATAACAAAGATATCTCTACATTAAAAAATGAGGTAATTATCATCTTCAAAAGAAGAAAGAGAAGATTTGTAATAAAGATTAAATATCTAATATTTCAAAAAGGAAAATATCCTGAAAAACATGTTTCACGAACTGCAAATTAATGTCAAACTAGTATGCAGTGAGGGAGTCACAACAAGCAAGCGAAATGTTTACCTTGCATTATGGAACCAGAGAGCACAGTCCTTTCTTTGAGGTCAGAATGAGGGCTTCCCCTGGGCAATGCTCGGCATATCAGTCCTTCAAAACAAGAAAGCAATTCAAGTATTAAACACAATGTGTATGTCAACCCACATCTAATTATACTGTCCTTAGAGTATATGTTTTTGATAAAAGCTCTATAGAGAAAGGGGTATCACTGTAAACTATGTATAGTGCCAGGTGGGCACTAGACTTATCTGGGGGATAACTTTGTAGATGTCTAAGCATTATGCTGCACACTTGAAACTAATATGACATTGAATATCAATTGTATTGAAAAAAAGGGGGGGATATTTTAAATCTGTGAGCTATTCAGAAGCATGTCATGGAATAAAAGTTGAAAGTATCACTATTCCTTTTTAAATCTTTTCCTAAATAGAAAATGGGCACAAAGGCATCTATCAGAGGTCAAAAAGCAAAGAAAGACACTTTTAAAGCTAAATCTAAAATCCCAATGCTTCTTTATCAAGGTGAGAGAAAATACAAAGGGACTGAAAATCATTAATTCTGAAATACATCTATGAGAAAAAGAAAACATTGAAAACAGATTAACTCGAAAGTATATAAAACATTAAATGACACATACAAATCAAAATTAAAGATTATACATAAGCCCTTAATAAGCTTCATGTTATATGTGTACAGGGTAGGGCAAAAGCAGGTTTACAGTTGTTCATATGGAAAATAATGCAAGCCGAAACCCGTTTGGCTCAGTGGTAGGGCATCGGTCCTCGGACTGAAAGGTCCCAGGTTCGATTCCGGTCAAGGGCATGTACATTGGTTGCAGGCACATCCCCGATGTGGGGTGTGCAAGAGGCAGCTGGTCGATGTTTCTCTCTCATCGACGTTTCTCTCCCCTCCTCTCTGTAAAAAATCAATAAAATTAAAAAAGAAATCACTTAAAAAATAATAATGCAATAATTATAATACTAAATAATACAAGAATAAACTCTATTTCACATATAACTTTTGTCACACTGTGTATTGCTGATAAGTTGAGGGGTCCTTACCCTGTTTTTAGTATTTCATCCAGATTAAAATGAAACAGCTGAGGCATGTTAAGAGTTCAAGAAAGTGAGTCATTAAGAAAAAAACATCCCGGCCATTGGTGGCTCAGTGGTTAAGCATCAACCTATGAATCAGGAGTTCACGGTTTGATTCCTAGTCAGGGCACATCCTCAGGTTGCGGGCTAGATCCCCAGTGTGGACCATGCAGGAGGCAGCCGATCAATGATTCTTTCCCATCACTGATGTTTCTCTCTCCCTCTCTGAACTCAATAAAAAATATTTAAAAACAAAAAACAAAAAACCCACCATTTCATCATTTACTGAATGCATATCATAGGATCAGCACAGGATGGACGCCTGTCTCTAACAATGGTAGGTACAACCTCCTAACTGACAGAAGAGGAAAGAGGTTCAGAGAAATTCACCAAGAAAGGGGAAGCTTGGATTCAAATATATGTCTTTGCTCTATCCATTACACAACTTTGCCTGCCTCACAATACAAAGTTCTCCTAATAAATTTTACATTTTCAAACTCATTTATCTCAAACAAACAAAACCTACAAATCATATGAGAATTTTAATAGTTACCTACAATGTGACCACTTATGTTTAACTTTTACTTCCCTCCTCCTCTATCATGTAGCACCTGATTTATATGTCAATATGAACAGAGTTAATTTCGCATTAATTCAGGGTCTATTTTATACAGTATACAGATTAATAATATACCACCTAACCTAACAATGCACATTTACTAGACCAAATTATATGTATCTAAATGCTGTTCTGGAAACAAGATTTTTACCCTCCAATGGTGCCGACACGGGAGACTCCCTCATTGACAGCCCTTGCTTTATGTTTCCTTCCACTGATTCATAGCTTCTTTTCAAACTGATTTCATGAGCTGTTCTTGGACTCCTTGTCCCTTCTCGGGCATTCTTAATGTCTGCAAAATATAGGAACAAGAATTGCTCAGACAGGGCTCCAGGACTATTGTACAGTAAGAAAGTTACTATAATTTCATAGCCTATCTTATAAAAATAATATAAAAATTAGTCTTAACCAACAATATACATCTGTGCAAATGATATTTATAAAAATGTTTTTGTTCATTCAAATATATTTATTGAGTTCAGGCTTACAACTAAGGTTAACAAATTAAGTCCCTTTGCTCATGAGACTTACCCAATAGTAGCAGATACAGATAAATTACTAGGTAATTACTATAGAGTATAATAAATACTATGAAAAGATAAGTATAATATGCTATAAGAATGCTGGAACACTTAAAGTTACAGGTAAGACTGCCTAGAAGAAATAATATTTAAGCTGAGAACCGGAATGACAAAAGTTGCTTAAGTCAAAATAAAGGGAGAGCCCTCGCTGATGTGGCTAAATGGTTGAGTGTCAATCTGCACACAGAGGGTCTTGGGTTTCATTCCCGGTCAAGGGAACATACCTGGGTTGCAGGTTCAATCCCAGGCCCAATTGGGGTGCATGCAGGAGGCAACCAATTGATGTGTCTCTCTCACATCTCTCTCTCTCTCTCTCTCTCTCTCTCTCTCTCTCTCTCTCTCTCTCTCTCTCTCTCCCCTCCTTCCCCCTCTCCCTTCCTTCTACTCTCTAATAAAATAAAATAAAATCATTGGGAAAAATATCCTTGGGTGAGGATTAACAACAAAAGAGGTGGTACAGGGCAAGAGAACAGTGAACACAAAAACCCAAAGGCAAGACAGAGTATGATACATTAAAATAACTTAAACTTAGTCTGGCTGGGTAGCTTAATTGGTGAGAGCATCATTCAGGTACACAAGAAGCAACCAATGAATGCATAAATAAGTAGAACAACAAATCAATGTCTCTGTCTCATTCCACTCCCTTCCTCTCTTTCTCTTAAAAAAAAAAACAAACAAGGGGGGGGGGGGAGGGTGGACACTTAACCTCAGTTAATGGCCAATGTGTAGAGTGAAGCTGGGAGGAAGTGTGCAGGGGGAATAACTGCAAAGGGGCTAAGGAGAAAGGTGAGAAGGGGACAATCTGAAGAGATAAGCTGGAAGCAGCTCATGGAAGGGAGATTAAGGCAAGGTACGGAGTTTATAATGACCTTAAAGGCCATGGAGAGTCCAGCAGGAAGTGACGTAATGTACAGTTCTGACTATGGGTTAAAACCGAAGGCAGGGAGATCAGTTAGGCAGATGACAGATGGCGGTAACAGTGGGGAATAAAATGAAATGGCCGAGTCCAGAGACTTTAGGGGAGAGAAGAGAAACATGACTCTCGTGACTGGTTGATTGGATGTGGAGAGCTTCAAACGGAGGAGTCAAAGATCATGTCCAGATTTCTGTCTTAGACCAGAAACAAAATGTAAACCAATATATGCCAGAATGTTAATGCAACAAAGGAGGAAGGAAATAAGAAAGTTACATATACTTTGTGTCAGGCACTGTGTGCTCACATACTTTTTTTCTTTATATTTGAAGAGAAAGGTAAATCATGACTAGTGACCACTCAGATCACAAAAACAATTGCAAATGAAAACTCAAATCCAGCTCATCACTTGGCTTTTTTTATACCATAACTGAGTCATTCTTATAAAATCATACCACTGGGAAAATATAACTTAAGAGTACATCTAAAGAATTATTTTCTTATAGACAGAAAATAGTTATATTTAAGGAGAATTTAAATTTAATATTCTTTCCAGGATTATCCGACGTTCATTTACTCCCTAATGCTTAACTCATAAAATAAGAATCTCTTAAAAATAAATGTGATTCTATTAAAGACTAGAGGCCCGGTGTGTGAAATTGATGCAGGGAAGGCGGGTGGGCGGGAGTGTCCCTCAGCCCAGCCTGCACCCTCTCCCAATCTGGGACATCCCTCTCACAATTCAGAACTGCTGGCTCCCAACTGCTCACCTGCCTGCCTTCCTGATTGACTCTAACCATTCCCCTGCCAGCCTGATTGATGTCTAACTGCTCCCCTGCCAGCCCATTTGCCCCCAATTTCCCCCCTCTACCAGGCCTGGTCCCTCCCAAATGCCCTCCCCATCTTGTGTGCAAATGGGGGCAGGATCTTTGACCACATGAGGGCAGCCATCTTGTGTGTTCAAGTGATGGTCAATCTGTATATTACTTTTTTATTAGATAGGATAACAAAGATTATTTTCCTAGGCTAAATCAACAAATCAGAGTTGATGTTACCTACCACTTACATGACAATTACTATAAGGTTGCGCTGTTTATCACTTTTCATTGTCTCAGTTAAATTTTCACAAGCATTTCATGAGAAGATACTATTACCTACCCCTTTTACACAGAGGAAACTTGGACTCAGGGAATTCCCTAAAGCAAGTATGTGGGGCACCAAAGGCCATGTTTCTAGTCACATGTTGTAGTATTGGCTCGTATAGACATAATACTTACTATCATAAGATAAGATGTGTCCACTTTTGCCTTCATAAATAACATGGCCTTTGGATGCAGCTTCCTCTCTGCCTTTTTCAGGACTGCTCTCTTCAGTTATTCTAGAAATTGGCCCCTTCACCAAAGTCTCAGTTGGTATGCCAGCCTGGGACAGAGCCGGGGTACCCTGCCATCAAATCAAACACAAGTACAAGAAAAGTCATTTAAGTTTAATGGAAATGCAAGATACCTAAAATTTAATCTACCACACTGAGAGTCAAACCAACCCATATTTCCAAAGAAAAAAAGAGCACATGAGAGGAAATCAGACATTAAATTTTTATAAACATAAAAAATAATATATATCTTTATCCTTGAACACTGACACACACACACAAAAAAACCTCTTAAAATGCTGATAAATATGAATTGAATCAGCTTTCTTCCCCAGTGTGAAGTTAAACATTTATAAAGGCACTTAAGTGGGGAAAGAAAAAATTGTGTTAAGGCCTAAAATCATGCAAATGTAATAAAGCTTTTTCAAATTTCTAATAAAAATAAGATAATAAATTAAGGTGTAATTTTTAGAATACTACAACTTTCTCTCATAATGTGGTAAGAGAAATAAAGAACTTTCAATTCCTAAACTGTCTGCTGGATTAGACCCCTAGTCATGAGTAAGAGAAAAGGAAGAAAAACTCAGATGTCTCCATTTAGTGATATGGATTCCGTTTAAGTCATATCATCTGAATTCTCACCATCACTAGTTCTTATCTGGGTTGCCTATAACCATGGTTCTTTTTTACCTTTCCTTTAAGCAAGAAATCCTTCGTTCTAAGAAAATCATTCATGAAATCTAATATGTAAAGTGCACACGTGAACTGCTTGGGTTGAAAAGGAAGTGGAAGGGCCAGGCCTACCCCACTCACACTTTTTGAGTTCTCAAAATTCTAGACAGGACAATTTGAAATGACATGCTTACAGCAGGAAGAAAATGAGACCAATACATTTCCTCATTTGGCCATTAAGTGAGCTTTTAGCAAACATCTGGAAGGTCTTCATACCTACTTTGAAAGTGCCCATGTCAGACTAATTTAAAAATAAACAGATAAAGCCTAGCCTCATTTGATATAGTTCATTCTACCTTTCTACCCATTGTTTGGATACTAAAGTGAAAATGAAGAAGAAAAAATATTCATGGGCCATTTACTTGTCTTCTGTTTATATTAAAGTATTTGCTTATTCTACAAACTAATTTCAGGGGAACATATACTTTGGTCAAATGCAAAAGGAGAGATCTGAATAGTATGTAACTTTCTAGATTACTATATGCTCTCTCCTATAAACCAGCGGTTGCCAAAATTTCGGACCTCAAGGGACCACCAGTGACCCGCAGACCACTGCTGTAAACCATGTCTTAAGGAGGAATCACGGGGAGATCTTATTAAATGGAGTATCTGATTCAACAGGTCTAAAGTGGGGACGGAAACTTCTGCTCAATGTAACACGCTCCCAGGTGATGCTGATGCTCTGGGCACAAACCATACTTGGTCAGCAAAGTCCTAGAGCATGGGTCTCACACAGGCACACAGCAGAGTCTCCAGGGGGGGGCTGGAAACCCCAGTTTGCTGGGTCTCCTTCCCATGGGTGAGATTTCAGTACTTCTGGGGGGTGGGGGGCGCATTCATTTATAGGTCCAACAGTTTCTCCAGAGACACTGATGCTGCAGATCTAGGGACTACACTCTAACAACCACTGTCCTAGGAAACAGGAACAAAGGATAAGGAAGAGGAATAGAACAGAAACCTGTGATAGGTACAATGTGCAAAATACAGAACTCTGTTATAGTAATTTCCCAGCATAGAATTTTCCATTCCCAGATTCATATTAATACAAAGGCTAAGGTCTGTTTAACATTTCAAACTAAAATTAATATTTAACTAAGGAAAATACCTTTTATTATTCAAAACTGGCAATTTATTTAGCCTAAAATTGGAACAAGATACTTGCTTTTTGGTGCTCTTGCCAATGCCATCCATATATCTTAGTTGAGCATTAGATTTTAGCAAGGCAGCTTATATAGTAAGATTAGAGACCTTTCAAATGAACCATATTATAAATAATACAGCATGTAGTAAAAATAATCACATTAATGTCTTTATGCAGACAGTTTATGGATATGGGATTTATCATCACCGAAACCCAGTCCCAGTACCTGAACAATGAACAACTTAATCACAAAACTATTCAGCTGGACAGCCAAAGCTCTTCAGACTGCTGCTCCAGTGTTCTCAGTACTTCGGGAATGATCGTAACTAACCTGGGTGATAGAGCCCCGTAGCGATGGGATGCTTTCCACGGAGATTTTGCTTGATGGAGTACCCCGGGTTATACTTCCTTCCTGAGTGACTCCTGTGGTACCTGAATAACAACAAAGTCATTAGCAAATTATAGTCTCTATAGCAAAGAAAACGAACGACCAAACAAAAATCAGCCCATACTTGGGAGAGGGATAAGAGAAGGAAACAGCAACATACACACAAAAATTTTGTTTCCTTGAAATGTACTTTTAAAGTAATACTGCACTTATTACAAAGGACTGCTGAAATATGGAATTTCCAAGTTTTTAAGTCATTTTTATATGGAAAGAAAACTTAAATTTAGAATTTAAAGGCTCTAACTTAAAAACCCACCATTAAAACATATCACTTACTTTAATAAATTAATTGGGGGGAAAAGTTTAATATTTCTGCCGAACAGCATATTTTTACCTCTGACCACTCCTTCATGTTGTGCCCTGACCAATAAACCCTCAGGTTGTGAGTTTTGGCTTCGGGGAGAAAATTCTTCCTGCTTGATATAGGGCACAGTAGCTATGGATCAAACAAAAGAAAAATGTAAAGATCAAGTGCTGAGTTACTGACGATGACGCTCCACAGGCAGAAACACGATGCACAGGCACTCACTGACCTGCTTTGGCAGATTCCTGTTGCCGTGGCAGTCCGAGAGAGATAGAGCCCACGGAGGGCTTCGTGGTCTCTTGAGGGTAGGAAGCCTGATTATGAGAAGTCAAATAAGTGCCAGGTGTTCCCTAAAAATAATTTTAAAAGTCCAAAATAACAGTGTCTTTCGCAAGGTCAACTACAAAGTTAATGTTCACATTTCTGTTTATAAAAATTTATACCCTCAATGCCCAAATTTTAAAATAGATATTTATAAAGCAAGAAAATCCTTATATGGCCAAGTAATCTCTGCTTATATGGTCAATTAATTAAATGTTAACCAATACAAAATTAATAAAATGGTCAAATTTTAAAATGTCCATTAATCTACACTCATATGGTAAATTCATTTATGCTTACATGGTTAATTAAGCTGTGACAAAGGAGGCAGGAATATACAATGGGGAAAAGAGTTTCTTAGTAAACTGAACATATACAGGCAAAGAAAAAAAAAGAAGCTACTTTCTTACATCACATACGAAAATAAGCTCAAAACAAATTAGCCCTTTGTACGCCGTAAGTGTCTATAGATGCAAGCGGCAGACCTTGCACACACACAATGTGTGTCTATAGCTGCAAACCTCGCATATCAACTCTGGTCGTCCAATTTGAAATCAGACTTGTTAGTGACATCTCTGAGTTTGTAAAGAAAATTATGGTAACTTAAATTTGTAAATATTCCAGCACATATGTAAGAAATGGGGATGGTTTCTGTTTTGGATGCTTGGCAGTTAACTGGTTAAAGATTTAAATATAAGACTGAAACCATATGCCGGGACCGGTTTGGCTAAGTGGATAGAGCGTTGGCCTGCGGACTGAAAGGTCCCGGGTTCGATTCCGGTCAAGGGCATGTACCTTGGTTGCGGGCATATCCCCAGTAGGGGGTGTGCAAGAGGCAGCTGATGGATGACTCTCTCTCATCGATGTTTCTAACTCTCTATCTGTCTCCCTTCCTCTCTGTACAAAATCAATAAAATATATATTAAAAAAAAAAAAAAAAAAAAGACTGAAACCATAAAATTAAAATAAATAAATAAATAAATAAATAAGACCGAAACCATAAAACTCCTAGAAGAAAACATAGGTAGAAAATTCTTTTACAATATATTATTCTTAGCAATATATTGTATTTTTGGATATGTCTCCTCAGGCAAGGGCAACAAAAGCAAAAATAAACAACTGGGACTACATTAAACTAAAAAGCTTTTTACAGAAAAAGGGAAATCAACAAAATCTCAAAAAAGGCAACCTAGCTAACAGAGAACTTTTGTCCATAATATGTAAAGAGTTTCTATAATCTAGTAACACAAAGACACATTAAAACTTGTTAAGACTTAAACAGTCACATCACAATCAGATGTGCAAATAACCAATAAGTACATTAAAAAGTGCTCAACCTCATTTGTTGCAAAAGAAATGGAAAATAAACCCACAAACATATTACACACCCGCTAGATTACATACTCGCAGCAACTTCACTGTCAGAATTATACAAAAGAAATGAAAACAGATGCCTACAAAAAGCCCAGAAAAAAATGTTCCTATCTGTTGTATTCATAGTAGCCCAAACTAGAGCAGTGCAGGTTTCCATCAACAAGGAAATGGATAACTAACTGGTATGCTCATACAATGGAGTAGTCAGCAATAAAAAGGAAGCAACTACTGATTACACAAGAACCTGGGTAAATTCCTAAAACCACTATGCTAAGTTAAAGACAGACACAGTACATTCTGTGTAATTCCATTTATATGAAGTTCTGGAAAAGTAAAAACTAATCTACGACAATAGAAAGCAGAACAATGGTTGCTTCAGGCATTGGAAAAGGAAATTGCTTAGAAAAGGGCAAGGGAAAATCTTCTGAAGGGACAAAAATATTCTATTGATATAAACTTAGCATAAATAAACAGAATCTTTAAAAGTAACATCTTACTGTCATTGGCTGTGCACGACAGTAAAAACTGAGTGAGCCATTAAGATCAGACCATGTTTAAAAAAAAAAGATATATATTGGCCAAAGTCAGAATAAACTAAGGCTTGCCAATCATCTAAGATTTAACATGTGGAGTCTTTACCATAGTTAGTCAACAGATATTCTAGTTACTTGAAAATACTCCGTTTTCACTTCCATTACACTAGGCTTCAGAGCACACGTGCCTTTTTTAAGTTAAACCAGTGTGCCACAGTCCCACGATCTGGGCATGTCACTCACAACCTTCCTGGGCGTGGCACGGAGTACAGTGATGGCTGCATTTTCTGGTCATATATAAACAAAGATTTTTATTTATTAGGTTTTTTTTTTTTAATATATTTTATTGATTTTGTATAGAGAGGAAGGGAGAGAGAGTTAGAAACATCGATGAGAGAGAGTCATCAATCAGTTGCTTCTTGCACACCCCCTACTGGGGATATGCCCGCAACCAAGGTATATGTCCTTGACTGGAATTGAACCCGGGTCCCTTCAGTCCCCAAGCCGACACTCTATCCATTGAGCCAAACCGGTTTTGGCTTATTAGGGTTTTGACAGATCAGTGTGAGGAGGGAAAATTTTCACCAAAGCCATATTCACCAGAAAAGCTACTTGGAAGAGGAGCCATTTACCTGGGAGATGGAGCCTCCCATTATAAACGATGGTTTTTCTGAAGCCCCAGTGGTTTTGGATGACGGGATGAGAGGAGGAGGTGGCCTAGTGGGCCGAGTGGTTGGAAGCCGAACCCCTTCAGGGAGATTAGTTATCACGTGATGTGGAGCAGGCTGGAGGACTGTTAAAAGGAAGAAATAAATTATTTAAAATAGTCAATTTGCCAGTCTGCAACATTTTACCTATCTCAGTCATTCCTAAATTTTTGAATCAAAAATTAGAATTTAAGTGCAAGATGAAGCTGAGGATGAACACTTCATTTTAAATCTGTCACTTTAATTAAACCTGTTTACACATTCAGGTCACTAATGGTATGTGTGAGGTTGAAATATTCAACTCCCCATCAAACCAGAGCTTTCAAGTTAATCTTCATTTCAAACTATTTCTGTGTAGCATATGTAAACAGAATTTTTAATAATTTTCTCTATCACTCTTTGGACCTCACAATGGAGGTGAGATAAAAGAGTGCTTTTAGGAGTAGTTATTACAACTTTGGAGAAGATACTGACATGCTTGACAACAATTATATAATCTCTTTGCAACTCCTGTAAATTGAGAAACATTTACTGATTCTAGCACTCTCAGACTCTTGAATTTCTGAGATTGGTGGGGGAGAATGGAGATCTCAAGTTTTGTACAAAGTACATGTACCCTTAAGAGAAAAGCCAAATGTTACAATATTTATGTGTCAACATAAATTTTCCAGTGGCCCAGTGAATCTCAACTGAATATAACTAACTAGAGGCCTGGTTCATGGATTTGTGCACATTGAAAGGTAATTATTTAGAAGGTAGCTGGTGAGTGGGACTGGGCGAGACAGGCTGGACACAACCTGGAGCCAACCTCTGGTAGTCCCTCCCAGGCCGGCAACACCGGGGGTGGCATCTGTGAAGTAAGCAGGGTCTCTTTGGCAGGTGAGGTCCCTCGACCTGGCATGCAGGATCAGGCCTAAACTAGCAGTTGGATATCCCTCTTGCAATCTAGGTCTGCTGGCTCCTAACTGCTCACCTGCCTACCGACCTGATCCCCCTAACTGCTCTCCCTTGCTGGCCTGATCATCCCTAACCATAGCTTTGTCCAGAAGGTCGTCTGGAAGATGTCTGATCTAATTAGCATATAACCCTTTTATCAGTGTAGACTAGACTAGAGGCCCGGTGCACGAAATCCATGCAAGCAACTCAGCCCTCGCAGGCCCAGCTTCATCCGGAAGTTTGTCCAGAAGATCATTCAGCTATCTAGTCTAATTAGCATATTATACTTTTATTATTATAGATGATGGGATGCAGAGAAACAAAGTAATTTGGAACAGCACTTCACTGACAAGATTAAATCACCCATGTCTAACATCAGTAGGTAGATGGCCAGCAGCCACTGTACTGAGGAACGATATTTGTTTACCTGGTGGGACCCAAGAGGGGGCTGCCCTCCTACCGGGCTGTGGAGCGGCTTTACGGAACGCTCCTGGAGAGAGCCTCCCAGTGGTGCTGACCATGCTGCAGTATTGTACACACATGCTTCCTGCTCTAGAGCACTCTGACCTCAGCATAAGGCAGAGAGGCAACTGATTTTCCTATGAAAGTTAAAGTTACCAAAATAAGGGAAGAAGCCCAAATTAAAATATAACTATGAAAGGACCAAGCCCACACCATCCAGGGGCAGATCCAACTGTATGGTAATATCAAACTCTAAAGTTCCTCCAAAGAGAGGTTAAGAAACCCTATAAATCTAAACATTCTGTGTGCATTCACCATCACTGTGACCTAATAAAATCCTCAAAAATTCAATTATAATTTTCCCTGTAAAAGGAAAAAAACCTTCTCTTTACTCTGATTAGGAAAATCATATGTTTCCCTATGCAATAAAGACTAAAACAGGCAAACATCAGATTATTCTATAAATTCAAGTCTGGCCTGAATTAGCGGTCAGATATCTGAGATTCCAAATCTTATAATTAGCCTGTTTAAGCCCACTGCTTAAAATACAGAGCAATAAATGTTATAGAAAATGAAAGCAGCTTTTCAAAAGGTACAGTCAAACTAACCTAAGAAACCTACACAAGCTTATAAAATTATGAATTTTACTGCAATAATGCTAATGAAAATCACTCTACATAACTTATTTCCACATAAAGTATTTAAAAACGTTAAGCATTTTAAGGATAGCCCTGGGCGGATAGTTCAGTTGGTTACAGCATCACCCTGATACACTGAGGTTGCAGGTTCAATTTCCGGTCAGTGCACATATATCAATCAGTGAATGCATAAATAAATGGAACAACAAATAGATGTTTCTCACTCTCTGTCTTCCCCCTTCTTCTCTAAAATCAATAAATTAAAAAATTTTAAAGCCCTAACTGCTTTGGCTCAGTGGATAGAGCATCAGCCTGTGGATTGAAGGGTCCCGGGTTCGATTCTGGTCAAGGACGTGTATCTTGGTTCTGGGCACATCCTCTATAGGGGGGTGTGCAGGAGGCAGCTGATCGATGTTTCTCTCTTATCAATGTTTCTAACTCTCTATCCCTCTCCCTTCCTCTCTGTAAAAAATCAATAAAATATATTTTAAAAAGGTAATACCAGTTTAAATATATAAAGTTCATATCTGATATGAGTTATATTAAGACTTAAAAATATACATGTGTGTACATGTATATTTTTATAGAGATGAAATCAACATATTGTAATTTTGGAAAAACAGAAAAGCACAAAGAAGGAAGTGAAATCACTCATAAACCAAACCAGTTAGATTTATAGCATTTTAATGTCCGCCGGAATAAATTCCTGTTCATTTATTATTCTTTTGCTTACCTAGTCTTAGCCATTTATTTTTCCAGATAAGCCTAAATTTAAAGTTGTTATGAGTAGTTCCTTCCCAGAGTATCACTGAAATTTTCACTGGACTTGCATTAAATTTATGAATATAGAAGATTTGACATTTACAATGGATTTTCAAATCAAGAAACAGTATTTTCATAGAGCTCTTAAACATCCTTTACTAAAAATTACTTATATAAGTTTTATATTTTGTTGCAAGGAGAACCATCTTCATATAATGATTTTATCTAGATATAATTGATTATTGCCAACATACAGGAAAGAAGTATGAGGATTTCTGCATATTAATTTTTTTCTTAGAAACTTGAATAGCTCTAATAACTTTTTGGTGGATACTTTTATTTTTATTTTATTTTTTTAACATTTTAAGACTCTTCTAAAAATATATATATATATATTATTGATTTCAGAGAGGAAGGGAGAGGGAAAAATAGAAATATCAATAATGAGGATCATTGATTGGCTGCCTCCTACATGTCCCCTATCGGGGATTGAGCCCGAAACCCAGGCACATGCCCTGACCAGAATTGAACCTGGGACCTTTCAGTCCGCAGGCCGACACTCTACACCAGTGTTTCCCAACCTTCTCTCATGATGAGAATCACCTGGTGGAGTTGTTAAAACACAGATTCCTGAATCCCAACTAAGAAGTGCTAAACTCGAATTTTTGAGAACATATAGGTAAAATTGCATACCTAACTTAGTGCTCTGTATATAAAATCTGTCTTAGAGCACTAGTTAAGTATACAATTTTACCTATATGTTCCCAAAAATTCTAGTTTAGCACTTCTTAGTTGGGATTCAGGAATCTGTGTTTTAACAACTCCACCAGGTGATTCTCATCATGAGAGAAGGTTGGGAAACACTGCTCTACACTATATTAAGTAATGGTGGGCATCCTGGTAGTTCTCCTCCAATGGGCAGGTCTCTGGCATTTCACTATTAATGGAAGTGTCATAATTGGTTTCAAATAGAGACTCATTAGCAAAAGGCATAAAAAGTTCTTTGGTTTATCAAGACATTTTTAAAAACCAGAAACAATTACAGTAACACTAATAACCCTGCGCATGAATCTGTACCAGTAGCTCTCCAGCAGCTGTTGCCCATTAGCTCTCCGCCCATTGTCCCGCCCTCCTGTAGCTCCCTCTGCTCCCTCCACTCCCCCTCATAGCTTGCTGCCCTGACCCCTCCTATAGCTCTCCACTGCCCCACCCTCCTGCTGATCCATGATCTGGTCATATGTGGACTGTCATTATGCTTCACGGTGTAACAACCATTTGCATATTACATCTTTATTATTTAGGACTAGAGGCCCACTGCATGATATTTGTGCAAGAATAGGCCTTCCTTCCCCTGGCTTTGCTCCTGGCCGCCCAGAAGCCTGCAAGTCCCTGCTCCCAGGTCGCCTGGGAGCTGTCAAATTCCCGCTCCCCAGGCCACCCAGGTGCCAGCAAGTCCCCGCTCCCAGCCGGAGCAATGCTCCTGTAGCTCCCTCCACCCCCCCTCCCCCTCATAGTCATGCCTGCTTATGCAAATTAACCCACCATCTCTGTTGGGTTAATTTGCAAACTCACTCCTGATTGGCTGTGGACATAGCAAAGGTATGGTCAATTTACATGTTTGTCTATTATTAGGTAAGATTAGCTAATATTCAGTATGTACTATGTGCAGAGCACCATGTGTCACATGAATTATATCATTAGCCCTCATGACCAGTGAGATCATTAATACCATTTTACAAATGAGAAAATTGAGGCTCAAAAATCACACCTAACTGCCCAAGCAAGGTCACAGGACTAGGAATTTTTCAAAAGCAATCTAAGTCCTGCCCTCACTTTTAGAGCACAGCGCACTGGTACCTCTCTGAAGTACTGTGTGTTGACTTTCAGCTGCCTCTGGGGTATCCATTAGGATAGCTGTACTCTCCCTTCTTTGAAATCCTATATATAAAAGCATATTATGCAAATCAACTGAAAGGTGGAACAACCAGTGAGTGGGAGCAGGGCTGGTGAGCAGGCAGTGTCAGGCCAGCCAAGGCATGTGTCAGTGCGCAAAGGGAGGGAATGGCGATGGGGGAGGGGGAGGTGGGGACCAGCAGCGGCAGAGGGGCGATGGGGAGGACCAGCACCATCCCCTGATCACCTTTTTGGTCACCTCCTGCAGAGGGAGGCCAGGGGGTGACAGCGGCAGGGTGACGGAGGCAGCACTGTCCCCGGATTGCCCATCCAGTCACCTCCCACAGAAGGAGGCCGGGCGGAAACAGCAGGGTAAGAGGGCACAGGCCAGGCTGAAGGACCCCTCTACTGCACGCATTTTTGTGCACCAGGCTCTAGTATTAATATCATTAGATTAGTAAGTATTCTAACACTGTGAAAAGCTATGAAATAAACCAACTTCCAAAGAAAATCACTTCTGGAGAATTTAACAAGATAGTGTATGATAAATCTGGTGTCTGTTTTGCCATTTCCAGTATGTTTATAATTATACTAGAGGCCCAATGCATGAAATTTGTACAATGGGCTCGGCCCTTGCAGCCCCTTGCTGCCCCAGCAGGTCCTCACAGTCTCTGCTGGTCCTGGCTTCATCTGGAAGGTTGTTCTGCTATTCATTCTAATTAGGATATTAGCTCTTTATTATTAGGCCTGGTGCACTAATTCGTGCATGGGTGGGGTCCTCTGGCCTGGCCGGTGATTAGGGCCTTTTAACCCAGTCCCCAGTCTCTATGAGAGTAGTTATTAAAGAAAAAGACAAAGGTGGAAATTTATATGGTTCTAATACAGCTATTTAAATTATTATATATTCAAAGCTGAAAAAATAAATAACAAAAACAAACTACATTTGGTTACATAAAAGTATTAACTATTATTTCAATTAGATTTTATTAACCAGCATTAGAAATTCAATTCTAACTCTGTCTCTACATGTGTAAATTTGAGTTCCTTCACTGTATGAAAAAAGGTTTCAAACTAAAGCAAGAATCAACTTGTGTAAATGTTACTGAAAATTTAAAGCAATTGTTCCCTAAATATTTTTCAAGCTTTCTATAAATGGAAAAGCTTTCATACCACTTAAAAAGACATATCTAAAATAATTATTTGTACCACTTACATTAAGAGAAAATGAATATAAACAGCTGGACAACAGGTGCTGCCTGTTACTTTCTAAATTAGACCATGAAGGGAAAATCAAAACCATTATCCTGATTCAGGCACACTGTACCAGCCTGTTTTATATAACCAGTGATAGTTTATACATAAATCACATTCTCACTGTATTTAACATTCTATAAACTACTGTATGATGTTGCATTAAAAACATTTGTGTCACACATTCCAGAAATATACAATTTAATTGTAAAGATGTAAATGTTATTTGAAGATTATCCTTTACAGTGAACTAAAGGACAGCTATAAATTCAGGAGAGACTTCAGGCACTTGTTAAATAAATTATTGAATGTATTGTAGATTAGTAAAAACAAAACTTAACCTTGGGATAAAATGTAATCAACCACCCCAGTTTGTGGAGCATCACCTTGAACCAAATTTGTGTCATATTAATAAATACCTTGGTGTCATATTAGTCAAGAATATAAGACCACTGCATTATGATTAAAAATTAGGATACCATTCGAGTCTAAAACCCATAGATTAAAAGGTATATTGACCACAGTGAAATGCAGCTCACAGTTTGGAATCTCAGAATTTGGGGCTCTAAGGTGGTTCAGTCTTTCCAGCTCCCAATATAACCCATTTTGTAAAGTAGATCAAGAAAAAAATACCGCGGTCCTAAATTACACATATATATTAGAATGATCCAAATATTACTAACAATAGTGTTAATCTTTAGCATGAATTCAGCAAATACCATTTGAATACCATTTTTTTCTAGGTTTTAATTCTTCCTCACAACATTTATTCTAAATCATTTATGGAAGAAATAGATCGATAAACTTTTAAATTATTCTATATAATTTATCATTATCATGACAGATTTTCTCATAATTTAAATGCTCTTAGGCCCTTCTGTTCAATCCATTTATACTTTGTGGTTCATTTAATTAATTTCTTCAATGTAATTACTGACACATTATGTCAATTATTGAATTAGAGTTTAAGAATTTTCTAGATACAATATAGTAAAAACCCAAAGTTATCAATGTTTTTACCTTCATTCAAGAAATATTCATTTAGCATCTAATATATACCCAGCCTTGGTGGGTATTATAATCTGGCTCACATTTTTACTTGCATAAGGTTTACATTTAAACACTAACAATCTCCTATTTAAAACTCAAATATAAGCAGTTCAACCTGTCATATAACTAATAACTCATTATTAGTGTGACTGGGGTGGGAGTCAGCAGGATCAGTTAAGTATCATAGTTCCTGTTTTACATTAAAAGGCCTTGAAATGCACGGCATTCTATAGCTAATAGCTCTTACCTATAAAAGGTACTTGCAAAGATCTTCTGAATGACTGTAAAAAAACTAAACTATAATCACAGAAGACTTTACTATTGTAGCACACAGGCCATAAATTATCATCAGAACACATGCGCCATCTAATAACCAACAATACCAAAACTTTTTAAATTTTAGAAATCAATGCCTTTCTTCTTTTAAAAGAAATGTGTATCATGTACCAACTAAAAAAGCATGCATATCTCAAATCTGTCACTTGAAATAACAGTGATATATCAATGATAACAGTACATTTGTGGTATCTATTTATACTCTTGTATTATTACATAAGTAGTGGCCTAGTACATTGAAAGGAAATTAATTAGAAAAAACATTTTAATAATGCATTTTAATATTCGCCCTTTCTCTAATAATAGAAGTATCAACCAAATTCACGATCGACAATGACAGATGGAAAAATACGTGTGCAATTGGCACCAGCAAGAGCTTTATTTGTATCGCGCGTGTGGGAGCATGAGTCAACTTAGCCTTTATTATGAGTCAACTTAGCCTATATATATACACACACAATAAACTTGCTTAATTAGACCTGCTTTCTGATTTAGCTAAATTTTTCCAGCCCAATGAAGCACCCCCACTTCTCTTTCAGGTAATTATCAGCAAAATAGCAGTAAATACTGACACAAAGCAGATTATTATTGTAGATCACGCAGGGAGAACAAAGGGTAAAAGATTTAACCGCAGCAGTGTTTGACTATATTCTGTGCAGTGAGAAAACCTGAAGTCATTTTCAAGGTCCACAATTTCTTATTTCTTTTCAGTAAGGTCAAGTTTCTAAGCTTTCTAAATCTCCATTTTCTGACTAATGAAAAAAAAAAAAAAAAAAAAAGGATTCCATTGAGTCTCCTACCTACCTACTCCAGAACTTCTGTGAGGATCAAATGAGATGAGGCATGGGAAAAGGCTTCACAGAAATTTGGCTAAAGTGTGAAATGTTTCCACCTGGCTATAAAGCAAGTTGTGTTCCTGGGCTGAAGAAACTCCAAGGAGGCTAGTCTCTAGGAAGAGGAAGCTGGGCATTGCTATGTGACATCATTACCCAGTGTCCACAGCTACTGTTTCTGGGTTGAGCTGTGCTATGGGCTGCATTTTGCGCCATGGGATCTCCGGCAGCGTTGGCTGCGATTTGGTGAGCTGTCACTCTAGGGTGGGGTCAGGGCCTGAGTCCCATTTGGGGGAAGCCATGTGTTGCTTTGCGGGCGCCAGGTCCATAGTACTGTTTCTCTGTAAATGGCCAATTTTCTCTGTAAATGGCCATGGCAGTGCATTGAGAGTCTGCTCCCTGGTGGTCAGTGTGCATCAGAGCGACTGGTCGGACACAGCATATTAGCTTATTATATATATTATAAAGATTTGTGCAAGAATGGGCCTTCCTTCGCCTGGCTGCTGGCACGCCTTTGCTCTGGCCAAGAGCAATTGGGGTGGTGCAAAATGTCTACGTCATGGCGATGACTCAAGTGTCTTGCCCCCAGCCACTCAGCGCCTATGCATGCAAATTAACCCACCATCTTTGTTGGGTTAATTTGCATACCCACTCCTCATTGGTTGGTCGGCATCATGGAGGTATGGTCAATTTGCTTCTTTCTCTTTTATTAGTGTAGATAATATATTAGTATGCAATATTATATTACATTATATGTTACATATAAAATAAGGCTGAACATGTGTTATAAAACCATACTGAATGTTCATTCTTTTTTTTTTTTTTAACATATTATTATTGATTTCAGAGAAGAAAGGAGGGAGAGAGAGAGAAAAATATCAGTGATGAGAGAGAATCATTGATGAGCTGCCTTCTGCACACCCCACAGTGGGGATCGAGCACACAACCCAGGTATGTGCACTGAATGGAAATTGAACCATGACCTCCTGGTTCATAGATCAATGCTCAACCACTGAGCCATGTGGACTGGGCTGAATGTTCATTTTTTCTTATGGGTTACAATCCCATCACAGTAGATAGAAAATTTATATTTCACAAAGAAAACTAAAGCTCAAAAAGGTTAAGGAATTTGGCCATGGCCACAAAAACGGTAATGCTGGAGTGAAGGTTAAGTCAAGCTCTGACCAGTTCTATACACTACACAAAGTTGCAGAGAATTAGAGTATTAACCTGTCGCTGTGATTTGTTTGGAGGACAAGATAACAATTCATTCTTTGAAAACTCAGATGAATAGCATAAAGCATAGTTTTTATACATATAAATAAATAGCAGAAAATTCAATAATACTAACATTATTTAATAATTTCACTGAAGTCAATTCATATGCTCTGACAAAGTATAATGTATCAATTAATACCCTGGCAAATTGCAAAGCACAAAGGCCACTACCTTTGAGTATGGCTTTGTTTCCTTTCAGGCCAGTTTTGGGATGATAGCTCTACCTACCTTCCCATTCTCTCTTTGGGCTCTTGGAGGTGCCACAGGGACTAGTGGAACTTCTACATTCCAAATCCATCTGTTCCTGCCTCTGCCGCTGCTCTTCCAGGAGTGCTGACTCATGCATCGCTTTAATGTGTCGCTGGTAGAGGGCATAGCCACTTACTTGGGTTCCAATTGGCATATTACATGGGGCGCAGGACACCTACAGGAAGAAAAAAATTAAACATGCCATGACCAACATAATAATTACCATCTACTGCAACTAATGCTTACTTCTGTAATATTACTTCTGTAATGTTACCATGTTTTAATTGAAATAATCTTCAAGTATAATGATTAAAATGCTAAACAGTTACTTTCAGAAATGAACACAGTATAAATCACAAAAGCTATAATAAGTCAAATTAGAAATTAAAACACTCTGTCTGCTACTAACTTATGATGATCAAATCCTTGGTAGCTCAGTCCTGCATCCTCACCCCTCCTTTCA
Source organism: Pipistrellus hanaki (assembly GCF_964339955.1). Taxonomy (NCBI): domain Eukaryota; kingdom Metazoa; phylum Chordata; class Mammalia; order Chiroptera; family Vespertilionidae; genus Pipistrellus; species Pipistrellus hanaki. The sequence continues at coordinate 48,404,834 of NC_140518.1, forward strand.
ATGTCCTCTTTCTATCGCAGACAGTCAGTTGGAGTACAGGGGAGTCTCCCAGTTGGCCAAGATGGCGACAGGAGGAAGTTCTTCCACTGAGGGGTCAAACACTAGAAAGATGAATGGACAGGGCCCCAGAAGGCCATAAAGCTAGAAATATGAATGGAAAGGCCACAATGTGCCAAAAGCTGGGAAGATGAATGGATAGGGAAAAAAACAAAAACCCTCCCCTCCCTATTCCTATAAGAACAGCAGGCATGAGCAGGAAGAAAGCGAGATGGTCTTGGAGACAGGAGTCCACTGTTCTTCCAGGTTCTATGGCACCTAAATAAAACTTCTTTCCCTTTTTTTTTATCCTCACCTGAGAATATGCTTTTATTGATTATGAGAGAGGAAGGGAGAAAGAGGGAAACACTGATTTGAGAGAGACATATCTATCAGCTGCCTCCTGTATGCGCCATGCCCCAACTGGGGATTGAACCCACAATCGAGCTATGTGCCCTAACAGGGAATCAAACCCACAATCTTTATGATATATAGGACTTCACTCAACTGAGCAACCTCCTGGGCAAAACTTCTTTCCTTTTGTTCCAGGACCTGCCTCATAAGTTTGGCTTTGGTTGCAATAGGCAGACAAATGTCCGTTTTTTTTTGTTCAGTTACAGTTTTTGAGGACTCCGCTGGGACAGCATGGACCTCAGCAAGTCCTGGAACTCTGGTGGGGTCCCAGCAGCCTGTGGCAGGCCGGCCCAGGGACAGTGGGACTTTGGGGTCTTCCCAGCAGCTGCCAAGAGCTTTTCTTGGGGAATTTGTCTGCACTCCTTCTCTAGGTGTCAGCCACATGAAATGCTTGGCTGGTGAAAGGAAACGGGTTTTGGGGAAGAAGAACTCCAAGACTGCACACCTGCCGAAACCGGTTTGGCTCAGTGGATAGAGCGTCGGCCTGCAGACTGAAAGGTCCCGGGTTTGATTCCGGTCAGGGGCATGTACCTTGGTTGTGGGCATGTCCCCGGTGGGGGGTATGCAGGAGGCAGCTGATCGATGATTCTCTCTCATCGATGTTTCTGACTCTCTGTCCCTCTCTCTTCCTTTCTGTAAAAAAGCAATAAAATATATATATATTTTTTTTAAAAGACTGCATACCAGGCATCCTCTTTTGTGGATTTAAAGGTCATCTATAAGTTAACAACTCATCAATTTCTATTTCTAAGACATTTTTCTCCAAAGTCTACACTTAGAAAAATTGCCTAATTCCACTTGGCTATTTCAAAGCTCCTCAAAACCAATATGCAAAATTGAACTTTTCATTTTCTAAACTCAATGTTTCTCCTACAGTGATCTCCATTTTAGAAAATTGAACCTCAGCAGCTTTACCAGTCACTGGCAGTCATCCTCAACTAATCAATCTCTTCAACTCCAACAACTAATTCATTAATGTATCAATTCTCCTCCAGTCAGAAATCAAATGCTACTTCTTCAATTAAGATACCCTTAACCATTTAATAATATACAGGGTGGGGCAAAAGCAGATTTACATTTGTGAGTAAATAAAAGTTTATTCTTGTATTATTATTTATTATTAGATTGCTTCCATACAAACAACTACTTTAGCACCTAACATGGTATATTATTTCATGAAGACAAAATAATCCTTTTTAGGTGTCTACTTAGGGAAGTAGATACCTAACCTTTTTTTTTTTTTTAATATATATATATATATATATATATATATATATATATATATATATATATATATATATTATTGATTTTTTACAGAGAGGAAGGGAGAGAAATAGAAAGCTAGAAATGTCGATGAGAGAGAATCATCAATCAGCTGCCTCTTGCACACCCCCCACCGGGAATGTGCCCGCAACCAAGGTACATGCCCTTGACCGGAATCGAACCCGGGACCTTTCAGTCCGCTCTACCACTGAGCCAAACCGGTTTCGGCGATACCTAACCTTTTTAAAGCTGTTATCTAAAGACTTCGATAGTGTTTTCTGCTACTATAAGTAAAAAATATCACTGAATGTTAACACACATATAATTTTCTTGCTTTTGTGCTTTGGCTTATACATAAACATGGCCTTTCCTATTTTGCTACAAAAAGTCAAATGAAGTGTTCTGGTCTAACCAAAGTATTATTTCTTAAGTGGAATTTTATTCACATGTCTCAATAAGAAGGAAGCTCTTATTTTAAATGCTTAAACAATTTTTAAAAAATTTTTTTGCTTTTCCTTTTTGCTCATTTTACTTAAAATATATATATATATATATATATATATATATATATATATATATATATATATATATATATAACTTTTTATTGATTTCAGAGGTAGAAATATCAATGGTAAAAGAGAACCCTTGATTGGCTGCCTCCTGCATGCCCCTCCTGGGGATTGAGCCTGCAACCCGGGCATGTGCCTTGACCTCCTGGTTTTATAGGTTGATGCTCAACCGCTGAGCCATGCTGGTGGGTCTCATTTTAATTTTTATTATGATTTTTTTCTGTCTTATGATCACAACCAATCTCTAAGTGTTTTGAAGTCAGAGATTATAATATGTGCATATTCCATACAGCATTAAATGTTGTCTTGAACTGGGTAGATATTCAATATCCATTTGAAGAAACTGATGAATAACAAATGTTTAATGATTTTTTTTGTGAGCCTATTAACTTTCCCCGATTATATGACACAGTTAACAAATTTTTTGTATTTTTGTTTATTTGTTAATCCTCACCTGAGGATATTTTTCCTGGGATTTTGAAAGGGTGTAAGAGAGGGGGAGAGACAGAGAGAGAGAGAGAGAGAGAGAGAGAGACACATCGACTGGTTACCTCCTGTACACACCCCTGACCGGAAGGGGATTGAGCCTCCAAAGGAGATACATACCCTTGACCAGAATTGAACTAGGACCCTTCAGTCCGAAGACCAACACTCTATCCACTGAGCAACTGGCTAGCGCACAATAAATAAAGTAGGAGACAGAACATAACTAAGTAAATGAATAGTACTCAAGATTGAAATTCACTATCAAAAGGGAATCAAACTTGTAGAGATAAAGGTAAAATATAAATAAAACTAGATTTGTAATTATATGCTGAAGTTAGCCATACTCTATACTACATTCTAAATATTCAAAACCTATTTATTATACTACTGTCTTATAGCAAAACAAGCAAATCAAAAGCAGAAGTTACTAATATTTATAGCTAGAGAATTATATTTCATTTGTTTGTTTGTTTTTCTTAAAAATTACCATCTCAATCCATCATGACAATGAATCTAATATGAATATCCAATAGATAAATAAACAAAATGGATATTATAAATCTAAAAAGAAGATTCTGACACATGTTACAACATGATTAATCTTGAGGACATTATGCTGAGTGAAATAAGCCAGTCATAAAAAGACAAATACTTATATTCCACTTATATAAGCATTAAAGTAGTCAAAATCATAAAACAAAAAGTAGAACAGTGGTTACCAGGAACTGGGAGATGGGGAAAAGGAGAGTTATGGTTTAACGGGAATAGAATTTCAGTTTTTCAAGATGAAAATATTCTAGAGATCTGTTTCACAACAATATGAATATACTTAACACTACTCAACTGTACACTTAAAAATAGTTAATGATAAATTTTAATACTCCAAATTTTTTTAAATCCTCAATTGAAGACGTGTGTGTGTGTGTGTGTGTGTGTGTGTGTGTGTGTGTGTGTTTTAACTGAATTTTTAGAGAGAGAAGAGGGAGGAGAGAGAAACACCAGTTTCAGAAATATAGATCAATTGGCTTCCTACACACCCCAACCTGGGATCGAACAATGCTCCAACCAACTGAGCATCTAACCAAGGCTTTTACCATAGTTTCTTTAAAAATCAACTACTGATTAAAGGAGAGAAGAAATGTGTTTACAGGTCTTTGTTTTTCAACTTTACTTTTCTTACTCATCTTAAGCACTAACCATTGGTGGAATAACAGCAGCTCGATGCTGAAGCTGTGGCAGGTCCAGTGGATTTGGTTTCATTGGGGATGAGACCAGTATAGATCCAGTGGGATTTAACAATGAAGGTTTTGAGTCCATAGAAAACATTCTGCAATTGGCAATTATAAAAATAGAAGTTAACATATTCTTATTTAAGACTTTAAATACAGAGTGGGGCAAAAGCAGGTTTACAGTTGTGAGCATGTGAAAAAAAGAGTATATTATTGTATTATTTTCCATACAAACAACTATAAACCTACTTTGCCACACCCTGTATACCAGTATAATATCAATAAATCCTTTTAAGTCAACATGCGCGCGCACACACACACACACACACACACACACATCACGTTAACCTTACAAGATATTTGTACAGTATGGAAAAGATAAATTATAATGCTAATTACCCTGGTTAAAAAAAAATCTAATTACAGATTAATCGGTAGAAATTTATCTGAATTTAATCATCTGTATCTAACCAACAAAATAGTTTGATCAAATGACATTATCAAAATGTTAGGTACTAATTTATCATTAACATAGGTTACAAACTAGTCACCTGTTACAAAATGATTTGCTAGGACCACAGAGTATTTTTTTAAAAATTTATATAAACACTGTCAGTTTAAAATTGAGAATTTCACCCAGAATTCCAGACTCTTGGTTTCTTATGTAAATTGGAAAGAAATGGTAACGTGAAACCAGCATTCCCACAGAGCAAGAACATGCTAACATGTTGCAGCTGCCCTTTCAAAGAGACACAAGCTCCTCCGTTCAGCACAGCATCTGCCATCTTAGACTCCACTGGCTTCAGTACTACACTTGAGTTTAGAAAATTACTAGTATACAATAGTGCTACACCTTATAGGCCTGATTATATTTCCAAATGTTGTCAGTTATTGGGGGAGGTAACATTTAAAAGGTATAAATTGATAAGAAAATTAGAATGTATAAAAGAAAACAATTTACATTTTACATGAGAATAGATATTAGAGATGTAGGAAATTGAAAGTGTTATTTAGATAGTTTGAAAGTGATATTGATTTTAGAAATGTCATTCAGAGACCTCCATATATTTCCAATAAATTTCTGAATTTCAAGAATAGTGTCATGCTCATCTTTTATGATGCTCCTCCATTTAGATTAACTGCTATCCGAATTGTTCCTTAATTTATAAATATAGTTACCAAAACCTATAGTGCAAAACATAGAAAATCCTTATTTTAGATAGATGTTTCATCAAAGAATACCTTAAAAAGGACAACACAGCTTAAATCCACTCATGCTAATTCCAGTCAAAGTCTGGGACAAGTAAAATCTCGATTATAATGATGTGAGGGGAAAAAGATTTCGAGATGGTTGAATTTTCTGGAAAAACCAATGTAAGGACCCCTTATTTTAATTCTTGTTGATTTAAATTCTAGTATTTACGATGTAAAAATTTCTTTGGAAAAATGTCACTATGATCTTGACCTTATTATTCTAGCATTACATCTCATTCTAGAGTAAATAAAATATAAATATACTGGCTATGGACTAAAAGCACAACAATTCCAGCAAGTCACACTATGAACAGAATTGGCTATCTGCTGAGTGCTTTATTTGCCTTTTTCTAATTAAAATGGGGGGTGAAAAACAGGATTAAATTGGGTTTCTGATTAAATGAGGTTTTAGTCTAATTCATTTCTAGAATTTGTACCAATCTAGCATTCTACTGTGATTCTAAGTGACTCCATTTCTTTCAAAGAAAAGGAACCACCAAAAAATCAAATATCTCTATATATAAAAGGCTAATATGCAAAGTGTCCCCTCAGGAGTTCAACAGGAAGACCGGGAGTTCGATTGCTCACTATGACGTGTGCTGACCACCAGGGGGCAGCATGGAATGAAGGCAGGCCATGGCTGGCAGCTGGGAGGCACCAATCCGTTCTGATTGCTGGCCAAGCCTAGGGACCCTATCTGTGCATGAGTTTTATGCACCAGGCCTCTAGTATTACATAAAGTAGTATCTATTTCTGTAAAACATATAGTTTTATACTGGAATTTTTAATAAAAACCATAAAGATGATACATTTCTTATACTAATTTAATTCGAGGCCTGGTGCACAAAATTCATAAAGGCTAGAGTCCCTAGACCTGGCTGGCAATCAGGGCTGATCTGTGGGGTGATTGGGGGGCCACTGCTGGCAATCACCTTGGCAGGCCTTGCACCGCCTGCTCACTGGTTGTCTCCCTCTGCAGGATGAATGGCAGGGCAATCAGAGGTCCCCACTGGCACCCACCTTGGCTGGCCTGTGGGCAGCTCCTGCATTGAGTGTCTGCCCCCTGGTGGTCAGTGTGCATCACAGTGATTGGTCATTCTGCCGTTTGGTTGATTTGCATATTATGCTTTTATTATATAAGATGACTAAAAGTATTTATAAATTAACTAGAGGCCCGGTGAACAAAATTCATGCACAGGGGTATGGGGGTTGTCCCTCAGCCCAGCCTGCACCCTCTCCAATCTGGAACCCCTCAAGGGATATCCGACTGCCCGTTTATGCCCAATCCTGGCATCCCTCTCACAATCCAGAACTGCTGGCTTCCAACTGCTCACCTGCCTGCTTTCCTGATTGCCCCTAACCGCTTATGCCTGCCAGCCTAATCATACCCTTACCACTCCCATGCCAGCCTGATTGCTCCCCTGCCAGCCTGTTTGCCCCCAACTTCCCTCCTCTGCCGGCCTTGTCACCTCTAAATGCCCTCCCCTGCAGGGTTGATTGCCTTCAATTGCCCTCCCTTGCAGGCCTGGTACCTCCCAACTGCCCTCCCCTACTTGCCTGATCACCCACAACTGCCCTCCTTGCAGGCCCGGTCCCTCTCCTGCTGGCCACCTGTGTCCACATAAAGGTAGGATCTTTGACCACATGGAGGCAGCCATCTTGTGTGTTGGAATGATGGTCATATTACTCTTTTCTTAGATAGGATAGAGGCCTGGGGCATGGGTGGGGGCCAGCTGGTTTGCCCTGAAGGGTGTCCCAGATCAGGGTAGGGGTTCCCTTGTGGCGTGGGACAACCTGAGCGAGGGGGTGGTTTGCAAGCCGGCCACGCCCCCCCACCCCCCCCACCCCCCACCCCCCGTGACCCAAGCAGAGGCCCTGATATCTGGGATATATTTACTTTATACAATTGAGACTTTGTAGCCTTGAGTGGAGGCTTAGGCTGGCAAGGACAGGTAGAAAGCTTGGCTTCCTCCGTTGCCGGGGAAACGCCTCCCTCCTGTTCTGTGTGCCTGGAGCCATCTTGGTTAGGCTTATTTGCATACTTGGTCTGATTGTCTGATGGACATGGCTTGTGGAGTAGAGTGATGATTAATTTGCATTTTACTCTTTTATTAGGTAGGATTTGTATTATACCTGATATTTTAAATAAAGTATCTAAAATTTTAACTGACAAAAAGCGATCATTATAATTACCATTAATTTACATTTAAATTATTAAAATGCTTTTAGAAAATGTAACATGTATCTCCTGTCAGTGGGTACAGTAGGCCCTCCTGTGAGGCCATAGGTGTCAGAGCAAAAAAAGCTGGAGCAAATACCTCTTGCTTCCACCTTCATCATCACATCCTACTACTATCACATGTAATGGCAGTCATCTGTAGTTTAGTTCACATCTTTGTCAAAAGAAATCCCTTTTCTGCTGTCATATGGAATGCATGCAACAACTAATGTAAAAAAAATATAATATTTTTTCATTAAAAAATAATGATCACACAGTTGTTATTGGTTTAAAAATTTTAAAGCCTACACACTACCTTTAATTTGCTGATGTTTATACAGGAATACTTCCTGTAGCCAACAGCATTCCTCTAATTTAGTCAGTGACCAACAGAGTCAAGATAGAATAATAGTTAATGAGCCAAAACCGGTTTTGGCTCATTAACTATTATTCCGGTCAAGGGCATGTACCTTGGCTGCGGGCACATCCCCCGTTAACTCTATCCCTCTTTCTTCCTCTCTGTAAAAAAATCAATAAAATATTTTTTTTTAAAAAGAATAATAGTTAATGAATGAGTCTCACCTCTGTCTCTCTGGCTCTCCGTCCACGTCTTCATCAGCACTGCAGGTGGCACTGGAATCATTGTCTGATGGGGGTTCAGGCCTTTGGACATTTATCTGCTGAGCCACCACCGAATTGTCATCTCCAGGCTCTGTCTTCGCACTGGTTTTCTCCAGGTCCCTTTCTTTGGTATCACCTTCAGCTTGAGATGGGGTGTTTTCAGGTGCCCCCATTTCAACATCTACAGGGTCTGCTTTGGTAGTCGTGGGAAGATCAAGAACAGAAGTCACGTCAGCACTGTGCTCCTCATGTTCAATATCCATTGGCTCTGCTATCTCAGCAGTGACACCATTATTCGCCTGGGTCGCCACACTTTCATTTTCAGCTGGTTTTGTACTTGGAGCTGATGAGGGAGATGCACTGGGAGCAGTTTCAGTGGCACACTCATGCTCAGCTGCAGGTTCAGTGTTTCCTCGAGAAGGCAAATTTTCAGTGCTATCTTCGCTGGGCTTCACAGCTTCAACTGGTGAAGGAGAAGGAGCACTTTCTGTATCAGAACTATTTTCAGCACCTTAAAGATAATGATACAGCATAAAAATCTGATAATGAGCACGGTTCACGTGGTGATAGAAGCCATGCTTGAGAGCAGTTGTTTAGGACAGATTTCACTCCTTCAATGACCTCCCTAAAGTGTTACCACCATTGGGAAAGCCAGCATTCTACAGAGCATGAAAGGGAAGACCAAATTGTCTTGACCTTCTGAAACTGAAAGTGTAAAAGCTTTTAATGTCTAAAAATAATATATATGATACAACTAAATAAAAGGAAGATGAATGATCCAATTAAAAAATGGGCAATGGACCTAAATAGAATATTTTCAAAAGAAGACAGAAGGAAGGCCAAAAGGCACATGAAAACATGCTCAAAGTCACTAATTGTCCGAGAGGTGCATATCAAAACAACAATGCGGTACCATCTCACACCTGTCAGAATGGCCAACATCAACAAATCAACAAACAACAAGTGTTGGCGAGGTTGTGGAGAAAAAGGAACCCTCGTGCACTGCTGGTGGGAATGCAGACTGGTGCAACCACTGTGGAGAACAGTGTGGAGTTTCCTCAAAGAACTGAAAATGGAACTCCCATTTGACCCAGTAATCCCACTTCTAGGAATATATCCCAAGAAACTAGAAACACCAATCAGAAAGGATATATGCACCCCTATGTTCATAGCAGCACAATCTACAATAGCCAGAATTTGGAAACAGCCTAGGTGCCCATCAGCAGATGATTGGATCCAAAAACTATGGTACATCTACACAATGGAATACTATGCTGCCATAAAAAAGAAGGAATTCTCATCATTTGCAGCAACCTGGATGGAATTGGAGAACATCATGCTGAGTGAAATAAGCCAATCAATGAAAGAGAAACACCACATGACCTCACTCATTTGTGGATGATAAAGAACATTATAAATTGATGAACGAAGAGACAGATATAGAGACAGTAAAACAACAGGCAGACTGTCAAATTACAGTGGGGAGGGGAGGAAGAACTGGGGGAGATAATAGATCAACCGAAGGACTTGTGTACATCCATATAAGTACAACCAATGGACATAAAACTCTGGGGAGGGAGGGTATATACGGGAGGGAGGGAGGGGGGCAAAAAAAAAATCAATATATTAAAAAAATAATAATAAAAATAATATATATGAAAACTGAAAAACAAAGAAGGAAAAACAAAACCAAACAAAAACCATTCCCATAAATGGTAACATTCTGGACGGTTTCTACCAGCCTGTATCTGTGCTTTTCTTTTTACCAGCAGTTTGTGACAAAAATATAACATGAGTTTCATCTGTAATTTTAAGTTGAATGTGGCAGCCACATTAAAAAACTGAACAGAGATTATTAAAATTAACTTTAACAATATATTTAACACAATTGTTCAAAGTATCATTAAACATGTAATCAATATAGAAAACTATTAAGATGTTTTACATTTTTTTGGTACTAAGTCTTCAAAATCTGATTATATATTACATTTTTAAATACATCTCAAGTTACACTAGTCACATTTAAAGAGCTCAACAGCTACCATACTAGACAGCAAAGCTCTGTAATAATGTAAAACGCTATAGCCCTGCTCTTTTCCCTACATTATTTGTATAATCTTATAAGTATACTAGAAGGTCAGCACATGAAATCTGTGCAAAGGAGGGGAGGGGTGTCCCTCAGTCTGGCCTGCACCCTCTCACAATCTAGGACCCCTACGGGAGAAGTCCAACAGCTGGTTTAGCCCAATCCTGGACATCCCTCTCACAATCCGGATGCTATATGCACCACTGACCATACTTTTCATACAGGTGAAAGGCATCTTGCTGCTGTATGGGCAGCTACATTCTTTTGCCGTGATTATAAAAAGTAGTACATAACATGAACCTTCTGAGGCAGTAGTAAACATTTTCCCCGTGTTATGGATGGAAAATCTGAAGCAGAGAGAAGTTAAGTAATTGGCTTTGTCACACAGTTACAAGTGTCAGAATCAGGGCTGACCACAAAATGTGCAAGCCAGAGTCCATGCATGTCATCGCTGCATCATCCTGTTTTTTGGGTGTTAAGAGTAGCCTTGCCTGGTTTTAATCTTTAAATCTAAGAGACTGTTCCCAATATATAGGGTCAAGTCCCTAGGCCTGGTCGGCGATCAGGGCCAATCTGTGGGATGACGAGAGGGGTGTGTGGGGGGCCCATGCTAGCACCTGCAATGGTTGGTAGCCTGGCACCACCTGCTGGCCAGCCCCACCCCCTGCCTCTGGTCACCTCTGTCTACAGCAGTGGTTCTCAACCTTTCTAATGCCACGACCTTTTAATGCAATTCCTCATGTTGTGGTGACCCCCAACCATAAAATTATTTTCGTTGCTACTTCATAAATGTAATTTTGCTACTGTTATGATTCATAATGTAAATATCTGCATTGAGCATCTGTCCCTTGGTCGTCAGTGCATGTCATAGCAACCACTCATTCTGCTGTTCAGTCTATTTGCGTATAAGTTTTATTTATTACTAAAGGCCCGGTGCACAAAATTTGTGCACGAGGGGGGATTGTCCCTCAGCCCAGCCTACAGCCTCTCCAATCTGGGACCCCTCAAGGGACATCCCTCTCACAATCCAGAACTGCTGGCTCCCAACTGATCGCCTGCCTGCCTTCCTGATTTACCCCTAACGGCTTCTGTCTGCCAGCCTGATTGATGCCTAAGTGCTCCCTGCCAGCCTGTTTGACCCTAACTGCCCTCCTCTGCAGTCCCCCCCAACTGCCCTTCCCTGCAGGATTGGTCACCCCCAACTTCCCTCCTCTGCCAGCCTGGTCACCCCTAACATCCCTACCCTGCAGGCTTGATCGCCTCCAACTGCCCTCCCTTGCAGGCCTGGTCCCTCCCAACTCCCCTCCCCTGCAGGCCTGGTACCCCCCAACTGCTCTCCCCTGCAGGCCTGGTACCCCCCAACTGCCCTTCCCTGCAGGACTGGTCATCCCCAACTTCCCTCCTCTGCCGGCCTGGTCACCCCTGACTTCCCAGCAGGCTTGATCGCCCCCTACTGCCCTCCCCTGCAGGCCTGGTCCCTCTCAACTGCTCTACCATGCTGGCCTGATCGCCCACAACTGCCCTCCCTTGCAGGCCTGGTCCTCCCAACTGCCCTTGCCTACTGGCCATCTTGTGGTGCCCATCTTGTGTCCACATGGGAGCAGGATCTTTGACCATATGGGGGCAGCCATCTTGTGTGTTGGAGTGATGGTCAATCTGCTCTTTTATTAGGTAGGATAGCGGCTGGTGCATGGGTGGGGTCCAGCTGGTTTGCCCCGAAGGCTGGAGGTTCCCTTGGGCGTGGGGCGGCCTGGGCAAGGAGCCTATTCTTGTTCTTTGGGATTTTTCCATCACTGAATAAAAGGATACGTACTTTGGGACAATCCTCTCAAGATACAATATTCCAGTTGCACCCATGTGAGGATGATAGCGCCTCTCAGAGGGAGGGAGCCCACAGACGGGGAGCAGGGAATTCTGAACACCAAAGCAATGACAGAGATGGTAAGCCTTTCCTTCACACCCCTTCTCAGGTGGCCTGCAGTCCGGGCATCTGCTGGACCTTTACCACTTGCTGCCCTGGGTCCTGCTAGGTGGTGTGCAGGACTGCCTGGGCCTGGAGGGAGTCACTCCCCTCCCAAGCCACTCCTGATACAACTCCTGCACACGGGTGCTGTTCTCCGGGGGCCACACTGGGATGGCAGCGCAGATGCCTTTCATCAGCTGCAGCAGTGCCCTGTCTGCACACCTGTCCTCCGCCTGGCCCTGGCCCTGCCACTTAGGCATGCCCGGACCTCCACAAAGTGGCGGGGAACTTGCCCCTCTACAGCTTCAGGACCACTTCTGGATGTTCTAAAGCTGTAAGCAGCCGCAAAGTGTAGCAGAACCTCTCCGTCCCTTTCAAGAGTGACCTCCTGGAAGTCTTTGTTCCTCAGGGTGTGGTAGGTGAGCACTCGCACGTCCTTGTTGAACAGCTCCTTGGCCACATGCCGGAAGATGTGCACCAAGTACCCAATGGAGCTGGCACCTTCGTGGAGCCTCACCTCCTCCTCCTTCATGTCTCCAAACAGTATCCACAGTGGCATCATTCGAGGTCACTTTGGTCCATTATCTGGACAATTTCACCCGAGGTTAAAATGCAGTCAACACCCCAGGAACTATGCAAAGCAATGGGAACATCTTCTCAAAGGGCCCCAAGTGTCTTGTCATAACACAGGTCCACAGTGTTGTGGAAAATCTTGTCTGGGGACAGGTTCTGCCCTCTGGTGAAGTAATCCTTCACCAGGGAGCCCTTGATCCGCTGGGAAGTCTTGGCCTGCAGAGGTGGGAGGTAATGAGGAAACGCAGCATGTGCTCTGCATATTGGACCTAGCCGGGGCGGGCAGAGGTCAGGATGGGTAGCCGGAGTTCTTCCTCACGGTGCTGGCAATATCGACACACTAATTCCTGCTGACTCTCCAGGATGCCTAAGTCCGTAGCTATCTTCATTTCAAAGACAATGCACCCTAAGGCTTTTGAGGAAGCCGCAGAGCCTTCTGGATGCATCAGTGACACTGAGGCTGAATTTAGCAGCAAAATAAGAGACTAAGGACACACGGACACTGCCAGCACCTTGTGCTGTGAGGTATCACATTTCTTATTAAGGTTCAGAACACGGAAGAAGTCCTTAGTGTTCTGCTGAGAAACTTGCCGACTCCTTCCTCTGCAGTCACACAACTGTCACACTCCAGGCAGTCATTCAGAAATATTTTGGCATCAGTCAACTTATGGAATTCTCCATTCTCTCCGTTCTTCTGAGCCAGACTCCGGACACTGACTGCGACATTCTCTTGATCATTGGTTTTTCTTCTTTTTACTACATTCCTTCCATGTCAATGATCACACTTCATCTGGAACTGCGCAGGCGGGACTGGCTCAAGTCACCTGGACGAAGCACGGGAGAGCAGTCACTTCTGATCGCCCCTGGCACTGAAGGCGGTATCCTTTCTTCCTTGTGGAGCTTCTAGGGAGGAGGGGAAGCAGCCACAATGCCTGAGGCTGATTTCCAGGAAGAGGCAGCGCTGTCCGGATCATGCAGGTGGCCCTGGTCCGTTGGTGCCTGTCCTGTCCTCTGGAGATTGAAACTGCAGGACTACTAAGGGAGCCAGTCCCCAGTTAGGGCCCTCCACCGCCATCCATCTATTGGAGCCTCAGGGCAGGGAGGAGAGACCAAGAGGTCTGACTTGTGCCCACTTGCTAGTCCCCAGTTCCACCCTGCCTCTGCCATTGATTGATTAGAGTCTGAGGGCCAGGAGGAGACCAAGAGTATATGCCTTCCAGCCGCTCACCAGTCACTGCTACCATGGACTGATCAGAGCCTGGGGGACCCCAGTTCCCCAGTTAGCCATCTCCTGATCAATTGGAGCCTGAGGACCAAGGGAATGAACCAATCATTTGGTCATCCTGGTCGTCACAGCCTCAGGCTTTTTATACATATAGATAGGATTTTAAACGTTTTGACATCTTTAACTGGGTATCTCAAAGAAATCACAAATTTAATGTCTCACACTGGAGTTGTACTAACTTCTAAATCAGGTTCTTTTCTAGTGTTTAAACAAACCAGGAAACTGTTAAATGCTAATCTCACTTATTCTCATATTCTGTATGGACAAATCTCTCAGATTTTCTCTCTGAAAATATTCTTGAATCCATTCATTTCTGTTCAACTGCACTACAGCCATTCTATTCCAAATATGACTTTTCTTCTCACCTTTGACCTCATACCATTCTTTACAACAGTGTTTCCCAAAGTGTGGTACGCGTACCCCCAGGGGTATGGGAAAAGTTTGGTGGGGATATGCACTTGCACCGTGCTTAGCTGCGCCTAATTCTACGTTCTAATGAGTACGAGGGGTACTCAGCGTTACGAAAATTATAGAAGGGGTACACATATGTCAGAAGTTTGGGAAACACTGCTCTACAACAATCTATATTAATAAAAGGGTAATATGCTAATTAGACTGAACAGACTGGGTGTCTTCCAGACATCATTCCGGACACCTTCCTGACAAAGCCAGGGCCCAGGCGAAACAGCCCAGGGTCCTGGGTGCCTGCGGCTGGACAGAAGGAAGGAAGCCAGGGTCCCGGGTGCAGGGGCTGAGGCAGAGGCAGTTAGGGGTGATCAGGCAGGCAGGCAGAGTGGTTAGGGCTATCAGGCCGGAAGGGGAACAGTTAGGGATGATCAGGCCACCAGGGGAGCAGTTAGGGGTTATCAGGGATCAGGTCAGCAGGGGAGCAGTTAAGGAAATCAGGCTGACAGGGGAGCAGTTAGGGACAATCAGGCTGGCAGGGGAGCAGTTAGGGGCAATCAGGCAGACATGCAGAGGTGGTTAGGGGCAACCAGGCAGGCAGGCAAATGGTTAGGAGCCAATGGTCCTGGATTGTGAGAGGGTGCAGGCCAGGAGGGACCCCCTCCCATGCATGAATTTTGTGCATCGGGCCTCTAGTGCTTTTATAAAAGTCAAATCTTACCAAAACTCACCCACACTCTCTTCCTCTCCTTTCCTCACTCTCCTTTTCTACTTTGTAAAACATTTAAATGAAACTTCATTACTCAGGCTAAAGTTCCAAAATTCTGAGGATGGTCTTGCTACAAGGCCCAACCTAGTGGATCCGCCTACCTTTCTAGCTTCACCTCACATCTTATATTCTGTTATCACTGGGCCTCTTTTCAGTTTCAGGAAATGCCCATGTGTCTTCCACCTCAGACATACCTGCCATTTATTCTTGTTTTGTTTTTTAAATATATTTTTATTTTAGAAAGGAAGGGAGAGATAGAAACATCAACAATGAGAGAGAATCACTGAATGGCTATCTCCTACACATCCCCACTGGAGATAGAGCCTGCAACCCAGGCATGTGGCCAGAATGGGAATTGAACCATGACCTCTTGGTTCATAGGTTGAAGATCAACCATTGAGCCACACCAGCTGGGTCCATGCCGTTTATTCTTACTGAAAAGACTCTTTCACCTAATTTTCCTTTGAATATTATATAAATATCACATTTTTTTTTTAAAAAGACTTCTATCATTTCCTTATAATTCCTAAAATTTTATTACTCTAGTTCTTATACCACAAACTTGTTATAGTTACAATTTTATATTTATTCACAATGATTTGATTCCTGGCTGCTGCTTCCACTAGGCTATAAGTACCATAAGAGCAGAGTCATGTATTTTGCTTATTATTTAAACCCTAGAGACAAGTACTGTGCCTGCCATACAATAGACTCAAATATTTGCTGAAGTATAAAATGAATAAATGGTTATAAATATGTCTTAGATTTACTTCACCTTTCCTTGGATCCAATTTGCCACTATTATAAAAGTATAGAGAGATGGTCACTACAGAATTAAGTTTTTAGATTATTTTCTTAAAATTGACAAAACAACATAAAAATTTAAATCTTTCTAAAACTAAAATATATATGTCCAATGAGAATCCCAAAGGTTTAAGATACATTTCTTAAACTAGCTAAACCAATTTATAGTTTGGCATCCTGCATGCCCCCAAACATGTGCCCTGACCATAACCTCCTTCTTCATAGGTTGACACTCAACTATTGAGCAAAACTGGCTGGGCTCAAAGGTGCTATTTTAAATCACTGGGTAAAAAATGATTTATTTAATAAACTAGCTCTCTCAGAAGTATTTGTCTGGAAGAAAAACATCAATTTTTGTCTTACACTATATAGAAAAATAATTCCAAATGGAATAGATTTTTAAAAAAACATTTAGAAAATAATCCTATATAAATAAAAGCCTAATATGTTAAGTGTTGGACCATTTGTTTGAACTGTCGCTATGATGCATACTGACCAACAGGGGGCAGACACTCCGACCAGTAGGTTGGCTTGGTGCTGGGATCCGGCTGATTGGGACTGGGTGAGAGGAACTGGACATGCCTGGAGCCCTTTCATGGTAGCTGTCCGGCCCCAATCGTGCACCAGTGGTGTCCCTTGGCCTGGCCTGTGCCCTCTTGCAATCCGGGACCCCTCGGGGGATGTCAGAGAGGCTGTGTCAGCCCGATCCCCGCAAACCAGGCTGAGGGACTCCACTGGTGCACTAATCCGTGCACCGGGCTCTAGTTTAGGATAAAGAAGGATAATTTAGCTTTTTGAAGTACTAGTGACAGAGCAGTGAAATAATAAAACTACATTCTGATGCAACTGACATTCTAGTATAAGACAGAGATTAAACAGTACTCAATAATACACAGAAGGCATATCAGGTTGTAATAAGTACAGTAAAAAAGTAACAAAACTTAGGAACCAGTGGATAAAGAGATATTATAGAGGTAGGGTGACATATCAACAGAGGCCTGAAGAAATGGGAGCATGAGACAACAGGCACATATTCGAGAAGAGCATTCCAGGGACAGGGGTTGGCACATGCAAAATCCCTGAAGTGAGGGTTGCTTTGCTCAGGAACAGCAGAAAGAACAGTGGTTAGAATAGAGTGAGCAAGCACCTCACACCTGTTAGAATGGCTTTTATTAAAAAAAAAAGACAAGAAACATTAAGTGTCTGAAGAATGACTGGCATTTTCAAGATGTTCTCTGTTTGTGGCACATGGACCATCTCAGGTGCTACATAAATATTTGTTAGTTGAATGAATAAACACATTATGCTTAAGATAAATGTGTCTATTCCTTAAAAACACCAATGTCCTATTTCCTTAATGAAGCAATTCCTAAATAGTCAAATCATTAAGCTAAAAACTACATTTATTTGGGTAGCAGAAGGTACAACTAAGTTTAAGATTTTTGAAATACCTTCACTGTCTTCTGGATTTTCTTCTTCATTAGAGGCTTCAATATCTTCATCTTCCTGAGCAGAAACGGTGGAAGCTACACTTTCACATTGAGATACATCTCGTTCTTCACGAGGTTTTCGTGAAGTCTAGAGTAAAAAAAATATTAATTATGATTGAAATAACTAAAAGGAAAAAAGCCTTTTCCTATTTAAAATCAGAATTCACAAATACATACACACATACTAAACAAGAAGGCTGTATATGTGACAGCTGCTCTGGTTAGAGTACAGTTATCTCCAGATAACCATTAACTGGTCTTTTGTGTAGGTAAATCGCTTTCAACAAATTGATCAAATGTAACATAAGAACAATTTCTTAACTACTCACCACTATACATGCATGAATAGCCCCAAATCAAAAAACTCCTGCTCTTCTCCCCTCCCAAATAATGTATTTTCTAGTAAAAATAACGTAATTTTTTTTAATAAAAGTAAGTTGGAATGTGATATCTTCACATGCAAGAATGTAATATATCCCCAAGCATTTTCTTCACTATATGATAATATTCTTTTTTTTTTCATTAATCCTCACCCAAAGATATGTTTTCATTGATTTTATTTTTTTATTTTTTATTTTTGTATTTTTTGTATTTTTTATTTTGAAAGACATGGCCTCCTTTATTATTATTTTTTTAATTTTTATTGTTTTCATTGATTTTAGAGGAGGGGTGAAAGAGAGAGAGAGAAACATCAATGTGAG
Organism: Pipistrellus hanaki; assembly: GCF_964339955.1. NCBI lineage: Eukaryota > Metazoa > Chordata > Mammalia > Chiroptera > Vespertilionidae > Pipistrellus > Pipistrellus hanaki. Next base: position 48,423,000 of record NC_140518.1, read on the forward strand.
AGAAACATAAAAAAGTTGTCTCGTGAGCACACCCTGATACAAGACCGAACCTGCAACCTAGGTATGTGCCCTGTCTGGGAATTGAACCCACAACCTTTTGGTGTATGGGGCAATGCTCCAACGAACTGAGCCACTTGGTCAGGGCCAATAGAATTCATTAAATTTCAATGTAATAATTCAAGTACACGAATACATAAATCCTATTTATCTTCCACTGAGCTTTAACATTCCACTGTCATGTTTTCTTGAAATCTTTCTTAAAAAAGATAAAACACTCTAGACCAGCAGCCACCAACCTTTTGTACCTCGCAGACCACTAGTGGTCTGTAGACCAGCAGTTGGAGACCACTGGTCTAGACCAACTGAAGCCTGCTGCTCCTATTATTCCAGTTGTAATTAAAATTATCTGAACAAGAAGTTTTAAAGACATTTGTGATGATAATTTCATGTCAACTTGGCTGGATCGTAGTACCCAGATCAAATGTTATCCTGGATGTGTTCATGCATGTGTTTTTTTTTTGGTACCAGATTAATATTTAACCAATAGGCTTCTGAGTTGAGTAGATTATCTTCCATAATGTGGGGAGAGTCTCATTCAACCAATTGGAAGCCTTAGAACTAGATTGATGGCTACTGGAAATTTGTTATCAGACTGTAGCTCTTCTGAGTATGCAGCCTATCATCCTATCCTGTTGGATTTTGTATCCACTTAGCCTCCAAAATCATGAATCAATTTCTTAAAATAAATTAATATTGCCCTGGCCTGGTGTGACTCAGTTGGAATGTCATCCAGTATACTGCAAGGTTGGGAGGTTCAAGACCCAGTGGGAGAATATACCAAATTTGTGGGTTCCATCCTCAGTCAGGATGCATACAGGAGGCAATCCATTAATGACCCTAATGGCAGAACAACCCGAACAACTGCTGGGCCAGTCACTATGAGGTGCACTGACCGCCTCTCGGTCCCTTCCCCCAGCAGTCAGGCACCGATCACCCAATGGCAAACGGGGAACCAGAAGTGGGTGGCAGTGGGGGGCAGCTGGGGAAGATAGACCTGATGCAGGACAGGCTTAGGGACTATACCCATGCATGCACTGGGCCTCTAGTTCTATCTAATAAAGAGGAATATGCAAATTGACCATCACTCCAACACATAAGATGGCTGTCCACATGTGGTAAAAGATGGCTGTTCCCAAGATGGCTGACACAGATGGCCAGCAGGGGAAGGCAGCTGTGGGGGACCAGGCCTGCAGGGGAGGGCAGTTGGGAGAGACCAGGCCTGCAGGGGAGAGTAGTTGGGGGAGAACAGGCCTGCAGGGGAGGGCAGTTAGTGGTGACTGGGCCAGCAGAGGAGGGAAGTTGGAAGGGACCAGGCCTGCAGGGAAGAGCAGTTGGAGGGGACCAGGCTGGCAGGGGAGGGCAGATGGGGGGGACCAGAACTGGAAGGGAGGGCAATTGGGGGGGAGGGGGCCCCCAAGGCGAGCAGGGGAGGGCAGTTAGGGGCAATTAGGCCAGCAGGGGAGTTGCTAGGTGGTGATCAGGCTGGTAGGCAGAGCACTTAGGGACAATCAGGCAGGCGGGTAGGTGAGCTGTTGGGAGCCAGTAGTCCTGGATTGTGAGAGGGATGTCCAACTGCCCACTGGGATTGGGCCTAAACCGGCAATCGGACATGCCTTGAAAGGTCCCAGATTGAAGAGCGTGCAGGCTGGGCTGTGGGACATCCCCCATTTCCCCCCGTGCTCGAATTTCGTGCACTGGCCCTCTAGACCTATATAATAAATAGCTAATATGTTAATGAGACCTGACAGTGGAATGACCTTCCGGAATGACCTTCCAGAATAACCAGTGAATGGGCAGTGGGGTTGCAGGGCCATAAGGCAGCAGAGGCTGCAAAAGCCTACCCTTGCACAAATTTTGTGTATCGGGCCTCTAGTTTAGTATAGAAACAAATACCTCTTTTCTTAAATTTATCAAATTTTAGCCTTAAATGAATCACTTTCAGCACTCATTCCAGAGGTGCAGCACCTTTACTTCTTCACATATCACTGCCTCCAGAATGCGGTCATCCTCCAAATCAGTAACAGTTATTCTACCTTTTAATTGTCTGTGATCAGTGTCTTTCACACCATTAGCAACATTAGCAAGCACTCTTAAGGACATATTTATGTTTTAAAGTTGTGCTAACTGTCCATTTTGCTAGCAATAAAAGCTAAACAAACACACACTCACAAAAACATTCACAGCTCAATTTCAGGAGATGTTAACAATGTAAGGGTTAATGTAAGATGAGCATTGTCTCCTTTGTCTAGGCCAGGGGTCTTCAAACTACGGCCCGCGGGCCACATGTGGCCCGCAGAGGAGTCTGATCCGGCCCGCCAGGTGTTTTGGGCAGTGAGCACAGCCGAGGTGTTACAGTAGGAATTAGTAGTTCATATAGTCCGGCCCTCCAGCTCTCTGAGGGACCGTGATGTGGCCCCCACTTTAAAAAGTTTGAGGACCCTTTGAGACCACTTTTGTCATGCTAACGTATCAGCATGAAAGGGTTGTCAGGTTGAGAACTGAAGTTTTGTTCTGTAACTGAAACATTTTTTTCATGAACATCTTGGCAAATGGCTCGAGATGAGAGACATTCGAGAACCCAGGTTTGATTGTAGTCTTGAGCTCATGGAACCCTCAAAGAGCTCTGTAGACTTTGAGAATATTAAAACTTCCTTATTAAGGAATTTTCATTAATCTTATACTTTCTGGTTTTTAACATTTATCCCGTATAACATTTCTCTAAGAAAATGCTTTGTAATACACCAAATCAATTCATCCAAAATTGTCAAGAGCACTCAAAGTTTTAAATTTAAATTCCCAAATGATTCCATTTAAAAAATCCAGTCTACAGTAATTCAAATGTACTGAATTCTCATTACTACTAACAGAAGTTTTATTCCTTGGGCAGTAAGTAAATAGTCAACTTGTGCCAAGAAACTAGTATATCTTTAACAGGTAAATGCAATAAATAAAAATATAAGCTACAAAAGTTTTTCTCAAAACCTATCTTTGAAGCTCAAAAAACAAACAAAAAACTGTAAGTAAAAATCAGTAAGAGATTCACCATGCTTGATATACTCACTTTCTGCTTATGCTGCTGCAAAAGGTTGTCAAGATTATGTCGCCTTTTATAGTTAAAATAGAAGTTTTTACATTGAGCTTCACTTTTAGTTCCCACCATTTTGGCAATTGCTGCCCAGTTACGACCATGTTCTACTAGACCTGAATTTTAAAAAAAGAACAAATGTTAATGAACAGTAGTAACCTGATAAAGCAAACAAGAGAAATAATAAACTTAATCATTGTATTCACAGTCATTAACACAAAGTGTTTTCAATTACTCATTGATATACTAGTATTTCAATACTTACTGAAATATGTATTGACACAAAACTCACTGAACAGCTCTATTTAAAACATGCTCATGAAAGCCCTGGCCAGGGAGCTCAGTTAGTTTGAGCACTGTCCTAGTATGCCAAGGTTGCAGGTTTGATTCCCCCATCAGGGCACATACAAGAATCAACCAATGAATGCATAAGTGGAACAACAACAACAATAAAAACAAACAAACAGAAGCATAGTAAATTAACAGTGGATACAAAGTAACAGTTCAAACTCTTATAAACTGACCGGGAAGGTATTTTTAAACCTTTGGAAACACAGTATCAATATAGTTAATAATATAATCCTTTTTTTTAAATATATATTTTATTGAATTTTTTACAGAGAGGAAGGGAGAGAGATACAGAGCTAGAAACATCGATGAGAGAGAAACATCAACCAGCTGCCTCTTGCACACCCCCCACCGGGGGGATGTGCCCACAACCAACGTACATGCCCTTGACCGGAATCGAACCTGGGACCTTTCAGTCCGCAGACCGACGCTCTACCACTGAGCCAAACCGGTTTCGACAATAATATAATCCTTTCTAATAAAAGAGAAACATGCAAATTGACCATTCCTCCGCTATACCCACAAGTCACACCCACCAGCCAATCAGGGCAAGTATGCAAATTAAGATGGTGGTTAATTTGCATATCCAGGCCAGAGTGAAGACTAAAGACGGCATAGGAAGAAGCCAATTTTTGCAGAAGGGAGTGAAGCTGCGGAAAAGCAAGCAAGCAAGGCTGCAAAGAATGAAGGGAAGCAGGCAGGCTAGGGGAGAAGGGAGAGAAGCCAGCGGGGCTGTGGAGAAGGAAGGGAAGCAGGCAGGGCAGAGAGGACCGCAGCTGGAAGCCCTATTGTAGGAATCTTCCTGCAAAGGACCTCTAGTTTACACTAATAAAAGAGAAACATGCAAATTGACCACTCCACTATGCCCACCAGCCAATCAGAGCAACTATGCAAATTAACCCAACAAAGATGGCAGTTAATTTGTATACACGGACAAAGAGTGAAGACTTAAAACATCATAGAAGGAAGAAAAAGGGGAAAGCGGAAAGCAGGGAAGTAGTGACAGTGGGAGGGAAAGCACAGGGCAGCGATGGAAGTGGGAAGAAAAGCACTGGGCGGCAGTGGCAGCAGGGAAAGCGCGGGATGGGAGCGGCAGAGGAGGGAGGGCATGGTAGTGCAGGAGGCAAAGCATGGGGTTGGGGCAGTGGCAATAGGAGAGAAGGGAAAGCATGGGGTGGCAGCGGTGGTGGGAGGGAAGCCCACAGGAAGTCATGTTCTTGCAGGAATCTTCCTGCAAAGGGCTAAGTGTCCAGTCATCTGGTCAGCCTTTCAACCAATCAAAGCATAATATGCTAATGATATGCTAAGGCAGCTCAACTGCTTGCTATGACATACACTGACCACCAGAGGGCAGACGTTCCGACTGGTAGGTTAGCTTGCCGTTGAGGTCCAGCAGATTGGGATTGAGCAAGATGGGATGGATATGCCCTGGAGTCCTCCCACAGTCACCCGCCTCCACCAGCTGGCCAACCTCCCATGTCTCTTCCCAACCCCAATAGTGCACCGGTGGGTCCCTCAGCATGGCCTGCATCCTCTCGCAATCTAGGACCCCTTGGGGGATGATAGAGAACCAGTTTCACTCGATCCTGCTGGCCACGCCAAGGGACCACAATTGTGCACGAATTCATGCACTGGGCCTCTAGTAATTAATAATACAAGAATACACTGTGTTTTATGTATTCACAGCTATAAACCTACTTTTGCCCATCCTGTATTTATTATATGTATGTATACACACATACAAGATTCCATGGATCATCAGAATGTCTTCAGTCCATTCACAATCAAGAAATGTTGTAGGAAAAATTAACCATTTGAAAAAAATCTGTTGTAACCCAAAGCATCACAGAAATCTATGCCATCTGAAACTTTTAAATCAAATAATATATATACGCATAAATACACATGTTGAAGGAATATGGGTATGAAAATGCATATATACATAAGAGTTACCCAGCCAGAGATATACTTTAAATACAGGTGTAACCAAACAAAAATTTACAGTATAAATTTAAGAATTTATAGAAAAACACCAGTTTTTCAAGGTTAATTCCAGTAGCTTCTTTAATAATTGCTGGAAAATCACTTCATAATCTTACTCAATATATGAATAAGAGATGAAAAGAGTAGTGACTAAAGAGTCACTGAAAAAGATTATGATATGGCTAATATCCACTTACTTCACTAGGAAATTATTTTAATTAAGGTATTAGATGTCTACCTATCTTACCATTGCCACCCCCCAACCAACTCCCATACATGCCCTCACCACCCAGTGTTTTGAGTCCATTGGTAATGCTTATATGCATGCATACAAGTCCTGCGGTTGATCTCTTATCTCCCCCACCTCTCTCTAAATTTCCCACTGCAATTTGACAGTATGTTTTATGCTTTACTGTCTCTGTATCTATCTTTAGTTCAACCGTTTATTATGTTCTTTATTATCCATAAGTGAGTGAGATCATGTGGTATTTTTCTTTCATTGACTGGCTTATTTCATTTAGCATAATGTTCTCCAATTCTGTCCAGGTTGCTGCAAATGGTAAGAATTCCTTCTTTTTTTTATGGCAGCATAGTATTCCATTGCGTAGATGTACCATAGTTTTCTGATTCAGTCATCTGCTGATGGGCATCTAGGCTGATTCCAAATCTTAGCTATTGTAAATCGTGCTGCTATGAACACAGGGATGCATATATAGTTTCATATTGGTATTTTAGTTTCTTAGGATATATTCCTAGGAGAGGGATTACTAGGTCAAATGGGAATTCCATTTTTAGTTTTTTGAGGAAACTCCATACTGTTCTCCACAGTGGCTGCACTAGTCTGCATTCCCACCAACAGTGCACAAGGGTTCCTTTTTCTCCACATCCTTGCAAACACTTGTCCTCTGATTTGTTCTTTTTTTGGTGTCCTGTAGTTTTCTGCGTATAGGACTTTTACCTCCTTATTTAAGTTTATTCCTAGGTATCTTAATTTTTTTTTGGTGTGACGGTAAATGGGATTACTTGAGTCTCTCTTCCTGTAAGTTCACTATTGGTGTATAGAAATGCCATAGATTTCATAGCATTAATTTTGTATCCTGCTACATTGCCAAATTCATTCATTAAGTATATTAGTTTTTTTATGGAGTCTTTCAGGTTTTTTATGTACAATATCATGTCATCTGCAAATAAGGACAGCTTTACTTCTTCTTTTCCAATTTGGATACCTTTTGTTCTTCTTGTCTGATTTCAATGGCTAGTACTTCCAGTACTATGTCAACCGGGAGTGGTGAGAGTGGGCATCCCTGTCTTGTTCCTGTTTATGGTTTTAGATTTTGCCCATTGAGCATGATGTTAGCTGTGGGTTTATCATATTATATAGCTTTTATTATGTTGAGATATGATCCTTCTATTCCCACTTTATCGAGAGTTTATATCAAGAAAGGGTGTTGGGTTTTGTCAAATGCTTTTTCTGCATCAATTGATATGACTATGTGATTTTTATTTCTCAATTTGTTTATGTGATGTATCACATTTATTGATTTACGGATATTGTACCATCCTTGCATTCCTGGGATAAATCCTACTTGGTCATGGTGTATGATCTTTCTGATGTACTGCTGGAGCCAATTTGCTAGGATTTTGGCATCTATGTTCATGAGAGATATTGGCCTAGGCTTCATTGAAGGAGCTTGGAAGTGTTCCTTCCTCTTGAATTTTTTGGAATAGTCTGAGGAGGATAGGTTTTAGTTCTTCCTTGAATGTTTGGTAAAACTCTCCTGTGAAGCCGTCTGGCCCTGGGCTTTTGTTTGCTGGAAGCTTTGATGACTGCTTCAATTTCTTCCATAGTTAATGGCCTACTGAGCTGTTTAGATTCTTCCTGATTGAGTTTTGGAAGGTTATATTTCTTCTAGGAATATGTCCATTTCCTCGAGGTTGTCCAGTTTGTTGGAATAGTTGTTCGTAGTATTTTTTTTAAAATATATTTTATTGATTTTTTTACAGAGAGGAAGATAGAGAGTTAGAAACATCGATGAGAGTCATCCATCAGCTGCCTCTTGCACACCCCCCACTGGGGATGTGCCCGCAACCAAGGTACATGCCCTTGACCAGAATTGAACCCGGGACCTTTCAGTCCCCAAGCCGACGCTCTATCCATTGAGCCAAACCGGTTTCGGCTGTTCGTAGTATTTTTTAACAATCCTTTATATTCCAGTGGGGGTTGTTGTTATTTCACCTCTTTCATTTCTGATTTTTTTTTATTTGGGTCCTCCTCTCTCTTTGCTTCTTGGTGATCCTTGCTAGAGGTTCATCAATCTTGTTTATCCTGTCAAAGAACCAGCTCTTGGTTTTGTTGATCTTTTGTATTGTTTCTTTGGACTTTATGTCTTTTATCTCCTCTCTGATCTTTATTATTTCCTTCTGCTTACACTGGGCTATTCTTTTTGCTCTTTTTCTAACTCTTTGAGATATAGGATTAAGTAATTTATTATTGTTTCTTGTTTTTTGCAGTAGGCTTGTAGAGCTATGAACTTCCTTCTCAAGACTGCTTTCGCTGTGTCCCAAAGATTTTGGATTGTTGTGTTTTCATTGTCATTTGCTGACATGATGTTTTTTATTTCTTTCTTGATCTCTGTGGTAACCTAGTCATTGCTTAATAGCATGACCTAGCCGGTTTGGCTCAGTGGATAGAGCATCGGCATGTGGACTGAAGGGTCCTAGGTTCGATTCCAGTCAAGGGTACATGCCTGGGGTTGCCCACTCAATCCCCAGTAGGGGCGTGCAGGAGGCAAGCGATCAATGATTCTCTCATTATTGATGTTTCTATCTCTCTCTTCCTCTCCATTCCTCTCTAAAATCAATAAAATATATTTTAAAAAATAAGATAAAAAGTTAAACATGTAATCATGACAAATCACAAATTTTCTAATCATGGCAAACTTCAAATAAAAGAACACTGCTGTATTTTTTATAAAGCTGGTTTATATAATACTTAAATGTATCACTCATTACCTGGTAAATAGCAAATAAATGAAATGTATCATTAAAAGTCAAGCTATTTACAATAAACTCTCTAGAATTATAAGGTAAATACTTAACTCCCTCAAAAATTGGTTAATCTCTCAAAAATTATTATATTTGAAAACAATGGGTGGATGGGGCCTTCCTCTGCACAGCAATTGATCGTGGAGCCCCGTCTGGGTAGCCTGGATCTCTCTTTGAGGAAATTTATATTTTCATATTACATTTTACTAATTTTCTTTCATCTCTGACACTTCTATTATAGAGAAAAGGCAAATAGCAATATTAAAGTATTTCCCCTAATTAATTTCCTTTCAATGTGCACAAATTAGTGCACTGCGCCACTAGTTATTAATAATCTTAAAAACAAAACAAAACAAAACTTGAAGAATCTGAACTATTGTTTACCTTTTTTAGCAACTTCCATTTCTTCTTCTGTCCACCGAGAAGTTTCTACAGGCTCTGTAGAAACTAAAATAAAGAGAGAAAAACCCAATAAGGTAGAGAAAAATTAACCCAAATCCTTCATTGACAGATTATATGGCCCAGACCACATAATTTTTAACCTATTTATCTGACATTTGGTGAAAGAATCTAAAGAAATAAGATGGCATCAGCCTCTTCCCCTACCAAACTAACGGGGAAAATGCAACACCTCCGTGATCTTTCTTAATGTTTTTTAAAGTTCGTCCATATCTGCATGTTTGATTACAATTAATTTATTTCTAAGAAGTCCCACTTTGCCCAGTGCCTTCCCAATCATTAGAGCTCCATCCTTCCCTAATGAAGAGTCAGAGGAAGAAACAGCACTCCACCTGCTGGTCCAGGCACAGTCCTCTCCCTTTCTCTGAGTCCCCATCTCTTCCTCTCTCGGAGGCTCTTATATTCATCTTCCGTGCCTGACATCTAGTAAACACGAATGAGTCACGAACTGAACACTTTCTCTTTTACTTTAGAAATAAAATTGAGACTATTAGGCCTAAAATGAGTGCCTGCTATATTCCCCTTCTCAATAGTATGTACTACCATCCACCCAGTCACTCCAATTAGTAACAGGATCGTCAGACTAGTCATTTTTGAATCCTTCCTCCCATTTACCACTCACATCCAATGATGTGTGTCAATTCTAATAACCTGAATCCACCTCTCCCTGCCTGGGCTGCTGCATGCATAATGCTGCCCTTCTACAATAGCTGATCCCTCTTCCTCCAGGCCTTCTTCTCTCTAATCTGAGCTCCACAATGTCACTAGATATATCTGAACAACAATCTAATCAAAGCACTCTGCTATTTAAAAACTTTGTAAGCAATGCAGCATATAATTCAAATAAGACCCTTTGTGATCTGCCTCTGCCCCCATCCTCTTGTCTACTATTTCCCTCACATTATTCTTGCCATTCCTAGAACTTGTATTTTCTTTCATATTTAATCTTACAGTAAAGTTAGAGTATCAATGGTGGTATTAGACATTAATATAATCCTTTACAAACTAATGAGACAATACTTAGTAACAAAGACAAATGCTTTTAACTGTTGGACTCAATATTCAGAATTCATTTCTATAGAAAATAATTTAACAAAGAAAATGTTGTATGAATTTTTAAAAATTACAGTGCTATGTTATCTTAAAAGGAGGCAGAAGATAACAAAAGGGAATGGGTCAGGAAATTGTGCCTCAGGGCACAATTCTAACATTTGATAGTCATCAGAGTAAAATTAAAGATGACTTAGAAACTAAAAAATATTCATATGTGCCATGTTAAAATATCAGAAAACAAAGTAGCATGTACATTAGGATTATAAGTAAGTAAAAAGAAAGCTAGACTTGCAAAGTATTTCTAGATTTGCATATTCCTCCTTAGTTTGGTGGCAGAAGAGGCTGATGCCATCCTATTTCTTTGGGAAACAGAATCCCAAACAAAAGTGTGGCCTGATAACTCCATCCACCCACTCACTGGGTTCTGGTGGCGGCGGCAGAGGCGGAGGGGGCTCCTCGGTGGCGGCTGCAGCTGCAGCACTGGCAGCAGCGGCTTCATTTGTCATGGACCTGGTGATCCGGCCCTTTCGGCGGCCCTGACTATTGGCAGTCTTTCGTCCCCGAGGTATGGCCTGTTCTCTCTCCTCAGTTTCTTCTGCTATACCTTCTGTTTTGTCCTTTTCCTTAGTATTTTCTCTGAAAACAAAAGTGAATGAAAAGTTTGTGTGATTTAAGATATACATATGTCAAAGAAGGCAGCTTTGAAAAATATTTAAATAGAAACTGAATGAAACTAACCAATTCCTTCATTACTAAAACAAAATTCATAAAAAAAATTGTCATGCCCCAATTTTGAGGAGTTTTGACTGATTCAAATTAAGATATTTCACAAAGACTTATTTTATTTGTTTAATGGACTTAATATGTAAACACATTTCAAATCACCTAACTTAGATACCAGAAGACTCTGAGGAAGGAATGAAGCACAGAAACAGCCCAGTGCACCTGCAATGCAGAGGCAGGGGACATGGAAAGGTAGGAGTCCTGGATTTCTGGGTTTTGCTGCAACACAAGTTCTCTCCTTTGTGAAACCAAGAAGCTGAAATGGACACTTCATGCCAGATGCTCTTTCGGTAATACCAGTCTACAATATTGTTTTATTAAAGCAGGCTCTACATTCTTAACCACCTCCAGGACAGGTATGTACAAACAGGGCAGTGTGGCCCAGTAGTTAGGAAAATGGCCTCTGGACCCAGGCTGCCTGGGTTCATACAGAGCTCTATGTGACGACTAGCCCTGTGATGACCTTGGACAAACAACCTTACTCTGTGGAGCTGTTTTTCTCATCTGTAATATGAGGATAATAATAGTATATTTCATAGGGCTGTTGTGAGAATTACAGAAATTAGTTTCTGTAAAATGCTTAGAACAGTGTCTGGAACATAGTAAACTTCGTAGGTGTTTGCTACTATTAAAGCTAAACTTCCGCCCCAATGGGTTTGGCTCAGTTGATAAAGTATTGGACCATGGACTGAAGGTCTCAGGTTCGATTCCGGTCAAGGGCATGTACCTTGGTTGCGGGCACATCCCCAGAAGGGGGTGTGCAGGAGGCAGCTGATCGATGTTTCTCTCTCATTGATGGTTCTAACTATCTTCCTCCCTTCCTCTCTGTAAACAATCAATAAAATATATATATTTTTAAAAAGCTAAACTTCCTTTAGGCTATAACATGTTTATCATAGTCTCAGGCACTTAGGAAAAACACAATAAGTGGTCATTACTATAACAATAGTACTATATGTAATACAACATTTACACCTAAAATTGGTGACTATTGTTCTATATAAACAATGTTTTAACAACGCTGACCTCTGGGGAGACACAATCAACCCAGGCGCTAAGCTCTAAGTCCCCACACCACCGACCCAATATGTACACAAGGAACTAAGTCTCTGAGTGGCAGAATCACAGACTGATTTTATTTCTATTGTACTCTCTTTTTCTAATTTTCTATAATGAGCAAGAATTGCTTTTATAACCTCAAAAACAACCACAAACAAACCAAGAACTCTATTTTATATGAGAGATAAGATAAAGCTGAAATTTAGGTATTATACAAATGAGGTACAAAAAAAGATCATGAGGTATCTTTGAAATCAAAGATTAAATTTGATATAATTCAGTGATAAGTATATATTATTATAGCCTATTCCTTCTTAAGTAATATATACTATGTCTGGCAAATAAACCTCGTAAGCCAAAAGTTATATTTACTGAAATACTCCACTCCTTATTTATGTCAAGTAACTATTCAGTGATTAAAAGCACACATCACATTGATTTTTTTATCTTGTTTTATACCTTCAAAAGATTCAATTTCATTATTTAAAAATAAGTATAACATTTAACTAATTATTTAATTCTAAATATTTAACTTACTTAGAATCCTCCTTTTCATCTTTTTCTTCTTCATCTTTTTTTTCCTCTTCTTTTTTTTCTGTTTTTTCTGCTTTATCTTCCTCTTTTTCTTCTACTTTTTCTTCTTGTGATGGTCGGGCAATTTGCTGCTAGAATAAACCATCATTTATAAAATTCAAAGGTAAAAGAACTAGCTCCTCAAATTCTGATAATGAGTTTTAATAATTATCTATGCAAAAAAATAAATGATTGTTTTATTAATCTTTTACAATGTAATTAGGAATAATGTATTTTCTAAAAAAGTCTAATGCTCTTTAATATATTCTACATATATTGTTTAAAAGGTCAAATAGACAAACACACACACACACACACACACACACACACACACACACACAGTGTTTGAATCCATTAAAGAATCAAAAATGTTAAGATTTCACTAGAAATCTAAGGTTGGTTTTCTCTTTTTGTAACTACTATATCTAATCTGTCAATTAAGCATTTCAACTTTAACTTAAAATTTGATAACCTATATTTTAACAAAACCCATCCCCTTATTATTTGATGTTTACTACATTCTCAATATTTTCATCATAGACTAGAGGCCCAGCACGCATGAAATAGTGCACGGTCAGGGTACCTAGGCCTAGCCTGACCTCCGTCTCATGGCCTCTGCTGCCCTGCGAAGCTACTTGAAGCTCCACGCCCCGGGAATGCTTGCCACGCTCACCGCCCCTCGACTGCACCGCGAGGCTCCCCCAGCGCCGGGACTGCTCTGTGACACTCTCCCCGCCCCGCCACTGCTCAGCAAAACTCCCCCGCCCCACGCCTGCTTCATGAGACTCACTGCCGCCTGCGAAGCAGCCCACCACCGCTGCTCAACAGTCCCCATCCGGTCCCACCCCTGGGTGCCCCTCCTGTCGAGCAGCTGGGGGGGAGGGGCTGGCGAAGAGGGCGGGACCAAGAAGTGCTCCATGCACTTCATGGTGACCTGTGGCCAGTTCCGTTGTGACACTGTGACACCTCCTAGCTCTTTATTTATATTAGGATAATAGTACATGAAACATCTTTATGCTTTTACTCTTTTGGGGGACATTCACTTAATGGAATTAGTAAAAAGCTATGGTAATTTATCAAGACTGAAGTAATTTGGAAAAATAAAAAGAATGTAATAAAGTGAAAAGAAGTAAAGCACAAACATTTCTAAGCTCAAATTACAAATGTGTGTGTGTGTGTGTGTGTGTGTGTGTGTATACGTGATAAGTGTCTGTCCCAACGGTCGCTATGATGTGCACTACCAGGGGGGAGTCGCTCAATGCAGGAGCTGCCATGAGGCACCAGGTCAAGGTGGGTGCGAGCAGGGGCCCAACCGCCCTGCCGATTGCCCTACAGATGGCAACCAGGGGCAGTGGCGGCTGGGAATGGCGCCAGGCGGAAGGCCCAGCCCAACTGATCACCCCACAGGCAGGATGGTAGAGCAGGTGAGGGGGTAGCCACAGAGGGTGCCAGACAGGCTGAAGGACTACAAGGATGGGGGTGTGAGCAGATGCTGCAAGCCTGGGGCTCGAGTTGGGGCCCAATCTCCACAGGCCACCCTGAGAGACCCCACCCGTGCACAAATTCATTCACTGGGCCTCTAGTAATCTCATAAAGGATGAAAGAGGCAGGATAATAAAAAGCTAGAAAAAATAAGTCCAGAGGCATGAAGGCATAGAATAGACTAACAAATCTCGGAGGGGTGGGGATGGGACATAGGAAGAAATAAAGCAAAGAACTTACATATATATATGCATAACGCATGGGCACAGATAATAGTGTGGTGAAGCCCTGGGTTGGGGTAGAGGCTGAGTGGAGAGGGGTAAAGAGAGAGAAAGTGGGGAACATATGTACTATGTCCAACAATAAAATATATATATACTAGAGGTCTGGTGCACAAAATTCATGCCCTCTCTCAGCCGGGCCTGCACCCTCTCGCAGTCCGGAGCCCTCGGGGGATGTCCAACAGATGCTACAGTGGAGCTGTGCTCGCTGGCTGTGAGCCTGGCTTTTGGCTGAGCAGTGCTCTCCCTGTGGGAGCACATTGATCCCCAGAGGGCAGCTCCGCATTGAGCCTCTGCTCCCTGGTGGTCAGTGCATGTCACTTCAATCAGTCATTCCACTGTTGTGCCAAAACCTGCTCTCTAGCATCCCCAGAGGGGTTCCAGATTGTGAGAGGGAGCAGACCAGGCTGAGGGACCCCATCAATGCACAATTGGGCCATGAAGGGACATGGGAGATTGGCCAGCTAAGGAGAGGCCACAGGGAGGGCTCCAGGGCATATCCAGCCCATCTTCCTCAATCCTAATCAGCCAGACCCGAGCATGAAGTTAACCTACCAGTCAGAGCGTCTCTCCCTGGTTATCAATGAACATCATAGCTACTGGCCGACTGTCTGCCCCCTGGTGGTCAGTGCAGATCATAGTGAGTGGTTGAGAGGCCTTAGCATATCATTAACATATTATGTTTTGATTGGTTAAACAGCTGACTGGCCAACTGGACACTTAGCATACTAGGCTTTTTTTATGTGGGATGTTACCCATACAATTAAATTACTACTGGGCATATCATTTATAATTCTAGATCTCAAATAATAGTATTTAAGAGTAGGCTTTTGGTTTCCAATTTTTAATATGTATTCATGGTTTCAACTAAAATTTATAATAAACCACTCATTCTTATCATGGGATGCTAATAAGTTGAACTGTAAAACTGGATTGGGCAGTATCTAACAGCATTTTGAGAGAAGAGTCTAAACTTTTGCCACATCTAAACTTTTGTGATCCCTGAACACAATTTTTAACAAAAATATGATTACCTGTTTAATTTATGATTCTGAGATTAAAAACTCACTTTCAGAATCCTACATAATAAAAGGCTAATATGCAAATACTGACTGGTGGAACGACTGGTCACTCTGATGCACACTGACCAACAGGGGCAGACGCTCAATGCAGGAGCTGCCCCCAGTAATCGGTGCGCTCCACAGGGGGAGAGCTGCTCCGGAAGCAGCTCATGGCCGGAGAGTGCAGCCGCAGTGACAGGAGTTCCTCCTGCCGCCGGACATCCCCTGAGGGCAACCAGACTTGGAGAGGGCGCAGGCCAGGCAGAGGGACCCCCTTCTCTGAATGCACAAATTTGGTGCACCGGGCCTCTCATAAATAATAAGCAAGGCACTTTATGGCAATAATAGGTTGATAATCTATTTTCAACCGGAAAGCAGGTTTTAGCCTGACAGTGTAATGACTGGTTGCTGTGACATTCCAAGCTCACAAACTTGGAATCTTTAGATCATTAGTTTACTATGCATAAGAAGGGGAGGGAAGGGAGAAGCAGGCAAAAACTGAAAGAATAGAGTGAGCTTCAGTGGAGCTCTATAGAGTCTTGAAATACTAAATGTGCCCTAATCACTGTGGGATTATATAAGGTAATGCCTAGTGATTCCAACTTGATTGGATAATAAACCAGTAAAGTGATTTTTCAAGTCAGCTGGATCTCTATGATATATTCACCAGAGTAAAATAAAGAAGGTAAAATCAAGACACATGAATTTAAGAATTTTTAACTTATAACTAGATATTTTTAAAAGTGTTTTCTATATAGTACATTCTATTCTTTCCAAATCAGATCTTTTTGCCAAACTCCAAGTTTATATAGCTAAATGTGTACATTAGATCTCCATTTGGATGTCTAACAGGTATTTAAAATTTAGCATGTCTTCAAATCTGCTCCTCCTAAAATACCTGTTCCTTCTTTAGCCATGCCTTTCACAGTAAATGGCACACTCCATAAACCCAAATTTGAATTATCTTTGATAACTGTTTTTCTCACATTCCCCCACAATCAAACAATCAGCAAAATTCTTAGGCCTTATCTTTAAATATATCCTAAGTATTATAATAAAAGGGTAATATGCAAATTGACCTTAACGTTGAACAAATGGTCGCAATGATGCACACTGACCACCAGGGGGCAAGCATTCAACACAGGAGCTGCCCCCGATTATCAGTACACTCCCACAGGGGGTGCTCGGCTCAGTCACAAGCCGAGCTGAGGGATGCAAGCACAGCACTGGTGGTGGGAACCTCTCTCTCCTCCTCAGCAGTCGGACATCCCCCAAAAGCTCCCAGGCTGCCAGAGGGATATCTGACTGCCAGCTTAGGCCCAGTTCCCTGGGGAGCGGGCCTAAGCCACAAGTGGACATCCCCAGAGGGGTCCCAGACTGCAAACCAGGCTGAGGGACACCCCTGAGTGCACGAATTTTTGTGCACCAGGCCTCTAGTGCGTGAGTGCGCGTGCGCATGCGCGTGTGCGTGTGCATGTGTGTGTGTGTGTGTGTGTGTGTGTGTGTGTATAATATATATATATATCCAGAAACTAAACAGTTCTCACCACCACTCAACTATAGCCAACTTTAAGCCACAGGGATTATAACTGTTCTCCCCACTCTTTTCTTGCCTCACAAATCTAACCTCAATAGAGCAGTCAGAATAGTCTGTCACAACTAAAATCTGTTATTATACTTCTGCTTAAAGGTCCAATGGATTCTCCTCTTATTTGGTATCAGCTCTAATGTCATTCAGTTCTCTTTATAGTTTTGTTAATCCTCACCTGAGAATATTTTATCCATTGATTTTTATTTTTTATTTATTTATTATTATTATTTTTTTTATAGAGAGGAAGGGAGAGAGATAGAGAGCCAGAAACATCGATGAGAGAGAAACATCGACCAGCTGCCTCCTACACACCCCCTACTGGGGATGTGCCCGCAACCAATGTACATGCCCTTGACCGGAATAGAACCTGGGACCTTTCAGTCCACAGACCGATGCTCTACCACTGAGCCAAACCGGTTTCGGCTGTTTTTATTTTTAGAGAGAAGGGAAGGGGAGAGACAAAGAGAGAAACACCCCTGTTACAGTGACACACGGATTGATTGCCTCCCACATAAGTCCTGACCAGGCTAGGGATCAAACCTACAAACGGTACAAACGGGGGGGGGGGGGGGTAATACTTTGCCCTTGATCGGAAATCGAACCAATGATCTTTCAATCCATGGGCTAAACCACTAATCACTGAACCAAACGGCTAGGGCTCATTCTGTTCTATATTAAACTAATACCACCTAATTTCTAAAAAGCTGTCTATCTATTTTGACACAAATAAAATGAAGTACACAAGTAATTAAGAAACAGAGATAAGATTCTTTTAGCTGAGATGGTGGTATAAGTCCATTATTTAACCCCCTCCTTCCACAAATTTCCAGTGAAACAACCAAAAACCTACAGAACTAAAAGGAAAATCTTCAAGGTAACCTACAAGTGATTGTGAGCGGGACTAGAATGTTGGAAGGCTGACTAAACCCAAACTGAACCTACTTGAGGGCAAGCATCCTAAGGGTTGGGTCAAGATGATGATACATATGGAAAATCTCAGTTCTGCAAATGCACTCGGTGATATGCTAAGGGTGCTATCACATAGAACAAGAATGTGCAGAGGGAAACACTAATATGGCTAAGAACTACAAAGGCAAGTGAGCCACAGAGAGTGAAGTGGTACCCCAATAACTTTAGAAGACAAATGTTTCTGAGTTAACAGAGACACTCCTGTCACTAGAGCTTTCCCCTTTATCACAAGCAAGACACTGCTAATCCAGCATTGATAAGGTATAATAAACATCAAATTATCCCTTTACATTACCTGGGATTGAAAAAAAGTACACAGTAACATATAAAATTTCTAAATATAAAATTAATGTTATAAATACTAGTTTGTAGTTAGAAATAAAGCTATTTTAAATAATTTGTAGCTGAAACTTGTTGAAAATGTAGATGGGCTCAAGCACTTCTTGCAAAAGGACCTTGGTTCCACTTTGCCGGTAGGAAGCAGGGGGAAAGCCCTGGGTCCTTTGGTGGGACAGTTTCCTATCTCACTACCAACATTCAATTTGCTGCCATTCAATTTATAAGTCTTTACAAGCATCCATCTCTTCGTTTCCACACTCTCAGTCCCACTGATGTACAAGCATACTCTTTCCTCCCTTCTTATCCCCATCAGCCCTGCCACCCATTTCTGTTTTATTTTATGAGCAAATCTTACAAACAAGACTACACTTATACTATTGCCACTTCCACACCTTCTATATTCCCTTCAGTTCACTATATCTTATTTCTGACTCCCTCACCAATTCACTGAAAATATATATCAAGGTCATCTCAGCTGACTCAACATCTAGCAGCATATCACACAGTTAACTTAGGAAACATTCCCAATACTTTTTTGACCAAGAAATAAGTTTTGAATAATATGTAATTACATCTTATGAGGTAGTGTTCTGTAAGAAAAAATGACCCAGAAAACACAAAATTATGACTATAAATAATGAAAAAACTGTGTCAACCTGTTTCTGGTGACCAAAGAGACCAAGAGAAGAAAGAGTAGCTGTGCACAGAAACCATAAGAAATTTAGGAATGCTAGGGAGCAATCAGCAGCTGTCCAAGTTCATGCAGACAATTCAATGTGTGACTTGTATCTGGGGGTGGAGGATAACAGGTGATTGCATTCTCCCAATAGTCCCACTGGTAAAGCACACATGAGCTGTGACAGGTGTGAGTATTTTTGAAGAAGTAACTGTGAAAACATATACTACATTGTATAAAAAACTATCTTTTTAGGTAAAGTACTTTCTTTGAGATATTTATTTATTTATTTATTTTAAGATTCCCCCCCCCCCCCCCAATTGATTTTTTAAGACAGAGGAAGAGTGAGGAGAGAAACATCAGTCAACTGCCTCCTAAACGCCCTCTACCAGCGGGACGGGGGCACATGGGAATCGAACCGGCAATCTTTCATGCACAGGATAAAACCCAACCAACTGAGGCACATCAGCCAGGGCTCAAATGCTTTTTAAGATTTAAACTATCTAAACTCCAAAAATGAAATTAAATCCACTACTCTGGTTACCATGCTATATTTCTCTCTCTTACCTATCTGTCTCTTCCTCAAACAATGGATTGGTAAAGATGATATAGTAAATAAGGTGTTAAGGGTCTCAAATTTAATTACATTATTATTGTTAACACTGATGCATGATTTAGATGACAAGGAAGTATAAAAATTTTCTCATTAATGAGTAAGTCTCTCATACTAGAAACTTAAATACATTCAAAATGAAAAATACAACACTTAAAAATATATAGTTTAACTTCAAAGCATGTTCATAATATCCTAATTCAATAGAAACGCCAATCCCCAAAGTACAGATTATTAAGTACAAAGCTCCTATTATAACAATTTCATCTTCCTGTTTACACCAACCCTGAAACATCTTCCATACAGTATTGATACACACCTGGTTTCTTCCTCTACGTTTTCCATAATTCCTTCTAACTAAGGCTTTATAGTTTTCATTTTTCTTGGTTAAGTAGTAATATAAAACACAATCAGGAACACTCTGTAAGTAAAAAAGAAATATTTTTGAGGATCCAATTAAATAATTTTTTTTTTTTTAATCAAGTAACACTTTCTAGGAGAATCTCTGGTTTTCTCAAAGTATAAATTGAGGTGAAACACACATGACATAGTTGGGCTCTAAAAATGTACATATTATGTATATTACTTTAATAAGCAATCCAAATTACATTAAAAAAAAAACCAAAAAAACTAGGAACTACCAGAAACATTCAACAACTTTCTTATTAATCAGGAACTAAATTCCTATTCTTATTGCATATTTGTAAACATTCAAATTGTCTCTTTAAATATTTTTCCACAAAACAATATATTCAACCCACTGTAAAAAAATTTCAGGAAAAATTAGGACCATGATATTTTAATTAGAAATTGAATGAGGTTAAAAAAAAATTGTAATCTATATGTTTTTAGAAAAACACATCAGGTTATTTTCATTAGCCATGTTCTGTGATTTGTAAGCATATAATTATAAATATCACTATATTAGTCACATGAAAATCTTTTCTGTAGCAAATCCTTTGCAAAAATCAGATGCCATTCACTATTTTTGGGTATTAGAGCATAAAATTTCAAAGTAGCGATCATCAAAAACCTATAAACATTTTCAATACCAATCACTGCTCACCTTTCTTTCCAAGTAGGATGCAATTAGTCCAAAGTTTTTTGGATGCTGGATAAACCTGTGTAAAAAAAAACACACAACACACACACACACACACACACACACACACACACACAAACACATATTTTAACAACTCAAAAGCAGGGGAGGGGGGTGCAAACCTCGAGAATAGAAATATGTACCAACAAAATCCCAGTGGTTCCTAGCTGCCAACCTGAGGAACAACTGGAATCTTAAAGAGCACAAGTTCCTGTGTGCCATCCACCAGGAAATGACTGGAGTGGTCTATGACAGAGTACAGAAATCTGTACTTTTAAAAAGCAGCCCAGATGATTCAGATACCACCCATGTTTGGGTACCTCTCTTAACCTGACTACATAACCCCAGTTCTTATCTGTTACCTATATATCCACCTATAAACTTATGGGAAGATCACCTCAAATCTATATTCTCTACTTTGCAGTATCAATTCAAATGCCAAAAGGGGGCTAAGTGTTTTTTTTACTAACTATGTAAGCTTCTAGTAGATAATAATTTAAATTTAAATTACTTGTCCTTAAAGATCTCCTTCTCGTGGTCAGTCCAAACATTCATAAACTGCCTATCTTTATAAACCTTCATGGGGTCCTCCATAAGCCCATTCATGTTAATGAACTTGACCCGTCTTTGTTCTGCATCAAACATCATAGGTGGAATCACAGAGAGCTGCCGCATTTGTTTCTCATTATTCTGGGGGAGAAAAAAAAAAAAGCAGTTTACATAAAATAAAATGTAAAGAGAGTCACAGACTGTCTTTATACTAAAACAAAAACAAAAACCCACACTGTAGTTCAATACGTAGTTCAATCACAATAGTAGTATACAGCATAACATCTCACATGTAGTAATTACTCAAATATCCAACAAGTAACAATTCAATGAATGATAGAGTATACATATCCTATATGATAAAAGAGTAATATGCAAATTAAACACCACTCCATTATGCCCACCGGCCAATCAGAGTTGAGTATGCAAATTAACCCCAACCAAGATGGCTGCAGCCACAAAGAGCAGGAGGGAGGCTTGAGTTTCCCTGGCAATGAAGGAAGCCAAGCTTTCCTCACACCCTGGCTGGCCAAGGCCTCCACTCAAGGGTACAAAGTTTCAATTATAGAAGGTAAAAAATTCCAACAGAAATGGCAACAGCTACGGAGCTGGAAGAGCAGGAGGCTAGGGTTGGCCTAGGCAATGGAGGAAGCCAAGCTTTTGCAGCCCTGGCTGGCTCAGGCCTTCACTCCAGGCTACAAAGTTTCAATTGTAGAAGACAAATAAATTCCAGATACCAGGGCCTCTGCTTGGGTCACCAGGGGGGCGTGGCTGGCCTGCAAACAACCACAGGCCCCTCACCCAGGCCGCCCCACGCCACACGCCCCATGCCCCATGCCCCAAGAGAACCCCCACCCTGATCCAGGGCACCAGCAAACCAACTGGCCCCTCACCCATGCACCAGGCCTCTATCCTACCTAATAAAATAATATGCAGATTGACCATCACTCCAACACACAAGATGGCTGCCACCATGTGGTCAAAGATCCTGCCCTCATGTGGACACAAGATGGCCAGCAGGGGAAGGCAGATGGGAAGGACCAGGCCTGCAAGGGAGGGCAGTTGGGGGTGATCAAGCCTGCAGGGGAGGGCAGTTAGGGGTGACCAGGCCAGCAGAGGAGTGAGGTTGGGGGCAAACAGGCTGGCAGGGTTAGACATCAATCAGGCTAGCAGGGGAGTGATTAGGGGTGATCATACTGGCATGCAGAAGTGGTTAGGAGCAATCAGGAAGGCAGGCAGGTGAGCAGCTGGAAGCCAGCAGTCCTGGATTGTGAGAGGGGTCCCAGATTGGAGAGGGTGCAGGCTGGGCTGAGAGACAACCCCTACCTCTGTGCATGAATTTCATGCACCAGGCCTCTAGTATAATAAAAGCCTAATTGCTAAGTGTCTGACCATTCATTGGACCATTAGACCAGTCGCTATGATGCACACTGACTATCAGGAGGCAGATGCTCGACCAGTAGGTTAGCTTGCTGCTGGGGCCTGGCCAATTGAAACAGACCGGACATGCACTGGAGTCCTCCTGTGATCTCTCCCTGGCCCCAATTGTGAACCAGTGGGGTCCCTTGGCCTGGCCTACCCCCTTTCACAATCCAGAACCCATCAGGAGTTGTCAGAGAGCTGTTTTCAGCCCGGACCTGCAGGCCAAGTCAAGGGGCCCTACCAGTGCATGAATCTGTGCACCAGGCCTCTAATATTTGTTATAATCTATTACTACAAGTTGATAAAAGGTTTTAAGTTATTTTCAGGGGTGAAATTGGTTAATAGGGTCATACGTGTTTCAAGTGTACATTGCTATGATACATCATCTGTATATTGCATAGTGTGTCCACCACGAAAAGTCAAATCATCTTCCGTCACCATATATGTGGCACATTTATCCCCCACCACCCCCTTCCTTCTGTAACCATCAGACTGTCGTCCATGTCTTTGAATTTCAGTTTTTCCCACATGAGTGAAATCATATGGTTCTTAGCTTTTCTGACTTATTCACTTAGCATAATATTCCCAAGATCCATCCATGTTGTCACAAATGGCAATATTTTGTCTTTTCTTATGGCTGACTAGTATTCTATAGCATATATGTACTAGATCTTCTTATCCAGTCCTCCATGGAAGGACACTTTGATTGTCTTTATGCCCTGGCCACTGTGAATAATGCTGCAATGAACATAGAGGTCCATAGAGCTTTATGAATAATTGTTTTTTAGTGTTTTTTAATATATTTTATTGATTTTTTAGTGAGGAAGGGAGAGAGATAGTCAGAAACATCAATGACGGAGAAACGTCGATCAGCTGCCTCCTACACACCCCCTACTGGGGATGTGCCCGCAACCAAGGTACATGCCCTTGACCAGAATCGAACCTGGGACCTTTCAGTCCCCAGACTGACGCTCTATCTATTGGTTTTTAAGTTTTACAGGTAGGTATCCAGGAGAAGGATTGCTGAATTATATGTTAACTCTACTCTTAATTTTTTGAGGAACCGCCACACTGTTTTTCCCAACACTTAATACCTGTCTTATTGATAATAAAATTCTAACAGGTATGAGGTGGTATTGTCGTTTTGATTTATATTTCCCTAATAGCTATTGAAATTGAACATCTCTTCATATATCTGTTGGCCTTTTGTATGTCTTCTCAGGAGAGGTATCTGTTCAGGCCCACTGACTATTTTTTAATTAGATTGTTTGTTGGTGTTGAATTTTATAAGTTCTTTGTAGATTTTGGATTTTAACCCCTTATCTCCCATTCAGTTGGTTGCCTTTTTGTTTGTTGGCAGGTTCTTTTGCTGTGCAAAAGCTTTTTAGTTCGATATAGTCCCATTAGTTTATTTTTTCCTTTACTTCCCTTACCTTAAGAATTAAATTCATAAAATATTCTCTATGACCAAAATCCATAAGATTAGCACCTATGTTTTCTTCTATGCCATTTATTGTTTTGGGTCTTATATTTAGATCTTTGGCCCATTTTGAATTAGTTTTTTAGACGGAAAAAAACTGTAATCTAGTTTTATTCTTCTGCATGTAGCTTTCCAATTTTCCCAGCACCATTTATTGAAGAGGCTTTCTTTTCTCCATTGTGTTTTTTGGCTCCTTTGTCAAAAATTATTTGTCCATATATACATGTGATTTTATTTCTGGGCTCTCAATTCTGTTCCACTGGTCTGTGTGTCTGTTTTTCTGCAAACACCATTCTATTTTGATTATCGTAGCTCTATAGTATAATTTGAAGTCAGATAGTGTGATACTTCCAGCTTAGTTCTTTTTTCTCCAAACTGTTTTGGTTATTCGGGATCTTTGGGATTCCATACAAATCTGATATTTTTGCTTTTTTAATTTATTTTTAAAATGACTAGGGTTTTGATGGGGATTGCATTAAATCTGTATCAGGGGTCTTCAAACTACGGCCCGCGGGCCACATGCGGCCCGCAGAGGAGTCTGATCCGGCCAGCCAGGTTTTTTGGGCAGTGAGCACAGCCGAGGTGTTACAGTAGGAATTAGTAGTTCATATAGTCCGGCCCTCCAGCTCTCTGAGGGACCGTGATCTGGCCCCCACTTTAAAAAGTTTGAGGACCCCTGGTTAAGTAATATGGCCATCTTAGCTATGTCGAATCTTCCATTCCAATAGTAGTGCATACCATAACGTCTAACATATAGTAATTATTTATATATCTAATAAATATCCATTCAGTGAATTAAAGAGTCAGAAAGCATACATATTATTTGTTTTATAATCCACAATTTAAAAAGAGTTCTTTACTTAAAAGCTGACATTTCAAATGAAACTTTTAGATATAGAGGATAAAAAGTTATGTCAAGTTCACTGATATAATAATGACCTTATGAGGCATATTAATTCTATTTAGTCACGTTTTTTAAAGTCTTAACACCACTTTAGACAACAAACCGTGGCATCATTTTAGAGAACAATGAACAGAAAATTAAACAGGTACCAAATTTTAGGATCACTGATTTTAAAGTAACTAAACTCACTTAGGAATTAAATGCTTCTTGCTAATCTTACATAATCTTTCCATTAAAATTTTAAGACTATTATCCTTAGCAATTTAACTGAAACTCTTCATGTCTATAAAATTTCTTTTCCCAAGGTTTAACTTTAGTTTATAAGGACAAAATGCCAAGAAAAAACTTTTACCAAAGTTAAAGTACGTATTAATCTCAGTAAGAGGCTAGGTCTTTCCCTAATACTTTTCCCTTAGGGAAGATATTACCTTACAAGTCCTTAGAAAGTCTGTAACTTTATGAGGTACTCTCAATCGGTTTGAACACCAAAGTACTGTTTGCAGCAGACATTAGTTTGAAATCACCTCAACTGATACTAGTTATAGAGGCTTATATGGTTTCAGGCAAAAAGCAAGCTAAGAAATTTAACATTGGTTTAGTCATCATTCTAGGAATTATGGCCACAAATCTTGAAATATACAGCAACATAATAATTGTCTTTGATCATTACTTAAGGGACTACCAAATTCAAATAATCAAGACTTCTCAAATTTAGAGATGAGGTTTTAAAAAGCCATGTTATAAAATCAAAACTAGCAAAACTCATTAAGTAGATGATTTTGAAACAAGCCTCAAAGACTCAGTCTGAACATAGCTACAAAGACTCAGTGTTCTTGACTGAAATGTATTCTTATTCAGCAATCAATGATTTAATAATGTCACATCCTATCTCTCTTTTAGGCTAGAGAGCATTCTTTGGAAACCACAACAAGTGAATATACAAACATCTGCAAAATAATGCTCTTTTGCTATTTTATGAGATGGCACTACCAGCTCAGTTCTCTAACCTACAAACCATGATGTCACTTTCTCACCTCCACACTTAATCCATTAAATCTTGTCCTGTCCATTCTACCTTCTATAATCTCTCCTTTCAGCTCCCTCCTATTATCTACCACTATTATTCTGGCTCAGGTCCTTATTTTTATAATAGTCTCCTCTTCTCTTTCCCCACCTCCATGCGGCCAAAGCCGTATTTGTAAAACACTGATATGATCATGTGACTGCCTTCTTTAAAATTTCTAATGATTGACCACAGTCTTTGGACTATTCCCTCACTTGTGTACAAATAAACCTTTATTTTTTATTCTGTCCACTTTTTTCTTACATGCTTCCATGAGTTGATCGTAACGTTGGCAGATTTTTTGTTCCTATTAAATACCTGTAGCAAATTAAAAATTAATGAGGCTAAAATTCCTGAATAATGAATTAAATTAGATCAATTTATTTTCTTACCTCCTGCTCAGAGAGCCCGTCAATAATCTCAGAAATCTCATGTTCACTTCTAGCAATAGTGGCTGAAAGACCAGCTCCCCTCTGCCCAACTCTAAGTATGAGAGAGAAATTACAAATATATTTAAAAGCCTTTTATAAAGAAGATATATAAATTAAATTACTTTTGTATAGATTACTTTTCTGAATAAGACTTTTTTAATCAACTAGAAGTCAGAGAAGAAACCTAAATTAATTTGCTTGAGTCATCTATAAAACTAGTAATAATTTAAATGCCAAGATTAAGGTTTAAAGGTTGCATGTCAGAGTTCAAATGACAGAACTATTTATTTATGGGAAACTTCTGGAAAACCAGTTATTGGTGACATTTCCATTTCAAATACCAGTTTTTGCATGCCTTCCAGAGACTAGAATAGCAGGTTTAGAAAAATACATCAAACATTTTTTTTTTAAAGAGGGAAGAAAAACACAACCATCATCCCTCATAAAAAAAACTTAATCATAATTAAAAGAGCTTACATGACTGTTATATGACATAATAAAGAGCAGAACACTAATGTTTTTGCCTTTGCAAAATACTTGTTCTCTAAAAGTAAAAACAAATCAGAAAATATTTTACCAATATCAAAGAATTTTATAATTAGCAACCAATTTAATACTGTTTGACTATGTTGGTAGGTACGAGATACTCAGGTCTATTCTTATTAATTATCATTTCCAAAGAAATGAGTATTTTCAAGAATTGAATAATTAATTTAAAAATATTCACTTAAGTCCAGCCAATGCGGCTCAATGGCTGAGTGTCGATCAGGAGGTCATGGTTCAATTCCCAGTCAGAGAATATGCCTGGGTTTCGAACTCAATCCCCAGTGGAGAGCAGTAGGAGGCAGCCAATCAATGATTTTTCTCTCATCATTGATGTTTCTAACCTTCTTCCCTTTCCCTTCCTTTCTCTTAAATCAATAAAAACATATTTCTTTAAAAAATTAACAAATTTAGATTCAACATCATTATTAAATATTAAAAATATTAAATTCACCAAGACATATTAAAAACAAAAGTTCTTTATAATCTTTCTTAATGATTAATCTGATAACAATAAATACTGTGGAAGATCAAAAGTGAGATTCCAAGAAAACAGCATAGCCATTAAACACCAAACTATTATACTTACCGTTGAAATCTTTCTTGCTGTTCTCTTTGTTTTCGAATTTCTGGAAACTGCTTTTCATAGTACTCCCTTGTTTTGCTTTCTTTAGCTTTTCTCCGAGGATTATTTTCTATTCTGTCCACTTTTTTCTCCCATGCTTCCATGAGTTGATCATAACGTTGGCAGATTTTTTGTTCCTATTAAATACCCAGAGCAAATTAAAAATTAAACAAAACTCTGTGATTCTGATAAACCTAATACTTTAAAGTACATGTTAGTTCTTAAGGTAAAGTCAGAAGTACATTTGGCCTATAATTCAACTGTGAATAAAAAGCTGTCCTCGCCGAAACCTGTTTGGCCTGTGGACTGAAAGGTCCTGGGTTCGATTCCGATCAAGGGCATGTACCTTGGTTGCGGGCACATCCCCAGTAGGGGGTGTGCAAGAGGCAGCTGATTGATGATTCTCTCTCATCGATGTTTCTAGCTCTCTGTCCCTTTCTCTTCCTCTCTGTAAAAAATCAATAAAATATATTAAAAAAAAAAAAAAAAAAAAAAGCGCTGTCCTCGATCTAAAAGAGGGGAGAGTATGGGAGCTGCATTGCATATGAAAAATCTGACATACAGAGCATATTTTGGTGGGATGTTTTTTAAGTTAATCATTCCACTACTATTGGGTATTTTTGCTTACTTTCATATTTTTGTTATTATAAATTAATAGAGGGCCAGTGCACAAAATTCATGCACTCGGGGAGGGTGTGTGTGTTCCTCCTCAGCCCAGCCTGCGCCCTCTTGCAGTCTGGGAGTCCTCAGGGGATGTCTGACTGACAGCTTAGGCCTGTTCCCTGCACTGGAGCGGGCCTAAGCTGGCTGTTGGACATCCTCAGCACGAATGAGGAGGCGGGAGAGGCTCCCACCATCGCCACCACAATCGCCAGCGTGAGCCCAGCTTCTGGCTGAGAGGTGCTCCCCCTATCGGAGCGCACTGACCACCAGGGGGCAGTTCCTACATCGAGTGTTTGCCCCTTGGTGGTCAGTGCCACCATAGCAATTAGTCATTTCACCATTCGGTTGATTTGCATATTAGCCTTTTATTACATAGGATGCTATGTAATAAACATTTTTGACAGTCTAGAAAAGATAGATATTGGTTGTAATTTATGATTACAAAAACTTAGCAAATGACATGAAATCAAGAATACTTTTACAAAAATGAGTAATGTATAATCTACTTTTATAAGTATCAAAAACACAAAAAGAAGAACCCTCCTGCACAGAACTATGTATGTGTCTGATGACACACAAATAAAAAAAGTGTGGAAGGACTTGTGAAAAACTGTTAACATTAGTCATCTCAAAAAGTGACATCAGAGAAGAGAAAATTATCTTCCTCATACTCCATATCCCACGCCAACAACTTCCTAACCATTTTTTCCCACTCCTACATGTCTGTTTTACTCCACCTGTACCACCACCTCCTCA
This sequence comes from Pipistrellus hanaki, assembly GCF_964339955.1. Lineage (NCBI taxonomy): Eukaryota > Metazoa > Chordata > Mammalia > Chiroptera > Vespertilionidae > Pipistrellus > Pipistrellus hanaki. Next base: position 48,451,998 of record NC_140518.1, read on the forward strand.
GTTCAGGCTGACATCAATACTCATCTAGATTAAAGAACCTCCTAATGTCTACCATGCATTCTCTTATACAATCAAATTTGTTATTCAATTATAATTTATATCCACTATTATTTTGTTATTAGTTTCAGGTGTACAGCATAGTGGTTTACAAAGTGGTCCCTCCCTCTGGTATTTCAGGTACCCACATGGCACATTCTTAATAGTGTAGCAAGATGCAAATTCTTAAAATCCAAATCAAAACACTTCACTCCCTCAGTTCAAACACTAAAAAGATACTCTCAGGATCTAATCCAAAGAGTGACCTTCTGGGCTGTGTAGGGCTTTCCCTGGCTTTCCCCAGCAGCCTCATTTCTCACCACTCCCAGCTCAGTCTAAGCCCCAGCCATCTCTAAACCTGGGACATTCCACTCTACCTCCTGGATCTTCATCACACAATCCACTTTCCCTCCCGAATCTTCATTTAAGCTATTCCCTCTGCTATTCAAGTTACAGGCATACTCGTTTTCCTGTGAAACTTCTCTTCATGATTCATACCTGCATTAACTGTCCCTCTTACATGCTCACCATCATCTGTATATGATCACAGTACTGCAATTGCCTGCTGACCTATCTATCCTCAATTATACCTTGGCTAAAACCATATGGCTATCTTGCTCACCATTGTAGAATGGGTATGTGCAGCAAATGAACATTAAACAAATCAGTGAACACAGAAACTTTATAGCTACTCTACTGATGTATAAGAAGAAAACCTGAGCTTCTGTGTTTGCTTCACTAGATAGCAAATTTAGAAATTACCACAATTACAACAAAATTACTGAATAAAGAAAAAAATACTTTGGCTAATTTCTTATTTAATACTAGAGGCCCAGTGCACAAATTTGTGTACAGGCAGGGTCCCTCGGCCGGGCCAGCGAATAGGCTGATTGTGGCCATCTCACCCTGTCCTGATTGGGGCCGTTCTGAGCTGGTTGGCTGGCCACGGGAGGTCGGCTGTGAGAGCACACTGACATGAGGGGACAGCTCTTCCATTGAGCATCTGCCCCATGATGGTCAGTGCGCGTCATAGCGACCAGTCAACTGGTCGTAATGGTCACTTAGGCTTTTATATGTGTAGATTTCTGTTCTTGGCACACAAACACACATAAAATTCAAGACCAAAGGGCTAGGTTGGCAAATTAGAACATTAGAAGTTACACTCCAAATAAAAGCTGCTAACTCTAGAATGTTGCAATTCATTAACTGTCAGGTCATTAAATATAAGGTACAAAGTTCACTTCCAATGTGGATTAAAGAACAACACTTATTTATTAAACAACTGAATTTAAATGAAACAAAAGTTTATAAAAAATCAGTAGATGTGTTATGAAAATACGAATATTGGCATTATATTTTCTGTAATTTAATTTCCATGAAAAGTACACTTAAAAAACTTTTGGACTGCAAGTCATATAATAAATATGAAAAACTAACTCTCTAAAATTTGAAAAAGCTAACTTTTAGCTGACCCAACTCCTAATGAGAAAACAGTAATATGTTATGAGCAGACTGTAACTTACCCACATTTCTTTGAGGGTTAAGAGAATAAATGTAGATCATCCTGTTTATCATATTTTTTTAACTACTCACCATTTTCTTTAGTTAGCTAGATAAAAATTTTATACATAGACAACCAAGAATATTAGTTTACTAATAACATTAAACATGAATTATGATATCAAAAGGTTGTTAGAAGTTAATTTATAGTTAAGTTACATCTATTTTTACTTTCTAAGTAAACAACCTTCTTTCAAATACAATCAAGAACCATCTCATTAATAATGGGAAGCAAATACCTACACGGGCATGAATGGGAAAGCTGTACAAATTTCAGTTAACAAGGATAGGGCCTCACCCTTTGTTTTCTTGCATGATTTCTTCTTTTAAAAAATAAAATGAGTTTTTTCCTCATCACCTGGTTTCTAGAAAAAAAAAATATGGTTGTATGACATTAAGAAAATGCATACTTTAATAATGTATTCACTTATTTTTCACAGACACTGAAAAACAAAGATCACTTAAGAACATATGATGTAATAAAAATTAATCTTAATTTTCACCCTGCAAAATAAGACTTTTGCAATAATTAGAGCTGACTAAAATTCCTCCCATTCTACAACAAAATTTTATATAAATAGTTCGTTTTCAATTATATCCAATTATGAGATAAATATTATTTTCAATTTATAATGGCACAGTTCTTAAGAACCTTGGCAATATAAACATCTCTGTACTCTCTGATGGAGGGGAGGTAGAAGGGAAGGAAAAGCCTTTAAGTTACCTCCCTACCTCAGGATTGGTGCTCACCTCCCTTATATGAGAAAGTATACCAACACAGAGAGGTGATTTCTGCTTTAAATAGAAGATTTTCTTCAGTCACAGAAATGACAAGACCCACTCTAAGAAGTATTGGAGGGCAATGTGACAAGACAGGAAAACTTCTCTTAAACCTTAACATAATTTCACTTTTTAAGTTTGAAGCATTGTGACCTTCAAAAACAATAACATGCAGGTTCAAATATAAATATTTATACCCCACCTACTTCCAGAAAGGATTTCAAGCTGATTATTCAAATATAAATACAAGGCCAAGGCAACGAGAAGTAATTTTTTGGATTATCTGCCACTCAGGACTAACAGTGACACTGGCTCCACTCAAATAAGCATGGACAGTCAGGAGCTGGCTATATGGGAAAGTAGCCAAGAGGTTAAAAGAATTATTAAAATGTACATTTGCTATTTCATACAAAGCAAATGGCAATAATGAAAGAATAGCTACTCAATGATCATAATGGGTGCATGCAGCTGAGTAAATGATATTTCACAAGGAATTTCACACGTACAGTAGAAGCAACACCATCTATTCAGTTTGCTCTAATTGTAATTACGTGCTACTCAAAAGCAAATAACAATAAGTATAATTAAAAATGTTTCCTAAGAATTTAAAGAAGTCAGTCAGTCAGTAACCAGCTCAGCACAGTGTAGATAACATGAAATACGTCAGACAGAGCTGCTCTCCAGCTAATATTGGGAGGAAAAGACAGAACACAGACATTAACTGAAGCTTTGTGGGGGGGAAAATAATTAAAAATAGCTAACTATATTTTATTCAATATTCTTTTTAAAAATGTTAAAATAGCTAAGCAAATTCAAAACAAGGCATATTTTATATGACTTCTGCCTAACCTAAGGGTGTCAAGACTGCAGTAGCATCTCACAGAAAAATTCTAAGACTTTAATTATGAACCACTTTCTTAACAAAAGTTAAAATTATTCACTTTCAATACTTTTCATGCATACCATGCAAATTATATCTGCCACCAGTTCTGCAAAGTAGTCAACTATTGCACATACTCTCAATAAGAAATTTTTTAAAAGGAAAAAATATATATGTGTGTGTACATATATATATGTATATATATACACATATATAGCAATGTGCTCATTATTAACTTACTAATAACTATAATTTTTCATTATGAATAAAACATATAAAGTAGAAATATCACATTTTTGTTACAAACAATAATAATTCACCTAAAATTCTCTTAAAGTATGATAATTTTTTTAAAAAGATAACTATCTAGCCTCCACTTTTCTTCAATCAGATCAAGAAATTAGGTTTTCTCTTTTACTTATTTTCTCATTCCAAAATCCGCATCCATAAAGGCCTGGTATCTAGGATGAGCAAGGCTAAACAAACTACACTTTGGAGCTTTCCTCACCCAGGTGAGGTGACTGAGCGCTTCCAAGGCACCAGGACATTAAATGGCAGAAGGGTCTACAAATACCGTCATTAGCAAGAGTCATGGAAGGGATTTCCCTAGAATAGGATTTTGAATAATGATAAAATGATCCGTGGCACTTCTACTTTGCAATGGCAGATGTGGCTTGGTGGGGGACGGTGTCATCACTAGTCTTAAATGAAAAAGCTTCATTATCTTACTTCATCATGCGCCTTGCAGGTACTCCACTGAAAAAAAGACAAAACAGGAGGCAAAAAATTCAAGCCTCAAGGTAAGCCATTTCAATGTTAAGTATCCACCTTTTTTACTAGCAGATTATAAAACCAGCTAGTTTTATGCAATAACTTATTTCATTTTTTGGCCTCGGAAACTCAAAGCTGTTACCCCAACCCCCAAGAAGCCAGAGAAAGATAACATATAGTAAAATGACAGCAAATTACACAAATCTAAAATATACCAACACTATATTACAATAATATGTTAGAAGATAACATAAAAACAATCTCTTTATAGAATATATGGTCTTTAACTGTGGAACTCTAAACAATAAATACTTACGTTTTGATGTTCTCATGGTACACCTTGGTATCTGATGGCTGGTTATAGAGTGGCTATAAAATAGAATCAAATATTTATAGATAAAATGTTGTACATATGTCTATAAAGAGACAAGGAAACAAATTATATTTTACTGTAAGGCTAAATAAAGTACTAATGGGTCTACACAATATGTGCCCTACCAAAATCTCCAGACTGTCAGGTTCCCTGAATAACTCTAATAATGCCCTTCCTAGAAAGTTTATAAATCCACTGTATTCCATAATAAAAATCATCCATTTTTAATTTTAAAGGCAAAGAAAGCTTAAGCACTATCATCATCCTAACAGAATGATTCAAAGAGCTTTCTATTTCGGTTCTTACTTCTTTCTCCTTCTATGTGGATGATTAAATAGCTGCCCAGGATAATGCTTTTCAAAGGTAACCAAGTTCCTGCACCATTATTATTATTTTAACCCTTACCCGATATGTTTTTTTATTGATTTTTAGAGAAAGAAGAAGGGAGAAAGAGAGAGAGAGACATCAATGTGAGAAAGAGACATCAATTGGTTGCTTCCTGTACATGCCTGACTGGGATCGAACCCACAACCTAAGGCATGTGTCCTGACTGGGAATCAAACCTGCAACCTTTTGGTCATGCACCATTATGTTGAATTTGATCACAAATTACTGCCCAGCTGGAGATAACCAAGGTGGCGGCCTAGGTACACACCTGAACTGCCCTCTAGCACAACAATTTCAAAATAACAACTATAAGACAGAACAGACATCATCCAAAACCACAGGAAAGCTGGCTGAGCAGGAAATCTACAGCTAAAAAGGAGAGAGGCTCACGGATCGAATCGGGAGCCGCAAAGCGCTGAGGGAGGGAGACGCTCGCACAGAGAGGAAAGGCAGGCGAGTGCCTGGCTGGCGGGAGGGGAAAGGAAGCCCCCCCACTGCATTGAATCCCAGTTCCAACTGCACTGAACCCCGGCCCCAGCCAAAACCCCATGGACTCAGGCTCATATGGGTGGAGTCTGGACTGTAGAGAAAGGCACCTGGAGACTCAAAGACTGAAAGACCAGGGGAGCCGGAGCCGCAGCGCTGAGTGAGTGCACGCAGAGAGGTCTGACCACGGAAGTTGCTGAGGTCTCTCCATAGTGGAAGGAGTCCGAAGCTCCTATCTGCACTGAATCCCCAGTTCCGACTGCACTGAGCACTGAAACCCAGTTCAGGGTGAGCCCCTGGGGCACCCACGCTCTTACAAGGGGAATCTGGACTGTCAGGCAGAAACTTAGGGGATCCATGGGAGGCAGAGGTCTGAGTGTGCACAAGGGCAGGACTGACAGGAAGCCAAGACTGGCGACTCAGCCCTGAGACTCCGCCCCATCAAAGCTGAACGCAGAGGCTTTTGCAAATTTGCAAGTCTGATCCTTTAAGACTGTCTCCAATACAGAAGGTATCCTGGTATAGACATAGCTGATACTCACATCCAATAGGCCTGGAGGTCAATTCCTCCCAGTGATACCAACAACAATCAAGACTTAACTACAATGAGGCTGTACTTGCAGTACACAAAGGGGAGCATTAAGAGTGTCTACCTCAGGGGAGGCTGACTCACCAGACCATATAGGACACCAAGCACACAACGCCACCCTACCAACTCAGGGAAGCAGCAAAAATGCCGAGAAAACGAAATAGATCTCAAACAAAAGAAATGGAGGAGAACAAAAGACTGGATATAGAGTTCAAAACCACGGTTATATGGTTTTTGAAGAATTTTCTAGAAAAGGCTTATAGATTTAATGAGACTCTCAAGGATATGAAAAAGGACCAACTAGAAATTAAACATACACTGATGGAAATAAAAAATATTATACAGAGACCAAACAGCAGACTAGAGGAGTGCAAGAATCAAGTCAAAGATTTGGAATACAAAGAGGTAAAGGACACTTCTCTGGAGAAGCAAGAAAAAAAGAGAATCCGGAAAGTTGAAGATAGTGTTAAGAAGCCTCTAGGACAACTTCAAACGTACCAACATCAGAATTATGGGGGTGCCAGAAGAGAGAGAGCAAGATACTGAAAACCTATTTGAAGAAATAATGTCAAAAAACTTCCCCCACTTGGTGAAAGAATTAGACTTACAAGTACAGTAAGTGCATAGAACCCCAAACAAAAAAAATCCAAAGAGGACCACACCAAGACACATCATAATTAAAATGCCAAGGGCAAAAGACAAAGAGAGAATCTTACAAGCAGCAAGAAAATAAACAGTTACCTATAAGGAAGCACCCATACGACTATCAGCTGATTTCTCAACAGAAACTATGCAGGCCAGTATTCAAAGTGATGAATAGCAAGAACCTACAACCAAGATTATTCTACACAGCTAAGTTATCATTCAGAATTGAAGGGCAGATAAAAAGCTTCACAGATAAGAAAAAGCTAAAGAAGTTCATCACCACCAAATCAGTATTACATGAAATGCTGAAAGGACTTCTTTTTTTATTATTATTATTGATTTTTTTTTTTTGAAGAGAGAGGGATAGAGTTAGAAACATCAATGAGAGAGAATCATTGATCAGCTGCCTCTTGCACACCCCCTACTGGAAATGTACCCACAACCAAGGTACATGCCCTTGACTGGAATTGAACCTGGGACCTTTCAGTCTGCAGGATGATGCTCTATCCACTGAGCCAAACTGGTTTTGGCTGAAAGGTATTCTTTAAGAAGAGGAAGAAGAAGAAAAATGTAAAGATAAAAATTGTGATCAACAAATACATATATATCAACAAGTGAATCTAAAAATCAAGTGAATTAAAAATCTGAGGAACAGAATAAACTGGTGAATATAATAGAATCAGGGGCAAAGAAAGGGAGTGGATTGATAATTATCAGGGGGAAAAGGGTGTGGGAGGGGCTATGGATGAGGACAATGTGGGGGGAGATAAGGGCGGAGGGTGGGGTGGAAACCGGGTGGAAGGGAGATATGGGGGAGAGGGGAAGGAAAAACAATTGTAATAATCTGAGCAATAAAGATTTTTTTTTTTTAAATTACTGCCCAGCTATATTGCTCTCACCTCAAAATCAGTAGATTGTATTCCATCTTATCCCAAGAAAAACTAATACCAAAAAAGCACTAAAAATAAAAAAAATAATATTTTACTTACCAGTTCAACTTTTGGGCCAAGACCTTCAAATATTTTATGAGCTTCTTCTGCTTTTTTCTAGAAAGACATTATACTGTATAACTAAAAATTATATTACTTAAGTGCAAAATCATTACCAATCCTATATAATAAAGAGCTAATATGCTAATTAGACCGGAAAGCAGAATGATCATCCAGACAACCTTCCGGACAACTGTCTGTACGACCTTCCAGGTGACCTTCCGGAAGAAGCCGGGGCTGTGAGGCCAAGGCAGCCGGAGAAGCCAGGGCCGAGCCCCTTGCACGAATTTTAGGTATCGGGCCTCTAGTATAACAACATTTATCTAAAGACTGATCTATACTTAAACGTATCCTTATTTCCAAACATTTTTCTTATATGATAGGCTAAAATATTATTTCTATTGTCATAATTTCCTCACCAAATTCAATCAAAGCCTAAAGAATTGGTAAATTCTTTTTTTTTTTTTTTTTTTTTTTAATACATTGACTTTTTATTGACTTTTTACAGAGAAGAAGGGAGAGGGACAGATAGCCAGAAACATCGATGAAAGAGAAACATCCACCAGCTGCCTCCTGCACACCTCCTACTGGGGATGTGCCCGCAACCAAGGTACATGCCCTTGACCGGAATCCAACCCAGGAGCCTTGAGTCCGATGGCCAACCAGTTTTGGCTGAATTGGTAAATTCTTAAAAGCAAATATATATTCATTCTAAGGAGCGGGAGCAGGGATACACAATTAGAAATGAATCCTTCAAACATTCTAAATACTTCAACTAAAAATTTCTTTATTGAAAATTAAATAATTAAAACACCATAAAGTTGTTGATCTTTGCTGTGATAAGCCAAAATGATCTCTTTGAAGAATAGCTTATAATAAGCTTACTTTCTAGTTATAAGAAAACTTTAGCAATAACCCCCAAACTAGAGGAAACAACTAGTCTGAATTACTCAAGTGTTCAGTAGTAAATAAGTGGTGAATAATATATATTTGTTATTTTCAAAAGTAAAATAACTGCTACTTAACAGAGATCATCCTTTAAAAAAAATCAAATAAAATATAACAAAATTCAAAACAATATATTTAAACTAGAATTATATGACTAGCAAATGTCTCAATGGTTCTCAAATCTCTTCTCTCTCCCAGCATTCCCATTAGTAGCAATGGCTCATGGCCTGTGGCAGACCCCACCTCATGGCATCTGGCTAAAAAAACTCTCCAGGGCTTCTGATGAAATATACAAACAGAAATGGGTTTCAATCAGTATTTCCCAAGTATAAACAAAGATGTTCCCTTAAAATAAATATTCCTCTTTTCATCTCATTTATCAATCAAATATTTATTTAGTACATATTTTGTTAAAAAAAATGTTTAACTGGCTTAGGAAGGACAAAATAGTGTAATGAACTATCCAAACTCCAATAAATTTAAAAGATAATTCAGATGAGAAATAAACATATCAAAAATGTCTAATACAAAACAATAGCTGAAACCAGTTTGGCTCAGTGGATAGAGCGTCAGCCTGCGGATTGAAAGGTCCCAGGTTCAATTCCGGTCAAGGGCATGTACCTTGCTTGCAGGCACATCCCCAATAGGGGTGTGCAAGAGGCAGCTGATCAATGATTCTCTCTTATCAATGTTTCTAACTTTCTATCGCTCTCTCTTCCTCTCTGTAAATAATCAATAAAATATATTTAAAAATACTATAAATATACCCATTAAATTTGCATAGCAAATTCTATTTCTATAGATTTTTAAAAATATATTTATATTGATTTCAAAGAGGAAGGGAGAGGGGAAGAGAGATAGAACCATCAATGATGAGAGAATCATTGATCAGCTGCCTCCTGCACGCCCCGCACTGGGAATCAAGCCTGCAGCCTAGGCATGTGCCCTGACCAGGAATTGAACCAAGACTTCCTGGTTCATAGGTCGCTACTCAACCACTGAGCCATGCCAGCCAGCCTATAGATGGTTTTAAAGACAGGATTTGTTAAACGTTGTGCTATCAATATTTTGGGCCAGGTATTTTCTTATTTGGGGGCCTGTGCTATGCATTGTAGAAATTTGGCAATATCCCTGGCCTCTACCCTCTAGATGCCAGTAGCCTCCACCCCTCTGCCAAGGTATGACAATAAAAATAGTCTCTGGTGCCATAACTGGTTTGGCTCAATGGGTAGAATGTCAGCCTGCAGACCAAAGGGTCACAGGTTCGATTCTGGTAAAGGACATGTACTTTGGTTACCAGTACATCTCCAGTAGGTGGTGTGCAGGAGGCAGCTAATCAATGATTTTTTTCTTATCATTGATCGACATTTCTCTCTCATCCATGTTTCTAACTCTCTATCCCTCTCCCTTCCTCTCTGTAAAAATCAATAAAATATGTTGGTCTTTTATTTATTTATTTTTTTTAATTTTTAAATAGTCTCTGGTAACTATTAATGTCAAGAAGCCAAAATGTAGCCCATCTAGTGTTGCTCAGTGGTTGAGTGCCAACCTATGAACCAGGAGGTCATGGCTGGATTCCTGGTCAGGAAACATGCCTGGGCTATGGGCTCAATCACCAGTAAGGGCCATGCAGGAGGCGGCCAATCAAAGATTTTCTCTTATCATTGATGTTTCCATATTTCTCTCCCTCTCCCTTCCTCTCTGAAAGCAACAAAAAAAATACATTTCTAAAAAAAGATATTATTTTTAGCCGAAACCGGTTTGGCTCAATGGATAGAGCATCAGCTTGGGGACTGAAAGGTCCCAGGTTCGATTTCGGTCAAGGGCATGTACCTTGGTTTTGGGCATATCCCCAGTAGGGGGTGTGCAAGAGGCAGCTAATCGATGACTCTCTCCCATCGATGTTTCTAACTCTCTATCTCTCTCCCTTCCTCTCTATACAAAATCAATAATATATATATTTTTTTAAAAAGATATTATTTTTAAAAAGAAGTCAAAATGTAATTGTAACAAAATTCAAATTTACTAGCTTTCAAAATATGTTACATAACATACAAATATAATTACAGATGATAAATTTTGAAATATCAAGCACCTGCAGATTACTCTCTCTAGACCCAACACTCACTAGTTTTTAAATTTGCTTTCTCAAGGCACTCTATATTAGAGTTGATACCAAGAACAAGCAAAGTGGAATTGTACATAAATGATACTAAGAGACAAGGGAGCAAAATCATCTTATGGCAAATATTTACCAGTATCCTATTATGTAAAGGCACTTACCTTTTCAGGGCTAATTACAAAGGCTGATTTTTAAGATGTTTACTGACCTCAAGATTTAAGTTTTGCAAAATTTTATTAAATATTTGACTTCATGTTGGCTTACTTGCTAAGAACAGATTAATCTATCAATAGTTTGGCAGAAAAACTTTAATTTAAAAACATCACATTACCATATTATAAATTTTATTATAAGTCTATAGATAGAAGTAATTAATTCTTCAAACATATGTTGGGTATAATCGGGACACTGGCTAGACACTAAGAGAACAATGAATAAAACTGCCCTTCCTAGAATAGAAAGAGAAGGGGTCTTGAAAGGCTTTGCAGAGAAAACAGTACTTAAGCTGAGTCTTCAAGTACAAGTGCAATGGATAGAAAGAGACAGAAAAAAAGGCAGAGGCAAAGACAGTAATTTCAAGGGCACATTCAAAACCTGCTCTGGCAGGATATCACTAAGGAAGGAGTATCAGGCCAAGGGCCAGGCAGATAGGCATGTAAGCACTAATAAAAAGTTTGGGTTAGTCTAGAAAGTTGGATATCCTCAAAAGGTTTTATCTGGGTAATCACATTATGGGACAAATATAAAGGCTAGATTAAAAAGAAAAAAGACTTAAGGAAGGAAACTCACTATCTACCATGTTTCCCCAAAAATAAGACATCCTCTGAAAATAAGACCTACTTACAGGTTTCCTTCTGAGTGAAATATAAGGCATCTCCCCAAAAATAAGCGCCCCCCCCCCAAGGCTCTGTCTCAGAATGAAAATTAATTTACCGTAAACTTGGTGAAACCTAAACTGCAAGAAGTTGTGACTTGGGTGAAGAATTCATGGGAGAAAATCACTGACAGTTGCATTGCAAATGCACTGCGAGCAGGCTACCTTGACAAGAAGTACTCATTTAAAGACAGTGCTATTGCTAAACATGAGAGATTTGGTCCACTGATTCTGAAAGAAATGGAGTCACAAGAAATTCACCAGGAAATTCAGGAATTGGATTGTTATGATGATGTTCCAGAAGATGATGACATGATTGTCATTGAATAAATGAGTAAATTCTTGACACTGTAGGATTCACAGTTTGTCTGGTTTGTGTTGACAATTACCGTACTACTGTACCGTATACAGGTAATAAATTTCCTTTATTTTCATTTAACAATAAATGTGTACCGTATTCTTCTTCATGAAAAAATAAGACATCCCCTGAAATAAGACCTAGTGCATCTTTGGAAGCAAAAATTAATATAAGACACTGTCTTATTTTCGGGGAAACAGGGTACCAGTATGTGAGAGATGAGGGTTCAAATTAAGCTATTTCCAAAATAGGAAGAGAGGAGCAATTGATCAGACTAAATTGTAAGAGGTAGGACTGATGCTCTTCATTGATTACCTAAATCTACAGTGGCAAAGAGACAAAATAAGTAATTCCTAGGACACTGGCCAAGGTGACTAGAGGCAGTTGACACTAAGCATACTCTCTACTGTCAATCCTTTTCTTCTAGTGTCACATTAACTTGTTCATCATTCAATCAAAATATAAACAAGATTTTGAAAACTATAGTCCATACCTCCCCCAGTCTTCTATATGTATTATTATTCTGAAATTAGAACATTTATAAATATTTTGGAATCCAAACTGAACTATTAAAAATAGTCTAGGAGAAGAGTCTATTTATAGACTAAATAAATCTTAGTCTGAGTTTTAAATATGAAGCAAGGCAATTTTTCTCTCAGGAAGCCAATTTTGAAATTAACAGTAATTTTTAGGGAGTTATCTTCATCCCACTAACTTTCTAAACGAAAAATGCCTTAAACAAGATAATAGCCTCTATCTCTGAAGCCACATCTGGCTTAATTCCCAACCAGTGTAAACTGCTGCAAACAAGGAACAAGAGGTGGATGTACACTCTCTCCTTGCCTATAGAGTCAAAACAGATGAAGTAATTCAATGGACCAGGCTTGACCTTGCACAAAGCAGCATGGTAAGAGTTAGTGTGAGAAAGCCTCTGCCCAGCTGAGCTCCCATCCGTCCCCTACAGGAACCTCTGCTACAATCATATGACTGCACAAGTACAACCACAGCAGATGACTAGGTGCGGGGTACGCAAAAATAATATGGAAAAGGTGATTCCTGTAGTATGTAAGTTGAAAATAATCTTTACTGTAATTCTAATACTAACACAGATTTCAAGTCTGGTTGTTCAATTCTTTACAGACTACACAACAAATATGCAAATTCTAAGATGGAAAGAGAGGTCTGCAAGCTTTCAGTTTTGATGATGGGCATCAAGAAACATATATTATCTTACTTAATGAAAACATATACAAATATTAAGCACAAATTAAATTATCTATCAGTCCTCACATCCTAGTAGGGCAATCATGGAATTCACTAATGTTGGAACTGTTTGTGACACAAAGGTAATTAAGAAATTCAATCAATTAATAAATATTGAATTCCATTTATTTGAAAATTAATTCATATTGAGAAAGAATTCAGCATTTTATTTTGAAAAAATTTTTTCCATTGCTATTAGCTCTCACCCCTCTTTACTTTATCCCTGACATCACAAAGTGGCCAAGAAGCCCATTAGCCAACAAAGGTTCTTCTATTCTACAGAGTATTTTTTTTTTAAAGCAGGAAATTTCACATAAATTTCCATGTTCATGGCTTCTCTTAAATAATGAAGTATGAGCCAACCCAGGCCACATCCCTGCATGACCACCGAGCGCTGCCCCTCTAGGCATGCCACAAGGCAGTCCCACTGCCCCTCACTTGATAGATCCTCATGTACGTAGCTCTGTCCATTCAATAAAATGGACTAATTTTTAACTCATCCAAAAAATAATATTAATTGCTATATTTCCTGCCATGACACTTCCAATTACTTTAAGTATTACATACCTGCTGACTTCAGTTATCCGTATCGACACATATGTATACATATGAATCCAAGATCATTCCTATTAATTTTTATTTAATGACTACCTAATTCATAGCTGCTTTTCTTAAGGCCAATTTCATTTAGGATCTGGACTATTATAAAGTTATTGGCTGCCTATAAGATGTACTGGTCCACTCACTAGATAGAAGCAAATTGAAACAACAATTCCAATTTCTACTTTATGACCAACATTAGCTAGCAAGCCTATTCTCTCCCACAGTACTTAAAGCATATTATTCATTTCTGGACTGAGGACTTCTGGAAGCCCACTGTCTCTGTTGGGAAGTTTTGTTGATATTAAGATGGAATCAGTTTCCTTTTAACTGCTCGTTCCTGGGCCAGATTCTGGCCAAAAACTAACTTTGACATCACAAAATAATTCACAGAGTTATTATTGTGATGTCAAAATAATAACTCTGTGGCTTTCCTAAATTCATATACTTTTATTAGTATAAAAATTATTTTAATAAACTTAAAAAAGCAAAGTCTATCTAAAGGTCAATGACCTCACTCATTATAACTAGGATTCAAACTATAACACAGCTATTAATTGTGATGTTGATAATGTAAGTAATTTTCATATCCAATGACCTATCTCTACTGGAATGGTATCAGAATCTGGCATTAAATGCCCCCTTGAAAAATGAAAAACTATGGAATAACTATTTTGTATAATTTGGTACAAAACAAAAATTTTTTCCAGTATTTATATAATAGGAGAAAGACTCAGCTGATAAAACTATACCCTCATTAAATAATATTTAAATAACATGTAAATAAAATATTAAATAATTTAAGATACAAATGTCAACTTTTCTTCATTTCAAAAGGTAAAAGCACCAAGCTTCAGTCAAAGTTTAAAAACATTAAAAATTATAACAGAAACCAGGTTTTAACTAACATCACTACAGAACTCGCTGATAACTAAAAAAAGGCACAAATGGTTTCAAAGGCTTGTGCCATAAAAAATGGCATGAGCTTACCCGGTTCTCATCATAAATAATTTGGACAATGCTGCGGTGCTTCTGTTCCACAGGAGGAGGGGACACAGGCTTCTCAGGCTCAGGAGGCTTAGCTGCTTCTTCTTCTAGTTGTTGCTGAGAGATCCAGAAAGGAAGAGTCAGGCATCTGCTGCATGTCACTCTCACCAGTAATTAATCACCAGAGATAACACAGGTACTGAGTGATACTGTGCTGATTCTAAAGGGAATCATGTAAATTACTAGGGCTCTAACAAATTCTATTAGATCTATTTTTATTAATAAACTCGAGGCCCAGTGCATGAGATTTGTGCAGGGGGGTGTCCCTCAGCCCAGCCTGCACCCTCTCCAATCTGGACCCCCAGGGATGTCTAACTGCCCATTTAGGCCGGATCCCGGTGAGAGGATTGAATGACTTAAAAATATATAACAACTAAAAATGTTCATAAAGAAATTTTGTTCAACAAAAAACACTATTAAGCTCCAAGACCTAAATTAAGTGCTAAAACTATAAAACTCGCAAAAGAAAACATAGGTACAGGAGTGGTTAAACTCACTACCTCCCAAAGACACACTGAATCTACAGCTATATATGGAACAATTTCCTCTAAAAACTGAGCAACTCCTTCGCAAATGAGGAAAATGCCCCGTCAAAGCAGGCAGCTCCAGAATGAAGACGTGCTCACAGATGGACAGGAAGAGACATTATGATGGCAAAACGGAACAGGTTATTGGGTGCTTTGTTCAAATGCCTAAGGATCATGGGAAACCAAGAAGCTAAACACACAAAAAACAAAGGGGTCGAATAACTGGAGGCATAGGGAGTGAAAAAAGAGAAAAAGAACAGGATGACCAGAAGAGAATTTTAGACATGAAAATGTTAATAATACATGGAAAAAATAAAGCTTGTGCCTAGGTAAAAAGAAAGCAAAGGTATACTAAGTCTTTGGATTATGCAACCGTGGATTATGCAATGATTTCTTAGATGGGACACCAAAAACAAAAGTAGTAAAAGATAAAATAAATTCTACTTCCTCACAATTAAAAATTTTTGATCCCAGTGTGACTACCACCCAGCTATTATCTGCAACAGTAGTCATTTTCTCCATCCTTTTCTCTCCCACCTAAGCGCATACCACCACCACCATTAACCCATTGAATTCATTAATTAAATACATTAAATTCCAATTGGGTTTCTGTCCATTTCTGACTTTTCTAGGTGTCCATTTCTAACTTTTCTGGGGATTCCTTCTGTATTCCATGCACTAGGATCACAATGTTTTATTATTGAGGCTTAACATTATTTTGTACCTATGAGCACTAGCTACTTTTCAAATAATTTTGTTTTTCTATTGTTTAACCTTATTTGGGGGGCAGATGGGCACGCTAAAGTGAAGTTTCTGGCTCCCAAATAAAAATGTGAGAGCTGCCCTGGGTGGGAGGCTCAGCTGGTTAGAGCACTGTCCCATACACCAAAACGTTGTGGGTTCAATTCCCAGTCAAAGTGCATACCTAGGTTATAGGTTCAATCCCCAGTTGGGGCACATATGGAAAGCAATGGATCCATGTTTTTCTCTGCTTTTCTCTCTCTAAAAATTAATAAACATGTCGTCAGATGAGGATTTTTTTTTAAATGTGAGAGCCATTTATATGTGGAAGATTCAATGGACATGAGCTTACTAAGGTCCCAAAACTATCTTTTCCGTGGGAAAACTAAAGACTAACAAAGATTATCACTTTAAAGTGAATAATGATGAAAATGGGCACCAGTTATCTTTAAGAATGGTTAGTTTAGGGCTGGTGCAAAGGATGAATTGAGCATTGTTGAACAAAAAGGCAATGAATTATAAAGACAGTCCAATTTAAGTAATACTGGCAACTGAAACCATCTGTACAATCAATGTTTCCCTTCATGGCTTTGCAATAACACCACCTGTGGTCTACATGTGGTTCAGTGCCTGTGCACATTAGCGGACAGCAATCAGCAGCTGTGGAGGAAGATGCATAATCAGAAGATCTTTGAAGGAGAGGAGGCTGTCAACTGCCACGAATCTGGAAAGGGATCTACCCCTAGTAATGGGAGCAAGGTTCCACAGATAAAAGTAAAGCGTAATGATGAAGATACTGAATATAATGAGGAGGAGGAAACTGAAGAAAGAACTCCAGTAAAGAAACTTATACATATCAAATTAGAATGAAAAAGACTAAAAAATAAAACAGGAAAAACTCCTGAAGTACCAAAAGGACCTAGCACTGTAGATGATATTAAATAAAAAATCCACGCAAATCGAGAAAAACCATATTAAACAGTCCTGGCATATTGAATCCAAAAATGAAGAGAGAGAAAAAGGAGAGACAAAGAAAGTTCATACTGAGCATCATCAACAATCCACACTGAAATCTTCTATTTAAGTATCAATCCCCTTTTCAGGATGGAAGCAATCTTACTCTTAACACTCAAAAAAACAGAAAAACGTGTACATGAATGTTATAGAAACATTATTTATATCAGCTAAAAAGTGAACACAGCCCAAATGTCCATCAACTAATAAATGAATAAACAAAACAGTATATACATGCAAAATTTTATTCAGCCATAAAAAGAAGTGAATTGCTGATATAAAATACAGCATGGATGAATAGTGGAAAAATGCTAAATGAAAGAAACACGCTAAATGAAATGTCACATATTATATGATTCTATTTATCTGAAATGTGCAAAATATGTAAAACCATTCAGACCAAAAGAGATTATTGGCTGCCAGGAGCAGGGACAAGGGGGACATAGAGAATAATTGCTAATAGGTATGTGGTTATTTTTCAAAGTAATAAAAATGTTGGGGAATTATATTGTGGTGATAATTGTACAACTTTATGACTACATTAAAAGCCACTGGATTGTGTACTTTAAAAGGGTCACTATTATGGTAAAAAAAAAAAAAAAAAAAAAAAAAAAAAATCACATACCATACCACACACACCACAAATAAAGAAAAATGACAAGCCACAATAGAGAAGTTATCTGGTATACATATCAATGACAAGAGACTTTAGGAAATACTAGAAATAATAAAATGACCAATTGAAACAAATCCCCATATGGAACACAAATATATCATAAACAATAGAAAACAAGCTATATCTCATTCCTGATGAGATAAAATGCAAATTAAAACCACAGAGAGTACTATTTCACATCCAATTGAAAAATATTATCAAATGAAGGCATATACACAAAATGGAACTTGTACATGCTACCAATGAGAATGTAAAATGGTGCTGATATTTTAGCAAACCTGGTATCATCTAGTATACTCAAAGTTATGCATACTCTCTTGCCAAGCAATGCCTTTCACATGTCTTAGAAAATCTGTTTCCATGCGAACCAAAAAATATAGCACTAATGTATGAAATAGCCACAAAATTAAAAGACAATCCATAAGATCAAAATAGCACACATGGCTCTGCTGTGTGAACTCAGAAAGGAAAAAAAAAAAAATCTATTATGATGTATAATAAGATCAAAAATAGAATGAACAAATAATAAGGTTGCTAATAGCATACAATAAAATAATACAACAGAGGAGATTAATGAGAGACTAAGAAAACTAATACCAAAAAAAAGTCAGAATCACAGAATAAAGTTGAAATGTATGGGAAAAAATCAACATTATCTTCTTTAAGGAAAAACATTCATTCTTAGAATATATTAAGCAGTAAAATCAAACACTTACTTGCTTCTTTTTTAGTTTATGGATCTGCTGCTCCACTTTAGCAATTTCTCGATCTACACGATCCATACTCTGTATTAACTCTTCCTTTGAAAGTTTTGAAGGTGAAGCATTTTGATCATCTCCACACGGCTGCCCAGAGATTGGAGAGGATGGAGCTTCATGTTTGCCTCCAAATGCTGGATCCTTTGGAGAAGAAAATTTTATTTATTTATTATTTTTTAATATATATTTTTAAATTAATTTCAGAGAGGAAGAGAGTGGGAGAGATATAAACCTCAGTGAGAGAGAATCATGGATTGGCTGCCTCCTGCATGACCCACTGGGGAGCTAGCCACAACCTCCTGGTTCATTCATTGGTCAACACTCAACCGCAGAATCCCTCCGGCTGGGCAGAGAACAACAATTTGCTCCTCACTAAGAGCCAATGGTAGTGTCAAGATCCTCTTAACAGAAAAAGTCCATTTTAAAATGTCAAACGACATTCACTGGCTTCAATTCAACAAGAACAGGAATCCCCCAATCTGAGGGGCAGTTAAGAAGGAAATTTTATTTAGTGCAAACAGCTCGATAGTGCTACAGTGTGACTTTTAAAACAGCAAGGCTATGAGGCTGCCCTTAGGCCAAGTTCCTCTTCACGTAGCAGCTCTGCTCTGCTCCACTGTGCTCTGCTCCAAGAGGGTTCAGTGTCTCAGCTCCGGCAGCAGAAAGTCTTCAGGGGAAAGTGCACTCTGCAATCCAGAAGGATGCTGACTTATATAGAAATAAGTCCCCGCCCCTGGTCCCTCATTGGTCTGTTCTCAAATGAGGATTCAGAATTCTTCCGATTTGATTGGCTCAAAGTACTATACAGATTGGTCAGAATAGAGCTGCTCCGATTGGTTGGAGCCCACAGCTCTGATGGAATGGGGGAAATCTCCGTCCTATTGGTTGAAATAATAGAAACTCCTTCATAAAGGACTGGCTCAGATGGCAGAAACACAGGCAAGCAGGCAGTTCAGGGTGGATACAGGCAGTTTAGCGCAGGCGCTCCTTTGTAAACTGCAGTTTGCATGAGACGCCCCTGTGAGGAAATGGGTCTGTTTGGTTTTGTTTGGTTTTGTTGTTTGTTTCAGCCAGTAAGCCACAAGGAGCGCTTCATCATAGATGTATTTTTTTTCCTTTCTGAGTTCACACAGCAGAGCCATGTGTGCTATTTCTCTATATGAATGTCCTAAGTAGTAATTTTCAAACACACACAACCTCCACTGATGCTTACATCACTTTTATAATTCAGACATATTCACTTTTTTGAAGATTCTAACAGCTATACAGAATGAGGTGGCAGGTTGACACCTTCCGTGTAACAATACTGGGACTATACAGAATTTCTGGGAAATAAAAATGCAATCAAGACAAAGGAAGATACCAATTTCTCAGCGATTTTCTTGCAACAGTTCTTCAAAAAGTATGAACATGGAGGTTGCAATGTGGTATAAACTACAGGTGAAAATCTGTGTGCCTACCCAACTTAACAACTACAAGATGGTCAAGAGTTCCTATCAAAAAGTTTTCAGGCTTTCCAAGGACCAACCATGAGGCACAGAAGTTAGGAAAATTACCTAGGCACTTCTGTTGCTATATCACCTAGCTCAGTGGTCGGCAAACTCATTAGTCAACAGAGCCAAATATCAACAATACACCAATTGAAATTTCTTTGAGACCCAAATTTTTTAAACTTAAACTATATAGGTAGGTACATTGTTATTAACTTAATTAGGGTACGTGGTATTTTGTGGAAAAGCCATTCTCAAGGGGCCAAAGAGTCGCATGTGGCTCATGAGCTGCAGTTTGGCAACCACTGACCTAGGCCTATCCTTATAAAGAGCAACTAACTCTGCCTACATTACAGTGCATATAACATCTCTTTAGCCAACATAACATACCATTTCACCTCAAAATCAGCAGAAAACTATAGTAAAATAAAAGCTCATCTACCCGTCTACACACATGCACACACACACACATCCTGTTAATTACCAGTCAAAGGTAAAGATATAAAGAATATTGAAAAGCAAATAAATTTCGGGTTAAGATATTAGTTTTCTTCAGGCTATTAGAAATCTAGAATAAGCATAATTCATAGGGCTATAGTTATTCTAATTCTAAGAATGCCATTGGTATTTTAACAGGGATTGTATTTAATCTGCATATTGCTTTAGGTAGTAAGGACATTTTAACAATAGTCACTCTTCCAATCCACGAGCAATGTACAGTCAAACTTCAGTTCTCAGACTGCTCCCATCTTGAACATTTCAGTTCTCCATCAAGTTGCTCATGGGGAAAAAAAGTCTCATTTATTAACAAATGTTCCGGACCAGACAACCTTTCACGCTGATGTATCAGCATGACAAAGTCTTTCAGGTCACAAACAAAGAAGAGAATGCTGTGAATATTTTTGTGGAATTTTTGTGTTTTGTTTTGTTTTTGCTTTTTTTACTGGTGAAATGGATTAGCACAATTTTAAAACATAAAGAGGCCATCAAGAGTGCTGATGTTGCTAAGAGTGTGAAAGGAACAATGATCACAGGCAATTAAGAGTTAGAAAAACTTGCTGATTTGGATAAGTGAAATGCCAGTGATAGTTAGCCAGTGATAGCAATGATATGAAAAAGCAAAGATGCTGCATCCCTGGAATAAGAGCTGAAAGTGATTTATTTAAGGCTAGTAGGTGGTGGTTCTACAAATTTAAGAAAAGAAGTGTTTGTTTATAGATTAAACAATACATTATACATATACTGTATATAAGAAAGGGTAAAACAAAGATCATTTGGGGTCTGGAACAAGTTAATTCAATATACATGATTACTAATGAGGGGGGGAAATCAGTTTTTGAACAAATTGCTTCTCAGTCTTCCAGAACAAATTAAGTTCAAGAACCGAGGTTCCACTGTATACCCTTCCATTTATTTGTTTATGCTTCAATTTCTTCAATATCTTATAGTTTACAGAATATAGCTACCTATTTCATCTTTTTGGATAAGTTAATTACTAGGTATTTTAACCTTTTTGATGGAATTGTAAATGGGATTGCTTTATTTTCTCCTTCTGATTACTAATTAGTAGTGTACAAAAACACAATCGATTTCTGTATATTGATTCTATATCCTGTAATTCTACTGAAATCATTCATTAGTTCTATCAGTTTTTTGGTGGAGTCTTTAGCATTTTCTATATATAGTATATGTCATTTGCAAATCATGACAGTTTTACTTCTTCCTTTTAAAGTTGGATACCTTTTATTTCCTGTTTTGTCTGATTGCTGTGGCTTCCAATGTTATGCTGAATAGAAGTGGCGATAGTGAGCATCTTTGTCTTATTCCTGATCTTAGTAAGTCAAGTTTTCAACTTTTTACCTTTGAGCATATTAGCTATGGGTTTGCCATACATATCCTTTATTATGTTCCTTCTATATCCACTTTGTTAAGAGTTTTTAAGCATAAGAGTATACTGAATTTTGTCAAATTCTTTTTCTGCATCTATTGAGATGATTAAGGAGTTTTTATCCTTTATTTTGTTAATGTGATATATTAAGTTGACTGATTTACAAATGTTAAAACCATCCTTATATCCCTATGATTAAGCTTTTAAGATTCCTTTCTGCTAAAAGTTCCATAACTAGTTATTACATTTGAGGCAATTTATTCAGTCATGGAAGAAGACCTAAGATATTTTTTAAATGCCGCAAAATACTTCTTTTATACTCATAAACTATAATACAGATATTTCGGATGATGAGGAGAATATCAAAACTTTCCAAGTTTAGCTCATTTCTAGCTTATGACAAAGAGCTTTTCCCCACCCAACTTGTTTTGTAAATTTTCACATTTATATAACAGTTGAAAATTGAGTATAATAGATATTTATGCTTCATCTATATTCACTAGTTAACACTTTATTTGTTTTCTCTCCTACACATACATGCACACCTACCCTTTTTTATCTTGGCTCAACTACGTGAAAATAAATTATAGACAATCACTATCTCTTAAATCATTTTTCACTCCATAAAAACCCAAAGAAGCCGAAACAGGTTTGGCTCAGTGGATAGAGCATCGGCCTGCGGACTGAAGGGTCCTGGGTTCGATTCTGGTCAGGGGCATGTACCTTGGTTGAGGGCACATCCCCAGTGGGGGGTGTGCAGGAGGCAGCTGATCGATGGTTCTCTCTCATCGATGTTTCTAGCTCTCTATCCCTCTCTCTTTCTCTCTGTAAAATATCAATAAAAATATATTTTTTTTAAAAACACCCAAAAAAAATATGTGGGTATTTATTTACCTAATATCAGGGAGGGAAGGGCTTTTATTCATAAAGTAAGTAAACTATAAGCAAGAGATTTGCTAATAAAAAGAGGGAGAGAGTAAGAGATATTAATGTATGATAGTAAAGGGGTTAATATCTTGCTAAGAGTTTTAAATAATTAGTTTATTCCCTCTGAAATAAATATTTATTCATTTCCTACTAAGTACCAGGTTTAATGATAAGCAAAATGGATAGTTTTAAAAAAAGATAAACTCTATGCTTAATCCCTTCATCATTTTCTCCTTGCCCTGAAACTCACCTCCCCTCAGACAACTGTGAGTCTGTTCTCTCTATCTATAGGTCTTGTTTCTGTTCGTTAGTTTATGTTGCTCATTAGATTCAATTCATGAGTGAAATCATATGGTACCTTTTCCTAGCTGGCTTACTTCACTCAGCATAATACCCTCTAGATCCATTCATGCTGTGGGTAAACAAACAAACAAACAAACAAACAACCAGCCTTAGCTGGTTGCTCAGTGGTTAGAGCACATGTGTCAAACACAAGGCCCGCGGGCCAAATCCAGCCCGCCAGGCCTTGCAATGTGGCCCGCACCGCGCTGTCATCACTGCACTCCGCTGTCAGTTTATGACATTGTCAGTTTATGACTGTTCAGTAAACCATTCGGCCAGCGATTTAGGCTGGATTTTAGATTTTGGCCCCTTCTCTGATTGAGTTCGACACCCCTAGGTTAGAGCATCAGCCCATAGACTGAAGGGTCACAAGTTCAATTCTAATCAAGGACACACGTACTGCAACTTCAGGTTCAATCCCCAGCCCCAGGTGGATGTGTGTGGGAGGCAACCAAACTATGTGTCTCTCTATCACATTGATGTTCCTCTCTCTCAGTATCTCCTACTCACTTCCACTCTCTTTTAAAAATCAATGGAAAAAATATCCTCGGGTGAGGATTAGTAAAAACAAAGAACAGGAAGCCTCATAGACACAGACAACAGCATGGTAATTAACAAAAGGAAAGTGAGGGATGTAGAGGGTATAGGGGGAATAAATGGTGATGGAAGTAGATTTGAGTTAGAGTGATGAACACACAATACAATATACAGATGATGTATTATAGAATTGTACTCCTGAAACCTGTAATTTTACACCAATGTCACCCCAATACATTCCATTAAAAAAATATAGATAAACACAGCAACAAAATAAAGGCATAATAAACAAACATACATTTCATTAAAGAAAGTCTAATAATAATAACACAGAGAAAAAGAGGTTTGATCTTAATAGAACCTTCTGATAAATACACATTATTTGAAATGTCACAAAATATAGCCACATATTAAAATTAGTTATCTCCAAAATATAGAATTACAGGTAACTTTTTACTTGTATTTCCAAGTCTCCTAAAGAATATATTTTTATATTAGAAAAAATTGTTTTTTCTTTATAAATCCACTTAATCCATACCTAAATAGTATCTTGTCCCATGTTGCAAGTTAAAAGATTTCAGATTATTTTAAATTTAATTTAGATATAGGAAAATTATGGTAGTCTTGAGCAGTGTTTTTCAACCTTTTTTGGGCAAAGGCACACTTGTTTCATGAAAAAAATCATGAGGCACACCAGCATTAGAAAATGTTAAAAAATTTAACTCTGTGCCTATATTGACTATATATAAAGTAATTCTCTTGAATAGGAATCAAATAAACACAAAGAAAGTATTTTATAATTACTTTATTATGAAATATTAAGTAAACAAAATAGTGAAAAATTATAAAATTCTTGTCTTGTCTGCACCTACGGCACACCAGCCGCGGAACAGCGGTTGAAAAACGCTGGTCTTGAGTACCTCTGATCACATTTTACAGTCCAGCAAGCCAGTACAAAATGCTTCAGAGTTATTTAATAGCAATTTTTCTTTATAACAGTCCTCAGATTGTTCTCATTTACTAAAATCAAAGTGCTGACTTCAAAAGTCTGGAACAATAAGTCTGTGTTTTTTTGTTTTATTTATTGAAATTATTATTTTCCCATAGTACTAACGTTCAGAGACTGGTGTAACTGGACTTTCTTTTAGGCACGGTGCCTGAATTCAACTAAATAAATATTAGAGACAGAGTAAGGGAGCAAATATTTACCTTCTTGGCATCTGCAGAAGACCTCAACCCTTCTGGCAGCATGTGCACTAAAGGTAAGACTGTGGCACTGACACGCTGGAAATGGGAATCAGAAACCTGCTCCAAACGTGGTCTCTTGGATTCCAGTGAATCATGATCCACTGGGGATGGGCCTGGGTGAAACTGTTCATATCCAGGTCTCCTTTCTTGAGGCCTAATACATACAAAGAAAATAGACACTTTAAAATTTTTAAGTGATGTATAACTTCCTACTAATGTCCCTAGTTGGACTTTGAAATAAGTGAAAAAAATAGCTTACTTCCAGAGTGAATCCCTGTCCCCTCCTCCCTCACCTCAGAAGAATATATAACTCACTATAAAATATTATAATTTTCTATTGAATTCCAATAGAAAAATATTCTACAACAGATTTGGAAGTGCTAGTGATAAAGAAGTGAAAGATTAGTAAAAGATTTCAATTTAGCCCGGCCAGTGGCTCAGTGGCTGAGCATTGTCCTATGAACCAGAAGGTTACCTT
Source organism: Pipistrellus hanaki (assembly GCF_964339955.1). Taxonomy (NCBI): domain Eukaryota; kingdom Metazoa; phylum Chordata; class Mammalia; order Chiroptera; family Vespertilionidae; genus Pipistrellus; species Pipistrellus hanaki. The sequence continues at coordinate 48,477,332 of NC_140518.1, forward strand.
TCAATCCCAGTCAGGGCATAAACCCGGATTATAGGTTTAATCCACAGTAGGGAACATGGAGGAGGCAGCCAATCAATGATTCTCTCTCATCATTGATATTTCTATCTCTCTCTCCCTCTCCTTTTCTCTCTAAAATCAATGAAAATATATTATTTTTTTTAAAAGATTTCAATTTACAGAAAATTTAAAATTGTAAAGAATATCTATAAAATAATATATTTCAACCTGCAATTATTGAATTCAGTATAATCTAGACTAGAATAACACCATTCTTAACCTATTAAACACACACACACACACACACACACACACACACACACACAAAAAAAAAAAAAAAAAAAAAAAACCCAAAAAAAAAACCAACCCACAAATCTATTCCTGGCTGGGTGGTGCAGTTGATTGAAATGTCATCCTGTACACCAATATGTTGGAGTTGATTTGTAATTAGGGAACATGCCTAGGTTGCAAGTTCGATCCCCAGTTGGGGTGTGTTCAAGAAGTAACCAAATGATGTTTCTCTCTCTCACATACACTGATGCCTCTCTCTGCCTCTCTCTCTCTTTCTCTCTCTCTCTCCAGATGACTTCAATTATGATGTATTATGAAGACTTAAAGAAAAGTCTCTTAACTAGAAATGCAACACTCTCTTGAAGATATAATTCTACACACACCCCCAAGGTATTCTGTTTACTTTCCCCAAGTACGTAAGTGTCTTGAAGGTCAGGAATCTGACTTTGATTTCTTGAAATAATGTACCGTGCAGAACACTGCAGATGAGTATTTTGATCATTTGACTTTTCATTTTCTACCAAGATATTTACAGAAGTGATATTTTACTTTATGGCCAAGTTTAAAAAGAAATGTCTCAAAAATAACATTTTCTAGGAGTACCACAATATGTTTATTTTTTTATGCTTGTAAAAGAGAAAATACCACAGTGATTATGCCTTCCTCAAATGTCTCCATAACATTTAGTTTCATCTCTCAGACTGAAGAAGGTATAAGAACAATGAGAATGTAAAGCTTTGTCTCATTTCAACAATCCTGGGGACACATATCTGGCTGACGATTACATTTTACAAACATTTTATCTTCTTGACATTTTATCATCTTTCCATAGGCTCAAAAAAACATTTCATTGAAATGATAATCACTGCATTTCATTTTTTAGGACAGATGATGAAATAACCCCTGAGGTCCATAAAATGATAATACTTCAAAAATTCAAAATCTCATGTAAGAATATAAAATCTCATTATCTTCTTAAAAATGCACAATAACGTCACGAAAAATAGTGGATAGGAAGCTACTTGTATTCAATATAGTTCTGAGGGTTGTCAAAGCACTAGACAAGAAAAATAAAGAAAATGAACCCAACATTGAAAGGAAGAAGTATTTCTCTTTGCAGATGGCATGGTCTCATATCTAGATAACTCCAAAGAATACACAAACAAACAAAAAAATGTTAGAGCTAATAAATGAGTGGAGCAAAATTACAGGATACAAAGAAACATGGGAAAAATCAGTTTTTGTTTTTATTGTATAATACAATTTTAAAACATATTTTTATTGATTTCAGAGAGGAAGGAATTAGGAGAGAAAGATAGAAACATCAATGCTGCAAGAGAACCATTGATCAGTTGCCTCCTGCATGTCCCTTACTAGAGATTAAGCCCACAACCTGGCATGTGCCCCAACTGGGAATTGAACTGTGATCTCCTGGCTGCTCAATCACTGAGCCACACTGGCGGGGCCAAAAATCAGTTTTATTTATGTACATTAGCAATGAATAATCTGAAATGACATTTAAAAAAATTCAATTTATAACATCTAAAATAATAGAATAGGAATAAATTTGAGCAAGAAGGCTCAAGACCTACAGCTTGAAAAAGACAAAACACTGCTGGAAGAAATTAAGAAAAACTTAAATAAATGGTAAGACATCATGAATTGAAAGATTTAAGATTGTTAAAATGACAATACTATACAAAGTATAGTAAATCTACAGCAAGCATGTCAAACTCAGGGCATGGGCCACATACAGCCCACAATAAATATTTTTGAAGGCAAGCCAATACAACAGTATGTAAGAAACGTTGTAATAAAAATGTTGTAACTTAATTTTTACACTATCCTGTTATACATAATTATTAATACCGGTAATGAACTACAACTTTAGCTAATGACTGATTACTATAATCTTGTTGCACTCATTTTCCTTACACGCCTTACTCACAGACGCACCATTTCTCTCCACTAATACCAGCAGCAAGTATTTTAGCAGCTGACTGCCATGTCATTAGTCTTGGACTGACTTGTTTGGTGTGGGCAACAGGAAATATTTCACTCCCAGAGAACAAGAAAAATAGGTTTATTTGCATTACGCTTATTAATTTGTGCAGTTATTCAACATCTGGTAAGTTAATGATCAAGAAAAAATGTTTAATTTTTATTAAAATATTCTATTATTTTATGTTAATGATTACTCATTTATTTCAGCCTTTTGTATTCAGCATGTCTCTATCAAAATAAACCTACGTTTCTATGAAAATTGAAGCTTTTGTTTTATTGCAGCCCACAGAAATTTAAACCTTGTTTATTTGGCCCGATTTAGGTAGCCTTTGAGTCTAACATGCTTGATCTACAAATTCAATAAAATCTGTAATAAAGTCCCAATGGCATGTTTTATTTTGTTTTGCTTTTGGAGAAAGAGAAAAACCCATAATAAAAATCACATAAAATCACAGGCGAATCCAAATAGCCAAAACAATTTTGGAAAAGAAATACAAAGTAATAACTGACACCACAGAAATACAGAGTACTATAAGAAAATATTAAAAACTACCGTGTTTCCCCGAAAATAAGACATCCTCTGAAAATAAGACCTACTTACAGGTTTCCTTCTGAGTGAAATATAAGGCATCCCCCCGAAAATAAGGGACCCCCTAGGCTAAACATGAGAGATTTGGTCCACTGATTCTGAAAGAAATGGAGTCACAGGAAATTCAGGAATTGGATTGTTATGATGATGTTCCAGAAGATGATGACATGATTGTCATTGAATAAATGAGTAAATTCTTGATACTGTAGGATTCATAGTTTGTCTGGTTTGTGTTGACAACTACCGTACTACCGTACCGTATACAGGTAATAAATTTCCTTTATTTTCATTTAACAATAAACGTGTACCGTATTCTTCTTCATGGAAAAATAAAACATCCCCTGAAAATAAGACCTAGTGCATCTTTAGAAGCAAAAATTAATATAAGACACCGTCTTATTTTTGGGGAAACAGGGTATATGCCAACAAATGGTACAATCTGGAAAGGGTAAACTCCTAGAAACAAACTATCATCCAAGACTGTATCAAGAAAAAACAAAATTTTAACAACTATAACCAACAAAATCAAAGCAGTAATCAAACAATTCCCAACAAACCAAAGTCCTGGACTGAATGGCTTCACAGGTGAATTCAAAATAGAACTAACACCTATCTTTCTCAAACTATTCTAAAAATTTTCAAAAAAAGGGGAGACTCAGAAGTTCATTTTACAAGGCCATACAAAATTCAAATGAACTATGAAAATCTTTGTGAAAACAATTACAATTATATATTGGGAGTCCTGATGAATATTCTTAAGAATATTTTTTTATTTTTATACAGATATGAGAAAAAAATAAAATGTAATAAAGCTTAAAATGAAAAGAACTGCTGCTATATACCAGATAAATGCTTCTTTTATCACAAGAAAAGTAATTCCTAAAAAAAATCCTGTTAAAGGATAAGGAAAAATTATAAAAACCATTAAAAAGGTTAAATTTTAGCCCTGGCTCATGTTTTCCAGTGGTTGGAGCATTGGCCTACGAACCAAAGGGCAGCAGGTTCACTTCTAGTCAAGGGCACGTACCTGGGTTGCAGGTTCGGTCCTGGCCCCAGTTGGGGTGCATGGGGCAGGCAACCAATCAATGGGTTTTTCTCATCTCTCATCTCTCTCCCTCTCTCCCTCTCTCCCTCTCTCTCTCCTCTCTCTCTCTCTCTCTCTCTCTCTCTCTCTCTCTCTCTCTCTCTCTCCCCTCCTTCTCCCTCTCCCTCTCCCTCTCTCTCTCTCTCTCTCTATCTATCTCTATCTCTCTCTCTCCCCACACACATACCCTCCCTTCTTTCCACTCTCCCTAAAAACAATCTATGGTAAAAAAATATATCCTCAGGTGAGGATTAGCATAGCACTTAGAACCAGGGCCACTCACTGCTGCCAGCAAAAAAAAATAAAATAAAAAACAATAAATAAATAAATTATATATATATAACATTTCCATTTATAGAAGTACCAATTCACTCCAACCACACTTTTCAAATTGTCTTATCAACTTCCTTTACAAAGAAAAAAACAGATTATTTTATTATTAATTTTTTTCCCTTTACCATGTTTTTCATCTCAGAAACACATGCTCATATGATACGTTCAGTGGTTTTAATTTCTCCTCCAGATTAATCTTCTTTCAAATTGCTTTCATCTTTGTCCTTTTCTTCTGCATTCACTCTTATTATCTTACAACTTTTTCCATAACCTATTTTAGTTATTTTTGCCTCATTTTATATGTTAAGTTTATAGTAATGAGTTTGGGGCACTGGGATGTCCAATCTTCCATTTCACCTAATTTGGCCGTTTTGTGTTTTGAATACCTCATTATTGATTTTTAAACTAGTGGCCTGGGTACGGATTCATGCACATTGAAAGGAAATTAATTAGAAGAAATATTTTAATATCGCTATTCACCTTTTCTCTAAAATAGGAAGTAACAACCAAATTCACGATCAACAATGACAGATCAAAATACAACATGCAATTGGCACCAGCAAGAGCTTTATATGATTTGCGCATGCACGGGTCAACTTAGCCTTTTATAGATATAGAATAAACTTGCTTAATTAGACCTGCTTTCTGATTTAGCTAAACTTTTTCCAGCCCAGTGAAGCACCCCAACTTCTCTTTCAGGTAATTGTCAGCAACACAGCAGTAAATACCAACATGAAGCAGATTAATATTGTAGATTATCCAGGGAAAACAAAGGGTACAATATTTAACTGCGCAGTGAGAAAACCTGAAGTCATTTTCAAGGTCCACCATTTCTTTCTTCTTTTCAGTCAAGTCAAGTTTCTAAGCTTTCTAAATCTCCCATTTTCTGGCTAATGAAAAGAATATAGGATTCCACCAAGTCTCCTATCTATTTACTCCAGGACTTCTGAGAGGATCAAATGAGATGAGGCACGGGAAAATGCTTCACAGACATTTGGTTAAAGTGTGAAGTGTTATTGGTAAGGTATGTACACATATAATATCTTAATAAAAAAATGAAAAGGAGAAAATAAATAAATAAATAAATAAAGTGTGAAATGTTTGCATCTGGCTGTAAAACAAGTCAGGCTGAAGAAACTGCAAGGAGGCTAGTCACTAGGGAGAGGAAGCCGGGGGTTGCTACGTGACATCATTACCCGGTACCCCAGCTACTGTTTCTGGGCTGAGCTGTAGGCCACATTTTTCTCCATAAGGTCTTGGAAGCGTTTGGCTGCAATTTGGTGGGCTCCAGTGTGGTGACGGGGCCTGTGTTTTACTTGTGGGAGCCAAGTGTTGCTTTGTGGGCGCCAAGTCTGCAGTGCCCTTTCTTTGTAGTAAATGACCAGTGTGTCAAGGTAGTTCCTGCATTGAGTGTCTGCCCTCTGGTGGTCAGTGCACATCATAGCAACCAATGGGATAGTGTATTAGCCTTGTGTATATAAAGATTCTTCTCTAGTGCGTAGCACTTGTGTGGTATGTTCCTTGTTTATGTCCTCTTACATGCAGAGGTCTTTACGACAAACTGTACTGCTTATTAATTTTCTTTTCCAAGGATATCTTTTCAGGTACAACATGGGCAGCCCCTCTTGGATTTTCTCTTTAGTGTGGAATAGAGTGGCTGGGTTTTCCTTGCTCATTCCTACTTTGCCTATCATGTGTTTGTTTACAGATGAAGGACTGGAAATGGCTTTCTAGATACTTTTCTACAGCCTGAGGGAACAGGAAAAAGAGCAAAGTAAGGGAAACCTTGGTTGAAGCTGCCAAAGCCTTTGGTAAGAATCCTGGCCACTCTACCAGACACTGAGCAGTCCTCATAGTTTTGGCTCACTGATTTAGAAAACCACAGCCTTTCCTGCAGTATGGCATATGAGGATTCCCAAGCAAACCATTCAGATTTAAATTTTCTCAAATTGAAGATTATTCATGAGAAATCCTAGGACTTTACTGATCCTCTTTCTTTCTTAAACACTGCTTCTTGAGTAAGAAAAGGGGACTAGAAAGCCAAGTGATGCAAGATTCTTCTAATTCCTTCCTTAATTGCCACTCTTCCAAGTTTATGGCAGTGGCTATATGTGTTTCCTTCTTTATAAAGGGGGCAATTTTAGCTCCTTTTTAAAAGTTTTTTTTTTTTTAATTTGTTAAAAATTGAGGGAAGAGTGATCTGAATTCTTTCTACAACCTTCACCAAGAAATGTATTTTAAAATAACTTTAAACATGACTAAATAATTTCAAGCCTTTTATCACCTCAAAACTGAAACAGTAAGTATATTTTTAAAATCAGAAATCAGGTTCTATAAAATTGCTAAAACCAGGATAGCAATTTAATAAAGGTACTTACTGTATTTCAAAATATTTTATATCAAGAGTAAGAATGAAGTCAAAGATAGCAGAGATGATAAGGACTCTAGGGAAAATGAATATCTAAAGGGCCAATATTATCTGATCAAATACTTACCATCCTTTGAGGAAGAGGTCATTAATACCCCCATTTTTACATGCGAGAACACTAAGGTTTGAAGAGCCTAAATCAGTGATTTGCAATCCTGGCTATAAATGGGAATAATCCAGGAAATTTTAGACGTAAGGGAATGCCTGGGCCCAATCCCAACCCGATTTAATTAAGTTGGCCCTTGAACAAATACAGCAGTTAGGACACGCAGTAGAAAAACCACTGAAACTTAAGTTGGCCCTCACATATGCAGAGTCTCAATAGCCAGTTGACCCTTAAACAACCGGGATTTGAACTATGCAGTCAACTGAACTTCGGTCAACTAAACTGTGTCAACTGAAAAATATCCGTGTGTAAGTGAAGCTGCACAGGTCAAATCCTGTTGTTCAAGGGAACTTGTATTCTGAAATGATACTTGGGCATCAAGTTTTATTTATTATTTATTTGTTTATTAATCTATCTATTTAATATATTTATTGATTTCAGAGAGGAAGAGAGAGACAGAAAACATCTCTGATGACAGAGAATCATTGATCAGCTACCTCCTGCACACCCCACACTGGGAATTGAGCCTGCAACCCGGGCATGTGCCATGACCGAAAATCAAACGGTGACCTCCTGGTTCATAAGTTGAAACTCAACCACTGAGCCACGCCAGCTGTGCTAGGCTTCAAGTTTTAAAAGTTCCCAGACAGCCCTAGGCGGTGGATAGAGTATCGGCTTGTGGACTGAAGGGTCCTGAGTTCAATTCCAATCAAGGGCATGTACTCTGTTGCAGGTTCCTCCTTGTCCTGGGCCATGGTTTGGGCACATGCAGGAGGCAACCAATCGACATGTTTCTTTGACATTGACATTTCAGTCTTATGCCCTCTCTCTACCACTCTCTCTGAAAGTCTATGGAAAAATATCCTCCAGTGAAGATTAAAAATAAACAAGTAAAAAACACATGCAGTGTGACCAAGAATAAACACTTGTTCCATTAAAGAAAAAAAACAAAACAAAACAACAACAAAAACCAGCTCCTAGGCAGTTCTAATAAGTAGCCTAAATTGAGAACACCAGTTTATACAGGGTGACACAAAAGTAGGTTTACACAATACATATAGTTTATTCTTGCAATATTTTTATTAATGTGTTATATTCCATACAAACAACTGTAAACCTACTTTTGCCCCCACCTTGTATAATGTGATTAAGGCGACACTGCTGACCAGGATTCAAGCGTAGGTCTACCTGCCATCCCGACACACAGCATTAACTCTGAACTATGGGAACAAATTTTAAGAGTTTATTCAACTATTACAACAACTCCAAAAGATAAATAAAAACATGCTCAAAACACAAACTTAAATACTAGGCACAGCTTGGTTAATTAAATTGTAAAATAAAAAAAATTAATTAAAAAAATTAACACAATTGTGAAGTAGGCACACTTCACAAGTTCAGTCTTAGAGAGAAAATAAAGAAACCCCATTACCTGTCAGAACCTGGGTGAAATTCTGAAAGCAAGGATGGTCGTCTGCGAAGCTGTTGTTGCTGCTGCTGTTGCAAAAGCTGTGACGCTTGACTGACTTCAAGATGAGAAGAACGATAATCTGGGACTGCAAATTCCTAGTGTTAAAATAATCATTTGTTAATTATTAACCAAAAAATAAAAAGCATCATGAAATCAAAGCAAATATAAAGGCACGAAGGCAGTGATGGGCCACTAAGTATGGGAAAAAATGGCACTGATGATTTCAACCCTTCACTCATTTAATTCTTTCTCCAAAACCAATCAGAAAATAACCTAAAATGGAGAGAATCCAAGATGGCTGCTCGGGTAGACACCTAACCACAGCAGCACACAACAATTTCAATGGAATACAACTAAAATGTAGAGTGGACATCGCCCAGAGCTACAGGTAGTCAACTGACTGAAAATTCTACAACAAGAAGGAAAGAGAAAACCAGAAGGAAAATCAGAGGAGCTGAAAAAAAGCCTAAGGTACGGAGACATGCTGTGCGCCCACACGCACACGCGCGTGCGCGCGCGCAGAGAGGATGCAGCCGGAGAGGAGAAGAGGGCTGGGTGCTGCCCGGCGTTCCCTAGCAGGAAGGAAATAAAACCCCCAGCCTGGGCTGAACCCCCGAACCGGCAGCGCTGAGCCTCAGTTATGGGCCAGACCCTGGGGACCCAGGCTCGGGCAGGGGGAGACGGGGCTGTGAGGTGGAGTCCCAGGCGAGCAGCGAAAAGCAGGGCCCCCAGAGTCGTGCGCACATTGCGCACAGAGGACTGAATGTTGACTCTGATGCTGGATTACCATAGCCAGAAGAAACAAAGCCTCCGACGGCGCTGAGCCTCAGTTGGGACTGCTCTGAACCCCAGTTCTGGGCCAATCCCTGGGGACCCAGGCTCAAGTAGAGGGAGACGGGGCTGTGAAGTGGAGTCCTGGGAGAGCAGCGAAAGGCCGAGCCCCCAGAGTCGCGCACATTGCTTGCAAGGGAAGGAATGTTGACTCTGATGCGGGATTGCCCTGGAGGGAAGGAAACGGGAGCCCCGGCTGTGTTGGGCCCCAGTTTCGACTGCTCTGAACCCCAGTCCTGGACCAGACCCTGGGGACCCAGGCTCGAGCAGGGTGAGACGGGGCTGTGAGGCGGAATCCCAGGGGAGTGGCAAAAAGCGGAGCCCCCAGAGTCGCGCGCACTGCGCGCAGAGGACAGTCTGTTGACTCTGATCCTAGACTCCTCTAGCGGGAAAGAGAAAAAAAAGCTCCAGACTGGAGGAATGCGACAGGGAGCAGGAGCCCCTGCCAGACACCGGCCAACCGGGCGCCGGCAGAGAGCCGGGCGACGGGGCCCCCGGGGGGGGGGGGGGGGTGCTCCTGAGCCTTCGACCTCTGAGCGCAGGCAACGGAGCCAAGGCCTTGGGCTGCTTCCTGGGCAGCGCCGACCCCGGCAACAGGCTGGAGCAGCGCGGGAGCCCGCGGAGAACAAAGGGGTGCCGCAGGCCAACCTGCTGAGCTCCCAGGACAAGGAGGAAGAAACCAAAGAAGTTCTCAATGTGAAGAAATCAAGTGAGAGCAAAAGATAGTAAAATTACTTAAGAAAGAATACAAAGAAGATCTTGAAAAATCAAAGACTAAGTCAGAACTCAACTCACCAGCCAACATTGCAACACATATGCGTTTAAAAAAAAAAAAAAAGAACAGAATGTTGGAACGGCGGCAGCCAGGCCTAGAGTGGCCAGGCACAAGGCAGTGGCAGCCGGGCCCGAGAGCAGCAACGGCCAGGCCCCAGAGCAGCAGCAGCCAGAACCAGAGCAACAACAGCCAGCACTGGAGCAGCCAGACCTAGGGCAGTGGCAGCCAGGCCTGAGGCGGAGGCAGCCAAGCCCAGGGTGGCCAGTCCAGGAACACCCAGACCCGGAGTGGCCGGGCCCGGAGAAGCCGGGCCCAGAGCAGCCGGGTTGGGAGCAGCCAGGCCCAGAACAGCAGTAGCCAAGCCCAGAGCATCCAGGCTGGGAGCGGCCAGACTCGGAACAGCAGGGCCCGGGGCAGCCGGGCCCAGAGCAGCCGGGTCAGGTGTGGGCAGGCCCGGAGCAGCAGCTGCCAGGCTGGGAGCGGCCAGGCTCGAAACAGCCGGGTCTGGTGCGGCCAGGCCTGAAACAGCGGTTGCCAGGCTGGGAGCAGCCAGGCCCGGAGCAGCCGGGTCTGGTGTGGCCAGGCCCGGAGCAGCAGCTGCCAGGCTAGGAGTGGCCAGGCCCGGAGCAGCCGGGTCGGGTGCAGCCAGGCCCGGAGCAGCGGCTGCAAGGCTGGGAGCGGCCAGGCTCGGAGCAGCCGGGTCTGGTGCGGCCAGGCCGGAAGCAGCGGTTGCCAGGCTGGGAGCAGCCAGGCCCGGAGCAGCCGGGTCTGGTGTGGCCAGGCCCGGAGAAGCAGCTGCCAGGCTGGGAGCGGCCAGGCCCGGAGCAGCCGGGTCGGGTGGGGCCAGGCCCGGAGCAGCAGCTGCCAGGCTGGGAGAGACCAGGCCCGGAGCGGCCGGGCCCGGAGCAGCCGGGCCCAGAGCAGCCGGGTCAGGTGCGGCCAGGCCTGGAGCAGCAGCAGCCAAGTCCAGAGCAACTAGGTCGGGAGCGGCAGTGACCAGACCCGGAGCAGCTGGTTGTGGAACGAACCAGAGCAACAGAGGCCAGGCCCGGAGCAGCCAGGCCCGAAACAGCTCGCTCCTCGCCTGTCCCCGCCCCACGGCTGCCTCTCAGACATGGCTGGAAACTTTTGTGGGAACTTGAGGGTTTGCTGAATCAAGTGATGAAGGCTTAGATCTGGATGTGTTGAGTTAGTATAGGGCTGGGGTGTTGATCTGTCAGTGCCTTGGGTGGGGCCTGGATGAGGCTGGTTGACCTATTTGGAAATGTCTTTTGTGTGAAATGTATCATTGGGCATGTGGAGGTATAATTGATATGAGAAAATGTTAAGTAACTGATTTACTATCTGAAAAGGGATTTACTATCGGGGAAAGGGAGGGAGGAAGAGACTGAACATAAAATGCACCTATGGATGAGGACAATGGGGGATGGGGAGGGGGCGGAGGGTGGGGGGGGAACCTCGTGGAGGGGGGAAGAAATGAGGAACCTTTGTAATAATATGAACAATAAGGATTGATTTAAAAATAAATAAATAAATAAAAAATAATAATAATTCTTTCTCCAAAACCTAAAACAATAAACATTTTAACTATATGTTATTCAAAGGAATTCAAATTAAATTTTGTGTCCAATTTTGATTCATTCTTGTAACAACAATAATTCCCAATCTATATTATTCATGTAGTAAGATCTCAAACTCATGTGTTCCATATGAAACCCTAAAAAGTATGCCAATCTTAAATTCAAAATCAGTAAGTTGAAAGGATCACAAAAGCCATCCAGTCAAGTTCATGTATATTTACAAATGAAGAATCAAAAGTCCAGAAAACCAAACTGCTAGGTTAAGAGTAATAGTTTTTCCATCATTCCTAGGTGGGTGGTTTTATGTTTGTTTTCCTACTTCTCTTTCACTGTCTTTTTGTTTAATAAACATGCAAAAGCTTTGCCTGGCTGGCATGTCTCAGTGACTGAGCATTGACTTATGGACCAAGAGGTCGCAATTCAATTGCCAGTCAGGGCAAAGGTCTGGGTGTGGGCTTGATCCTCAGTGTGCAGCATGCAGGAATTCTGTGCAGCGATCAATGATTCTCTCTGATCATTGATGTTTTTATCTCTTTCTCCCTCTCCTTTCCTCTATGAAATCAATAAAAGGTCACTAAAAAAAAGAAAAAAAATGCAATTTTCGAGGAATTCCACTCTTAGGTATATACACAAGATAATTTTAAAATATATATGTCTACACACAAAAATTTGCACACAAATTTCAAAGCAGCATTATTCACAATAGCAAAAAAGGAGAACAAATCTAAAGGTCCCTTGACTTATGATGGACAAAGTGTGGTATACAGGTATACCCCACTTCTGAAAAGTTCGAGTTATACTACTTCACTTTAACAAAAGAGCTACATTAGTGCATGTTTTCACAAACCAAAAGAAATCCAAAGAGGATTTTCGTTTTTGCAAAAAAGCAAAAAGTGAAACCAAGTTCAGTGTTTGTTTTGCTGAGAGCCCTTATAGAAGCGGTGCACGCCGGGAGTCAAGACTGGCGTCCCCACTCCTTCCCAGGGAACTAGCATCTCAGCATCAGCATCAAGTAGCCACTGCTTTGAACTGCATCTCTAAGCACCTGTGCTTTATCTCTATTTATTTTGGACATCTGTTAGCAAGATGTGTCCTAAGGTATCAGAAAAGTGTTAAGAACTCACTAAGAGTGTTATACTTGGCATAAAATTGAACATAAGCATTATGATGGTGGTGAACAAAATAAAGACCTTGTGTATGCGCTGAATTTGCCTATGTCCACAAAGAGAGGAAGAATCTTGAAAGCTGCCAAAGTTACAATTTGTTTTGCTAGTATAAAGTGGTTTCTTTTCATCGGTATCCAGGAATGGATAAAATGGAAAGTCTACTGATTGGTGGAACTGATGGGTGTACAAAGCATGGTGTCTCATTATCTTGTACTTTAGGAGAAATCAGTCTTTTTCAATACGTTGAACTACACTGTACATACATTATTTCTACTTTATACAGGCTGTGTATTTATCATATCATTCCTTCTTTTACTATAATATGTTATAGGATAACCTACAAAACAAACAATTCCCAGAGCTCACACAGGACCAGAACTGGTTCAAATTCCATCCAGTCAGAAGGAAGAAACCGCACTGAACATACCAGACATTCAGTAGATACCCCAAAAAGGACAAGTTTGGAAGTAGATAAAGATTACTCTCCCTTGGCATGACTGAGTTGGTTAGATCTTGTCCAAAATACCAAAAGGTTGCCAGTTCGATTCCCAGTCAGGGCACACACCCAGGTTTCAGGCTCAATCCCGTAGGAGGTGTGCAGGAGGCAGCAGATCAAAATTTCACTCTCACATTGATGTTTCTCTCTCCCTCTCCTTTCCTCTCTCTAAAAATCGATTTAAAGAAATGTTTTTAAAAGACCACTGTAAGTCGTTTAGGAAAGGAGAGCAGACCCTAAAGGACCCTAAGCAGCCCCATGGTTGCCACTGGCCTAGTTATCATGACACCCCGGAGGCGATATAGCTGAAGCAGCCAGCCCTAGTCATCATCATCACTGCAACCATGAGCAGAGAGGTAGAGACCCAGCAATAGCCTGCCCCACCCTCAGTGCTGCCACAACTAAGGTTTTAGAACAATAAAATGGTCATAAAGAAGAATAACCCCAGAAAGTACCTTCGCAGTGTAGGCAAAGGAGTTTGGTGTTGAAGAAAAGGATGCAGAGGCAGCAAAAATTATATGCCCTGGTGAAGTTCCAGTGCAAGGCAGTAAATATGCAGCAGACCATTACCATTATAGACGCTATCCACAATGCAGGGGTCAGCCTGCATTTACCAGCAGAATTACGGAAATGGTGAGAGTGGGGAAAAGCATGAGGCATCAGAGAATGTTCCCAAAGGCCAGCCCTACCAGTGCCAGTCTGAAAGCAGGTGCCATTTCCCACCTTACTTCATGCAAAGACCCAATGGGCTTTGATCACAGTATTCCAACCCCCTGCTGCAGGGAGAAGTAATAAAAGGTGCTGACAACCAGGGTGCAAGCGATTAAGGTAGACCAGTGTATCAGGGCTACAGACCACAACTTGGCAGGAGCCCTCCTCTCCAAACACAACTTAGAAAGGATGGCAATGAAGAAGATAAGGAAAATCAAGGAAATGATACTCAAGGTTAGCAGCCACCTCAACATTGGTACCACAGCAACTTCAATTACCAACACAGATGCCCAGAAAACCCTAAACCAAAAGTGGCAAAGAGACAAAAGCAGCTGATCCACCAACTTTGAATTCATCAAGGCTAAGTGGAGTGAAGCTGAGTAAATGCTGGCTTACCTTTGGCTATCTACCATCATCCGAATTAGTCATTCAACAAGAAGAAATGAATATGAAATTTCAGCAGTAGGGAAGTACTTGCTTTTTGCCCATTGAGCAGATAACTACCGTTTCCCCGAAAATAAGACAGTGTCTTATATTAATTTTTTCTCCCAAAGTTGCGCTAGGTCTTATTTTCAAGGGGATGTCTTATCTTTCCATGCACTAGGTCTTATTTTCGGAGGATTTTTTATTTTTTGGGAAACACGGTAGAACTAGTTGCATTATTTATACAGCATGGGTGTTTGTTTTTTACCTCAATGTCTCTCTTTTTTTTTTTAAATAAATCTTTATTGTTCAATTACAGGTGTTCCTCTTTTTCCCCCCATAGCTCCCCTCCACCTGATTCCCATCCCACCCCATACCCTTACCGCCCGCCACATCCATAAGTGTAAGATTTTTATCCAATCTCTTCCCACACCCTTCCCCCTGAGAACTGTCAGTCCACTCCCTTTCTATGTCCCTGATTCTATTATATTCACCAGTCCATTCTGTTCTTCAGATTTTTTATTCACTTGATTTTTAGGTTCACTTGTTGGTAGGTATGTATTTGATGTCTTTTTGTTGTTCATAACTTCTATCTTGACCTTTTTTTTCTTCCTCTTCTTAAAGAATACCTATCAGCATTTCATATAATACTGGTTTGGTGGTGAACGCCTTCAGCTTTTACTTATCTGTGAAGCTCTTTACCTGACCGTCAATTCTGAATGATAGCTTTGCTGGGTAGAGTAATCTAGGTTGTAGGTTCTTGCTATTCATCACTTTGGCGTGCACAGTTTCTGTTGAGAAATCAGCTGACAGTCATATGGGTACTCCCTTGTAGATAACTGTTTTTCTCTTGCTGCTTGTAAGATTCTCTCTTTGTCTCTTGCCCTGCTTGGGGCTTGGAGGCTTGGTAGCTGTCTGAACCGGGTTGCAAGTTTGCTAGGTTAAGCTGTGATAGGGAAGGCCATTCATATGCAAAAGCTGCAGCTTGGAGCTTGAGTGGGCTTGTAGGTTGTGTGAGGTGGGGTCTCAGGGGCGTCATCAGGCTATGGCATGGCAAAAAACGATGGCTGCCAGCCCACCGTCCCAGCATTTCCAGACCGCATCCCAATGCCCAGCGTAGCAAGCAATTATCCCTGCGCACAGCTCTGCAAGGAAACCACCCTCACTTTCCACCCCGATGGCAGACAGTCCAGCTTCTCCCCATGGGAGTTCTGGTGGCCCGCACCTCCCCAGAAGCTGGATTTCAGAGAAATCAGGAGCCTGTCTCCCTTTGGGTTGAAGAAAGCAATGCCCGCTGCCAGCCGGGATCCGCCACCAGCCCAGATCATGCACATCTCCGCTACCTCAGCTTTTCAGCACTTATGCTCTGAATGCTCTTTTCTCTTTCCTTCTACTTGTAGAACTTCCACTCAGCCAGCTTTTCCATGGTTCTGGGTGATAGATGTTTTGCCTTGGTTTTAGTTTTGAAACTGTTGTGCAAGGCAGCAGTTTAGGTGTTTACCTACGTCGCCATCTTGTGGGGATCCTTAATGTCTCTTTGGTAATGACAAACTTGTCTTATTAAAAAGCCTGGTTTTTCTTAGTATACCTTCAAAGGTTTTACAATAGTTTCATACCTGGTCGAGATTTTTAAGAATCTCATTTTTAATTTGCAATAAAAGTTTATATATTGTTGTGTTTTCAAAAAAGTCAACAAACTTCAAGCATTCTATATAATAAAAGGCTAATATGCAAATTGACCAAACAGTAAAACACCCGGTCACCATTACATGCACTGACCACCAAAGGGCAGACACTCAACACAGGAGCATCCCCCGTGGTGGTCCGTGCACTCCCATAAGGGGAGCGTGGCTCAGCCAGAAGCCAGGCTCCCTAAGTCATCATTCAGACATCCCCTGAGAGCTCCCAGACTGCAAGAGGGTGCAGGCAGATGGGGACACCCCTCCCCCACCACAAGTGCACAAATTTCATGCACCAAGCCTCTAGTCTGTTTAATAACTAAAAAATAAAAAAGACTTGCCCTAGCAGAGTTGAAAAATAAATTTCAAGAGTAATTTAATTGCTTACTAGAAAGAATCAAACTTTCTTTAAATAAACACAATAAAAGCAAGCGCTAAAAAGTATAAAATTCAGTGTTTATATTTTAAACAAAAAGAAAATACCCAATGTCTGCAAAAAAGCTTCACTGGATAAAAATTCACAATAAATTGGAAACTGCTGAAAGTCATTGAACATAAAGCCATAGCAAAATGAAGCAAATGGATTTTAAAAAACTTAAAGTAAACAGAGGTCCAGTGACTTGTACTTAAGGTAATATAAAATGAGTAACTGGTACCTCAGACAGAATTTAGAGAAAAAGGAGACAGAAAAATATATCTCAAAAAATAATAACTAAAATCAATTGCCCATATTTTATGAAAATTATAAATCCACAGTCTAGAAGCAGAAAGCTCAGTGAAAGATAGCGATATATACAATTAATAAAGCACACAAAAAGGCACATCATAATCAAATTGCCTAAAACTGCTGATGAAGAGAAAAATTTTAAAAGTAACAATAGGGCCCTAGCTGGCAAGGGGACTGGAGGGCCAAGGGTTCAGTCAGGTCAAGGGCATGTACCTCGACCACAGGGTCAATCCCCAGCCCTTCCTGGGGCTTGTGTGGGAAGCAACCAATGATGTGTCTCTCTCATGCCAATGTTTCTCTCTTTGTCTCTCCCCTCTTCCACTCTCTCTAAAAATCAATGGAAAAATTACCTCAAGTGAGGATTAACAACAACAACAACAAAATAGTAAAGAGAGGGAAAAAATATTTACATATGAAAAAACAAAGAATGACCAAAGATTTCTACTTCTAGTCAATAACCATCAAGCCAGAATACAAAGAATGACATTTTTTATTTAAAGTACTAAAAGAGCCCTAGCCAGTTTGGCTCAATGGACAGAGCAATGGACTGAAGGATCCCGGGTTCGTTTCCAGTCAAAGGCACATAATCCTAATTAAGAGTAATATGCAAATTAACCATCACTCTGCTATACCCACCAGCCACGCCCACCAGCCACGCCCACCAGCCAATCAGAGCGAGTATGCAAATTAAGGCTGACCAAGATGGCTGTGGCCATAGAGAGCAAGAGGGAGGCTTGGGTTTCCCCAGCAATAGAAGAAGCCAGTTTCTGCAGCCCTGGCAGGCTCAGGCCTCCACTCCAGGCTACAAAGTTTCAATCATAGAAGGTAAACAAATCCAAACAGAAATGGCAGCAGCCACAGAGTGAGCAGGAGGCTTGGCTCCTTTCTAGGCTACAAAGTTTCAACTGTAGAAGGTAAATTAATTCCAGATACCAGGGTCTCACTTGGGCCTGCTAACCACCACAGGCCCCTCACCCAGGCCACCCTATGCCCCAAGGGAGCCCCTACCCTGATCCAGGACACCCTTCAGAACAAACCAGCCAGCCTCCCACCCATACACTAGGCCTCTACCCTAAATAATAAAAGAGTAATATCCAGATTGACCATAACTCCAACACACAAGATGGCTGCCCCTATGTGGTTAAAGATCCTGCCCCCATGTGGACACAAGAGGGCCACCACAAGATGGCCAACAGAAGAGGGCAGTTGGGAGGCACCAGGCCTGCAAGGGAGGGCAGTTGTAGGTGATCAGGTAAGCACGGGAGGGCAGTTAGGGGTGACTAGGCCAGCAGAGGAGGGAAGTTGGGGGCAAACAGGCTGGCAGAGGAGCAGTTAGACATCAATCAGATTGGCATGGGAGTGGTTAGGGGTGATTAGGCTTAATCATTCTTTTTTTTTTTTTTAATTGATTTTTTACAGAGAGGAAAGGAGAGAGATAGAGAGCTAGAAACCCGATGAGAGAGAAACATCGACCAGCTGCCTCTTGCACACCCCCTATCGGGGATGTGCCCACAACCAATGTACATGCCCTTGACCTTTCAGTCCGCAGACTGACGCTCTACCACTGAGCCAAACCAGCTTTGGCAAGGCTTAATCATTCTGAATGTTTTCCTCTTAAGATCAGAAACAAGGCAAGAATGTCCACTCCCACCTCTTCTCTTCGACACTATACTAGATATTCTAGCCAGTGCAATAAGGCTAAAAGAGAAAAGGCATACACACTGGAACGGTAAAAGCAAAACTGTCTTTATTCTCAGATTACAAGATCTTCTACATAGAAAATTCCATAAAAATATCCTTGGGCAAGAAATCTATAAAAAAGCAAATAGAAGTAACAAGAAATTTTCAGTATATAAAATCAATATATGTCAGAATAACAAACAACTGATATTTTTTAAAAATACCATTTACAATAGCATCAAAAATATTTAGAAATAAATTTGATAAAAGATATTTATCTGTATACTGAAAACTATAAAACTTTACTAAGAAAAATTAATGAAGACCTAAATAAATGTAAAGATATACCATGTCATTCATGGAACAGAAGACTCAAAGTTATTAAAACATCAATTCTCTCTAAAATAAATCTCTAGATTCAATAAAGCTCCAATAAAAATCTCAGAAATATTTTTGTAGACACTGACAAGCTGATTCTAAAATGTATATAGAAATGTTAAGGATCTAAAATATTCAAAACAACAATTGAAGAAGGAATCACACCATTGAATTTCAACTTATAAAGCTACTAGAGGCCCGGTGCACAAAATTTGTGCACAAGGGGAAAGGGGCAGCATCCCTTAGCCGGGCCTGCACCCTCTCGCAATCCAGGACAATTGCTCCTAACCACTCACCTGCCTTCCTGCCTGATGGCTCCTAACTACCTCTCCCTGCCTGCCTACCTGCCTGATCACCCCTAACCACATGCCTGCCTGTGTGATTGCTCCTAACCATCTCTGCCTGCCAGATCATCCCTAACTACTTGCTTGCCTGTGTGATTGCTCCTAACTGCCTCTGCCTGCCTGTTGGATCGCCCCTAACCCTCCTTGCCTGCCCGCCTGATCACCCAACCACTCACCTGCCTGCCTGATTGCCCCTAACCACTCTGACTGATCACCCTAACCACTTTGCTTTGGCCCCTGCTGTGGTGGCTTAGTCCAGAAGGATGTCTGTAATGACATCCGGAAGGTGGTTCTAATTAGGGTATTATGCTTTTATTATTATAGGTCATAATCAAGACCATATGAAGTATGTTAATAAAGATTAAGTGTTTGTGTACCTAGAATAACACACCAATGTGCAGTAAAGATAGACAAAATATATCAACAGAACAGTAGAAAGAACAGAAATAGTCTTGCATATATATAGTCAATTAATTTACAAGAAAAAGTACCAAAGCAAATCACTGGGGAAAGAATATCTTTTCAATAAATAGTTTCTAGAACAACTGAATACTCAATATGCAAACAACCCTTAACTCATACCATAAAATTTTAATTCAAAATAGGTCATAGACTTAAATGTAAAATCCACACAGAAATCTTAATGACGTTGAATTTGGCAAAAACTGCTTAATATGACACAAAAAGTAAGAAATGTAAAAGACAAAATACACTGAACTTCATTAAAAAAAAACACACACACACACATATGTTTTCCAAATGATACTCTTAAGAAAATAAAGTAAATTCTTTTTTAAAAATATGTTTTTATTAATTTTAGAGAAGGGAGAGAGAGAGAAATAGAAATATCAATGATGAAAAAGAATCATCATTTGGCTGCCTCCTCCAAACCCCCTACTGGGGAATCAAGCCTGCAACCCAAGCATGTGCCCTTGACTGGAATCAAACCCGGGACCCTTCAGTTCACAGGCCGATGCTCTATCCACTGAACCAAAGCAGCTAGAGCTCTTTATATAATCTAAATACAACAAACACATAGATAAAAAGTAATTTTATTGTAACAACCAAAAACTGAATAGGTAAAGAAATAAACAATTTGTGATATATCCATACTTAGTCAAGTAGTTTAAAAAAAAAAAAAGTTAACTATTGAGATGACAAAACATAACTAAAATTCAAAAATATGGAAGTTCACAGGAAACTTAAGACAAATATAATCTATTATGACAGACAGCAGATCAGTTTCCTGTTAGCTAAGGTTTATGGGAAGTTGGGAAGGAGCCCTGACCAGGATGGGAGAAAAGGGAACTTTCAGAAGTGACAGAAATGATATCTGTTGCCGAAACCGGTTTGGCTCAGTGGTGGAGCGTCGGTCTGCGGACTGAAAGGTCCCGGGTTCGATTCTGGTCAAGGGCATGTACATTGGTTGCAGGCACATCCCCGGTAGGGGGTGTGCAAGAGGCAGCTGGTCGATGTTTCTCTCTCATCGATGTTTCTAGCTCTCTGTCTTTCTACCTTCCTCTCTGTAAAAAATCAATAAAATTTAAAAAAAAATAAAGAAATGATATCTATATCTTCACTTTGGTGGGGATTTTTGGGTGTATAAATCTGTCAAAATGTATACATATATTTAAATTTTATTATGTATAAACTAAACTTCAAAGTTTTGGGTTTTTTTTAAAGCTACAACAATCTAGGAAATTAATACAGTGGTGCCTCGCATAACGAACGCCTCGCACAGCGAACTTTGGACAGGTTTTTCATGAAACCATCGGCCAAAAAGCAGAAAATGGATGAAGATGTGCAAGATTCGGTAGACTCTACTTAGTCTGTCTTAAAATTAAAAAAATGTGTGTTTAAAAAAATTATGTTTTTAGATGTATCTAAATAAAAATATGTCATCTTAGCATATTTTTTTTATGTCATCTTAGCATATTTTATGCTACAGAACGAATTATTTTTTTTAACATGTATTGTTATGGGAAAACGCGTTTCACATAACGAACTTTTCGCATAACAAGCTTGCTCCTGGAACAAATTAAGTTCGTTGTGTGAGGCACCACTGTAATCAGATAACTAACACTGGGGGAAGGGAGGACATGCAACCAAATTGCTACACCCAACCATGATAAAAATTATCAATCTAGAAAGCAACATCTTTTGACAAAAAAAAAAAAAAAAAAAAAAAAAAAGCAATCTACAAAGATGTGCTACTAATATTAAACTTAATGATGGAAGACTGAATGCTTCCCTAAACAGAAACAAGGTAAGAATGTCCTTTCTCACTCTGTAAGTATGAACACACTTCAAAGGAGTTCTCAGTAGTACTCAACCATATTTTGCTGATAAGTTTGTTTTCTTTTTCTTTGAATGACCATTTCATCACTTCCCTTCCATTTTTTCTTCAAACCTCTTAAATCCCCATACCTGGCCCACTCTGAGGTAATAATTTCTTTTCACATTTTATTTTTCACAAGGTAAATCAATAATACAAACTCAGCTTCTTATCATCAAATCTCTCAAGAAGGGAGAAGCCCTATCCTGGCCATCACTCCAAAGAGGCCATGTTATCAGTCCAGCTTAATACTCAACCAAACTTGGAGCACAAACATAGGTCTTAACTTAGAAACTCTAGGTAACTAATATTCTATCAATAAATCGTAGCTACAATCAATCACAACAAATCCTACAACAAAATCCTACATGGTCACTCTGTCATAAATCTGTTATAAAGGCATAGTAAGAAGCCAAAGATAATTAATCCCCAACTTTTAGTTCTCCATATTTGAGAATGGTTCTTGTCATTAAAAAAAAAAAGTTTACACACACACAAGGATTGGCAAAAATAGGTCTACAGTTATGAGTATATAAAACAGTTTACTCTTATATTATTATTTACTTATTACTAGAGGCCCAGTGCACTAATTCATGCACAGGTAGGGTCCCTCAGGGTCGAAGCTCACACCCCCAGCCTCGCAGCCCCACCTGGCACCCTGCCTTGGCCTGGCACCACCCACTCACCTGCCCCACCCGATCCTGCCATGGTCCCACTCGCATCGGGGCCCATCGGGGCCGGCAGCACTTTCATTACTGCCTGCTGCCTGCTGCCTGCTGCCAGTGCCGCATCGCCAATGCACCATATTCTGTGCTGCCCTAGGTGGTCAGCACATGTCATACCAAGCAGTCAAAAGACCGCCAAGGAGACAATCTGCATATTAGGATTTTATTATGTAGGATTATATATTATTACATCTGTTAGCCTACTTTTACAAACCCCTGTATATGTATAACAACTACATTTGGTTTCTGACCAACAAATATCATAGGAAAAGTAAAAGAAAAACACAAAATACATATACAATTTACACAGTATTTGTTCCTTACCTGCTGGTGCCGGGTGCTGGGAAAGGTATACTGAACAGAATGGGAAGGATAACGGCTTTGTTCTGTGCTGAATGCTCCTTGGTTGGGAGGATAACCTGAACTTGACATTATCAGTAAAGAAGTCCTCACCAGGCTGTGAGATCAAATCCAACAAACAATCATGTTTCTAGGAAACCACCTAAATAGAATGGGGAAAAAATAGAACTGATAAGAACTAAGGCACCAGGTGTACTTCTAATAAATTATAACTATAGCTACATAAATAAAACCACAATTACCAGTAAAAGTTTTCTCTCATGTATTTACTTAATAGAAATTACTGACATTTAAAAATATTAGCAGGTCTTTATTTCCCTTTACACTTAAAAAAAAGGTTACTTAACATACCACAAATAATACCAATAGCTATATAAAAACATGGGACTGGCACATAGAACTTCTCAGTAAATGCTTTTCTTTCTATAAAAGTCTGAGAAACAAACCTTATAGATTACAAAAACTAAAGTCCATGATTGTGAACTTTGAGGTGGTAAAAAGTCACTTGTTAAAAGGATTCGAGAGTATTTACAGGATAGGCATTTGTGCAGAGGAAATGTTGTTTTTGTTAAATAATTCTGTACCAAAATGATGAGCTAAGAAGGCACTAATAGGAAAACTTTCAAGAAAGAACAAAGTGGAGACTACCGTCAAAGAAGAAAACTGCCAATATTTGCAAAAATTCGAGTTTTGGAAAAACTTGCATCTGCCACCAAGAACTTGACAATTTCTCTATATTTAAAGACTTTTCTGACAAGACTGGTGGTGATATTAACTGTGATATTTTTTTATATTATATAATAAAATGTTCCAATACCTACAGTAACTCAATGAAGCAATATTTTCCAACTAATACCGAATGTTACAAGATTATGCATGAATAGTTATTAAAAGCACAAAATACTTTACCACAATTAAATAAAGTACATGACAAACCAGTAAATGTTGATTGTGACAGAATATGAAAAATTCAATGATATGGTTTCAGATTCTACATAGCAACTAACCTTTAAAAAATTACCAATTTTCTGATTTAGGTTGATATCAAAGAATAGCCACAATTATCTTTAAAAGCTATTAAAATACCCCTCCCTTTTCCAAGTACATATCTGTGTGAGGTTAGCTTGTCTTCATAAACTTCAATCAGAACAACATACCACAAGACCAATGTACAATAGAAGCAGATATGAGAATCAAGCTATCTTCTAAGCCAGATATTAAAGAGGTTTGCAAAAACTTAAAATAATGTCACTCTTCTCAACAAATTTTAATTTTAGAAAATAGTTGTCATAAACATGTATATTAACATTAAGTAGGTTTATATTGTATTATTCCTAAATAAATATCTGTAAAGTTTCCCCCATTTTAATATCAAATGTGGTAAATATCAACATATATAACCCACATAAACAAAAGCTCCTTAGAGTTCTAAATTTTTAAGAATGTAAAGGAGTTTTAAGACCAACATGTTTGATGACCACTGGCCTGGAGAATTCGGTCCATCTTTAGATTGACTAGCATAAGCGTCCTAAACTGGTCATTCACACCCAGCTCCATGCGCACACACTCCTTTTAAAAGACCTCCCTAGTTAAAGTGTGGTTTTGACACCATGTTTGTACCAAATAAACTACCCAAATGGACCAGGGGTGTATCAATTGGTTCTCTCTTCAGAAATTTGGAATTGAAACATGAGCTACAAGGACCTGAGCTGCAAAGTGGCCACAGCAATAGTCAAGATGAGCCACATATTCTGTACCACGGAAGTTACTGAGAAAGTAGAGAACACCAGTCTAGACAAATATAGACATGCATAGAGAAGGAGAGCCAAGAGAAGGTGCAAGCCCCCAAGACACAGCAGCAGTTGCCTTGGCTCCTGACTCTCAGCTCCAGGGTCCATCCCCACAAGGAGGCAGCCTTCTTTACTTAATATAAGTGGAGTAGGTTTTTATTCCTCATAATTGTAAGATCTCATGTTAAGTCCCAAAATAAGTATACAGACGTTGGAAACAGCCCAAGTGTCATTTCCATCAACTGATGATGAATAAATAAAATCAGGTATACCCCTACAAGGGAATATTATTCTGCCATAAAAAAGAATGGCCCTGGCGGGCGTAGGTCAATGGTTAGAGAATCAGCCCACACACCGAATAGTCATGAGTTCAATTCCCATCAAGGGCACATATCTGGGTTGCAAGTTCATCCCTGCCCTAGTTTCTCAACACGTTTGGGAGGCAACAAGTCGATGTATTTCTCTCTCATCAATGTCTCTGTCTCTGTTTCTCTCTCCCCCTACATTCCTCAATTAAAAAAAAAAAAAAAAATGAAGTATGGGTATGTGCAATAACTTGGATGAATCCTGAAAACATTATGCTAAGTAAAAATAGCCAATCATAAAAGTATGTATTTTATATGTTTCCTTTCATATGAAAGTCCGAAATAGTCAAAATAGTGATAGAAAGTGGATTACTGGTTGCTTATGGATGGTGGGATGGGGATGAAGGAATACAAGATAAAAGCTCAAGTGTCTAGGATTTCTATTTTTTTTTTCCACTGTAGTGAAATACACTTAACATAAAATTGCCATTTTAATCCTTTTGTTTTATTTTTTTGTTAATCCTCACCCAAAGATATTTTTCCATTGATTTTTTAGAGAGAGTGGGAGAGA
The DNA here is from genome assembly GCF_964339955.1 of Pipistrellus hanaki. NCBI lineage: Eukaryota > Metazoa > Chordata > Mammalia > Chiroptera > Vespertilionidae > Pipistrellus > Pipistrellus hanaki. The sequence goes on from NC_140518.1 coordinate 48,502,511, forward strand.
GAGAGAAAGACAGAGAAAAACACATTGATTGGTTGCCTCATGCAGGAGCCCCACCAGGGCCTGGGCCAGGGAGGAGCTTGCAACCCTTGCCCACAATCGAACCCAGGTCCATAGGTTGACACTCTATCCACTGAGCCAAACCGGCTAGGGCCATTTTAGTCATTTTTAAGTGGACATTTCTGTAGCATATGTACATTCATTACCATCTATTTCCAGCACTTCTTATCTTCCCCAACTGAAATTCTAAACCCATTAAACACTAACTCCCGCCGAAACCGGTTTGGCTCAGTGGATAGAGCGTCAGCCTGCAGACTGAAAGGTCCCAGGTTCGATTCCGATCAAGGCATGTACTGTGGTTGCGGGCACATCCCCACTGGGGGATGTGCAGGAGGCAGCTGATCGATGTTCCTCTCTCATCAATGTTTCTAACTCTCTATCCTTCTCTCTCCCTCCCTCTCTATAAAAAAAATCAATAAAATATATATATTTTTTTTTTTAAATCACTAACTCCCAATTCCTCCTCCCTCTGGTAACCACCATTCTACTCTATGCCTCTATGAATATGGCTATTCCTCATATAAGTAGAATCATACAGTATTTGTTATTTTGTGACTGAATTATTTCATTTAGCATATCCTCAAGGCTTATCCATATAATTGCATTATATCAAAATTACCTTTTTAGGATAAATAATGTTCTCTGTATTGGGATTCCTTTTTGAGATGGAGAAAATGTTCTAAAATTGACTGTAGCAATGCTTGTACATACATATATTTGAATATAGAGAAAAACCATTGCATTGTAAAAAAAAAAAATGGATGAATTATATGGTATACAAATTATATATCAATAAAGCTGTGTTTTAAAAATTACCAAGCCAAAACAAACAAACTATACAAAGCAACCACAGGACTTTAAAATTATTGTGCTGCAGTCCAAGTTAATAAATAACATTTCAGGGGTTTTAATAAAACACTATGTTCATATCTTAAAAACTCAAGTCTGCCGAAACCGGTTTGGCTCAGTGGATAGAGCGTTGGCCTGCGGACTGAGGAGTCCCGGGTTTGATTCCGGTCAAGGGCATGTACCTTGGTTGTGAGCACATCCCCCGTAGGGGGTGTGCAAGAGACAGCTGATCAATGATTCTCTCTCATCAATGTTTCTAACTCTCTATCCCTCTCTCTTCCTCTCTGTAAAAAAATCAATAAAATAGCCGAAACCAGTTTGGCTCAGTGGTAGAGCGTCAGTCTGCGGACTGAAAGGTCCCAGGTTCGGTTCTGGTCAGGGCATGTACATTGGTTGCGGGCACATCCCCAGTAGGGGGTGTGCAAGAGGCAGCTGGTTGATGTTTCTCTCTCATCAACGTTTCTAGCTCTCTATCTCTCTCCCTTCCTCTCTGTAAAAAAATCAATAAAATATATATATATTTTTTAAATCAATAAAATATATATTTTTTAAAAACTCTGAAGTCAAGGTAATCCTACAATCAATGGCACATCATGATTTAATTAGCAGTATTTTTTCCTTTATCTTAGAGGCAAATAACATTACCCTATAACAAAGAAATCTTTTTGCTGAAATACAATCTGAGAGTTACTGCATTCAGTAAATCTTTGGTTTTTGTCCTAAGTCTTCTCTAGGAAAGCTCTCAGAACAGAAATTACCATTTGCTTTTTTCTTCTCTTTGTTCCTTAACCCTCAGGATAAGGCAAGATAATTAAGGACACTAATATTCTCAAATTGATTTCCAACTGGAGGTCCTTAAAAGACCAGGTAGCATTTGCAGTTCTTTGAAAAAAGCCTAACAGAAATACATATAAACACTAGGGACAGAAAAAGACATCCTAAGCACAAACCAAAGGCACAAATAAGATTGGGTTGAGCCGAAACTGGTTTGGCTCAGTGGATAGAGCGTCGGCCTGAGGACTGAAAGGTCCCAGCTTCAATTCCAGTCAGGGACATGTGCTTTGGTTGCGGGCACACCCCCAGTAGGGGATGTGCAAGAGGCAGCTGATCAATGATTCTCTATCTATGTTTCTAACTCTCTATCCCTCTCTCTTCCTCTCTGTAAAAAATCAATAAAATATATATTAGAAAAAAAAGATTGGGTTGATATCTTTAACTAACGAAGTGTACTTTATTTTTTATTTTTCTGTACAGCAATGACAACTTTAAATGGCAAACCATAGAACAGAAAAAGTACAATAGCAAAATTTTGATATACCAAATATAATATGCATATACATGAATTTATATTTCTTACAAAACAATAAAAATGATGACACTTCCGACATGACAAGAATATGGAATTAACTAAGGAAAAAATTAATGAAATAACAGAAAAATAAAATATAATCAGTCCGCAGATTTGCAAAATATTAAAAAATCACGAAATTCGTGCACTGGGGGGTGAGGAGGTGTCCCTCAGCCTGGCCTGTGCCCTCTCAAAGTCTGGGACCCCTTGGGGGATGTCCATCTGCTGGCTTAGGCCTGCTCCCCCTAGGGAATGGGCCTAAGCTAACAGTCAGACATCCCTCTCACAATCTGGGGCTCTCACAGTCCGGGACCCCTCGCTCCTTACTGCCCGCCTGCAGCAGAGGCTCCTGCCACCACCGCTGTGCTTGCCAGCCATGAGCCTGGCTTCTTGCTGAGCAGCGCTCCCTCCGTGGGAGCACACTGACCACCACGGGACAGCTCCTGCATTGAGTGTCTGCCCCTGGTGGTCAGTGCAGTCATTCTGCCACTTGGTTGATTTGCATATTAGGGTTTTATTATATAGGATAACTAGAGGCCAAGTGCACGAAATTCCTGCAAGAGTAGGCCTTCCTTTCTCCAGCTGCCAGCACTGGCTTCCCTCTGGCATCTGGGACCCAGGCTTGCTTCCCTCTGGCTGCTGACAGGCACCTGGAACTCGGCTGGCTTCCCTCTGACTGCCCACAGCCCCCCGGGACCCAGGCTGGCTTCCCTTCTGCTGCCTGCAGGGACCCAGCACCTGGGCTATCCTCCAGCCCTAGATTCATCCGAAGGACGTTCAGTCTAATTAGCATATTACCCTTTTATTATTATAGATTATTATTATAGATGCCTAGTACTAGTGATTTAGGAGAAAAAGGCACTCTTTACACTTGTATGTCAAATGAGTACAAATTGAATTCTAAAGAAGAATGGCAATATTTACCATGGGCCTTGAAAATATGTGTAGTCTCTTGCACAGCAGTTCCCCTTCTAGGAATTCATTTGCTTACTCAATGCAGAGATACCCAAAGATGAATGCCTGAGACTATTTCTCAAGGAACTGTCCAAAATATCCAATATGAGCTTAGAAAAGTGTTTTATAAAAAGTTTAGCTAATGGGAACTTTTATTTGGGGAATGCCACAAAAGTCTGTATAAATGAGAACATTTTTATTTTACTAATGTATAATTTGTATATACCATTAGTATTCTATTTTCCATGTGTCTCATATCTTCACAAGATTTTAAGACCAAAGATAGAAATGTCATATATTTAACAAATATTTAGCAAACAGTACACACTATGTACCAACACACTGTTCTAAACATTGGCATAGAATGGTGCCCAAGATATGTCATCTTACTGTGAGGTAACATAGAAAATAAATAATCAGCTGAAACCAGTTTGGCTCAGTGGACAGAGCGTCGGCCTGCAGACTGAAAAGTCCATGTTCGATTCCAGTCTAGGGCATGTACCTTGGTTGCGGGCACATCCCCAATAGGGGGTGTGCAAGAGGCAGCTGATCGATGATTCTCTCTCATCGATGTTTCTAACTCTCTATTCCTCTCTATAAAAAATCAACAAAATATATTTTTTTAAAAAAGGAAATAAATAATCATGAAATAATATCATGAAGTGCTATTACTAAAACAGAAAGAGGGAAATTTTCAATGGGGTGATCACAGAAAACCAATCTCAGCTAGGATGACCCGATTTCCTGAAACAAACCCAATTTACAGCTGTTGTCCCAGTGCAATTATTATTTATGCTCCATTTCCTTCTCAAGACTGTCCCAGTTCTAAGATTATTTGAGAGCCAAAGCATGAAAGAGAAGAAGACCCAATTGGCCTGAAAGAGATTAGAGCATTTCATGGAGGACTACAGAAGTCCTAATGTAAAGCAAGGAGGCAGGAGGAGAGGGAGGAAGTAGCGTGACAGGGGGAAAGGCCTGAGAATGGGGCATGGGGTGGTGCTGGGAGGGTTTGCTAGTTTATATTTAGAAATTGAACTATCTCTCCGTATTTTGAATATTAATCCTTTTCTACCTTCATGTTACAAATATAGCAGATCCTCAGTAAGTCATTTCCATTCAACACTGTTATATTCTCATGTTGATGAGTCATAGGAACATAGATCTTGCTTATTTCAATTAGCCTATGGTAAAATGTGTTTTAGTTATATATTGGTTAGCCTCAAGTCACAGAACCTATCTACAAAGTTAAGTGAGGACTTACTCTATTTTTTTCCCCAGAATTCATAACTTTCTGAAGACCCTAACTACCCCAAATTGAGAAAAAAATATTATTCTCCTCTTAAACTTTTAAAAGTTTTATTTGTTTTAATATTTAGCTCCTAACTCACCTAAATTTTTTTCTAAAAACTGGTTAGGTAGGGGCCTACCTATATTTTCTTTAATTGATAGTTAACTAACAAGTCTGCCTTTCCACACTTCTAAAATGCTATCCCTGTTACAACCCAGCAATTTTAGTATATACCCTACAAAAACTCACATCTATCTATATAATATATATTATAGAGGAATATGCAAATTAGCCAGGACACCATAATGTCTCAACAGAACAGCAGGGACCTGAGGCTGCATGGCACCTGACTGGGGCAAGGGACCTCAGGACATGCCCTCCATCCTGCGGGGCTTGACGGGGGACCTCAGGCCGGGCCCCCTACCCTGGAGCAAGGCCTGGAGACCTCAGGCCACATGTGAACCCCCCGCCCCAGAGCCAGGCCTGGAGACCTAAGGCCACAACCACCACCACCACCCCCACTGCAGCGCTGGGCCAGGAGACCTCAGGCCATGCCTTTGCCCGGCGGAGTTTGATGGGGGACCTCAAGCTGCACTTTCCCCAGCAGGTCTTGATAAGGAACTTCAGGCCACAGCCCCCACCCAGTGGGGCTTGATGGGGAACCTCAGGCTGTGCCCCCAGCCCCGGCGCTGGATCGGGGGCCCTGAGGCTGCGCACCTCCTGAGGGCCTTGACAGGGTGGGGCCAGCTGGGTATGGGTCTCCTGCATTTTCGAAGCACATGCAGGTGGTAGGCAGGGACTTGACTACAGGTACCGCAGCATGCCCCAGACTCTGACAGGAGGTAGATTTTCATTTACGTTTTACTAATTTTCTTTCATCTCTGATACTTCCATTATAAAGAAAGGGAAAATAGCAATATTAAAATATTTCCTCTAATTAATTCCCTTTTAATGTGCACAAATTTTGTGCACCAGGCCACTAGTACTTACACAAAAAAGGATATTCATTGCAGCAAGCAAAAGTCAAATTTGAAGATAACCTAAATTCCACAATGTAGTATATTCATACGATAAAATACTACATATATAAAAGTTACAATGAAAAACTAGAGCCCTACCCAGTTTTGCTCAGTGGATAGTGCCGGCCTGCAAACCTGACAGTCCTGGGTTCAATTCTAGTCAAGGACTTGTACCTAAGTTTCAGGCTCCTTCCACTCCGGGCCCTGGTCAGAAGGAAACCAATCAACGTGTTTCTCTCACATTGATATTTCTCTCTCTCTTCCACTCTCTCTAAAAATCAATGAAAAATTATCCTCCAGTGATGATTTAAAAAAAAGAACAAAAACCTAGAGCTATATGTGTCAAAACACATAAACCTCAAAAAAATACAAAGCTGCGTAAAAACAATTTATACAGTGATGCTAATATGTTACAAACACCGACAATAATACTGTACTAGTGGTCCGGTGCACGAAATTCGTTCACTTGGGGAGGAGGGGTTCCCCCAGCCTGGCCTGCGCCCTGTCACAGTGTGAAAGCCCCACAATCGATTGTCCCAAAGAGGCAGGCCCCACCTGGAGCTCTTCAATGGATTGCCCCAAAGAGGTAGGCCAGAGCCACGGACCCCCAAGCCTCCACATCGCACAGGGACCTACCGAACCCACCTCCCCATGCTGCACGGAGCCATGGGATCCCCAGGCCTGGCCATGTGCGGAGCTGGGAGGAGGCAGGACTCCCAGGCAGGCGCCATGCCACGTACCGTACGCAGCATCAAACCCAGCCCACCCACCTGCGCATGCCCGCTGTGCGCACAGCCATGTTGTGACAGCATGAGGACCACCTAGGCTGTTATTAGTAAGGTATTTTATACATGCACATGTCAAAGCATAAACATAAAATATACATCTACTTAAGGATAATTGTCTATGAAGGGGGAATAGTCTTTAATTTCTTTCTTTTAATTTATTAAACAAGTATGATAAAATAGTTTTCTTAAACACAGATAGTAGGTACATAGATATTTGTTCATTAAAAAATAAGTAATCTTTATTATAAAGTATATTTATAATATGTCCATGATTCCAGACTCGTTAATTTGAGTATCCTTTCCTATGCCAATGCCACACTTTTTAACTTGCTGTAACACCATAAGGCCTTTATATCTGCACAAGTTTCCCCTTACTAGGCTTAGTTGTTACTGCTCCTTTCAAAGCCTTCAGAGTGCTATTCTAGCACTTTTCTTCTTTCATGTGAATATCAGAGTCAGCTTGTCAGGCCGCATAAAAATCTCTGGATGAGACCATATTAATATTAAATAACAAAAGCTAACTTTACACTGTTGAGCATTCTCATCGTAAAACATTATATATGTTTATGTTTTAGGATGAGAAATGTTTGTGTGTATAATTAAGATGGGAATATTTTATATATATCCTACACATTTTTCCATATATTATATATTATATACATACATATCCTACACATTTTTTCATTATATATTATGAATAATGGGGAAATGTGTAGGATATATATGTATATAATTCTCATCTTAATTATATATAAAAATATGTAAAATTCCCATAAGAAATATTATACACTTACACACACACACACACACACACACACACGTATACATATATATTCATGACGGGAATTATTTAAATGCTGGGTTTGGCAAAACTATGTTTACAGTTATGAGTACATGAAACAGTTTATTCTTGTATTATTATGAATTACTAGAGACCCAGTGCATGACATTTGTGCTCTCGGGGGCAGGGCAGGGCAGGGGTGTCCCTCAGCCCACCTGTGCCCTTTCGTAGTCTAGGAGCCCTCAGGAGACGTCTGACTGATGGATTATGCCCACTCCCCGCAGGGAGTTGGATATCCCTAGCGCTGCTGTGGAGGCAGGAGAGGCTCCGCTACTGCTGCTGTGCTCGCCAACCATGAGCCCGGCTTCTGGCTGAGTGGCGCTCCCCTGTGGAGCTCACTGACCACTGAGGGGCAGCTCCTACATTGAGCATCTGCCCTCTGGTGGTCAGTGCATGTCATAGCAACAGGTCATTCCACTGTTCGGTCTATTTGCTTATTATCCTTTTATTATATAGGATTGTATTATTTTCCATAAGAACAAATGTAAACTTACTTTTGCCACCACCTTGCTTAACTAAAATATATATGTATATGTGTGTGTGTATGTATGTATGTATGTATATATATGTGTGTGTGTGCGTGTGTGTGTATAAAAATCCCCATTCATTTAATAATTTATGTCATTTACTGAAGTATTTTTTGTTTGTTTCTATCATTTAAGGGATTTGGAAGGAGAGCAATTTTTTTTTTTTTAATTCAGTGTGCTAAATTGATCTACTTTAGGATAATAGTCTATGAAGGGGGAACAATCTTTAACTTTTTTTTTCTTTTCTTTTATTGATTTTTTACCGAGTGGAAGAGAGAGGGATAGAGAGTTAGAAACATCAATGAGAGAGAATCATCGATCAGCTGCCTCCTGCACACCCCCTACTGGGGATGTGCCGGCAACCAAGGTACATGCCCTTGACCAGAATCAAACCCGGAACCTTCCAGTCCACAGGCTGACACTCTATCCGCTGAGCCAAACCGGTTTCGGCTAATTTATTTCTTGAAACAAGTATGATAAAATAGTTTTCTTAAACACAGATAGATAGTAGGTACATAGACATTTGTTCATTAAAATAAAAGTAGTAATCTTTATTATAAAGTATATAATTTCTCCATTTTAGTCAAATTCTTTACCAAGCTACATTTAGAAAACAAAATTTTCTAGAGAACTATCATTCAATATAACCTTAATACAAAACTTAGAGAAAGAACTCTTTAATTTCCATGGGTCCTATGTAGCATATGAGTCGTTTAAATAAACATACCATCTCATGACTCATTTAATTTTCTATTGTAGAAGAACATAGCCAGGGAAGGAGTTAGAAGACAGAACTGGTCTCCCCACACTGTTTCCTGCCTGTTCCCTCTCAAGACATGGAAATCAGAAAAACTAAGAACTGGGAGGTTTTTAAGTTATCCAACTAACACTGAATTTACAGATTTAGAAACTGAAGCAGAGAAATTCAATTTCTCCCGTTTCACAAAGCTGCAGTTTTCTCAGTCAACAGTGAACTACTCTGAGGTGGATGTTCAGTGGGACAGCACATTAACACCAACTGGGCAGCATGCCCCTCCTACACACTTGCACTTGGTAAAAGAGAAAATGCCAGCACATGGGGGTTTTGAGGGTGTGATGCTTGTTTCATTTTGGTTTTAGAAGTAGGTACAGTAGGTCCTCAGGTCACGTCGGAAATCCATTCCTATGGCACGAAGTCAGGCGATTTTCACCAGGAGTCAGAACCCACCGCGTAAGCACCTACGTCACTCACATGGAGCACACATACAGCAGTAATTAAGTGAAACGGTAAAAAATTTTAAAAGAAAGATAATTCCTGACCTTTACTTGTGGTAAATAAATAATAAAAACATAAAGCACACATGTGCATACGTCGATATAACAGAACCTTTTCTAAAAATAAATAAATGGGAGAAGACGACGTAGCGAGGACTGCCTGTGGTATAGGTATGATTTTAGAGTTTTTAAAAGTACCATACAATACATAGAAAAATCTCCTCTCCATTCAGCTACCCAGCTGTCCTCCCAGAAGGCAACCAAACTTACTAGTTTCTAGAGTATCCTTTAGAAATATTCTTTCTCCCTCTTTCCCTCTACATAAATGGTCGCATAGTAAATAAATACTGTTCTATATCCTGCTTTTATTACTTTAGCAATATATCTTGAAAATCATTCTCATGAGTCAACAAAAACATTCTTGATTTCCTTTCCATTGCTGTAGAGTATTTCACTATATGAATATTCACAAATGTTTTATATATTTTCCAAGTAATTCTTATCTGCACCAGTAAGAAATGCTTACATAATCTATCTCTAAGCTCTCCACCCAGTTCAGACATCCTAAGGAAGTAAAAGCTACAAATGAAACAGAGAAGCAAAAGGAAAGGTATTTTTTAAATATTCAGAAATGGTGAGCCCTGAGTTCAACAGTTACACTCAATGTCACTCAAATAGAACTCCAATGGTTTGTCTCTTTCCCTTTTGTCCATAATCTTTCATGATTTCCTAAATGTTTGTGATTTTCATGAACTTAACCTGAATACCTCTAAAATAAAATAAAGTCAGGTGCTATCAGCTCAAAGCAGGTGGCAATAAAACATCAGTGAAATCAGAGATTAGCCTTGTAGTATATAAATGTATGGGCCAAAGCAGGTACAAGAACTACAGCTTGGAAACCACTACGACCTCCTTCCTCAGACATTAAGCATATAGTAATAGTTCAGACCTTCTTATTTTTAAACTGGAATCTACTCTCAACCATCTTAGATGGAAGCCAAATGTATAAAATATTCAAACGAGAAATGATTCAGATAATGGGGAACCTAAACTCTATCTTTTCAATCTCTCTTCCCCAGTCCTGCCTTCCACCCTCATTCCAGTTCTGGCTCACCAAGATATACCTCCACAGAACACTTTACAGTTTGAAAACAACTGAAATAAAATAATCCAGTTTAAAATTAAGGTTGAAGAGGTAGGGAACATCTCAAGTGGCAATTTCAATTTTTAAATTCAGTTCTTTGCACCAAAACTCATTAACTCGGGGTTAGTTACATTCTTGACTCATGAAATGTAAAAATCCTGTGAAATTTTTAAGACACCTGGTCAAGGTTAGCACTTTCTTTCACCACATTTTGTTGGAATTTGGGGCTTTCCTGCCTATTCTGGGCTCCTATGTAGCAATTTGAGTTTTAAGCATCATCTTCCACTGGAACACTTGGGGGAACTTTGAAAGGGGGGCTCACCAAACAAGCTCAACGCTGATTTGGGGGTTTTCTGAGATGCTGAGTGAATAAGATTCAGCTGGCCCTGGCTAAGTGGCTCGCCCAGTTGGTTGGAGCATCATCTCAAGTACCAAAAGGTTGCGGATTCCATTCCTGGTCAGACACGTACCTATGTTTTGGGTTCAATCCCCAGGTAGGCACATATGGGAGGCAACTGATCAATGTTATGCCTCTCTCCCCATTCCCCTCTCTCTACAATGAAATAGATAAATAAATAAATAAATAAATAAATAAATAAATAAATAAATCCTGGCCAGTTGCTCAGTGGTTAGTGTTGGGCCTTGGACTGAAGGGCAGAACAGGAGGCAATCAATTGATGTGTCTCTCTCACATCAATGCACTAGGTGTACCGGTTAATAATAGCAGATTTTGTAATCAAAGAAAACACGATAATTTCAAGAGAAACATCAAAAGTGTTTTCTTCAAAGTAATGTCCATCGCTAGCTACACATTTCCCGCATCTTTCAGGTAATTTGTGGATACCGTTACAATAGAACTTTTCTTGTTTTGGGACAAACCATTCAGAGACCCAATTTTCCACTTCTTGGTACGTTTTAAAGTGCTGTGTGTTCCATTCACATGAACAACTGGTCATCTGAAGGAGCAAGGTCTGGTGAATTCTTCCCAGGCAACATTTTTTTTTTAAATATATTTTATTGATTTTTTACAGAGAGGAAGGGAGAGAGAGAGCGAGCTAGAAACATCGATGAGAGAGAAACATTGACCAGCTGCCTCCTGCACACCCCCCACCGGGGATGTGTCCGCAACTAATGTACATGCCCCTGACCGGGATCGAACCCGGAACCTTTCAGTCCGCAGACCGACGCTCTACCACTGAGCCAAACCGGCTTCGGCCCAGGCAACATCTTTTAACGTGCCTTTAACAGGTTTTGAAGTGTGTGATGGTGCGTCATCATGAAGCAAAATTACTTTGCTGCATCTTCTGGCCCATTCTGGTCGTTTCATGATCAAAGCGTGGTTCAAACTGATTATCTGTTGTCGGTAGCGATCAGTATTTCACCTGGTTTTAGAAGCTCATAATACACCACACCTTCCCAAACCCACCAAACGCAGAGCATTGTCTTCTTTCCGAAGCAATCTGATGGTTGACCTGAATCAACCCATGATTTTATGTGTTTGGGATTCTCAAAATAAAGCCACTTTTCATCGCCAGTCACGATTCGATGCAAAAAAGACTTTCTTTTGTGCCGCTGAAGCAACATTTTACTGATGACTTTTCAGTTTTCCATTTGTCTTTCATTCAGTTATTGTGACACCCATTTTCCTTTAAAATCTTCCCTATTGCTTGTAAACGATCGAAAATTACTTGCTAAGCAACGTTTAATCTTTCTGCAAGTTGTTTTTGAGTTTGACATGCATCTTCATCCAATAATGCTTATAATTGTTGGTCTTCAAACTTTATCAGTTGACCTGGACGTTCTTTGTCTTTCACATCAAAATCATCACTTTTAAAGCGTTTAAACCTAGCATTCACAAGTGTCTTGAGATGGAGCATGTTCACCATAAGCTTCCCGAAGTATACAATAACTTTTTATTCAAAATAAAGTAATGAATTAAAACTTCCTGCAAATGCTCTTTTTTTGGGGCACAAAATTTGATATTTTTAAGCATAAAAATATCTATGATGTTAACACCTTCAGCAAATTGAACATAAGTTTTGAAGCTTGCTGTCAATACAACAAAATAGCATACATATGAAATCACATATATTATATATCAACATATGTGTAACTTCATCTATTGAAAAAAAATCCATTCCTCCTAATCTCTTCCTCCTAATAACTGGTACACCTACTATATATATATATATATATATATATATATATATATATATATATACATCCTCTCTCTCTCTCTTTCTCTATGTCTCTGTCTCTCCCCCTCCTCCCCCTAATTCCCTTTCTCCCCCTCTCCCATGCCTTCCACTCTCTCTAAAAATCAATGGGGAAAAAATATCCTGACTCCTATGGTAAGGACTTATAAAATAAAGTATAAAAAACATATCCCCCCCCCCCAAAAAAAAATAAATAAATAAACAACATATCCATGAGGTAGGATTTTAAAAAAAAAGAAGGTTCAGCTGGTTCTCAAATGGGGTCAGAGGTACTAGCAAAGAACCTTGGTAACTTGACTCTCAACCCAGTGCCAGATCCCCTTCCCTTCCACCAGGGGGTTCACCCCAGCACAGGGCAGAGTGAAGAACTCCCAGGGCCTGGACTGGGGCTGGTCAGGCACACTCTACAGGGGACATGAGATGTGGACACTGGCCACTGCTTGGGAAGAAAGGCTGCAAAGGCTGCGACAGTTATTAGACACTGCACCCTCTCTGCTCTGAAAAGACCCGCGTGAGAGGAAACGACACTGAAGCTTTTGTAGCAGTCACTGTTGCCTATTTCTTAGAGACCTTCTGACGATGTTAGTGTGGAGAATAATTAAGACACTAAGTGGAGTTAGCCATTAGCCTGATTCTTGTACTTTTTTTTCCTTGATAGTAATTTTAGAATCATTGTGCAGCAGTTTAGGAAACCTACTCCATTAGGACATACTGTATACCAATATTCTGATAACCTCTGACAGAAGTTCTGTGATGTCTTTTTTATTTTCATCTCTTTCTTGAAAATCTATCTTGAGGCCAATAACTTATAAGAAATCTATATAGCTGAAACCGGTTTGGCTCAGTGGATAGAGCGTCGGTCTGCCGTCCCAGGTTCGATTCCGGTCAAGGGCATGTACATGGGTTATGAGCACATCCCCGGTAGGGGGTGTGCAGGAGGCAGCTGATTAATGATTCTCTCTCATCAAGTTTCTAACTCTCTATCCCCCTCTCTTCCTCTCTGTGAAAGATCAATAAAATATACTTTAAAAAAATAATATACTAGAATTAAATGTCACTCTTATAAGTGACAAGAACACATTTTTCTGAATTTTACAGATAAACTCATAACTAGCCTCCTATATTTTACAAACAGGCAATAAAATATAGTAAAATGAAATTGCTCTACTTAAATTCCTTTTTGTATCTTCCCACATTAAAATACCATAGTTGGCCGAAACCGGTTTGGCTCAGTGGATAGAGCATCGGCCTGCGGACTGAAGGGTCCCAGGTTTGATTCCGGTCAAGGCCATGTACCTTGGTTGCGGGCACATCCCCAGTGGGGGTGTGTGCAGGAGGCAGCTGATCGATGATTCTCATCAATGTTTCTAACTCTCTATCCCTCTCTCTTCCTCTCTGTAAAAAAATCAATAAAATAAAAAATAAAGTACCATAGTTGCCTTTGCCTGCCATTTCAGCTACTGCAGTATCAACTACAATACAAAAATATTACATGGAAAATTCCAGAAATAATTCGTGACTTTTAAATCTCCCACCATCCTACTCCATCCTCCATCCTGCCAAGAAATGAATCATCCCTGTGTCCAGCATACCCATTCTGTTTATGCATATTAGTCACTCAGTAGCTGTCTCAATTATCAAATCAACTGTAGTAGTATGACAGTACGTGTGTTCAAGTAACCCTTATTTTACAATGGCCCCAAAGCACAAGAACAGCAATGCTGACAATTTGGATACACCAAAAGAAGTAAACTGGTTCCTTTGAGAAAAGGTATGTATGTAATAGAAAAAAAAGCATAGTATATGTAGGATTCAGTGCCACCCATGGTTTCAGGTATTCACTGGGGATCTTGGAACATATTCCTAAAGCAAGTTAGTAAGAACCTAGGAAAATTCCCTGGCAAGTGGAATGAGAAAACTGAGACAAATGGCTGAACAAACAGCTGGAAAGGCTGAACAATTAACAGCTGGCCAATAAACCCCAAGATTTTATCCTCCCTAACCAAAGATACCCAAGAGCGGGTGGTTTAAACCTATCCCCTAACCAAAGATATCTAAGAGCAGGTAGCTTAAATCACCTTAGGGTGATAGATAAAAACAAAAAAATAGCCAAAACCGGTTTAGCTCATGGATAGAGCATCGGTCTGCGGACTGAGGGGTCCCAGGTTCGATTCCAGTCAAGAGCATGTTCATTGGTTGCAGGCACATCCCCGGTAGGGGGTGTGCAGGAGGCAGCTGCTCTATGTTTCTCTCTCATCGATGTTTCTAGCTCTCTATCCCTCTCTCTTCCTCTCTGTAAAAAAAATCAATAAAATATTTTTTTAAAAACACCTAATTAGAGCCAAATATACATCTACACTAATAAAAGAGAAAGATGCAAATTGACCATACTTCCATGATGCCTACCAGCCAATCAGGAATGTGTATGCAAATTAACCCAACAAATATGGTAAGTTAATTTGCAGACGCAGGAGCTGAGCAGCCTAGGTCCCAGGAACATGCTCAGGACCCAGACTGCTCTGAGCCTGTAGGCCTGCACATAGGCCCTGAGCAGCCAGGGTCCCAGAACGCGCCCCACCAGGAGTGGCCTATGGGCGCCAAGCGGAGTGGGTCCTAGGACAAGTGACTGAGAGCGCCAAGCACAAGTGCCAAGCGGCCCGGGTCCACACCCCCATCCCAGCGGACACAGCTAACACAGGGCCACCGGGTGTGGGGCATGCTCTGGTGGGCACCATGTGTTATATCCACAGGATCCACACCCCTCAGCCCAGGGACACAGCAAATGTGGGGCTGCTGGGCCTAAGCCCAGTGGACACAATGCAGGGGATCCTCTGCACGTAAGCTGCAGATGAAACACCTTTTCTTTTCTTTTTTTAAAAAAATATATTCTATTGATTTTTTACAGAAAAGAGGGGAGAGAGATAAACTGTCAAACACCAATGAGAGAGAAATATCAATCAGTGGCCTCCTGCACAGTCCCCACTGGGAATGGACCCCAACCAAGGTACATGCCCTTAACAGGAATCAAACCTGGGACCCTTCAGTCTGCAGGCCAACACTCTATCCACTGAGCCAAACCAGTTTGAGTGTAAACACCTTTTCTGACCACTAATTGGCTAAGCTCCCTATATGCTGCCACTTACAGTGTTGTTCTTGGTAACTTGGGTAATAAGAATCCAAGAAGATAATCTAAGGGTTTTCCACCTCACTCCTGGAGAGAAAAAAAAGAAGGTCCACTGCTGGAGAAGTTAAGAAATGTCATATCCTGCCCTAGCTGGTTTGGCTCAGTGGATAGAGCTTCAGCCTGCCAACCACAGGGTCCAGGTACAATTCTGATCAAGGGCATGTACCTAGGTTACAGGCTCTTCCCTGGCCGGGGCCCAGGTCAGGGCTCATGTAGGAGGCAACCAAAGTGTCCCTCTCACACTGATGTTTCTCTCTGTCTCTCCCTCTCTCTCTCTCTTCCACACTCTCTAAAAATCAATGAAAAGATATCCTCAGGTGAGAAAAAGAGGAAGGGGAGGGGAGGGAATGGGAGGGGAGGGGAGGGGAGAAGGAGAGGGGAGAAGGGGAGGGGAGAAGGGGAGGGGAGAAGGGGAGGAGGGAAGGAGAGGAGAGGGGATGGGAGGGGAAAAGAGGGAAGGGGAGGGGAGGAGAGAGAGGAAGAGGGAGGGGAGGGGAGGGAGGAAGCAAGATATCCTATAAAAGACACATCTTGAAAATGCCTAAAGAAAGTTGTCATTTTTTTCATGGTGAAAGGACTGGAGTCCATGTTGATGGAAACACCTTGGTGGCTATGGTGGCTGACAGTGGCTGCAGCAGTGGGTTGATGGGGCTGGCACCTTCCCCTGATCGGCGGGTCACCTCCCACAGAGGTAGACCAAACTTCGGTGTAGGCAAGGGGAGTGGGCCTAAGCCATCAATAGGACATCCCCGGAGGGCTCCCAGTCTGAGAGGGGGCATGCTGAGCTGAGGGACCCCCACCCCGAATGCACAAATTTTGTGCACCAGGCCCCTAGTGTGTATATGCTAACTAGAGGCCCAGTGCACAAATTCATGCACGGGTGGGGTCCCTCTGTGTGGCCTGTAGGAATCTGACTGAAACCCACAGTCCAACGCTCCCGCTCCTGCTCATTCCACCCCCACTGTGCCTGCCGCAATCGATCGGGAGAGGCTCACACTGCCGCAGCAGTATTCACCAGCCATGAGCCCTGTGTCTGGCGCCCTCCCAAGGGGAGCAGCCTGAGGGATTAGACTGAAACAGGATCTCCGACATCCCCCAGGGGTCCTTGATTGCAGACTGCAAGAGGGTGCAGACCAGGCTGAGGACCCCACTGGTGCACGATCAGGGCGTGTCTGGCCCATCTCGCTCAGCCCCCATTGGCCAGACTCCAGCAGCAAGCTAACCTACCAGTCAGAGCATCTGCCACCTGATGGGCAGTGCACAACATAGCAACTAGAGTATGCCTGCTCCCTGATTGTCAGTGCATGTTATAACGAGCAGTTGAGCATATTTAACATATCATTAGCATATTATGCTTTGATTGGTTGTTTGATTATTCTGCCATTCAGTCTATTTGCATATTATCCTTTAATTATATAGGATATGCTAAGTGTCCAACCTGTCACTATAACACGCACTGACCACCAGGGGGCAGATGCAGGAACTGCCATGACACGCACTGGCCATTTACAGAGAAACAGCACCATAAACCTGGTACCCACAAAGCAACACTCAGCTTCCCCCAAGTGGGACACAGGCCCTGCCACCACCTAGGAGCAAAAGACCACCAAATCGCAGCTGATGCTGCCCAGATCCCATGGCACAAAATGCAGCCCACAGCCCAGCCCAGCCCAGAAACGGTGGCTGAGGGTGCTACCATGTTTCCCCTAAAATAAGACATCCTCCGAAAATAAGACCTACTTACAGGTTTCCTTCTGAGTGAAATATAAGGCATCCCCCGAAAATAAGGCCCCCCCCAGGCTAAACATGAGAGATTTGGTCCATTGATTCTGAAAGAAATGGAGTCACAAGAAATTCACCAGGAAATTCAGGAATTGGATTGTTATGATGATGTTCCAGAAGATGGTGACATGATTGTCGTTGAATAAATGAGTAAATTCTTGATACTGTAGGATTCACAGTTTGTCTGATTTGTGTTGACAACTACCGTACTACCATACCGTATACAGGTAATAAATTTCCTTTATTTTTATTTAACAATAAATGTGTACCATATTCTTCTTCATGGAAAAATAAGACATCCCCTGAAAATAAGACCTAGCACATCTTTGGGAGCAAAAATTAATATAAGACACTGTCATATTTTTGGGAAAACAGGGTAGGTAATAATGTTACATAGCAATGCCCAACTTCCTCTCCCTAGTGACCGGCCATTTAACAATAAATAGCACTACGGACCTGGCACCCAAAAAGCAACACTTGGCTTCTCCCAAGTGGGACACAGGCCCTGCCACCACCCAGGAGCAAAAGACCACCAAATCGTGGCTGATGCTGCCAAGAAGACCCCATGGCACAAAATGTGGCCCACAGCCCAGCCCAGCCCAGAAACTATGGCTGTGGGCGCCAGGTAATGACATCACATTTGTTGACATTCTGAAGCTGAAACTATCAACTACTGCCACAACGTATCTCTAAGGCTGAAAGAAAATTATGTTGACAGAGTATTTCTGAAGAACAATTATTGGCACAACACAACTCTGAAGGTGACATCATTGACAGAATATGTCTGAAGAACAGTTATCGACATGTACTACCAATACTGGTAGGAACTGCCTTCATAGCGAAAATGAGTTAAATGAGGATGCAATTATCGAACACAGTTGTGGTGGAATGACTGTTACATGTCAATTTTACCTATCCATAAATTTCTCCGATGAAAAAATCATCTGATGGAAAATTTACTTGATGTTGTAGCAAAGACAAAGTCTGTCCATATGATATAAATTTTCCAGAATACCCAGCATATTTTTAAAAATTTATGATAGCCCTAACTGGTTTGGCTCAGTGGATTGAAAGTTGGCCTGTGGACTGAAAGGTCCCAGGTTCAATTCCGGTCAAGGGCATGTACCTTGGTTGTGGGTATATCCCCAGTAGGAGGTGTGCAGGAGGCAGCAGATTGATGTTTCTCTCTCATCAATGTTTTTTACACTCTATCCCTCTCCCTTACTCTCTGTAAAAAAATCAATTAAAAAAAAGTAAATAAGATTTTTTTAAAAATAAATTAATTAAATAAAAAATTAATGATAAAGATTCTGACAGTAAAAATTTCATGTAAAATATTTGTTACATCATGTTGTTATTGTTTATTTATTAATCAATTTATATATTATTTTCATGTACATTTTATTAATTTTCTTTCATCTCTGACACTTCTATCACAGAGAAAGGGCCAATAGCGATATTAAAATATTTCTTCTAATTAATTTACTTTCAACGTGCACAAATCCATGCACCAGGCCACTAGTCCAAGATAAAAGTAAAAAGAAAAAGAAAATGACCCTGCCCTATCTGGTTTGGCTCAATGGGAAGAGTATCCACCTGCAGACTAAAGGGTCCCGTGTTTGATTCTGGTCAAGGGCACATGCCCAGGCTGTGGGCCAGATCCCCAGTAAGGGGCATGCAGAAGGCAGCCAATCAATGATTCTCTCTCATCATTGATGTTTCTATCTCTCTCTCCCCCATCCCTTCCTCTCTGAAATCAATAAAAATATATTTTTTAAAAAAGAAGTAAAATGACCTCAGCCCCATTATAAGCTCATTTTCATATATCAATGTACTAAATGACATATCCAGAAATCTAGTGAATAGTCTGTTGAGATCCACCCCAGAGACCTGCCCTAAGATTCCCACCTGCAGAAAACAGATAAAACCCTCAGGACACAGGATGCTGGCGTGAGCTCTTTGAGCAAACCTGTGTCCCCTTTCGTCAGGCATGTACTTGGCTTCTTCTACCCTGAGCTCTAAGGGTGCCCATAAGACAAGCACCCAGGGGAGCAATGGGCAGTGCCTGCTTGTCCCAGGCTTGTCCCTTGATCCTGTCTCCAGGGGCCCGTCCACGCCCACTGTCCCAAGCTTTAATAAACGTCCTCTCACTTCCACCTGGACTCTATGGTGAAATTGTTCCTGCAGGAGTCAGGACCGGAGGCCGCCTGACTCATGAAAGGTCCTGACCCTACAGGGGTAGGGCTAGCCCCCAGCACAGAAGCAGTCTGGTAACATCCTCTGCAGATAAGGAGGAACTACTATAATAAAGACAGACACACACACACACACACACACACACACACAAATTTACTCAACAGGAAACGTATCTTGCAACAACAAAATTTCAAAAACAGTAATCAAAAAGAAAAAAGAAAAAAAATCCCTTCTCACTGGGAACTCCTGGCTTTTGACCAAAAATCTCTGTTTAACCAAAATGTACTTGGATAGATTTTCAGGGTGAACTCAGCTGCGTGCACACACGAGTGCGTGCGTGCGTGCGTGTGTGTATGTATGTGTGTATGTGTGTGTGTAGGTTGGTGGTGGGGGGGATTAAAAATGTACTTCATTGTGGTGAGACCATAGATGCCTCTTTTGATGAGCAAGAATGAACCCACCGAGGGTCACACAACGGCGAAGCCCACAGTTCACTCACCAAAGCAGAAAAATAATCCTACAAAATACACAATTCAATTTTATTTTAAATGATCAAATAATAAAACCATTTGATACAAAAGTATGGAATAGGGGAATGGCCTCTATAACATTGCAGATGCCAAAATATACTAATATTCCATTGTTATATATATTATACAATGGAATAATACTCAGCCATAAAAAAATGAATGAAATCTTGACATTTACAACACAGATGGACCTTGAGGGTATTTATTATGCTAAGTAAAATAAATCAGACAGAGAAAAACAAATAACATATGATTTCAATTATATGTGTAAACAAACACATACAAAAACACAGAAACAAACTCATAGATACAGAGGACATTTTGGTAGTGGCCATATGGGATGAGTGAAAAGGGAAAGGATTGAGAAATACTAATAGCCAGTTTTGGTGGTGTGTTTTTTTGTTTTGTTTTGTTTTTTTAAATATATTTTTATTGATTTCAGAGAGGAAGGGAGAAGGAGAGAAACAAGTGATGGTAATCATTGAACGGTTGCTTCCTGCACCCTCTACACTGGCGATCGAGCCTGAAACCCAAGCAAATGGCCTGACTAGAAAGTGAACCGTGACCTCCTGGTTGATAGATAGACACTCAACCACTGAGGCACACCAGCCCGAACTGTCAGTTTTAAAAAAATCATGACCCCGGTTGGTGTGGCTCAGTTGGTTGGTCGGTTCCATTCCTGGTCAGAGCACAATTCTAGGTTGTCCTGAATCCTACTAGGGGGCATGTAGGAGGTAACCAATAGGCATTTCTCCCTTTCCCTTCCTCTTTCTAAAATCAACAAAATCATATTTTTGAAAAAAAAAAAAAGAAAAAACAATGATGACCCTGGCTGTGGTGGTTCAGCTGGAAGTCATCCTCTACATGGAAAGGTTGCAGATTCGATTCCCCAACAGGCCACATACCTAGGATGCAGGCATGATTGCCAGTGGGGGACATACAGAAAGGCAACCAATCTCTCTCTTTGTTCTATCTTTCCTTCTCTCTAAAATCATGTCCTCAGGTGAGTATTAATAAAAATTAATTTTTTTGCCAAAACCGGTGTGGCTCAATGAATAGAGCGTCGGCCTGTGGACTGAAGGGTCCCGGGTTTGATTCCGGTCAAGGGCATGTACTTTGGTTGCAGGCACTTTCCCAGTGGGGGGTGTGCAGGAGGCAGCTGATGGATGTTTCTCATCAATGTTTCTAACTATCCCTCTCCCTTCCTCTTTGTAAAAAAATCAATAAAATATATATTTTTTTAATTTAATTTTTTTTTAAATCACAGGCCACTCTCATGAAGAACACAGTAGCTGTATGGGGCAGGAAGTTCATAACCAACAGACTAGTTTATCAGAAACAAATGATCATCAATGTCCGTTACCTGAGACAAAAATTCGGGAAAACCCAGCCAAAATGTCATCTTTGTGCTTGGTGGCAAGGCAATTGGCTTTGGCATGATTATGATTCCTTGGGTTACCCAAAGAAAAATGAACCCAAACAGACTTGCAAGACATGATGTGAATGAGTGAGAAAACAGTGACCTGAAGAGAGGAACAGAAGAAGAAAATTCGGAGAAGTGCAAAGGCCATTGTTGGTGCTGCAAAAAGTGAGCTGGAGATGGGACAACAGAAGAAGTTAAGATTCTTCAGTGACTTTATCTGTGGTAATCACAGATTTTTTTTCATGAGAGGATTAATAAACTAAGAACTTAAAATAATCATGAGGCTATAAAGTACAACATAGGAAATATAGTTACTAATATTGGAATAACTCTATGTTGTCAGATGGGTACAAGACTTACCAGGTGGTCACTTCATAAATTATATGTCTAATTGCTTGGTTGTACACTTGAAACTAATGCAATATTGTATGTCAACTGTAATTGAAAACTTAAAATTTTTTAATTTAAAAAGGAGAAAAGAAAGCTTACCTCCTGAGCTTATCTCAGAGTCCAGCCCTCAGAGAGGAGAGAGGAGAAATCATCTAAGTGAATTCTGTAATTTGTATGAGATTAGAGTGGTGCTAAACTGGAATAATATTTCTGCTGCGGTATAAACTATTCTCTTAAAAAGTGTGTGTGGGGGTGGGAGGGGGACTCCTCTGTGGGAAGGCATTAACAAGATATTTTATCTGTATCCTCTTTATATTATGACATCTCACTTAGAAGATAAGATGAAAGGGCCTAGCCAGCGGAGACCGGTTTGGCTCAATGGGTAGAGCATCGGCTTGGGGACTGACAGGTCCCGGGTTCGATTCCGGTCAAAGGCATGTACCTTGGTTGCGGGCATATCCCCAGTAGGGGGTGTGCAAGAGGCAGCTGATCGATGATTCTCTCTCATCGATGTTTCTAACTCTCTATCTCTCTCCCTTCCTCTCTGTACAAAATCAATAAAATATATTAAATTAAAAAAAAAAAAAAAAAAGAAAGAAAGAAAGAAAGGGCCTAGCTCAGTGGATGAGCATCGACCTATGAACCAGGAAGTCACAGTTCAATTCCCAGTCAGGGCACATGTCTGGGTGTCGGGCTCCATCCTTAGTAAGGGGCTTGCAGGAGGCAGCTGATCAATGATTCTCTCTCATTAATGTTTCTCTCTCCTCCTTCCTCTCTGAAATCAATAAAAATAAATATATTTTAAAAAGTAAATGGGAGCTAAAGAAGAGGCCTTTTAGGTTAAACTATCCTACACTGATAAAGTGTGATACTGAAAGAAAAACAAGAATAAGGACATATTTATTTGATTAACCTAAGGATACATTCAATAAGTAATTTTTTAAATAAATTTAAAAAAACCATCCCTGCTTTATCCCTACATAAAATAAGAAAGAACAAGTTTTCCAAGAGAGCAGCAGATAACACACATCTGAGAACTTGGGGTACAGTTGTATTATATTGAAATGAGTTGAGCAATAGTCACTCTTTCAACTATAAGAATGAATATATATTAAAAGCCAAAATGGCCCCTACCTGATTTGGCTCAGTGAAGTGTCCTGGGTTTGATTCTGGTTAAGGGCACATGCTTAGGTGGTGGGCTCCATCTCCAGTGTGGGGCGAGCAGGAGGCAGCTGATCTTTCATCGCTGATGTTTCTCTCTCTCTCTCCCCCCCACTTCCTCCCTGAAATAATATATTTATACGTGTGTGTGTGTGTGTGTGTGTGTGTGTGTGTGTGATGTATTTAAAAAAGCCAAAATGAACAACTATCTGCCAATTTTCTCCTCCATTAACTCAAAAGAGAACAGTGTATTCAGATTAGAAAAACTTGAACTCTAGAAGCTTATCATAGTAGATATGACAATACCTAAGGAGCATTAAAAAAAGTTACTATTTATTGAGCTTTTGTTATATACTAGGCAATGCACTAACAGCTTGGCCATATAAAAGCTCATCTAAAATACTCGTTCCATTATTTCCCCTAATTAAGGTTTCAAAAAGGCTAAGTAACTTCTCCAAGGTAATTTTTTTTTAACTCAGAGATAGTTATCTTACTAATAAAGATCATGTTCTGCTGCTCCCCTTTGACCTAAAAGCAGAGAGAAACTGCTAAGTTCTGAAGCAAAATAAAGCAAGACTAATGAACAGCCTCTATTTCTAGGTATGTACCAAAATAAGGTAGAAAAACACAATTAACTTAAAATAAATTTATTGAATTATATCCAAAAATAAAAACACTAGACACCTGTAAGGGCAGGGACCATCTCTGTTTTGCTCATATGGCCTCCCTAGCACCTAACAGTGCTTAACTTTCAATAACACCCATTCCAACTAAGTCCTCTTCTTCCTTCCACTCCTGCACTTCCCCCAAGCCTCCCACTCTTCTCCATCTCAACTCCCCCAACTTCATCTCTTGCTGCAAGAAACTCCTAAAGACACTTCCTACTTCAATACTTTTTCCACTGAAAAATCAAAACATTCAGAAATCAGAACATGTCATTCTGCTTAAAACTCCCCAGGGAACTTCAAATAAAATCCCAATACTCACTAGGGCCCACAAGTCCCAACCAATCTGGCTGTTTCTCTCCCAATTGTTCAGAAGGCCTCAGCAGCTAAAGCTTCCTTCCAGTTGTCATTCTGCAGGACCCTTTTTGCCGCAGGTCTTTGTCCTTCTTTCCTCTCTGCCTGCAACATTCTTCCTGGCTTATCCCACGGTTGACTTCTCCCCGAACTTAAGTCTCAGTTCAAATGTCATCTTTTCAGAAAAGCCTTTCCCAGCCACAGTATAAGGTAGGCTCCCACCAGTTACTCTCAACCACATCACCCTTGTTCTTCTTTATAGGATTAATCATAACCTAATGAATTATTTCATTTTACTTGATTATGACATGTATGTACTCTTTCTCCCTCATAGAATATAAACTCCTGTTTGACTTCCTACTGTATTTGCTTAACAAAATAAATAAGAAATGTGCAGAACTTAATTGAAATAAAGTCTGAAAATCTACTGAGAATATGAAAGTCTGTTAGAGGATAGTAAGTACATAAAGGTGCCAATTTCCCCCAAATTAACCTTTAAATTCAATACTCCCAATAAATAGTCAGTATTCCCGATAAAAATCTCAACAGGATTTCTTTTTGAACTTCACAGAATGATTCTAAAGTTCATCTAAAACACATAGACAAGGACTGTCAAAGGCTGAAAAAGAACACAGAGTAATGAACAGGTGACTAACCCTTCCAGTATTACAATTATGAAACAATAATATTTTAAAGGATATGGTAATATACAACAAAAGACCAAGAGAACATAATAGAACATAACAGTTCCAAACACATTCAGAATAAAATATAAAAGTTGCAAATCTAAAGGATGGATTATTCACTCAATAGCATTGACATCCTGGCTATTTGGTGGAATTAATGCAACCAGAAATAAATCCCAACTGGATCAAAAACAAATTTACAAACAGAAAAAGTTTTAGAGTTAAGGAAGCAAACAATAGCTAATTTACTAGTATAATCTCTATGTTTAGTTTTCAAAGGTAACCACTGGCGTAACAAAATTTCTTGTAATAGTTTAATTTCATAAAATATCACTAGGCCCAGCCCCATTGGCATGGATCAATAGCTGACCTATGAACCAGGAGGTCATAGTTCAATTTTTGGTCAGGGCACATGCCCAAGTTGCAGGCTCTGTCCCAAGTAGGAGGCATGCAGGGGACAGCCAATGAATGATTCTCTCTCATCATTGATGTTTCTAACTCTCTCTCCTTCTCCCTTCCTCTCTGAAATCAATAAAAATACAGTTTTAAAAAATATATATCACTAGGTCCAGACAACCTCAAAGACATTTTTTTAACCACAGCAGACCGACAATTAAGCAAAGTAGGTAATTCCCAGTGAAGAAATACCTTAAATTCAATACCTAAACTGAATAAATGATCTTATTCCCATCTACCCCAATTTTTAAGTAACATCACATTCAATAATCCCTTAGATCAGTGGTTTTTAACCTTTTTTCTCTCATCTATAATAATAAAATCATAATATGCTAATTAGACTGGACAGCAAAACAGCAGAACAACCATCCAGACAACCTTCTGGATGAAGCCAGGGCTGGGAGGGCCGAGGCAGCTGCTGCGATTGCATGAACTTGGTGCATCGGGCCTCTAGTGGCACGTATAAACTAATTACTAAAGTTCTGTGGCACGCCAGAAACATTACATTTTTCACTGATCTGACAAACAAAGGTATAATTTTGATTTATTCACACAGGATGGCTATTGTTGTGTTGGCAATTGTCATGTTTTTATTTGACAATCTAAGCAAAAAGAGGTCAGTGCCCGACCACTCAGTCAGGTATTGCATGTTTTTAAAACTCTTGTAGCACACTGGTTGAAATTGCTGCCATCGATGATATGGTATAATGAAAGGAGCACTACACTAGATGTCAAAAGACTGGATCCTGCTAGTGCCCCATTACAATTTAGACAGATTACTTCATTTCTGTGGCCATCAGAAAACAGTAAAACAAGGTAAGACTACAGGTAGCCCCTAATTTACATTTGTTCTACGTATGATCTTTTTCCACTTTACAATGTGGTAAAAGTGATAGGCATTCAGTAGAAACCATATTTCAAATTTTGACCTTTTCCTGGGCTAGCAATACACAGTACAATACTTTCTTGAGGAAGGCTCCCAGTCAAAGACTTGATCAAGCCCTAGTGGGTTTGGCTCAGTGGATTGAGCATCTGCCGGTGGACCTAAGGGTTGCAGGTTTGATTCCAACAATTCCAGTTGAGGGCATATATCTCAGTTGCAGGCTCTATCCCAGGTAAGGGCCATGTGGAAGGCAACCAATCCATATGTCTTTCTCACATCGATGTTTCTCTCTCTCTGTCTTTCCCCTTCCCTTCCACTCTCTCTAAAAATCAATGGAAAAATATTAAGTGGGGATTAACAAAAAACAAAACAAATTGACTTGATCAAGAGGATAAACAGCAGATACTCTAAAGCAGTGTTTCCCAACCTTCTCTCATGATGAGAATCACCTGGTGGAGTTGTTAAAACACAGATTCCTGAATCCCAACTAAGAAGTGCTAAACTAGAATTTTTGGGAACATATAGGTAAAATTGTATATAGGTAAAATTAACTAGTGCTCTAAGACAGATTTTATATACAGAGCACTAAGTTAGGTATGCAATTTTACCTATATGTTCTCAAAAATTCTAGTTTAGCACTTCTTAGTTGGGATTCAGGAATCTGTGTTTTAACAACTCCACCAGGTGATTCTCATCATGAGAGAAGGTTGGGAAACACTGCTCTAAAGTGTACTGCGTTGCCAGAGTTATTTGAAAATTGTGTTTTGTATTTTCCCATCTCTGTAATATGCTGTGTGTCCTGCTTCTGATGAGAAAAGGGAAGTAATTACTCTTGAGATGAAATTACATTAGCCCAGCCCTAGCCAGGTAGCTAATAGTTAGACCATCATCAGAGGTCCCAAGGCTGTAGGTTCGGTCAGGGGACATACAAGAATCAACCAGTGATGCATCAATGAGTGGAACAACAAACTGGTGTTTAGCTCGCTCTCGCTCGCGCTCTCTCTCTCTCTCTCTCTCTCTCAAATCAATCAATAAAATTTTTTAAAAGAATTCACATTAGCCCAACTGAAAGCTAATGTAAGTATTCTAAGTATGTTTCAGGTAGCCTAGGCTAGGATGTTCCTTCAATAGGTTAGGTCTACTCAGTGCATTTTCAACTTATAATATATTCAACTTAAGATGGGTTTGGCAGGACATAACCCCATAAAGGAGCATCTGTAGATAACCTATATTACTCTATGTTCTATAATTCTATAAATTATTAACATTTTATTTTAACCAACTTAAATTTGCTTTTGAGATCATTTTTAAGTAAAAGTAATAACAGCACACATGGAAGAATTGAACTGAAGAATTCCTCTTCAAATGCAAAGAGGATTTATTTGTATGTTATATCTGAAAACTATCCAAGTAATAAAATATTTTGACCACACTAGCTCTTGGTGTAGAAAAATTGGTAATAAAAATGTTCAAGGAAAACTACTACCATAAGAATACCCAAATAAAACAATGCTCTACATAGTTATTTTTACATATCAGAAGCTTTTCATAGCTTTTTAATACTCCTAATAAGTCCTAATAGAAAAAGAAACAAACAAAATGTTTTCTTAACCATCTATCTAAATGTACTTTTTGCATCCTCAAAGTTGAAAAGGACAAAGTATCAGGCAATCTATAAACTGAGTTATTTGTGCACATATTAATCCGCTCACCTTTATAGTACTTAGTAATGTGCCCTGGACATAAAAAGCACTTAACACCAGTTACACAGGGCAATGAACTATATATGAACCTCTAATCAATAAGTCAACACAATTAATCATGATGAACATTTACTACTTCTAGCAAAATCCATATCTGAAGTAAAATTCTAGATGGACCCTGGCTGATGTGGCTCAGTCGGTTGAATATCATCCTGTTCACCAAAAGGTTGCCAATTCGATTCCCAGGTAGGGAAAGTGCAGGAAGTAGCCCATCAATGTTTTGCTCTTATCTCTATCTATCTATCTATCTATCTCTCCCCCTCCCTCCATTCCTCTCTCTTCCCACCCCTTTCCTCTTTCTCTAAAACAAAACTTTTTAAAAATCTCCAAAGGAGGGAGGGAGGGAGGAAGGGAGGGAAGAGGGAGAGAGAGAGGGAAGGAAAGGAAGAGGAAGGAAGGATAAACAAAACTACAATAAGTATGGGAAACCTCATATCATAAGATATTTGATATTTGATAAGAGTTTAAAATTGTAACTAAGATGGCTGGGACCGGTTTGGCTCAGTGGATAGAGAGTCGGCCTGCAGACTGAAAGGTCCCAGGTTCGATTCCGGGCAAGGGCATGTACCTTGGTTACGGGCACATCCCCAGTGGGGGGCGTGCAAGAGGCAGCTGATCGATGATTCTCTCTCATCGACGTTTCTAACTCTCTATCCCTCTCTTCCTCTCTGTGAAAAATCAATAAAATATATTTTAAAAAATAAAAATAAAATTGTAACTAAGACGAAATACAATTAAAACTGAACTATAAAATAAACACAAAGAAATAAGTAACAAATATCCTGTCATTTACCTACATCAGCTATTTTCAACCAGCATGCCATAAGAATTTTTAAAACATTCAATACCTGACTACTTCATCAGGGGCACTGACCTCTTTTCCCTTATATTGTCTAATTAAAAAAAATTGGCAATAGCCGACACAATAGCCATCAAGTGCGACTGAATCAAAATTATACCTAATTTTTTGTCAGATCACCAAAAATATATTTTGGTACTGCAGAATTTTAGTCATTAGTTTATGTGTGCCAATGAGAAGAAAAGGTGGAAAATTGCTGACCTACATCAAGTCCTGGCCTATTCAAAGCCCTTTGCTTTCCACTGCAGATAGCAATGGCAAGAAAATCTCATCCTTCACCATTTTTTAAAAAAGCTTTTTAAAAAACTAATCTAAATTTGCCTAGCCTGGAAACAAACTTTTAAACAATTAAGTTCAAAGAAAATATAAGTTAATTTCAAAGATTTTGTGCCTTTTTAAAAAAATTATGTAGGCAGTCCAAATACTTAAGTCTTACTATATAATTAAATTCAACATGACAAGCAGTTATATATAGATATATATGCTAGTGACCCAATGCACAGATTCGTGCACATTGAAAAGAAATTAACCAGAATGTGGCTGGAAGGTGGGACTGGGTGAGATGGGCTGGACACACCCTGGAACCAACCTCATGTGGTCCCTACCCAGCCGGCAGCACCTAGGGTGGCAACGTAGCTTGAAAGGCGTCTGTGGAGTGAGCCTGCAAGGATTGGGCCAAAACCAGCTCTCTGACATCCCCTGAGAGGTCCCGGAGTGCAAGAGGGCACTCTGCAAAGTTACCGTACAGAGTGTGGAACACAAACGCAAGTGTGCAGTAAAGCGGATTTTGGGCTGACAGTGCCCCAGCAGCAACATAACCCACAGTCAAAGGGCCCCTCTAGGAATCGTGCTCCCTCCTCTCTGGTTTCAGGATGCGTCACCCAAGACCTGCTGCTGCCAAATCACTGCAGCTCAGCAGTTTCTGCATTGAGCTTCTGCCCCCTGGTGCACGTAATAGTGATCGGTCAGATGGTAGGAGGGACACTTAGCATATTAGCCTTTCATATATACATATATATGTGTGTGTGTGTGTGTGTGTGTGTGTGTATGTATGTATTAGAGGCCTGGTGCACGAAATTCGTGCAGAGATAGAGTCCCTATCCCTTCAGTCAGGGCTGATTGAAGCCTTTTACCTGCTGGCCGTGGCCTTCCTTCCCCAGCTGCCAGCTGCTGGCCAGGGCTTTCCTTTGTTCCTCGCTGCGTACATCATGGCAAGCGATCAAACTCTTGGGTCTCTCAAACTCCAAAGGGACAATTTGTATATTAGGCTTTTA
The DNA here is from genome assembly GCF_964339955.1 of Pipistrellus hanaki. Taxonomy (NCBI): domain Eukaryota; kingdom Metazoa; phylum Chordata; class Mammalia; order Chiroptera; family Vespertilionidae; genus Pipistrellus; species Pipistrellus hanaki. The sequence continues at coordinate 48,532,402 of NC_140518.1, forward strand.
TATAGATAGATGGATATCTCAGAGAATGTTACACCAGAGGTAACAAGTGTATTTGGATAAGTTGTAATGTGAATCCATTTTTCTAATTAGAATGCAATGTTTATTCATTTAATAAATATTGCAGTATCAATATTCTACACAGAAAATGAAGTCCTATGATTTTATCTTTAAATCTGCCATAAACTTAAAGATAAAATCAGAGAAGGGCCTGTCCTTCCCTCCAGCTAAATATAAGGTAGAAAGTGTAAATGCCATGAGATGTGCAAATAAAGCATTTCACAAGGGCAGAGGGAGCTGTTACTACCTCACAGAAATATAACCCTCTCAACCTATTTAAAATTATTTCATAACTATTAACTTTCTTAGGCTCACAACAGCCAACCCTGGGAGAGATATTTTCTCCTATCATAGGTGAAGAAACTGAAGCACAGAAAGGTTGATCATATGCCAAAATGTCACAATTTCATAAAAGGAAGAACCAGGACTCTTTGTATTATATTTTCTTGGGGGAGCAGTTCAACATATGGCAAGCCTTTTGTAAAAGAAAATAGTGTTTTATTTTAATATTGCAAGTAATCACATCCTTATGTGTGTATGTGCATATTATTTACATGTACATGTTAACCTTGATTTCCAGTAACAGGTGTGCTTAAAACAAGGCAAAGCAACTGTGTACTATAAATATTAAAATAAATAAACTTCCACTGGATTTTAACAAAATAAGAAAATACAGTATTTCTTTTTCCAACAATCTGTGGTTACTTCTTCCATAATTTTTACCTATTTAGACATAAGATTCTAAAATTGGGCTACTCCTAGCCCCAGCAAGTTGATTCCTCCGATAAATAACTTTGTGAAAAAGTACACGAAAACGTTTTGGGGAAAAAAACATTAAAAATTAAATAATGCCACCAACTCTTCAGTTATCCAAGGGACAATCACATTGTGACCACCAGCAGGAGCTACCAATCAAGATACACTGAACGAATGAATGAATACTTTGTTGGCATTTTTAAATCCCAGGCCTGTTGCTCTTTGCAAAATGTTCCACCTCCCAGCATTACCTCGCCAGGGTAAACACAAGGAATGTAAATTTAAAAATTGGGACAAGATTAAGGAAGCAAATCTGATGCAGGTGAATATACTAATCCCAAAGATTAGAATTACCGATAGCACTCTACTCTCCAAGGTTAACTGCTGTAGCATAAATAAAACTGACGTTTCACAGACATCACTTATTCCCACCCACCCACACCTTTAGTCCTCGACTATACCTAGTCCAGTTCATTCGAAGAATTCAAATTCAGCTTCCTCTCCATGAAGGCTGATTTCTCAATTACAGTTTCTCAAATCCCTCTTACCCCCTGCAAAGAGAATTCACCGGCTTCGCACCTGAAAGCCAATATAAGAGGCAGAAGGTACAGAATTCCCATCTTTGCCATCTCCACCCGACCCACCCTTCGCCATTACTCTCCAGAGTGATTTGGTGAGAAAGGCGAACTAGTTTGCTCTTCACGCGCCAGTCCATCGCTGTCACCCTCCCGAGCCCTTCCTTCTCCCGGCGGCCACCGCCTCCGCCTCCGAGTGAGCGAGCGGGGCCCGCGCGGCCCAGCCCTGGCCCGCACGCCCCTCCCGCACCTCCGGCCGCCGAGCCCGTCTTCCTCCGACTCCCCCGCCGCCTCCGCCGCCAGCCCGAACCCGCCGCGCCCGCCGCGCCCGGGGCGGCCGAGGAGAAGGGGCCGGCGGCCGGGCGGGTCCCCACCTGCGGGTCCGCGGCGGCCCTGGCCCCGCGGGCCGCCACCCCCGCGGCCGCTGCCCTGAGCGCCTCGGAAGCGCCGGGACGAGCGGCGGCCGGAAGCCGCGGCCACTCACCGGAGCTGGCGGGCGGGCGGCCGGCGCGCCCCGGGCCTGAGCGGCGGGACGCGGCCCCGGCGCGGGTCGCTGCCTCGGTACCTCGCTCGGCGCGGCGAGCCGGGCGCTCACTCCAGCCGCCGCCGCTGCTTCGCCACCTTGGCCGCCATCTTGCCTCAGCCCCGCTCCCTCCCCCAGCCGGGCGGCCGCGCTTAGGCGGCTCCGCGCCGGCTCCTCCTCCTTCCGGAAGGTCGGCGGACAGACTCCCTCCGCCGGCGGGCCCGGCGCCCTCATCGGCCGAGCTTCCTAGGTCGCCCGCGCCCGGTCCCCTCGTCCCGCCTCGGCCTGGCGGCGGCGGCGCCTCCCCCGAGACAAGCCCGGCAGCTCCGTGCCTGACAGGGCCCGGCGCCGCCATCGCCACTGCCCGGGGCGCCCCGCGAGCGCCGGCTCCCCGCACTCGGGCCTCCCCGGCGTGAGGAGGGCGGCCGTGAGGCCCAGCCCAGCCCCGCGACCCTCCGGGCGCGGCGGAACGGGGCGGCGCGAGCGCGGGCCCGGGGGGAGCGGCGCCCACAGGCCGGCGGGTGCGCGTCCACCTACCCGGTGCTTCCCGGGCTCCGCGGCGATCGCGCCGAGCTCCCCTGGAACACGGGCGGCGCCTGGGTGTCCTGGTGTCAGCCCTCAGCTGGTCCCGCGGAGCCCGTGACCCCGGCCAGCAGAGTGCGCCCTCAGCCTCGCTGACAGCGGAACCATGGGAGTGTGTGCGGACCGGGGCGGCACGGACAGGAAGGGGTTCGGTTCCGAGCTGTCACCGGCCTCGGAAACGCCTCAGAAAGCTGAGGGAACCGGGAAGTGCAGGGAGGCGCCCGTGCACACCCTCCACCGGCGCCGGCCGTGAGGCCCCGGCTCTGGGGCGGCGCGGCGGGACGGACCTCCGCCCGGAACGCAGTCCCGCGAGGCGCGCTTCCCCCCGGAGCGGCGCGCGGCACCGGCCCGCACGCAGGCGCCGTGCCCGGCCCGGCATGGAGTCGGCGGGCGTGCTGTGCTGGGCGGCGGCCATCCTAGCGCCGGGCATCTTCTGGGTTTGGCACTTGTTGGGACGAATGAAGCATCAGGTGCAGGCTGGCCTGTCGGGAAGAGGAGGCCGGGCCCTCCTGGTGATCGCGCACCCCGACGACGAAGCAATGTTCTTTGCCCCCACTCTGCTGGGCCTGGCCCGCCTGGAGCGCCGGCTGTTCCTGCTCTGCTTCTCCGCAGGTACGAGGCTGCCGGCGGCGCGGGCCCGGGGCTGGGAAGGATGTGTAAGCGCTCACATAGCCCAGTCAGCTGTTCCCCGGAGGAGTCTCTGTTGTAGAGAGTGAACCAAATATACTCCAAAGGCCCTTTCCCTGGCGTTTTACGGAGAACCGGTGGCTCCAGCCCAGGGGTGTAGCGTCCAGTTTCCCAGATTGGTTGGGGGTCTTCCTCAGCTTCGTACTCTGCTAGCAAGATTACTCACAAGGGAACTGCTCACATTTGACTCCAATACTTACATTTCCTTTGGAAAATGTGACTGTACTCATTATTCTGTGGAACCTTTTTATTTGCAGAAGGACCAAGAATAATGATCCTACTATAGTACACGAAACAGAATCTAGTTATAGCATGCCTGCTCAACTCTGAAATCTTTATAGATAACTAGAATCCTGGTGCACGAAATTTGCACACGGGAGGGGGCGGTCCCCTCAGCCCAGCCTGCACCCTCTCCCATCCAGGATCGCTCTCACAATCCAGGACCACTGACTTCTAACTGCTCACCTGCCTGCCTGCCTGCTCGCCCCTAACTGCCCTCCCCTTGCCAGCCTAGTCGCCCCCTAGTGTCCCCTCTGCTGACCTGGTTGCCCCCAACTGCCCCCCCAACCTCTGGCCTGGTCATCCCACACAGCCTGCTGTTCAGTCATTCGGTTGTGTCGGCCCCCGGCTTTTTATGTATTAAGATTTTATAGTTCAACATCACCCAACTTTCAGGGAAGGGGACTTCCAAAGAATAAGTCCTCCTTTACCAAACAAAAAGTGGAATGAGACCATGATCCTGGATTATGGCAATAATTGCACAATGTATAAATGTAGTTGAACTGTACATATACAATGGGTGAATTTTTTTTAATATATATTTTATTGATTTTTGTACAGAGAGGAAGGGAGAGAGATAGAGAGTTAGAAACATCGATGAGAGAGAGTCATCGATCAGCTGCCTCTTGCACACCCCCTACTGGGGATGTGCCGGCAACCAAGGTACATGCCCTTGACCGGAATCGAACCAGGGACCTTTCAGTCCCCAAGCCAATGCTCTATCCATTGAGCCAAACCGGTCCCGGCCAATGGGTGAATTTTTATGGTATGTAAAATTTTACCTCAATAAAGCTGTTCTTAACAAATGCTCACAACCTCTTTTTCCCATTTCATGGTGTGTCATTCCAGTTCTTTTGATATACAGATTTTTCACAGAAATAATATAATTTTCTATAATTTTATATTTTTCACTGAACATTTTTCATTCATTTACCAAATCTATAATAATAAAAGTGTAATATGCTATTGTAATTAGACCAGACAGTTGAATGACCTGGACATCCTTCTGGAGGAAGCCATGGCAGCAGGGGCAAGACAGAGGAGGTTAGGGGCAATCAGACAAGCAGGCAGAGTGGTTAGGGGTGATCAGGCAGGTTGAGTGGTTAGTAGCCAGCAATCCTGGATCTCGGCAGTCGGACATCCCCCCAATTGCAAGAGGGTGCAGGCCGGGCTGAGGGATATCTCCCCTTCACACACACACAAACATACACACACACACACCACCTTGTGCGTGAATTTCGTGCACCAGGTTTCTAGTATTTAATAAAAATGTATGTGTACTATACTTAGAATGGCCAAAATCTGCAGCACTGACACCAAATGCTGGTGAAGATGTAGAGCAACAGGAACTCTTATTTATTAAGGGTAGGAATGTAAAATGGTTCAGGCACTCTGGAAGGCAGTTAATTTGGCAGTTTCTTAGAAGACTAAACTCTAAGTTCTACTCTCACCAAACTATCAAGCAGTTACCCTACTTGGTATTTATTTACACAAAGGAGTTGAAAGCATATCCATGCAAAAACCTGCACACAAGAGTTTATAGCAACTTATTTATAATTGCCAAAACTTGGAAGCAATTAAGATATTCTTCAATAGACAAAATAAATTAATGCATCCAGGCAGTGGACTGTTAGTGCTGAGAGAAATGAACTGTCAAGCCATGAAAAGGCATAGAGGAACCCTAAATGCATATTACTAAGTGAAAAGGCTACACAGTGTATGATCCCAATGAAATAATACTCTGGAAAAGGTAAAACTATGGAGACAGTAAAAGGATCGTTGTTTTGCAGGGGTTGAGATGGGAGGAAAGATGAATAGGTGGAGCACAGAGGATTTTTTGGGGGGCAATGAAAATACTGTACGAAGTTTTTTTTGTTTTGTTTTTAATATATTTTATTGATTTTTTTACAGAGAGGAAGAGAGAGGGATAGAGAGTTAGAAACATTGATGAGAGAGAATCACCAATCAGCTGCCTCCTGCACACCTTCCACTGGGGATGTGCCCGCAACCAAGGCACATGCCCTTGACCGGAATCGAACCCAGGACCCCTCAGTTCACAGGCCGATGCTCTATACACTGAGCCAAACCGGTTTCAGCTGTATGATGTTTTAATGATGAATATATGTCATTATATATTGTCCAAACCCATGCAATATACAACACCAGGAGTAAACTCTAATGTAAACTATGGGCTTTGGGTGGTAATGATGGAGGTTTATCACTTGTAACAAATGTAACACTCTGATGGGAAATGTTGATAACGGAGAAGGCTATATATATGTGGAAACAGAGGGTAAATGGGAAGGAAAATCTCTATACCTTCCCCTTAATTTTGCTGTAAACCTAAAACAGTTTTTTAAAAAATAAATTTTTAATTTTAAAATATTTTAATTAAAAAATATAGCCAAAACCGGTTTGGCTCAGTGGATAGAGTGTCAGCCTGCAGACTGAAAGGTCCTGGGTTTGATTTCCGTCGAGGGCATGTACCTTGGTTGCGGGCACATCCCCAGTTGGGGGGGGGTGCAAGAGGCAGCTGATCGATGATTCTCTCTCATCGATGTTTCTGGCTCTCTGTCCCTCTCTCTTCCTCTCTGTAAAAAATCAATAAAATATATTTTTTTAAAAAGTTAACTCCTTAAAACGTATATAATATATACAATATATGTGTGTGTGTGTGTGTGTGTGTGTGTGTGTGTGTGTGTGTGCTAGGCCTTATGCTAGGAATAAATAGTAAAAATAAGCTAATAAGGATCATGTCCTTATGAAACTTAAAATTTAAACATTTATCCATATTAATAAGTACTAGTATATATCCTTTTAAATAGTCTCATAAGATAAATCTTAATTTAGTCACCCCTTATTGGGTGTCTATTTAGGGTTGTTGTTTTTCCAGTTTACAAATAACAGCAAACATCTGTATGTATTCCATAGTATTTTATTAGGATTGATTTCTAAATTTGGTTGTTTTAAAGCTTTTCATGCAAATTATATTCCCAAAGGGAAAAAAAATTTATATTCCCAAAAACACCAACTTATAGTCTCACTGACTGATAATGAGAACCTGTCTTTTTTTTTTCTTTCTTTCTTTTTATGGAGTTTATTGGGGTGACTAGTTAACAATATTATACAGGTTTCACATGCATATATCATCTATACACTATACTGCATGTTCACCACCCTAAATCAAGTCCCTCACCATTTATCCCCCATACCTTCTCCACTTTCTCCCAACAACCCCCTCTCCGCCACAGCCCACAATCACCACACTATTGCCCATATCCATGAGTGTTTTATCCTTTTGCTTTTTTGCTCAATTCCTCCACCACCACCACCCCCACCCACACCCCCAAACGCCAACCTGCTCTCTATGAACCTGTCTCTGTTTGCTTGTTAGTTCATTTTGTTCATTAGATTCCACATATGAGTGAAATCACATGGTACTTGTCTTTCTCTGGCTGGCTTGTTTCATCTTGTATAATACCGTATTTCCTCAAAAATAAGACCTAGCACATGGAAAGATAAGACGTCCCCTGAAAATAAGACCTACCTCAACTTTGGGAGAAAAAATTAATATAAGACACTGTCTTATTTTCGGGGAAACAGGGTACTCTCCAGACCCATCCATACTGTTGCAAAGGTAAGATTTCCTTCTTTTTTATGGCCAAGTGGTATTCTATGGTATAAATGTACCACAGCTTTTTTATCCAATCATCTACTGATGAACACCTGGGCTATTTCCAAATCTTGGCTGTTGTAAATGCTGCAAGTAATACAAGGGTGCACATGTTCTTTCAAACTGATGTTTCAGGTTTTCTTGGATAAATTCCTAGTAGTGTAATCACAGGGTCATAAGGCAGTTCATTTTTAGTTTTTTGAGTAATTCCACACTGTTCTCAACAGTGACTACACCAGGTGCATTCCCACCGGCAGTGCACAAGGATTCCCTTTTCTCCACAATCTCGCCAACATTTGTTGTTTGTTGATTTGTTGATGATAGCCATTCCGACAAGTGTGAGGTGAATCTCTTTGTGGTTTCAATCTGAATCTCTCTGATAACTAGTGACATCAAGTGTCTTCATGTTTATTGTCCATCTGTATGTCCTCTTTGGAGAAGTGTCTATTTAGGTCCTTTGCCCATTTTTTAATTGGATTGTTTGGGTTTTTGGTGTTGGATATTAGCCCCTTATCAGATGTATCATTGGCAAATATGTTCTCCCACTCAGTAGGTTGTCTTTTTATTTTGTTGATTGTTTACTTTGCTGTACAAAAACGTTTTAGTTTGATATAGTCCCATTTGCCTATTTTTCCTTTGTTGTCCTTGCCCAAGAAGATACATCAGAAAAAAATAATGCTACGAGAAATGTCCGACATTTCACAGCTTATGTTTTTTTCTAGGATTTTTATGTTGTTAAAAATCTAGCATTTAAATGTTTAATCTATTTTGAGTTTATTCGATGGTGTAAGAAGGTGGTCTAGTTTCATTTTCTGCATGTATCTGTCCAATATTCCCAGCATCATTTGTTGAATAAGTTATTTTTACCTCATTGTATGTTTTTGCCGCCTTTGTTAAATACTAACTGGCTTTACTAGGTGTACCAGTTAATAATAGCAGACTTTGTAATCAAAGAAAACACGTAATTTCAAGAGAAATATCAAAAGTGCTTTCTTCAAAATAATGTCCATCGCTAGGTACACATTTCCCCCATCTTTCAGGTAATTTGTGGATACTGTTACAATAGAACTTTTCTTGTTTTGAGGCAAACCATTCAGAGACCCCATTTTCCACTTTTTCGTACGATTTGAAGTGCTGTGTGTTCCATCCATATGAACAAGTGGTCATCTGAAGGAGCAAGGTCTAGTGAATATGGCGGGTGGGGTAATACTTCCCAGGCAAGATCTTTTAACGTGCCTTTTAACTGGTTTTGAAGTATGTGATGGTGCATCATCATGAAGCAAAGTTACTTTGCCGCATCTCTAGTCGTTTCATGATCAAAGTGTGCTTTAATCTGATCATTTGTTGTCTGTAACAATCACCTGATTTCACCTGGTTTTAGAAGCTCATAATACACCACACCTTCCTGATCCCACCAAACACAGAGCATTGTCTTCTTTCTGAAGCAATTTGGCCTTGCAGTCAATGTTGATGGTTGACCTGGATCAACCCATGATTCTGTGCATTTGAGATTCTCAAAATAAATCCACTTTTCATCGCCAGTCACAGTTCAATGCAAAAAAATACTTTCTTTCGTGCCATTGAAGCAACATTTTACTGATGACTTTGGTTTTCCATTTATTTGTCTTTCATTCAGTTGTTGTGGTACCCATTTTCCTTTAAAATCTTCACTATTGGTTGTAAATGATCAGAAATTGCTTGCTGAGCAACGTTTAATCTTTCTGAAAGTTGTTTTTGAGTTTGACACACATCTTCATCCAATAATGCCTGTAATTGTTGGTCTTCAAATTTTTTCCGTTGACCTGGACGTTCTTTGTCTTTCATATCGAAATTATCACTTTTTTACAGTGATAACTCAAAATTGAAATATTTTTATTAAATGCAAATCTAATTTTAAAATATTTTTATTGTGGTAAAATATACATAACAAAATTTACCATTTTAGTCATTTTTAAGTATTCAATTCAATGAGTGGTATTAAGTACATTCACAATATTGTATAATCATCTCCACTATCTATTTTCAGAACTTTTTCATCATCCCAAACAGAATTCCACCTATTAATAACTCCCATTCCTTCCTCTCCCCAACCCCTGGCAACCCCTATTCTATTTTCTGTATCTATGAACTTGACTATTCTAAATACTTCATATTAGTGGAATCATAGGATAATTGTCTTCTTATATCCCGAGTATTTTAATTAACATGGTTCAAAGTTTGAAGGATATAAAGTCAGAACTTTATTCCTTTTTGTTGGTGTTATTAATCTCACCCAAGGATATTTTTTCCATTACTTTTCAGAGAGAGTGGAAAGGAAGGAGGGAGGGGGAGAAAGACAGAGGAGAGAGAAACATCAATGTGAGAAAGACACATCAATTACTTGCTTCACACACCCTAACCAAGGCCAGGGATCAAACCTGCAACCCAGAATGTACCCTTGGCCAGGAACTGAACCCACTACCCTTCAGTACACAGGCCTGTGCTCGAGGTAACTATTGAGTCACACCGTCCAGGTGATGAATAGTAAGAACCTACAGCCAAAGATAATCTACCCAGCAAAGCTATCACCCAGAATCGAAGGTCAGATAAAGAGCTTCACTAATAAAAAAAAAAAAAGCTAAAGGAGTTCATCACCGCCAAACCAGTATCATATGAATTGCTGAAGGGAGTTCTCTATGAAGAGGAAGAAAATAAAGATAAAAATTATGAACAACAAATACGTAATTATCAAGTGAATCTAAAAACCAAGGAAATTAAAAAAAAAAATCTGATGAACAATATTAACTGTTGAATATAATAGAATCAGAGGTATGGATGGGGAGTGAACTGACGATTCTTGGGGAAAAGGGGAGAGGGGGATGTGGGAAGAGACTGAACATAAACTGTGCACCTATGGATGAGGACAATGGGGGCTGGGGAAAGGGCAGAGGGTGGGGTGGGTACCTGGTGGAGGAGAGCAATGGGGGGGGGGACATTTGTAATAATATGAACAATAAAAATTTATTTTAAAAAAAAAAATAAATAAATAAATAAATAGAAGAGAGGATCCAAGATGGCTGCTCAGGTAGACACCTAACCGCAGCAGCACACAACAATTTCAATGGAATACAACTAAAATGTAGAGTGGACATTGCCCAGAGCTACAGGTAGTCAACTGACTGAAAATTCTACAACAAGAAGGAAAGAGAAAACCAGAAGGAAAATCAGAGGAGCTGAAAAAAAGCCTAAGGTACGGAGACATGCTGCGCGCACTCACGTGCTCATGCACGCGGAGAAGACGCAGCCGGAGAGGAGGAGAAGGCTGGGTGCCTGCCTGGCGTTCCCTAGCAGGAAGGAAATAGAACCCCCAGCCTGGGCTGAACCCCCGAACCAGCAGTGCTGAGCCCCAGTTATGGGCCAGACCCTGGGGACCCAGGCTCCGGCAGGGGGAGACGGGGCTGTGAGCCAGAATCCCAGGGGAGCGGCGAAAAGCAGGGCCCCTGAGTCGCACACATTGCGCGCAGAGGACAGAATGTTGACTCTGATGCAGTAATGCCCTGGCGGGAAGAAACAAAATCTCCGGCGGTGCTGAGCCCCACTCCCGACTGCCCTGAAATCCAGTTCCAGGTTCGAGCAGAGGGAGACGGGGCTGTGAGGTGGAGACCTGGGGGAGCGGCGAAAGGCCGACTCCCCGGAGTCGCGCACATTGCGCGCAGAGGACAGTCTGTTGACTCTGATGCTAGACTCCCCCAGCGGGAAGGAGAAAAAAAGCTCCAGACTGGAGGAACGCGACAAGGAGCAGGAACCCCTGCAGGACACCAGCCAGCCGGGCGCCAGCAAGGAGCGGGGCGACGGGGCCCCTGGGGGGAGGGGAGGTGACCCTGGGCCTTCGACCGCTGAGCGCGGGCCACAGAGCCGAGGCCAGGGGCTGCTTCCTAGGCGGCGCCGACCCCTGCAACAGGCTGAAGCAGCACAGGAGCCCGCGGAGAACAAAGGGGTGCCGCAGGCCAACCTGCTGAGCTTCCAGGACAAGGAGGAAGAGGCCGAAGAAGTTTTCAATGTGAAGAAATCAAGGGAGAGCAAAAGATAGTAAAATTACTTAAGAAAGAATATAAAGAAGATCTTGAAAATTCGAAGACTAAGTCAGAACTCAACTCAGCAGCCAACATTGCAACATAAATGCGTTGTGGTTTTTTTTGTTTTTTGTTTTTTAAAAAAGGACAATGTTGGAACGGCGGCGGCCAGGCCTAGAGTGGCCAGGCACAAGGCAGTGGCAGCCGGGCCTGGAGCAGCAACAGCCAGGCCCCAGAGCAGCAGCAGCCAGATCCAGAGCAGCAACAGCCAGGCCTGGAGTAGCCAGACCAGGGGCAGTGGCAGCCAGGCCTGAGGAGGAGGCGGCCAAGCCCAGGGTGGCCAGTCCAGGAACACCCAGACCCGGAGTGGCCGGGCCCAGAGTGGCTGGGCCCAGATCAGCCGGGTCGGGAGCAGCCAGGCCCAGAACAGCAGTGGCCAAGCCCGGAGCATCCAGGCTGGGAGCTGCCAGGCTTGGAGCGGCTGGGCCCAGGGCAGCCGGGCCCAGAGTAGCTGGGTCGGGTGCGGCCAGGCCCGGAGCAGCGGCTGCCAGGCTGGGAGCGGCCAGGCCCGGAGCAGCCGGGTCGGGTGCAGCCAGGCCCGGAGCAGCGGCTGCCAGGCTGGGAGCGGCCGGGCCCGGGGCAGTGGCTGCCAGGCTGGGAGCGGCCAGGCCCGGAGCAACAGCTGCCAGGCTGGGAGCGGCCAGGCCCGGAGCAACGGCTTCCAGGCTGGGAGCGGCCAGGCCCGGAGCAGCCAGGTCGGGTGCAGCCAGGCCCGGAGCAGCAGCTTCCAGGCTTGGAGCGGCCAAGCCCAGAGCGGCCGGGCCCGGAGCAGCCAGGCCCAGAGCAGCCGGGTCGGGTGCGACCAGGCCCGGAGCAGCAGCTGCCAGGCTGGGAGCGGCCAGGCCCGGAGTGGCAGCTGCCAGGCTGGGAGCGGCCAGGCCCGGAGTGGCCGGGCCCGGAGCGGCCGGGCCCAGAGCAGCAACAGCCAAGCCCAGAGCAACTAGGTCAGGAGCGGCAGTAGCCAGACCCGGAGCAGCTGGTTGTGGAACGGACCAGAGCAACAGAGGCCAGGCCCGGAGCAGCCAGGCCCGGAACAGCTCGCTCCTCGCCTGCCCCTACCCCAAGGCTGCCTCTCAGACATGGCTGGAAACTTTTGTGGGAACTTGAGGGTCTGCTGAATCAAGTGAGGAAGGCTTAGATCTGGATGTGTTGAGTTATTGTAGCGCTGGGGTGTTGATCTGTGAGTGCCTTGTGTGGGGCCTGGATGAGGTTGGTTGACCTATCTGGAAATATCTTTTGTGTGAAGTATATCTTTGGGCATGTGGAGGTATTATTAATATGAGAAAATGCTAAGTAACTGATTTACTATCTGAAAAGGGATTTACTATCGGGGAAAGGGAGGGAGGAAGAGACTAAACATAAACTGTGCACCTATGGATGAGGACAATGGGGGAGGGGAAGGGGGCGGAGGGTGGGGTGGGAACCTGGTGGAGGGGGGAAGAAATGAGGAACCTTTGTAATAATATGAACAATAAAGATTTATTTTTAAAAAAATAAATTAATTAATTAAAATTAAAATTAAAAATTTGGCTCTCAAAAGAAAAAGAAAAGAAAAAGAAAAAAATAAATAAAGGAAGAGGGTTTACCTCTTTCGGTTTCAGCTCTTTTTGGGGACCCAGGACTTTGGGCTCCAGTAACACTGCCTCCTTCCTTTATCTCTCCAACCCAGGTTTGGTGTCACTACTTGCTGTTGCTAATCTTTGGGTCACTTCACTGCTCCCTGTTTGACCCTCAAATCCTCCATCAGTTATGTATCAAATTCTTTTCATTAAGTTCTTAAACTGATGTAAACATTTGATATACTTCCTGTTTTCCTGCCAGCCCGTTCCCATGTGCACCTCCTTACCTTCGCTCTTCCGTACTTCTACACCTCCTGCCAGTCTAGGTGCGCTTTTCTCTCTCCTTGTTGTAGAACATCCTCTCAGCCAGCTTTCCGTGGTTCTGGGTGATATCCATTTTGTCTTTTACTTGTAGTTTTGATGTGGTTGTGCAAGACAGCAGGTTCAGGTGTTTACTTATGCCGCCATCTTGGTTCCTCCTCTGATTATAATCTTAATGTTGTATTTTCTTCAGCTTTTTATCATAAGCACAAATTTTTCAGGTAGCTTAAATCCTATGAGGAACAAGATGAGGTAAGAATGAGTGAACCCATAAGTCTCTGTTAAATCTTCCATTTTGTTTTGTCATCATCAGGGAATTACTACAATCAAGGAGAGATTCGTAAGAAAGAACTTTTGCAGAGCTGTGATGTGTTGGGGATTCCACCCACCAATGTAATGATTATTGACAGCAGGTAATTCATCCGTATTCACTCTATTAGCTGCTGCTTATGAAACATATTCTTTATCATGTTCAATGCCGTTGGGGAGTGATGCTCACTGTGTTAGATTGGGCGGGGGGAGCTCCTGTTCACATCAGTGCCCTACAAAGAGATAAGGGAAAAGTTTTGATTTATTCTCAGTTTCACTTGGCTCAGGGTAAACTATTGGGATCATCATGAGGGAACTTCTCTCTATCGATGCCTGTGGATTTTGTAATGCTTTTAAAAGCACAGATCTAGAGCCAGACTGCAGGGACCACAATCCCAGCGTCATCAGGTTATTAATTGTGCCACGTAGGGAAGTTGTTTAATTTCTGTTCCTAAACTTCTTCCTCAGTCACCCTTGGAAAATACATAGTTTTGAGTCAATTTGTGAAATGAACCATTGCTTACTTGTTTTCAAAGATGACATACTTCCCTTTTACACTGTGGTTATATGTTGTGATTTATTTTCTCACTGTTAATATTAATGATAATGTTAACGGGCTTCTCTGCTCAGGCACCCCGTTTGCACACAGACTTCTGCTGTGCAGTGTTTGCAGTGGCCCAGCAACGCAAGAAGTTTTTGGAGGGTTACATCTGAGTTGTGAGAACTGTAGTCAAACCAAATATCTCAGCTCGGTTACCAAGTTCTTCACTCTCATCATCATTTTTTATATGTTTTCTGTATCATGAAGACCATGCAGCTTCAGCAACATTCCCCACTTGTTGAAATGCTACTGTTGAGGTGTAGTAAACTTGTTAAAAATAAATTTTCAAGAAGCCAGTGTGAAGATGCAAAGAAACCATGTATCTTAGTCTGCTCGGGCTTCCATAGGAAATGCCAGTAGGGTGGCTTCACCAACAGCCATGTCTGATCTCAGAGTCCCGGAGGCTGGAACTCCCAGATTGCAGCCCAGATGGGTGGGCTCTGGAGAGGATTTGCTTCTTAGCTTGCCGGTGGCTGTCCTCTCACTGTATGCTCACGTGGAGGGAGAGAGAGAAGATAAATTTCTCTTTCTCTTCTTAGGCCACCAGTCCTGTAGGATTAGGGTTCTACCATTAGAGCCTCACTTAACCTGAATTACCTCCTAAAGACCCTATCCCCAAATACAGTCACACTGGGGGTTAATGCTTCAACAGATGGATTTGGGGAGGATGCAGTCAGCTCCTAGCAACATGCAACCTTTAGTCCTTCAGTCTCTAACTTCATAACCCAGAAAAGGCAGAGCTTTAGAATTTTATTTCAGGTGATTTAGATGAGTCAAAGAGAAGAATGAAGGGTAAAAGAGAAAGGAAAGTTTTATTGAGGGCCTATAGTCATAATAATGACAGCAAATATCTATTCAACCATCATTGTCAGTACCCAAAACCATACTAAATACATGATCTTAATGATCTTGTATATATTAAAATACATGATCTTAATCTACAATTACTTGTGTGATGTTATAGATAAAAAACTGAGGAATAGTAAGAGATTGAGTAATTTGCCCATTGTCATCCAGCATAGCTGGTGGAGCTGGCTTTTGAACTGAAGAAGTTTGGCTACTGTCCTTCAACCACTATATTTTATGCCCACTTCATGCCTGACAAAGGCCATCTCTTGTAATTCTTCCACTAATTGTGCAAGGAAGGTTTTATTATCCTTTTTTATTTCGCACAGAGAAACTAAAGCTCATAGATATTAAGAAAATCCTCTGAGGCCTGGCCAGTGTGGCTCAGTTGGTTGAGCATTGTCCTATGCACCAAGAGGTCACCTATTCAGTTCCTGATCAGGGCACATGCCTGGGTTGCAGGCACGATCCCCAGTATGGGGCATGCAGGAGGCAGCCAATCGATGTTTCTATCGCCATCTCCCTTCCTCTCTCTAAAATCAATAAAAACGTATTTTTTAAAAAGAAAATCCTCGCCTTGCCGGCATGGCTCAGTGGTTGAGCATTGACCTGTGAACCAGAAGGTCAAGATTTGATTCCCAGACAGGGCATATGCCTGGGTTGCAGGCTCAGTCCCCAGTGTGGGGTATGCAAGAGGCACCAAAAATGATTCTCTCTCATCATTGATGTGTCTATCTCTCTCTTCCTCTCCCTTCCTCAATAAAAATAAATCAATAAAAATATATCTTTTAAAATTTTTTAAAGAGACCCCAGATGTTTAATAAATGGCAGTGCTAGAATTCAAGAACAGGAAGATGGAACTAATTCCTGGCTTTCTGCAGGAAAGTAGGCCACCGCTTTGTTACTGCACTTGAAGACCAATGTATGTCTGAGTCCGTGTAATGACATTGTGCATGGTCAGGTTTCCTCCCATTGCTCTGAACTTCGTTGCTGGATTTCTAGGAGACATTTAGCGAGAGAAGCCTACCAACTAAACTCTTTATCTAATTTCTTAAAGAGGGGGAAAATTCAGTTCTCAAGAAAAGAAGGCAAAATTTCAATCACTGGACACCTAAATGGATACTTTCAGTAAATCTACCCAGTTTCTTAATATCTGTGGGTTCTGTTAATGTAATGAGTCATATGATTATGAATGCATGTTGTTAATAGTACATATTCAATGCCTGGAATGGGTAAGCCACTGTAATAGATGTGGAAGAAAGAGCAGAACCAGTCAAGATGCAGGAGCTGAAGAGTGGGCCTGGCCTCGCAGTCTCCACTGCTGGTTTGCGGAAGGCTGTTTCTCTGCGTCCGGAAGCCAGGCGAGGAGGGCAGCCAGCGACGGCCCCTGAGACACTGGGAATTGTATGTGATTGGAAAATGCAGCCTGTGGGCCTAGTGCTCATTTGTTGGGTTTGTGCTTCTTAATATAAATCCATAGAATTATTTATATTTCAAAGAAAACTAAAAGCACCCACATATTTTGTATACATAGATAATTTCTAAAAGGATACATACCTTAAAGTAGCTGCTACTTAATTGGGGCTTGAAAGAGGAACACTTTCATTATATTTAATTCCTTTTTTTAAGGAAGTCTTTGCATGCATATATATATATACACATTTTTTTAAGACTACCCCACATATCTAATAAAATATTCTCTCTCTACTCAGCTTCTATCCATACAAGTCAATGCTAAGTTAGAAATAAATCTGTGTATATTTTGATACTTGATTTGGGAAATTCAAAACAGAACAGAGTTCTTTGAAAAAATTATATTGCTTTTAAGCCCTTTTATAGACACTGTGGTCTTCTCATGGGCCTCCTCCTGGTGGATGAGTGGGAAAAGGATCAGATACACTGCCCCAAAGTATCCTGACTAGAAACGGTGGCGATTCAAGAGAAGCCTCATTGTGACGGAATAAAACAAAACAGATCCCCCTATTATAATCCAGGACCCCTAAAGTACTCTGGGCCCAGTGACCTATTGTCTGGCAAAACTTGCAAGGTTTTGAAGCTGTTTGTGGTCTGATCCCAGTCTCCCTACTCAACCCGTCATCCAGCCCTGTTTTACCTACATCACATCTGTTCCCATAGCAAAAACAGGTAGGACTGCCGAAACTGGTTTGGCTCAGTGGATAGAGTGTCGGCCTGCGGACTAAAAGGTCCCAGGTTCGATTCTGGTCAAGGGCATGTACCTTGGTTGCGGGCACATCCCCCGTGGTGGGTGTGCAGGAGGCAGCTGGTCGATGTTTCTCTCTCATTGATGTTTCTAACTCTTTATCCCTCTCTCTTCCTCTCTATAAAAAATCAATAAAATATATTAAAAAAAAAAAAAAAGGTAGGACTGCCTCGTACCCCCATCTGTGCCCCCTCTGCCCTCTGGCCTCCTGTTTAAGCCGGATATTAAAGGTACCATGCTTCTTTATGTGTGCACACTTTGCCTGTGCTGGTCCCTGCCTCTCACATGCTTCCTCGCTTCTCCACCCCCCTTACTTTGTCTCTAGCCCAGTGTTTCCCAACCTTCTCTCATGATGAGAATCACCTGGTGGAGTTGTTAAAACACAGATTCCTGAATCCCAACTAAGAAGTGCTAAACTAGAATTTTTGAGAACATATAGGTAAAATTGCATACCTAACTTAGTGCTCTGTATATAAAATCTGTCTTAGAGCACTAGTTAAGTATACAATTTTACCTATATGTTCCCAAAAATTCTAGTTTAGCACTTCTTAGTTGGGATTCAGGAATCTGTGTTTTAACAACTCCACCAGGTGATTCTCATCATGAGAGAAGGTTGGGAAACACTGCTCTAGCCAACTCCTATTCACACTTCAACCTCAGTTCAAAGATTACCGTAAATTCTGGCGCCATCCTGCTTTGTCCAGATTTTCTTGGAAACTTTCATTATATTCTCATTGTACCATTATATCCTAATCTGCACACGAACTTTTACTCTCTGCCAGCAGCCCCTGTTTTTTCCTTCCTGTATCGCCAACCTCTCTCTAACCCTGACACGTAGTAATTTCTCAGCACACGTCTGTTTAATAAATGAATGGCTCCACCTAAGCTTTCTTCCTGTGGCCAGCGTGTAAATGTGTGATCTTGAAGAACCTGAATGGATGGATGCCTGTGCATCTCAAGCTTCTTCCGTCGCTTTTCCTTCATTCACTCAGAAATGGTGATTAGCAAACAATTTTTTAAGACACATGACATTGTTTTCAAATTCTTTAATTAAATAAAACAATCTAGATTCCTGATTTGCATAGTTATTTTTAACTCTTTCGAAAGTTCTAAATTAATAATTCAGTTTGGAAGGATTTTTTTTACGTCTCTTTATTTTGCCATTCTATATGTCTGGAAACATTGTCATAAGGTTTCAATACATTAAAAATCTCCTTTTTCCCGGTGCTTGTCTTAACAAGACTTTTACAGACTAATTTCAGCTGAACAAGGAAATAGATTCCAGTAAACATAAATGAGCCTGGCTGGCTTACTGGCAGTTCCTGGAAGTCTTTGTGTTTTCCAATAAATTCATACAAATCATATAGTGAAAGAGAAGCCATGAGGCAGCCTGGGGCTGTTGGGGTTACATTGGCAATTAAGCCCCCCTCTCCTTCGGGGGCCTAGAGAGCTTTCCCTGTACAGAAAGCGCAAAGACCGTACACTGCTGACAGAGGGGATCTGACCCAGCGTCCTCACTGTGGAGATGAAAACAGAGCCTCCTGCAATTCCCTTCTCCAATACACGGAGTGACTCAGCCAAAGCTCAAGGGCCAGTGCCAGTCCCAGTTGGCAGGAACAAGGCAGGGCTCCCGTCCTCCCATGAGGTGCAATGGACAAGAATGTTTCCTGGAAAAGAAACCAGGGAGGAGACTGAATGGGCCCAGCTGATGTGGAACTATGATGTGGGAACCGAAAGCTACTCAGGGCCTCTTCAAAGGCAGATACTCCGGGGCTGAGGGGAGGCTGGGCCTTTCAGTAGCATGATGGGGGGGTGGGAGGAGGTCAGTGTAAAAGATGAAAAGTGGGGCTGAGGGATGGCCTTGACCTTGAAAATGGTGGCAAATACCACAAAAAAAGGGTTCAAGGTGACTATACTGAGATACTCTTTACAGTACTATTTATAATAATAAAATTATAGCAAACTAAATGTAACAGTAGACTATTAATTATATAGCAATGGTCCAGCCCATTAAACCATAATTCATAGTTTCCTATACATGATGAATAATCCAGGCAAGTGTCAATATAATATTGAGTTTTAAAAAGCAGTATATACTTTCTTCTTTGCACTTTTCTGTGTTTCCATAGTTTTGAGAAAGAGCATTCATATTTGTAATACAAAAGTTTTATCAATATTAGCTTTATTTTTCAGTATGTTTCTAAGTGTATATTTTTTAGCATTTAAAAAAAATTTTTTAAGACTATTTTTTAGAGCAGTTTTAGGCTCACAGCAAAACTGAGAGTAAGATACAAAGATTTGCCCTGTAAGTCCTACCCCCACACAGATATAGCCTCCCCCATTATCTGCCTCCTCCACCAGAATGGCACATTTGTTACATTATAATCACCCCAAATCTGAAGTTTAAATTGAGGTTTATTCTCTGTAGGTTTTAACAAATGTATAATGATGTGTATTCATCATTTTAGGTACCAAGTATTTTCACTGCCCTGAGAGTTTTCGGTGCTCTGCCCGTTCATCCTTCTCTCCCCAGCCCCTGGCAACCACTGATCTTTTTATTGTCCCTTTTCTGAATGTCATGTAGTCAGAATCAGGCAGATGGGCTTCTTCCACTTAGTAATATGCATTTAAGGTTCCTCTCTGTCTTTTTATGGCTGGATCAGTTATTTCTTTTTAGTGCTGAATCATGTACCACAGTTATTTACCTAAGTATCTACCAAAGGACATCTCAGTTGCTTCCAAGTTTTGGCAGTTATGAATACAGCTAGTGTAAACATCTGTTGGCAGTCCTAGCTGGTGTGACCGGGTGGATAGAGCCTTGGCCCGAGGACTGAAGGATCCCAGATTCAATTCAGGTCAAAGACATGTGCCTGAATTGCAGGCTTGATCCCCAGCCCTGGTCAAGGTGCATGTGGGAGGCAACCAATAATATGTCTCTCTCACAGTGTTTCTCTCTGTCTCTCCCCCTCCCTTCCACTCTCTCTAAAAATCAATGGAAAAATGTTCTCCGTTGAGGATAAAAAATAATAACTAAATAAACATCTGTGGACAGAATCTTGTGTGGATATACATTTTTACTATACATTTTTATATATATTTCTGTTGACTTTAGAGAGGGAGAGAGAGAAACATCAATGTGAGAGACCAGCATTGATCAACTACTTCCCAGACAGCGGACCAAGCCTACAGCCTGGGATGTGCCCCAGCCAGGGATCAACCCAGCAACCTTTCAGTGCACAGGAGGACTTCCAGCCACCTGAGCCGCACCAGCCAGGGCTAAATTATTTTTAACTAAGAGACATTGAACAAAGGAGCAAAGTGGTCAGATTTGTGTATGTAAAATATTTTTAATAATGCATGCTTGTAAAAAATAAAAAGAAAGTAAAAATCATCTCGATACTCACACTTGGAAATAACCATTGTCATTACTCAGTGCTAGCCTTCTTTCTATGCATATCTGCAGACAGAAAGATAGATGGGTATATAATTACCAGAGGCCCAATGCACGAAATTTGTGCATGAGTAGGCTTTTCTTCCCCCAGCTGCTAGCAGGCGCCCGAGACCTGGGCTTCCCTCGCAGCCGCAGCTTCGTTCGGCATGTCATCCAGTCTAATTAGCATATTATGCTTTTATTATTATAGTTTTAGAAAAATGAAGATAATTCTATAGTTTCTGTGGTTTGAATGAAATTGAATATTACTTGAAAAGAAATGGACTTTAACTTGAAATAAACTTCAGATAAATGTTTTCATCTAATCCAGAGGTTCCCAAACTTGTTTGTGCCGTAGACCCCTTGCCACGTTTTCCGGTTTTGGGTAGACCCCCTACTTACCTGATATTGAGTTTTTTGTAAATTTCTAACTGTAGTGAAGTTTAGTGTTAAAAACTTGAAATAAAAACACATGTTAAGTTTTATACATTTATTTATTGAATTTAAATTAAAACTACTCAAAATAAAATTTTGTATCTGTTATATAAAATATACGTAACATAAAATTTAATAAAAAATAATGTACCTACTTTTCTCCGGCATTCTCAAACAAAATAACACTGATTCACTATAATTTGTATGATAAACTACCAGTTTATATTTTTTTAAATGTTTTCTCAGCACTTTCCTATTCAAGATTCAGGAAACGAATGAACATATTTTTCTCACATTCATATTTATAGAGTGACAAATTGAACAAGTCGGTGCAAGTTCGCGAAGCTTTGAGACAAAAATTGGCAAGAATGTTTACTGCGCGTATGCTTGTAACAAGATGATACTGGTATATCATTATGTGCAGGTTTTTATCCTACAACTTACACAATTTTATAAACATATATAATAAATTTTTTACTTCATAGGTACTTTTATAAATATATGTTTTTATATTATAAGATAATATGATGTAAGTAAATAGGTACTATCAGTGTATGTTGAGATCCACTATCGTGGACCCCCATTTTCATTTCATGGACCCCAAATTTTTTTTTCGCTGACGTAGACCCCTTGCAGGTTGTCATAGACCCCTGGGGGTCGATATAGACCACTTTGGGAATCACTGATCTAATCCAACTACAATGGATTAATTCCAAAAATATCTGTCCGAAATTAAGAAGTGTGTGAAATGTTTGGAGATTGTAGTTACTGAGATTTTTTTTTAATATATTTTTTTATTGATTTCAGAAAGGAAGGGAGAAGAGAGAGAGAGAAACATCAATGATGAGAGAGAATCATTGATCGGCTGCCTCCACTGGGAATTGAGCCTGCAACCCAAGCTTGTGCCCCCGACTGTCATCAAACCTGGGGCCCCTCAATCCTCAGGCCGATGCTCTATCCATTGATCCCACCCAGGGCAAGTTACTGAGATTTTTGGTTGGTGGTGGTGGTGGTGGCGGCAGGGTTTTAACCCATGTTTCTACTAATTGCATAGAGGAAGTAAGTGTACCTAAACTTTTTCCCAAAACCCTTCTCCCCAAATTCCCATTATATTATTACTTTTTCTTTGTCGAGGTTTATGACAGTCTTTTCAAAAACCGTAGTTACCATACTGTTTAATCTTAATCCTGTGTTTCACCACATGGTCCAATCAGTCTGTTTCACCAGATTCACTCCTGCCATAACAGCAAGTCATCAACCAGTATGTTTTTTAAAAGCAGTACACATTTTGTATTTTCGTACGTTTTAAGAATATTTATTTTTTTATTGATATATTTTATTGATTTTACACAGAGAGGAATTGAGAGGGATAGAGAGCTAGAAATGTCAATGAGAAAGAAAGATCGACCAGCTGCCTCCTGCATACCCACCACTGGGGATGTGCCCGCAACCAAGATACATGCCCTTGACCGGAATCGAACCCGGGATCCCCCAGTCCGAAGGCCGACACTCTATCCACTGAGCCAAACCAGTTTTGGCTAAAAATATTTATTATACTTAAAGGACACTTTGGGTGATTATAAAATTATCAGCTTATACTTCCTTTTCCTCTGTAGACATTTCTTCATGTGATGTTGTATAGATTCTGATATTTCCCCCTGGTACAAAATGTTTTCTATCTGGATTATCCTTGAAAGTTCCAGAACTATATCATGTTAATATTTAGTGTTGATTGTTCCAAATCAGTTTTTCCAAGGACATAGTAGGTCTTTCAATCTGAAGACTCCATCATATCTTTCTAACCTTGCCTTGTCCTTTTCTTTAGAAACACTAATTCTGTGTTGACTTTAGAGAGGGAGATGTTGGATCTTCTTTGTATTCCATAACTATTCTCTTCTTTGACCTATATATCAATGTTCTTTTCAACTTTTACATCTCTTCAACATTTCCATTATATCTCTCACTTTATTATGAATAGTTGTTTATTTCTTTTCTTGCTTATTTACCAAGCTGCACTAACTTCCATTTCTGTTATGTAAAAACCTCTTCTTGAAACCCTTAAAAATCCCATCTTCTTCTCCTCCTCCTCTTCCTCCTCCTCCTCCTCCTCCTCCTCTTCCTCCTTCTCTTCCTTCTCTCTCCTCCTCCTTCTTCTTCCTCTCCTCTCCTTCCTCTAATTTTTAAAAAGGTATCAGGCTGCTGGTAGTTCTTTGGTACCCTAGAAAATAGTTTGAAATTATAATAGGTTCATCTGCATTTTGCTTATGTTTTTTTCTCCTAACTTTTTTTTTCTATTGTGTTTTTTTTTTAATAATTCTTTTTTTAAATATATTTTATTGATTTTTTACAGAGAGGAAGAGAGAGGGATAGAGAGTTAGAAACATCGAGGAGAGAGAATCATCGATCAGCTGCCTCTTGCACACCCCCCGCTGGGGATGTGCCTGCAACCAAGGTAAATGCCCTTGACCGGAATCAAACCTGGACCTTTCAGTCTGCAGGCGGACGCTCTATCCACTGAGCCAAACCGGTTCCGGCTCTATTGTTTTTGAAATTACAATGGATAGGGGATGTCCCCTGTGATTCCCTCTGGGTGGTTCCTCATGTTGAGTAGGCCAGCTACCTAAGTAAGGATGGCTCTGGAGGGGCTGAGGAGGATATGAGGATTCGAGCTGAAGTAACAGTAAGACAGCCTTCCCCTTCCTTTATTATGGAGGAATCTTTATTTTGTATGTATTGTCGTGTTCATCTCCTGGTACTCTTCTCAGGCAACAGGCTCGATGTCAATCCTAGAAATAGCTTATCCACATGATTCTTCTTCAAAGTATGCTTCTCCATGACCATATTGTCTCTGATTCACATGATGCTAATCAAAGATCACTGGGTGCCTTTGAGAATGGGGAGGCTTGATTTTGAGGGATTTTCAAATCCTGTTGACAGTTCGAGGTAGAACATATGCTGGCCAGTGGCATGCCCCTTTTTCTGGGGCAGATTTCACAGTATTAGGCAGGAATGTTTTCTGTTTTATGGTTTTCTGATACAAGAGTGTTTGTACTTCATCAAAGTTGATGCTACATAACTTATTTCTTTTGTTATTATTTTCAATAAAGTTTGAGGGAATAGAGGGAACTGAAAATGTCACTAGCACTATAATTAAAAGTCCATATTTGCATTTTAGACAGATTACTGCTGCCTGTGGGAGGAAGGATGAATGTGAAAAAATCAAGACTAGAGAAAAGAAAGTGAGGAAAGTGCATGATGATGGAAAGAGCTGGGGTCTAGGAGCCATGAAATGTGTGTTCAGGTTTTAGCTCTGCTACAAGCCAACTGTGTGTTATTGGGCAAGTAATTTTCCTTCTCTGGGCTTCTCTTTTTTTATATGTAAACTGACTGAATGAGATGGTGGTTGTACCTGAAGTTCCCAGATATAAATGCAAGTTTATGTACACAACTCGGCAATATAGCTGACATTTTAAAAAATATATTTTATTGATTTTTTACAGAGAAGAAGGGAGAGGGATAGAAAGTAAGAAACATCGATGAGATAGAAACATCGATCAGCTGCCTCTTGCACCCCCCCCCCCACCAGGGATGTGCCTGCAACCAAGGTACATGCCCTTGACCAGAATCGAACCCGGGACCCTTCAGTCCACAGGCCAAAGCTCTATCCACTGAGCCAAACCTGTTTCAGCATATAGCTGATATTTTTAAGTGCTTTCCATTTTACTAAGCTCTTTTATTAAATTTTATGACATCCACAGTGGAAAGAAACCCAAAAGTAGTCCTTTTATTTACCAAAATAAGTTTGGCCAGCTTACTCTTGCCTACTATCATAGTACATTTGGATTGGTATAACAAAAATGTCATAAACTGGGTGGCTTAAAAACAATAGTCCTGGAGTTTAAGAAGTCCAAGATCAAGACCCCAGCAGTTTTGGAGTCTGGTGAGGGCCTGTGCCTGGTTCCTATCTTCTAGATGTGTCCTCACGTACAGGAGCAAGGGAGCTCTCTTAAGGTCTCTTTTAGAAGAGCACTAGTCCCATCTGTGAGGCTCTACTCAATCGCCTCCCAAAAGCCCCATCTTCAAATACCATCAGATTGGCGGAAGAGATTTAACATAGGACGTTTGAGGGGCTCAAATATTCAGTCTACACCATCTACAAAAATTGTAGGAACCAAAAACTTTGGATAGGAGGTAATTAATTCTCTATAATGCAAGTCTTATAGATGAATAATGTGAGTATCCAGAAGAAAGATTGTTGGGTTCGTCTTTCAGATTATTTCTGCATAAGACCAAGTTCCAAGAAGTAATTCTTAGTCATTTTTAGGATGTTCTATGGAGTCCTTAGGAGAAGGAAAATTGCAGCGGCCTGTATGTATTGCAATTGAAGGTGATGTGGTACTACCTCAGCTAGTGGGTAAAACTGTCAGGTTAGCTAGACCTAGTTCCTCAAGGCTGAGCCACAGTTTAGCCAGTTCTGTAGTGAAAGGATTTCTAGGCTCTATTTACTTTTGGATTTTCTCTTTCTTTCTTTTTTAAATAATGTTTACACTCATATAAACAGTCATTTGATCTGCAACAATGGTTCCAAGACAATTCAATGAGGAAAGAAATGCTCTTCTTGACATTTCTAGGATAACTAGATATCCACATGCAAAAGAACAACAGTTGGACCCTTTCCTAGGATACACAAAAATGATCTCATAGGTGGGAGGATCCAAGATGGCTGCACAGGTAAACACCTAACCGCAGCTGCACACAACAATTTCAATAAAATACAACTAAAATATAAAATGGACATTACCCAGAACTACGGGAAAGTCAACTGACTGGAAATTCTACAATGAGAAGCAAGGAGAAAACCAGAAGGAAAAGCGGAGGAGCTGTAAAAGTCTAAGGCACGGAGACACACGGGACGCGCGGAGAGGACAGAGCCGGAGAGGAGGGGGCAGCTGAGTGCCTGGGAGGCATTCCCTAGCGGGAAGGAGATAAAAGCTCCGGACTTTGCTGAACCCCAGACCCGACAGCACTGAACCCCAGTTCTAGGCCAGACCCTGGGGATTCAGACACATACAGAGGGAATCTGAGCTGTGAGGCGGAATATCAGGGGAGCGGCAAAAGGCAGAGCCCCTGGAGGCGCACACATTGTGCGGGGAGGACGGACTGTTGACTCTGCTGCTAGATTGCCCTAGCAGGAAGGAGACAAAAGCTCTGGACTGTGCTGAGCCCCAGTTCTGACTGCTCTGAACCCCAGTTCTAGGCCAGACCTCGGGGACCCAGGCTCATACAGAGGGAGCTGGGCTGTAAGGCGGAACCCCACAGGAGCGGTGAAAGGCAGAGCCCCCAGAGGCATACACATTGCACGCAGAGAACGGGTGGTTGACTGTGCTGCTGGATTGCCCTGGCGGGAAGGAGACAAAAGCTCCAGACTGCTCTGAACCCCAGTTCCGGGCTCATTGGGGGAGAGACTAGACTGTTTGGTAGCAGGCGAAACTGGAGGGCACCTCACTCTCAGAGGTGCTTGCAGAGAGTACCAAAGGACCCTGAGGAATACTGAGACTCAGAAGCCGCATAGGGTGTGGCTGACTTGGCTTACAGAAGCCAAGGCTGTAGGCTCCACCCTGAAACTCCACCCCATCAAGGAAGCTGCAAAAATCCCGAGACAAGGAAATAGATCACAAACGAAAGAAATGGAGGACAAAAAGTGACTGGATATAGAGTTCAAAACCACACTTATAAGGTTGTTCAAGAATCTCCTAGAAAAGGCCCATAAAATAAACGAGACCTATAAGGATATGAAAAGGAATCAACTAGAAATAATAAGAGATCAACAAGAAATAAAGGATCAACAAGAAATAAAGAATACATTGTCTGAAATAAAAAATATTATACAGAGTCATAAAAACAGAATGGAAGATCGCAAGAATCAAGTCAAAGATTTGGAACATAAAGAGCCAGAAGACCTCCTCCGCAAAAGCAAGAAGGAAAGAGAATCCAGAAAGTTGAAGATAATGTAAGAAAACTCTGAGACAACTTCAAGCGAACCAACATCAGAATTATGAGGGTCCCAGAAGATGAGAGAGAGCAAGATATCAAAAACATACTGAAAGAAATAGTGACAGAAAACTTCCCCCACCTGGTGAAAGAATTAGACTTACAAGTCCAGGAAGCGCACAGAACTCCTAACAAAAGGAATCCAAAGAGGACCACACCAAGACACATCATAATTAAAATTCCAAGAGCAAAAGACAAAGAATATTAAAAGCAGCAAGAGCAAAGCAGGTAGTTACCTATAAAGGAGCACCCATAGGATTGTCAGCTGATTTCTCAGCAGAAACCATGCAGGCCAGACGGGAATGGCAAGAAATATTCAAGGTGATGAATAGTAAGAACCTACAGCCAAAAATAATCTACCCAGCAAAGCTATCACTCAGAATTGAAGGCCAGATAAAGAGCTTCATCAATAAAAAAAAAAAAAAGCTAAAGGAGTTCATCACCACCAAACCAGAATTATATGAATTGCTGAAGGGGGTTCTTTTGGAAGAGAAAGTAAATAAAGATAAAAACTATGAACAACAAATACATAACTATCAACAAGTGAATCTAAAAACCAAAAAAAAATTTTTTTTTAAATCTGATGAACAATATTAACTGGTGAATATAATATTGATAGAATCAGAGGTATGTAAGGGGAGTGAACTGACGATTCTCGGGGAAAAGGGGAGATGGGAGTGTGGGAAGAGACTGAACATAAACTGTGCACCTATGGATGAGGACAATGATGGGTGGGGAAAGGGCAGGGGGTGGGGTGGGAACCTGGTGGAGGGGAACAATGGAGGGGGGGAAAGAGGAACATCTGTAATAATATGAACAATAAAGAAAAATAAATAAATAAATAAATAAATAAATGATCTCATAAAAGCCTCAATATAAAAGCTAAAAGTATAACCATGGCCAGTGTGGCTCAGTTGGTTGGGCATTGTCCCATGCACCAGAAGGTTACCAGTTGGATTCTTGGTAGGGGCCCATGCCCAGATGGTGAGCTAGGATCCCGTTGCGGGGTGTGCAGGAGATAGCCATTGGGTGTTTCACTCTTACATCAATGTTTCTCTCTCTTCTTCTCCCTTCCTCTCTCCAAAAATCTTTCAAAAATAAAAAAGCAAAAGAAAATTTAGGAGTGAATCTTCATGAGCAGTATAAGCAAAGCCTTCTTAGATATAACACCAAAAGCATATAGAAGCAATAAAAGGGAAAATAGACTAATTAGACTTCATCAAAATTGAAAAATTGTATATATCAAAAAGCACTATTAAGAGAGTCAAGCTGAAACTGGTTTGGCTCAGTGGATAGAGCGTCGGTCTGTGGACTGAAAGGTCCCAGGTTCGATTCCGGTCAAGGCATCCCCAGTAGGGGATGTGCAAGAGGCAGCTGATCGATGTCTCTCTCTCATCGATGTTTCTAACTATATATCTCTCTCTCTCTGTAAAAAAAAATCAATAAAATATATTAATAAATAAATAAATAAATAAAAATTTTTTTTAAAAAAAAGAGTCAAGCCCTGGCTTTTATGTTCAGTGGTTAGAGCATTGGCCTAGGCACCAAAGGATCATGGGTTTATTCGTGGTCAAGGGCACATATCTGGGTTGTAGGTTCAATCCCTGACCACAGTCAGGGCATGTGCAGGAGACAAACAGTTGTTGTGTCTCCCTTTCTCTCTTTTTCCCTCTCCATCCCTTCCATCCACTCTCTCTAAGAAACAATGGAAAAAAATATCCTCAGGTGAGGATTAACAAAGGGAAAAAAAGAGTCAAAAGATAACTCACCAAAACCGGTTTGGCTCAGTGGATAGAGCACATATGTCAAACACAAGGCCCGCGGGCCAAATCCAGCCCGCCAGGCCTTGCAATGTGGCCCGCACCGCGCTGTCATCACTGCACTCCGCTGTCAGTTTATGACATTGTCAGTTTATGACTGTTCAGTAAACCATTCGGCCCTCGATTTAGGCTGGATTTTAGATTTTGGCCCCTTCTCTGATTGAGTTCGACACCCCTAGGATAGAGCATCAGCCTGAGGACTGAAGCATCCCAGGTTCGATTCCGGTCACATGCCTTGGTTGCGGGCACATCCCCAGTGGGGTGTGCAAGAGGCAGCTAATCGATGATTCTCTCTCTTCGATGTTTCTCTCTATCCCTCTCTCTTCCTCTCTGTAAAAAATCAATAAAATATATATATTTTTTAAAAAGATAACTCACAGAATGGGAGAAAATATTTGCAAATCATATATCTGATATGGGAGTTCTATTCATATATATAATATGTTATATACTTCTAGAGGCCCGATGCACAAAATTCGTGCAAGAGTAGTCCTTCCTTCCCCCGGCTGCCTGCACTAGCTTCCCTCTGGCACCTGAAACCTGAGCTTCCCTCCAGCTGCCAGCAGGCACCTATGCCTGGGCTTTCCTCACAGCCCCAGCTTCATCCAGAGGTCATCCGGAAAGATGTCCAGCCTAATTACCATATTATGTTTTTATTATTATAGATATGTTGCATTAGAATAATATGTAACATAAATGAATACATTAAAAAACAATTACACTTGCCCTAGCCAGTTTGGTTCAGTGGATAGAGCATTGACCTGCGAACTGAAAGGTCCCAGGTTCAATCCCAGTTACGGACACATGCCCAGGTTGTGGGCTCAATTCCCAGTGGGGGACTTGCAGGCGCAGCTGATTCATGATTCTCTCCATCGTGGAAATTTCTCTCTCTCTTTCTCTCCCTCTTCCTTCCTCTCTGAAATCAATAAAAATATATTTTAAAACAAACAAACAAAAAGCCAATTACACTTAACAAAAAGAAACATCAATTTAAAAATAGGCAAAGGACTTGGGTAGACATTTCTCCAAATAAACACGGAAAAGATGTTCAGCATCATTAATCATTACTGGAATGGAAATCAAAATCAGTGAGAAACACCACTTCACACCCACTAGGTTGACCATATTTTAAAAAATAAAGTCCTAAGGGAAATAAGCATTGGCAAGGATGCAGAGGAATTGCAAGCCTCATACATTGCTGATGGGAATGTAAAATGGTATAGTCTCTATGGGAAACAGTTTGGTGACTCCTCAAAACTAAACATATCCCTAGCCAGGTAGCTCAGTTGGTTAGAGCATCATCCCAATCTGCCAAGGATGTGGTTTCAGTATCCAGTCAGGGCACGTACAAGTATTAACCAATGAATGCATAAATAAGTGGAACAACAAATTGATGTGTTTCTCTCTCTTTTTCTCCCCCTTCCTCTTTCTCTAAAACCAATAAGTAAAAAAAAAGTAAACATAAGATTACCATTACCCAGCAATTCTCTGACATAAATGCCTAAAAGAATTGGAAGCAGATATTCAAACAAAAACTTGTACATAGCAGCACTATTTACAACAGGAAAAAAAATAGAAACACTCCAAATATCTGTCAGCTGATGAATAAACAAATTGTGCTATATTAATGTACTGTAACACTCTCAAACCATAAAAAGGAACGGTACCTCTAACCCTTACTTTTTCAAGGGTTGACAGTGTCAGAGTCAGAAACAAAGCAGTGGCAGAGGAGACGGAGGAGAGAAGGTTTCTAAAGCTGTTGGGGGTAGTGTTTCTAGGACTTGGAGATGAATTGACTTTCAAAGGTAAGGGAGAGAGGAGTCAAGGGACTTCCAATGTATCGACTTAGTGACTGAGTATATATAGTATGTCCCCAAAAAGGTATTAACTTCGGGGGTGGGGTGATTGGGAGAAATCACTGTGCTTTGTTCAATCTGATGACAAAGGATGGTTGGTGCTTTTCCTGCTTTGTATCATGTCTTACTGTTTCTCTAATAACTGGGAATTAGCCACATGCGCACCATGCAGTGTGTGCTTCCAGATAGCTGGAGCACAGCACACACATTTTGAATAATTATAAAAGCAGTGTTTATTAAAATGCATTTCATTTTCAGAATTGAGCTATCAGCTGTTAAAGTGAGCCTTTAATGCAAGTGACATACAGGTTATAAGAGACTGGAGAGACTGCTTCAGTTGGCAAACTGCGGCTTGCGAGCCACATGTGACTCTTTGGACCCTTGAGTGTGGCTCTTCCACAAAATACTACGGCCTGGGCAAGTCTATGTTGAAGAAGTGGCGTTAGAAGAAGTTTAAATTTTAAAAATTTGGCTCTCAAAAGAAATTTCAATCATTGTACTTTTGATAATTGGCTCTTTTGACTAATGAGTTTGCCGACCACTGGTATAGGCTCAACATTACCCTTTAACACACTCAGGTATATCTCTAACTTTTAAAATTCCATTTACATTTCTTTTATTTTACTATACTTCCCAAGAGAGGACTTTCTGTAAGTTTTTATACTTATTGCTATCAAACCCAAATCCAGCCCGCATTGTACCTCTCTCCCCTCCAATTGGTCATCAGGCAGATATGTCTACTAAAGGCGCAGGAAATTCAGCAACACAGGCCCATGCGTCAGACGTCAGATTACAGTAGCTTGATGATGGGTAAATACAGGTCTGAACTGGACTCGTGTCTGTTTGCAGGGAGGCCCAATCTAATGGGTCAAATACTGCAGCAGAGTTTCCAGCTCCAGAGGTGGTCAAAGTCAGGCAGTGGCTCTGTGGTGGTTCCGAGGTGACCTGGTTTGGAGCTAGACCACAGCCAGCATCTAGGACAGGAAACTGGGATGAGTCATTCGGCTTTAACCTGTGGTCTCACCAGACCACATGGGGTCCTGACCAAGTGTGCTCTCAGCGGAGAAACAGATGAGCCAATCAAGGCAGAGCCCAGCACGTGGACCAGGAAAAAGGAGTTGTTGAGGAAAAATGAGCTTGATGCTCACACAGATGCTTAAGATTCACTGCTGGCCCTTTGGAAGATGTCTAAATTATGCCCTCACATTGGTACTTCTAGTTGTTCCTGGGGATGGGTTCCCCACATGGTGCCTGCCTGGGTTCATGTTAACTCCACACAGGAGAGTAGTTAAGGGTCTTACAAGGCTGGGGAAGGAGAGGGTTAATACAGATATATTCGCTTTTATTGCCTAGAACCGTGGTCGGCAAACAGCGGCTCAAGAGCCACATGCAGCTCTTTGGCCCCTTGAGTGTGGCTCTTCCACAAAATACCACGGCCTAGGTGAGTCTATTTTGAAGAAGCGGCATTAAAAGAAGTTTAAGTTTAAAAAATTTGACTCTCAAAAGAAATTTCAATCGTTGTACTATTGATATTTGGCCTGTTGACTAATGAGTTTGCCGACCACTGGCCTACAGAACTTGGACTGGTTTTTAACCCAAGTATTGTGGAGCAAGGTTTGTTAACCTTGATAATGTACTAATCTTTTTTCCTAATCTTTCTTCCTAATTTAATTTTGTGTTTCTATTTAGCTTACATAAAGTATCAGATCCTGTTTGAAAGAAAAAATTTCAGGTACTTTGAGATGACTCATGTGTTTTCAGACATCTATATATATAAAAGCCTAAGTGATCATTCAACTAGTAGCTATGATGCACACTGATCACCTGGGGTCAGATACAGTACTCAATACCCAGGCATGGAAACATGGAACAGACTGGTGAATCTCAGGGGGTAAGAGGGGAGGTGGAGGGTCAGAGGAGATTAACCAAAGATCTTAAATGCATACTAGAGACAGTGGGATCCCTCAGCCTGGCCTGTGAGATCGGGTCAAAACCGACATTCTGACATCCCCCAAGGAGTCCTGGATTGCAAGAGGGCCCAGGCCAAGCCAAAGTAGCCCACCAATACACAAATCCATGCATAAGGCCTCTAGTATAAATATAAGCAGGAAAATCACATGGACACTATCCATTTATTGTCAGTGAAATAATCCTAAAAAGTTTTAGATTGTTATCTAAATAAAAATACCTTTTTCTAAGAACTCATGGACTCCTACGAATTTAGCCAGACTCTTGGGGATTTGTGGACCTCCAGTGGAAAACATTACTGCAGAACAATACTATAGTTCATTTTTAACTAATTTTTATAAGCCACATTTTGACATCAAATTCTAGCAACATTGCACCTTGCTTAAGAAAAGTTTAAGTATTTTTAATTACTCTGAAAGAATTGCTTTTGTTTCAGGGACTGGGTATTGGAAGTTATTAATAAATGAATGCCATTCCATCCCTAAGAACATGCCTATTGCTAACTACAAAGCTAGATAGCACAGTCATAGAAACTAAGACATTCTCCTAGCCAGTTCTGCACATGTGCCCTTGGATATATTTTCTAGTAACCACACCAAACAGAACCCAATTGGGGATGATCAAGAACTGATTTGAATTATTTCTCAAATATTTTCCTTATAAATCCCTAACCTGATAGATGTATATATTTTCTGCTGCAATATTTAATGTCTAGTGTTCTTTGTCTATTATTTCCCCTTATCATTGAAAATTCTACCATGGATCCTCCTTTCTTCCTCCTTCTACTTTGGCCAGTCTTAACAACCATTCTCCAACATCAGTATCCAAATTCTTCTAGAATTAATATTTTTTAATAAAGAGCAAGGCATTAAATATCACAGCAGAAAATATACACATCTATCAGGCTACGGATTTATAAGGAAAATATTTGAGGGGGGAAAAATAATGGCCAAAACCGGTTTGGCTCAGTGGATAGAGCGTCGGTATGCAGACTGAAGGGTCCCAGGTTCGATTCCAGTCAAGGGCATGTACATTGGTTGCGGGCACATCCCCGGCAGAGGGTGTGGTCGATGTTTCTCTGTCATCAATGTTTCTAGCTCTCTATCCCTCTCCCTTCTTCTCTGTAAAAAATCAATATATATATATATATATATATTTTTTTTTTAAATGAAGCAGAAATTTCAGGTAATGTAAGATTATGTAAGATTTAGAGACCAAGGGTTATGCTACTGCCCCTTTCTTCTCTATTCAAAATAATATTATAAGCCTTCTGCTTAGGAAATTCCTTTTCTGTATTCACTGTATCCAAGAATACTTGCAAACCCATTCCTACCACCACTCTCTGTCAAGAGTGGGGCAAGAGCTTCAACCTGTGCTATTCAATGGTTAAAGTGCCAGCCTGCGCACCACAGGGTCGTGCATTTGAGGGCGCGTACTTGGGTTGCAGGTTCGATGCCTGGCCCTGATTGGGGAACATGTGGGAGGCAACCAATTGAAGTATCTCTCACATCAATGTTTCTCTCTTTTTCTTTCCCCTCCCTTCCACTCTTTCTAAAAAATCCGTGAGGAAAATATCTTAATGTGAGGATTACAGAAGGAAAAAGGCGTGGGGGCAGAGGGAGGACTTCACCACCTCTTTGGAGGCTCCTGGGGCAAGCAGAGCCCAATGGACTCTGATGTGAGTCCAACAGATTCTTTCCTCTTTTTCAGGAGCCACATGGGACAGCAAATTGGCAGCATTTTATCCCGCCTAAGGATATGTCTTCACTGATTTTATTTATTTATCTGAGAGGGAGAGAGGGAGAGAGAGAAACATCTACGTAAGAGGAACATCAGTTGTTTGCCTCCTCCAGGCTCCCCCAGCCCAGGGGTCAAACCCACGACCTTTTGGTGTGTGGGACAATTCTCCAACCAACTGAGCCACCAGGCCAGGGCCAAATTGGCAATTTTTACAAAAAGATTTTCCCACGAACTTTGCAAACTGCAGGCTGTATTTGTCGCAGTCACATGAAGTGGCTCTTCTGGGAAGGTGAGCGCAGGCCGGGTCACTGACTCCGTGTAACAGCCGTGGCTGGCAAATCCCTCTCACGTCCTATTGATACGTGGAGCTCTTCCTGTGGGTTCTTGTCCTGCAAAGTTGGAAGAATAAAATTTGTGGCTCAAGATTTTAAATAAAAATGTGTAAGTTTATTGGAAGCATATACAAACCCCCTGGGCAGGGATCCTCAACCCTGGGGCAGGGGTCCCAAAATGGGGACAGCCTGCTTGCTCTCTCTAATGGGAAAAAGTCAGTCTTCTGAGTTTATCTCCGGGTTTATAAATGCTAAGAGCTGTTAGTCTAAATTGACCCTTTCTCATTATACTTTCTTAATTCATGTTCCATGTTTCCTAATTGGTCACCCTCTTGCACACCCGGTGCCCCCCTTACCTTGCAACATTCCTCTATCCTCTGTGCCTTCCCTTCCCCTTCCCTCTGACATCGCTGTCCTCTGTAAAAGTAAGATGAACATTCTGGCCCTCACCTTTGCATTCCTCTCCCATGAGTGTGTGTGTGTGTGTGTGTGTGTGTGTGTGTGTGTGTGTGTCCCCGTACTCCCTAACTGCCTGTCCTGTCTCCAAAATTCCCTGTGAGAGAGGAAAAGCCATTTTATGGTTAGGGCTGGAAGCTTTACGCCTTATGTGGACAAGGGCCTCTTAGGACATTTGAACTGCATTGCTTTTTATGTGTGCTCCTCTTTTTTCAGTCTCTAGCTTTCCCGTCTTTTCCTTTCTCCTTTGCTTGTGTCTCCCCTGTTTCTTTTCCCTCCTGCTTATCTTAGCCACTCAGTGGGGATCCGGAGACACCCCCAGTGTCGCCGGCTCTGCTTTAGAAAGCGGACTGCAGCCTCCCTTCGGCTGAGATCTAATTCCGCTGCCTCCTGGGGTTTCTACAGGCGACGGCCCGAGGCTGGGACTTCACAGCCCCAGGTAGCCTGCTCTCCTCTGGCCTGTGTTCAATGAACTCAAGTGACCTTTGCCGGCCTCGGACACAAAGGAAGTAATCAGGTTTAGAAATGTGCCTCGGTGTGGGGGAGGGGCGGGCTGCGCCAGCCACAGCACCAAATACGGGCGTGCGAGCCCGTCTGCAGAAAGTTCGGAGCCGGTGTGCAAAGTGGGACTGGTTTCCAGCGAGATAAGCTGTTACCCAACCGGCAGGGCATGTGTGCAGCCAGCCCTTCCCGCAGGGCTGTGCGGGGAGGGGGCCTGGCCGGGCTTTCCCCAGGGGCGTGGGGCGGGGCTTTCCTTGCAGGGCCCTGTGACTTGTGACTGAAGGAACTGACCACCCACAGGTTTTACCCGTTTCCATGGCCGCTGAGCGGCTCCGAGCGCAGCCAGGGTGAGTCATCAGCGCTAGAAGGTCAGCCTGTGAGGACCTATTTACTGAACATAAAGGTTAGGGCTGGGCTCGGTTTGTGTTAACACTGTGTTTGCTGAGCACACCCAGGGCAGGGCCTGTGAGGATTGCAGTTATTGGACCAAAAGATTGGCACAAGCTGGTTTCCTCCGCTGTGTTTGAGCTTGCAGACACCCCCTTCTTCTCAGAGGCCTGCCAGCCGGACACGGTGGCATTGTCTTCCTGAGGTGCTTCCTGTGGCACCCACTGAGTGATGGCAGCATGGGAGTCAGGGAGGCTGCTACCCCAGCCCGGCTCTTTCCCTCCACCCGGCCCTCTCCTCCCGCTGCAAACCCTTCGCATCCTGCAGCCAAGCCACCAGGCAAAGCTTGCCCTGCGGGGCCTGAAGCTTCCTAGGGAAGGGAACAGGGTTTGTGTTCATTTGTATCCCTAAACCTTAGCCCCAGGCTCGGGGCCTCATGTGTGCCTCGTCCCAGCGGGCTCCATGGCAGCGTCTCCCTCTCAGAGTCCTGCTCTGGGGGTGAGTGCGGTGCGCCTCCAGATCCCCCCTCCCAGCACCTGACAGCCGCTCGCCTCAGGCCCGCTCTGCACCCCTCCTTTCTGCCCCAGGTTTTCTCTGTCGTTCAGAGACTCGGTGCCCAGCCTTGCTTAGCCCCAGAGTGTGGAAGAGTTAACACCCTGTGAAGATAAACAGCTCTTTCTCCTCTGGGCAGCTGAGCAGGTCTCAGATGTTTCCATACACTCCCATGAGGTCACAGCCAGGGCCCCTGCAGGGGTCAAGTTGATAAAGCATCCCGTGTGGGTTCTCCCTCCCTCTGTCACTCCTGCTTCCAGGGGTTACACGCCCCAATAAAACACACATGCACCCTAGGCTCTGCTTTCTGGGAAACCCACATGAGGATATCTGCAGAACCTGGCACGTCCAGAGCCTTTATCTAGAAGTTACCTTGTAAACTTACTTTGCTTTCAAAATTCAACTCCTCTAAATACATTTCCACTTTCATATGTCTCATTCTTTTAGACTGAGAAGTCAAAACCAAAATTAAACTTTAGTAACTTGTGGCTTTTCTTATTTTTATGCTGCATTAACATTCCTTACCTTAGGTGTATCTAGTCCCCAGCCAGCAAGGGGGCAGCACTGAGATAGACGGCTCAGTTCACCAGCTGTCTCTCGCAGCACTTCTGTTTACATTCTGCCAGCGTGTTTAGCTGCGGCCTAATCGTTAATCCATCAGAAAAGAAAGGGACTGCAGAAGTTTTCATTTGGACCCAAGCCTTGAGTTGATTAGGGCTGAACTTGAGGCCAAGGACAAGTCAGGCAGTTGATCTAGAAGGAGTTCCTTTTTTCACATTTATCTGTTTGAAGTTTCCCAGGGTCAAATTTTATGTTTTCCTGCCTTGAGGGAAGGTGACTCATTGAGATACCTTGCTGCCCTCTGCACTTCATAGAGTTTTTTGCCCCTTATTTGTTTTATCAAGTTGCTAACTTTCAAAGCTCTTCCTTGCATGTTTCAACACTCAGAATCTGGTTGGTATAGCAGCCTTTGGCTCCGCCAAATATATACAAGACACTAGTAAAATGTAGAAGTTCAAAACATTTACTAAAAATCACTAAATTGTGCAAATTATTTATTTTTAAATATTTTTATTTTAATACATTTTTTATTGATTTCAGAGAAGAAGGGAGAAGGGGAGAGAGAGAAACATCAATGATGAGGAAGAATCATTGATCGGCTGCCTCCTGTACACCCCACACTGGGGATCGAGCCCACAACCCTGGGCACGTGCACTGACCAGGAACCAAACCTTCTTCGACTTTCTGGTTCATAGGTCGATGCTCACCCACTGAGCCATGCCAGCAGGGCTAAATTGTGCATTTTAAATGGGTGGACTTTATATTATGTAAATTATACCAATAAAGTAGTTTTTAAATATCCAGAAAAAAATAAAATGTAGGATGAGTAGATTAGACCAGTGATCTCCAAATACAGGGTAGAGCCAAAGAAGATTCAGAGCTATGAGTACACAAAACAGTTTAGTCTTGTATTGTTATTCATTCATTACTGCATTATTTTCCATAGAACAACTGTGAACCTACTTTTTCCCCACTGTATTTTTTGTAATCCCCTGACAAAAAGAAATGAAATTTGAGTATACGTTTCCATATTTGTGGGTTTATTCATTTAAATTGTGTACATGTTATACTCTGCTATATGCTATAAAATAGCTTAATAGAAATTTAAACAGAGAGAAAGACAGATACAGGAAGTCTAGTGATTTCTTGCTTTCCTCCACGGATCGGCTTGCTCATCTCCGGGCCACTGACAGGCAGTCCGCACAGAGCTCCGCAGGGACGCCAGCGCAGGGAAGGAGAGGGTCTTTTTATTAAGGAGTTGAAATTGGGCTGATGCCCCAGGGACAGCCACTACTTTGACATTTACATTCGCCTTGACAGTCTTTAAATTCTTCTTCTCACACATCATCTTATTTGCTCTGTGAAGAGAAATGAAGTAGCCGAAACTAGTTTGGCTCAGTGGTAGAGCGTCAGTCTGTGGACTGAAGGGTCCCGGGTTTGATTCCGGTCAAGGGCATGTACCTTGGTTGGGGGCACATCCGCAGTGGGGGGTGTGCAAGAGACAGCTGATCGATGTTTCTCTCTCATCAACGTTTCTAGCTCTCTATCTCTCTCCCTTCCTCTCTGTAAAAAAATCAATAAAATATAAAATTTTTAAGAGAGAGAGAGAGAGAAATGAAGTGGATCAAAATAGGAGACAGACTGGGAAGAATCCTGAATGCCATAGCAGGGGAGTCTGGACTTGCTAATAAGAGCAGTGCGGCCTGTCAATGTGTCAGATTACAGGGGACACGTCAGTCCCAGGCCCCTTGGTGATGGGCTTTCCTCTCCCGGTGAGAGGGAAGGCGCAGAGGGAGCCTGGGCTTGCACTGTCCCCTGGCCCTGCCCCCAGTGAAGCCTGGACCAGCAGGCCCAAGTCTCAGATAATGCGGGCCGCGGGGCTCGCCCACCCGGGGCTCATCTTTCAGCCTGTCCCAACCAGGGGTTAGTAGGCTTAGCCTCCACACACACACACACACACACACACACCCGTTTCCTTAGACTGCTGCTCCGGCCACACGACTGCTCGTGGTTTCCGGAGTGATCCGGTGCATTGCGTGGGCCTCCCCACCAGGCGTGTGCATGCAGCTGTTTCAGCACAAGGGCATTTCCCCTGATTCCTGTCTCTTTTTCCTCCAGCAGCCGGAGCTCAGCAGCTCGTGTTCTTCATACCGTAGTCACCTCTATTTCCAGGGAGTAGACCTAGGTCTCTTTTATCTCCCTGTCTGTCCCCACCAGCTGAGCTGTCTGTCCTGCTTCCTGCAGGCGCAGTCTGAGAGCCTCACGGAATGGCTTTGAAAAGCCTGTCCTCCACAGAAGGCACCGAGGGCTTTGGTAGAGGTAGCAGTGAAGCGGTAGGAATAACTATACTATTTGTGTATTTTCTATAGAAATAGCCATATCACTTAGTGCTGAGGCTCATGCCACTTTCATGCTGAAAACCTTCAGGGACGCTCCCTTGATGAGATGTCAGTGCGTGGCTGCTGTCCATAGAGAGGTGAGAGCAGCCTGCTAGCAGGAGCAATGAGAGCCTGACCCCTGGTCACGCGGGGGATGTTGCCCAGGACCTGAGCCAGAGACCTCTGGCTGGGGCAGGCCACGCGGTGCCTCACTGCGGTGGCATGTTGCCAGCACCTGGTGACAGAGCATCTTGGTTTTGCATCAGAAAACCTGGTTCAGCCCTGACTGGTTTGGCTCAGTGGATAGAGCGTCGGCCTGCAGACTGAAGGGTCCCAGGTTCGATTCCGGTCAAGGGCATGTACCTTGGTTACAGGCACATCCCCAGTAGGAGGTGTGCAGGAGGCAGCTGATTGATGTTTCCATCGCATCGATGTTTCTAACTCTCTGTCCCTCTCTCTTCCTCTCTGTAAAAAATCAATAAAATATATTTAAAAAAGAAAATCTGATTCAACCCCACTTTAACAACCTTCCAAGCAAAGCTACTTCACGTCATCTGTCAGGGCTCTTAAAGGTTGTCCTCAGGTGGAATGAAGTGACACCCTGTGTACTCTTTCATTTGAAGCACTATTACTGTTATTCTTATAAAGATACGTTTGCCAGGTTGGCTCTTACCTGCCATCTGTCTCCCCTGCTTCAGATAAAGCGTTGTCTCGTTGATGTCTGTTTCTTCCCCTCAGCAATGGCCCAAAGCTGCCAGCGTGTTCTGTGGGGTTGTCCATCGGTTTCCAGTTGTGTGCCGTTTCTAAAGTTTACCTCTTTCAACAGAAATCTGATGTCAAGGCAGCCCCCTACAATTCCCGTCCTGAGGGCTTGGGGAGGGACTTGCTGCTGGGAACGTGCTCACACTGTGCTTCTTCCCGCAGGGACTTCCCGGATGACCCGGCTGTGCAGTGGGACACGGGGCGTGTGGCCAGTGTCCTCCTCCAGCACATGGAAGCGAATGACATCAAC
The DNA here is from genome assembly GCF_964339955.1 of Pipistrellus hanaki. NCBI lineage: Eukaryota > Metazoa > Chordata > Mammalia > Chiroptera > Vespertilionidae > Pipistrellus > Pipistrellus hanaki. The sequence continues at coordinate 48,572,982 of NC_140518.1, forward strand.
CTGGTACGGGCACCCTCCCAGTCACACCTTTCCTGTGGCCGCCCTTCCTTCCCACCCTCCACCCCCAGCCTTCTCTAGGGCCGCCCCACCGAGGCGAACCCTCCGGCGCTCTCTCAAACCTCCTGTGACAACACGCCCTCTGAGAGACTGAGTGACCAAACTGCCGGCTCGGAGGCAGAGGACTGCCCATGTATCCTCTGTCCTGTCCCCTAAAAGCCCAGGTCCCCAACTCTCATTTGTACAAAACGTCCCCTTCTACCGAGCATTTTCACATTTAGAATATCGTGTAAACTTCAGAGGTAAAGTTATCATCTTAATTTACATCAAGGAAATTGAGTTTCCAGAGGCCGGCAGCTAGCCCAAGTTCAGCAGGTGGCAAAATTAGAATTGTAATCCTGTTTCAAAAAACACGGATAAATTTACACCCGCTACGGGGAGTGTAGTGGGCGACCGGCGAATGACGACCACCAGTCAGCCACATTGGGATTTAGGAAGCCTTTATTATGAGCTCGAGTCCGGGCTCCCGTCTCAACTGACACAGCAGCGAGCAACGAGAGCCCCGACCCACTCTAAGCATGCTGCTTTTATCCCCGTCTTAGGGATGCCTGGCAGATTATGATTGGCTAAAGTTTTAACAAAGAAAGGTCAGTTATAAGCTATAGAAAATTCCACTAGTACAGAAACATTTAAAGTTTATACAACACCTGGGGTGGGGGTTTATTTTCAGCTTAAGCAGTCTCTGTTTGACCTGGTTTGGTCTGTTTGTCCTGCCTGGCGGCTACTGGAAACAGGACGTGCCTGCCCGGGGGTTGAGCCTTGCAACAGAACTATTTTATGACTAACAGTTATGCTACATTCTTTGTTGTGGGTCTGGTTGCTCGTTCCTTCCCTGGCCTGGAGTCCTGCCTCAATAGGATCTTGCTGGCCATCTGGAGCCCTGCCTCGACCGGGTCTTGCCGGCCCCAACAGGAGGACATGTGAGAGCACCAAAGCCAGAGGGAATCACACTCACCTGTGGGGGCGGGGGGGGGGGGGGGGGGGGGAGGCACTGCCAGGAACACCCATCTCTCCCAGGATAGCGGGAGAGGGCCTCGCCAGTGGTCAAGTTTTAGCCGGCTTACTGTCTATTTCTAAAACAGTAAGAACAAGGATTATTCATGAGCTGATACCTAAAATGTGGCCGTTTAAAGTCCCAGTCATGTAATTGTAAACATTGAGTTCGATGTGTCCTTTTCGAAAGGTGAGCCCTTCTGCAGAGCGCCACGCTGGCTTCCGTCTTGGTGAGTTTGTGGAGTGAAGTGATTACTGGACCTTTGTGAGGCAGATTTCCATTAATGTGTTGGTCAGCCATCTTTTTTCCAACGACAGACTTAGTAGTCAGCAGTCTGTGTTGGAATGGCAAAAGGCACCTGCCTGGCTCACTCCATACCCCACGCAGGGGGCAAGGGGGTGCAGCGGGCCTGGGCCTGCCGGCTGGTCTCTGCCTTACTGGGCCCATTGACTTTGTTCTTTCCTGGCTGGAAAGTGTGGACCAGCAGCTCGCAGGTCACACCTCTCACCTGTTGACAACACCCCTGGGGGTCTGAGTGTGAAGACCGGAGGGTTGTGGCCCTGGGCTTAGGAGGCAAACTCCCTGCATACTGACTGCCCAGCCCACACAGAACTTCTCACGGCTCCGGAGGTCAGATGTGTAGACAGCTGGTCTTCAGGACCAGCCTGAAGTGTGACGAGGTCTGCGAGGTGATCTGCAGTACCCTCAGTATCCCAGGACCAGCCCAAACACCCTCCTCCTCCCCCACTTCGGTGCATAAGAAAGCTGGGCTGCAGCTCAATGGGAGGAGTGGTGGGGTCTGTGAACTGCAGTGCCGCCCTGGCTGCTGGCTCGGTTGCTGGGAGTGTCATCTGTGCACCAAAGCACTGGGGCACATACCTAGGTTACAGGTTAGATCGCTGGTCAGGGCACTTAGGGGAGGCGACTGATCAATGTTTCTCTCTCCCCCTTCCTCTTTCTCTAAAATTAATAAAAATATATCCTTGGATGGGGATTAATAAAGAGAAAGAAAAAAAAAAGAAGAAATGCGGGTCCATGCAAAGGTCTGGGGAGCTGGGTGCACCCAGACTTGGCCTCCTTCCTGCAGAAGGAAGCGGGAACGTGTGGGAGATGTGGACAGCTCGCCTTACGGATCCCAAAATGGCCAATTTCTAGAAAGTCCTTTGCCTTTTTTTTTTTTTTAAATATATTTTATTGATTTTTGTACAGAGAGGAAGGGAGAGAGATAGAGAGTTAGAAACATCAATGAGAGAGAGTCATTGATCAGCTGCCTCTTGCACACCCCCTACTGGGGATATGCCCGCAACCAAGGTACATGCCCTTGACCGGAATCGAACCCGGGGCCCTTCAGTCCCCAAGCTGACGCTCTATCCACTGAGCCAAACCGGTCCCGGCTCCTTTGCCTTTTTTAAAGGAATTCTGCAGTTGTTGCATGCAGCCATTTGTATTTGTTCACTCAGTCATTTAGTAATCATATTTTTAAATCTATGTTTTTACTTACTTTTTTGTCTACTTGTCATTTATTGAAAGGGGAGAGAAGAAAGTGGTTGAGAGAAAATACTTAAAGGGCAATAGCTAAAACTTTTCCAGAATGAGAAAGACCTTAGCCTGCCATTTCCAGCAGCCCAGTGAGTCCCACAGGAGGAGGGACATCCATGCAGGTATGTCATGTGAGGCCGCAGCACAGCGAAGAGAAAGGCACAAAGCCTAATCACCTACAAAGGAGGAACTGTTCTCACTGTTGATACTTTCTCTGGTTACTGAAATCTAGAGAAACATTTTTCTAAGCTGAGCATAAACTTGCCAGACCTAGTGTTCTGAACACTTCCACGTGGCTTTATTTACTTTTTAAAATATATTTTTATTGATTTCAGAGAGGAAGGGAGAGGGAGAGAGAGAAACATCAATGATGAGACTCATCAATTGGCCGCCTCCTGCACACCCCCTAGTGGGGATCGAGCCTGCAATCCAGGCATGTGTCCTTGACCAGAACCAAACCTGGGACCCCTCAATCTGCAGGCCAACGCTCTATCCACTGAGCCAGGCAGCTAGGGCCCACGTGGTTTATTATGTCTTCGCCTCAGCCCAGAAGGAAAGGAGGGCAGCTGTTATTTTCCTGACCTCTCAGGTGAGGAAACAAGACATTGGAAGTGGGAAGAACTCTCAGAGGGAAAGTTCTGTGACTTGCCCGACGGGCTGGGGTAAACTAGTGTCCTGAGTAGAGCAGCTGCAGCCCCCCCACCCACACACCCACTTTGTTGCATGAAGAATGGGATCAGCCCTAGCCAGTTTAGCTCAGTGGACAGAGCGTCGACCTGCAGACTGAAGGGTCCAGGGTTCGATTCCAGCCTAGGGCACATGCCTGGGTTGCAGGCTCGATTCCTAGTAGGGGGCGTGCAGGAGGCAGCCGATCAATGATTCTCATCATTGATGTTTCTATCTGTCTCCCTCTCTGAAATCAATAAAGAAATATCTTTTTTTTTTTTTTTAAATGGGATCAGCACTTGAGTTAGATGGTTAACTGGTTTTTTAATAGACTGTATTAAAAATCTTTTTCAATTACAGTTGACATACAATATTATTTTAGTTACAGGTGTACAACATAATAGGCTGCTGTTTTCCATCCACAGCAAAACTGAGCAGAGCGTCCATGCCTAACGCGCCCTCTGCAGTGTGTCGCAGTAGTGAATCTGCACTGTCACGTCACCAGCACCCAGAATCAGTGTGCGTGAGGGCTTGCTTGGCTGTCGAATATTCCATGGATTTTGACATACGCGTAATGACATATATCCACCACTATATGTTTAGCTTTTTATAAACCTTTAACTCAGACTTTGTTTAACTTTTGATTATAGAAAATTTCAAGCATATAGAAGTAGAGGAAATAGTTTAGTGAACCTCTGTATTCCTATTAGCCTCAATAATTAACACAGTGTTAATTATTAAACACCTCCCATCTCCTACATTATTTTGAAACAAATCCTCGCCATCATATTTCATATTTAAATATTTTAGTATGTAATTCTAAGACATTGAATATTTTATTACCATTAATATCATTATCACACCTAAAATTAATTCATATCAATGTTACTCATTTCCAATAGTCTCATGCCATAAATGAGTTTTGTTTTTTTAAAAATATATTTTATTGATTTTTTACAGAGAGGAAAGGAGAGGGATAGAGAGTTAGAAACATTGATGAAAGAGAAACATCGATAAGCTGCCTCTTGCATACCTCCCATTGGGGATGTGCCCGCAACCAAGGTGCATGCCATTGACTGGAATTGAACCTGGGACCTTTCAGTCCGCAGGCCGAAGCTCTATCCACCATGCCAAACCAATCTCGGCCATAAATGAGTTTTTATTTGTTTTTTTTATAGCTTGTTTGAATCAGGATCAATGGATAAGACTTCACATTTCTCCCATCTGTTCCCCACCCTCCAGCCTGTGCTCAGTAAAAGCTGCTCACAGTTTCCTGTACATGAAGTAAACACGTTTTATACGGTGTAGTATAGAAAGACCAGTCAGCCGAAACCTGTTTGGCTCAGTGGACAGAGCGTCGGTCTGCGGACTGGAAAGGTCCCGGGTTCGATTCTGGTCAAGGGCATGTACATTGGTTGCGGGCACATTCCCGATGGGGGCTGTGCAGGAGGCAGCTGGTCGATGTTTCTCTCTCATTGATGTTTCTAGCTCTCTATCCCTCTTCCTTCCTCTCTGTGGAAAATCCATAAAATATTTTTTTTTTAAAAGAAAAAAGAAAAGAAAGAAAGAAAGACCAGTCAGCCCGGCAGGTGTGGCTTGGAGGTTGCATGTCAACCTATGAACCAGGAGGTCACAGTTTGATTCCCAGTCAGGGCACATACACGGGTTTCAGGCTCAGTCCCCATTGGGGACTATACCAATCGATGATTCTCTCTCATCATTGATGTTTCTCTCTCTCTCTCCCTCTCCCTTCCTCTCTGAAATCTATATATATATGAAAAGAAAGACTGGTCATGAATTCCTTCCCAGCCTCTTCCAGTTCCAGTTTCAGGACCCTCGTCTGTGCTATGTGGTCACCGGCCACCCCTCGGGACAGCTAGCCTCTTTCCATCACCCCCCACCAACCAGTCCTATTCCTTTTTCTGGGTCCTTGATTTCTCTAGAATATTTCTTTTATTATTCAAGTTCTTCTATTATTATTATTATTATTATTAGATCATTGTTATTTAAATTGTTCCTTGGGCTTTTTAAAACCCATCCATGTAGAACTGAAATGTTGGGATCTAAGTTGTTAATAAACAGATCTATATTTGTGGGAATGGAAGCAGAGGCTGTCTATGAATAAACATTTCTGCTATGAACTTAACCCAGGCCACGGTGGAACTGTCCCCGGAAGCTTCTGTGCCCTCAGTGAGGCACAAGGGAGAGACCGATAGCATCATGAACTGAGTCCACCCGGCAGCCGGCCAGGAAGACTAAATGTGCTTTACCTGGCGAGGCAGTAAAGACACAGCTACTCGGGGTTTAGTAGCACATCAGGCTGAACTGCACTCTGCTCCGCCGCCAGGAACAACAACGAACAGCAAAACCCGCTGTGGAAGTCCCCGTGCAGCCGCACACCCATAGTTACCATTGGCCTGAGCCGTCCGCTCAGAATGCTCAGAACGCGAGGAGTTTCCTGGCTCTGCTCCCTGTCCCTCCCACGGGAGGGCACGGGGGCACAGCTGGCTGGCAGGGCAGGAGTGAGACCCTCTCTCTCTGCAGGTGGTGACTTTCGATGCCGGGGGTGTAAGCGGTCACCTCAATCACGTGGCTCTGCACGCGGCTGTGAGGTACGGCGCTGGTCATGGGGGAGACGGCATTGCGCAGCGGACGGCTTCTGAGGCTGAGCCCATGGCACTGCCTGTCGGCAGCGAGCAGTGGCGGCCATGGTGTTCACGTCTCCCAGACAGCTGTGTGTGTGTCGCCATGGATACAGCAAGGGGGAACTGATTTACTTTCTTTGCTTTGGCCACTGAAACCTGTAGGGCCAAATGTGCATCCCTTAGCACATGTACGAGACTCTAAGGATTGAGTTGTGTGAACCAGTGTGCCTCCTGGCTTCATCTTCTTTTCCCTCTATTCTCATTTATTTCTGTATATTCCTCCCCCAAGGATATGTTCTTATTGATGAGAGAGACAGACAGACATAGATTGGTTTGTCTCTTGTATGTGTCCCAACTAGAGATCAAACCCGCAACATAGGTATATGTCCTGACCTGGGACTGAACCCGCAACCTTTTGGTGCATGAGAGAGTATCCAACCACCTGAGCCACCAGCCAGGCTGTTGTATATTTTATACACTATTTCATATTTTTCTTTGCAGGAGGGGGGTGTATATACATAATATGAAATCACAGTCACCCTATTTGACCAATATGGAATTTACCCGTAAAAAATAAAACCTGAACCTCGAAGAGATGAGGGACTTACTCAGGGTCATACGAAGTATATCATGTTTCCGTCCTCAAGAGAAGGGCTCTCTGAGGGCGCCTTGGCAGAGCTTGGTAGACCTGGTCCACCTGCTGAGGACGGAGGGGCAGCTGAGGTGAAGGGCTTACCTGTCACTCCTCGGCATGCCAGCCGCCTCAGCTGGAGCAGAGATGTGTGGCGGTGGAATGGCCTTACCTGTCTGGCCGGGCCTCCTCCTTTCACCCAGGCAGGGGGGCGGTTTGCCGGGCACTGCCAGGCCGTGGTGGCAGAGGCAGCCCCAGGCCCAGGAACGCTGGGGCTCCATCTAGTGTGTCTGCTGCCATCCAGTGTCAGAGCCTCCAGCCTCGTCCCTGAAGTGTGCACGGCTTACTAGAAGAGACTAACTGATCACCCCGTCTCCCCACTGCGTCCCCGTCTCCCTGGCTGCTGCCCTAGACCACTCACCTCCTGTCCCACCAGCAGCTCCGCTTGTGGAAGCCCCGGACCTGCATTAGGCCCTCAGGCTCAGGAAGGAGCATCCCCTGCTCACAGCCGTGAAGACACGTGGGGGTGAGGACGCCATGAGGGCTTTCCAGCCAGCCCTGTGGCTCTCTGAGGCCTGGGCGCCCAGGAGTGGAGGGGCGTCAGCCCCACGGAGAGCTGAGAGGTGGCTTCCTCATGCTGTTCTCGCTGGGCCTTGGCATGTACTACCCAGCTGCCCCAGAGGAGGGCGGAGCTGGGGCTGCTGCAAACACCAGACTGTGGCAGGGCACTTCAGACTGGTTTGGGTGGGTCCCCTCCCTCCCAACACGCTCTGACCCCATGGAAGGGGGAAGGTGGGGAAGGCTGCCATCTGGGTGGAGGCCCAGGGACAGCTTCCTGCAGACAGGACAGTGGGGACACTTCCTGTGGAGAGGAGCCTGGGGCACAGCTGTCCGGACAGTAAGGCTCACTGTGCTGAGGTAAAACCATGTGTTGGTGTGAGACCATTTCCCAGGAGCACGGGGGGAAGCCCTTTTCACGTGTGCCTGTGTGTCCGGACTACCTGCCTGAGCTTTTACAGCAGAGAGGGCCAGAGGTTCTGAAACCCCTGCTGCTGGCCCTGCCTCCCTCTGAGGAGGGACAGAGCCCCGCTGTCGGAGCTGGAAATGAGCGGGCAGGTTGGAAAGGAGAGAGGGTGCCAGGGAAGAAATGTCAGCATTTTAAAATAGTCTCCTGTGCCGAGACCGGTTTGGCTCAGTTGACTGAGGACTGAAAGGTCCCGGGTTCGATTCCGGTCAAGGGCACGTACCTTGGTTGTGGGCACATCCCCAGTAGGGGGGGTGCAAGAGGCAGCTGGTCGATGTTTCCCTCTCATTGACGTTTCTAACTCTCTATCCCTCTCCCTTCCTCTCTGTGTAAAATCAATAAAATATATTTTAAATAAATAAATAAAATAGTCCCCCGCCAGTGGCTCAGTGGTTGAGCACTGACCTATAAACAGGAGGTCACGGTTTGACTCCCACTCAGGGCACATGCCTGGTTATGGGCTCCATCCCCAGTAGGGGCCTTGCAGGAGGCAGCCGATCAATGGATGAGGAAGACAACACTTTGTTCCACTCTCTCATCACTGATGTTTTTCTCTCTCTCCCTCTCCCTTCCTCTGAAATCCATAAAAATACATTATAAAGACAAAATAGTCTCCCACCATACTCACATTACAGCTTCAGAGAGAAAAACCTCGAAGAGCCCACCCCTTCCTCTCCGACGGGCAAGGCCTGAGCAGGCTCTGCGTCCGCCTGGCCGCCTCCAGACTGGGCCTGGCTGTCCCTCGAAACGACGCCCACTAGCTGTAGCAGACATCTGTGTGTCAATTTGTGCAAAATTGAGAAACTGACCTGGCGGGCCCATGGGGTGGCAGGCTTCCTCAGAAGGCCCTTCCTGCTACCTGCCAAGCTCATTTTCCTCCTCACTGTCCTTCTCTCCGCAGGGCCCTCCATTCGGAAGGGAAGTTACCTGAAGGTAAGCCTGTCCCTGTGCTAAAGGCAGCTCGGTCAGGGGAAGCCCGTCAGTGGGACATTTTAACTGTCTACAGAGAGCTGCCGAGGCCGAGCGGTGGGAGCCTGGGCTCAGGGTTCTGTCTGTGCGGGTCCCTGGGTCTCAGAGCCAGGGTGTGTCCACTGAGAAGGGCACGGCCAGCAGGCAGCCCCCACACACTGGGGGGAGACTGAGGGTGTGGTCAAGATTCTCCAGAGAACCAGAGCTGATGGAACCAACAGGAGAGTATTTAGTTACCTGTTTATTACAAGGAATTCCTCATACAGTTATGGAGGCTGAGAAGGCCCAGGATCTGCCGTCTACAAGCTAGAGGCCAAGGGGAGCAGGTGGTGTCGAGCCCCAGAAGCAGGAGCCAGTGAGAGGTCCCAGTCCCAGCCCAGGGCCTGAGGGCAGATGACCATCCCCCCCCCCCGCCCCCCCTCTGTCAGGCAGAAAAGTTGTTCTCCCATCCTTGACCTTTTGTTCTCTTCAGCCCCTAACTGGATGCTTACACACACGTGTACACACACACACACACACACACACACACACACACGAAGGCAATCTGACTCAAATGTGAATCCCATCTGGAAACACCCGCACAGACACCCAGAAATCATGTTCAGCCGATCATCTGGGCGCCCTGTGGTGCAGCTGACGCCAGCCCTGCCCACTCTCCTTCTAGCTTTCTCACCTCTGGTGTTCGTTCAGTCTGTCTGTCCAAACCCAGCCCCCATCTCGCAGTTCATTAGCCGGGCTGAAACTAACTGGCGGGCGTTTGATGGATTAATCTGCTTGAGTTCAAAACTCGTCCTAACCCAGAGGACGGTGCGTGCCCCCGCCGGCCACGCACCGTGTGGTGCGGCTGCTTGACCTATGAGCTAGTGTCTGGCCTGCCAATGGGACCGTGCACATCCCTCCCCGGGATGCCCTGAAGATGAGAGATCTAAAACATGTGGGCGTGTGCCCTTTCTGAGAGGCTTACAGAGGTCACCACACTGTGAGGTCTTTGGAATTTGACTATAAATTATTTGATTCTTATTTGTTAGCCTTGTGAGATAGGTAGGTCCCACACTATCAACACCATTTTACAGATAAGAAAACTGAGGCTCAGAGAGGTTAAGGGACTTTCCTAGTTCTTTAGTGACCAAGCAGGAAGCAGACTTCTGGCCTCCCAATACAGGAATTCCCATCTGTGTTCTTTTTTTTCTTTTTTTTAATATTTTTATTGATTCTTTACAGAGAGGGAGAGGGATAGAGAGCTAGAAACATCGATGAGAGAGAAACACCGGTCAGCTGCCTCCGGCACACTCCTCACGGGTATGTCCGTCTGTGTTCTCTTTCCCTGGCCCTGAGGTAGCCAAATCCCAATCTCTAGCAACCAGCCTTTCCTCTCGAGGACTGCAGCAGGGAGAGGTGCAGGCCAGGTGTCATCTGTGAGAATGATGGGCAAAGGCCGCCGCCCGCCCTGACCCCAGGGGCAGGCAGGGTGCTCGGGAAAACCTGTCCGGAAGCCCAGCTCTCCCCCGCAGGGTGCATGGCGCTCACGCTCCGGTCTGTGAATGTGCTGCGCAAGTACATCTCCCTCCTGGACCTGCCCTTCTCTCTGCTGCCTGCCAGCGACGTCCTCTTCGTGCTCACCAGCAAAGAAGTGGCACAGGCCAAGGTGAGGACTGCAGTTCTCTGCACACCCCGACTCCAGACCTCCCCTCCCCCGGCCCCTCAGCACCCTCCCCCAGCAGCCAGCCTCTGCCCCTGCGTGTCAGTGCTGGTGCTGGACTTGGAGTCATAGATTTTCAAGAACTACCTTTTTTTTTTACTGATTGTAAAGATAATACATGCTAAAAAAAGCAAATAACAACATGCTTATTGTAGAAGATCTGGAAATGCATAAAAGCATCAAAAGAAAATTAAAATAATAAAATTTCCTGCAATCCTACCTCTCATATGTAATCCTAGTTAATATATTGGCTTATATCTTCTATATAAAGAGTATTAGATAAATATATCTACCTAAGAATATATTTATTCTTATATTTTTATTGATTTTGGAGAGGCAGGGATAGGGAGGATGAGAGAGAGAAGCATCAATGATGAGGAAATCATTGATTGGCTACCTCCTATACGTCCCACATGAGCCCGAAAACTGGGCTGTGCCCTAACTGGGATGTGAACTGAAACCTCCTGGTTCACAGGTTGACCCTCAAACACTGAGCCATGATGGCCAGACTATTTATACTAATAAAAGGGCAATAAGCTAATTAGACCAAATTGACCAGCCATCTTTCAGATGTCCGACTTCCTTCCGGACAAAGCCAGGGTGATGGGGGACAAGGCATAGGCAGTTATGGCCGATCAGGCCGGCAGGGGAGAGCAGTTGGGGGTGAGATCAGGCCAGCAGGGGAGGACAGTTGGGGGTGAGATCAGGCCAGCAGGGGAGGACAGTTGGGGACGACCAGGACAGTCAGACATCCCTTTCACAATCCAGGACTACTGGCTCCTAACTATATACTTGCCTGCCTGCCTTCCTGACTGCCCCTAATTGCTTCTTCCTGCCAGCCTGATCAGTCCCTAACCACTCCCCTGCCAGCCTGATTGATGCCTAACTGCTCCCCTGCCAGCCTGTTTGCTCCTAACTGCCCTCCCCTGCTGGCCTGTTCCCTCACAACTGCCTTACCCTGCTGGCCATATTGTGGTGGCCATCTTGTGTCCACATAGGAGCAACTAACTATCTTTGACCACATGGGGCAGCCAAATTTGTGTGTTGGAGTGATGGTCAATTTGCATATTACTCTTTTATTATATAAGATTAACTTGGAGAGGAAGATCATTTTGGTACTTAAAGAAAAACAGGCAGAAAATATCTTTGTTTATATACAGTTAAATCAGTTGCTGTTTTCTGTTCTTTTTAAAAACTGAGCTATCTCAGACCTGCATAACTAGATAATAAACATCTCTTCCGTTAGGCAGTAAAGAGAAGCCATGCCTGTGTGCACCATTCTTCCTTCCCAGCGAGTTCAGAGGAGTCTGAGCCTGGTACTCTGGCTGTCCCTGTGAAACAGCCTGTGTCATACATGTGAAGTGTGGAGCAAAGTGATTAAGAACAAGACTCCAGAGGCAATCAGATGGCTCTGGGTTCAAATGTCAGCCCGTTCTGAACTACCTACTTGAGATCGATGTGTTTCCTCATCTATTTTTTAAGAAATAATGTGGCACTTACCTCACTGGGTTGTTGAAATCTAAATGCTGCGTGGAGACTGAGTGCTCCAGACCCCGCCGCCTCTGCTGTCAGCACGGCGTGCGGCTCGGGGGACGGGCAGTGCGTGGCAGCCAGGCCTGGGTTCCGGGTTACAGGGAGAAGCCAGGGAAGGCTGAAACCTCGGGTGTTGGTGGGAGGAAGACGGAATTGAGGCTGACAGGAGCGCGCCAGTGCCCGGTGTGCTAACCGGCGCTCTGGCTCCTGCAGAGGGCCATGTCTTGCCACCGCAGCCAGCTCCTGTGGTTCCGCCGGCTCTACGTGCTCTTCTCCCGGTACCTGAGGATCAACTCTCTGCACGCCCTCTGACCCCGGAGCAGGAAAGGAAGGCCCAGGGAGCGGGCCTGCTCTGGAGCTGGCTTATGTCCCTGCGCCGAGGGAGCCGAGGGTGGCCTCCCAGGACTCTGCTCCTCAGGCTCGCCAGCCCCTGACCAACGGAGGCCAGGCAGGCCAAAGGACTGTCTAAACTTCAGCTCCTGCCCTGGCCGGTTTGGCTCAATGGATAGAGCATTGGCCTGTGGACTGAGGGGTCCCAGGTTCAATTCCGGTCAGGGGCATGTACCTTGGTTGCAGGCACATCCCTGCTTTGGAGGGGGGCGAGGGGTGTAGAAGGCAGCTGATGGGTGTTTCTCTCTCATCGATGTTTCTAACTCTCTATCCCTCTCCCTTCCTCTCTGTAAAAAGTCATTAAATATATTTTAATAAATAAACTTCAGCTCCCTCCTCTGGTAAAAAACACAACCACCAAAACAAACCCAATGGTAACCATGTTAGCTCCTCCCATGCATGTGAAAAGTAATCCATGTGAACACCGAGCGCCCCGCTGCGGTCACGTCAGTCGCCGTGAGAGTGCTCCGGCCAGTGCCCCGTGACGCTGCTGCGTACGCACGCTGATTCAGAGCCGGCTGCGCCCCCCCACCACCACCACCACACACACACAGGCTACACTGACGTAGTTTAGCCCTAGTTCCTTTTATTTATCTTCAAATACAAAGGCCTCTGTATCAGATTTGAACCTCGGGAAAACTTGCTGTTTAACCTCACATCCAGACGGGGGCAGCCAGGCTCAGACGGCCGTGGTGGGCGGTTGGTTTCACACACAGACCAATATGATGTGGGCCCTGCCCTCAGCGAGTTTATTTTCGACCATTTCAGACCTTAATCTTTTGGGGAAAGCAGGAAATGGGAAGAGAAATCTGGCCTTTTTAAATAAAACACACACACACTCAATAACCTGATGTCTTAAAATTATACTACAAACAAAAGCATTCTGAGGCCAGAATCCGGCTAATGCTCCAGGGAAGCAGCCCGAGGCAGGGAAGCGGCCTGCACACAGTGAACTGGGTGGAGGCCAAAATCACCAGCAGGGTAACCACAGAATCTGCCTCAATTCTCTCATCTGCTCAACAGGGACAGCAATGCACCAACCTGAGAGGAGATGGAGCCGGAGGTGCACAGGAAAGGGTCTGACACAGTCATGCTCAGGAAAGAGGAGCCGTCAGTATCCTGAGGCCTTAGAGAGAAAGTAGCCGTTGAGCGGAGGGACTAGCAGGAATCCGGGGCTGATACAGAAAAGACCTTGGGCCCTGACTCAGTTGGTAGAAGCGTTGTTCCACACACCAAAGGACTGTGGGTGCAATTCCCAGTCAGGGCAGATAAAAGTATGTCCTTGGGGAAGGATGGAAAAGGAAAAGGAAGAGACCTCCTGAGTGTCCCCTCTGCCGGACACAGGAAGCCCTGAACTGCTAGCTCCACAGCAGCAGGTCAGAGACCTGCTTCTTGGGTCTCTTCACCCAAACGGGCTCCACCTGCTGAGGGCCACATTGTCCTGAGTGCCTCCTGGGGCCACATTGAGCTCACAGCGTTGTCAGGCCCTGAAGCTGGAACTGAAGCTGCAAAACTGGCTCTCACCTGTCCATTAAAAATTTGCCAACAGCCCCTTCATGTGAAAGTGACACAAATAAGCCACCAACACTGGTTGGGGTGGTAGACACCGACCCAGCCTACAGACAGGAATCAGCTGGTCTGTCCCAGGCTGGCCAATAGCGGGTGGGTTCTTGACTTCATGCAGGGAAGATTTTACATGACGAGTCCAGGTGAATCAGAGAGGATGTGCATTAAAGCTGGAGACAGTGACAAGAGGAAGGACCTAAGGTAGAAGCAACAGGAGAAAGTCTAGGCGGGGCTGCTTTGGCTCTGAAAATGTCACAGGAAAGAACTGAGCCAGGCAGGGCTGTCCGGTTCCCTGGAAGTCAGAGGAAAGGGGGATTTGGAGGCAGTTCCAGGGTTATCTTGGGAAGAGTTGCTGCTGCCCACTGCTCCCTGATGGCAAGTTTGAGAGGGTGGAAAGGCATGGGCGTGCTCTTGGGAGGGAGAGTGCACCCTGGGTCCTTCAACTTGAGGGCCTTAAAGTCTGGGAAAATCTGAAGCATGATCCAAGACAGAACATTTGTGCAGAGGGCCATCTGGGAAGGCACATGGGCAATTTTCTGTAATTATCGTCAGCTGAACTCAGGGTGCAGGCAGAGCCACGCCTTGGGAACATGTTTCCCCAAGATGGCGGGCATGTTGTCAGCTTGGCCTTCATGTCAGCCCAGGTGTCGGCAGGGGCAGGACTAGATATGTAAATCCAGGCATGCTAGGAACGACTTAAGAATGCAAATAAGTTGGTGCTACTTCCTGGTATTTGGGGTGTAAAGTAAATGCACTAGGAGGAGCCCGTGGTGTTCTGCCTCTCCAGCAGACAGGATGGCGGCCTACCCAGCTCCCAGCTTAAAATCTATCTCTGTGTCTTCTCTCTCTATTTCTAATATTTCTCAATCCCTCGCTGCCTCCATTAGAACCGGTTCCTTCATCTCTCTTTCCGTGCGGAATGTGGAAAAGGGAGATCCCCACCGCATCAGGCCCCCCCACATTTGTATGGAAAAGCCACTCAATAAAATATTCATCAGGTTATGCTTATGCACCAAAATGAGATTTATTTTCTTAACTTCATGTCCTTGGATGTAGTTGGCACTAAGTGGATTTCTGCTGTCTCCCTGAGTAGGGTGATTTAATTTTACCCTCTGGTTGGGGAGAAGTGTGAACCATTTACTCTTAAGTGTCCTTGGTTAGTTAGGGAAGATAGGAGTTTGTGATTTGCTAGGTAGCTGTAAACTGCTTGGCCATTTAATTATGTCTCAGTTTCCCTATTCCACTTGTCCTGGTTTATTAGCCTGTCTCATTAAGACTTTTTAAAATACACATACTCTGTGGCCTAAGGAAATGTTTTTAAGATAATTATAAAGGCATTCTTTATTAAAATACATTTCATTTTTAAAATGTAATAGAATCAGCTGTTAAAGTGTGTATACATGTTTTGGGACACGCTATATACACAGACTTCCTGTCAAGATGGCATTGTAAATAAACACAGTACTCACCTCCTCCCACAACCACATCAAAATTATAACTAAACAACAGAACAACCATCATTCAGAACTGCCTAAAATCTAGCTGAATGGAAGTCCTACAACTAGGGAATTAAAGAAGAAACCAGATGAGACTAACAGAAGGAATGGAGATGAAGAAAGGACTGTTTCCACATGTAGTACATAAAAATCAGGAGAGATGTTGGCTGCAGAGATCCCCCTGAGGAGTGAGGGGTCCCGTCCCCCCACCCCCGGCAAGAGTTCC
Organism: Pipistrellus hanaki; assembly: GCF_964339955.1. Classification (NCBI taxonomy): domain Eukaryota; kingdom Metazoa; phylum Chordata; class Mammalia; order Chiroptera; family Vespertilionidae; genus Pipistrellus; species Pipistrellus hanaki. The sequence goes on from NC_140518.1 coordinate 48,588,417, forward strand.
AGTGCCAGGTGAGAAGTCCCTATAACTTGTGGGTATTAAAACCAGTGGAGACTTGGTTGAGGAAGACAGAGGCTGCTGGAGTCCCAGGCAGTTCCTCCTAAAGGCCCACACGTGGACCCACTTTGACTCCCTCCCTCTGAGCTTCAGCACAGGGGCAGCAGCTTGAAAGGCACTAGAGACACTCAGAAACTGAACTGTCCAACATCAGGGAGAAAGCTGGAGGTAGTGCTGGCAAAGGACACTGTTCCTTTTCTGGAACCCTCCCCAACACACATATACACAGGCAGATGCTATACCTGAGTCTCCATCATCCTGGCTCACACTGTTTGCCTTACCCTGGTGATTCCCTGAGACCCGACCGAACCCAACTTTCAGGCTAACCAAAGCTGTTTCCAGTGGCTTTTCCATACAAACGGCCTGTCTTGGATCATGCTTCAGATTTTCCAAACAAGCAGCATTTGGCCTCAGCAAGTCCCATAACTCTGGCTACGTGGCCCCAGATCTAGCACTAGTATAGCCAGCCTTGGTTCAAAGCTCGACCTCTTTGGCCACCTCCAAGCCCAGAACAAGTATCAGCCATCTACAGATTGCTATGTAATTCATGCTGGATGGTGACAGGCAGAACGCAGGCAGCAGCTGACCTTGATCTGTACCACCGGGGAGGCCCCAGAGCCAGTGCACTCAGTGGACAGCTTCAGACCACGTCAAAGCATCACCACCCAACCACCTCCACAAGCAGCACAATCAAAGGGCACACTCATCAGGCACTAGCGCCTTGCTGAAGTAAGTCCTCTGGGGTGGGCCCCTAGAAATCTGGGAAACTAAAAGTACATGTTCTTTGGAGTGAGGCCAACCTTACTAGAAACAGGCTAGAAACCCATAAGATATAAAGAGACAAATATTTCCCAACAAGTTTTCTAAGTGTTGTAACAGATATTATAGATGTAATATCCCTAATACTCTATATAAAGATTAATAAGAAAACTTCCCAAAAGAAACATGGGTTAAGGATGAAAAGTCATAAAAGAGGAAATCCAAATGGCCAATAAGCATCAAAGACTATTTAACTTCAGGAGCAACCAGGGCATGTAAATTACAGCAACATGGAAGCCGTTTACCCCGGGAGGTGGTGACGGAACTAGAGTGGGAGAGGTTTCCCGGAGACCTGAGCGGGGAGCACAGGGGCTGCAAAGGACACAAAGAGGTCTCTCTCCCGCCCTCTCTCTGCACACAACTCATTCAGTGTGAAAAATAAACCACGCTGCTAATTAAAGAAACACACATTAAATGAAAATGCTGCCGAAACCGGTTTGGCTCAGAGCATGTACCTTGGTTGCGGGCACATCCCCAGTAGGGGGTGTGCAGGAGGCAGCTGATGGATGATTCTCTCTCATCGATGTTTCTAACTCTCTATCCCTCTCTCTTCCTCTCTGTAAAAAATCAATAAAATATATATATATATTTTTTTTAATGAAAATGCCCTTCTCACTCATCTCATTTGCAAAGACTTATATAAAAATAATTCTTTAGCCGGGACCGGTTTGGCTCAGTGGATAGAGCGTCGGCCTGCGGACTGAAAGGTCCCAGGTTTGATTCCGGGCAAGGGCATGTACCTTGGTTGCGGGCACATCCCCAGTTGGGGGTGCGCAAGAGGCAGCTGATCAATGATTCTCTCTCATCGATGTTTCTAACTTTCTATCCCTCTCTCTTCCTGTCTGTGAAAAATCAATAAAATATATTTTTTAAAAATAATAATAATAATTCTTTAGGTGAGGGGATGGATATATATACAGATTTACACACATACACTGCACTAATGGAGGAAACATCAGATGGCAAATCTCCTGGAAATCATTGTGCCAAAAAGAATGAAAATGCACATATCCCCTGACTCTGCAATTCTGCGTGTTCGCATTTATTCTCAGGAAACAAGCCAGCAGAAAGGTGCAGATGTTTGACGGCAGCACTGATTGGGGAAAACAGAACCAACAGGCCAGAGCGAGAATCTCCCGGTTTTGATTTTTCAGTAATACATCTGTCCTACGTGCTACACACACATTAGAAAGCATACACAAAAAATAAAAATTTAAAGGATAAACAGAAATTCTAACAGTTTCTTCCCACATCTCAGTGGTTCATCTTGAGCATCTCCTGGAAGAAGCACGTCTTACCTGGGGACACCAGGCCATCTGGTCAGCGATGAAGAGCAGCGCGGTGAGCTGGTGCACAGAGCAGGGGAGTCGGTGAATTCTGTGAAAAGGGAAGCAGTCACGCCGTACAGAGACGGCTGACCGGGATGCAAAGTGTTTCTGTTCTTGGACCACAAGAAGTCGGGGAGCATAGTTTGGTCAGGGTTAAGTCTTGGTCAAGGCTGAATGAATCTTCTCACTCTTCCTCCCGCCTCTGGGCTCCCGTCCCAAGCTGATATTCTTAAAAGGAAAATCCACTTGGAAGTGAAGTCAACAGTACTTAAAAGCTGGGGACGGCTAAGGAGGCTCACGCTGGGACAGTTTCCACCCCGGGGCCGTTAGCTGTTCCGGCTTCTGCCAGTGACCTCACTGCAGGGACATTGGGGAGACTGGCTTAGAAAGCCTGGAAATTCAGCAAGCGGCCGATAAGTTTAACACGCCATGCACAACAGGGTTCCTCTCCATAACAGTACAACTGCAAACTGTAAGAAAAGATTCCATTCCTCAGAACAAAACAAAAAAGCTACCAGAAATAAAGCCAACACAAAACACGCCATTTAAACTGCTTCTACACGGAAAATAGCATGAGACTTACCCGACAGGCATAAAAACAAACCAAAGTGGTGAAACATGCCACTTTCCTAGATGATAAAGTTCGGCATCATAACCACAGCCCTAACCTCGTAGCTCAGTTGGTTAGAGCATCATCCCGAAACATAAGGTTGTGGGTTCAATCCCCAGTCAGGGCACATACAACAATGAACCAATGAATGCATAAATGAGTAGAACAACAAATCAATATTTCTCTAGCAAATCAATAAATAAAAATAAAAAAGTCTAGCCTTGGCCAGGTAACGCAGTTGGTTGGAAGGTTGTCCCACACACCAAAAGGTTGCAGGCTCAATTCCTGGTCAAGGCACACACCTAGGTGGTGGGTTTGGTGGTGGGTTTGGTGTCCGGACACCGCACATATGGGAGACAACCGATCTATATTTCTCTCTCACACTGGTATTTCTCCCTCTCTCCTCTCTCCTCCCTCCATCCCTTCCCAGCCCCATCTCTCTCTCTCTCTCTCTCTCTCTCTCTCTCTCTCTCTCTCTCTCTCAAAAACATATCCTCGGGAGTACTGGAAATAAAAAGTATATTCTTGCCCAGGGTGGTTCAGTGGTTGAGCAACAACCCATGAACCAGGATTGCAAGTTGGATCCCCAGTAGGGGGCGTGCAGGAGACACCAATCAATGATTCTCTTTCCTTGATGTTTTACTAATATTTTTTTAAAATATATTTTATTGATTTTCAACAGAGAGGAAGGGAGAGAGACGGAGAGCTAGAAACATCGATGAGAGAGAAACATCGACCAGCTGCCTCCTGCACACCCCCCACCAGGGATGTGCCCGCAACCAATGTACATGCCCCTGACCGGAATCGAACCTGGGATCTTTCAGTCCGCAGACCGACGCTCTACCACTGAGCCAAACCGGTTTCGGCTACTAATATTTTTTAACTGGCAGATTGAAAAACAGCCCCAAAGAAAAATGGGAAAAGGACATGATAAAGCAACTAATAGAACAGGAAATTAAAATGGCCAAAAAACATTAAAAAATGCTCAATCTCACAGGTAATCTGGAAAATGGACACTTAAAAAATGAAACATTTTGCTCAACAGACTGGTCACAATTAAAAGGGTAGGGTAGGGTAGGGATGTGCAGGATGCAGCTGGTTGATGTTTCTCTCTCATCGATGTTTCTAGCTCTCTATCCTTCTCCCTTCCTCTCTGTAAAGAATAAATAATAATAATAATAATAAAAGAAATATAAAAGATTGTAAGAAAATACTATGAACAACTATATGCCAATAAGCTGGACAATATGGATGAAGTGGACAAATTCCTAGAAAAATACAATCTTCCAAAACTGAATCAGGAAGAAATAGAAAACCTGAATAGGCCAATAAAACTAATGAAATAAAGGCAGTAATAAAAATGCCCCAGCAAGCAAAAGCCTGAGTCCAGACGGACGCACAGGGGAGTTTATCAAGCCTTCAAAGAACAACTAACACCTCTACTCCTAAAACTATTCCAAAACGTCCAAGAGAAAAGAACACTTCCAAGCTCTTTTTCTGAGGCCAGCATTATCCTAATTCCAAAACCAGATAAATTCACTACGGAGAAAGAGAATTACTGGCCAATGTCCCCGATGAACATAGATGCTAAAAGCCTCAAATATCAGCAAATTGGATCCAGAAATATAGTAAAAAGATCATACATCATGACCAAGTAGAATTCATCCCAGGTAAGCAAGGCTGGTACAATATTGTAAATCAATAAATGTGATACTTCACATAAACAAATTGAAAGACAAAAATCACATGATCATATAAATAGATGCAGGAAAAGCATTTGACAAAAATCCAATACCCATTTATAAAAACTCTCAGCAAAGTGAGATAGAGGGAGCATATTTCAACATGATAAAGACCATATATGACAAACCTACACCCAACATCATACTCAATGGGCAAAAGCTAAAACCATCTCCCTAAGAACAGGGATGTCTGCTTCACCATTCTTATTCAACAAAGTACTGGAAGAACAACAAGTCAATATTTCTCTAGCAAATCAATAAATAAAAATAAAAAAGTCTAGCCTTGGCCAGGTTACGCAGTTGGTTGGAAGGTTGTCCCATACACCAAATAAAAGGCATCCAAATTGGAAAGGAGGAACTAAAACTCTCATTATTCACAGATGACATGATATTGTACATAGAAAATCCGAAAGACTCCACCAAAAAACGACTAGACTTAATAAATGAAATTGGCAATGGAGCAGGATACAAAATCAACACTCAGACTCTATGGTTGTTTTGTACAGCAATAATGAATTCTCAGAAAAGAAACTAAAACAGTCCCACTCACCACTGCAACAGAAAAAATTAAGATACTTAGGAATAAACTTAACCAAGGAAGTCAAAAAAAGTATAATCAGAAGCAAAATCAAAGGACAAAGAAAACGATAAATCACTGTAACTGCTTTCATATTAAAATATTTATTTTTCTAAAAGATCACACAAAAGTTGGGAAGAGAAAGAGGATGTCAACTAGTCTACACCGAGGTCCGGGCGGACAAGGACAAAGAGCTGCCTAAGGAAACGGAGCTGGAGCTGGGGCCGAGCTGGGCCGGCGGCCCTGGGCCCGGGCCTGGAGCCGCGCCCGCACCGGGAGCACGGGAGCAGCCCCGCGTGCCTGTCACTCTCCGGGCGGGGAGGAGCAGGCTCACTCTTTAGACATGCTCTTGATGGTCTTGTGCTCCTTCATGGCCTTCTCCCAGTCGCTGCCATTGAATTCCTCGATGACCATGCTCCGCACGGTGCCCTCGTCCAGGCAGTGTGGGGCGATGCCTGGGGGTGGCAGAGAGAGGGGTTTTCTGGGTGATGAGACCAGGGGCTCTCCTGGCTCTTGCACAAGCCCACACCTGCAAGCGTCACAGGGCTGCATATGAGCTCACAGCTCCTGCTTGCTTTCCTCGTCTCTGGGACGGGATCAGACTTCTCAGCCAGGGAGGCCACGGCTGGCCATCGGGCAGGACAGGCTGAGGGCAGAGCAGAAAGACTCCGCCTGGAGCAACCTCTGACTCACAGTCTGCGGCATCCCCAGGCCTCCTCTGGCTGAGACAGGTGCTTCTAAGCATTAAATGCCGCCCCATCGGTACAGGAGTTACCACCGTCCCAGAGACTCCTGTGCCTCGAGGAGGGAGAAAGGCGTCACCCGCGGGAACAGACAGCAGCTGCTCCGAGAAATGGGCAGAAGAGCAGGCGGTGCCAGGCCCTCCACGCGCGGCACAGTCAGGCCCGCTGCCCGTTCTGGAGGCTGCGCTCCCCGGGAATACGGCCCCTCGCCTCGCCGCTGCTTCGATTCACTCGGCAATGGCGTCATGGAACAACCAGCTAAAGGTTGTTTCTGCCTCCAGATCAAGGACAGGGAGAGGGACTTGGGGGGGGGGGGGGGGGGTTCCTGTTTCTGTTTTGAACAAACCAAAAAATTTGAATGGCATTATCACTGCCCTTCGTTCTTGCCTCCTTATCCCTTTACCCACCGTTGCTACCCCCTTCCCACAGCCCCCCATCTCTCCCCTGATTGCTGTCCCCAGTGCCAGCCCTGGAGGCAGCTGGCAGCACCAGGATGAGGTCAGGTCGGGCTGGCATCTGATCGACCAGAGCCGGGCTTCCGTCCAGCGTCTGTTCCAGCGTCTGCTCCTCTGACACAGGCATGTGGGAGGGTCTCCACGCGGGGCCCACGCAGGAGCACGCGGAGCCCACAGCGCCCACGTGCTGGCCGGCCTTTGCCCAGAGCGCCGTGGCGGAGCCCGCGCTGTGGTCCCGGCACTCACCGAAGCCGCCGGGGTTGGAGCGGGGCGTGTAGAAGCTCTGCACCCCGCACCTCTTGCAGAAGGTGTGCTGCGCCTTGTGGGTGTTGAACGTGTACGTGGTTATGCTCTCCGCTCCCTGAGGGAAAACACACAGACAGTGTCCTCTTCCACAAAGAGACGCTTATTTCTCACTTAAAAGTCTATCTTTCAAAAGGCTCAACGGGTTAGGGAGCCTCTGTAAAACCCTGGGAGGAGGAGGACACATCCGATCTCTCCGGAAACCGCCTGCATGGCCAGGAGACGTGTGTGGACGGGCCCTGTGCTGGGGAAGGGCAGCTTGCGCCTCCTCGCAGGCCAACCGCACCCAGAGCGGCCCAGCCCGTGTCCCCGTGCACAGCCGGCAGCCGGGGCAGCAGGCCGGGAGCCCGCAGCTCAGCTCGGCCTGGGACTGGCCTCCAAGTCCCCACGCGGCTGCTGACGGTCTTGAGAAAACCTTCATCTGTGAAGAGCAAACTAAGAAGAGTACTTGCCAGACATCAGAGACAAAAGACTAATTTCCCAAATGGATAACAAATGAAAAATTGGACAAAAAACATGAACAAACAGTGTCAAAAAACAAACAAACAGGCCTGGCGGGTAGCTCAGCTGGTTAGAGCATCGACCCAACATGCAAGGTTGAGGGTTTGATACCCAGTCAGGGCACCGACAAGAATCAGCCAGTGAGCGCACAAATAAATGGAACGAGAAGTTGTTTCTCCCCTCCCCCTTTCTTCTCTCTCTATTCCATAAATAAGAATTAAGAAAAAATAAACAGCTCTGTAACCTGTGAAATGGTGTTTACACTCACGAACGGCGATGTGGCGTTTTTCTCTGTCGGGGCCAAAGTAAAAGCAGTGTGACAGTACGAGGAGCACGTGGGGAGCATCGCTCCGCGGACCAGCTGTGAGCACACACACTGGTGAGTTCTGACATCAACATTTTAAATGGACATCCTTTAACACAGCAACGCCCCTGCTAGGAATGTCTCCCCAGCGAGAACTCCCTGTGTGCAATGGCACATGCACATGGACAGCACAGCCTGCCTGGAAAGGCTGAGGATTGGACAAACCAACAGAAGACCAGTTGGAGCATTACCGACATAACATGGGGTCCTCTGCGACTTTCCAAAACGAGGCAGTTCCACCCACAAACACTAATCGGGAATCTTCTCTACGGTCACCACGTTAGTGAAAACGCAAAGTGTGTAACAACTTTTTGTAGTAGACAACCATTTCTATTTTTTAAAAGGGATACACATACTTGTGCGCTGTGTGTGCACGTGTGAGGGCTGGGGTGGAGGTTTTCTTATGCTTCATCCCCCGCTGCCAGAACAGCCTGGAGCTCGTGTCTCCTGTAAAAACAGTTCCCTCAGGAGTCCTGCCCCCTGCCCAGGCCACTTCACCGCAGAGAACAGCCAGTGGTCCCGAAGCAGCCAGAGTGACCTGATTACGCACTTCGCCCAGAAGTTACCGAGCGGGGAGCTGCTCACACCGGCTGCACCGTTCACTACAAGGTCACCGGAGGTCACCATGACACCCGGTCCTCACTCCCTCGCGATGCTGTGTGCCCACCAGCCTGGCCACAACCCTCCTCCACAGAAGCGCACAGCCTGTCATCACTTCTGTCTCAGGCCCGATCACACTCACCACGGGCAGCATCTTGACAAATCCAATGGGCACTTCTCTGGACCACTGGCTTTTAACTTGCTCTTCTACTAACTGCTCAGTACCACGCCTTCCATTTAGAATGTGCCTCTGAGGACCCCCTCTCCTGTTTCTCCCTCCCCCGCCATCCTTCCCGGCTTACTAATGCTGGCGAGCCCAGGAGCCGTCGGCCCTCTCCCTTCTCCCGCACACCCTCTGCCAGCTGGCCCACCCGGTCTCCGAACTCTAAACACCAGCAATGAGCCGACCTCGCCAAACCGGCAGCTGCAGCTCTGCTCTCTCTCCAGACTCACATCCAGCTCCCACTTCCTAGCTCTGTAGGTTTGTCCAAAAGATAACTTCAACCGAGCTTTTTCTGAAAAGAACTGAAAAGAACTCTTGATTTCAGCACCTCTCGCCTGGGATCTGGCATCTCTGTCCGCTGCGCTGGTCAGGCCCAACACTGCGGATGAGCTTTGCTCTCTCGTCCTCCTCTTCACCCCAGTCCTTCAGAGTCTGAGCAGCCTTCTCTGCAGCAGCGGCGCTCAGAGCGCGGTCCTCACCACAAGCATCACGTGAACACGTACGGAATGTCAATCTTCCTCCCCATCCCAGGCCCACGGGTCAGGAGCGGGGCTCGGCCACCTGTGCAGCATGCCCTCTAGGTGGCTGCGCACACTGAGGTGTGAGACCCACTGCTCTAAAACATGTCAATTACCAATTCAAACATCTCTCCAGCCATGGCCGATGTTGGTCAGTGGTTAGAGCGCCATCTCGTGCTCTAAGGATTGTGGGTTCAATTCCCAGCCAGGGCACATATCCAGGTTGTGGGTTCAATTCCTGGTTAGGGGGCGTACAGAAGTAGGCAACCAATCGATGTTTCTCTCTCACATCCATGTTCCTCTCTCCCCATTCCTCTCTCTAGAATAAAGAAAAAAAGCACATCTCCAATTATCTGTTTTCTTTCCATCTCCATGACTACCGTCCTAATCCAAGCTCCCATCATCTCGCACCTGACCCACCTTGACAACCTCTTAGCTATCACCGTCTGCACCTTACCTCCTTTCCAGCCAGTCTGCACCCGGCACCAAAGTGAGCTTTTAAAACCTGAGGCAGGCCCTGTCACTGCCCTGCTTCCCCCGTCCAGGAACTTCACACTACACAGGAGGACAGCTACCCCTCTGCTGCGCTCTCTCCAACCGCCCTGGCTCCCCCTCCCCTCCCCTCCCCTCCCCTCCCATCCCCTACCCCTCCGCTCCGCTCCCCAGGCTGCCCAGGCTGCTGGAGCCCCTGCACTGCTTTCTCTCTGCTGGGGGGGCTCCGCCCCGCACCCCCTTCACCCTGCGAGCTGAGCGGGGACCTTTCCCGCCAATCTACGCCAGCCCGCGCCACCTGCCGTGCCCTCTGCTTCCCCTCGCTCCACAGCGACCCGCCTTCTCGCTCAGTCCTTCCGGCCCCTCCACAGCCTGTCAGCTCCGGCGGACCTCTCTGCCTGCCAGCTGCTGGGCTTCGGAGAGCAGTGCCTGCACACAGGAGGTGACCCCTGTGTACTTGTTGAATGAATTGATAAGTTCTGTACTTACTTTTAAAAACACACACACACACACAATATGGACATATATGAATCACTGCACCTTGTATCTGAACCTAACACAATGTTAGGTGTTAATTCAGAGTGAATGAATAAGCCCTGGGATGCACCTGGGATGTGGGGTGGCACATAAGTGGAACAACAAATCGATGTCGCTCTCTCTCTGTGTCTCTCTCACAAAATCAATCAATAACAATTTTTTTAATTAAAAAGAATAAATAAATACAAAAAAAAAAAAAAAAAAAGCAGAAACTTGTTCCCTCAACAGACTGGAGCCGAAGAAGAGAATGGCTCTGGAGCACTGGGAGAACACACTGGTGAGCAAGTCCCGGAAGAAAAGTACCAGCTCAAGACCCAGAGCCCCAGCTGCACCCACTGGTGTCTTCAAACACCATCCGCCCGGGGGCCAGAGCATGGGGACCGGCCCACAGCCCTAACACCATCCGCCCGGGGGCCAGAGCACGGGGACCGGCCCACAGCCCTAACACCATCCGCCCGGGGGCCAGAGCACGGGGACCGGCCCACAGCCCTAACACCGTCCGCCCGGGGGCCAGAGCACGGGACCGGCCCACAGCCCTAACACCATCCGCCCGGGGGCCAGAGCACGGGGACCGGCCCACAGCCCTAACACCATCCGCCCGGGGGCCAGAGCACGGGGACCCGGGCCACAGCCCCAACACCATCCGCCCGGGGGCCAGAGCACGGGGACCGGCCCACAGCCCTAACACCGTCCGTCCGGGGGCCAGAGCACGGGGACCTGGGCGGCAGCCCTAACACCATCCGCCCGGGGGCCAGAGCACGGGGACCGGCCCACAGCCCTAACACCATCCGCCCGGGGGCCAGAGCACGGGGACCGGCCCACAGCCCCAACACCGTCCGCCCGGGGGCCAGAGCACGGGGACCGGCCCACAGCCCTAACACCGTCCGCCCGGGGGCCAGAGCACGGGGACCGGCCCACAGCCCTAACACCATCCGCCCGGGGGCCAGAGCACGGGACCGGCCCACAGCCCTAACACCATCCGCCCGGGGGCCAGAGCACGGGGACCCGGCCGCAGCTCTAACACCGTCCGCCCGGGCGCCTCGGAGGGGAGTGCGGGCAGGCCTCGGCAGGGCAGTCGGGAAGACGGGAGAGGAAAGACGGGAGGCAGGGCTGTTGCCTGCCTGTCGTAGCGCCCCCACATGAAGGACCCGCATGAAGGACCAGGGCAGACAAGCAACAGGAGACAGATCAGCCCGAAGTCCGGGAGGGAGCCTCTCACGGCCCAGGCGGCGGGGACCACGCGCTTGTCCTCTGTCTGTCCTGGGCTGCAGACATGGAGCAGGACGAGGGCCCGGCCCTGGAGCCTGAGGACAGAGGGCAGGGGCACTGCATGCGCACAGGCGTGTCTGTCCCTTTCAGATGCTGCCCGAGAACAAAATAAAGTCCCACAGTAATAAAGTTTAAAAATCTTATATATTTTTCACTGGGAAATGCTAAAGTCACTTAGAAAACAGAGAAGTAAAATCCTACTTTGATAAAAGACAAAATACATGTTTAGATGTATCAATCTGTGTAGAAAATCATACACAAGATATACACCAAAATATTAAGTGATTACCTAGTTGACAGGATCTGGGTGATCTTAATTATTAGAAAATGTTTCCTCAGTATTATCAAATAAGCATCCAAAATATAAAGGAAAAAGTAACAGCTTTTGCAAAAACCATGGAGCCCGGTGACCAGGGACACAACCGCCCAGAGACGCCGGGCCCGCTCCTTGTCCCTCGGACTCCCCGGTGCTGCCATCGCGGGGACTCACCACGCTCTGCCTCTCCAGCCCTGCTCTCAGCACTAACCTTCAGGAGCTTGAAGCGAGAAGCAGGAACAATGAAGTGTCTGTTCTGCTTCTTCTTGCAGACACTGCAGCTGCAGAAAGACAGAGGCCCAGACTGTGAACAGCCTCCGCACCGAGTGCCCGGGCCCCACCGATAAGGGCTGAGCTGGCTGACCCAGGAGGCTCGCAGCGAAACTGGCCGCTGGGCTCTGCCCGAGGCCCCCGTCAGCAGTGGGGACCACCATCCCCTGTGAAGACCCTGGCTGAGACCACGTGTCTGGCACCCACCCCCGCTTCATGCAGGCAGGGAGCTGTCGTTCTAGACACAGACACCACGCACAGAGGCAATCTCCCACCTCGGGGAGAGCCGCCCCAAATGGACAGAAAGACTGCGTGTCCCTCTTTGCTCATCTGCTCCTCACAGCAAGCCTCGCTCCAGGTGAAACAGGTCCTCAGAGGACCCTCTGTGGAGCTAAATGTAAGCCCTCTCTTTTCAGCCCACCTTTTTAAAAAATTATAATTTAGTACAGAATCCTCCGCACCGGAAGAGCCTCTAATCCTCTGGCATCGAGGCCATGGTGCATCTTCAGTCTAGACTCCACTTTATAGCCTGGTCAGGCCCATGGCATTTTTTTCACATAAAACTCAGGAACCACCTAAGGACAAAAGGTCCACACGACGGAGCCTGTCCCTGTTCTGTCCCAATGCCAGGGACGGCGCTGGAAAGCAGGCCTCCACCTGGAAGAGCCCAGTGAGAGGCCGGAGCATGGTGTGTACCCCCCTCACTCCCCCTCCCCCCAACGCTGAAGACTCTGCCCAAGGCCTTCCTTCAGTGCCCAGACTGACCTGCTTCAGCCACCACTGCCCCACCCACCAGTCTGGGGGTGACTCTGCCAGGTACAAGCCAGAGGACCCTGCTCTGTGTCACCTGAGTGGTACTATAGCAGTGCTATCTCTCTCTCTCTCTCTCTCTCTCTCTCTCTCTCTCACTTAAGCACACACACTCACATACAGAACAGACTCAATTATTTTTAGCCTCCATTTAAAAAAAATGTTATTATTAAAATCTTCTAGCCCTGGCTGGTTTGGCTCAGCGGATAGAGCGTCAGCCTGCAGACTGAAGAATCCTGGGTTTGATTCCAGTCCAGGGGACATACCTAGGTTGCAGGCTCAAGCTCTGGCCCTGGTCAGGGTGTGTAAGGGAGTGAACCACCCGATGTGTCTCTCTTACGTCGATGTTTTCTGTCTCTCCCCCACCCTTCCACTCTCTCTAAAAATCAATGGAAAAATTTCCTCAGGTGAGGGTTAACTACAAAAAAAACCACAAAAACAAAGTGAAACTTCTAGCCCCAGCCAGTGCGGCTTACTTAGTAGGCTGGAGCCGTGGTCGGCAAACTCATTAATCAACAGAGTCAAATATCAACAGCACAACGATTGAAATTCCTTTTGAGAGCCAAATTTTTTTTAACTTAAAACTTCTTCTAACGCCACTTCTTCAAAATAGACTCGCCCAGGCTGTGGTATTTTGTGGAAGAGCCACACTCAAAGGGCCAAAGAGCCACATGTGGCTCACGAGCCGCAGTTTGCCAACCACAAGACTGGAGCATTGTCCTGCACAATGAAAGGTCACAGGTTTAATCCCAGTCAAGGCACATACCTGCGTTGCAGGTTCAATCCCTGGTTGGGGCTCCTATGCCCTCCTATGGGACACAGCCGATTTGTGTTTCTCTCTCACATCAATGTTTCTCTCTTTCTCTAAAAATCAATGAACATATCCTCGGTGAGGATTAAAAACAAAATTTTAAATTAAAAAAAACAAACAACTTCTAGTACACACAACAGGGAAAAGAATAGGACAATGACCCTTATGTACATATCACCCGAGTCCAACAATTACCAACTGTATGTTGTTCCATCTATCCCCGTGCCCGGGAAACTGAGGCACCGCTTAACTCGGAACCTTTAGACCAACTAGGGAAGAGAAAACACGCACTTGCAGTCAAAGATGTGCAGGTCTGCCGAGGCCCAGACTTCAAAGCGAACCGCTCCACAGTGGCAGCCTCCCGTGTGCTTCACCAGGCCCTGGTATTCGCTACAGAAAACAGAAAATCGGCAAGATAAGGATTTCTGAGGCACAGCAGATCTCCCTAACACAGTCACAAACCCAAACAGGCAGCCAAAATGAGGAGACAAAAGAAACAACCCACAAATAAAAGAACTAGAGAATTATCCAGAAGAAGAAATAAATGAAACAGAGAGAAGATGTTAAAGAGGATCAACAGCATGAGAAAAGATATAGTAACTATGAAAACAGAAAGAATGACATAGCACAAATAAAGAACACACAAATAAAGGAATACATAGCAGATCAGATGAAGCTGAGGATCGAATCAGTGAATTGGGTGACAGGATTGAGAAAAAATCACTTAATCAGAGAACTAAAAAAGAAAAAGGCAGCCAAAACCGGTTTGGCTCAGTGGATAGAGTGTCGGCCTGCACACTGAAAGGTCCCGGGTTCGATTCTGGTCAAGGGCATGTACACTGGTTGCGGGCACATCCCCGATGGGAGATGTGCAGGAGGCAGCTGGTCGATTTTTCTCTCTCATCAATGTTTCTAGCTCTCTATCCCTCTTCCTTCCTCTCAGTGGAAAATCAATAAAATATATTTTAAAACAAACAAACAAACAAACAGGAGGACAGTTGTGGGATAATGTGAAATGTAACAATATTAGAATAGCAGGTGTGCCAGAAGAGGCAGAAAGGGAGAAAGGCATAATGGCAGAAAACTTCCATAACCTGGTAAAGGAAAAAGTCACACAAGTCCAAGAGGCACAGAGAACCCCAAGCAAGAAGAACCCAAACAGACCCATGTCCAGACACATCATAATTAAATTTCCAAAATTAAAGACAAAGAGAGAATCTTAAAGGCAGCAAAAGAAAAGCAAACTGTTACCTACAAAGGAGTTCCCATAAGGCTGACAACTGATTTCTCATCAGACACTCTACAAGCCAGAGGGAATGGCACGAAATACTCAATGTAATGGGAAGCAAGGATCTGAGACCAAGATTACTATACCAGCAAGGCTATAGTAATTCAAGTGCACATTCAAAATAGACGGTGAAATAAAGAGCTTCCTGAACAACAACAACAAAAGGCTAAAGGAGCACATCACCACCAAGTCAGCATTACAAGAAATGCTAACGGGACTGCTGTAATGAGAAGAAGAAACAGAGAGAGAAACCTGGGCATACAGAATTAAAATGGCATAAATAAGTACCTCTCAATAATAACCCTAACTGTAAATGGATTAAATGCTCCAGTCAAAGATTTAGGTTAGCTGAATTTTTACAAAAACATGACCGCACTATATGCTGTCTCCAATAGACCCACCTCAGAACAAAAGACACACACAGGATGAAAGTGAAGGAATGGGAAAAATGGAAAAGAATAAAAGCTGGAGTAGCAATACTCATCTCTGACAAAATAGACTTCAAAATGAAGGCCATCACAAGAGACAATAAAGGTCACTACCTAATACTAAAGGGATGGATTCAAAAACAGGATATAATCCTGGTAAACATATATGCACTCAATATAGAAGAACCTAAATATATAACAAAACTTCTAGAGGACTTTAAGGGAGAGATCCACAGCAACACAGTCATAGTAGGAACTTTAACGCCCCTCTGACTTCACTGGGTAGATCTTCCACACAAAAACTTAGTAAGGAAACAGTGACTCTAAAGGACACACTTTTGATCAGATGGATTTAATCGACATTTATAGACCATTTCACCCCAAAACTGCAGAACAGACATCAAGCACATGGATCATTCACAAAGATAAACCACATGTTAGGACACAAAACAAGTCTCTACAAGTTCAAGAAGATTGAAATCATATCAAGCATCTTCTCAGATCCCGTGGGATGAAATTAGAAAACAACTACAGTAAAAACTACCAAAACATTCAAACACATGGAGGCTAAGTAACAAGTTATTAAACAATGATGGGTTACCACTGAGATCAAGAAAGAAATTAAAAATTTCCTGGGAAGAAACAAAAATGAATACACAATAACCCCAAATCTCTGGGATACAGCAAAAGCAGTCCTGAGTTCATAGCATTACAGGCCTACCTCAAAAAACAAGAAAAATTATCAATAAGCTATTAAACACTACAACTTAAAGAATTTTAGAGAACAAGAAAAGCCCAGAGTTAGTAGAAGAAAGTAAATAATAAAGATTAGAGCAGAAATAAATGACACAGAGACTAAAATAAATACACACGCACACACACACACACACACACACACAGCAATGGTTCTTTGAAAAAATAAACAAAATTGATGAACCATTAGCCAGATTAATCAAGAAACAAAGAGAGAGGACCAAAATAAATATAATCAGAAATGAAAGTAGAAAGAAACCACTGACACCACAGAAATCCAAAGGATTTTAAGGAAATACTATGAACATCTATATGCCAACAAGGATAGATCAAGACAATATGGATGAAATGGACAAATTCCTAGAAAAATACAATCTCCCAAAACTGAATCAGGAAGAATCAGAAAACCTGAATAGGCCAATAACAACTGAGAAAATTGAAGCATAATAAAAATAAAAAAAACTCCTGGTAAATAAAAGCCCGGGTCCGGACATATTCATGGAGGAGTTTTACCAAACATTCAAAGCAAAACTAACACCTATCCTCCTCAGACTATTCTAAAAAATCCAAGAGGAAGGAACACTTCCAAGCTCTTTTTATGAGGCCAGCATTACCCGACTTACAAAACTAGATGAAGACACTATAAAGCAAGAGAATTACTGGCCAATATCCCTGATGAACATAGATGCTAAAAGCCTCAACAAAATATCAGCAAATCAGATTCAGAAGTATAATAAAAAGATCATACACCATGACTATGTTCATTCCAGGTATGCAAGGCTAGTACAAATTTCACAAATCAGTAACATGATACATCACATAAACAAACTGAAAGACAAAAATCACATGATCATATAAATAGATCAGAAAAAGCATCTAACAAAATCCAACACCCATTTTTTAAATAAAAACTCTCAGCAAAGTGGGAATAGAGGGAGCATATCTCAACATGATAAAGGCCATATATGACAAACCTACACCCAACATCATACTCAATGGGCAAAAACTAAAACCATCTTCCCTAAGAGCAGGAACAAGACAGGGATGTCCGCTTCCACCACTCTTATTCAACAAAGTACTGGAAGTCCTGGCCACAGCGATCAGACAAGAAGAAGAAATAAGAGGCATCCACATAGGAAAGGAGAAGTAAAACTCTCATTATTCACAAATGACATGATATTGTACATAGAAAATCCTAAAGACTCCACCAAAATTCTTCTAGGTTTAATAAATGAATTTGCAATGTAGCAGGATACAAAATCGATGGCTTTTTAACACATCAATAATGAACACTCAGAAAGAGAAACGAAACAAACAATCCCATTTACCATTACAATGAAAAAGTTAAAATACTTAGGAAATAAACTTAACAAAGGAGGCAAAAGACCTGTATTCTGAAAACTACAGGATATTGAAAAAAGAAATATAAACAAAGAGAAGAATAAACCATGTTCATGGATTGATATAATCAACATCGTTAAAATGGCCATCCTACCCAAGGCAATCTACAGATTCACTGCAATCCCTATTAAAATACCAACAGCATATTTCACAGACCTAGAACAAATACTTCAAAAATTTATATGAAATCAAAAAGGACTCTGAGTAGCTGCAGCAATCTTGAGAAAGAAAAACAAGTTGGAGAAATCACAATACCAGATTTCAGGTTATACTACAAAGCCACCGTAATCAAAACACAAGAACAGGCATATAGACCAATGGAACAGAACTCAGACCCCAGAATCGACCCAAGCCATTATGCTCAATTAATATTTGACAAAGGAGGCAAGAGCATACAATGGAGTCAAGAGACTCTCTTCAATAAATGGTGTTAGGCCGAAACCGGTTTGGCTCAATGGATAGAGCATTGGCCTGCGGACTGAAAGGTCTGGGATTCGATTCCAGTCAAGGGCATGTACCTTGGTTGTGGGCACATCCCCAGTAGGGGGTGTGCAAGAGGCAGCTGATTGATGTTTCTAACTCTCTATCCCTCTCTCTTCCTCACTGTAAAAAAATCAATAAAATATATTTTAAAAAAATAAATAAATAAAAGATGGTGTTAGGAAAATTGGACAGGTATATAAAAGAAATGAAACTAGACCACTAACTTAGACCATCTACAAAAATAAACTCAAAATGGATGAAATACTTAAATGTAAGTCCGAAAACCATAAAAATCATAGAAGAGCCCAGCCGGCATAGCTCAGTGGTTGAACGTTAGCCTATGAACCATGAGGTTATGGTTTGATTACAGGTTCGGTTCCAGTCAGGGCACATGCCCAGGTTGCGGGTTCGATCCCCAGTATGGGACGTGCAGGAGGCGGCTGACTGATGATTCTCTCTCATCATGGAGGTTTCTATCCCTCTCTCCCTCTCCCTTCTTCTCTGAAATAAATAAAAATAAAAAATGCAAAAGAAAGCATTCCAAAAATTTTGGGACAAGGTCAGATGGAGTTAGGGGTGGGAATTCTAATCCCACCACTAAACATTTTTATTTATGTCAAATATTTACTAAAAAATTACTAACCAAGTGCACTGCAGTGGAAAGAGAGCAGTAAACAAGATACAGCAGATATGGTTCCTGGCCTTCAAACAAATTACCCAAATAAAGAAAGGCTGGGATTGAAATGACTGATAAAGGCGGCACAGGCTGCTCTGGAAAAGAAAGACAATGCGCGCCAGCTGAGCTGAGGGTTCAGAAAAAAGCCTTCTGAAAAAGTAACAGCAGCTCTTACCATTTTGCTATATTCTCCTCTAGTATTTTCATATACATGAGTTTTTACAAAGCCACACATATACATTCCATACAATTTTATCCTTTTAAAACTTATTATATTATGACTATGATGTGATAAATATCATCAAATTGCTTTCTAAAAGAGCTGGACAGTCTTCAGTAATGAATGGAAAACATTTCACTGTACCTTCTCAAGCAATAACTACAGGGAAAAACAGCTTGCAGTGTTAATCTGCATTTATTTGGTTATTAGCGGATGGTTAAAAGGGGAGAGTATCCACCAGGATCTTGTAAGAATGTATGCATGGCCATAGACACAGACAATGGGGCAGGCTGGCTGGGGTCCATGGGGGGAAAAGGAGACACATGTAATAATTTCAACAAGAATTACTATATTAAAAATAATATATTTTTTAAAAAGGTGAAGGGGGTCCGCCGGCCTGGATCAGTGGTTGAGAGCTGACCTGTGAACCAGGAGGTCATGGTCAGGGCACATGCCCAGGTTGCCAGCATGCAGGAGGAAGCCAATCGATGATTCTCTCTCATCATTGATAATTCTCTCTCTCCCTCTCCCTTCCTCTCTGAAATCAATAAAAAGATATATTTTTTAGAAAGTGAAGGGGAATAAAGTAAGTCATGGGAATTTAAGGTCCAGCACAGGGAGTAAAAACACAGTAACTCTGTAGGGTGACAAAGTCATTATTAAACTTGTAGTGGCCACACCATAAGGCATATTAATATCGAATCACTGTGCTGTACACCTGGACCTAATATATTGTGTCAACTATAATTTCTTTAAAGAATTGTAAAGACTTAATGCTTTATCATGTTTCTTTACAAGGTGAATCAGTAACTGTACATTCCTTTCGCATGTTAGTTAAAATGGTGAGTTTTGTGTTTTTATAAGTAAAAAAATATTCAGTCCAAAACGACAAAAAGTGAAGCACACAGAAAATCGAATAATCCGTCTCTGAGAAGACTCATTCTCACGAAGAGAATTTCTTCTGGACAAAGACAAGGAACATTCTTATTCAGGGAATTGGCCAATCGTTTTTTCCTAGGGTTTTGTCCTTTTTAATTCATAAAATAACCAACACTGAGAGATAATGGGGTGCTAAAATCTGTCTGTACAACCGCTCTACAGAGCCGGGCCCAGCCGCTACCGCGTTTGGGGATAACGGGAATAGGCCACCCAACACCGCGGGCCCGGGCCGGCCGCGGCGCCGGCCGTGCGGGGAGCAGCGGGGAAGGAGCACAAAGACCTGCGCCCCCCGCGCCGGCCCGGCGGCCGCAGCTCCCGCGCTCCCGACCCTCCCGCCCCGCTCCCTCCTGCGCGCCTGGGACAAAACGGACTCGCACCCCGGCTGGTTCAAAACTTATGCTGAGCTTTCTTATCCTTCCTTCCCCTCCCACCGTCTCCCAAACACCTGCCAACCCGAAAAGCCACTCCGGAGGGGAGGCCCGGCACCAGGCCTCCGGGGACACCGAGCCCACGGCGCCGCGCCCCGGCCTCGGGGAGAGCCCTCCCCTGGCAAGGCCGCGCACCCCGAGGCCAGCGGCGCGGCCCTCAGGATGGGACCGAGCCCGGGGTCCCCGGAGAAGGCGGGCGGTCACATACGGGGCGACGCAGGACAGAGGACCTGCCCCCACCCGCAGCCGCGGCCCCGCGCCCCCCGCGCCCCGATCCCGGGTCCCCCGACACCCGGCCCGCAGCCGCACTCACAAGGTGTCCAGCAGGAGCTTGGCGGCGCCCTCGCAGGTGAGCCTCTGCCGCTTCTGGAACGTCTCCCAGCGCTCCCGCTGGTCGCCCAGGTCCAGCTTGGCCACCGCGGGCGCCGGAGGGGCCGGGACCGGGGCCGACGGCAGCGCCGGCTCGGGCGGCGGCTCCCCGGGGCCCGCCTCCTGGGCCCGCGGCGACGACGGCCTCGGCCGCTGCTTGGCCGCCCGGCTCCGGCCCCCGGGGTGGCCCGCGGGGCGCTGGGCGCGGGTGTCGCCGGCGGCCGAGGCGGCGGCGGCGGGAGCCCGGGCGGCCCCGGGCCGCTTCTGCCCGCGCGGCTGGGAGGACGCGCTCCGCCGGGTCGGCCGCATGGCTCCGCCACTGGCGCGCAGGCCCGCCGCCGCGCGTGCCCGCCGCCGCGCCCGCAGCCCGCGCGCCCCTCGCCACCCGCACCTGCGCGCCCAGGGGGCGCTGCCCGGCCCGGCCGCCCCGCTGCGCCCCAAAAGGCGTGTCCGCTCGCCCCTCCGCCTCGGTGAGTGCGCCCTGCAGGCCAAACGGGCCGCACCTCCGGCCCAGGCTCCCGACACCCGGAGCCTTTGCACCTGCGGAGCGGCCTCCGTCCCCCTGAAGCCTCAGGGCTGCCTACCTGCCCGACCTCGGTGGTCCTGGGTCAGCCCCGAATTCACGGCCACGTCCCCGCGGGCAGCCGGGCACCTTCCCCTCCAGACAGGGGAGTTCTGCCCGTGCAGGAGCCCCGTGCGCCTGAGATAAACCGAAGGCCTGGAACCCGCTACCTGTTGACAAAGAGCAGCCGAAACCATAGTCCTTAAACTTCGTCTTTCCAACTTTCTAAAACTATGTGTGTGTTACAATTTATTACTTAAAAAAAAAAAAAAAACACGCCTGTTGACCATTGATACCCTTATTGATAGTCAACAGGCTTTAAAAAAAAAAAAAAAAAAGTAATAAATGAATGAAACCTTCACCCAATTACGTGATTATGTTTTGTTGAACACAGCACCAGGCTTATAGTTTTAGCTTTCACCCTTAAGTCTATGATCCATCTCAAATTAATTTTTTTTTGTTTTGTTAATCCTCCCCCAAAGATATTTTTTCCATCGATTTTTTTTTCTTAGAGTGGGAGGAAAGAGTAGAGACAGAGAAACATCTATGTGAGAGAGAGATATCAATTGGTTTGCCTCCCGCACACACCCCCAACCAGAGCTCGGACAGAAGTACATGCCCTTGCCTGGAATCCAGCCTGGGGAACCTTCATTCTGTGAACCATCACTCTATCCACCGAGCCAAACCAGCTAGGGCTCAAATTAATTTTTGCATATGGTGTGAGTTCCTTTCTTTTTTTCTTTCTTTCTTTCTTTCCTTTTCTTTTCTTTCTTTTTTTTCATATAGATATGAAGTTACCTAGGTCTCTATCCTCCATTCTGTTGCACTGATCGACTTACCTGCCCTTGCACCAAGTCAATTCTGTCTTAATATACTTGCTTAATTACTTAGTCATGAAATCAGAGGAAGGCCTCCAGATTTCTTCTTCAGGATTATCTTGGCCCTGCTAAGTCCTGTGCATTTCCAAATAAAGTACAGAATCATCTATTTCTACAAAGCAGCCTGCTTGATACTTTATGCTATCAACCATACTCCTATGAAAATCCCTCAATTTCTCCAATTTAATATGTAATTTCATTCTTTTAATTTTTGTTTTTGCCATACCCATAGCTGGTTTTGTTTTTTTGAGGAAAATGTTTTAAATTTAAAAAGAGAGTTCCAAAGAAGAGCAAAGAGAAAAACAATAAATTAAAATAAAAGGAAAGGAAAAAAGAGAGTTCTGGCCTGCCAGTATGGCTCAGGGGTTGAACCAGGAGATCACAGGTCCATTCCTGGTCAAGGCTCCTGCCAGGGTTGCAGGCTTGATCCCCACTAGGGCGTGTGCAGGAAGCAGCCAATCAATGATTCTCTCATCATTGATGTTTCTCTTTCCCTCTCCCTTCCTCTCTGAAATCAATAAAAATATATTAAAAATAAATTTTTAAAAAATGAAATGTGGCCGAAACCGGTTTGGCTCAGCGGACTGAAGGGTCCCGGGTTCGATTCCGGTTAAGGGCATGTACATTGGTTGCGGGCACATCCCCAGTGGGGGATGTGCAGGAGGCGGCTGGTCTATGTTTCTCTCTCATCGACGTTTCTGGCTCTCTATCTCTCTCCCTTCCTCTCTGTAAAAAATCAATAAAATATATTTTTTTTAAAAATGAAATGTGTTTTGATTTACAGTTTTGTTCTCCGAGTTTGCACCTCCACCAGTGCAAGGAATTTCTGCCTTCCCTGAATCAGACAACTTTTTCAAAGCGGTGGGGACCATCCATGGAGCAGCTGACACAGTATACGAAGACTTGAGGTATACGCTCTCCCTAGAGTTCCCCCAGTGGCACCCACACTCAAAGCCCTCGTGCCATGCTACCACCCCAACGTAGACACCAGGGTCACATCTGGCTGGACGTCCTAAAGGACAAGTGGCCTGCCCTGTGTGACCTCAGGACCATCCTGCTCTCCCTCCTGCTAGAGATCGCAGCGTCGATGGCCCGCGGCACACACGAGCTGCAGAGCTCTGGGCACACCCGCAGCCTTCAAAAGCACCAACAGGAAACCTAGGCAAAGCAGGTCTCCGGCCAAGAGCCCTGACCTGGGGTCCAGCCTCTCTCCTGTGCCGTCTTTTTACCTTTTCCTTAGGTGGTATGTCCTTGCCTCAATTTCTGTATAGGACTCTGTATTTACAGCCATGGTATCATATTTGTTTGGTGTCTCATTTTAATATTTTTTTATTTTATTGATTTTTCATAGAGAGGAAGAGAGAGGAATAGAGAGTTAGAAACATCGATGAGAGAGAAACATCGACCAGCTGCCTCTTGCACACCCCCCACTGGGGATGTGCCCGCAATCAAGGTACATGCTCTTGAACAGAGTCGAACCCGGGACCTTTCAGTCCGCAGGCCGATGCTCTATCCACTGAGCCAAACCGGTTTCGGCTGGTGTCTCATTTTAAAATTAAGCCTCTGGTTGAGCCCCTGTGATGAATGAATATATATATATATATCCCTAATATGCAAATAGACCAAATGGCAAAACAACCAAACAACTGGTCACTATGGCGTGCACACCAAGAACATGGCAGGTATCGGCAGCAGACGGCAGAGTGTGGAACATGGTGGGCGTCGGCCATGGCGGGATGGTGGAGCAGGTGAGTGGGGGTGCCAGACCAAGATGGGGCGCCAGTTGCTGTCATGGGTGAACCTCTGGTGGTTACTGAAAATTCTTTGCTCCCACGCACTGCCGTCCTGCCTGGTGTTTACAGCCACTGCTGGCGCCCAGCACCGGCCTCAATCACTCAGCACCATCAGTGGTGGCTGCCAGCCCTGATCGCCTCTCAAGGCTTCTCTACCTCCCCCTGCTCCTGAGGAGCAATCGGGGCTGGCAGCCACTGCTCACACCTGCTGCCAGCAACAGCCCACTCAACCCACTGATGGTTTCCCACTCAACCCACTGCTTGCACCTGCTGGGGGCACCAGCCCCAATCGCACCTACTGCTGGCCCTGGACCCAATCACTCCACACTGTCAGCAGTACAATCTGGGCTGGGACTGGCACTGTCATTGTGTGGGAAGAGCGGCAGCAGCGGCAGCTGGAGCTGAGCGGCCAGCAGACAGGGGACCATGGGCCATGGCAGGAGGGGCCGGGCGGGAGCATAGAGGATGGGCAGAGACCCACCCTTGTGCCCAGAGCAGCCTCACGCCCACAGTTCCTTTCAAGGTGCACCAAGTCGTGTACAGGACTCCTACTATTAAATAAATACATTTTCAATATAAAAAATGAAATGTTTTAATAAACAATGCCTTTAGAATTATTCAAAGTGTGTATACATTTTTTGGAATACCTTATGTATAAGCCCTGGAATGTTTATAGTTGTCTCTTTTTTTTCTTTAATCCTTACCTGAGGACATACTTCTATCAATTTTAGAGAGATAGGAAGGGAGAGAGAGAAACATCTATGTGAGACTGTAACATAGATCGATTGCCTCCCTACATGTCCTCTTCCATTAGTGTGAAAACTAAGCTTCTCCCTTTACCCATGGAATTCAGGAATTTTTCCAGGATATGTGTATGTATTTATCTTTTTTACTGTGTTGTCTGCATGTCAATAAGCTTAACACCTGCCAAGCTTGATAAAGTAAAAAAAAGGAGACAACAAAATATACATTTATACATTAGAAATGAAAAGGAAAACATAACCATAGAAACAGAATTAACTCAAAGACTTATCATGGAATCGTAATGTTTTTTAGACACTTAACTGGGCAAGTATTTTTATCATCTCTGGCTATTTAGCATCTGTAGGTTTGTGTAGGTTTTGACAAGACTTGCTAAATCATAACTTCTATTTAATACTAGGGTTCCTCGGGGTGATCTGCAGGGATTGGAGCCCCAGCTCACACCCCCAGCCTTGCAGCCCTGCAGCCCCACCTGGCACCCCACCATGGCCTGGTGCCACCACCTCACCTGCTTCACCATCTCACCTGAGGGGCAATCAATCAGGGCCAGGCCCCCTGCCTAGCTTTATCAGCACCTGGGAGTGGGTGGTGGCTGAGGGCTTCCCTCCCCCCCCACCCCCCCTGCCACCGCCTCTGGTCACCATCTGTGGGGCCATTAGCAGGGCAATTAGGCCCCTGCTCGCACCCACCTTAGCCTAGCGCCATCTGCTCACCTGCTCCACCATCCCGCCATGGTCCTGTTCTCATCAGGGCCCATCAGAGCCCCCAGCGCCTCCACTGCCGCCCACTGCCAGTGATGCGTCGCTGACGCCTGCCATGTTCTGTGCCACCCCCTAGTGGTCAGCGCATGGCATAGTGAGCAGTCGAACTCCTGATCAAACAATTTGCATACCGTGTTTCCCTGAAAATAAGACATCCTCCCAAAATAAGACCAGCCCATGGAAAGATAAGACATCCCCTGAAAATAAGACCTAGCACAACTTTGGGAGAAAAAATTAATATGAGTGTCTTATTTTCAGGGAAACAGGGTATTAGGCTTTTATTATATAGGATAGGCTGTTTTTTGAAAAAGAGTGTCATATGTAGAAACGGGAAACATATCCACTCCTATAGCTAATCTAACATGAGCAACTTTCCCTACCAGAAATGACATTAACTTCTTCCAGAATTCAAATTCATAGAGATAGAAAGTAGAATAGAGGTTTTACTGTACCAAGTACTATTCATCACACTATTGTCTGTTCATGGACTATGTATATCCTTATAATAAAGAAGTAATATGCAAATTGACCCTCACACCATCACAAAATGGCTGTACCCACAGTGAAGGCAGAGTTCCTGTAACACAAGATGGCTGCGCCCACAATGGTTCCCATAATGAGTGATCAGCAGGGACCTGAGGCTGTGTGACGCCAAGCTGGGATGGGGGACCTGAGGCTGCACCCCCCACCCAGCGGGGCTTGACTGGGGACCTCCGGCCATGCCCCCAACCCAGCTCCAGGCCAAGGGACCTGAGGCTGTGCCCCCTGCCCATCAGGGCTTGACGGGGGTGGGACCGGCTGGGTCTGGATCTTGCCCAATGGGGGTGGGGCTGGCCCAGTCTAAGTGTCGTGTGATTTTGAGGTGCATGCAGGTGGGTGGGGACTTTACTCTGGGTCCCATGGTGTGCCCCAGACTCTGACAGGAAGAAGGTTTTCATATACATTTTACTTTCTTTCATCTCTGACACTTCTATTATAAAGGGCAAATAGCAATATTAAAATATTTCCTCTAATTAATTCCCTTTTAATGTGCATGAATTTCATGCACCAGGCCACTAGTGTCTGATACAGGCCCAGATCTGTCTCCTTAGAATAAGAGATTGTCTCTGCAGCAAAAGTGTAAATGTTCTTCTATGACATCCACTGTTGTCTGAAAGAGAGCATTTTTTTTTCTTTTTTTTTAATTGACTGGGGACCTCCGGCCATGCCCCCAACCCAGCTCCAGGCCACTAGTATTTTATTGATTTTTTCACAGAGGGGAAGAGAGAGGGATAGAGAGCTAGAAACATCGATGAGGGAGAATCATCGACCAGCTGCCTCTTGCACACTCCTATTGGGGATGTGCCTGCAACCAAGGCACATGCCCCTGACCGGAATCGAACCTGGGACCCTTCAGTCCGCAGGCCAACGCTCCATCCACTGAGCCAAACCAGTGCCGGCTCTTTTTTTTTTAAATCAATCTTTATTCATATTATTACACAGGTTCCTCATTTCTCCCCCCCTCCATCAGGTTCCCACCCCACCCTCCGCCCCCTCCCCACCCCACATTGTCCTCATCCATAGGTGCACAGTTTATGTTCAGTAAGAGAGCATTCTTATATTGGAGGTCTCTGTCTCCTTGCATTCTCCTGTGCCATAGCGCCCTCTACTGGAGCCATGACATTGACCCATTTGCTGAAGGAACACTTCCTGTTGGTTGGTCTGGGAGGGTGTTAGCATATACTCTGTGCCAGGCATTGCTCTGGGCAGCCATGAATAACAATCTCAGACCTCATGGGGTTTCCAATAAAAATATGAATAAATGGAATAATATCAGGGATTGACAAGTGTTCAAAAGACAAGAAAATAATAATGTAGTGTAGAGTAGTATCACAGGGTAGTTGAAGAAGACCTCTCTGAGGAAGGCACTCGTGAGTTGAATCTTGAATGATGAGAAAAAAGGAAGAAAAGTCAATCAGAAGGAATAGCACAAGCAGGAGCTTACCATTTCTGGGAGATGTGTTCCATTGAGACTTTCGGGGTTCTTTGAGTGAAATTCAAAATTGGCCCATGTATATGGAGGGCAGGAAAAGACCAAGGACAGAGGCAGACTGTTACAGACTGGGAAATGGCAGGTATAATAAGCAAGGGAACTTTCATATTAGGCTTGTTTGGGGTGCCTGGTTATGTAAGATAATTGCGTGGGGTGAAATTGAGGACAACCTTGACTACCTAAGGTATTGTATTTGCTCCTGGAGCAACTCACTGCTGTTCCATCCTTAACACAGGCTGCTTCTGAGTCAAAGTATTAATAGTGGAGTGACCATAAAGGTGCATGTGGCCCACCTAGTCTAGATACTTTTTACATTTGTTTTAAGCCTTACCATCTGAAATTTTGGACAAACTGAGTTGGATTCTCATAGGATAGCTAGCTGGACACAAGTCTACATCAAGGGCCATCATAGGAAATAGCTGTAGTAAAATTCATTTCCCCCCTAGCTTTGAGATATACTGGACAAATCATGTAATGTAAGTTTAAGGTATACAAAATAATTATATATACTAGTGGCCCAATGCATGAAATTCGTGCACATTAAAAGGGAATCAATTAGAGGAAATATTTTAATATTGCTGTTTGTCCTTTATAATAGAAGTGTCAGAGATGAAAGAAAATTAGTAAACTATATATGAAAATCTTCCTTCTGTCAGATTCTGGGACGCACTGCGGAGTCAAGTCCCCACCCACCCATACATGCCTCAAAATCAGGCCAGACCCAGCTGGCCCCACCCCATTGGGCAAGATCCAGACCTAGCCAGCCCCACACTCGTCAAGGCCTTCCCGGCAGAGGGTACAGCCTCAGGTCCCCTGTCCTGGAACCAGGTGGGGGGCACAGCCTCAGGTCCCCGACAAGCCCTGCTGGGTTGGGGGCATGGCCTGAGGTCCCCTGGCCCAGCACCAGGATGGGGCAGCGCCTTGAAATCCCCAGTCAAACCCCACTGGGCAGAGGACACAGCCTCAGGTCCTCTGCCCTGGCCCAGTGTCACACAGCCTCAGGTCCCTGCTTATCGCTTGTTTCATGAACCTCGCCTCAACTGTGGGTGCAGCCATTTTGTTTTATAGGAACCCTGCCTCCTCTGTGGGCGCAGCCATCTTGTAATGGTGTGAGGGTTGATTTGCATATTGCCTCTATTATATATGATGATTAACACAGTAAGGTTAACACATCTATCACCTCACATAATTACGTTTTTATGTGTGTGTGGTGAGAATATTTAAGGTCTATTCTCTTAGCAACTTGTAAGTCTACAGCACAGTATTATTAACTATAGTCACCATGTTCTATATTTGACCCCCAGATCTTATTCATTCTTATTATATTCTTCATAAGAATATTATTCTTAAAAAATTATTTATTATCCCACTGGAGGGATGCAATGGTGGGCTTTACCATTCACCATGGAGCATACGCTTTGTGAGAACCTAAACAAGACATTTGACTCAGAAAAAGTTCTGTTTCTCTTGAACTAATAAATGTGTAATCACGTTCCCTCTTTGCTTTCACCACTTAGGTAGCTAGCCCTACATTTGCAGCCTATTTCTAACAGCCATACAGGACCACTAGAGACAATCAGCATATGGGTTAAAACTTTGGGCTTTGGAGTATTTCTCCTTTGCAATAGCAGTTATAACAGATGTGAAAATAAATATACTTGACTCTAATATGATTATACATAAGATCATGGATGCATTTCAGAAGTTAGATATTGCTACTATAATCAAATGATTTCATGTTGACTTTTCTATCATGATTCCTCCCATCAGGCACTAAACATTGAACGATTATACTTTATGTCTGTAACGATATAGATGATGAAATTTCCCCTCAAACTCATTACAGCAGATAACTATCGGGTCTAGTAATAATTAATGTCGTTTTTAACATTCGTTTAAAATCTTGCTCGGCGTTGACTTGTATTGACATAACCTTCAAACACGTGGTATCTACAGAACGTGTGAAGTGCAATTAACAAGTTTTGCTTGAAAAAGTTTGTGTTTGGTTTGGTTTTTTTTTTTTTTTTTTTTTTATATTTCTTTTTTTTTTTTTTAATCAATCTTTATTGTTCATATTATTACAAAGGTTCCTCATTTCTTCCCCCTCCACCAGGTTCCCACCCCACCCTCTGCCCCCTCCCCATCCCCCATTGTCCTCATCCATAGGTGCACAGTTTATGTTCAGTCTCTTCCTCCCTCCCTTTCCCCGATAGTAAATCCCTTTTCAGATAGTAAATCTGTTACTTAGCATTTTCTCATATCAATAATACCTCCACATGCCCAATGATACACTTCACACAAAAGACATTTTCAAATAGGTCAACCAGCCTCATCCAGGCCCCACCCAAGGCACTCACAGATCAACACCCCAGCGCTATACTAACTCAACACATCCAGATCTAAGCCTTCATCACTTGATTCAGCAGACCCTCAAGTTCCCGCAAAAGTTTCCAGCCATGTCTGAGAGGCAGCCGTGGGCAGGTACAGGCGAGGAGCGAGCTGTTTCGGGCCTGGCTGCTCCGGGCCTGGCCTCTGTTGCTCTGGTTCGTTCCACAACCAGCTGCTCTGGGTCTGGTCACTGCCGCTCCCAACCTAGTTGCTCTGGACTTGGCTGTTGCTGCTACAGGCCTGGCCGCACCCGACCCGGCTGCTCTGGGACCGGTTGCTCCGGTCCCGGCCGCTCCGGGCCTGGCCACTCCCAGCCTGTCAGCCGCTGCTCCGGGCCTGGCCGCTCCCAGCCTGGCAGCCGCTGCTCCGGGCCTGGCCACACCCGACCCGGCTGCTCCGGGCCTGGCCGCTCCCAGCCTGGCAGCTGCTGCTCCGGGCCTGGCCGCTCCCAGCCTGGCAGCCGCTGCTCCGGGCCTGGCCGCACCAGACCCGGCTGCTCCGGGCCTGGCCGCTCCCAGCCTGGCAGCCGCTTCTCCGGGCCTGGCCACTCCCAGCCTGGCAGCCACTGCTCCAGGCCTGGCCGCACCAGACCCGGCTGCTCCGGGCCTGGCCGCTCCCAGCCTGGCAGCCGCTGCTCCAGGCCTGGCCGCTCCCAGCCTGGCAGCCACTGCTCCTGGCCTGGCCGCACCAGACCCGGCTGCTCCGGGCCTGGCCGCTCCCAGCCTGGCAGCCGCTGCTCCTGGCCTGGCCGCACCAGACCCGGCTGCTCCGGACCTGGCCGCTCCCAGCCTGGCAGTCGCTGCTCCGGGCCTGGTCGCACCAGACCCGGCTGCTCCGGGCCTGGCCGCTCCCAGCCTGGCAGCTGTTGCTCTGGGCCTGGCCACTCCCAGCCTGGCAGCCGCTGCTCCGGGCCTGGCCACACCAGACCCGGCTGCTCCGGACCTGGCTGCTCCCAGCCTGGCAGCTGCTGCTCCAGGCCTGGCCGCTCCTAGCCTGGCAGCCGCTGTTCCAGGCCTGGCCACACCAGACCCAGCTGCTCCGGGCCTGGCCGCTCCCAGCCTGGCCGCCACTGCTCCGGGCCTGGCCGCACCCGACCCGGCTGCTCCGAGCCTGGCCGCTCCCAGCCTGGATGCTCCGTGCTTGGCTACTGCTGTTCTGGGCCTGGCTCCTCCCAACCCAGCTACTCTGGGCTGGGCTTCTCCGGGCCCAGCCACTCCGTGTCTGGGTGTTCCTGGACTGGCCACCCTGGGCTTGGCCGCCTCTGCCTCAGGCCTGGCTGCCACTGCCCCAGGTCTGGCTGCTCCAGTGCTGGCCGTTGATGCTCTTGTTCTGGCTGCTGCTGCTCTGGGGCCTGGCCACTGCTGCTCCGGGCCCAGCTGCCACTGCCTTGTGCCTGGCCACTCTAGGCCTGGTCGCCGCTGTTCCAACATTCTGTCCCTTTTTTCTCTCTTTTTTTTTTCTTTTTTAAAAAAAAAACAAAATGCATTTATGTTGCAATGTTGGCTGGTGCGTTGAGTTCTGACTTAGTCTTTGATTTTTCAAGATCTTCTTTGTATTCTTTCTTAAGTAATTTTACTATCATTTGCTCTCACTTGATTTCTTCACATTGAGAACTTCTTTGGTTTCTTCCTCCTTGTCCTGGGAGGTCAGCAGGTTGGCCTGTGGCACCCCTTTGTTCTCCGCGGGCTCCCGCGCTGCTCCAGCCTGTTGCTGGGGTCGGCGCCGCCCAGGAAGCAGCCCCCATCCTTGGCTCCGTTGCCGGCGGTCAGCAGTTGAAGGCTCAGGGGCACCCCCCCCACTGGGGGCCCCGTCGCCCGGCTCCTTGCTGCGCCCGGCTGGCTGGTGTCCGGCAGGGGCTCCTGCTCCTCGTGGCGTTCCTCCAGTCTGGAGCTTTCTTTCTCCCTCCCACTAGGGGAGTCCAGGATCAGAGTCAACAGACTGTCCTCTGCGCACAGTGTGCG
The DNA here is from genome assembly GCF_964339955.1 of Pipistrellus hanaki. Classification (NCBI taxonomy): domain Eukaryota; kingdom Metazoa; phylum Chordata; class Mammalia; order Chiroptera; family Vespertilionidae; genus Pipistrellus; species Pipistrellus hanaki. The sequence goes on from NC_140518.1 coordinate 48,619,881, forward strand.
CGACTCCGGGGGCTCGGCCTTTCGCCGCACTCCCAGGACTCCACCTCACAGCTCCGTCTCCCCCTGCCCGAGCCTGGGTCCCCAGGGACTGGCCCAGACCTGGAGTTCGGGGCGGTCTGGACTGAGGCTCAGAGCTGCCGCCGGAGGCTTTGTTTCTTCCGGCTAGGGTAATCCAGCATCAGAGTCAACATTCAGTCCTCTGCGCGCCATGTGCGCGCGACTCCGGGCGCCCCGCATTTCGCCGTCCCCCGGGATTGTCTCCCCCTGCCGGAGCCTGGGTCCCCAGGGTCTGGCACATAACTTGGGGCTCAGCGCTGCCGGTTCGGGGGTTCAGCCCAGGCTGGGGGTTCTATTTCCTTCCTGCTAGGGAACGCCGGGCAGCACCCAGCCCTCTCCTCCTCTCCGGCTGCGACCTCTCCGCGCGCGCGTGCGTGCGAGCGCGCAGCATGTCTCCGTACCTTAGGCTTTTTTTCAGCTCCTCTGATTTTCCTTCTGGTTTTCTCCCTCCTTCCTATTGTAGAGTTTTCAGTCAGTCGACTACCTGTAGCTCTGGGCAATGTCCACTCTACATTTTAGTTGTATTCCCTTGAAATTGTTGTGAGCTGCTGCGGCTAGGTGTATACCCGAGCAGCCATCTTGGATCCTCCCACCAATAATCTGGTTTGGTTTTTGTCGCAAAACTAGGGCTAAGAAGATGGCGGATGAAGAGTATATTCGGCACTGCATGCTTTACGAGTTCCAATTAGGAAGAAAAGCAAGTGAGGCTGCAAAAAACATCTGTAGTGCTCTTGGTCAAGATGCAGTTAGCGCCAGAAAATGCCAGCGTTGGTTTGAGAAATTTCGCGAGGGAAATTTTTCGTTAGATGACAAGAGTGGTCGAGGCCGTGTGTCCAATTTTGATCAAGAAGCTCTTCAAGCTCTTTTGGTGCAAAATCCTCAAATTACCCAACAAGAGCTTGCGACAACTTTAAATTGTTCACAAAAAACAATTTCCAATCAATTGCGTGCACTTGGCAAAGTCCAAAAGTTTGGAAAATGGGTTCCTCATGAGTTGACCGACAACAACCATAATCAAAGAGTCACAATTTGCAGTTCGCTCCTCTCTCGTCAAAACCGTTTGCCATTTTTAGAGCAAATTGTTACCGGAGATGAAGAATGGGTGCTGTCTGTTAACTTGAAAAGGCGGCCTCAATGGCTGGACAAAAATGAGGCTCCGCAGCCCACGCTAAAACCTGACTTGCATGCGAAAAAAGTGATGTTGTGTGTTTGGTGGAATTTTAAAGGAATTCTTCATTATGAACTTTTACCATCTAACCAAACCATTACAAGTGCAGTGTATAGTGCCCAATTGGAAAGGTTAGCCCAAGCTTTAAGAGAAAAAGAACCCGCGCTGATTAATCGGAAGGGCGTAATTCTTCACCACGATAACGCACGACCGCATACTGCAAGAATCACTGCTGAAAAACTGTGCCAGTTGGAATGGGAAGTTCTCCCTCAACCTGCATATTCTCCTGATATTGCCCCTTCTGATTACCATTTGTTTCATTCTTTGCAAAACTTTCTTCTTGGAAAAAAATTTAATAATGAAGAATGCCTCAAAAATGCATTGACCGAATTTTTTGCATCAAAATCACAAGAATTTTACAACAGAGGGATTAAAATGCTTCCTGAGCGTTGGGCACAAGTAGTAGAAAACAACGGCAACTATATTGTTGATTAAATTTTGTTGTATTGTTTAAATAAATTCGATTTTAAAAAGTATTAGAAAACGACATTAATTATTACTAGACCTAATAATTTTAAACCTTGGTTGTTTTTTACTGCCCTGGGAATTGAGAGAAAACTTGTTTACATGTAAACTTGCCCTTAGGCTATCAAAAGGTGTAGCCATTCAAGTGTAAATGGACACATTGTTTAAACATAGCTGCTGGTTGGAATTGGATTACCTGTTCTGGGTGGGAAGGGCTTGTCATTCCCTTTCTCCATTAAAATTAAGGTGTTAGCTTTAAAACCTCTTTTTGGCAAGAGACCTTAAACTTTCAGAACTTAAAATTTTTCAGATAGTAAATCAGTTACTTAGCATTTTCTCAAATCAATAATACCTCCACATGCCCAAGGATACACTTCACACAAAAGACATTTCCAAATAGATCAACCAACCTCATCCAGGCCCCACACAAGGCACTCACAGATCCACACCCCAGCGCTATACTAACTCAACACATCCAGATCTAAGCCTTCCTCATTTGATTCAGCAGACCCTCAAGTTCCCACAAAAGTTTCCAGCCATGTCTGAGAGGCAGCCTTGGGGCAGAGGCAGGCGAGGAGCAAGCTGTTCCGGGCCTGGCTGCTCCGGGCCTGGACTCTGTTGCTCTGGTCCGTTCCACAACCAGCTGCTCCGGGTCTGGCCACTGTCGCTCCCAACCTGGCTGCTCAGGGTGTGACTACTGCTGCTCTGGGCCTGGCCGCACCCTACCCGGCTGCTCTGGGCCCGGCTTCTCTGGGCCCAGCCACTCCGGGTCTGGGTGTTCCTGGACTGGCCACCCTGGGCTTGGCCGCCTCCGCCTCAGGCCTGGAAGCCACTGCCCCAGGTCTGACTGCTCCAGGCCTGGCTGTTGCTGCTCTGGTTCTGGCTGCTGCTGCTCTGGGGCCTGGCTGTTGCGGCTCCAGGCCCAGCTGCCACTGCCTTGTGCCTGGCCACTCTAGGCCTGGCCACCGCCGTTCCAACATTCTGTCCTTTTTTTTTTTAAAACGCATTTATGTTGCAATGTTGGCTGCTGAGTTGAGTTCTGACTTAGTCTTCGATTTTTCAAGATCTTCTTTATATTCTTTCTTAAGTAATTTTACTATCTTTTGCTCTCACTTGATTTCTTCACATTGAAAACTTCTTCGGTTTCTTCCTCCTTGTCCTGGGAGCTCAGCAGGTTGGCCTGCGGCACCCCTTTGTTCTCCGCGGGCTCCCGCGCTGCTCCAGCCTGTTGCCAGGGTCGGCGCCGCCCAGGAAGCAGCCCCCGTCCTTGGCTCCGTGGCCTGCGCTCAGCGGTCGAAGGCCCAGGGGCACCCCCCTCTGGGGGCCCTGTCACCCGGTTCCTTGCTGGCGCCCGGCTGGCCGGTGTCCGGCAGGGGCTCCTGCTACTCGTCGCGTTCCTCCAATCTGGAGCTTTTTTTTCTCCTTCCCGCTAGGGGCGTCTAGCATCAGAGTCAACAGACTGTCCTCTGCGTGCAATGTGCGCGACTCCGGGGGCTCGCCTCTCGCCGCTCTCCCAGGACTCCACCTCACAGCCCCGTCTCTCTCTGCTTGAGCCTGGGTCCCTAGGGATTGGCCTAGACCTGGGGTTCAGCAGTCGGGAGTGGGGCTCAGCACCGCTGGAGATTTTGTTTCTTCCCGCCAGGGCAATACAGCATCAGAGTCAACATTCCGTCCTCTGCGCACAATGGCAATGTGCGTGACTCCGGGGGCTCCGCTTTTCACCGCTCCCCTGAGATTCCGCCTCACAGCCCCGTCTCCCCCTGCCCTAGCCTGGGTCCCCAGGGTCTGGCCCATAACTGGGGCTCCGAGCTGCCAGTTCTGGGGTTCAGCCCAGGCCGAGGTTTTTATTTCCTTCCTGCTAGAGAACGCCAGGCAGGCACCCAGCCCTCTCTCCTCTCCGGCTGCGACCTCTCCGCGCGAGCGTGCGTGCGCGCAGCATGTCTCTGTACCTTAGGATTTTTCAGCTCCTCTGATTTTCCTTCTGGTTTTCTCTTTCCTTCTTGTTGTAGAATTTTCAGTCAGTCGACTACCTGTAGCTCTGGGCAATGTCCACTCTACATTTTAGTTGTATTCCATTGAAATTGTTGTGTGCTGCTGCGGTTAAGTGTCTACCTGAGCAGCCATCTTGGATCCTCCTCCTAATTTAACTTTTTAATAGCTTTATTGAGGCATGAATTATGCACAATAAGTTGCACATTTTAAAGTATATAAATTGATGTTTTAATATATCACAAAAATCCAAGATAATTTCCCTCACCTCCCAAAGTTTCTCCTGCCTTTTATAATCCATCGCATCTTACTACTTCTTAGCAATTCCTGATATAGGTCAGGTAAATATTTGATGAGCATGAAAATATCTCACTACATTTAAGTCAGTTGTCTTGGGTATTTTTTGAGAGAGAGAGAGAGAGAGAGAGAGAGAGAGAGAGAGAGAGAGAGGGAGAGAGAGAGGAAGAGAAGAGAAGAGGAGAAACATCAACTTGTTCTACCTATTTATGAACTCATTGGTTGATTCTTGTATGTAACCTGACCGGGGGTTAAATCCACAATCTTGATGTATCAGGATGCTGCTGCAATCAACTGAGCTATCTGGACAGGACCTTGGGTATTTTTTTGAAACAAGGACCAAATACCACTAAGCAATGCTCTGTTTTTATTTAATTTTTTATCAGGTCTTCCGTTTTCTTTAGGGATACTGGGTTTTGTGGTCACATAAAGATTGTCATCTTATCCTACTTGGACAACTGCCACCATCTCTGGAGAATTAGTCTCTAATCTTGTCCACCTTCTATTCACCTGCTATGATGTCATCAAGTTATCATTCTACGATAGAAATCTAGTCATGACATTCCTATGTCAAATATCTACAGGAACAATCTAAGGTCCTGAGCAGAGAAGGGCGCATCCTTCATTAGTCATTCATTCTTTCAACAAATATTTACTAAGTGCCGATTACAAACGAGGCTCTGTACAACCTGGCTACGTGTGGAGGTATGGTGATAGACCAGAGAGCTATGGCCTGTGTCTTCATGTCATTTATATTCTAGTGAGGGAGACAAAGAGATAAACAACCTTATAAGTAATACAATTATGAATTGGATAAACATGTAATTGTTGTTATAGAAATAACCAGGGTGCGTTAAGTCCTAGTGCAGTGGTGTATGTCAGAGAAGGTCTTTCTGAGGAGGTGACATTTATGGGAGACAGAAGTGGCCAGAGAATAGGTCTAGGCAAAGGAAACATCAAATGCAAAGATCCAGAAATGGGAAAAACCTTGGATAGACAGTATGGTCGGAACTAGTGAGGTTGCTGAAGAGTTGAGCTCGGCCTACTTCTTCAGCCTTAATTTCCAAACCACAGGCCAACATGCAGCCACCCTAAATCACATACATGCATAGCTACTCACCATTCCTCAACATATCATACCTGCCTGCCTTCCTTCCTTCCTTCCTTCCTTCCTTCCCTTTCTTCTTTCTTTTATGCCTAGGTTGGGGGCTTGAGCCCAGTTGGGGGTGTGCAAGAGGCAGTCAATCAATGATTCTTTCCTCCTTTTCTCTCTGAAATCAATATATATAATTCTTTATTATTTAAAGTACTACATATAGTATTATATATGTCTCCTTTTCCCCCCATTGACCTCTCCCCAACCACCTCCATCCCCCAGCACATGCCTTACTCCCCTAGTGTCTGTGTCCACTGGTTATGCTTATATGCCATACCATGTCTTTCATTTTCCACCTCCTCCTGGATAATCCTTCTCCTCCTTATGACTGGGTTTCTAAATAATATTTTCATTGAAACCTTTGGGTTCCTTTACTATCCTCCTCCTCCAGGCTCTTTCCTTCTCTGTGCCTCCATGGAAACCTATCTATACTTCTTTTTTTATACAGCTAACACTTATTGAGTGTTTTTATCTGCTAAGCATTGTTCTAAACATTTAACCTATATAAACTCCACCTTATGAGGCAGGTTCATTTAATCCTCAAAAACTCTGATGAGCTAGGCATTATTACTATTCTCCACCATATAGGTGAAGAAACTGAGGCACAGAGAAGGAATTCGCTCACAGTTACACAGTGAGTACATAGTAGAGTGAGGATTTCAACCAAGATTGTCCAGTTTGTACTTTAAGTACTAAACCCTTGTTTGTCTTTCAATATTGGTAATAGTAACTAATAACTAACATTTATTGAGTACTCCCTACATGCCAGGCTTTCTTCTTAACTCTTAACATGAATTAACTCTGAATCCTCCAACAATTCTTTGAGGTATATATCCTGAGATCTCACAACCACCCGCTTGTTGGTACTAAGACCATGACTCTGTTGAGTGGAGTCCATGTCCTGTCCCAGTACAGCAATCCCAATGCCTCTCATTCCCAGAAGTTGCTCAACAAATGTCTGCTGAATGAATGAATGAATGAATGAATGAGCCAGCAGACCTAGTATCTTTCTCTTGGCTCAGGATTCAGACTTCAAGAGTATACAGTGCTCAAGAATAATTGCTTGGAGAAAATGATGATAATGAATTATAAACCTATTGTAGTAAATACATACTGAGAACTGATGAATATAAAATTTGACTTTAATATGCATATTCTCTACATTTCAAATGTATCAGAGATTGTATTATGTATTAGAAAATGTACCATATTTTTCGGACCATAAGACGCACTTTTTTCCCCCCGGAAGTGGGGGGAAAAAGTCCCTGCGTCTTATGGTCCAAATATAGCCTACACATATACTGTAAAAAAAAAGTTTTTTTACTTGCCCGGCTCTGTGTGGTCTCTGTGTGCTTGCCCGGCTCTAAAATGGTTCTAAATGCTGTTGTTTACTTTACAGGGTTGATTACATATGTTTATGACTGTGATGTTGGGTTTTAATGCACATAAAATATTTTAGGACACTATTTGTTTCAGAATCTTTTTTTTCATTTCCCTTCTCTAAAAACTGGTGCGTCTTATGGTCCGGTGCGTCTTATGGTCCGAAAAATAAGGGTACTTGCCAACTCCTCTGACAGCAAAATAGGGGCAAAGAGCTGATTTCAAGACAGCTCTCATAATAAATCTAATGTTTAAGCGTGACACAGCCAACAAAAATAACACGTTGGCTTATGAAACCATCTACACCTTTTGGCTATTCTGTTCCTACATTTGACAGCAAATATTAGACACAAGAAATAAAAATTTAAAGTGTCATTTAGCCCAGCCAGTGTGGCTCAATGGTTGAACATCAACCTATGAACCAAGAGGTCACAGTACGATTCCTGGTCAGGGCACATGCCCCAGGGTTGTAGGCTTAATCCCTAGTGGGGGGCATGCAGGAGGCAGCCAATCAAGGATCTCATCATTGATGTTTCTATCTCTCTCTCCCTCTCCTTTCCTCTCTGAAATCGACTTTAAAAAATATTTAAAGTATCATTATCCCAAAGTAAGTTCAATCAGAAAAAGAAGAACTCCTTTAAGTCTAAGGGAATGGTACAAAATTAATTTATCCAAGCAAATAATAGCTACTATTGCCTTGTTAGGTCTGGATACCTAACACAATTTTCTAACAAGTTGGGAAATTAATACAGCAAGCCTCATTTTCTTAGTCCATTGACTAGGATTGAGAATTCCTTAGAAATGTGATGGAAAAAGAAAATATGAGTTTTTTCAAATGCCAACTCTAATATATTTTTTTTAATTGATTTTTCACAGAGAGGAAGAGAGAGGGATAGAGAGTTAGAAACATCGATGAGAGAGAATCATCGATCAGCTGCCTCTTGCACACCCCCTACTGGGGATGCGCCCGCAACCAAGGTACATGCCCTTGACCAGAATCGAACCCGGGACCTTTCAGTCCCCAGGCCGACGCTCTATTCACTGAGCCAAACCGGTCCCGGTTCAAATGCCAACTCTAAAGGGGACGAAGCAAAAAGGCAAAAAACAAGGTATGGAAATGTCATTTGCTCAACATTTACTAAATACCAAGTTATTTACCTTGATTTTAAGACTTGATTTGACAAACTAGGATGACACCTGATCCACATTTTTTTCTTTACAGACAGAGAAATTACAGGTTAAAAATGTTAAGTAAAACAGACACAGTCATAGGGCTGATTTAAAACCACGTCAGGAATCTGATACAGTTGTATTTCATTCCAAGTTTCATACTCTTTTTGCTGTAACATATTGCCTTAGGTTCCTAAAGGATTATTGATGAATTTTACATAACTGACACATTTGACACTCAGCCAATTTGTTTGTAGGAGCAAACCCAACATTTATTCCTATCTCATTAACAGTTACAAGTCATATTGCACTGCCTCTGACAATTTTTCCCAAGAGGCTCCTTAGCTCTTCATTCCAAAGGAATTCTGATGGCCAACTCTACAGGACTATCAGACCTGCCTCAATAAGAGTCTCTACCCTTGCCAAAACTAGTTTGGCTCAGTGGTAGAGCGTCGGTCTGCGGACTGAAAGGTCCCAGGTTCGATTCCGGTCGGGGGCATGTACGTTGGTTGCGGGCACATCCCCGGTAGGGGGTGTGCAAGAGGCAGCTGGTCGATGTTTCTCTCTCATCTTCTCATCAATGTTTCTAGCTCTCTCTCTTCCTCTCTGTAAAAAATCAATAAAATATATTAAAAAAAAAAAAAAAAAAGTCTCTACCCTTACAGTCAAATCCCATTTGAAAACAAATAGGCTCATATTAATAAAGTAAACTGAAGTGGACTTTGTAAATCATTTCATTTAAGAAATCTTTCCATTAGATTTTCAAAATTTTTTAAGTCTGTTAAGACTAAGTGCTGCTGGCTTGGCCAGCATGACTCAGTGGCTGAGCAACAATCTATGAACCAGAAGGTCATGGTTGGATTCACAGTGGGGGCATGCACATGCCATGGGGTTGCTGGTTCAATCCCCAGGGTGGGTGCAGGAGGCAGCCAATCGATGGTTCTCTCTCCTCATTGATGTCTCTAGATCTCTCTCTTCCCCTCCCCCTCTTTCCCTTCCTCTCTGAAATCAGCCGGGAAGGGGGTGGGGGGAGAGGAAGAAAGATAGTTCTAGTCAGTTTGGATCAGTGGATAGAGGTCGGCCTGTGAACCAAAGGTTCCAGGTTTGATTTCAGTCAAGGGCATGCACTTGGTTGCAGGCTCTTCCCAGGCCTAGGCCCAGGCCCTGGTCAGGCTGACGCAGGAGGCAACTAATGGATGTGTTCTCTCACATCAGTGTTCCTTTCTGTCTTTCCCTCTCTCTTCTAATCTTCCTAAAAATCAATGGAAAAATATCCTCCAGTGAGGATTTAAAAAAATAAATAAATAAAAGACTAAGTACTGCTGAAGATATAGAACTGTGGGAATTCTACATTGCTGGTGGGATTGAAGTTATTACTCATTTTGGAAAGCAATTTGGCAAAATTTAGTCAAGATTCAGGTACATCTCACAATTCTATTCCTTTCCTAGATACATTCTTTTTTTCCTTTTTTAATATATTTTTGGGGTGACATTGGTTAATAAGATCACATAGGCTTCAAGTATGGGTTTCTATGTTACAAGATCTGTATATTGCACTGTGTGCCCACCATTCCCTAGATACATTCTTATACGTGTATAAAAGCATCATATTAATGCTTTTATTGTTGGTGGGAAGGTAAACTGCTATGAAAACAGTATGGTGGTTCCTCAAAAGAAATAAAAAATAGAATTACCATATGATCAATCAATTCCCTTTCTGGGTATATCCAAAAGGTTTGAAAGCAGTGCCTCTAACTTATAGTTGTACACTTGTGTTCATAGCATTATTATTCACCATAGCCAAAGATATAATCAACCCAAAAGCCATCGCAAATGAATGACTAAACAAAATGTTGTATGTATATACAATGAATATTGTTTAACTTGTAAAATGAATATTTTTTTAAAATATATTTTATTGATTTTTTTACAGAGAGGAAGGGAGAGGGATAAAGAGCCAGAAACATTGATGAGAGAGAACCATTGACCAGCTGCCTCCTGCATGCCCCCACTGGGGATGTGCCCACAACCAAGGTACATGCCCTTGACCGGAATCGAACCTGGGACCCTTCAGTCCGCAAACCGACGCTCTATCCACTGAGCCAAACCGGTTTCGGCTGAATATTGTTTAAGTTGTAAAACTGTAGACTGAAGGGTCCTGGGTTCATTTTGTTCAAGGACACATGCCCGGGTTGGGGCCTTGGTAATCAGTAGGGCCATGCAGGAGGCAGCTGATCAATAATTCTCTTATATTTGATGTTTCTATCTCTCTCTCCTTACTTTTAATTAAATCAATAAAAATATTTTTTTAAATAAATGAAAGGAAGGAACTTCTGATAGATGCTACCACATGGATGAACCTTTAGGACATTGTGCTAAGTAAAAGAAGCCAGTGACAAAAGGACAAATACTGTATTATTTCATTTATATATCATTATTTCATCCCCTTGGGGGATGTTGGACTGCCAGTCAAGGGATCCCACCGGTGCACAAATCCATGCACCAGGCCTCTAGTATGCATATAAAATCTCTTTCCCCCTGCATCCCCTCTCCCGTTCTCGCTGAGATTCATCAGTCTGTGCATTGAATATCTGCCTCTTGGTGGTCAATGCATATCATAGCTACCGGTCAAACGGTTGCTTAGGCTTTTATATATATAGATATTTAAAGTAGTCAAATTCATGGTAGAGTGATGGTTGCCAGGGCCTAAGGGGAAGACGAGAATGTGTAATGGGTACAGAATTTCAGTTTTGCAAGATGAAAAGAGTTCTAAAGAATAAACCAACTATGGTACATTCATACTATGGGATGCTACTCAGCAACAAAAAGGAGTGAAAATCTATGCAATAACTTGAATAAATATCAACAAAATTATGCTGAGTGAAAAAAGCTAACGTCAAAAAGTTACATATTGTATAGTTCCATTTTTATAACATTTCCAAAATGGCAAAATTATAAAGATGCTAAAGAGATTAGTGGTTGCCTTGAAGGAAAGCGATGGGAGAAGCTTATAAACATAAAGAGAGAGGATAGCCCTGGTTTGTGTGGCTCAGTTGGTTGGAGTGTTGTCCCATGCACAGAAGGGTCTCATCTTCTATTCCAGATCAGAGCACATACCCAGATTGCAGGTTCAATCCCTGGTTGGGGGCATAAGGGAGGCAGCAGATGGATATTTCTCTCTCTCTCTCCTTGTCCCTTCTTCTCTATAGAATCAATTAAAAAAAAAAAAAAAGAGGTAGCACAAGGGATCCTTGTGTTGATGAAACAACTCTGTGTCTTGATGGTGGTGGTGATTATGTGAATCTACTCATGTGATAAAATTGCATAGAACTACAAACACACTAAAGTGCTTGCAAAATTGTTGAAATCTGAGTAGGTCTGTGAATTACACCAATGCTAATTTTCTGGTTTTGATGTTTTACTACAGCTATATAAGATGTTACCATTGTGGGAAACTGGGTCAAGGGTACAATGAGTCCTCACTGTACTGTTTTTGCTTTCTATGGGTCTATAATCACTTAAAAATAAAAAAATAAATCATTATGATAATACAAATCAAAATAACACCCCACACCAAGCATGTCAAACACACGGCCAGCAGGCTGCATGACTAAAACGAGAGCGTAGCCTAAAATGAGGAATGCAGCCCACCAGCCTCAAGTTTGGCATGCTTGCTCCACACTTGTAAGACAGCCACTGTAAAAACAATAAAAATCAGAAAGTAGACACTGGCCAGGTAGCTCAGTTGGTTAGAATGCCATCCCAATATGCCAAGGTCAGGCCACACACAAGACTCAACCAATAAATGCATAAATAAGTGGAACAACACATTGATGTTCCTCTCACTCTCCCTGCCCCCTTTCTTCTCTCTCTCTCTAAAGTAAATTTTAAAAATTTAATGTTTTAAAAAAAACAGAAATAACAAATGTTGGTGGCAATGTGGAGAATTGAAACACTTTGTGATTGCTGTTTGCTATGTAAAACAGAATGGAGGCTCCTAAAAGACTAAAAATACAATTAATCCCACTTCTGAGTTTATATCCAAAAGAACGGAAAGCAAAATCTTAAAGAGATATTTCACACCCATGTTCATTGCAACATTATTCACAATAGCCAAGAGGTAGAAACAACCCAAATATCCATAGTCAGATGAATAGATAACACACACACACACACACACACACACACACACGCAATATTAGTCCTTAAAAAGAAGGGAATTTTGTCAAATGTATGGATGAACCTTGAAAATACTAGGCTAAGTGAAATAAGCCAATCACAGGAAAAAATAATACTGCATGATTTCACTTATACAAAGTATTTAAAGTACTTAAAATCAGAAAAAATAGAAAGTAGAATGGTGATTATCAGGGGCTGGGGGGAGGGGTAAATGGGGAGTTATGGTTTAATGATATAGAGTTTTAGTTTTACAAGATAAAAAAGTTCCAGGGGTCAGCAATGTGACTATAGCTAACACATACTGAACTGTACACTTAAAACTGGTAAGATGGCCGAAACCGGTTGGCTCAGTGATAGAGCTTCAGTCTGCAGACTGAAAGGTCCTGAGTTCGATTCCGGTTAACGGCATGTACCTTGGTTGCGGGCACATCTCCAGTAGGGGGTGTGCAAGAGGCAGCTGTTTCTAACTCTCTATCCCTCTCTCTTCCTCTGTAAAAATTCAATAAAATATATACTTTTAAAAAATGATTAAGTTTTATATTGTATTTTTTAATACACTAAAAAATGTTTAGGCTGAAGCAAAACAGCAAAATATTAAGCCTTAATAAAGTTGGGTTGTGATTTTAAGGTGTTTGTTATATCTCCAACTTTCATTTACATATGTTTGTAATAGTTCATAATAAAACATTTTTAAGTAGCTACTTTAAATGGACAGATTTCTATAATTTTGAGGCCCAGGGTAATGATGATGCAGAATTTTGCTCTGTGTTCATTTTGGGCATTCAAAATTAAAGTTTCTAATTCACTGGTAATAAATTAGGAGTTAATATCATAATTCTGTTGAGAGAAAGAGACAAATGAGGAAATGACCAACCACAAACTAACTCCATATATTAAATATCAACTGATAATGTAAAGACAACAATTGGGAATTTTAACTAGAACCACATTTTTCTCAGATTTTTATTAAAAAACATCTAGCCAAGGAAAATCATTCAGAATCTCAGAATCGACTCCTTTGTTCCTTTCTAAGGAACTGCCTAGGCAAAAACTGTTTGCCAATTGAGATTAAGTACTGTCTTTTTGCTTTGTTCTTTAGGACCTAAGGCTGTCATAAAGTTGTGTTTCTTTTTCCAGTTGAATAAAAGGGAAATTGCACTTCCCTGAACAAACATTTGAGCACATTGCCAAATATTGTGCAAGATTACCAAATTCCTGATCTTTGGGATTTTGTGTTCTAGTCTTTAATTTGTTAACAAATTACCTTCACAATTTACCACCAGAAATAATATTACTAAAAGCTTCATTTTTTAAACATACAAAAAATTGCTCTTGGACAGCAGATGCCTTCCTTCTGAAAACATTTTTGTTCTGTTGAGGTTACGAAATGACCCACTTTGGCAAAATATTAAACCAGGAAACTGTATGACTAACTTCTGGCAACTGCTAGAACTCCCAGCAATGGCATCATTACCAATCATGAATCTCCAATCTAGAACATTCTAGAATCAACAAGTATGACTCAGGAGAAGCTGCGAGTTGGCGAAACGAGCTGACTCACTGCTGTGTTTACAAAAATGAAAATTCATACTTTGTACAATAAACATGTTACCAACTACCTCCTAGTCCAAAATTATCTTAAATGTTATTTCTGTCTCCTGATTATTAAAATAAGTAGACCTTACCAAGATTTAGTAAATTTAATGTAAAGCTCTCTAGGTGTTAGCTCATATACCTGTCTGTATTGACATCGTTTCTTAATGTTGTGCTTAGAAATGCTGTGATTTAACCACCGTTTCTAAGTGACATCCAGCTAATGGCATTGATGCAAATCTGTAAAGGAGTCTTACCAGGAAGGCCCGTGTAGCGAGGCCGTCCGCCGTGTGTCTGCAGCCCCAGCTCCGGGCTCAGCACCGGCCTCGGGCCTCCGGAGCCGAGCAGCCGCCCCTCGCGGCCGGGCCTCGCCTCTCGGACCGGTGGCCACGCCGGGGGAACACACCGGCCCCCGCCGGCTTAGCCACCGTTAGTGTCACTGGCACAAGCACTTTAATGGTAGACATATTCGTTATTTCTTGTACGAGAATTCCCCGTCTCTTGAGGAGGGCTTCCGGCCCCTAACCTGCCTTTCTTTCCCCCCAGAGTCACAGAAACAGCCAGTAGGGGCCGGGACTGGCAGCTCCTGCGGGAGCCACGCAGCCCGGGGCCTGAAGGCGGGGTCCCGCCGGGGACGCCCTCTGAGGGTCTGACCCACAGGCGCGGTCCCAACGCTTATGAGGAAGGAGCAGACAGAGCCTGACGGGATTCCAGGGCAGGAGGCTCAGGGAAACAAGGCCAAACCGTGTGGGCAATCTGGAGCCATTGTTTTCCCCAGCGCTAGAGGAATGATAAAAACAAACAAGCCCTGACGACAGAATGCAGAGGGAGGGGGAGGGGAAGGAAGGAAAAAGAGCAGTTTTACCCCTAAGCCAGCAGTCTCAAGGCCAAGTGCTTCCCATGAATTCTAGGAAGGCCACAATAAAGTAAATAGAGACCTTGAGAATTAATCTGTACAAAATACCCAGCAGACCGCTCTGAGACCTACAGACAGGGGGTCCATAACAACTCAGACCCCGTCTGTGCCTCAGAAGCCTGATGTACAGGCTCGCTTGATTTGCTTTTTCAATAAAGCTGCATGCTTTCATTGCTTTAATATATTGGCTTTTCACAGCGCAGTCAAGGGCCCTCGCCTGGGGTTTGGTATTCCGAGGCGGGAGCGGAGGACCCCTCCCCCACCTCCACCGGAAACACCCTGCTGGCGCGGAGGCGCGCCTCTGGGGCGCACGCGCATTCAGTCACCTAGCGACGTCGGCTCTGCCTGCCCGGAGCCCAGCAACAGCGGAGCGCCAAGTCTGCAACCAATCACCGCCGGCCTGGTGTTCACCCGCCTCACCAATCAGCGCGGGTGCCGCAAGGAAGTTTCCAGAGCTTTCGAGGACGGTTCTCTCAACTCGAATTCATCCGCCTGATGACTTACCTACTTTTTCCTAAAGGAGGAGAGAAATAGCCTGAAATAGAGAGGATCTTGATTTTTAGGGTCCCTTTTTCAGATTCTGAGGAGTTTGGGGCCTAGCGGAAGGGTGTAACTGCGTCGCGGGAGGTGCGGCCGAGAGAACTATTTTCAGTGGCGCACGGATACGGCGGTTACGTAGGAGTGATAAGTCATCAACAGACGTTGCATAAATTCCAGCTCCGCCTAGCCGGAACTTTCAGAAGCGCCGGGCATTGTCGGGGTTTTGTCGTTGCTGAGGCGGCTCGACGGGATTGGACTTGCGGCATTTTCGCACTCGCTAACCGGTACTGGCCCGTAGCCTTCGAGACCTGGCGGGGCGGGGGCCCGGGTCCGAGGGAGGGCGAACGGGCGGGCGGGGGCGAGGGAACTTGAGTGAGGAAACCGGCCCGGTCTCGGGCTGGGTGGGCCTTGGTGGGGGGAGGGGAGGAGCTGACGCGGCGGCGGCGCGCGCGTCGCCCGGCCTTTCCGGAAGGTGGGCCTTGTTTACGTGAAAGGAGCGGGGGCGGTTGGCGCGCGCGGAGAGGGGCTAACGGACGCTTAACCGATGGCGGTTCCATCGTGTCTGTTTCAGAGGGGGAAGGCGGAAAAACGGTAGGGTGACTTCTGGAAACCCTTTCATTTCGAATCGCAGCACAGATGTCGCTTACCAGCTCCGTTTAAAAGGAGATCTTTATTTTTCCAGTTCTGTGGGTTTTGTAAAATTTTACTTCAGGTGCTATGCTTAAGTTTCGGGGAAATTCTGGGGATAAGGAAGAAAGCTCTGGATGGTGAAATTACAAAGCACTTTTGATACCTCATCCAGTATAAGAAGCCTTGACTAAATTAGGATTTTGTATTTGGCCCTGGCCGGGTGTCTGTTGATTGGGAACCCCGTACACCAAGAAAAAAGGTGGTGGGTGAGAACCTAGGGATTCGAATGAATATTTCTCTCCTCTCTCCCCCTTTACTTTTTCTCTAAAATTCAACAAAAAAGCACATCCTTGAGTAAGGTTGTCTCTTTTTTTTTTTTTTTTTTTGTCAAAAGGAGATATTGCTCCGGTGGTTAGAATTCCACTTGGGGACTGAAGGGTTTCGGATTCCAATCTGGTCAAGGTACAAGAACCTCGGGTGCAGAGTGGATCCCTGCCGGATTGGGGCGCGGGGCAGGAGGCAACCGATGGATGTGTCTGTCTCAGATATTCTGTCTCTCCCCTGCCCTTCCACACTCAAAAAAAAAAAAAAAGTCGCCAAAACCGGTTTGGCTCCGTGGATAGAGCGTCGGCCTGCGGACTGAAAGGTCCCAGGTTCGATTCCGGTCAAGGGCATGTTGCGGGCACATCCCCGGCAGGGGGTGTGCAGGAAGCAGCTGGTCAATGTTTCTCTCTCATTGACGTTTCTAGCTCTCTATCCCTCTTCATTCCTCTCTGTGGAAAATCAATAAAATATATTTTAAAAAAGAAAAAGATCTTTTCACTGTGCCACAAAATCTTTTTTTAAAATATATTTTATTGATTTTGTACAGAGAGGAAGGGGGAGAGAGAGAGAAACATCGATGAGAGTCATCTATCAGCTGCCTCTTGCACACCCCCTACTGGGGATATGCCCGCAACCAAGGTACATGCCCTTGACCGGAATTGAACTCGGGACCTTTCAGCCCCCAAGCCGACGCTCTATCCATTGAGTCAAACCGGTTTCGGCCACAAAATCTTTTTTTTGTTGATGCTCACCTGAGGAAAATTTTCCCACTGCTTTTCAGAGAGTAGAGGGGGAGGGGCACAAGATGCGAGAGAGGCACACACCAGCACGGGGTGATCAGTGTATCCTCCTGACCAAGAATCCTCCATGCATAGGCCAACACTAACCATTGATCAGAACGGGCCAGGGCAGGGGTTATATTTTATTTTTTTAAAGGAATTTTGGGTTGACTAATTTGTCTAGTAGGTTTGTGAGAGATGTAGTTTAAAACATTTGAAAGAACTGTTGAGTTTTGAAAAATTGATTAGATATAAAATAAATGTAAAGATCCTGAAATGATACACTTTTGCCTTTTGAACTCTGTAGGTCAAAATGCAAATCTTCGTGAAGACCCTGACCGGCAAGACCATCACTCTGGAAGTGGAGCCCAGTGATACCATTGAGAATGTGAAAGCCAAGATCCAGGATAAGGAAGGTATCCCCCCTGACCAGCAGAGGCTCATCTTTGCTGGCAAGCAGCTGGAAGATGGCCGCACTCTTTCTGATTACAACATCCAGAAAGAGTCCACCCTGCACCTGGTCCTGCGTCTGAGAGGTGGTATGCAGATCTTCGTGAAGACCCTGACCGGCAAGACCATCACCCTGGAGGTTGAGCCCAGTGATACCATTGAGAATGTCAAGGCCAAGATCCAGGATAAGGAAGGCATCCCTCCTGACCAGCAGAGGCTCATCTTTGCTGGCAAGCAGCTGGAAGATGGCCGCACTCTTTCTGATTACAACATCCAGAAAGAGTCCACCCTGCACCTGGTCCTGCGTCTGAGAGGTGGTATGCAGATCTTCGTGAAGACCCTGACCGGCAAGACCATCACCCTGGAGGTTGAGCCCAGTGATACCATTGAGAATGTCAAGGCCAAGATCCAGGATAAGGAAGGTATCCCCCCTGACCAGCAGAGGCTCATCTTTGCTGGCAAGCAGCTGGAAGATGGCCGCACTCTTTCTGATTACAACATCCAGAAAGAGTCCACCCTGCACCTGGTCCTGCGTCTGAGAGGTGGTATGCAGATCTTCGTGAAGACCCTGACTGGCAAGACCATCACCCTGGAGGTTGAGCCCAGTGATACCATTGAGAATGTCAAGGCCAAGATCCAAGATAAGGAAGGCATCCCTCCTGACCAGCAGAGGCTCATCTTTGCTGGCAAGCAGCTGGAAGATGGCCGCACTCTTTCTGATTACAACATCCAGAAAGAGTCCACCCTGCACCTGGTCCTCCGTCTGAGGGGTGGCTATTAATCCTTCAGTTTTGCATTCATAGTGTCCAATAATGGCACTACTCTGCATTCTAGCCATTTGCCCCAATTTAAGTTTAGAAATTACCAGTTCAGTAATAACTGAATCTGTTCAAAATGTTAATAAAAGTTTTGTTGCATGGTAGCATATTTGGTGTCTGTTGTCATGAAATTATATAGTGATGTGGGGATTCCTATATGGTTAAAATGGTGTTTAAGGAAGGAATTTAATTTTGATGCCAACGTGACCAAAATTAAGTCATAGGACTTGGGTAAACATAATTGCAAGACTAAGACCAAGATATAAGAACTTGGTCTTAGTCTTGTAATTATTGTGTGCTTTTCTTGCTCAGTAGAGCATTGTACTCAAGTACTTTAGGTAGTAAGATGGAAACTTAATCCTGTCTGTTTTATGTGAAGTCAGAGCCAAGAATCAAGTGGAGCCCTTAAATTTGAAAGAAGGCTGGCTGGCAAGAAACATGGTGTGAAAGAAGTTTAAAAAGTTCTGATCTAAGGCCACTTGCAGACACTGGTGTGTGAGCCAGCAAATGAAGGTAGGTCCTAACAATCTTAAGATACTAATAGCTCTACATTATAAGGAAGATAAGATTCCAACAGCAAATGAAATTCTCTAATTTGGGACTTGATAAAAGTTTTACCTAAAGCTAACACAAGCAGTTTTTATGTTGCCATACCAATAACACTAGGCAGTAGTATATTGCTGATAAGAGAATTTTTAAAAATATATTTTACTTTTTTTTTACAGAGGGAGGTAAAGGGAGTTTTCTACATCAAGTTCTCAACCTCTTTCTCCTTTACAAACTGTTCCCTGTAGTATGGTGGTTTTTCAACTTGGAACAAAATTGAATGGTGTCTGTTGAGGTGATGGGGAGGTGTCCAGAGGTGCATTGTTAAAATATAGAAAACCAAGTATCAGGCCTAGAAATACACCCTTGATGGTCCAGGTTTACCTCAAAATGACTTGGGACATATTCTGCCTTAGCAACAGTCAAGTATTTGAACATAAAAATTTGGGAGTACTTAAGTTAGAAACTTGGAGATAGCACTTAATTTTAGACCAATTAGTGTATGAATGCTTCAAATACTTGAGCCAGAAAGGGGGCCAACTGCTTATATATCAAACCCTTGGGGGTGGTAATGAAAAAAGCTTTTAAAACTTTCCTGATAGAAACTTCAATGATGAGAGAGAATCAGATCAGCTGCCTCTTGCAAACTGGGCATGCACCCCGACCAGTAATGGAACTGGCCTGGTTATTGGGCAATGCTCAACCACTGAGCCACACAGGAGGGGCAGTACCCTCTTGAATGGAAGCCTGTGGCTGAAGCAGAGGGCATTCTGGGAGGGTTGTCCAAGGGAGTGATCCCCTGGAAAGCGCTCTGGGATTCCCCCCTTTCCCTGCTGTCTTGTAGCTCTAGGCTTCTCAGGTGCTTGCCCACCAACTGAGGTTAGGAATGGGGTCCCCAGGCATGGGCCTCTGGGCCAGGCTGTTCAGCGGGCTGGCCTGAGAAGACCTGCCTCATCCTTAGGGGGTCCAGGGAGACTGTTGGGAACAAGGACGGAGACACCAGGAATGCCCTTTACATTTACAGAATCACCTGGGGGTCGCTGATGTCCATGGGAAAGCAGGCGGGTGGGGAGGCCGCCCCCTACAGCCACCCCCAGCGCTGCTTTCACCTGGTGTCCTGTCCTGCCTGCAGCTGCTTGCGTCCCACCCTCCTCCCTCCCTGCTTCTTTACAGCCTGCTACGGTCCACACAAGTGTGTTGTTAAGTGAGAGAAAATAAACAAGTGGAGAAACAACAAAACAAACTTCCCTGCTTGGCTGTGATTCAGTGGTTGAGCTTCAGTAGGAACCCAGTTCAGTTTCCTGTAAGGGCACATACCCAGTTTGCAGGACGTAGCTGATCAATGTTTCATTAATGTTTATATCTCTAAAGTCAAAACATTTAAAATAATTTTTATTGATTTCAGAGAGGGAGGGAAACCTTGACGAGAATCATTGGTTGCCTGCCTGCCTCCTCCATGCCCCCTACTGGGGATCCAGCCCTCAAACCAGGGACATGTGCCCCTGACTGGAATCAAACCTGGGACCCTTTGGTCTGCAGGCCGTTGCTCTATCCACTAAGCCAAACCAGCTAGGGAGAAACTTTAAAAGCCTACCTTAGGTTTAAGGAAGGTGACCTCTCCAGTTCCATCTGTCATTACACGGGTTAACTTGCTGAAGGCTTAGTTCCTGTTAGGGGGAAACCAATGATTGGAATACATAGCTCAAAAAGTCCATGAGATTATATTGGGTTTCTAACCCCTTCAGAATGTCCAAACTAGTGCTATTATTAAGCAGGCATTTTGCTGAATATGTAATAATTGGAAAAAGAGACCTTTTAATAGTAAAGTGAGTTTTTAAAGATTGGTGTGGCTGACATTGTTGCTTACACTGAAAGGTCAAAAGTTCCATTCCCAGTCAGGCTATGTACAGAAGGCAATGGATTGATGTTACCCTATCACATCAATGTTTCTTCCTCTAAAAGTTCATGTTTAGCCCTAATTGATTTGGCTCTGTGGATAGAGCGTCAGTCTGCGAACAGAAGGGTCCCAGGTTTGATTCCAGTCAATGCCACATAGTACCTAGGGGCCTGGATTGCAGGCTTGATCCCCAATAGGGGGTGTGCAGGAGGCATGATTCTCATTGTTTCTATCTTCTTCCTTTCCCTTACTCTCTAAAATCAATAAAAATGTGTGTAATTTTAAAGTTCATGTTTAAACATTTTTTCCTTTTTCCTAACACTAATAAAAGCCTTGATTAATAAACTTGAATAGGCTCTGGCTGGGCAACTCAGTTATAGTATTGCTCCCATATACGAAGGTTTTCGGTTTGATCCCTGGTCAGATACAGGAATCAATGAATACATGAATGGAACAACAGATTGGTGTTTCCAAAATCAATAATTAGTGGTTGAGCATTGACCCATGAACCAGGAGGCCACGGTTCAAGGCATATGCCTGGGTTTTGGGCTTGATCCCTGGTGTGAGGCAAATGGGAAAGAGGCAGCAGATTGATGTTTCTATCCCTCTCCCTCTCTGAAAGCAAATATATATATTTTAAAACACACACACACTGAAGGTTCTTGGCTTCAATTTCTGGTCAAGGGCATGTATCTGGGTGGCAGGTTTGATCCCGAAACTTTTTTTTTTTTTTTAACCCTTTGCACTCCAAACCATTCTGGACATTGGCTACCAGCTACTCCGAACCATTCTGGACATTGGTTACCAGCTACTCGACGCTACTTTGCGAAACGTGCGTTGAATTAACTCAATTCCCCGTAATCACTAATAAACTGTGATGTTCCCTGAGAGGGGACAGCAGAGTGCAAAGGGCTAATATATATTTTTATTGATTTTTTTACAGAGAGGAAGAGAGGGATAGAAAGTTAGAAACCATTGAGAGAAAAACATCAATCAGCCACACACCCCCCACCAGGGATGTGCCTGCAACCAAGGTACATGCCCTTAACCGGGATCAAACCTGGGACCTTTCAGGCTGCAGGCCCGTCGCTTTATCCACTGAGCCAAACCGGTTTCCGCTGATCCCGGAACTCTTAACGGGTGTGTGTTGGAGGCAACAAATTGATGTGTCTCCTTTCCTCCCTCTCTCCCTCTTTGACTCAAAAAAAATCAATGGAAAAAAAGATCCTCACATGAGGATTAACAAAAAGTCTATATATATAAAAAGCCAGTGACTGGAACTCCATGACTGGTTGCTGTGATGCCCACTGTAATGAGGGTTTGGGGCTTGCTGGCCAACTTCCCCTGGCCCTGCTCCTGATTGCCCCCCACACCAATAGGGGCGGGGCTGGCAGGCCAACTCCTGTGAGCCCTACCCCTGATTGGCTGTGTTGGACTGCAACCCCTCCCCCTGGCTGGCCCCACCTCTGATTGCCCCCCACCCCATTCCTGAAGTCATTTGCAACATAGCCTCAGTATTGTTCACAACACACATCCCTGTTCAAGAGCCAGCAAAGGACTTCTACCCTGCAGTCAAATTATGCTCCCAAATTGGATCGAGTTCCTGATTTATTATGCACAAGTCTATGCATCTCCCAGGGCCTCCAGAAACTATATCTCATGAGAATTCCTGAACCTCCAGAGCCTTCATTTTAATTATACTCTCCTCATTCCTTAAATAATCTGAAGGGACAAGTCATGGCTCCCTTTAGTTAGGCTCAGCAGACTCCAACCTGAGACAGGTGCTGATTTCTGGGAAAGCATATTGCACTCAGTGCAACAATAGTAACGGGGAAGTAAGTTTTGGGGTTTTACTTTTTTCATATTTTCTTGATCCCATTACATCCCTTAGTCTCCCCCCCACACACAATTTTTTAAAATTTATTTTATTGTTGTCAGAAGTTGAGTGGTAAAGTTTGCTTCCCAGCTAGTAGGTATCAGCCAACCCCTATAATTTGTTCTAGCATCTACTCTTCAGCCACACATACCACAACTCCTTAAGGGACACCTTTACTTTCAGAAATTTCTAGTATCAGTGTTTCCCAAACTTTGTCCTCCAAACAAGGATGTTGTGGTCACAAGGGCTCAGGAAATTATTTCCTCTCTCCTGGAGACTTATGGTAAGCACTACCATATTAAAGGCTCAAGAAGTTTTGCCCTGTGGATAGAGCATCAGCCTTCAGACTCAAGGGTCCCAGGTTTGATTCCGGTCAAGAGCATGTACTTTGGTTTGGGGCACATCCCCAGTAGGGGGTGTGCAGGAGGCAGCTGATTGATGTTTCTCGTTGATGTTTCTAACTCCCTTTCCCTTCCTCTCTGTAAAAAATCAAATATAAATATATTTTATTTCAGAGAGGAAGGGAGAGGGAGAGAAAGCTAGAAACATCAATGATAAGAGAAAATCATTGATTGGCTACCTCCGCACATTCCACACTGGGGATCAAACTCGCAACCTGGACATGTGCCCTGACCAAGAATCAAACAGTGACCTCCTGGTTCATAGATCAACAACCACTGAGCCATGCTGTCCAGGCTAACCCAGTGTTTTTCAATTTCACCTTTTATTTAACCTTTTATATGAATGTCCCTCGCATTTTGAGAAACACTGTTCCAGCCATGACCTCTCCCATCTCCCTGTCTAGCACTGTGGATCGCACATGGTTCCAGGCCTCTACGTGCAAACTGTCTCAACTGTAAACCTACTTTTTTTCCCACCCGGTATTTCATAGTATAGACATCTCAGACTTTACCTATCTTGATGATGGATATGTAGAATGTTTTTAAATTTTCACTGTTAAAATAATGCTGCAATGAACATCCTTGTAAATTCTCTTATTGCTGTATCAAAGAATATGAAATTTTACAATGTGATTACTACAAAATTTCCCTTCAAAAAGATTATACCACACACAGTGGAATATTATTCAGCTTTAAAAAGAAAGGAAATTCTGACACATGCTACAACATGCATGGACCTGGGAGATATGATGCTAAGTGAAATAAGCCACTCACAAAAGGACAAATACTACATGATTCCACTTATATTAAGTATAGGGAATAATCAAATTTGTATAGACAGATAGTGGAATGGAGTTGCCAGAGCCTAGGGGAGAGGGAACAGGAAGTTGGTGTTTAATACATATGGAGTTTTCGTTTGGGATGTTGGAAAAGTTCTGGAGATTATAGTAGTGATGATTACACAACAATGTGAATGTCCTAATGACACTGAACTGAACACTTAAAAATGTTTAAAATGGCTCTGGCCAGTGTTTCTCAGTGTTTAGAACATCAACCTGTGCACCAAAGGGTTGTGGCTTTGATTCTGGGTCAAGAGCAGATACCTGGGTTGCAAGTTCAATTAATGCCCAGCCCGAGTCAGAGCACATGAAAGAGGGAACATATTGATGTCTTTCACATTGATGTTTCTCTCTCTCTTCCCCCCCACCCCCGATCTTCTCTCCCTCCCTCCCTTTAAAAATCAATGAAAAAAATATCCTAGGGTGAGGATTAACAACAACAATAACAAAAGTTAAAATGGGTAAATTTTATATTATTATATGTATCTTATACCATAATAATTTTTTTAAAAAACTATGCCAACATAAATTTCCATTAGTACGACCTAAGAGTACCTAGCCTTTCATACCCTCATTAACATACATTACAAATTGTTTTAATTTGGGATAATTTGAAGAACAAATTTTTTTAAAGATTAATTTTAGAGATAGAAGGAGGAAGGGAGGGAAAGAGACAGAGATATTGATTTGTTGTTCCACTTATTTACTAGAGGCCCCATGCATGAAATTGGTGCACAGGTGGCAGGGGGTGTCCCTCAGTCTGGCCTGCACCCTCTCCAAACGGGCCCCTCGGGGGATGTCCAACTGCCTCTTGCAATCCAGGACCACTGGCTCCTAATCACACTCCTGCCTGCCTGCCTGATCGTCCCTAACTGTTCCCCTCCTGGCCTGATCACCCTAATTGCCTCTGCCTCACCCCACACCTGGACCTGGCCTTCTCTGCCTCTGACCAGCTACAGACACCCAGGACCCATGCAGGCTTTGGTGTATGGCTTGTCCCTCTGCCAGGCCACAGGCACAGGTGCTGGTGCCTGGCACTGCAGGGTAGATGGCTTGTTCCTATTCCAGGCTTGCAGCCTGGCTGGTCCCCATTCCTCTCTCGTGAGCTCATTTGTGCCTGGCTGGTCCCCATTCCTCTCTCGTGAGCTCATTTGTGCCTGGCTGGTCCCCATTCCTTTCTCCCCAGTGTTGAGTGAGCAGTTCATGAGGGCATGACGACCACTTGCATATTAGCTCTTTATTATATAGGATTGGTTGATTCTTGTATGTGCTCTTACCGTAGATGGAACCCACAACCTTGGCATATTGGAATGATGCTCTAACCAACTGAGTACCTAGCCAGGGGACACCTTATTGTTTTAATTTGCATGTTTCTGATTAACCTTATGAGATAAAGCACTGTTTGTATTTTTGTATTTTTTACATTAATTTGTACTGAGAATTACCTTTTCACACTTTGGCCCTTTTTATTAATTTGTAGGACCTCTTTATATTTTCTAAAAAGTAATAACCTATCTGTTATAATAGTGATAAATAGTGTCTTTCAAACTATTATCTCACTGTTTGTTTATGGTATCTTTTGTCAAAACAGAAGTTTTGAAACTGAAAGAGAATCTGGCAGTCTTTCTCTGTATTACTTCTGGGCTAAAAAAATAAGTAAAAGTGTAACTACAACACATTTTTTAAAGAAATAGAATCAGCCTTGACTGGTCTGGCTCAGTGGATAGAGCATCAGCCTGTGGACTGAAGGGTCCCAGATTCGATTCCAGTCAAGGGCATGTACCTGGGTTGCAGGCACATCCCCAGTAGGAGGTGTGCAAGAGGCAGCTGGTCGATGATTCTCTCTCATCGATGTTTCTAACTCTCTGTCCTTCTCCTTTCCTCTCTGTAAAAAATCAATAAAATATATTTTTAAAAAAGAAACAGAATCAGAATCATCAATGTTTCTACACCCCTCTGTGTGAAGAGTGTTCCAGGAAGAGAAACATGCCCCCTGCCATGACTCCCAGATCATAATAGCATTCTTCCCCACAGGGATCAACATACCAATGGCAGAGACTCTTTTTTTAGAGAGGAAAGGAGAGGGGGAGAGATAGAAACGTCAATGATAAGAATTATTGATCAGCTGTCTCCTGCCCATCGAGCCTGCAACCTGGGTATGTGCCCTTGACTGGAATTGAACGCGGGACCCTTCAGTCTGCAGGCTGATGTTCTATCCACTGAGCTAAACTAGCTAGGGTGGTTGAGACTCTTTGAAGCCATTGATTATCTCGTTATTAATGCATTGATTCTCAACCAGTGTGCTGCAAGAATTTTTAAAACATACAATACCTGACTATTTAGTCCAGGACACTGACCTCTTTTCTCTTAGATTGTCAAATAAAAAAATGACAATAGCTAACACATAGCCATATTTTTTGTCAGATCAGCAAAATATATAATACAGTCTATGGTGAGCCACAGAATTTTAATAATTATTTTATGTGTCCCATTAGATGAAAAAGGTTGAAAATCACTGGATTATTGTAATGCCTATCTTAACTCCAGTGTTAGTAGTGGCCTTGACAAATGCCTTTTATATTATATAACTATATTTTCCCAAGCACACTGAACACTATTATAATTGTTTTTCTGTCACTCAGATGATAGCCCCATGATTCTTTTTGTATTTTTAAGTATGTTTGCCTTGTTTAGAATTACTTATAGCTTATTTTATTTATCTATTTACTTATTTCAGAGATAGTGGAGGGAAGGGAAGGGGGGGAGAGAGAAATATCGATGTGAGAGAGACACATGGATTGGTTGCCTCCTGCAGGAGCCCTGACTAGGGCCCCGCACCGAGAAGGAGCCTGCAACTGAGGTATGTGCCCTTGATCAGAATTGAACCTAGGACCCTTTGGTCGACAGGCTGACACTCTATCCACTGAGCCAAACTGGCTAGGGCTACTTTTATTTTTTTTAAATGGAAATAGCTTAATTCATATTTTTTTATTTTGTTAAATGGACAATACAACACAACTTCATAATTTTTTAGAAATTCAGAAAATCTAGAATGGAAAAAATAAGAAAATAAAATAACCTCAATAAATAACCTGAATTTCTACCAACTAGTGTTAACTATTGGAAACATACATTTTAAAAAATATATTTTATTGATTTTTTTATAGAGAGGAAGGGAGAGGGATAGAGAGTTAGAAAACATCGATGAGAGAGAAACATCGATCAGCTACCTCCTGCACACCCCCCACTGGGGATGTGCCCGCAACCAAGGTACATGCCCTTGACCGGAATCGAACCTGGGACCTTTCAGTCCGCAGGCCAACGCTCTATCCACTGAGCCAAACCAGTCTCGGCAATAACATACATTTTTTTAACACACATTTTTTAAAAATATATTTTATTGATTTTTTACAGAGAGGAAGGGAGAGAGAGAGAGAGAGCCAGAAACGTCAATGAGAGAGAAACATCGACCAGCCACCTCCTGCACACCTCCCACCAGGGATGTGCCCCACAACCAACGTACATGTCCCTAACCGGAATCAAACCCGGGACCTTTCAGTCCGCAGACCTACTCTCTACTACTGAGCCAAACCGGTTTCGGCTTTAACACACATTTTTAAAAATAGGGGCTCACATAATGTTTTATATCCTGCTTTTTTACTTACTATGTATTTTTATTATTTTATGTTAATAATTATACATCTTCATGTAAAGAGCTGCACAACATCCTATTGTATGTATCATAATTTGTTTAATCATATGAATTCATCTTTTCACATTTTTATCAAAAGATAAATGGCAAACTGGAAAAAATATTTACAACATATATAAGGGCTAATTTCTTTAATGTATAAGGAGTTTCTACAATATATATAAGAAACAGATTAGTAATCCAATAGAAAAATAGGCAAAGAATAAAAACAGACAATTCACAGAAAAGAAAGTGGTTCTTAAACCTATGAAAAGATGTACAGCTTTACTTGCAGTAAGAAAAAATGACTATTAAGTATATGAAATAGCATTTAAAAAATATCTTTCAGATTAACAAAGATAAAACAGGATTGCTAGTACACTCCAAGAGAGTAGAGAAATACATCCTTATGCATTGTTCAGCATAATCTGGTAAAACCTCTTTGGAATATAGTTGGTAAGTACCTATGAAAATGTGAAATGTCCTTTAACCCAGCAATTCCATTACTAGGAATTTTTCAGATGTTCTCACAGATGTGAACGAAGAAGCATGAACACAGATGTACATTCCTGTTTTCTTAACAGTAGCAATGCACTAAAAACGATATAAATATGAATAGCTGTATGTGTTAACACCTGTGTGGAAAGGGGGTTATTTATATGTTAATGATTTTGCATACCTGTACGTGGGGAAGCACGGGACTTGGTTGTAAAGTCTGTAAGAAGGATTCTCCAAA
This sequence comes from Pipistrellus hanaki, assembly GCF_964339955.1. Classification (NCBI taxonomy): domain Eukaryota; kingdom Metazoa; phylum Chordata; class Mammalia; order Chiroptera; family Vespertilionidae; genus Pipistrellus; species Pipistrellus hanaki. The sequence goes on from NC_140518.1 coordinate 48,647,838, forward strand.
AGGTCAGGGGCATCTGGGGGGACCTTGCCAAAGGCAGCAGCCCCTACCTTGACTTTTTCCAAACAAAGCCAATCCCTGGGGTGTTTTGCTGGAATCTCATGTTTATTCTTTAAGATCCAACCTGGTAGAAGCATATACTTTCTCAAGGATACTTGCCCTGCTGATTGTATCTAGAGGTTAATTTGAGTTCAAGCTGTTGTTACAATAAAAACCTAAGAAGGCAGGCAATTGAGGCTGTTTTTGGTGCCTAATGCCAACCACCCCCTTAGCCTCTTTCACAGAAACATGTGTCAGAGTGATCTATTCATCCGTGGCTCAGGGGCTGCTGGCCAGCACATGTAGAATCATTCTAGAAGAATACATAGAAATTGCTAATGCTGTTTGTCAAATACTTTTAATATAAAAGAAAGGGGAAAAAAACTAACCATGGTTGGTTCCAGAAAGAAAATACCTTCTGAACAGTGTGAATTTTCATCATGGGCCAATATTATCTACTAAAATAAATTATTAATTAATAGGAAGTCACATTTATTTGATGAGTCAGGTTTAGCAACCTTTTCTCCTGTGAACTGTCCCTTCATATCTTCACTTTTTAAAAATTTTGTTAAATTGTCTTACTGGTTTGCTAAGAACATTTACTCTTTGCTGCAGACGCTGCAATTCTGTTTAGAGGTTAAATTTTAGAGTTTCAGGAATTTCCCCACAATTATGAGGCATTTAGGACAGCTTGCCAGGTCCCCAATGACACAAGCCCATCTTTTTACGCGGTTTCCCATCCACACCAGAGAATGTTTGTGGAATCGGGTGGTGTTTATGAGCTCCGTGGGCGGTCCAGGGCCTGCACCTTCCTTCCTGCTCCTGCGCTGGACAAAGGGCTGGGCTCCAGGTCGGCGGCTGACATCCGAGGAACCCGAATGGGGGGAAGCTCAGGAGAGCCAGGCATCCATCCGCCTTGGTCCCGTTGGGCTGTGGAGATGGATAGGAGCTTGCCCATGGGGGACACGGGCTAAGTTCTGGGACCCGTGGCTCTGAGGCAGAGACAGGCAGAGCACAGGGGCCGTCCTCAGCTTCCTCAGCATTGGCCCCACCTCCAAGCACCGGCCTGACGAATGTACGCAATGCTCCCGATTTCCAGAACTGCTTAGTACACCCAGAGTCAGAGTGTCAAACAGTGACCATTGCATCCAGCAAAGGGGTGCACTAGCATTTGGGGGAGAAAATAGGCCTTTGGGACTTATCAGAGGAAGACCTTACTTCTAAGGCTAAATACGCTCTTGGCGACCTTTCAGCAAACCAAGCTTTCACACACACACCACTTCGTTGGGTTAGCTGGAGGCTTCCAGCACCTTCTGCTTGCCGTGGCTTCCTGTGAAGCAGCACCTCAGTCCCTCCCGCCCCTGTGGAAGCTGTTTTTTTGAGCAACAGGCCTGCATGTAATCGCATTTATCTATTTATTTTTACTGTTTGTCTGAAGGAGGCTGGCAGTATTACTACTGAATTATACTGCTGATTAAGCTTCAGCTATTTGTACAGCGCATGAGAAATAACACTGCTGATATATACCGGAAGGCAGGTCAATGAAATGCGCATTGTAATTGCCTCCAGAGGCCCAAATGGCCGCCTCTATTTTGCAGCCAGAAGCTCTGATGGCCTTTTAGGTAATCCTCCCACTCCTCCCCTGAGCTTTTCCTGGAAGCAGGTTGGCAGTTTGCTGGAACAAGATGGCTCCTTGCCCCCGCAGCAGCCAAGGCCCAGGGAAAGGGAAGGCCCTGAGCCCTGGAAAGCATGACTAGGGGCCGCACATAAACGGAGACCCCTGGAGAGGGAAGGAAGAGCCTGAGGGGGCAAACGGGGGTCGGGAGGAGCCTGCACAGCAGTGTCTCGTCCTCTGCTCTCTGGCCCCAGCCTTCCCTGAGCTGCTGGTGCTCTGCTGTCTCGCCTGCCTCTGTGCAGAAGCAGAAGGCAGGCTGAGGCTTCCGGCAATGTCTGATGACTCACTCCGAGCAGCTGCTCCCTGCAGACTGACTGCAGCCACTTAAAATAGTTCATTTGCTTCCCACTCAGCTCTGGCCTCTGCACGCGTGTTCCAGGCCAGAGCGTTCATCCGGCTCCGAGCTCCTGCCCTGGGCTCAGGTGAGCAGCGCCTGAGGTGGGTGGTCTAACATGGGCATTCATACGGAACCCCGGGGCCTGTGCCTGAAGACATCCCACCAAGTGAATAAACATCTTCGCAGGCTCCTGGGCGACCCCAAACCACAGAAAGGGGGACATGGCTTGTGAACACCCAGAAACAGGCGAATATCACCCCTTCTGTTCTGAAAAGGTGAGGCCAAAACGTTTTGTGTGAGTCCAGGCCCAAAGCATCTCCTAAGTGTTCGGTCGCCAAAGGAGGAAGGAACGCGCAGGAGGCCAGAGTGGGGAGGGATCAGAGTGGGGAGGGATCACGAAGTTATTCGATGTCCGCACACCAGGTGGCTGAGCCTGGATTCTCCAGCCCCCAGTGCGGAGGACTTTGGGCGCTTTATCTGGGCGGAGACTTCTCTGTGCAGGTCCGCAGGGGAGATAATGGGATGTGGTCTCAGCAAAGGGGAGTGTCCATCGTGAAATGGCCTGAAGATCAGTTCCCCGGGGGAGGGGGTATCGATTCCGTTATTTGATCAGACCTAACACTAAGGAAATAAGTATGTCCTCAGCCTTAGAGCCTCATATTTGTGAAATAAAAGTGGCCTTTCTTCCGGCGGAGCTTGAAGATGGCGACCGAACAGTCGGACTTGTTCTGACTCTGGTCCCAGAACGGATAAAAGTAACATCTGAGTCGCTCAGGGAGGGTTGATTGGCAGCTGAGGGGCAGCAGAGGTTTCAAGGAAGCTAGGCAGCGATCCGCTGGACAGGATTTCCAGCCGGTGGCCAACACTGCCACAGCGGCGGCCGCGGCGGCTGCGGCGGCGGCAGAAGCAGCGGCGGCGGTGCTGTGAGAAAGGAGTGGCTTCTCTGAGGCCTGGAAAGCCCACTGCGGAGAGGTCCATCCAGTAGCTGAGACGCCCGAGTTGGCACTGGCGCGTGGATTCAAAGGAGTTCTTCGGTCACCCACGGAAAGGTCAGAATTTGCGGGGAAAGCCTGAGAGATCGCGGTCCCGCGGTGCTGGCAGCCACAGTAGCCGGGGAGTTCCGGCCCTGCCTCCATGCAGCGCCCGCAAAGCTGAGCCCTAAGAAGGCTGCAGCGACATCTAGTGCTGGGTTTGGCATAAGCTTCCCCAGAAGCGGGAATTTTTTTTTTTTTTTTTTTTTTTAAAAAGCCAGGGGACACGGGACAGAGTGTTAAGAATCGCGGCTGTCCCGCCAAGGGCGGAACATCTGGACACCTCGGCGCCTGATCCCCTTCACCCCCTAGCTTCGGAATACTAGGGAAGATCAGCCTAGTTGGGCATATCCGGGGAATTTGCAGGGAGAAAGTGCCTCCCTGGAAACAAGGGATCGGAGCCAGAAGAGATAGTCTGGGAGCCAGCTGGCACCCTGCCAGCTAGAACCATAGAGAAAGAAGGCCGGAGCAACCAAAAAGACTGGGAGGTCAAACCGGAAACACTGACACCTAAGAGCTGAATTACAAACTGCCCTTCTTTTTTTTTTTTTTTTTTTTTCTCTTTTTTTTTTTCCCTTTCTTTTCTTTTGTCTTTTAATTAATCAAAAATAAATGGACACAAATATCTAAGATATAGTCTACTAAAAATTAAGGATTACCTTACAAAACTGAGGTGCAGTGGAAAGCTGGGAACTGCAAGACTGTCTGGTCCGAGAATCAGAAGTGCCAAATACATTAACTGAGGAAGTGAGTGACCAGTACTGGTCATTTTTATGCTAATTTTGCTATACTTTATTTTATTTTCATTTTTTACATCTTTTATTTAATTTTCATTTTTCATATCTTTTACTTAAGAAACAATTTTTTTTTCTTTTTTCCTTACTTGATTTTACCTTTTCAATTACTACATTTTTCAATCTCTATCACTATTACTACTGCTATTTTGCAATTTTTTTTAAAAAAATTTTTATTTATTTTTTTTTTCTTTCTTTCTTTTCTTTTTTTTCTCTCTCTAGTACCATTTTATTTTTTCTTTATTTTACATTGGGAGTAACCTTCATTCTATTTTAATCTCTACTATAGCATCATTCAACCCTATCTCAACTCAACCTTTACACTATCACTCTCTTACTAAACTTTACCCTTTAGTCTACAGTTTATCCTATCCCTTTCCGGCTTTAGTTTTTCCTCTATTCTCTCTCTATACCCCCTGCTAAAGCTCTCACTATACTTATAGACCTAAGTTCCAACCCCTGATCCAAGTGTATAAATACCAATCTCTGCACTATATTAACTAGTTAAAAAAAAAAAAAAAAAAATCCATTCTCCCCTCTATCCTTTTCGCATTGTATGTGTGAAGGTTGATTATTGTGAATTTTTATGCCTTTTAGTGAAATTGTTATGCTTATTCCTGTATTGTTATTGTTGCTTTGTATTTTTTTTTAAATCCTCTGTTTTTGTTTGTTTATTTTACTTCTGTATATCATAGCCTTACTTAATAATAGTGGATATTGTAGTTTGTATTAATCTCCAAGTATTGTTACTGGCATCGGCTGGGTCCAGAGGTTTTTCTATGGCAATTTTCTCCACATATATATAGTTTGTTTCCCATTTCTCTTTTAGTTTGCTTCTTCTCTCTCTTTCTCTCTCTCTCTCTCCCTCTTCTTTTTTTCCCTGTTTTCCAACTTCATTTTGTCATTACTTTTTTCTTCTTCTTCTTTTTCTATCTCTTTATCCCTCCTTTTTTTTAATTTACTTAATTTTTTTTTTAATTTTTTTTTTATTTTTTTTTAATTTTTCTTTATTTTATTTTTACCTTTATTCCTTCTCTCCTATCCCCTAAGTTGCCTTTCTCTAGTGGTCACCTTTATTAGAGGTTATTAATATTGTAAATACATTCCTGTTAAGTGCCGCTTGTGTTGTACCTGGTAGTGTTGTATTTTGTACCTCAAAATCAACGCAGGAGAAGGAATACCACATAACCAGACATCCTGAAAAGAGAGGCCATGGGGAGACAAAAACATAGTCCGCACTTGAAAGAAAAGCAGGCATCACCAGAAAAGGAAGTAAACGAGCCAGAGGTAAGCAGCCTGCCAGAGCAAGAATTCAGAGTAATGATCATAGCATGGCTAAAAAGAATGGAAGAGAAATTTGACAAAAGCCAAGAAGAAATGAGAAAGAACCATGAGGAAATGAAGGAGAGCCATGAGGAACTGAAGAAGAACCAAGAAGAAATGAAAAGTGACATCGCTACCATGAAGAACTCAATAGAAAGCATCAAGAGTAGACTAGATGAAGCAGAGGACCGCATCAGTGAGCTAGAAGATAAGATGGAAAAAAATACCCAAGTAGAGCAACTTCTAGAAAAAAAGATTAAAAAGCAGGAGGAGAGCCTACGGGAGCTTTGGGACAAAACAAAACAAAATAATATTCGAATAATAGGGGTTCCAGAAGGAAAGGAAACTGAGGTAGACATGGAAAAAGTATTTCAAGAAATAATGACAGAAAACTTTCCTGAAATAGAAAAGAAAAAACCCACACAAATCCAAGATGCCCGCAGAGTCCCAAGCAAAATGAATCCCAGAAGACAGACTCCAAGGCACATTATAATTAAATTGGCAAACAACAACGACAAAGTAAGAATCTTAAAAGCAGCCAGAGAGAGACAGAAAGTTACATACAAAGGAACCCCCATCAGACTAGCAACTGATTTCTCAACAGAAACTTATCAGGCCAGAAGGGAATGGGATGAAATATACAAAGTCATGCAAAGGAAGGGTCTGAATCCAAGAATACTGTACCCAGCAAGGCTATCAATCAAAATTGAAGGGGAAATCAGGAGCTTCACAGACAAAAAAAGACTGAAGGAATTTATCTCCACCAAACCAGCAATGCAAGAAATGCTAAAGGGTCTACTGTAAAAATAAAGAAATAAGAAGTGAAGAAGGAACACGGGTATAGAATAAAAATGGCGTCAAATGAGTACCTATCAATAATAACCTTAAATGTAAATGGATTAAATGCTCCAATCAAAAGACATAGGGTAACAGATTGGATAAGAAAACAAGACCCATACATCTGTTGTCTACAAGAAACCCACCTCAGAAAAAGAGATGCACACAGACTGAGGGTGAAGGGATGGAAAAAAGTTTTCCAGGCAAATGGAAATGAAAAAAAAGCTGGGGTAGCAATACTTATATCTGACAAATTAGATCTCAGAGTGAAGGACATAACAAGAGATAATGAAGGCCACTTCATAATACTAAAGGGAACAATCCAACAAGAAGAAATAACCCTGGTAAATATATATGCACCCAATACAGGAGCAACCAAATACATTAAAAAACTGCTAGAGGACATTAAGGGAGAGATTAATAGCAATACAATCATAGTAGGAGATTTTAATACCCCACTGTCACCCTTCGACAAATCATCTAAACAAAAAATCAGCAAAGAAATATCAATCCTAAATGACTCACTAGACCAGATGGAATTAATTGACATCTTCAGGACACTCCACCCCAAAGCCACAGAATATACATTCTTCTCAAGTGCACATGGGACATTCTCAAAGATAGACCACATTTTGGGACATAGGCAAAGTCTCTTCAAATTCAAGAAGATAGAAATCATATCAAGTATCTTCTCAGACCATAATGGCATAAAACTGGAAATTAACTACAATAAAAATAATCCAAAGAAATCAAACACATGGAGACTAAACAGCTTGCTATTAAACAAGGACTGGGTTACCAGAGAAATCAAGGAAGAAATTAAAAACATCCTGGAAACAAATGACAATGAAAGCACAACAATCCAAAATCTTTGGGACACAGCAAAAGCAGTTTTGAGAGGGAAGTTCATATCCTTACAAGCCTATTGCAAAAAACTAGAAAAAATAGTAACAGATGATCTAACTCTACAACTCAAAGAGTTAGAAAAGGAGCAACAAGAAAAACCCAGTGTAAGCAGAAGGAAGGAAATAACAAAAATCAGAGCAGAGATAAACGACATAGAGACCAAAAAAACAATACATAAGATCAACAAAACCAAGAGCTGGTTCTTTGAAAGAATAAACAAGATAGATGGACCTCTAGCCAGGCTAACCAAGAAACAAAGAGAGAGGACCCAAATAAACAAAATCAGAAATGAAAGAGGTGAAATAACAACAGACCCCACCGAAATACAACGGATTGTTACAAAATACTACGAACAACTCTATTCCAACAAACTGAACAACCTGGAGGAAATGGACATATTCCTAGAAAAATACAAACTTCCAAAACTCAATCAGGAAGAATCTAAAAATCTCAATAGACCAGTGACTTGGGAAGAAATTGAAACAGTCATCAAAAAGCTTCCAGCAAACAAAAGCCCAGGGCCAGATGGCTTCACAGGAGAGTTTTACCAAACATTCAAGGAAGAACTAAAACCTATCCTCCTCAGACTATTCCAAAAAATTCAAGAGGAAGGAACACTTCCAAACTCCTTCTATGAAGCCAGCATCACCCTAATACCAAAACCCGATAAAGACAACTCAATGAAAGAGAATTACAGGCCAATATCCCTCATGAACATAGATGCCAAAATCCTCAACAAAATTCTAGCAAATCGGCTCCAGCAGAGCATCACAAAGATCATACACCATGACCAAGTAGGATTTATACCAGGAATGCAAGGTTGGTACAATATCCGCAAATCAATAAACGTGATACATCACATAAACAAGTTGAAAGATAAAAATCATATAGTCATATCAATTGATGCAGAAAAAGCATTTGATAAAATCTAACACCCTTTCCTGATAAAAACTCTTAACAAGGTGGGAGTACAAGGATCATACCTCAACGTAATAAAAGCTATATATGATAAACCCACAGCAAACATCATACTCAATGGGCAAAAACTAAAACCATTCCCTCTAAGAACAGGAACAAGACAGGGATGCCCACTATCGCCACTCCTCTTTGACATAGTACTGGAAGTACTAGCCATTGCAATTAGACAAGAGGAGGAAATAAAAGGCATCCAAATTGGAAAAGAAGAAGTAAAGTTATCCTTATTTGCAGACGACATGATATTGTATATAAAAAACCCAAAAGACTCCATTAAAAAACTAATTGGCTTAATAAATGAATTTGGCAATGTAGCAGGATACAAAATTAACACCAAGAAATCTATGGCATTTCTATACACCAACAGTGAGTTTATAGAAACAGAGACTAAAAAAGCAATTCCATTTACGATCGCACCAAAAAAATTAAGATACCTAGGAATAAACTTAACTAAGGAAGTAAAGGACCTATATGCGGAAAACTACACGACACTGAAAAAAGAAATAGAGGAAGATATAAACAGATGGAAGAACATACCATGTTCATGGATTGGTAGAATCAACATCATCAAAATGTCCATACTTCCTAAAGCAATCTATAAGTTCAATGCACTCCCCATTAAAATACCAACGGCATATTTCACTGACCTAGAAAGAACTCTCCAAAAGTTCATTTGGAACAATAAAAGACCCCGAATAGCCACAGCAATCCTGAGAAAGAAGAGTAAAGTAGGAGGTATCTCAATACCAGACTTCAAACTGTATTACAAAGCCACTGTTCTCAAAACAGCCTGGTACTGGCACAAAAACAGACATATAGATCAATGGAATCGAATCGAGAACCCAGATATCAACCCAAATCACTATGCTCAATTAATATTTGACAAAGGAGGCACTAATATACAATGGAGTCAAGACAGTCTCTTCAATAAATGGTGTTGGGAAAATTGGACAGATACATGCAAAAGAATGAAACTAGATCACCAACTTACACCATACACAAAAATAAACTCAAAATGGATACAGGACTTAAACATCAGACGGGAAACCATAAAAATACTTGAAGCATCCACAGGCAACAAAATCTCAGACGTATGCCAAAAGAACTTCTTCACTGATACTGCCCCTAGTGCAATGGAAGCTAAAGAGAAAATAAACAAATGGGACTACATCAAAATAAAAAGCTTTTTTACAGCAAAAGAAACCATCAACAAAACAACAAGAAAGCCCACTGTGTGGGAGAACATATTTGCAAATGTTACCACTGATAAAGGTTTAATCTCCAACATCTACAAACAGCTTATACAACTAAATAAAAGGAAGATGAATGATCCAATTAAAAAATGGGCAATGGACCTAAATAGAATATTTTCAAAAGAAGACAGAAGGAAGGCCAAAAAGCACATGAAAACATGCTCAAAGTCACTAATTATCCGAGAGATGCAAATCAAAACAACAATGCGGTACCATCTCACACCTGTCAGAATGGCCAACATCAACAAATCAACAAACGACAAGTGTTGGCGAGGTTGCGGAGAAAAAGGAACCCTCGTGCACTGCTGGTGGGAATGTAGACTGGTGCAGCCACTGTGGAGAACAGTGTGGAGTTTCCTCAAAAAACTGAAAATGGAACTCCCATTTGACCCAGTAATCCCACTTCTAGGAATATATCCCAAGAAACTAGAAACACCAATCAGAAAGGATATATGCACCCCTATGTTCATAGCAGCACAATCTACAATAGCCAGAATTTGGAAACAGCCTAAGTGTCCGTCAGCAGATGATTGGATCCAAAAACTATGGTACATCTACACAATGGAATACTATGCTGCCATAAAAAAGAAGGATTTCTCATCATTTGCAGCATCCTGGATGGAATTGGAGAACATCATGCTGAGTGAAATAAGCCAATCAATGAAAGAGAAACACCACATGACCTCACTCATTTGTGGATAATAAAGAACATTATAAACTGGTGAACCATAAGATAGATATAGAGACAGTATATCAACAAGTAGACTGTCAAGTTACAGTGGGGACGGGAGGAAGATCTGGGGGAGATAATAGATCAACCGAAGGACTTGTATACATGCATATAAGTGCAACCAATGGACACAAAACTCTGGGGAGGGAGGGGATGTGTGGGAGGGAGGGAGGGGGTAAAAAAAAAAATCAATAAAATATATTAAAAAAAAATAAAAAATAAAAAATAAATATGAAAAAAATAAAAAAAATAAAAAAAAAAAAAAAAAAAAAAAAAAGTGGCCTTTCTTACCCTGTGCCAATCGCTAAGGCTGCCCAGACAAATATACCCAATCACCGGGTAGAAACAGGCAAGTGAAGAGACGCCTGTAATATGGGTGGTAAATACCATGATAGGTCAGGGCCAAACAAGATGCTGAATTAGCCGCCTGCTGGGCGGGAGGGGTGTGCTGTTTGGCCTGGAAGATAAGATGGAGGAGAGGGCCTCCAGTCTTGCTTCCCCACCTATTGCCTTGGAGCAAGGTGCTTACCCCCCCCCGACTGGGCTCTGCTCCTGGCACCTCAGCGTCAAATCGGCATCCAGCTGCCTGTGCCTGGGAGGTGCTAAGAAAAGCAGGTGGCTCCTGCCTGGCTCTGGCAGTTGCCTACTCATCCCCCTCCAAACACCCAGGCCTCGGGAATGACATTTTAGGGGTGAGTCCTCCTCACTCACGCTGCCTCTCTCCGGAGAGCAAAGTGTGAAAACACGGTGCGCAGTTGTGCCGGAGGTGAGGAGCAGCTGGCTGTGTTTTCCTCTCCAACCCGGGCCTGGGCGACTCCAACACCTGTTTCTCCCTGCCTGCACCCACCTGTGGGGGTAGGGTGGGGTGGAGGGAGTCACACAGCTAAGGAGCCTGGTTTCACTTTAAATTTGTGATTGCACAACGCAAAGGGATTCTGAACTCTGCCAGGCAATTTCACTCCTTTAGTCTGAGACGCGATATGCTTCATTTTCTTTCTTCAACCTCCCCACCTGCCCCTTTACTCTCAGCTAGTGACCTTCACTTTGCTTTAAAAAAAAAAAAAATGTTTTTATTCATTTTTTAAGAAAAAGATTGGAAGGGAGAGGGAGAGAGAAATATTGATAGCCTGCCTCCCCCACGCCCCCTACTGGGCATTGAGCCCACAACCTGGGCATGTGCCCCCCACTAGGAATCAAAGGGGCGACTTCTCGGTGCATGAGATGATGCTCTTCCAGCGGAGCCATGCCAGCCAGGGCGACCTCACCTTTCTTTTCTTTCTTTTCTTTTTCTTTCTTTTCTTTTTCTTTCTTTTTTTTAAAAATATATTTTATTGATTTTTTGCAGAGAGGAAGAGAGAGGGATAGAGAGTTATTATAGAAACATCGATGAGAGAGAATCATCGATCAGTTGCCTCTTGCACACCTCCCACTGGGGATGTGCCCGCAACCAAGGTACATGCCTTTGACCGGAATCGAACCTGGGACCTTTCAGTCTGCAGGCCAACGCTCCATCCACTGAGCCAAACCGGTGCCGGCTCTTTTTTTTTTAAATCAATCTTTATTGTTCATATTATTACACAGGTTCCTCATTTCCCCTTCTCTCTCTCACTGTGGCCCTAGCCCTGGGCCAGGCAATGTGAGGCCTGAAGCATCCAGGCCTGGAGCAAACCTGGCTGTCAACTTTTCTCTTCAGAGAAGCTTTAGCAGAAACCAGGCAGGTCCTGGTAACCCTAGGGCTCCAGGGGAGGGTCTAACACTTAAATCTAAACGATTCTTTATTACTTACATCATAAAGTCTACATTGCTGAAATTTCCTAAACTCTTGTCCCTGGTTCTTTACTCAACTGGTCATCTCTGCTGTGGCCTGAATATCTGGTGTCCCCCGATTCTAATGCTGAGATCCCGATGGCCAGAAGTGATGGTAGTAGGAGTGGGCCCTTAGGATCTGTGGAGGGCAGGAAGGCGGAGCCCTCAGGAATGAGGTTAGCACCTGTAAAGAGGAAGCAGCAAGAGGGTGTCTGGCTGTGAACCAGGAAGAGGGTTCTCTCCAGGATGGAGCCATGCTGTGCCTTGACCTTGGACTTTCCAGCCTCCAGAGCGTTGAGAAATACCTTTCTGTTGTGTACAAGCTGCCCAGTCTGTGGTTCGTTATAGCAGCCCAAACAGACGGACAACTTTTCTCTTCAGAAGTAGAACCCAGCCCATCCTTCCCTTCCCAGGCCTGAGCCGCCCCAGGCAGTGGCAGCAAACTCTCCTCACAGCTGGGGTCTAGGAGCAGGACAGACGCTGCCAAAGGAAACCGGAGCAAGGACAAGCTATGCAGTACAAGCATGTCAAGCTCACGGCCCACAACGAATATTTTTGTGGCCCTGCCAATATAACGGTATATAAGAAATATATTATAACAGTATGTAAGAAATGGTTTAATAAAAAATTCATAACAATTTTTACAATGTCCTGTTATACATAATTATTAATAATGAACTACAACTTTGGCTAATGACTGATTACTATCATCGTGTTGCATTCATTTCCCTTTGGTGCCTTATCGCAGGTGCACCATTTCTCTCCACTCATACTGGCAGCGAGTATTTTAGCAGCCAATGGCCACGTCATTAGTCTGGACTGACTTATTTGGGGTGCGCAACAGGAAATATTTCACTTTTGGAGAACAAGAAAAATAGATTTATTTGCATTATGATTATTAATTTGTGCAGTTATTCAGTGTCTGGTAAGTTAATGTTCAATAAAAAGTATTAGTTTTTATTAAAATGTTCTATTATTTTATGTTACCAATGACTCATATATTTCAGCCCTATCGAAATAAACCTACGTTTCTATGAAAATTGAAGCTTTTTTTTTTTTTTTTTGTGGCCCACATAAACTTATACCTTGCTCACTTGGCCGTGTTAGCTTTGAGTTTGACACACTTGATGTAGGGCAGTGGTTGGTCAACAGAGCCAAATATCAACAGTATAACGATTGAAATTTCTTTTGAGAATCAAATTTTTTAAACTTAAACTATATAAGTAGGTACATTGTTATTAACTTAATTAGGGTACTCCTAAGCTGGCCTTTGCTAAAAACTTCAAGGGGCCAAAGAGCCGCATGTGGCTCAAGAGTCTTTTGCGGACCACTGATGTAGGGCCTTAAAAGCCAGGGATACACAGATTGTGTGATTCCATTCATGTGACATCCTGGAAATGGCAAAGCTACAAGAGGAGAGATCAGATCAGTGGTTATCAGAGCATGCCAGTTTTGTAGGGGAGGGCAGCGGGGCCCAGAGAGCATTTTGGGGTGAAGAAAATGCTGTGTCTTGATAGCTGTGGTGGTAATACAATTATCTACACGTTTGTCAGAAGTTAATTTTATTTTATTTTTTAAAGTGAGAGTGAGGGAGAGAGAAACATCAATGAGCTGCCTCCTGCACGCCACCCACCAGGGATTGAACTGTGTGCCCGACTGGAATCAAACTGGTGATCCCCGGGTGCATGGGATGATGTCCAATCCACTGAGCCACACAGGCGAGGGTTGTCAGTGTTTTTTAAAGGGGGTGAATTAGACTACAAAAAGACTTCCTGGGGGTAAGAGATCAACCGAAGGACTTGTATGCATATGAGCATAACCAGTGGACAGAGGGAGGGCAGGGGTGGGGGGTGGGGAGGAGTTTGGGGGGAGTTTGAAGGCAAGTGCTGGGGGGTGGGGACAGTTCAATGGGGGAAAAGGGGGACTTATGTAATACTTAGCAATAAAGAATTTAAATTAAAAAAAACCAAAAAACTTCCTGCCAAAACGGGTTTGGCTCACTGATCAATGTTTCTAACTCTATAATATATATATTAATAAACTTCCCCTTTTCCCCTCCCTCTTTGTTTTTTTTAAAAAAATATGTTTTATTGATTTTTTACAGAGAGGAAGGGAGAGAGACAGAGAGCCAGAAACATCAATGAGAAACATCCACCAGCCGCCTCCTGCAACACCCCCTACCGGGGATGTGCCCACAACCAATGTACATGCCCTTGACCGGAATCCAACCCGGGACCCTCAATCCGCAGGCCGGGACCCTCAATCCGCAGACCGACGCTCTATCCACTGAGCCAAACCGGTTTCTGCTCTCCTCCCTCTTTGTAAAAGAGAGATGAAAACGCAAAAGGATATCAGAATGTCTGGGTTCAAATCCCACTGCCACCACTTGGAATGTGCAAAGCAAACAGACTTCATCTCAGACTCCTTCCCCTTTTCTGACGTGGAGATTCCAACGCAACGGGATCTACCTCGCAGGGTGGAGGTGAGGATTAAAAAGAGAAGAGCCGAGGCCGGTTTGGCTCAGTGGATAGAGCGTCGGCCTGCGGATTGAGGGTCCCGGCCTGCGGATTGAGGGTCCCGGGTTCGATTCCGGTCAAGGGCATGTGCCTTGGTTGCCGGAGCATCCCCGGTGGGGGGCGCGCAGGAGGCAGCTGATTGATGTTTCTAACTCTCCCTTCCTCTCTGTAAAAGATCAATAAAATATATTTAAAGAGAGAGAGAGAGAAAGAGAGAGAGAGAGGGAGAGAGAGAGAGAGAGAGAAGAAAAAGCCCTTAAGGCGCCTGGCTTTGCCCGGCGCCCTCCAGGCCGGAGGGGTGCCTGTTCCCGCCCCTGGGTAGCCCGCTCCGTAGGAGGGAGGCGGAGGTCCCGACTCCGGTCCCCGCACCGTCACCTGGGGGGACAGCGGCATCAGGACACCCCGCTCCCCGCGGCCCTCCAACCTCAGCCGGGCCCGCCGCCCGCCGCACAGCGGGGTGTGTGTGTGTGTGTGTGTGTGTGTGTGGTGTGTGTGTGTGTGTGTGGTGTGTGTGTGTGTGTGTGTGTGTGTGTGTGTGAGTGTGTGTGGTGTGTGTGTGTGGTGTGTGTGTGTGTGTGTGTGTGTGTGTGTATGTCTGTGTGTGTGTGTGTATGTGTGTGTGTCCGGATATTCGTGGGAAGGGGCGGGGCCGCGGGGGGTAGCTGAGGGGCGGGGCCGCGCTTGGGAGCGGGGGAGGGGGGAGCCGAGGGGGCGGGGCCGCGGGGGGTAGCTGAGGGGCGGGGCCGCGCTTGGGAGCGGGGGGGGGGGGGGAGCCGAGGGGGCGGGGCCCCGGGGTGAGCTGAGGGGGCGGGGCCGCGGGGGGTGAGCTGAGGGGGAGGGGCCGCGGGGGAGCTGAGGGGGCGGGGCCGCGGGGGGGGCTGAGGGGGCGGGGCCGCGCTTGGGAGCGGGGGGGGGAGCTGAGGGGGCGGGGCCGCGGGGGAGCTGAGGGGGCGGGGCCGCGGGGGGGGGCTGAGGGGGCGGGGCCGCGCTTGGGAGCGGGGGGGGAGCTGAGGGGGCGGGGCCGCGGGGGAGCTGAGGGGGCGGGGCCGCGGGGGGGGCTGAGGGGGCGGGGCCGCGCTTGGGAGCGGGGGGGGGGAGCTGAGGGGGCGGGGCCGCGGGGGGAAGGGGGAGGGACGCGGCGGGGCCGAGGGGGTTGGTCCTGGGGAGGCGGCGGGCGGTGAGCCGCACCCAGCATCCTCTCCCGGAGCTGAACCTGCGGGCGGCGGGTGGTCCCTGTTTCAGTCCGGGCCACCGGGGCCTCCCTGCCCTTCGCTGGTCTCCGGTGTCTCACCGAGAGGGGTTCGTGGAGGCCCAGCCCAGCCCCCGGGGAGTCCCCGAGGCTGGGCCCCAGGCCGGCGCACAGAGCCGGCGGGCCTGGCGGGGCTGTCCTGGTCCTGGAGGGAGAGGCAGCCCTGATGAGCGAGCATCGTCTCAGGCCAGGCGGCTGTGAGAACCCGCCGGCCTCTGGCCTCCTGCGCCTCCGGGGCGTGCCCTTGGCTGGGGGGGGGGGGAGGGCAAGTGCCTCTGCCTCTCTGAGGACCAAGCCCACCTCAGCCAGCATTTTCTTCATATCCCTCTGTCTCCCTTGTAACAGGACCCCTATCAAGCCTACTAAGCTGATCTCCCTCCCTCCCTCCTTTTCTTCCTTCCTTCCTTCCTTCCTTTCTTTCTTTCTTTCTTTCTTTCTTTCTTTCTTTCTTTCTTTCTTTCTTTTTCTTTCTTTCTCTCTCTCTCTCTCTCTCTCTCTCTCTCTCTCTCTCTCTCTCTCTCTCTCTCTCTTTCTTTCTTTCTTTCTTTCTTTCCTCACCTGAGTATATGTTCCCATTGCTTTTCAGAGTGGAAGGGAGGGAGGGGAAAAGAGAGAGCTACGGTACTTTCTGTCTCCATAGATTTCCCTATTCTGCACAGCTCATATAAATGAACTCATACAATATGAGATCTCTTGTGACTGGGTTTTTAAAAAATGGATTTTATTTTTTGACAAATATCACATGATTTCTCATATGTGAAATCTAAAGAACAAAATGAACTGGTGAACAAAATAGATCCAGAGACATAGAAGCATGGAGCAGACAGTCAGACCTCAGAGGACAGGCAGGGGGTGGGGGGTGGGAAGATGTCAACCAAAGAAGATGCTGCATATTGCATAACGGTGGGCACAGACAATGGTGTGGTGCAGCCTGGGGCCGGTGCAGCCTAGAAGGGGCCAGTGGGGGAGGGGGAAGTGGACATCGGTAATACTTTCAACAATAAATTAAAGCAGTGTTTCCCAAACTTCTCCGGTGATGAGAATCACCTGGTGGAGTTGTTAAAATACAGATTCCTGAATCCCAGCTAAGAAGTGCTAAGCTAGAATTTTTGGTAACTACTTAAGTATACAATTTTACCTATATGTTCCCAAAAATTCTAGTTTAGCACTTTTTAGTTGGGATTCAGGAATCTGTATTTTAACAACTCCACCAGGTGATTCTCATCATGAGAGAAGTTTGGGAAACACTGAATTAAAGCAACAAACAAACAGAAAAGAGACCTTGTGCAATCTTAATCTCCTTTCAATATCCCGGAGGCATATCGGAGCAATAGCTGTGGTACTGAGTATACTCTAACGTCCATCTTTTATGATAATTTCTGTGTTAAGGCAAATCATGTTTTTGTGAGTCAACTCTATGGGTTATTTATTTTAAATATATATATGTTTTATTTATTTTATTTATTTATTTTATTTATTTATTTATTTATTTTATTTTTATTTTTTTACAGAGAGGAAGGGAGAGGGAGAGTTAGAAACACTCAAGAGAGAGAAACATCAATCAGCTGCCTTCTGCACACCCCCTACTGGGTATTTGCCCATAACCAAGGTACTTGCCCTTGACCAGAATCCTACCTGGGACCCTTGAGTCCACAGGCCGACGCTCTATCCACTGAGCCATATGTTTGTTTTTTTAATGCATGAACAGGGGTCTTAGCGGATACCATGCTGAGGAGATCATATCCACAAGCTTCTTGCCATAAGTATCAAACTTTCAGAGCCGTGTCCTTGGTGGAGATTCATTTTAGCTCTCAGATCTTGTTCTCCGTCTTTATGCCTGAGATTTGCAGTGACGCAGGCCCAGCTTCCCATCACTGCCAGCACTCATGGAGGTTCCAACTTCCTGTCAGGGAAGGGCCAAAGGATGGAATCACACAAACAGACAACTGTCCCGAAGCCACAAGTTTAAGGGACTTTTTTTTTTTTTTTTTAAAATATATTTTATTTTCTTACAGAGAGGAAGGGAGAGGGATAGAGAGTCAGAAACATCGACCAGCTGCCTCCTGCACACCTTCCACCAGGGATGTGCCCGTAACCAAGGTACATGTCCTTGACCGGAATCGAACCCAGGACCTCTCAGTCAGCAGGCTGACGCTCTATCCACTGAGCCAAACTGGTTTCGGCTTAAGGGACTTTTTGATGAAGGCAATGAGTCCTGGGGTTTGCCCACAGTGTTTTCATGATAGGGTTTCTCAGTAGGATACCAGTATTTTTCTTGGTGTCACCACAGGTTCCTCTGTTCCCAAAAAGACTGTGCCCCCCACCACTCCCCCAATCCTAGCGTGGCTGTTCCTGGGGGATGTCCGTTCGCTGCCTGGAGTCCCGGGCTGGCAGGGCTCAGGAAACTCAACTCAACAGTGTGAGAGTGGGAATTGCCGGCTACCTTCTGTGTCGGGCACATAGTCTAAAAAATTGATTTTACAGAGAAAGGGGGAGGAAGAGAGAGAGAGAGAGAGAAACAGGAGAGAGAGAGTGCGAGAGAGAGAGGGGGGGGGAGAACGAGAGAGAGAGAGAGAGAGAGAGAGAGAGAGAGAGAGAGAGAGAGAGAGAGAGAGAGAGAGAAGCAGGACAGAAACATTAGTCTGTTGCCTCCTGAGCTCACCCCAACCAGGGATCAAACCCAAACCAGGCGTGTGTCCTGACCAGGAATTGAACCAGCCATCTCTCATGCAGAGGACAGCGCTCAGCTGGCTCCTGTCACTTAGCCTAATTGCTTTAAGGTTCATCCATGTTGAGCGTGCATCAGTACTCTGTTCCTCTTTGTGGCTGAATGGTGTTCCATTGTGCGGAGAGACCGCGTTTTATTTTCCCGTTTACCAGCTGTGGGCACTGGGGTTGTTTCCACTCAGCTCTTAGGGGAAGGCTGCTGCGAACATGTGCGTGAGAGTGCTGAGGCCGTCTGCTCCCTTTCTTTGGAGCACATGGCCGAGTGAAGTGCTGGGCTGTGTGTCTCCCTCCTGGCGGCACCATTTTACAACCCACTAGCAGAATATGCTAAATTCCAATTTCTCCTCATCCTCACCAACGCTTGTATTGCCCACCTCTTTTTTCTGGCCATCCTCGTGGGTATGAAGTGGTATCTCACAGGGGCTGTGGATTTCCCTCATGGCTACCCATCTGAGGACCTTCTATGAGCTGTTTTTGCATTTGGGATTGTCTGCCCGATTGTCATTGTCCCCTGATGTGGGGATGCCTCTGGGGGATTTGAGGGTCTCCCCTCGCTCTCCATTCCCCCAACAGTACAGTAATGCCCTCTGCAATATGATTGGCCACCCCGTCTTTCAAAGCCTCCTGTGCACCAGATGGGTGCTGGCACTGCTGGGTGCTGGCACACAGAACAAAAATGACAATGAAGGCCAGATCTCACCCCGGGGAGGGCTTGGGGGTAAGGGTATGGCTCTGGATTTGAACGGCCTGGGAAGGTACCTAACTTTGCCTAGCCTCAGTTTCCTCATCTGTGAAATGAGGTTACTCTGAGCGTTAAATGTAAAGCACTTAGCATGGTGTCTGGCACATAGTGAGTGCTCAGTAGGCATTTGCGATTGTTATCGGCGGAGCCAGACAATCAGTGAATGTTAACAATAATGAATAATGAGTTATGGGCAGAGAAGTACACAGTGTCATGGGATCGCATAGTGGGGACTCCCAGCCCAGTTCAGGCTACGCGGGGAAAGTGGTGTGTGAAGGCAGCTAGCTCACCACTACACCACCGTGTATGTGTGTGTGTGTGTGTGTGTGTGTGTGTGTGTGTGTGTGGTGATTCTGGCAGAGGGAACAGCTTGTGCAAAGGCTCAGAGGAACAGAGGAGAGACTAAAATGGTTCAGAAGGTCTAGAACAGTGCTGTCCAATAGCATTTCGTGATGACGAAAAAGTTCTGCAATGATAGCCACTAGCCAACCACATGTGACTATTGAACATCTGAAAAGTGGCGAATGTGACGGTGGACTTGGCTGTCTAATTTTATTTTATTATAATTAGTTTGAATGTGACCACCATATTGACAGCAAAGGTCTGGAGAGTAACAGGGGTCAATGAGAGACCAGGGGGGTGGCGGGCAGCGCCTCCGGCTCACAGAGCTGAGTGTGGAGGATGCGTTTTATTCTAAGCCCCTGAGGAGACCATCGGTTGGGTGGGGAGCTAAGCTGGGGAGTGGGGTGATCTGGTTTTGTTTCTGGAAGATACTCCAGTTGCTGTAAGGAGAGTGGATTATGAGGGTGAGGGTGGGCAGGAGTGAAGTGGGAGCCCAGTGTGGAGGTGGCTGCAGTCTCCCAGGGAGTGATGATGATGGTGGCTTGGGCCAGACACAGAGATTCATCTGGTACATTTGCTCTGTGTGTGTGTGTGGGGGGGGGGGGGGGGGGGAAGAGGCATCCCAGGGCTACTTGGATGGTGCTTGTGTCCACAAGCATCCAGACCAGGGTACAGCCAGCCTACCCCCCGCCCCCCCCTTGGCTAGAAGTCCCTGAGTCCTCTGGGCCCCTGGCTGGGGGCAGGGAGAGGCCCCAGGAGGTGGGAAAGTCCCTTCAAACGGCTGGGTGTGTGAATTCTCTGGGGCGTGTGCTGGGCTGAGGCTCTCCTCTTCCTCTTCCTCTCCTCTCCCCCTTCCCCTGGCGCCATCCACATCAGCTCTCTGTCCTGCGATGGGCCAATGGGTTGGCAGTCGGAGCCACAGGGCTGTCAGGAGGCCGGTGGTGAAGAAGGGGAGGGGAGGAGAAGGGAGGGGAGGTGCCAGTGAAGTAGACCAATGCCCCCCCCCCGCCCCCATGGCTGCCCCTGCTCGCTCCCCGCCGCCCGCAGGCCCAGGCAGCGGTGGGGGCGGGAGCAGGGCGTGTCCTCTCGGGGTGTGGCCAGTGGTCCAGCGGGTCAGTCCCCGATGCCCCCCGCGGCCCTGCCAGGGGAGTGCACCCCGCTTCCACGGTGCGGCGGGCGCGCGGGCTGAGGGTGAGGGCCCCCGGACCCCCCCGCCGGCTGCAGCCCGAGCTGGGGGTGCCGCCCGCCGGCTGTCCGCCTCCGGCTCCACTTCCTCCGCCGCCCGCGCCCCGCAGCCTCCGCTCAGCCTGCGGGGTAAGTGGGGGCGATCCGGGGTCCCCAAGCCTGACAGTGGGTGCTGGGGTGGGGTCCCCGAGTGGGCTTCTCGCCTCCCCAGGCCCGAGTGGGGCTCCGCGGGGCCCGCTCCCTCCGTCCGGGGGCGAGACCCCTGCCCTCCCTGCCGGGCCGGGGGCTCCGGGGGGCTCGGGAGGGGGCGGGGCTGGACCCCAACTGTTGCTGCGGAGGCTGGGAGGTGGGGACACAGGCGGTGGGGAGCAGGCCCGGCTGGATGGGGTGCTCCTGGGAGGGTGGGCAGGAAGATGGTGCGTCAGCGCTGCCTGCGGAGGCATCCAGTCAGGCCCCTGCACACCCCGCCCGCACCCCGTCTCTAACCGCCTCCTCTGTGCCCTCCCCGGGGGCGCGGGCCCCGCGGGCGGCCGGGGCTCAGTCGGGGGGATGGGGCGGGGGGCGCAGCGCTGGCCGCAGAGCTTGGGCCCAGCGCGGGCCGGGCTGCCGGCCTTGGGCGCTGGGCAGCCAGGGGGTCCCCCCTCTGGAGCCCCGAGAGCCAGGGCGCTCGGGGCCTTCAGGGGGGTCGGCGGCCCGCAATTCTGGGGGCGGAGGAGGAGCGTCGGGCGCGGTGGTGTAGCCACAACTAGCGACCTTGGGGCAGTCACTTCCCCTTTTGGGCTGCAGCTGACGGCGGCGGATGCAGGGCTTCCAACGGCCCCCTCCTCCACCCCCCAGCCCCCCCCAGCGCCCCCTCCACCCCCCCAGCGCCCCCTCCACCCCCCTCCACCCCCCCGCGCCCCCTCCACTCCCCTCTACTCCCCAGCGCCCCCAGCGCCTCCTCCACCCCCCTCCGCCCCCAGCGCCCTCGGCGGTGAGAGCTGCGCCCCTGCCGCCCCCGGCCCGCGGTGAGGACCTGCCCGGGGCGGGCTGCGGGGGCTGCGGGGGCTGCGGGGGCGGAAAGGCTGGTGCTGGGTGCCCCGCTGCTCCCGCCCGCCGGGCTGTGGCCTCAGCGTCAGGCAGTCCTGGAGGGAAAGCCAGGGCCCACCACGGCCCCTTCCGTGGGACACGTCTAAGAGGCAGACCCGTTCCCCCTCTGAGGACCCATCCTCAACGCCCTGCTCCTCGCCGTGGGCCTCCTTCCTCCCTCGCAGCCCCGCCCCCATCCCCCTGGGCTGCCCCCACGGCGGGTGTGCTGGGCTCCAACCCGGCGCTGCCCGCGGGGCGGAGGCGGGCCCGGGCGCAGGCGGGCGGGCTCCGATCTCTCCCCCACAGGGCTCGCCGCGGCCGCCGCCGCCAGCATGGCCTCGGGCTCCGAGCCCCCGCCGTTCAGGCTGGAGACCTCTGACGGGGGCCCGGAAGATGGAGCTGATGTGGAGGGAGGAAAGCGGGGCCTCGGGGATGTGCTGCCCCCCATGGAGTCACCCTATGTGGGCGAGGACCGGAACTTCTCCCCTCAGATCAAAGTGAACCTCAACTACCGGAAGGGAGCAGGTGCCAGGTAAGGCAGCAAACGGGGGTGCAGCCCGGGGCCCCTCACTTCCAGCAGAGCACTGGCCCCGTCAGGCTGACCTCTGCTCTGCTCTGCTCTGGGGATTGCCCCTTCCAGAACCTTCTCTGCTCTTCTTCGAAGGGACATACTCTTCCAGCTCCAAGTGCTCAGCTGGCCCTTGCATCCCCCCTTTTATGCCTGCCTCTCCCCCCCCCCCCCCCCAGGTCCCTATGACAGACGGTAGCAGGATCCACACTCCAGTCCAAGCTGAGCTGGTCAGCCACGGGTGTGGATTCTGGGCTGGTGGACGGCAGGCTTTTGCTGGGAGCACCTTCATGTAGCGTTTCCCGTGATCTGTGTCAGTTCAGACTGTGAGACCCCTCCTTCCAGCCCGGCTAGGGGAGAGGAGGGTATATCGGCCCCCCCCCCCCCCCCTCCCCGTGTGGGTCTGACATACAAGTTCTGACCAGGAGACTCTCCGTGGGCCAGGTGGGACTCTGCCAGGGAAGGCCCTTCCTTCGTCCTCAGGCCTGGCCGAGCCGCCCGCCGTGGCCTCCCAGCCCAGAGCCCCTGCGCTGTGCCCGAGGCCCCAGCCAGATGCAGACGGAGACGGAGAGGCTGCTCAGGGGCTGCTGGGAGCTGGGTAGCCAGCGGACAGGCAGAATGGGCCCCTGGACGCCCTTTGGTATCTCAGTCTGTGTCCCTGAGGGGCTTCCCACCCTGTGACTGTGATGTCACCCTAAGAAAGGGAGAACTCTGTCCAAACAGACACTTCCCCTGTCTGGGCTCCCGCAGGGCCCGGCAGCGGCAGAGCCTTCGGTCACGTTGTGGCCACGTGGTCTGCGGGCAGATGATGTGTGTCTGGCCAGGCGAGGCGGAGGTGCAGCTTCCGGGGGTGGAGGAGGCAGTCCGGCCCTCAGTCATGTGGACATGACTTCATACACAACTGATCCCAACCATCCCCTCACTCAGCGGTCACCACCATCTATGGAGCTGTGAAGCTAGGACCTGAGGGTCCTCAGCGTTATAGGCCCCTTTGTCTGTCCCTGCCTGTCTGCTGGTCATGGCCAGGGCCCCGAGGATAAGCTTGTCTCTGTGAATAGTGCCAAGCCCAGGAGGGGCACTCCTTCCCTTTCCTGTCACCAGGCTCCGCGAGATTCTGAAGAGCTAGGAGGCCCCTCCGGGCCCTTTCCCGGAAGTGTGGCTTCTCAGACACACTCAGCGAGCATGTGCTGGGCCCTGTGTGAGAAACCGCTGTGTGCCCGCCTAGGGCTCTGGGGCTGGGAGTCCGGTGGGCGGTGGTTAGACAGGCCCCGTGGGAGCCCTGGGCTCTGCATCACGTGCCTGGGGAAGTCACTTTATTGCCTTTTTTGTCTAAAAGAGAAAGCGGGTTCCTGACCCCCAGGCTGAAGTGAAAGCAGATGCTGCATTGCTTGTCCAAACGTGGTTTCTGAGAGGATGAGGGGCTTTCCTTGACCCTTTTGTCAAGGCCAGTGAGGCACACAGCCCCTGAGGGTCCTGCAGCCCCCGCCTGGCCTGACTAGCTCAGGGGCCAGGGAAGGCCCTGTGCTGAGACCCACCCTGTGGGACAGTGAGCCTGTGGACAGATCCTCAGGCACCTTGCAGACGACAAGGACCGGTGTGGGGAGCAGCTGTGATGCCTGGAGCACGGACATGGGTCCTGTTCCCCCCTCTCCAGGCACCCCACCCCCGCTCCTGGGCTCTGAGCTCTGGGGTCCCCCGGTTTGCTCTGGGGAGGCTCCCTGGGCTCCCGGCATGCAGTGCTCACTGGGCTCCTGGGATGGGCTCTCTGGGGGCGTGGCTCCTCCCAGCATCAGTCACAGATCTCATCCCTGCAGCCAGGACCCAAACCGCTTTGACCGGGACCGGCTCTTCAGCGCGGTTGCCCGGGGCAACCCCCAGGACCTGGAGGGGCTGCCCGAGTACCTGCGCGCCACCAGCAAGTACCTCACCGACTCCGAGTACACAGGTAGGCCCTAGGCCCGCCCTTCGCGGAGCCCGTGTCCCGGGCTGTGCGGGGCTGTGCTGGCTGTGGGTCTTGACCATGGTCAGGAGAAGACAAGGGGTGGGGGTTTTCTTTTCCTTTTTTTTTTTTTTTTTTTTTTTTTTTTAAGGGGGATTGTTCTTAGCAGCAGACCCTCCTGCTGGAATGGCTGCAGGGGCCCTGCTGACGGAGACAAGGATTCCCCCTACCTCCCGGTCATGGCTGTGCCGACCACTTCCCATCATCCCACTGGCACACCAAGGCATGGGTACTTGTGGGCATCCTCAATGCTTCCTTTTTCTCCTTTCCCTTCTCCTCCCCCTCCCCCTTTCCCTCCCCCTTCCCCCTCTCTCCCCCTTTCCCTCCCCTCCCCTCCCCTCCTTTTCCTCCCCTCCTCTCCCCTCCTTTCCTTCCCCTCCCCTCCCCTCCCCTCCTCTCCCCTCCCCTCCCCCTTTCCCTTACCTTCCTCTTCCCCCTCTCTTTCCTTTTCTTTCCTTTTTCTTCCTGCCTGCCCGCCTTTCTCTTCTTCTTTCTTTGATTTTTTAAAATAAATCTTTATTGTTCATATTATTACAAATGTTCCGCATTCCCCCCCCTCCATTGCTCCCCTCTACCAGGTTCCCACCTCACCCTCTGCCCTTCCCCCTCCCCCCCTATTGTCCTCATCCATAGGTGCACAGTTTATGTTCAGTCTCTTCCCACATCCCCCACTCCCCTTTTCTCCGAGAATCGTCAGTTCACTTCCCTTCCATACCTCTGATTCTATTATATTCAACAGTTAATATTGTTCATCAGATTTATTTTTTAATTCCCTTGGTTTTTAGATTCATTTGTTGATAGTTATGTATTTGTTGTTCATAATTTTTATCTTTATTTTCTTCCTCTTCATAGAGAACCCCTTTCAGCAATTCATATAATTCTGGTTTGGCGGTGATGAACTCCTTTAGCTTTTTTTTATTAGTGAAGCTCTCTATCTGGCCTTCGATTCTGAGTGATAGCTTTGCTGGGTAGAGTATTTTTGGCTGTAGGTTCTTGCTATTCATCACCTTGAATATTTCTTGCCATTCCCGTCTGGCCTGCATGGTTTCTGTTGAGAAATCAGCTGACAATCCTATGGGTGCTCCTTTATAGATAACTACCTGCTTTTCTCTTGCTGCTTTTAATATTCTCTCTTTGTCTTTTGCTCTTGGAATTTTAATTATGAATTGTCTTGGTATGGTCCTCTTTGGATTCCTTTCGTTTGGGGTTCTGTGTGCTTCCTGGACTTGTAAGTCTATTTCTTTCACAAGATGGGGGAAGTTTTCTGTCACTATTTCATCCAGTATGTTTTCAGTATCTTGCTCTCTGTCATCTTCTGGGATGCCCATAATTCTGATGTTGGTTCGCTTGAAGTTGTCCCAGAGGTTTCTTTTCTATCTTCAACTTTCTGGATTCTCTTGCCTTCTAGCTTCTGTGGAGGAGTGTCTTCTGGCTCTTTGTGTTCCAAATCTTTGACTTGATTCTTGTGATCTTCCATTCTGTTTTTAGGACTCTGTATAATATTTTTTATTTCAGAGAATGTATTCTTTATTTCTAGTTGATCCTTTATTATTTCTAGTTGATCCCTTTTCATATATTCATAGCTCTTGTTTATTTTATTGGCCTTTTCTAGGAGATTCTTGAAAAACCTTATAAGCGTGGTTTTGAATTCTATATCCAGTCACTTTTTGTCCTCCATTTCTTTCGTTTGTGATCTGTTTCCTAGTCTCGGCATTTTCGCTGCTTCCCTGAGTTGGTAGGGTGGGAGGATCAGCTGTATCTATGCCAAGAGACAGCCTTATTCGACTAGACTTGGAAAACTTCAAGAGCCTCTGTGCTCAGCTTGGATGGGGTGGAGTTTCAGGGTGGAGCCTACAGCCTTGGCTTCTGTCAGCCCGCCCTATGAGGTTCCTGAGTCTCAGTGTTTCTCAGGGTCCTTTGTACTCGCTGCAAGCACCTCTGAGAGAAAGGGGCCCTCGAGTTTCACCCGCTACCAGACAGTCTAGTCTCTCTTCCAACGAGCCCACAACTGAGGTTCAGTGCAGTTGGAAATGGGATTAAGAGCAGTCCGGAGCTTATGGCTCCTTCCCGCTAGGGCAATCCAGCGGCTCAATCAACAGTCTGTCCTCTGCCCGCAATGTGCGCGACTCCGGGGCTCTGCCTTTTGCCACTCCCCTGAGCTTCTGCCTTACAGCCCAGGCTCCCTCTGTATGAGCCTGGGGCCTGAGGGTCTCGCCCAGAACTGGGGTTCAGTGCTGTCGGAACTGGGGTTCAGCACAGTTTGGAGCTTTTATCTCCTTCCCACTAGGGAACGCCAGACAGGCACTCAGCCGCCCCTCCTCTCTGGCTCTGTCCTCTCTGCACACGCAACGTGTCTCCGTACCTTTGGCTTTTACAGCTCCTCTGATTTTCCTTCTGGTTTTCTCTTTCCTTCTCGTTGTAGAATTTCCAGTCAGTCAACTTTTCTGTAGTTCTGGATAATGTCCACTTTATATTTTAGTTGTATTTTTGAAATTGTTGTGTGAGGCTGCAGTTAGGTGGTTACCTATGCGGCCATCTTGATTTCTCCCAACAATGTATTCTTTATTTGTATTTTTTTTAAAAAAATTTTATTGTTCATATTATTACAAATGTTCCTCCCCACCATTGCTCTCCTCCACCAGGTGCCCACCCCACCCTCTGTCCTTTCCCCACCCCCCATTGTCCTCATCCATAGGTGCACAGTTTATGTTCAGTCTCTTCCCACATCCCCCTCTCCCCTTTTCCCCAAGAATCGTCAGTTCACTCCCCTTCCATACCTCTGATTCTATTATATTCACCAGTTACTATTGTTCATCAGATTTTTTCTTTAAATTTCCTTGGTTTTTAGATTCACTTGTTGATAGTTACGTATTTGTTGTTCATAATTTTTTATCTTTATTTACTTTCTCTTCTGAAAGAACCCCTTTCAGCAATTCATATAATTCTGGTTTGGCGGTGATGAACTCCTTTAGCTTTTTTTTATTAGTGAAGCTCTTTATCTGACCTTCGATTCTGAGTGATAGCTTTGCTGGGTAGAGTATTTTTGGCTGTAGGTTCTTGCTATTCATCACCTTGAATATTTCTTGCCATTCCTGTCTGGCCTGCATGGTTTCTGTTGAGAAATCAACTGACAATCGTATAGGTGCTCCTTTATAGGTAACTACCTGCTTTGCTCTTGCTGCTTTTAATATTCTCTTTGTCTTTTGCTCTTGGAATTTTAATTATGAATTGTCTTGGTGTGGTCCTCTTTGGATTCCTTTTGTTTGGAGTTCTGTGCGCTTCCTGGACTTGTAAGTCTAATTCTTTCACCAGGTGGGGGAAGTTTTCTGTCACTATTTCTTTCAGTATGTTTTTGATATCTTGCTCTCTCTCATCTTCTGGGACCCGCATAATTCTGATGTTGGTTCTCTTGAAATTGTCCCAGAGGTTTCTTTTCTATCTTCAACTTTCTGGATTCTCTTGCCTTCTAGCTTCTGTGGAGGAGTGTCTTCTGGCTCTTTGTGTTCCAAATCTTTGACTTGATTCTTGTGATCTTCCATTCTGTTTTTAGGACTGTATAATATTTTTTATTTCAGAGAATGTATTCTTTATTTCTAGTTGATCCTTTATTATTTCTAGTTGATCCCTTTTCATATATTCATAGCTCTTGTTTATTTTATTGGCCTTTTCTAGGAGATTCTTGAAAAACCTTATAAGCGTGGTTTTGAATTCTATATCCAGTCACTTTTTGTCCTCCATTTCTTTTGTTTGTGATCTGTTTCCTAGTCTCGGCATTTTTGCTACTTCCCTGAGTTGGTAGGGTGGGAGGATCAGCTGTATCTATGCCAAGAGACAGCCTTATTCGACTAGACTTGGAAAACTTCAAGAGCCTCTGTGCTCAGCTTGGATGGGGTGGAGTTTCAGGGTGGAGCTTACAGCGTTGGCTCCGGTTAGCCTCGCCCTAAGAGGTTCCTGAGGCTCAGTGTTCCTCAGTGTTCTTTGGTACTCGCTGCAAGCACCTCTGAGAGAAAGGTGCCCTAGAGTTTTGCCCCCTACCAAACAGTCTAGGCTCTCCCCCAGCGAGCCCGAAAGTGGGGTTAAGAGCAGTCCAGAGCTTATTTCTCCTTCCTGCTAGGGCAATCCAGCGGCTCAATCAACAGTCTGTCCTCTGTGCGAAATGTGCGCGACTCCAGGGCTCTGCCTTTCGCCGCTCCCCCGAGCTTCTGCTTTACAGCCCAGGCTCCCTCTGTATGAGCCTGGGGCCTGAAGGTCTCGCCCAGAACTGGGGTTCAGTGCTGTCGGAACTGGGGTTCAGCACAGTCCGGAGCTTTTATCTCCTTCCCGCTAGGGAACGCCAGCCAGGCACTCAGCCTCCCCCTCCTCTCCGGCTCTGTCCTCTCCACACATGCAACGTGTCTCTGTACCTTTGGCTTTTACAGCTCCTCTGATTTTCCTTCTGGTTTTCTCTTTCCTTCTCGTTGTAGAATTTCCAGTCAGTCAATTTTCCTGTAGTTCTGGATAATGTCCACTTTATATTTTAGTTGTATTTTTTGAAATTGTTGTGTGAGGCTGCAGTTAGGTGTTTACCTGTGCCGCCATCTTGGTTTCTCCCAACAATGTACTTTTTATTTCTAGTTGATCCCTTTTTATTTCTTGTCGAGTCCTTTTCATATCCTCATAGATTTCATTTATTTTATCGGCCTTTTCTAGGAAACTCTTGAAAAACCTTATAACTGGTTTTGAACTCTATATCCAGTCGCTTTTTGTCCTCCATTTCTTTCATTTGTGATCTGTATCCTTGTCTCAGCATTTTTGCTGCTTTCCTGAGTTGGTAGGGTGGCTTTGTGTGCTGAGGTGTCCTACATGGTTCAGTGGGTCAGTCTCCCAGTTACCTGAGGTGGACACTCTTGATGCACCCCTTTGTGGACTGTGAGTACAGCCTTATTGTAGTTAAGTCTTGATTGTTGTTGTTATCACTGGGAGGAACTGACCTGCAGGCCAATTGGCTGTGAGGATCAGCTGTGTCTATGCCGGGAGACAGCCTTATTCGACTAGACTTGGAAAATTGCAAAAGCCTCTGTTTAGCTTGGATGGGGCAGATTTTCAGGGTGGAGCCTACAGCCTTGGCTTCTGTCAGCCCCACCCTATGAGGCTCCTGAGTCTCAGTGTTCCTCAATGTCCTTCAGTACTCGCTGCAAGCACCTCTGAGAGAAAGGTGCCCTCGAGTTTTACAGCCCTGCCTGTGCCCTCTCGCAGTCCAGGGCCCCTCTGGGAGCCTGTCTGGGAGGCCTCGCTCCTTACCACCTGCCTGCGGTGCAGGTGAGAGAGGCTCATGCCACCACCACTGCACTGGCCAACCGTGAGCCTGGCTTCTGGCTGCGTGTTGCTCGCTCTGTGGGGGCACACTGACCACCAGGGGGCAGCTCCTGTGTTGAGCGTCTGTCCCCTGGTGGTCAGTGTGCATCATAGTGACCAGTTCTGCTGTTTGGTCGATTTGCAATTAGCATTTTATTATTTAGGACCAGAGGCCTGGGGACCAGAGGACATTTGTGCACAGGTAGGATCCCTAGGCCTGGTCAGTGATCAAGGCTGATCAGGGCCTTCCAGCTGCTAGCTGGGATCTCCCTTTCCTGGCTGCCAGCTGCTGGCTGGGGCCTTCCTTTGTTTTGTGCTGCCCCCTGGTGGTCAGCATACATCATAGCAAGCGATTGGTCTCCCGGTCGAACTCCTTTGGGGACAATTTGCATATGAGCTTTTATATATATAGATAATACACATATAATATACTTCACCCATCTCAGAGCATTCTTTACCCCAAATCTAAATATCTTTATTATTTAAGGCTAATTAGAAAGATAACTTGTTCTTTCTAAAAGATTAAAATAGAAATGAAATGTATAAAGCTGGGGGTAAAATGTCTGTTGTCCTGGATTCCTGTGGATGGTTTGGGAAACATCTTTGCAAACTATTTAAATATGTTACGTGGCCCTGGCCGATGGGGCTCAGTTGGTTGAAGTTGTCCTATGCACTGAGAGTTCACAGGTTTGATTCCCAGATAGGGCACATGCCAGGGTTGTGGGTTTGATCCCCAGTTGGGGGTTGCAGGAGGCAGCCAATCAATGTTTCTCTCTCTCTCTCTCTCTTTCTCTTTCTCTTTTCCTCCCTCTTTCCCTCTCCCCTCTCTCTAAAAAAAAAAAGAAAAGAAAAGAAAAAATCAATAAAAACATATTTTAAAAATATTAGGTTTCTATTTACATATATGAGGTCATGTATATACGTTCGTTTGTAATGTGCTTCCTCCTGCTTACTACATCTCGTAGCACTTGACATTCAGTATATACACCTCTGACTTAGCCACTTTACCACTGCAGCGTCTTCCATTTCGTGGCTGTACCGTGGCCTCACTAACTCATTTCTTCCTGGTGGGCGTTTAGGTTGTTTGTAGTTTTCAGCCTCCACACAGTGGGCCAGGCCCTCTGTGTGCTAAGCATTCTGCACAGAATTACATTTGATCCTCACCACAACCCGGGAACATTCCCGCTTCACACTTGAGCTTGGGAGAGGCCAAGTGACCTGAGTGAGGAGACAGAGCCATTAGGCAGGGAAGCCACGTAACAAACGCTGGGCCAATGCCACTGCACAGACAACGTTGTACACGTGACACATTATGTCTGAGACAGCTTCTAGGGCGGAAACGGTGGTCCCTGGAGCCACAATGCCCTGCACCGGGGCTGTGCTCCCATCAGTCCCGGGTGGCATCCGTCCTCCCAAGGGCGTTTTGGCACCGGGCCCAGCTGCTCCAGGTCTGAGCGCCCTCGTGCCCCGTGCCCTCCCCCCTCCCACAGAGGGCTCCACCGGGAAGACGTGCCTGATGAAGGCCGTGCTGAACCTCCGGGACGGAGCCAACGCCTGCATCCTGCCGCTGCTGCAGATCGACCGGGACTCGGGCAACCCCAGGCCCCTGGTCAATGCCCAGTGCACAGATGAGTACTACCGAGGCCACAGCGCCCTGCACATCGCCATCGAGAAGCGGAGCCTGCCGTGCGTGCGGCTCCTGGTGGAGAACGGGGCCGACGTGCACGCCCGGGCCTGCGGCCGCTTCTTCCAGAAGAAAAGCCACAGCACCTGTTTTTATTTTGGTGAGGAGTCTTGGCGGGCGGAGCGGGGTGGTAGAGCTGGCCCTTCAAACCTACTCTAGCCAACCCTGAGGCCCGGGCTTCCAACCACCAGGCTGCCTGCAGAGCAGTTTGTCTTTTTAAAAAAATATATATTTTACTGATTTTTTTACAGAGAGGAAGAGAGAGGGATAGAGAGCTAGAAACATCAATGAGAGAGAAACATCCATCAGCTGCCTCCTGCACACCCCCTACTGGGGATGTGCCCACAACCAAGGTACATGTCCTTGACCAGAATCGAAACTGGGACCTTTCAGTCCACAGCCCTTTGCTCTATCCACTGAGCCAAACCGGTTTCGGCAAGCAGTTTGTCTTAAGAGATGTTTATCCTAGTCTGGCCGAAGAGGCCGGCCACGTCCCCCAGCTGGGCCAGGGCTGGGCATGGCTGCTAGAACTGGCATGTGGCTGGAGTCAACCAGACAGGGCCTGGCTGCGGGCACCTACGTCAGGCAGCAGTGGGCCTGGGGCTGCTGACGGAGAGGGAGAGGCAGGCGGACGGGGACCCTGCTGGCTGGCCCGCGCTGTTCCCCCGGGTGGTAGCGGTTGGTCCCCTCTCCCTGCGTCGGAACCGAACCGGCTGCCATCACCAGTGTTCTCAGAAGGCGCAGCTGCCCCCAGTGGGTCCGGGCTCCATCCTTCCCCCCCCCCCCCCCCCCCCCCCCCCCGTGCCTGACGGCCTCCGGGGGCCTGGCTCTGCCCCGGAGCGTGAAGAGCAGGCGGTGAGCGCTGCCCCCGCCCCCAGGTGAGCTGCCCCTCTCGCTGGCGGCATGCACCAACCAGTGGGACGTGGTGGCCTACCTCCTGGAGAACCAGCACCAGCCCGCCAGCCTGCGGTTTGCCGACTCGCTGGGCAACACGGTCCTGCACGCGCTGGTGATGATCGCAGACAACTCGCCCGAGAACAGCGCGCTGGTGACCCACATGTACGACAGGCTGCTGCAGGCTGCGGCCGGCCTCTGCCCCTCGCTGCAGCTCGAGGACATCCCCAACCTGCAGGGCCTGACACCCCTGAAGCTGGCTGCCCAGGAGGGCAAAATAGAGGTGAGCGGCAGCCCCCCGCCCCCCACTTGCCCAGGAAGCAGACAGAGCCTCAGGAGGGTGGTGGAAAGCAGTGGTCTCCCCACTTTTCAACTGAGCACCCCTATTCACAAGAACATTTCAGCACGCACCTCTGACACGTGTGTTTATTGAAAGACTGTATCTAGCTACTGAACTAACATATTACATTATAAAGCACAGGGATTCTCCCCATTTTATTTTTAGTTTTTATTGAATTTATTGAGGTGACATTGGCTTCAATAAATCACAGGCATTTTTTTTAAAAAGTCATTTGGGCCCTAGCTGGTTTGGCTCAGTGATAAGAGCGTCAGCCCGTGGCCTGAAGGGTACTGGGTTCGATTCTGGTCAAGAAGATGTACCAAAAAAAAAAAAAAAAGAAGAAGAAGAAGAAGATGTACCTCCGTTACAGGCTCCATCCTCCACCCAATGTATGTCTCTTACATTGATGTTTCTCGGTGTCTCTCCCCCTTCCTTCCATTCTCTCTAAAAATAAATGAAAAACTATCCTCAGGTGAGGATATACAACAACAACAACAAAGTCATTTGGGTTTCTTGATTAGGAGACAATATATTTATGTCCTTGCCTATTCTGCCATTAGACTGGCTCTCGTGTTTTCTTCACCTTGGTTGGTAAGTGTCCTTTATACTGAACAATTAGCTTTTTTTTTTTTTTTTTTTTTTTTTTTACAGAGAGGAAGGGAGAGGGATAGAGAGCCAGAAATGTCGATGAGAGAGAAATATCTACCAGCTGCCTCTTGCACACCCCCCACTGGGGATGTGCCCATAACCAAGGCACATGCCCTTGACCGGAATCGAACCTGGGACCTTTTAGTCCGCAGACTGATGCTCTATCCACTGAGCCAAACTGGTTTCGGCTGAACAATTAGCATTTTATCTGCTCTCACAGTTGCAAAATTTTCCCAGCTCAACATTAAAAATTTTTCATGGTGTTTTGCCACTCAGAATTGCCACATTTCTAACTTTACAGGTTATAATTATCCTTTCCTTAAGAGTTTTGCTATTTCTTAATCCTCCAGCAAGGTCATGTTATCTGTAACCTTGTGTGTGTGTATTCCACATCCTTATTTTCTCCCAGACTTTTTCTGTTTCACTTTTTAAAAATATATATATTTTATTGATTTTTTACAGAGAGGAAAGGAGAGAGATAGAGAGCCAGAAATGTCGATGAGAGAGAAACATTGACCAGCTGCCTCCTGCACACCCCCTACTAGGGATGTGTCTGCAACCAAGGTACATGCCCTTGACCGGAATCAAACCCGCGACCGATGCTCTACCACTGAGCCAAACCGGTTTTGGCTTACTTTATTTTAAAAAAAATATTTTCATTGATTTCAGAGAAGAACAGAGAGGGAGAGATGGAACCATCAATGGTGAGAGAGAATCATTGATTGGCTGCCTCCTGCACGTCCCACACTGAGGATCAAGCCCACAACTCATTTATGTGCACTTGACTGGAATTGAACCTGGAATCTTTCAGTCCTCAGTCCAACACTATATCCATTGAGCCAAACTGGCTAGGGCTGTAGTTTCACTTTCAATGCCTACAACTTTTTTTTTTTTTTTTTTTTTTTTTTAATATATTTCATTGATTTTTTACAGAGAGGAAGAGAGAGTTAGAAACATCGACCAGTTGCCTCCTGCATACCTTCTACTGGGGATGTGCCTGCAACCAAAGTACAATACAATACATGCCCTTGACTGGAATCGAACCCAGGACCTTTCAGTTCGCAGGCTCTATCCACTGAGCCAAACCAGTTTCGGCTACAACTTTTTTTTTTTTTTTTAAGTGTCCTTGACTGGACTCTAACCCGGACCCTTCAGTCCGCAGGTCGATGCTCTACCCACCGAACCAAACTAGCTAGGACTGTGTCTACAACTGTGAAGTCATTTTGGTATAAAGAGTAAACATGATCCAGCTCTACTTGTTTTCCAAAATGCTTACCAGTCCTCACTGTTGTCAGGGCTGGCTTCATGGCTGACCCCCTTAGCTTACAAACCCCGAGAGAGCTTAGAACACAGGCACTCCTAATGGGCGAGAGAAGCAAACACGGGTACATCTGCCGTTTTCTGTCTGCCCTCCAGGCTCCGGTGTGGAAACCGCCCTCTGTGCCTGGAGGCACGGCTGTGAGGGGCTCCCCACTGCCCCTTCCTTTCCCCCGCTTCTCATTTGTGAAACCAAATTATTTCTCTCTCTTTTATCCTCCCAGAGGAGTGAGGATTTCCCCCCCATTGGTTTTTAGCAAGAGTAGAATGGAGGAGGGGGTGGGGAGAGAAAGAGAGAGAGAGAAGGAGAGAGAGAAACATCAATGTGTGAGAGACATACTGATTGGTTGCCTCCCACACACACACTGATCAGGGAGGGGTAGGGATCAAACCTGTAACCCAGGTACATGACTTTGACCAGGAATGGAACCTGAGACCCTTCTGTGCATGGATTGATGCTCTACTGAGCACACCAGCCCAGTTCTGGACCCTTTCTGAGCGTTTATACATACAAGGACCCAATGTGGACAGGGCGTGTGCATGCCAGCCGCAGTTCTGCAGACAGAGTGCTTCCCAGAGTCCCGTGGTGCTGGGAGGCGGTCCAGAGGGCCAGCTCACGTGACCCGCCCTGCAGATTTTCAGACACATCCTGCAGCGGGAGTTCTCGGGGCCGTACCAGTGCCTTTCCCGGAAGTTCACCGAGTGGTGCTACGGGCCGGTCCGGGTGTCCTTGTATGACCTGGCCTCTGTGGACAGCTGGGAGGAGAACTCGGTGCTGGAGATCATCGCCTTCCACTGCAGGAGCCCGGTGAGCCGCCCTGCAGAGAGCGCCCGCAGGGTCCCCACCGGCTGCCTGCTGGCCCCGCTGCCCTGTTCCGCGCCCGTGGGGTGGCTGCGCGTCCTGACCCCACACTCATCCCACTCGCCTGTCCCACTGCTCTGGACAGGAGAGGCCGAGGCCACTCCCTAGTCAGGAGGGTGGGGTGGAGGCAGGTGGGAGGGGTCACTCGGGGCTCCCAACCTCCTCTCCGTTCCCCAGCCCTTGCACTGAGGCCAGGAGTGGGCCCCGTGTACTCCTGCTGAATGGCCCCTGGCGCCACATTCCCACCAGCACCGACACCAAATGGTGGTTTTGGAGCCGCTGAACAGACTGCTGCAGGCGAAATGGGACCTGCTCACGCCCAGGTTCTTCTTCAACTTCCTGTGCTTCTTGATCTACATGCTCATCTTCACCGCCGTGGTCTACTGCGAGCCTGGCCTGGAAGAGGCAAGGCTGGGGAGGCCTTCCCCGGTGGGGGGGGGCCCTCCTGGAGCAGCCCTGGAAGAGCTGGACAAAGAGCGCCCTCCCCCTCCCCCGCCCGCATCCTGCAAATGCTTGTGCCAGGCTCTGCCTGCTGAGTGACCTCAGGCTCTCCAGGGCCAGCGGGCTGCCAGCTCCACAGGAGGAGCACTCACCGCATGAGATTTTAATCAATTTCACAGCCATCGGAAATGAACCGTGTCCCGCTTACAGTGGAGGGGGGAGGGCAGAGGGCAGGTAGCGTCCAGGCTCGCACAGTGAGTGTGGAGATGGGATCGGAGCCGGGCAGCCCGGCTTCCCATGCCCCTCACAACGGCTCCGCCGGGGGGACTAGAGTCCAGCGGGCCTGCCCGAAGCCCCGGCTCCCTCTGCGCTCCGGGGGCCTCTGCACAGCTCAGGCTCAGAATGGGCCTCAGCTCTGGCGCTCGGAGGCTGGGCCGTTGGGAGGGCCCCCAGGGCCTAACTGAGTGTCTCCTCACAGGCCTTCCTCCCCATGAAAGGGACCGTGGGAAACTCCCTGCAGCTCCTGGGCCACATCCTGATCCTGCTTGGGGGCGGCTACCTCCTGGTGGGCCAGGTGAGGCTCCTTCCGCTCCCCACTCCGCATGGCTCCCAGCCTGCCCGGCCGCGAGGAGCCTTGGCGCCAGGTGACCATGTACCTTCGTGTCCGGGCACAGAATCAGCCCCACCCTGACTGCCTCGGGCAGTGGAGGGCCTCCCTGCTGGGGCTGCCACCCTCCTACTAAGCTTTCTGGAGCAGCGGTCACCAGCCTTTCGGACCTCGTGGACCACGGTGGCCCGCTATTCTAGACTGCCCGTGGTGCAGGAGACGGCTCTATGACTCCTTGCCAGTGCCGGCTCTGCTAAGTCCCTGAGCGGGGCATTCCTCCCTGGGGAGCACAGGAGGGTGGGCTCAGTCCGGCTCCCCCAGCAAGGCTTCTGCATTTGAAAATGCT
This sequence comes from Pipistrellus hanaki, assembly GCF_964339955.1. NCBI lineage: Eukaryota > Metazoa > Chordata > Mammalia > Chiroptera > Vespertilionidae > Pipistrellus > Pipistrellus hanaki. The sequence goes on from NC_140518.1 coordinate 48,684,410, forward strand.
GCAAGCTCGCAGGCTGGGCATGGCACCGGGACTCTCTCAGAGTGGGCAGAACCTGGGCACCACTCCAGGCCGGGAGGCAGGGCAGGGAGGGCAGGGAGCACCCCTACCATAAGCAGTGCAGGAGCTCTTGTTTCGGACCCACACGGAGCCAGGGGGCCCTGGCCTCGCCTCGGTGTCTGTGGGTGGCTGCACTTTTTGGAAGCAGGGTCCTAACCTTTCTTAGCTATCAGCAAAATTCACGAGCTGCTCTGAAAAGTCACAGCAGGCCCACGTGGCGAGGAGGCAGGGGCAGGTGGGAGCCCTGCCCGGCCCAGGGGGTGGCAGGGCTGTGTGGCCCCAGAGCAAGGTTCACACGCTGTCCCCCCTCCCGCAGCTGTGGTACTTCTGGAGGCGCCGTCTGTTCATCTGGATCTCCTTCCTGGACAGCTACTTTGAACTGCTCTTGTATGTGGCCTCACTCCTCCTTCGCCTCAGGCCCCGAGGGGCGGTGTGGCAGAGGGCACCCAGCAGGCTTTGGAGGGGAAGATCCAGGGCCGGGGGGTCCCAAGGGGCTGGAACCAGAGGCCAGACTCACGAGTCCAGCTGTCCAGCTTGGGGTTCCCTTTGCTCCCATCCGTGTAGAGCATTTACTGCCCCTCACTGTGCCCTGATGGAGCCTGAACGCTTTCTGTGTCTGGTCTCACTGAATCCTCACAAATGCTCTGTGAGTCAGGAGGTTGCTGTTACCTCATGTTCCCGGGGAGGTCTAGCCCCAGACAGGGGAGCACTCACCCCCCAGAGGCATTGGCCAGTGGAGCCTAAGGGGTCTTGTCAGTGGCCTGCAAGCTGAGCCTGTGCCTGTCCCTTCCCCATCAGCCTGCTGCAGGCCCTGCTCACCGTGCTGTCCCAGGCGCTGCACTTCCTGGCTGTGGAGTGGTACCTGCCTCTGCTCGTGTCCTCGCTGGTGCTGGGCTGGCTGAACCTGCTCTACTACACACGCGGCTTCCAGTACACAGGCATCTACAGCGTCATGATCCAGAAGGTGAGAGGCAGGTGCCGCGGCCACCGGGAGCGGGCGCCGGACACCGCCCCAGCGGGACTCCTTTGGCCTCGGCACTCTCGGCTTCTCCCACAGCTCGCCGGGCAGAGGAGAACATGAGTGTGTGCATCCCACACCCGCACTCGCTGATGTCAGCACGGGTGTGGCTGTGCACAGCTGCTCTCGGGGGTCTGCGCTCTGCCTACGCAAGCAAATACCTGCGCTCGTGTGTTTGTGAGTGGCCGCCCGGGAGCACGTGCATCCTTGCACACCGTCGGAGCAGAGACTGTGCACACACGCTCATTATATGCCTGGCCAGCTGGGCATATGGATGCGTCTGCATTATTTATTCCACAAACATTTAGGAAGTCCAGACTATGGGCCAGGCCGTTTTAAGTGTTAAGAATTGATTCCGGTCAAGGGCATGTGCCTTGGTTGCAGGCGCATCCCCGGTGGGGGGCGTGCAGAAGGCAGCTGATCGATGTTTCTCGATCATTGATCTTTCTTTCTTTCTTTCTTTCTTTCTTTCTTTCTTTCTTTCTTTCTTTCAAAATATATTTTATTGATTTTTACAGAGAGAAAGGAAGAGAGAGACAGAGAGCTAGAAACGTCGATGAGAGAGAAACATCGACCAGCTGCTTCTTGCACACCCCCTACTGGGGATGTGCCCGCAACCAACGTACATGCCCCTGACCGGAATCGATCCTGGGACCCTCCAGTCCACAGACCGACGCTCTACCACTGAGCCAAACCTGCTTCGGCATCTCATTGATGTTTCTAACTCTCTATCCCTTTCCCTTCCTCTCTGTAAAAAATCAGTAAAATATATTTTAAAAAAGAATAGCCGGAACTGGTTTGGCTCAGTGGTAGAGCGTCGGTCTGCGGACTGAAAGGTCCCGGGTTCGATTCTGGTCAAGGGCATGTACATTGGTTGTGGGCACGTCCCCAGTGAGGGGTGTGCAGGAGGCAGCTGGTCGATGTTTCTCATCGATGTTTCTGGCTTTCTATCTCTCTCCCTTCCTCCCTGTAAAAAATCAATAAAATATATTAAAAAAAAAAAAAAAGAATATACTATTCTGTTCACTAACAAAATAGACAAGTCCATGCTCTTTTAAAAAAAATATATATCTTTATTGATTTCAGAGAGGAAGGGAAAGGGAAAGAGATAGAAACATCAATGATGAGAATCATTGATTGGCTGCCTCCTGCATGTCCCTTAATGGGGATCAAGCCCGCAACCCAGGCACGTGCCCTTGACTGGAATCGAACCTGGAACCCTTTAGTCCGCAGGCTGCTACTCTATCCACTGAGCCAAACCAGCTAGGGCAGTCCACGCTCCTTTTTTTTTTTTTAATATATTTTATTGATCTTTTACAGAGAGGAAGGTAGAGGGATAGAGAGTTAGAAACATCGATGAGAGAGAAACATCGATCAGCTGCCTTCTGCACACCCACCACCGGGTTTGTGCCTGCAACCAAAGTACATGCCCTTGACCGGAATCGAACCTGGGACCTTTCAGTCCGAAGACCGACGCTCTATCCACTGAGCCAAACCGTTTTTGGCAGTCCACGCTCTTTTGAAGCTGACATTCTCTTGAGGGAAATGAAGGCCCTGCAAAAACAGATGAGAAGATTGCTGACTGCTGGCTCCTGTGAAGGGCATCAGAGGAAGGGCTTTAGTCTGCAAGGCCCCTCTGAGGAGGTGGCGACTGAGACCTGAAAGAATGACTCAGCATAGACTCAAGCAAGAAGATTCGAGACAGAACAGCAAGGAAAGGCCAGGGGTCAGAACAAGGGTGAAGTGCTTGAGAGGAGGCTGGGCTAGCATAGGAGATGAAGTTGAGGGGAGTTGTTGCCCATGGGAAGGGGTTAGGAGGCCCAGGAGGATTTAAAAATGTTTTAATTGTGGTAAAATATACATAAAATTTACCATTTTTACCTTTTTAAAAAATTATTAATCCTTACCTGAGGGTATTTTTCCATTGATTTTTAGAGACAGTGGAAGGGAGGAGAAGAGACACAAAGAGAAACATCAATGTGAGAGAGACACATCAATTGGTTGCCTCCCATATGCACCCCACTGAGGTACGTGCCCTTGACTGGAATCCAACCCGAGACCCTTCAGTCCACAGGCCAACGCTCTATCCACTGAGCCAAGCCGGCTAGGCTTAACCTTATTAAGTGTGCAAGTCTGTGGCATTAAGCACATTCACATTGTTGTGCAACCATCACCCCCATCATCTCCAGAACTTTCATTTTCCCACACTGAAACTCTGCACTGGTGTCCTCCCCCCCCTTCCCCCCCCCCCCCCCCCCCCCCAGCCCATGGCAGCCATATTCTTACTTTCTGTCTCTATGAGTATCACAGAGGAATGGAATCACACAGTATCTGTCCTTTTGTCACTGGCTTATTTCACTGGGCATAGTATTCTCAAGGCTGAACATGTTGTAACGTGTCAGAATTTCCTTCCTTTTTGTTTTTTTGTTTTTGTTTTTGTTAATCCTCATCCAAGGATATTTTTTCCCATTGATTTTTAGAAGGAGTGGAAGGGAGGAAGAGAGGCTGGAGAGAGAGAAACCAATTGATGGTTGTCTCCTGTAGATGCCTCAGGGATCAAACCTGCAACCCAGGTACATGCCTTTGACCAGGAATTAAACCCGTGACCCTTCGGTGCATGGAGCCACACTCTAAGCAGGAGACATGCAGGCCAGGGCAGAGTTTGAACAGTGTCCCACTGGATGGACATGCCACGTTTTGTTTATCCCTTCATTCATCAATGGACACAACTTCGGTATTGTGAATAACGTTGCTTGCACATTGATGTGTACAAATATCTATTTGAGTTCCTGTTTCCAATTCTTTTGGGTACATACCCAGATGTGGAATTGCTGAATCATATGGTAACTCTATGTTTAATTTTTTTTCACTAGAGGGTTTTAAGCAGGAAAATTATATGATCTGATGTAGATTTTTAAAAGACCCATTTGCTCAGTGTAGCTCCACAGGGTCTGTGTATGTGTGTGTGTGTGTGCATGGTGTGGACATGGGAACTCATGCTTAGGGTCAATGCAGGGTTCTGAGGTCATGTCTGGTGGCACAGCCACCTACCCCAGCTCCTGGTCCGTGTGTTCCAGGTCATTCTGCGGGACCTGCTCCGCTTCCTCCTGGTGTACTTAGTCTTCCTGTTCGGCTTCTCTGTAGGTAAAGGTTGCCCTCCGGCCCCTGCCCATCCCTCGCTGCCATGTAAACCCCCAAGTCTGCCGCTGGCCTCCCCAGGCTGACACCCATTCTGCCCTCCTGCAGCCTTGGTGAGCCTGAGCCAGGAGGTCCGGGACTCCAGGGTCCCCGCAAGTTCGAATGCCACGGAGGCAGTGCTGTCTGGGGCAGGACAGGAGGACGCGGAGGGCAGCGAGGTGCCCTACCGCGGCATCATGGAGACCGCCTTGGAGCTCTTCAAGTTCACCATCGGCATGGGCGAGCTGGCCTTCCAGGAGCAGCTGCGCTTCCGTGGGGCCGTGCTGCTGCTGCTGCTGGCCTATGTGCTGCTCACCTACATCCTGCTGCTCAACATGCTCATCGCCCTCATGAACGAGACCGTCAGCAGCGTCACCACCGACAGCTGGAGCACCTGGAAGCTGCAGGTGCCTAGAGGCTCCCCGCCCCCTCCCCAAGCTGGCCCCGGAGCAGACCCGGGGCCCTGGGGCTTGGGTCTTGCCTTTGTTGGGGTGTCCATCATCCATTCCTTTCTTCGAAGGGCTGCCGTGAGGTTCAGATAAGCTAAAATCTGAAGCCTTTAGATCAGTGCTGACACACAGAAGGTGCTCAATGTGTTAGTTATTATCATCATCAAAATTATTCAGTATCTCTTGAGTGCCTACTCTGGGGCTAGGCACGGTTTTAGGTTCTGAACGCAGAGCAGAGAACAAGACAAAGTCTGCCCTCATGTAGCTCCCGTCCTGCGCTCAGCACATACTGAGTGGGTGGTGGTGGTGCGTGAGGCAGTGGGCTGTGCGGCAGAGTCCCTGCAGCTGGTGCAGACAAGGCACCACCTACGTGGAGGAAGCCAAAGCCGCTCCCTGACCTGGGAGGGCTGGGTGTGGTCTGGGCAGTTGTGGAGGGAGAGCCTCGCCCAGGAGGCTGGACTGTGCTACCTTGGGTGAGCCCTGTCTTCTCTGAGATGCCGTGTTCTTGGCAGAGTTCTGTCCCCACCGAATCTGTGTGTCAGTGGGCAGGAACACGAGTGGGTTAGTACCGTTGGTGTGAAATTCTGGGACCTGTACTGATGCGATAGCCAGTGATGGCTGGGCACTCTACAAGCACACTTCCCCTAAGCCACCGGGTCTGTAAGCGAGGAAACTGAGGCCTGCAGGAAATCCAACACGGGAGCTGGGTCCAGCCTGCGTGCTCGGAGCACTTAGGCCTGTGCTTACTGTGAGTGCGTGGCGCGTGTTCCTGGGGCCTGTCTGAGTGTCCTCTGTCCCCAGAAAGCCATCTCGGTCCTGGAGATGGAGCACGGCTACTGGTGGTGCAGGAGGAAGAAGCGGCCAACAGGGGTGAAGCTCAGGGTTGGCACCAGGCCAGACGGTAGCCCGGATGAGCGGTGGTGCTTCAGGTGAGTGAGGGCCGGGGAGGGGGCTGGCGGAGGCCGGCCTTACCCCTCTGAAAGCCGGCACAGCTGCCAGCAGCCGGCGGTTGGGACAGGCAGGACTCAGGAGTGACAGGGACTGCCCTGCCCCGGGAGGAGAGGTCAGGGGCTGCCGCTGCCGGTCGCTCTGCCTGTCCCTGTGGCTTAAGCTGAAGGTCCCTGACCTACTCCTCTGGCCTGGAATCGGGTACAGTTAAGAGGCCACGAAGCCAGAGGGACCCTCTGGTGATAGCACGCCAGCCTCGCCGTGGCTGGTCTGACCTCCCCTCCCAACTCCCCATATGACCAGGGGCCCAGCCTTTCACAGAGAACAACCTGTCCCTGCCCGGGGGAGACCCGGTGCTGAGCGAGGCCGTGGTGACACACGCAGACAGAAACACGCTTTCGTGAGATGAGAGTTAAGCAAGGAGAGGGCGAGTCTCAGGCAGGTCGTGCAGCCCCACTGCCCGGCGGGGACACGGGCACAGCTGCCCTAAACCCTGGGTTCCTCCCGCGGGCACCTGGCTCAGGACGGTGGCCACAGCCGCCAGGGCTCAGGGGGCTGTGGTGGCCGGTGTCCTCCTGGCAGTCCCCGGTCCCCCGAATGTCTGCTCAGCCCACCCCCCGGGCCAGGCCCCGCCTTGGCTCCAGCTCAGCGCCGCTCTGCCCGCAGGTCGGAGGAGGTGAACTGGGCTGCTTGGGAGCAGACGCTGCCCACGGTGCGTGAGGAGCCTGCAGGGCCCGGCGACACTGGTGAGCAGCCGTGTGGTCACATGTGTCTGTTCGCATGTGCGTGTTCGTATGTGTGTGTGCTTGGCCACTTAGCTATGCAAAGTCTGGGGCAGGACCACTGCTGTGGCCTCTGCTGAGCTACACTCATTTGAATAAGTGTCCCCTGAAAGTGGAGGCCCCCCCCGCCTGGGAAAGCCTCCGGCCATTAGTGCTTTCCCAGCCTGCACCCCGACTGCACCCGACCTCCTCACCTGTCTTCACCTCCCGCCTCTTCACACCGTCCCTTCCTCCTCCCACAGCCTGCTACCCATTCAGGTGCCAGGGCTGAGCCTGGAGCCCAGCTGGGGAACCAGTTAGGAGGCCCCTCCCCCACAGCGCACGTGGCGTCTCTGGCCCCCACGGCTCTGTCCTCTCCGCCCTGCTGACCGAGCACCGAGCCTCTTCCCCCCTCCAGCCGGTTCCTCGGCACCTGTCCCGTCTCTCCAGCCTGCGTCCTCTCCTTCCCAGGGTGTGGCAGCCCCTCTGTGCCCCTCTGCGGCCCACCACGGTGACTCCTTCCCCTACCCAGAGGACTCTTCTGAGAATTAGCTCTCCACAGCACAGCCTCTGGAACCTTCCGTAGCTCCCATCTCATCTTCCGGAGCTCTCTCCTCTGCCCGTCCCTTTCAGAAGACTCCACCTGTTTGTGCCTCTGGCCCCAGCCCCTCCCAGGGCAGCTCCTGGTCTCCTATGACGCCTCTAGGGGACTTATCTGCCTCCTGCTCCAGAGCCCACTGGTTCCAGGTCCAGGTCCCTGACCAAGGCCTGGCGCCCCGCGGGTTTCCTGCCTGCCTCTTTGTCCTTGATCCTGAGTCCTGCTGCCCCACCACGTCATTGCCAGATTCAAAAGCCAACTTGCTCCTCTTCTTGCCCCAAGCACCCCGTACCTCACCCGCACACCCCGGTGCCTGCTGGGCCTCCCCCTGGACATTGAACAGGAACAGAGGGGCGGTCCTGCTGGCCCATGTCGCCGCCCCACTTCTCAGCAGTGAGAGGCCTCCCGGCTTCCTGCCCTCCTCCCCCGTCTGGTGCTGAGGGACCTGGAGGCCCACAGCCAGCACTTGCCGCTCGGCCCACTCCTCCTTCCTGCTGATTCTGTGCTGCTTGGGGGGCTGCTGAGCCTGTACCCGGCCTCCCGACAGGTCTTTCTCTCCCGGTTTAGCCCCTCCAGTTCCTTTTTGTAGGAAAAAACTACACGGCCCATTACTGAAGGCCACCCTTTCAGAGCGGAGGTCAAACACCAAAGCTGCTGTCCCGCCACCCCACCCCACCCCGCGCTCTCTCCACGTGACAGCCGGTCCCGTCCATGTGCTCCCTGTCCTCGGCTGGCCTCTGGTCTCCTCTCCCAAAGGTGCTCCTTCTGCTCCTCTGGGGTCCAATCTGCCCGCCCTGTGGTGCGGCCCCCTCTCCTCTGACTCCGAGCACCTAGCTCTCACTTCCCTCCGGCGCTTTGGTGTCTCCCGTGTCCTGGCCTCTGGGAGAGGCAGGGGCTCCGCAAACGCTGTGGAGGGAGGGAGGCGGGGAGGGGCTGCTGGGGACTTCGGCCCCTCCCCCCCTGCACACGCCGCCGAAGGGCACTCACTGCCCCCCTCCCTCCCTCCGCAGGCCCCGGGGAGAGCCCCGCCCTGGCCGCCCGCCCCGGGAAGGGCGGTGCCCGCGAGGAAGACCACCTGCCCCTGCAGCCCCTGACGGCCCGCTGACGGCCGGACGCAGCAGGAGGAGCCAAGGAACTCTCCCAGGGAACAGACAAATAAATGTTTTCTCATGACTAACCCCACCGGAGAGGTTTGAGCAGTTTCCAGGCCTCTTGGTTGGCCGAAGTCTGCATGACTGTCAGCACGAGCCGCGTCTGCGGCTGGGCTCCCGCTCCCCTGCCGCCCGGCCTGAGCGGCCTCCTCCTGGCGCGGGAGTGGCCAGGCGGTGGGCCCGCACAAGCGCGGCCATCCGTCCTCCCTCCCAGCCCCAGCCCCCTCCAAGCCCCCGCCGTGCTGTCCTCAAAGCCCGTGAGGGCCAAGGCTTAGTTTAGACTCTGGAGTGCTGCTTTCTCTCCCCGCTGGGCTTCCTGCAAGTCGTTCTCTGCAGAGCAGGCAGGGGACGTCCTAAGACACAGAGGAACGTGATACCCTGTGCTCGGAAGGCCCCCTGCGCCCAGGCACCCTGGCTGGCGTCCCCAGCACACCGCGGTTTGGCCCAAGCAGTTCCAGGCATCTCTGCCACCCCCTGCTGCCCCAGGTTCTCCTTAGTACTCTCCACATTCTTCCTGCAGGTGAGGGCCTCATGTGTGTCTGATTCCTTCACTTGGCTCTCTCTGGAAATGAAACTGGAAAAGCAGGTGTTCATGCTGCCTGTCATCATCAGAACCAATAAGTGGAGACAAGGATTGCATCTTTATGTTTGTGATCCGAGAAGATGGTGGGTTATGTACCCTAAAAAATCCCTTACATCTCATATTAAGCCGGCCCTTTTTATAAGGAGAAGAAAAGTGTAGGTAAAGGGTTTGGAATTCAGGAGAAAACAGGTGAGGGGTTTGAAATTCAGGGGAAAAGGTTAATCAGATAAAAGCTGCAGTCCAGGGATTTTCCCAGCATCCCTTCACCTGCTGACAGATGATTCTGTTCTTTCTTTTCTCTCTCTCTTTCCTTCTTTCTTTTTCTTTATTGTTGAAAGTATTACATATGTCTCCTTTCCCCCCAATTGACCCTTCCCAGCCCACCTCTGTGTTGTTTTTTTTAAAGTATATTTTTATTGATTTTAGAGAGGAAGGGAAAGGGAGATAGGAACATTAGTGATGAAAATCATAGATTGGCTGCTTCCTGCACGCCCTCTACTGGGATAGAGCCCGTAATCCCGGGCATGTGGCTTGACCAGGAATTGTATTGTACTTTGACCACCTGATTCAGAGGTTGATGCTCAACCACTGAGCCACGCAGGCCAGGCCTGACCAGTGATTGTCTGTGCTCTGGGCGGTGGACATTCTTCCCAGGAGCACAAGGCTCAGACACCGCCTTGCAGTCCTCCTGGGTGCAAAGGTGGAAGTGCGTGCGGGTGTCGTGAAGTCAGGGCAGCCAGCCATACACTACAGTCTCTGGAGCAACAGCTTTCTGTGTGCCGTCACCAAGCCTACTAACTATATATCTGAAGCTAGTTTTTTAACTTCTTGAGTTCCCCATCAGAAATTCCCGCCCTCTGTATCACATGATCTCACTCACATGTGGAATCTAATGAACAAAATAAACTGATGAACAAAATAGATCCAGAGACACGGATGCATGGAAAAGACTGTGGAATCTCAGAAGGAAGGTAGAGGTGGGTGGGAAGGGATCAATCAAAGAATTTGTATGCATATATGGACACAGACATTAAGTGGTGAAGGCCTGGTATGGGAGGGGGCTAGAAGAGCAATGGGGAAAAAGGGGGACATGTATAATACTTTCAACAATGAAGAGTTAATTTAAAATAAAAAGAAATCCCCTCCCTCCAATAAGATACTACACTTATTTCTAAGACCAGCTCAAGAGTTGTCATCTCACTATATAGGGTGTCCCCCCTAAAATGTATACACATTTATATACACAAATGTATAAAAATTGTGATGTCCCCCAAAATGTATACACACACTCTGAATAATTAATTATAAAGGCAGGGCTTATTAAAATAATTTCATTTTCAAAATTGAGCTACTAGCTGTTGAAGTGTGTATACATTGTTTTGGAACACCTTATAAAGCCTTTCCAATTTACTCGTCAAAATGAATTTCTCTTCCGTGACTGGCGTGGCTCAATGGTTAGGCATCGACATAGGAACCAGGAGGTCAAGCGCTCAATCCCCAGTAGGGAGCATGCAGGAGGCAGCATCTCTCTCCCTCTTTGTTCCTCTCTGAAATCAATACCAAATAGATTTTTTAAAATAAAAATGAATGAATTGCTCTCCCTTGGGGTAATGGGTGTTATATAATGTGTATGCACGATTGCATATTTTTTAATTTTTTAAAAAATTTAAAAAATATATACTTTATTGATTTTTTACAGAGAGGAAGGGAGAGAGATAGATAGTTAGAAACATCGATGAGAGTCATCGATCAGCTGCCTGTTGCACACCCCCTACTGGGGATATGCCCGCAACCAAGGTACATGCCCTTGACCGGAATCGAACCCGGAGTCCTTCAGTCCCCAAGCCGACGCTCTATCCATTGAGCCAAACCGGACCCGGCTGCATTTTTTTTTTAAGTGGAAGGAAGCCCTGAGTGTGTCCATTGCGGACAGGCAGGTTTCCATGGCCGGGACCAGTGAGGGGAGGGGTGGCAGGCGCCCCTCGGAGGTCATGCTGACGAGCGCGGTGCGGAGGCTTTGGATCGGCTGCGAGGAGAGCGCCACTGGCGACGTTTCTCAGAATCGGGACCAACTACTTTGGCGACGGTGGCCGCGCCCGGCCACGGCTCTGCCGGGTTCGGGTGCGGCATCTCACGTGAACGTCAGAACAGCCCGGTGTGGCCCGGTTTCTCCACTGTCCTGACAGAGGAGCACTTTGCTCAGAGTCACGCTGCGGGGCAGGGGCCGGGGCGGGACCTCAAGGCGGCCCCGGCGCCCCCACCACCCCAACTCCAACCCGCGCGCCGCCCTAGCCCCCTCCGCCGCCTTCCCCATCCCTGCGCGCCCACCGACCGCCCGGCCCCGCCCCCGGCGCGCCTCCCCGGCCCCGCGCAGGCTGGGACCGCGCGCGCCTCGGACCCAGAATTCCGCGGCCGCGGAGGGGACCACAGCTCCGCGGGCGGGGGAGGCCGCGGAAGGGACCACAGCTCCGCGGGCGGGGGGGGCCGCGGAAGGGACCACAGCTCCGCGGGCGGGGGGGGCCGCGGAAGGAACCACAGCTCCGCGGGCGGGGGGGGCCGCGGAAGGAACCACAGCTCCGCGGGCGGGGGGGGCCGCGGAAGGGACCACAGCTCCGCGGGCGGGGGGGGCCGCGGAAGGGACCACAGCTCCGCGGGCGGGGGGGGCCGCGGAAGGGACCACAGCTCCGCGGGCGGGGGGGGCCGCGGAAGGAACCACAGCTCCGCGGGCGGGGGGTGGCTCGGTGGACCGCGCCGGCTGTAGAACAGGCGGAAGGGCCCTGAGTGCGGCCGGTGTCCCCCCGCTCTGTGCGGAGTGGAATGTCCCAGCTCCTTAAGGGCCCGGGCCGCGGCAGGAGCTGCCTTTTCTCCGCGGCTGCTGTGGGTTGGTTTGTTCCAAACCCTGGCGCCGGGAGCCGGTGTCGAGGGCAAGCGAGCTGGTGCCTTTGTCAGGTTTGGGAGATGTTTCCGGGGAGCTTAACTGGAGGGCGGCGGGCGGCGCCCCGGGGGCTTCGGACCGGCGCCGTGCGGGGCCGCGCACGCAGCCGGGCCGCGGCGGCGGCACGTGCTTGCCCCGCAGGCCCGCCGCCCCCGGAGCCTGAGGTCGCCGAAGGCCGGGACCCCTTGGCTCGTCGTTGGGAGTGAGCGAACCCCAGAGAACTCGGTAAGCCGGGGCCCCGCACCCAAGGGCGCTACACGTGGGTGGCGTTTAATGGGCTCAAGACGTGGTCGACTGCCCTGATGATACTGACATTAGGAAGTGCCGTCTGATGCGATAACTGACGATTTTCACATTATCTGACCGCAGTCGCTGAACCTCGATAGTTTAGTGGTGATAACGAGCAGGATCCGCCCTAAATGCGTGTCCCTCTTACTGTTTCGACAGCACACCCACGGAAGAGGGCCAGGAGGAGCGGCGCCGCCCTGCGGTGAGGCCTAGGCAGCGGGCTTAGTATGGGACTCGGGTGTCTTGTTTCAAGTTTATTATGCACTACCTCATTGCATAATTGCAATGGCTAGGAGATCCTTGCCCCTAAACGGAACCATTTAAATCGCAGCTATATGTATAAACTCCATTAAAATGTCTCCTGGCTCAGTCAACATGGAGCAGTACTGGGATGGTGAGGGGCTTGACTGCTCTGATGAAATCACCCATAGGAAGTGCCGTCAGAAGCGATAACTGACGATAATTCCGGGCTGACTGCAGTCAACACGTGCTCAGGTGGCTGGTGCCCAGGCGTCAGTTGGTCGGGACTGACCCTTGCTTTCTATATTCACCCACGTTGCAAATGAACGAACTGGCAGGAGCTGAGGACTGCAGTGAGTCGCACTGGCTGGTCTGGAGAGGTGAGTGGGTGAGCATGCTTAGCTGGTAGTTGAGTCCAGTGAAGTAAAACTAGGTCATATATGGCAGTGGAGCAGAGGGCAGAGCATACCCTGGAGTTCTTTTTTTTTCACTTTGTGGATGTATAATCCTGAGAAAATTGCTTTTCTGCTCTAACATGTGATTTTCTTCATTCTAAAAGATGATAGCCTTAGGTTTGTAATGTTTAAGAAGCCAAATAGGACTTATTGGACTTCAGTTTGTAGTTGAGACTTGTGATCAGAACTGCATCTGCTGACTGGTATTCCTTCCCCAGGCCGCCTGCTGAGGAGTGTGACCTGGGCAGGCCAAAGCTGGTGGTGGGGCAGCAGCTCAGCTTACCCTGGAAGAGGTAAGATTCCATCTGGACAGTGAGTGCCCCATGGTCAATGAATGAGCGGCTAGTTCTGTTTATATTAACTTGCAGAAAAGGATATCAAATGATGAAATCACCAAAAATAGCTGGAATTACCGGCAGATTGTGTGGTGGTGAACTTACGGTTTTCTGAAGATATCCTATTCTGTGAGGGACTGCTTTTGGAGTAGTACATGTGACTGATACTTAGTTCCTTGCAGGCTGTTTTTCCAGAGGATGGTCAGCCATGCTGCAGCAGAGGCAGAATTTGAAGTTCCAAGGACCAGTAATCAGTCACCATCAGTTTGGACTCCAGACAGAAACCTAGGCTTCTCGTTTGGTGAAAGGCTCACCCTGCCTCGGCTGGTTTGTGCAGTGGGCAGAGCATCGGCCTGCAGACTGAAGGGCATGTGGCCAGGTTGCAGGCTTGATACCCAGTTGGGGGTGTGTGTGCAGGAGGCAGCCAACCAATGATTCTCATCTCCTTTCCTCTCAAATCAATAAAAATATATATTTTTAAAAAAGCCTTGCTTTGTGCTGATTATCAGGCCAGTCTTGCCAATGAGGGCCAAGAAATGGGCTTTGACCACCTATTAGTAGGACAAGCACCTTGGTGTCATCACCATTGTGTCCCTTACTCATTTGTCATATTAGGCAAGGGTTGGCAGCTTCCTCCTGAAATTAGTATCTATGTAATTACTATAGACAATAAGGGTGTTGGTTCTTACATGTGTATTTGTAGAAAGTTAAACTTGGTCACTGCAGGGAAAACATTAGCAGTCAGTCCAGCACTTGTCAACTTCCCTATGGTCTAAGCTGTAAGTCCCAGGGCACCAAAGCATCCACAGAGTCCTGGCCTTCTAGTAACCTCTAAAGTGTGCTGTGCCTGTCCCCCCCTTGTCTGCCTGTGTTGGCATTTTGCCTACTGGCCTGTGGGGCTGCACTAGCTAGTCCTCTGGCCTGAGGAAGTAACATCAGGCACCTGACGTGATTTTCTCTGGCTCAAGATTGGTTCCTAGGATTTGCTATTTTTATTTAGAAAGGATTTTTAAAAGCTTGGTTAAGGATGGATGGAAACTTTCTTTGCCTTATGGCTGTCTTATAAGGGACCGGATCTGCATTCCAGCCCTGGGTGTTTGATAAGAACCTTCCATGACAGCTTTTGGGAGACTCAGTACTGGAAATGCGCCCTTACTAGCAACACTGGAACAACCCATGGAAAAGTCTGTTAAACAGTCTTGGGGTTTGTGGGGGGTTCCACAGGACGTCCCCATCTGCTCCAGACGGTTTAGGATGTTCTACATTGAAGGCTGGTGGCTGGTCGCATGGCCAGGACTCTGGAATCATGGGGTAAAGGGCTGAGACAAGTCCGTTACAAGGAGCCCAGGGGTTCACGAGGAGGCCAACTGCTCCTGGAATCCCGCAGCCAGCAGCCCCGGCTCCCTACCCCAAGGGCCACTCAGATGGGGTGCCAAGATGCCAACCTGCCTTGAGCACACAGCATCTGGCTGGAGTTTGCTGCCCTGAACAACTTCGAGTGTAAAATCAGAAAGTCCTAGGTTGGATGTAGGCCCCAACTACATGTGCTCACAGCTCAAGCTTCCAGCATGCCAACCTGTACGTGGGGAGGCCTAGGGCTGGACTCTTGAGCCAGGGATGACTGCTCCGAGCCAAACAAAGATAACGGAGATGGTATGGTGGACAGTGAGGAGCACACCCTTCCCTGGATTCTCTGATGGGGCTTCCACAGGCGGGGCTGTCGGTAGCCGTTACTCTGCCTCAGCCATCGCAACCCACAAGGACTACCTGGTGAGGCCCCACTTCCATGTCACGTCTGAGCTGGACCTGCAGGATCCCCGTCCTCAAGGTCTTTAGGGGGGGCCTCATGGTCCCCTGCAGGGTCCTCCTGGCCCACTGTTCCATCCCAAGCCTCTACACAGCCGGGGCTCTCGCCCAGCTCCAAGATGGTGGGGAGGTGGCCCTGCTTCGGGGCGCGCTTGCGCAGGCTTAGCAGGAAGGGCTGGGGCAAGGAGAAGATGTCCACGTTGTTGCCCAGGTCAATCCACGTGACGTTGGGGAACTTGCTGGGGTCCTTGAGGGTGTCGGTGAGGTCGCGCAGCAGCGCTCGGGTCAGCCGGTTGCCGTTGAGGGCCAGCGTGGTGAGGCGGGGCAGCGTGCTGAGTGCCGGCAGCAGCTGGAGGACCATGTCGTCGGTGAGGCCCGTGAAGCCCAGCTCCACGCTGTCCACCTGCTCCCCGCAGCGCTGCAGGTAGCTGCTCACCCGCTCCAGGTCGCGGGAGGTCAGCGGGATGCCCGACAGGTCCACCGTGTTGTCCAGAGGGCTTCCAGCCAGGACAGCCTTGAGGCTGAAGAGGAGGAGAGACAAGCAGGTTAGGTAACGGGAGGGAACAGACCCCAGCCTCCCAGCACTACCCCACATCTGGCCTGGCAGTGCCCGCTGGCCAGAGGGACCACAGGGAAAGCTCAAGTGCTTCTGCAGTGACTAAGGTGCACTCAAGCCACATGCCTGGGTTTGAGTGTGACCTTGACATTAGGTCCTTAACCTTTCTGCTCTTCAGTTATTTTCTGGAAAAAATGAGCTAGTTGAGTGCTACAGGGTTGTTATCTGAAGATAATAAATGCAAAGCATTTAAAAAGTGCCTTGTTTGGGTGATGAATAAATATATTTGCTGCTGACAATCACCTGAGCTGATCTCTGAGACCTCCTGTATTAAGGCCATCTTCCCCATCGGATGGCGATCCTTAGGGAGATTCCCAGATGACAGCAGCCGGCTGCCCGCCCGGTGGGAGCTGCTGACCCTGGTGGCCGAGTGCTCTCTGCTCCCTGTCTTCTGCCATTGCTCGCTCTTCCCCTGCTCCTTGCTCTGGCCACAGCTCCCCGTTTCCAGGTGTCTCAGGAGGGGAGGGGGCGGTGGTAACAGCCTGCACACAGTAGCAGCAGCAGCCTGAGCAGGCGAACCCCTATCCTCTGTGCTCGGGACCTCCTGATGCTGAGAGGCCCAGTGCAGGGCGTTTGCAGGTGAAGCTCTCAGGCTGACATCTAAGGGCCCGGAACACAGCTGTCATTGTTTAGGGCTGTGGTCTGCAAACTGCGACTCATGAGCCACATGCAGCTCTTTGGCCCCTTGAGTGTGGCTCTTCCACAAAATACCATGGCCTAGCCGAGTCTATTTTGAAGAAGTGATGTTAGAAATTTAAGTTTAAAAAATTAGGCTCTCAAAAGAAGTTTCAGTCGTTGTACTGTTGATATTTGGCTCCGTTAACTAATGAGTTTGCCGACCTGGTTTAGGGTGATTTAGTGTTGGCTGTAATTCTCATTCATGTCATTAATAAAGCAGGCCTATGCCAGCAGGGAAATAGGAAGTGGGTGGTTAACAGCCTGAGCCTGGGGTGTGGATCTGGCCCTGCCACTTATCAGCTGGTCGATTGTGGCCAAATAGCAACAGTAACAGCCCCTACCTTGGTCAGCTTAGGTGCCAGGCACGGCCCTGGGCACCAAGGCCATGTGAACAAGATGGATAAGACTCCTGTTTTTATTCTGCTGGAGAGGGGTTGGACAACAAACAAGATAACCTGAGAGTCAAGTGAGAGAGTAGCTGGGGTGGGGGAGGGGCATGGAGGTAACCTCTGAGCTGAGAGCAGAACAAGCAGGCCATCAGGAGGGTTGGAAGAGTTCCAGCAGAGGAGGTGCAAGTGCAGAGGCCCCGAGGTTGGAAAGAGCTTGGTGTGTCTGAACCGGCAAGAAGGAAAGCGTGGCAGGGGCACAGGAGAGTGGGAGGGGAGAGGATGAGGAGCTGGGGACCCATCACGTAAGGCCCTGCTTGCATCTCACGCAGTGTGACCAGAAGGCGCCTTAGAGGTGCAAAGCTGAATGAAGAGTGGACTGAGCATGCATGTGAGTTGGGGAGACAGAAGAGGCCCCTGGACTCCGGCAGAGCTCACATTTCCAGCTCCTCAGACCTAAACAGCTAGCTCACCAAGTGTCCTGGCACTCCAGGTCCCAGGGTTCTCCAGTCCTCTCTGTCTGCACAGCAGCCCCTGCCCCCGCCAGGGGGAGCCTCACTGCCTCCACTTGGGAAGGCCTCCCAGGACCCACCTGCTCCTCCCCCGCCCCTCCCGCTTGGGGGTGGGGGTGTCTGGAAGGGAAAGGAGCCCCTTCTCAGGGAGGGGCAGTCCTTCCTCCGCAGCTGCAGGCCTGGCGGGCGAGCCCACGGCAGCCTTGGGCACGCGGGGCTCTGGCCGCGGCCACGTCCCCCCCCAGGAAGTCTTCCCTCCGGGCTCCCTTGCATCCACTTCCTGCCATGGCTACAGGGTCTGTGTCCCTGTGCCCTCCTCTCCCCAGTCTGCAGGGGCCACACCCCCTGAGGGTTCTCGCTCTGCATGAGCCAGGGATGTGCTTGGGGGCTGGGTCTCCCGAGGGGGATAACCAGGAGGCACTGGGGGTTCAGTGAGTGAGCGTGCCCACGTTCACTGCGCCGGGAATTAGAAACTCATGCCCCCCCCCCGCCGTCCATTAGAATGAGCCACATGCCCAGCTCCTACCCCACAGAGGGCCCTGCCTCCTGGAAGGCCCACCACTGAGCTCTCTCCTGCTTGCCGCTCAAGGCAGCCTTCCCACTCTGCTCCTCACCCACGCCCTGGGAGGGTGCTGTGCCACACAGCCAGCCTGACAGGCTGTCCTTGCGCTGCCCTTGGAGAAGGAGCCTGGGCAGTGGGACGGGCAGATGGTGACTCACCAGGCCTGTGGCTTTCTCTTCACCAGCCCCCGGTGCCGCCTCCACTGGGAGTGGGGGCTGAGGTGGTATGCCAGCTGCCGGCACAGCTTCTCCATGGCGCCTAGGGCATCGCCTTCCTGCAGAGCAACCACAGGGTGTGTGTGTGAAAGCCCAGCCCCACCTCCAGCTTCCTGTCCTGCAGGCTGAGCTGGGGCGCTGATCCTCTGGCTCGAGGTGGGTGCCCTTCGCAGAGGGCAGTGGCTAAAACGACCTGCATGATGGTTTCAGTTTTCGCGAATTAGTTGCTGTGATTGAAAACTGGAGCTTTATAGAAAAGTCGGGATGCCAGGTGATCCGACAACTCACTGGGGCCGAGTTGCCAGCTGATCCCTTAGCAGGACTCTGGTCCCGGCCACTCCCCTGCACTCAGGGCCATTCTGCTCCTTCACTTGCTCAACAAATTCTTACCAAGCACCTGGTGCCAGACACTTGTCCTCGGAGCTGAGGTCGCAGCCATGAGCAAACGTCCTTGCTTTGTACTTCGCACCGGACAGAGGAGAGTGAGACACTGTCACCATGTCCCTTACCCAGGATGAAAGTGGGAAAGTAAAAGAAGGAAGGAGCATGTCTTCCCCAGCCCAGTTCATTCATCTGTTACCTGTCTGGCTCATCAGTGTTTGAGTTTGAGACCCTGAGGTTATGATCTAAATTGTGTCCTTCTAAAACTCTTTTTTTTAAAAAAATGTTTTTATTCATTTCAGAGAGGAAAGGAGAGGGAGAGAGTGATAGAAACATCAATGAGAGAGAATCACTGATCGGCTGCCTCCTACATGCCTCCACCTGGGGATCAGCCCACAACTCAGGTATGTGCTCTGACTGAGAATCGAACCGTCAACCTCCTGGTGCACAGGATGATGCTCAGCCAACTGAGCAACACTGGTTGGGCCTCCCCCGCCCCCAACCTTTAATACCTCAGAATGTGACTTTTTTAAAGAGGAATTAAGGTGAAATGAGGTCTTGTGGGTGGGCCCTGACCCAGTGGCTGGTGTCCTCATAAGAGATTAGGACGCAGACTTGAACTGAGGGAAGACGTTGTGAAGATGGCCATCTATAAGCCAAGGAGAGAGACCTCAGAGGAAAGGAATCTGAAGACACCTTGAACTTGGACTTCTGGTCTCCAGAACTGGGAGAAATAAGTTCCTATTGTGTAAGTGGTGTTTTTTTCACGGCCGCCCTAGCATACGAACACCCTGGATTAAAGAAGGCAGCGGAGAGATTCCAGAGCGACTCCAACTCCATCCCAAGGGAAGTTAAATCAACTAACAGCCAGAGCCCTGGGAGAGTGAGTGTGTGCTCTCACCAGACAGGCTGGGGCCAGCGTGCCAGGGCTGGGATGAGACCCACCTGGGACAGCAATGTGGGTGTGGGGAGGGGTAGCTGGTAACCCAGGCCCAGGGCTCAGCATTGCACCCGGCAGAGTGAGCCCTTGGTAAAAGCCAGCTTGGCTTTTATTATCATTACTAGGGGCCTGGTGCATGAAAATTTGTGCACTGGGCTGGGGGGAGGGGGAGAGTCCTCTCAGCCAGACCGGCCCCCTCTCACAGTCAGGGGATATTCTACTGATGGCTTAGGCCTGCTTCCCTCAGGCCCCTCTGCAGGAGGCGACTAGGCTGATCAGAAGGCACCACCCCCATCACCCCGCTGCTGCTGCCACTGCCGGCTGCGGTGGCTGCTAGGCCTGAGCCCTGGGCCTCGAAGCCATCAGGACCCATGGCTGCCTGAGCCCCGGCTTCACGGCCGCTGTGGCTTTGTGCAGATGGAAGTCTGGAAGACGCCCACCCTAATTGGCATATTACCCGTTTATTAGTATAGATTATTAGTATAAGTCATCCTCACTCTGCTAACAGAGGAGCAGCACATTGAGTCATTTAAGAGGATGAACATGGCACCAAACTGTGGATTCAAATCCTTGCTTTGTCATCTCCTATGTGACCTTGGGAAAATACCTTGACCTCTGTGCTTCTGATCCTCACTTGTAAAGGGATAACAGTACCAACCTCACAGGGGATGGAATGAATCACTACTTGTGAAGTGCTCTGAGGATAGCTGGGCACACAGTATGCTCTCCAGGAATGCTTGCCGAATCAATACTGGGCTGTAACCCTGGCTGGTTGCTCAGTCGTTAGTGTCAACTCTCAGACTGAAGGGTCACAGGTTTGATTCCCTGTCAAGGGCACAGACATGGGTGCAGGTTCGAACCCCAGCTCCGGTTGGGACGCGTGCAGGAGGCAACCAATCGAAGTGTCTGTCTCTTACATGGATGTTTCTCTCCCTCTTCCTCCTCCCTCCCTTCTACTCTCTCTAAAAATCAGTGGAAAAAATATCCTCAGGTGAGGATTAACAAAAAATTAAAAAATATGGCGCTGTATTGCAGACGTAGCACAAACACAGAACTTCGGCAGGGTGAAGGAGGAAGCGTACTTCTGCCCAGGCTCAGGTTTGAGCCGGCTTTAAGAGCAGATGGATTAGTGACACTTGTCCGGGGCGTGGGGGTGTGGAGGGTGTTGTAGGCGTGGGGCAGGTGACAATCTGGAGCCTGATTTCTCACCACTTCCACAGCTACCGCCTTGGCCCACGCTGCTGTTGTCTGTAACCTGAATTAGTGCACAGACACAACACCCTGGTGTAGCACATGCTTTCATTATCCCCATTCACAGAGGAGGAAACAGGCTCAGCGGGCCAAGGCTGATGAAAAGGCAAGAGAAGACTCTGAGGGAGGGAGACCAGAGACAGAGGAGTTGGAAGAGGGGAGCCGAGTGTCTGAAGCGGTGAACGTATGTACAAGAATCAGCAGACGGAGGCAGGCCCGAGACAGAATGAATCTGGTTTAAAGGAAACCTCTGGTCTGGTTCTCTACAAACCTCACCTCTTCTGAGTGCCTGAGGCTGCCTGTGAGAGAAACAGATGTCACCTGTCACTCCGGGCAAATGCATTTACAACCTGTAGGTTCCTAGACTTCGTTTCTTGCTGAGTCTGGACATAGGGTGTGTGTTGGGGAAAAATGGTGCTGAAGCGGGCAGGGCTCCACCATGGGGGCCAGAGGGATTCCTGCAGGGCAGACAGCACCACTTTTGCATCCTCCGTCCCTCTGACGGGGAGACGGAGAAAGGGGTGGACTGGAGGCAGACAGGGCGACTCAGGGCCAGGCTCATCTGCTTATGTGTTTTGGGCACCCCTGCTGGGCCCATGCAATGGCTGAAGTGACGGAGGCCACCACACGCGATTGACCACGCACAGGACGGAGGGGAGGGGCAGGGAGGATGAGGGGGGTCTTGGCTTTGGCGAGAGGCTCTGGACAAGAACCAGGAGGAATGCCCGGCCCATCTCCAGCTGGGAGACGTGAAGAACTTAGGGGCTGGGCTCAAGGGAGGCCCGTCGGATCTGATGGAAGTCCCGGCCTGGAAGTGAGCGCGGGAAAGGCGGGGAGACAGCTGCAGCACCGAAGGGCAGAGGCATACTGGACACGGAGGGGTGGCGGCCAGTCAGAGAAGCAAGAGGGCAGCCCCGGGCACCGAGGAGAAGGGCGGCGAGGGGGCCTGGCCAGCGAAGGCTCCAGGAGGGGCTGGCATGGTGAAGACCAAGTGGGAGGCCAAAGGGAGAAGGGAGGTGACAATGGATACGGTGCTCTAGAGCTGCAGTTCTTCACCGAGGACTCTCGTACCCTCGGGTGGCCAGGGCAACCCCAGCACACGGGTTTTAAAAGCTCCCCAGGTGCTCCCCAGGCGCTGCTGAGGTGTACTGAGCATGAAGAGTGGACTGAGCTAGCCGTTGGTGAGCTAGCCGTTTCAGGCAAGAAGGACCAGTGGGTGAGAGCTGGTGGTCTGCCTGGCATCTCTCCTGGACCCTGGGACAGAGTGTTGCCAGTCTCCCCAATGCCTGCTCCAAAGCTGAGAATGGGCCCTGGTTGGGCAGTTGAATTGGTGAGAGCATCATCCAGATAGAACAAGGTTGCGGGTTTGATCCTCTGTCAGGGCACGTATGAGAATAAACCGGTGAAGGAATAAATAAGTGGACCAACGAATCGATATTTCGCTCCTTTTCTCTGTAAAATCAAAGCTGAGAACCGTGCCCCTCTGCTTCAGCTCCTCCTCCAACCACTTCCCAAGGTTTCCAAAATCTGAGCAACTGGGCCCTGATAGGGGGAAAAGAGAAGACAAAGCAACGCCAGTGCGCGGCACTGCCACAAGGGGGCAGCTGTGCGCAGGGCGAGGCTCCGGCTGCTGACCTGGAGACTGGAGCAGCGTTTCCTGCTCCACTCAATGGGGGCAGCAGATGCCGTCACCTAACTAAGCCACTAGAGGCAAATGTAAGCCATGTCCTCACGCAAGTCCTGACTAAACAAACGTGTCTGGACTAAGGGAACAACCGCCAACATTGCTGGAGCGCCCACCGCTGTATGCCAGGCACTGCCTCTGCATTGCTGCATGAGCTCCTCACAGCGCTGCAACACACAACAGTCCCAGGAAAAGGGCTTCTGGTGGCTCCACTTTGCAGATGAGGAACCGGGGCATCAAGAAGCTGAACAGACTGGTAAGCCACACAACATGAAAGATGGAATCAGGATCCAAAGCTCCAGGCCTCGCAGGAGGCTGGGCTCCCAACCTGCCAGCAGGCCCTGAGCTTTGCAATGCCCCTGGGAGAGGCGCTTCTATCCTTGCACCCAGAAAAGACTTAAGCAGCCCCCTCGAATTTTCCTTCACCCCATTGCTTTCCGACAGCCCCACTCCAGGCCTCCATCCTGCGGAGGACAGGACAAAGCAGGACTGGCCCAGAGTGGAGCCAGAGCTTGAGGTGGGGAATGAGGGATGGGAGGGAAGGGAGGAAGAAGGAGAAAGTGCCTCTCAGGTACAGAGCAGCTCACACTCCCTGTAACCTTGGGGGCTCTGACAATGAGCAGCACATGTTATGCACATCAGAGATCCCTGCGCCCTGCGCCTGGGCTGAGCACTCCCTTTTCACAGTGCTGCAGCCCTTCCTGCAACCACATGCCACTCCCGAGCGACAGCTGATTGGCCCAGAAGCGGGCACTGGCAGAGCGCAGCCAATCAGCCCTTCCCCTGCTTCCTCCTCAGGCCTGGAAAGAGGTGTGAATCAGAAGCCATGGGCTTGGTCCCCGTGTCCGGGAAAGCAGGGAAGAGTGGGTGGGTTGGGGGCGGTAGCAGAGGGGAGAAGTCTGCACTGTTTGCAGGTTTAGTCCCTCTTTTGAGCTTGGCTGCCTTGAGCGCCCACAAGGCCCCTCAGTGTCAGGGCAAATTCTGTCCCTAGCCTGAGCAGCCGAGTCCTAGCCACACTGGAAGCTCCAAGGAAGGAGATGGCAGGAGAGGGTTCGGGGCAAGTCAGGAGAGTGGGCACCGCTGGAGGCCCCGGAGAAGGGTGCCGAGGGACTGACCTCTCAGAAACGCTCTTCGAGGTGTTCCTGCCCCCCTCCCCCCCGAGGGCCCCAGTGCTCGGACAGGCCCCATGTCTCCTCTGTCAGACAGCAACACCCACCTCACACGCTGCCCCAGGCACACGCGCGGCCTCAGGCACACGCGCGGCCCCAGGCACACACGCAGAGCTCTCCACGGTGTGATGCCAGTGTCCATCACCCATTCCTAAACTCACTCACTCAGTGGTCCAGCTGGAGACTGTGCTGGGCTCCTGTTTGTCCCCTCTCCCCAGGCCACTCTCTGTCCTGTGCGCTCTGAAGGCTGGGCATCACCCAGCCCCTGGCCCAGGGCTCCCAGCGGCATTCAGCTAACTAACGGAGCCTGTGTGAGGGAGGTCAGAGGGCAGGAGGAAAGGTCAGCGTTTCTTTTGTTCCCCCCCTGCGTCAGCCTGCAGCAGCCAGCCTCCCGGACAGCCCTTGGGGTTCTGGCTCTGTGCCCTCGCCCAGTCTCCGTTCTCACCGTCTCAGGGCTGACCTAGGCAGTTGGCAGAATATGGTGGTGATGGCAGGCGAGGTCATAAAGGACACTGTGCGTCTGCCTTGCCCGCTCCTGGGTCACCCACTCTGGGGGCAGCGGCTGCTATGCTGTGGGGACCCTCAGGGCTCCTATGGAGAGGCCCCGAGGCAAGCGCCCAGGCCTTCTGCCAACAACCACCAACGCGCCACCCTGGGGGCGGGGCGGGCTGCCACCTCTGTCGAGCCTCCAGGTACTCAGCCTGGGCCAGCCAGTGTCTCTCGAGAGCTAAGCTAGGACCACCCAGCCGAGCTGCTAGGGTGCCTGCCCCACGGAGACTGGACAGCAATGTAAAGCCCTCAGCCTCAGGCGGTCTGTCAGGCAGCAATAGGACCCCCCCCCCCCCCCAATCTGGAAGAGGCACTCTCACCCCGGCTCCCAGCGCCGCCCCTGGCAATGGCTTCCTGCTGCTGGGGTCTCAATGTCATTCATTTCCTTCTTCCTGCCCGGACTCCTAATAATTGCTCTTAAAAATTCACAGTGGGAAGGGTCTCCTGCGTCACGTTGCTCTGCTTGGTGCAGATGTGCCCGTGAACTGTCTCTAGCCCCTTGCCGTTTGTTTTCTCGTGGGGAAAGCAGACACTACATTAGCCAACAGAGCAGTAAGCCAGATGATTCTGGAGACAAGTGAGTGAAATGAAAAAAATAGACAAGGAGAGGAACAGGGTGAGACAGGGCTGAGCAGAAGGCCGACCTTGGTCTCTGAGAGGCGGCCTGCCGGCTGCTTCTCCGTCCCCCAGACCTGGCGGCGGCGCCCGGAAATGCCGGGGGACGGGAGAAGCTGCCAGGCCCCAGAGGAAAGCCCACCAGGTCTGGGCGAGGGGCCCTGAGACAGAGGCGCAGGAGCGGCCGGGGGCAGCAGAGCTCCTCAGCTGGGAGAGGATTGGCGCTGCGGCCGAGGTGCCCCAGGGCTGAAGCAGCGTTGGCAGGGGAGGGGGCGCTGGGCCGGGCCGGGAAGGAGTCTGGGTTTTACTGAAATCACAGCACCCGCTGCGTGAAGACTCCATCCCTGCCACAGAGAAGCGCGTCTTTTGGAAGCTGCTGGAATTGGAGGGATGGAAGAGAAGGGATGGAGACAAGAGAAAAGCCAAGGCATTGTGAGAAAAACAAGTCATCTTTTCTGTCAAAGAACAGTTTAGACAGCCGCCATGTTGGCCACATGGCTTGCAGCTCCCCTGGGGGCCGCCATCTTTAAAAAGCAAAGGCCAACCCCTCCCTTTGAATTAGCCAATTGTGAAAGATTGTGCACCTAAGCTCCAATCAAGAGCAAGGGACAGGCCATGTCCATCAGGGATTATAAACCCGAGCAGCCCGCCTGCTCTGTGTGCGTGTGCTTCCAGACCATGTGTGTGCGCCCTTCTACGTAGAAGCAGATATGTTTGCCCTCCTGCCTGGCTCCTGGGTGTTTTGTGTTCTACCAGAACCCCTGACTTGGGGGGCTCGCCTTATTTCTAACAGCATGGAGCCCCTCCCCACCAGGTCCCCTGGGCAGGTCTGTGTAAGCCAGCCTGGGGCCAGCAAAAAGAGGGACAGACCCTCCCACCTGAAGGGGTTGAGCAGTGCCTGCAGCACCCGGGCCAGGCCAGAGCGGGCACAAGGAGGGAGCTGGGTGTGAAATAAGTCCCCTGGGGTGGGGACTGAGGCCATGCAGGGCGGCCACCAGACACATAAGGAAAAGCCCCCAGGTGGGCACAGCCGGACCAGTGGCCACGGCTTGGTGGGCAGAGAGGGTCAGCACTGTCTCTGTGCCGCAGTCTGTGCAGGGCACAATGGACGACAGGACGGGCCCTGGCCTCGCAGCGCGGAAACGCGGGCTCCCCGTTGCTGGAGCTCCCCATTTCCAAGGGCCACTGACTATAGGACTGTGTGAAGTATCTGCATTTTTAAACTTTGGCAATAAATCCGGATTTAAAACCCATGGCCAGGCAAAACTGGTGTTGATGGTGCCAAGGTCCAGCCTCAGCTGTGGGTGCCAGGCCTCCGGCCTGCCTCTGCCCTCTGCTGTCTGCACGCGGGGGCCTGTCCCCCTGGGCCTGGGTACATCGACCAGCCCTTGTAGGGCACGGAGCTGCTCTGCCCAGAAAGATGCCCTTCACACCCCCGGACCCGCTGGCTCAGACGCGGCCGCCTACCGGCTTGGGGCAGTGGATGTAGCGAGCCAGGCTGATGATGAGGTCGTGGGTGATGGGGTCCACCAGGTTCCGGAAGCTGGCGTAGCGGTACAGCACGTCATCCAGCGAGGTCGACTCCATGCCCAGGTCCTGCAGGATGAAGGGTGCGAGAGGTCAGGGCGGTCCTGCCCTGCCCCCACACCCCACCAAAGGCCCAAACCTCTGGAGGCAGCGCAGCTCCCACACAGCCCGGCCCTGCAAGGGAGGCCCCCCTCTGAGAGGCCTCCTAACCATCCAGGAAGCATCTGAGAGCGTCCTGGGCACCAGGCAAGCCCTGCGCTGGCTGCCAGGCTAGGCCCTCTCCCCGGACAGCGCTATCCCCGCTCAGGTTCCCTGGGAGGAGGCGGAGGCGGAGGCGGAGGCGGAGGCGGAGGCGGAGGCGGAGGCGGAGGCGGAGGCGGAGGCGGGGAGGGGGGGGGGAGGAGGGGAAAGAGGAAGAGGAGGAGGAGGAAGAGGAGGAAGAGAAAGAGGAGGAGGAGGAGGAGGAGGAAGAGGAGGAGGAGGAGGAGGAAGAGGAGGAGGAGGAGGAAGAGGAGGAGGAGGGGAAAGAGGAAGAGGAGGAGGAGGAGG
This sequence comes from Pipistrellus hanaki, assembly GCF_964339955.1. NCBI lineage: Eukaryota > Metazoa > Chordata > Mammalia > Chiroptera > Vespertilionidae > Pipistrellus > Pipistrellus hanaki. The sequence goes on from NC_140518.1 coordinate 48,710,845, forward strand.
AAGAGGAGGAAGAGGGGAAAGAGGAAGAGGAGGAGGAGGAAGAGGAGGAGGAGGAAGAGGAGGAGGAGGAAGAGGAGAAGGAAGAGTAGGAGGAGGAGGAGGAGGAGGAGGAGGAAGAGGAGAAGGAGGAGGAGGAGGGGAAAGAGGAAGAGGAGGAGGAGGAGAAAGAGGAAGAGGGGGAGGAGGAAGAGGAGGAGGAAGGGGAGGAGGAGGAGGAGGAAGAGGAGGAGGAGGACGAGGGGAAAGAGGAGGAGGAGGAGGAAGAGGAAGGAGGAGGAGGAGGAGGGGAAAGAGGAAGAGGAGGAGGAGGAGGGGAAAGAGGAGGAGGAGGAGAAAGAGGAGGAGGAGGAGGAGGGGAAAGAGGAGGAGGAGGAGGAAGAGGAGGAGGAGGAGGAGGGGAAAGAGGAGGAGGAGGAGGAAGAGGAGGAGGAGGAGGAGGAGAAAGAGGAGGAGGAGGAGGAGGGGAAAGAGGAAGAGGAGGAGGAGCAGGAGAAGGAGGGGAAAGAGGAGGAGGAGGAGGAGGAGGAGGAGGAGGAGGAGGGAAAGAGGAGGAGGAGGAGGAGGAGGAGGATTGGGGCCAGGCGCCCGGCTGCTTCTCCATCCGAGGACCTGAGAAGGCAGGCCTGGAAACGCCTGGCTGGGGGACAGCACCGGGCACAAAGCTTGTCTTTTTCCGGCTTCGGAGGCCATTTTTCCTGCTTCCTCTGTAGATGACCTGACCCCGGTGTCCCTTTGCCCTGGGGGGGGGGGGGGGCGCTGAGCTGTGGGGTTACAGAAGCTGCCAGGCCCAGGAAGAAGGCCCAGCAGGGCTCCCGGAGAGAGGGTGTCCCGTGGGTCCTGCTGGTGGGAGAGGAGGGAGCCGTGCAGAGGACACGGAGTGGGGTGGGAACTGTGGCAGAAACCACAGGGACAACATGATCTCACTCGTATTGGAATCTAATGAACCAGATAAACTGATGAACAAAACAGACCCAGAGGCACAGAGGCGGGAACAGATGCTGAACCTCAGAGCTGGGTGGGAAGAGATCAACCAAAGACTTTGTTTGCATAACCATGGACCAGACAATAGGGTGCTGAAGGCCTGGGGGCTAGAAAGGGTCAGTGGGTGGGGGCGGGGAGGGGACATGTAATACTCTCAGCAACAACAAAGAAACGCACTGGGACAGAGGTTCCCCCAGCCTGAGGAGGGCCAAGGATCTGGGGGGCTGGCTGGTGCTGGGCGGGAGTGTCCCGCCGGGAGCCTCTGAGACTCCGGCCACCAGCACGAGGCCCTGCGCTTGGACAAGAGCAGGGCCAGTAGCTGGACGGTGTAAGACCCGATTCTCACACAACCCCCAGGAAAGGGCCGACTCCCAAACATGAGAACACTTGAATTTCCCACCAGCCAAGGTGGTAGGAGCTGGAAATGGGCAAATTGCTCTGAAGAAGAAACATGGTTCTCTATCCTGAGTGCTAAGCTTCATGCCCTCCGGCTGAGAAAGAGCCTCCCCAACCCGCTCCCCATCCCTGTCCCGGGGCAGGTGACTTCCATCCAGTGGGGCGTCCTGAACCTTCTAAGTGCCGTCCTCGCCTGATTCAGAATTTACATCATCACCCCCCGTTTGCAGATGGAGAAACTGAGGCCCCGAGCGGCCCTCCCGGCGAATCCAGGGAGCCAGGGGCACCGGCTCCGGAAGGCCCGAGGCTCCAGCAGGGAAACCGATGGGACCAGACAGGCGGCCGCGTTAGCTGGCTGTTTCTTTCCTCCGACCCTCCGAGGCTCCGGATGCGTGTGCAGCTCTCGGACCTGCATTGTGCTGAGGACGCGGCCCATGGCGGCCTCTGGTCCTCCCCACGCCGGTTTGCCAGGATAACTGTCCCAATTTAGCACCAACGGCCTCACTGACGCTCCCAGAGCCCTGCCCGCTCGGCCCGCACGCGATGGGCCGGAGGGATGGGAGCCAGCGTGGCCCCCCACACGCCCCTGCACACGGCGCTGGCCTCGGAGGGGCCAGGCGGGGGCGAGCCCAGCTTCTTGAGGACGGCGCTGAGCGGTACGGCCTCGAGGAGCTGCAGGCGGCTTCTCAGCAGCAAACCCGGGACGTCCGAGGGGCCTGAGCCACTGTGCAGCTTGGCGAGCATCACTGGCCTGGGACCCGGGCCAGAGGCCAGCACTCGCCCCCTCAGGGACGGGGCCCATGTGACTGGAGCGTGAAGAACGGGGCTGGGGGCTCGTTCCAAGGAAAAGAGAAACACTAGAGCGAGAGGTGTGGCTTTCCAAAGCGAAAGCAGAGCTTCACACAGGAGTGAGGACAGCATTTCCCGGCTGTGGAGGGGCCCCTGAGGCCTCCCGGGGCGCTGGGCGTCCGCTTTCCAACCACTGCCGGAGTCCGCTACAGCGTGCAAACTGCAGCTGACCCCACCGCCAGGGCCGGGAGCCGGGAGCCGGGGAGCCAGAGCAGAGCCAGAGCAGGGGAGCCAGGGAGCCAGAGCCGGAGAGCCAGAGCCGGGGAGCCAGAGCAGAGCCAGAGCCTGGGAGCCAGGGAGCCAGAGCCGGAGAGCCAGAGCCGGGGAGCGGGAGCCGGGGAGCCGGGGAGCCAGAGCAGAGCCGGAGCCAGGGAGCCGGGGAGCCAGAGCCGGGGAGCCGGGGAGCCGGAGCCGGGGAGCCGGAGCCGGGGAGCCAGAGCAGAGCCAGAGCCGGGGAGCTGGGGAGCAAGAGCAGAGCCAGAGCCGGGGAGCCAGAGCAGAGCCAGAGCCGGGGAGCCGGGGAGCCAGAGCAGAGCCAGAGCCGGGGAGCCAGAGCAGAGCCGGAGCCGGGGAGCTGGGGAGCCGGGGAGCCAGAGCAGAGCCAGAGCCGGGGAGCCAGAGCAGAGCCAGAGCCTGGGAGCCAGGGAACCGGGGAGCCAGAGCAGAGCCAGAGCCGGGGAGCCAGAGCCGGGGAGCCGGGGAGCCAGAGCCAGGGAGCCGGGGAGCCAGAGTCGGAGAGCCGGGGAGCCAGAGCCGGGGAGCCAGAGCAGAGCCGGAGCCGGGGAGCCGGGGAGCCAGAGCCAGGGAGCCGGGGAGCCAGAGTCGGAGAGCCGGAGAGCCAGAGCCGGGGAGCCAGAGCAGAGCCAGAGCCGGGGAGCCAGAGCAGAGCCGGAGCCAGGGAGCTGGGGAGCCGGGGAGCCGGGGAGCCGGGGAGCCAGAGTCGGGGAGCCAGAGCCGGGGAGCCGGGGAGCCAGAGTCGGGGAGCCAGAGCCGGGGAGCCGGGGAGCCAGAGCAGAGCCAGAGCCGGGGAGCCAGAGCAGAGCCAGAGCCTGGGAGCCAGGGAACCGGGGAGCCAGAGCAGAGCCAGAGCCGGGGAGCCAGAGCCGGGAGCCGGGGAGCCGGAGTCGGAGAGCCGGGGAGCCAGAGCAGAGCCAGAGCCGGAGAGCCGGGGAGCCGGAGCCGGGAGCCAGGGAGCCGGGGAGCCGGCAGCGGTGTGAGAGCCCGCCATCTGCTGAGCCGCATGTTAGACTCGCAGACCGTGTGGCCATGCCCCTGTTGCCACTAAATCTCCTTTTGGATCGAGGAAGGGAAAATTTTTATAAAAAATTCTCAGACAAGCTTATTAATTTTAAACAAATAAATCTTTAAAATATTTCTGTTTTGATTAGATGTAGCTTACACAGAGAGAGCCTCTTTGAAGTCCTCAGTAATTTCAGAACTAGAGCTACCATACAATCCGTCCAGCTTCAGGGGATCCATCCAGAGGAAGTGAAGACAGGCCATCGGAGAGCTGTGCTCCCATGATCACAACAGCTCAGACATGGAAGCCGAAGAGCCAGAGCAGAGCCAGAGCTGTGCCCACCAACCGGTGAATGGAAGAAGATGTGATAAATATCATGGAACGCCCTTCGGCCAGGACATCCGCCACCTGAGCAACACGGATGGAGCTTGAGAACATTATGCTGAGAGAGGTCAGCCAGAAAGAGAAAGACTGACGCCCTAGTCCAGTGGTCGGCAAACTGCGGCTCGCGAGTTTGATTAATGAGTTTGCTGACCACTGTCATATACTACCCTTTACCTCTATGCACACAATATGCCACAATTGCCTAATCCTCACAGCTTCCAACTACATGGTGACATTTAGTCTAGCAGTGGTTGGCAACCCCATCTGCTCCCCGGTTCTCATCTCCACCCTGCAAACTGCTTAGCCTCAGCCATTCCCTCCTAATATGAATCCTCTTACCTTCTCCGGTTGGTCCGATTCTCAGACCACCCCTCCCAGCACATGGAGCAGCTGGCACACCTGGGCACTGTCAGGGGGAAGGCAACCGGTGCCATCACTGTGGACGACAGTGTGGCGACTCCTCAAAAAATTAAACACAGGAGAAACCAAGATGGCGGCATAGGGCAGACACCCGGATGCAGCCTACCACAACAAATTTGAATTTAGAACTGGAAAACAGGGGAAACATCACCCTGAACTGCTGGACGGCTAGCTGAGAGGAGGCTCTACCATCTGGGAAGGAGAGAAAAGGCACGCTGAACGTCAGGAACTATGAAGGTGCGGAGAAATGCGCACGAAAAGGCAGCTGCAGATTTTGCTGCTGGCTTGCTTGTGGAGCGCGGAGAGGGCGGGCCGAGTTCGCTACTGGCTTACTCCCTGTGTGTGGAGAGGGCGGACAGCTAATGTGCGGCTGGCTTTCTTGTTCGGGAGGAAAACAGAACCACCCTATTGCTCTGATAGACGGCCCCAGACAGGGAGAGGCCAGACTGTCGGACAGTGGGCAGAGATCTCTCGGAGGTGTGTGAAGCCAGCGGCCATTACTGCAGGACTCAGAAACCAGACCCTCGTAGGGAGGGGCTGACCAAAGCTTGTCTGCACCACCCTGAGACTCCGCCCCATCCAAGCGGAGCACAGAAGCCCTTCCAGTGGCTAGCTTTCTCTCCTAAGGAGGGACAGACAGGAATCCAAAGCTTGTCTGCGCCTATACCAAAGAGGTGCGCGCACTTGCAACCAATCTTGCGGGATTCACCAAAGCTTGGCTGTGCCACCCCGAGACTCTGCTCCATTCAAGCGTGTCCTAGCTGAGACACTTCTGATCCTCATAGCCAATTGGCTTGGAGATAAACGCTTCCCAGTGATACCAACAACAAGCAAGGCTTAACAACAAGACTGCACACACAGCCCACAAAGGGCTACACCAAGACTGTCCACCTCAGGTAACTGGGAGGCTGACTCACTGAAACATATAGAACACCTTAGCACACAAAGCCACCCTACCAACTCAGGGAAGCTGTGAAAATGCTGAGACAAGGAAACAGATCACAAACAAAAGAAATGGAGGACAAGAAGCAACTGGATATAGAGTTCAAAACCACGCTTATAAGGTTTTTCAAGAGTTTCCTAGAAAAGGCCGATAAAATAAATGAGACCTATGAGGATATGAAAAGGGATCAACTAGAAATAATAAGGGATCAACAAGAAATAAAAAGGGATATACAAGAAATAAAGAATACATTGTCTGAGCCGAGACCGGTTTGGCTCAATGGATAGAGCGTCGGCTTGGGGACTGAAGGGACCCGGGTTCGATTCCGGTCAAGGGCATGTGCCTTGGTTGCGGGCATATCCCCAGTAGGGGACATGCAAGAGGCAGCTGATCGATGACTCTCTCTCATTGATGTTTCTAGCTTTCTATCTCTCTCCCTTCCTCTCTGTACAAAATCAATAAAATATATTAAAAAAAAAAAAGAATACATTGTCTGAAATAAAAAATATTATACAGAGTCCTAAAAACAGAATGGAAGATCGCAAGAATCAAGTCAAAGATTTGGAACATAAAGAGCCAGAAGACACTCCTCCACAGAAGCAAGAAGATAAGAGAATCCAGAAAGTTGAAGATAGTGTAAGAAACCTCTGGGACAATTTCAAGCGAACCAACATCAGAATTATGGGGGTCCCAGAAGAAGAGAGAGAGCAAGATACCGAAAACATACTGGATGAAATAGTGACAGAAAACTTCCCCCACCTGGTGAAAGAAATAGACTTACAAGTCCAGGAAGCACACAGAACCCCAAACAAAAGGAATCCAAAGAGGACACCAAGACACATCATAATTAAAATTCCAAGAGCAAAAGACAAAGCGGGAATATTAAAAGCAGCAAGAGCAAAGCAGGTAGTTATCTATAAAGGAGCACCCATAGGATTGTCAGCTGATTTCTCAGCAGAAACCATGCAGGCCAGACGGGAATGGCAAGAAATATTCAAGGTGATGAATAGCAAGAACCTACAGCCAAAAATACTCTATCCAGCAAAGCAATCACTCAGAATCGAAGGCCAGATAAAGAGCTTCACTAATAAAAAAAAGCTAAAGGAGTTCATCACCACCAAACCAGAATTATATGAATTGCTGAAAGGGGTTCTTTAGGAAGAGGAAGAAGATATAGATAAAAATTATGATCAACAAATACGTAACTATCAACAAGTGAAACTAAAAGCCAAGGGAATTAAAAAACCTGATGAACACCCCGTCTGCGGGGAGCACCGTGAGGCGTGCGAACATGGAGACGGGGCGGCCAGGCCTGTGGATCCCAAGGGCGGGTCTGGTCCTCCTGGCGTCTCCCTGGCCACGGCCACCTGGCTATCGTCGGAGGGTCCCCTCGAGATCCCGCCATCGCCATCGGGGCCCTGTGCACAGCCAGGCGAGGTTCGGGAGGCAGCTGATCTGATGTTTCTAACTCTAACTCTCTGTAACTCTTTCCTCTCTGTAAAAAATCAATAAAATATATGAAAAAAAGTAAAAAAAAACCCCACAAAAAACCTGATGAAAAATATTAACTAGTGAATATAATAAAATCAGAGGTATGGAAGGGGAGTGGACTGACGATTCTAGGGGAAAAGGAGAGTGGGGGGTGCGGGAAGAGCCTGAACAAATACCTATGGATGAGGACAATGGGGGGGAGGGCAGAGGGTGGGGTGGGAACCTGGTGGAGGGGAGCAATGGAGGGGGGAAAAATGAGAAATATTTGTAATAATATGAACAATAAAGATTTATTTAAAAAAATTAAACACAAGCTTCCACTCTGGGTTACACTCCAAAGAATGTAAACCAGGGACCCAAAAGTTACTTGAGTTATTTCTATGTCCACGCTCACAGCAGCATTAGTCACAATGGCCCAAAAGTGGAAACAACCCAAGTTGCTGTCCATTGACTTCTATGGTAAAGGGATAAACACAATGTGGTGCCTTATGCATACAATGGAATATTATTCAGCCATAAAAAATGAAATCTGACACATGCTATGTCATATGACATAGAAGACACTGAGGACTTATGCTAAGTGAAATGGGTCAGTCACAAAAGGATGATTCCACTTCTATGAGGTACCTGGACCAGTCACATTCACAGACACAAAGTAAGTGGGGGCTGCCAGGGAGACGGGCTGGCAGAGAATTTCAATGGGCACAGAATTTCAGTTGTGCAAGATGAAAAGAGTTCTGGAGATGGGTCATACAACAATCCTATATAATAGAAGCCTAATATGCAACTCAACCAACAGTGGGACAACTGGTCGCTATGACAGACACTCACCACCAGGGGACAGATGCTCAATACAGGAGCTGCCCCCACCTGCAGGCCCCAGGCCAGCCAAGGTGGGTGCCAGCAGGGGTGGGGGGCAATCTCCGCCAGTCACCCCACAGATCGGCCCTGATCTTTGGCCAGACCTAGGGACCCTACAATGCACGATTTCGTGCACCGGGCCCCTAGGTGAGTATACTTAACTCTGAACTGTAAAAATGCTTCTTCCGATGGTAAATTTTGTGATGTGTATTATGCCACAATTTGAAGAATAAAACATTCCAAGACCCTGTCAGGCAAACACAGGCTGCCTCCTGAGACAGGAGGGGACAGGGTAGGGGCAACGTGAATCGGGACACTTTTTCTGCCAGCACACATGGTCATTAAAAACGTTGCAGATGTTTGTTTTAAATTCACCCTCAGCGTTGGGGCTTTCCATCTACCAACATGGACCTTACAGCCTGTCTCTCCAGCAAAAGCGGTGCGGGCTCAGCGTCTCTGGACCTGGTCTTTCCTGCCCTCCCCCAGCGCACCCTCGCGGGGTCTCGTCTCCTCCCCATCGCTCACCTCTTGTTCTGCAGCATCCACTGGACTTCCGCTGCCTCTGCATGTGGGCTCCATGTCACACCCCGAGATTCTTACTTTGCTCATTAATCTCCCTTTTCCTGTTGCCCTGTTGTCCGCGTCCCCCTCCCCAAGGTTTGCGGACCCCACGTAGGTCATTTTCGGGCGCCGGGTTCACTTCGCAGCACCGGGAAGCGCCCAGAGCTTTCCCACTGGCTCACCCTTGAAGGCGGCGCGTCCAGGGAGACCCAATCTCCCGCCAGTCGCCCACACTCTGTCTGTCAGGGGCACGCTGTGTCTGTCACGAGGACTCTGACAGATCACATTGTGGCACAGAATCCCTAACCCCCAAACTTCCCGAGAGAAGACAGTGATAAAGGCATCGTGTGCCTGTTTAGGCGGTGCCGGCTGGCAAGCCCCCGATTCACCAAGGGATGGGCTGGTGCCAGGAGCGCCAGCGCCTGGATGGAGTCCATGGCACCCACAACAGCGTCCGTGTTCCAGGGCTTTCCTCCTCCGTGGCCAGACACTGGGCGTGCGGGACGGCTGGTGGCCGCGGCTTGACCCTCTCCCCGGCTGCGGCGGTGACTCCGTGAGCCGCTTTCTCTCGGGGGGAGTGGGGGGAGAAGGGGGTAGGAGGTAAGAGGGGGAGAAGGGGGAGGCATGTGGAGAAGGCAGAAGCAACACTCTCCCCCAAATCTTCCCTCATGTGCAGAGGGGCCGGCTGACGGCCACTGTGCTCCTCGGACTGAGGAAGAAAGAGGCCCTGCCTCTGGGGCCTCGGTTCCTGGGGAGCCAGAACCACGCCACCGTTCAGAGCTCGGGGAGGCTCTCGGACCACTTCACCGATTGTTTTCAGCCTTTTCCGAGGTTTGTGCCTGACTTCGGAACTTGAGGGGACAGGGAGGGAAGCCACAGGAGGCTGTCAGGCTAATTTAAACCACAGCCACTCCCCTTCCCTCCTAAACTCAGGGTTTAACCCCTTCCCAGGAGGAAGGCCCCCCGGCAATGAGCTTGTATCTGTCTCCACCCCCTCCCCCCTCCTCCCCCCCCCCAGAGCCCCACAGCTTCTGCAGCAGGGGGCGGGGGGTGGGCAGGGGGCGGCAGCGAGCATTAAGTATTCACAGCGAAGGAAGGTGGACAGCTGGGATGTGACACCGCCCACCCTGCACAGAGCTGCTCCTGGGCGGTAATCACTATCACTGTCACCATCACCTCACCATCACCGTCACCGGGGCAGCCGCCTGGCCCAGGGGCGGCAGGCGGGGCAGGCTGCCTCTTGCAGTCCTGAAGCATCACACAGCTGCAGGGTACGGGTCTGGGGAACAGGCCTGAGCCAGTGACTCAACACCCTGTCCCTCCCCTACGCTAGCTTGCCTGGGACGGGGAGGGTTCCCAGGAGAGAGGAGAGAGGAGGGAAGCGCTCAGGGGGGAAGCCAGCCTCAGAGGGAAGGGGCTGGTGCAGGTGCGGGCTCTCTGGAGGAAGGGCAGAGCCCTAAGAGTGCCCAGGGGAGCGGGCACGCCGGGGCCCACCCCCACACCGCGTGCAGAAACAGGTGTGGGAGGCGGGGGCTCCGTGTGGCCCCCAAAGACATGTCCACGTCCTGAATGTGACCTTGAATGTGACCACCTTTGGAAAAAGGGTCTTTGCAGATGTGACTAAGGATCTCGCGATGGGAACGTCCTAGATTACCCAGGTGGGCCCTCACCCCAGAGACGGGTGTCCTTGTAAGGACACAGAAGGCGATGGAGACAGGCAAGGATGGGAGGGGTCCCGCAGCCATAAGCCCTGGGAGCTGAGAGGCAGAGAAAGAAGGCTCCCCACAGCCTGTCTGGGGAGCAGGCCCCACAGACTTGTGGCTTCCAGACTGTGAGAGACCAAGTCTCTGTTGTTCTGAACCACCAAGTCGCGGTCCTTTGTTGTGGCCGCTCCAGGGAACTAACCGCCAGATGGGACCGGCGGTGGCATTTCCCTGGGTGCACCAGCCGAAGGGAGGGTGAACAGGCTGGGAGCACACCCTCCGGGGCGCTGGCCTCGGCCAGGAGCACAGCTGCACCCCACGCACCACGGTCAGACCCCGACCTGCTGCTTCCTCAGCCTGGTCCCTGGGTGGCACCCCGACACTCTCTCCTTCGTTCTCTGCTCCCAGAGGGGGGTCTGGGCGAGTCAGAAATGCCGCCCTAAGATGGATCCCAGCTCAACATAAGAAAGAACATTTAAATCAAGTTGTAATTCGGACACATGCAGCAACATGGGTGAACCCTGAGGACATCATGCTAAGGGAAATGAGCCAGACACAAAGGACAAATCCTGTATGATTCCACTTACATGCGGTACCTAGCCATCAAACTCAGACAGAACGAACGGAGGTTATGGGGCTGGGGAGGGGGGGGGGGCGTGCTTAACAGGCACGGTGCTTCAGTCCGGGAGAATGAGGAGCTCACGATGGAGGTGACGGTGGCACCATAATGGGAATGTACTTAATGCAACAGCACTCTTCACCTAGAGGTGGCTGAGAGGGCAGGGCGGGGCAAGGATGAGCTCCCGACTCCACCCCGCAGGGCGGAGTTATCCCTGGCCCTCAAAACCCCTGGACTGGGAGAAATTCGCTCTCTTCCGCCATGCTGCCGGCGTGGGTGGGAGGAGCACATGCTAGCATGGTGAAGGCTCTTTTGTTTATTGCATCGGACTTGGCTCCCTGGTGGTCCTTGGGGGATCACGAAGTCTGGGCATAACATATGGGGGAACTCGTCCGGAATCCCCACCCAGGACCATGAGGGACCCCAATCCGGAGAGTCTGACTGGCCGCGGTAGGTGTGTGAGCGCTCTGGAGGGACGTAAAACCCCTCATGGAATTGATGCCCGAAGACGCCTGGTGGACACACCATGAAGGCTACGGGCAGGAGGATCAGAAGACGTTCTGACCTCCCTGGAGGGCCCTAGAGGGACCCTCATGGGGAGAGGAATGAATCCTCTCCAGGACGAGGTGAGCGGCGTGAGCCGTTGCCTCACCTGTGGAAAGTGAGCCTTTCCCAGGTCTGAGTTTGGTATCTGTGGGCGACATGGCACCCCAGGATGGAGCCAGTGAAGTGTGGCCGGCGTGGCGGTGCGGGGCCCCCTGGCGGCGTTGGGTCGGAGGGGGTGCTCCCGCGGGGCTCAGTCTGCGCGGTGGAGCGCAGCTGGGCAGTGGTGGCCTGGCTCGGGGAGCAGGCACCTGGGTTAATCTGCTGGCTGCCCGGAGAAGGGGAAGTGGAGCCGAGAAGCCGCTGGGGCGACCCGCGCTTTCTCTCTGGGGGCCGCCTGAGTAGTGTGGCTGGGGCTGCAGTGGCAGCAGCCTCGCTCCGGGGGCCTGGGCTCTGGTGGCCTGGGCCGGCATGGAGGCATCTGGTCCCTGGCGACATCGGGTACTGGAGAAGAGCTCAAGGGCGAATCTCTGTGCTCAGTAAAGTGAAAAGGCCAGTTCAAAACGAGTGCGCATAGTTTTGGGCTGTGCTTAAAACTTTTCTGTGTACAGAATGAGCCAGAATGAGGTTTAAAAATGGTGAAGATAACCGGGAGATAAATTAAAACTAGTTTCCCAAGTCATTGTAAGCAGCTTTTGAAATTCCCAGCCTTGAGGCAGAAACTATTATAGGTATTGGGTCGGCAACTAAGTATTTGCGGATTTTTAAAAGAAAATCAAAGACAATTTTTTCATGGAACTAAATAACTTTATTCTGTAATGTATTGCCCATTTTGATCAATGACCTTTTGCCATCTTTCAGGCAGCATCATAATCCCACGTTCAAAAAACTTCTGGTTTTTATTAGCAAAAAACTGAATCAGGTACGATTTGACATCATCATCATTATTGAAATTTTTACCATTCAAGGAGTTTTGTAAAGATCGAAACAAAAAGTAATCAGATGGTGCAAGGTCAGGACTATATGGTGGATGTGGCAAAACATCCCAACCAAGCTCCATTAATTTTTGCCGAGTGACCAAAGATGTGTGTGGCCTTGCATTGTCATGATGGAATACAACACCTTTTCGATTTGTCAATTCGGGCCGCTTTTCTTCAACTGCATTGTTTAATTTCGTTAGTTGTTCAATGTAGACATCAGAATTGATCGTTCGGTTGGGTGGTAAGAGTTCAAAGTAGACAATTCCTTTGTAATCCCACCAAACTGATAACAAAACCTTCTTTTGATGAATATCAGCTTTTTTTTTTTTTTTTTTTTTTTTTTTTTTAAATATATTTTATTGATTTTGTACAGAGAGGAAAGGGAGAGAAATAGAGAGTTAGAAACATCGATGAGAGAGAGTCATCGATCAGCTGCCTCTTGCACACCCCCTACTGGGGATATGCCCGCAACCAAGGTACATGCCCTTGACCGGAATCGAACCCGGGACCTTTCAGTCCCCAAGCCGACGCTCTATCCATTGAGCCAAACCGGTTTCGGCTGAATATCAGCTTTTGATGGTGTTTGAGTTGGTTCACCTGGCCTGCTCCACGATCTTTTCCGCTTGATATTGTTGTAAACAACCCATTTTTCATCGCCAGTTATCAGTCGTTTTAAAAATGGATCATTTTCATTACGTTTCTTTAGCAAATCGCAGCTGATAATGCGTTGCATTAACTGTGATTCTTTCAGTTCGTGAGGAACCCATGTATCGAGTTTTTGAACATAGCCAAGTTGTTTTAAGTGATTTTTAATGCATGTATGTGATACATGAAGCTTCTCTGCAATCTCACGTGTTGTACTGTGACAGTCCGAACTGATTATTGCTTTGATTAGGGCGTCATCAACTTCAACTGGACGACCAGAGCGTTTTTCATCTTTGAGTGAAAAATCACCAGAACGAAATTTGGCAAACCAATTTTGACACTGCCGTTCTTTTAAGGCTTTGTAACCATAAACAGCACATAACTTTTTATGAGCTTGCAATGCGTTTTTCCCTTTGCAGAAATAAAAAAGCAAAATATGACGAAAATGTTCCTTTTGATTTTCCATTTTTCAACGAACGCCAAAGGAAAACTACAAAACAGATTAAAAAACTTTTTTTACTGATTAACAGCTGAATAGCCAACTATCAAATAACAAAATGTGTTTTACATTTGTACTACGTCTGCAACCTAAAAATTCAACTGAAGCCATATATGTGTGAAACCCGCAATTACTTAGCTGCCGACCCAATAGTAATGGCTGAGAGGCTTCAGGTAAAGAATGTGTTCATTTGCATTTGAATGCTGCTCCAGCAGCAGGTGATTGGTGGTGAAGCAGCCCACAATGGTTCCTCTTCCTTGTCATTGGTATCAACTAAGCAGAGTCAAATAGCTACTTAAGTATGAATTGTGATTGACCTATGATTTCCTGACATTGTCTTAAATCCTAGTAAACTGCCTCTGGTGTGAAGAGGTCTAGGGGAGGCCGGAGAGCGCAAGACTATTAGCTCTCCTACAAAGAGATTATTCAGTGCTTTGTTTGAACTTCAGAAAAAAAAATTTTGAGATCTGAAAAAACTGTATGATTAGATTTGTTGCTGAAACTTTACCCTAAATAAGCAGGATGTATTAGAAATGTAATGTTATTAATCTAAAAAAATGCCAAATATATTTGACTTGCCAGCTTTAAAAGCTCAAAGTATAAATTGAATTAGGAAAAGTTAATTGCAGTAACTAGATGCCTAGTATATGGCAGACTAAACTGTATTATATGTGTTAAGAATAAGCAGTAATGATCAAAAATCTCAAGGGTTGATTTATTCTCATTTGTCAGATGAAAAAGTATGTAATGCTTACACTTAAAAAATTATTTTAAGTCAGTTTTTCTGAAGTAATGTTTAATGTAACATGAAACTTTTATATTTGATTTGTTTTGTTTTGCTTTTCTCATATGCCATTGCTGTTGAATTTGGGCTTGTACCTGCATCTTGTATTTTGTTTAAACTTTGGGAATCGTTTTTAATTTCAATCATGTGTATCTACTTTATAGGTTTGAGTAGACTTCATCACAAAGGTTTATAATTTATTTAGAATTGTGTTAAAACAATTATTTGTATGATTTAACCCCCTGCGACTGCTTGGACAATTTTCACCGATGTTCTGCGGAGGGGGGAAGTAGAGGGGGCTTAGAAATGCAGATAGATCTGTATCTGTAGGAAAAATGTGGCATTTTGAGTTTCAAGAGGCTGGGGGCCTGGGAACAGGTACTGGACCTGCTCCCTCCTCCCTTGCCTTTTCTTTAAAATTTGAGGCATGGTTATGTATTTTTGGAAGATAAGATTTTTATAAAAATTATAAAGATTATGTCCTGGCAGGTTAGCTAGGCGAGGCAAGCCTGTTAGTTTCCTGATGGGCATTGGGGCACCCTATTTAGTCTTGAGAGAGCCAATAGGACCCGTACATCAGCCCAGGAAGCCACCGGACAAATTGCCTGTTTTCCTTGGACATCAAGAAGGACTGTGGTCCTCGGAAGGAACACGTACTGGGGGAATGCAGCTGTTGAACTGGTCCAAAGTGGAACAACGGGTCTTTGAGGAGCTACAGAAGGCTCTCATCTCAGCAGCTACCCTAGCCTTGCTGGACGACGCGGAGCCCTTCCACCTCTACGTGAGTGAGGTAAGAGGCATTGCCAAAGGGGTTCTCATTCAGACTCTAGGTCCCTGGAAGAGACCTGTTGCCTATCTGTCTAAGAGAATGGACCCTGTGGCAGCAGGGTGGCCAGCATGCTCCCAGGCAGTGGCCACCACAGCATTGCTGGTGAAGGAAGGAGGCAGATAAGCGGACTCTGGACCAGGAGCTAACCTGGATGGGTCAGGCTTTTCTCCTGGACCAGCCCTATGTCTGGATTCATAAGACTCTGACCATCAACCCTGCCGGCCTGCTTCCAGATGATGATGAGGGAACCCATTCATGACTGCACAGAGGTAACAGATGACAAGGTACTGTTCATGGATGGGAGCAGTTACGTTCAGGATGGGACCTGATATGCAGGGGCAGTGGTAGTCACCTTGGACCACACCATTTGGGCACAGTTCCAGAACTTTTGGCCTTAATCCAGGCCCTTTGATGGAGACACTGTGCCATCCACAGAGGAAAGAGGGTTACCAACTGCAGCCAGAAGGAATTGGCTGAACAGAAGCAAGCCACTGAAGGACCAGATGGTTGATGGACCCTTCAGATGACAAGACTGTTGGTCCCAGAGGCTCTAGGTCAGAGTTGCCCGGTGACACCAGGTTAAGTGTCACCAACTTCTGAACTTCTGTGAGGCAGAGTTGCTAAAAGTACTGTCTGTGCACAGGTAAATGCTAAGCAAGGTAAGGGGATCCCCCCTGGGAATTCAGGTCCCAGGGAACCTCCCCAGGAGAGCATTGGTAGGTGGATTTCAGAGATTAAACCACCAGCATTAAGGTCTAGTTTTTATAGACACTTCAGATTAGGTTGAGGTGTACCCCACTATCAGATAACAGCCCCACCTTGTTAGCTAAGGTATCTCAGAGTATAGCCCTAGCCTTAGGACAGGTAGGTGCGACTCGGGAGGAAGGGGGTTTAACTAAATGTGTCTTAGAATCGGTGAAAATTGGACCAACCCCCTGTCCTTTGCCCTCTTGAGGGCCAGGTGTACCCCTTACTGGGACAAGGTTCCCCTTTTTGGGAGGGGATCATGTATGGTAACCATTTCCTTGCTCAAGTCCTTATAGGCTCTGCAGTTTGCTTGTTCCAGATGCACTGCCAGTGCCCACTGCAGACCCTGTAGCCCCGGAACTCAATGTGGGTAAAGAAATTTGCTGCCCAAGGACTCAAAGGGATGCTGCACTGTTATCCTGAGCACGCCCACTGCTGTTGAAGTAGATGGCACCCAGACCTGACTACATGACTCCCAGCTGCATGGCCTGGATCCTGGCAACTACAGGCCAGGAAGAGAACTGGTGCCTGCAGGAGGGGAACTGGACTTCAGTGAGGACAATACTGATGGGAACTGTGGTACTAAGGGTCTTGATAACTGTATTTGTTGTTTATGCTGAAAGGAAGTAGGCTGAGTCAATGATTTGACTAGGCACATTAGACAAGGGGGGAATGAGAGGGCAGGGCGGGGCAAGGATGAGCTCCCGACTCCACCCCGCAGGGCGGAGTTATCCCTGGCCCTCAAAACCCCTGGACTGGGAGAAATTCGCTCTCTTCCGCCATGCTGCCGGCGTGGGTGGGAGGAGCACATGCTAGCATGGTGAAGGCTCTTTTGTTTATTGCATCGGACTTGGCTCCCTGGTGGTCCTTGGGGGATCACGAAGTCTGGGCATAACAGTGGCC
The DNA here is from genome assembly GCF_964339955.1 of Pipistrellus hanaki. Classification (NCBI taxonomy): domain Eukaryota; kingdom Metazoa; phylum Chordata; class Mammalia; order Chiroptera; family Vespertilionidae; genus Pipistrellus; species Pipistrellus hanaki. The sequence continues at coordinate 48,727,223 of NC_140518.1, forward strand.
AAGATGGTGAGCTCCATGTTACGTATTCTCTGCCACTAAGAAACCACAGCGGGCACTCAGTCATTGGAAGCAGTAAGCAGGAGTGAGACACTGCATGGCCTGGGACACATGCTGGCAGAGCTGAGGTGTGAGGGTGGCACCATCCGAGGATGCCACTAAATAGCTGCAAGAGGTGGGCCTTGAGGATGGGAGGACTGAGAATCAAGCAATAAATAGAATCTATGCCCTAGCCGTTTTGGCTCAGTGGACAGAGCATCAACTTGAGGACTGAGAGGTCCTGGATTCAATTCCCATCGAGGGCACATGCCTGGGTTGCAGGCTCGATATCCAGTTAGGGGGCGTGCAGGAAGCAGCCAATGAGTCTCTCTCACCCTTGATATTTCCACCTTTCCCTCTCCCTTCCTCTTTGAAATCAATAAAAATAAAGAAATAAATCTAAACTAATAAAAGAGAAAGATACAAATGGACCGTACCTTTGCAACACCCACTAGCCAATCAGGAGTATGCAAAGTAACCCAACAAAGATGGTGGGTTAATTTGCATACACAGGTGCTGAGTGGTGGTGGTGGGGGCGGGACACTTGTGTCGTTGCCATGGCGATGACACAGGCATTCCGCACCACCCCAGCCTCTCCGGGCCTCTGGGCATTGTGGGGCGGTGGAAAGGCGACTCTGGCTGGAGCGAAGACGGTGCCGGCAGCAGAAGGAAGGCCATTCCTGCACGAATCTCCGTGCGTCGGGCCTCTAGTGAATGAATAAATAGAATCTGGTCCTGCAATGAAGTAACCTGGGTGGGCAGGGGGAGTTTGGGTGGGGGAACTGAAGACTGGAGAACAGAACAGGTACCTTGTACCACCCGCTGGAGGTGGCACTTGGAGTTCAAAGGCCCGAATACCCACATCTCTGAGCTCACTGGCTCTGAAGAGTAAAACTGCTGCTTCCCTGGTGATGAAGTGTCCTTAGTCCAGAAAGGGTTGAAATAAACCAGGAGATACAGAAGTGAATCTGCTTAGATACATCGAGGAATGCATGAATCTGGTATTTCACACATTCGTAACACTTCAGAGAACTAGGTCTCTCAGAGCACCTACAGATCAGCCTTGCAATTCCAACTTAAAATGTACTTGAGTCTGGCAGGCATGGCCCAGTGGTTGAGCATAGCCCTATGAACCAGGTCATGGTTTGATTCCTGGTCAGGGCACATGCCCAGGTTGCAGGCTCAATCCCCAGTGTGGGCCATGAAGGAGGCAGCTGATTAATGATTCTCCCTCATCACTGAAGTTTCTATCTCTTTCCCTCTCCCTTCCTCTCTGAAATCAATAAAGATATATTTTTTAAAAATTCCACTTCAATAGATTGAAGAGTAACTAAAAAACCCAAGTAGCCATAAGCAGTGTGTGTGTGTGTGTGTGTGTGTGTGTGCGCGCGCACACACACGCGGGCACACCAACAGCCCCCTGACCACGTCCCAGGGACCACTGTGCAGATGTGGTCTGGAGGACAGCTCCTCTTTTGCGGTGGGGAGCCTGTGGGAGGGGGAGCCTGAGGGTGGGGGGGGGAGCCTGTGGGAGGGGGAGCCTGTGGGTGTGGGGGGAGCCTGTGGGTGTGGGGGGGAGCCTGTGGGTGTGGGGGGGAGCCTGTGGGTGTGGGGGGAGCCTGTGGGTGTGGGGGGGAGCCTGTGGGTGTCGGGGGGAGCCTGTGGGAGGGGGAGCCTGCGGGTGTGGGGGGGAGCCTGTGGGTGTGGGGGGGGGCCTGTGGGTGTGGGGGGGAGCCTGTGGGTCGGGGGGAGCCTGCGGGTGTGGGGGGGAGCCTGTGGGTGTGGGGGGGAGCCTGTGGGTGTGGGGGGGGAGCCTGTGGGTGTGGGGGGAGCCTGTGGGTGTGGGGGGGAGCCTGTGGGTGTGGGGGGGAGCCTGTGGGTGTGGGAGGGGAGCCTGCGGGTGTGGGAGGGGAGCCTGCGGGGGGGGGGGAGCCTGTGGGAGGGGGAGCCTGTGGGTGTGGGGGGAGCCTGTGGGGGGGGGAGCCTGTGGGAGGGGGAGCCTGTGGGTGTGGGAGGGGAGCCTGTGGGTGTGGGGGGAGCCTGTGGGGGGGGAGCCTGTGGGAGGGGGAGCCTGTGGGTGTGGGGGGAGCCTGTGGGAGGGGGAGCCTGTGGGTGTGGGGGGGAGCCTGTGGGGGGGGGAGCCTGTGGGTGTGGGGGGGAGCCTGTGGGTGTGGGGGGGAGCCTGTGGGTGTGGGGGGGAGCCTGCGGGTGTGGGGGGGAGCCTGTGGGTTTGGGGGGGAGCCTGTGGGTGTGGGGGGGGAGCCTGTGGGTGTGGGGGGAGCCTGTGGGTGTGGGGGGGAGCCTGCGGGCGTGGGGGGAGCCTGTAGGGGGGGGGGAGCCTGTGGGAGGGGGAGCCCACGGCCCAGCAGAGGAGGGCTGCTGCTTGCTGCTCAGAACAGCAGGCAGCAAAGCAAACTTGCAGAAACCATGAAAGAAGCAGACCCTGTCCTGGGCACAGGCAGCCTTGCTCAAGTGCCCGGCCGCTGGCCCCAAGGGCACGCTGCTCCTCAAGGGCAGGCCGGCTCAGTGTGCACCACGCCACAGGCCCGTGAGCTGGTGGCACCCAAAGGGACACACTGCTCACGCAACACCAGCCAGGCACTATTGGAGAGGGCCGCTCTGAGGGTCCACGCCAAGAAACACGGCCGTCACTGGCAGCCCTCTGCCTGACTTGCCCGCCTGGCTGCGGGGTGAGGGGCATGGAGTGGGGTTCTCTGGTCTCACCCAGGGCTGCTTCTCCCCGCCCCCCATGAACAGCTTGTGCCTCTCCCTCAAGGTCGCCTAGCCCTGCGGGGTTTTGAAGCCAGGCATCCTGGCAGGCTGGCCCTCCTGGATTTTTTTTTTTTTTTTTAATGTTTTTATTGATGTTTAGAGAGACAGGAAAGGAAAGGGAGAGTGAGACAGGAACATCAATGAGAGATCACATGGAGCTGGCTGACCCTACTGGGGATCGAGCTCACAACCCGGGCATGAGCCCTGACTGGGAATGGAGCCAGTGACCTCTTGATTCATGGATTGATGCTCAATCCACTGAGCTACACTGGCCAGGGACAGCCCTCCTCCTTCTGACAAGCACTCCAGCCAGATGGCCCCCTATGGGGCGGGCAGCCCTGCTGGGAGGGACTTCATGGCTGCCCTGTTTGTGTTTTAACCTGAAGTCTTTAAAAAGAACACCCTCTGAAGAAACGGGCCTTGGGAACAGATTCTGGCTGCTGCCAAAGGGAATTTAATTAAAGTCCAAGAAATAGCAGCAACAAATAAATACCAACAGGATGCTTTCTCTAAAAAATAAAATAAAAGGAACGCTGGAAGGCTCAGCAGCTAGCAGGGTTTGGTCTGCTCCCAGGGCATGGTGCGGGGGTGGGGGTGGAGGGCCTGGCTCGCTACACACACACACACACACACACACACACACACACACGAGGCCGGCCGAGGCCCACCCGCTCGTGCTTCCCAAAGAGAGAGCAGAGAGAGGCAGGCGAGAGCCTTGGGCCACAGAGTCTGGAACGTAAGAAATTCAACGAATACCCATTTCCTTTTCCCTCAGACTGGCTAGCTTCTGCACTCCATGACTCAGTGAAAGGGTGTGGCATTTGCAGGATCCCCCAAGCTCTTTCTCAAGGTCCTGCCGCCCCCAGCATCTCCTGGGACTAGATTCTTCTGCAGAAGTCCCTGGCCTGCCGCCCGCGCCTACATTCCCCGGATTCTCTGCCTGTGTGACCCACCCGAGCCTCCGCGATGGCGGGGAATAATGGAGTCAGTGTCCGGCCTCCCAGGGAGAGCGCTGAAGCCACGTGCCCCTCTGGGGCACACTGTCCGTTTCAGAGGAAAGTTGGATTCATTGTCAAAGGAACTCCTGGCCATGACAACAAGGTGGAGGAATGACTCAGAGGCTATGCTGGCTCCCTGATAACCTGCTTTCCAAGAATTTCCGGCTTCACCAGAACAGCCCATTTCTCAGGGTGACAAGCTGAGGGCTAGAGGGCCGTCCCATACAGTGAGCGAGTGGCAGGGGCAAGAGGGTCTCAGAGCCCCCAGAAGCTTCTAACTCCATCTCTCCCAGCTGCCAGGCCTTGGGGACAAGTGTGTTATCAGCTAGGATTCTCCAGAGAATCAGAACCATACAGTGTGTGTGCGCACGCGTGCACGTGTGCATGCGTGTGTGTGTGTGTGTGTGTGTGTGTGTGTGTGTGTCTGTGTAGGAAGAGGGAGAGGGAGGAAGAGAAAGAGGGAAGAGAGGGGAAGGAGGAGAGAAAGGCGAGAGGGAGGGGGAGGAGGAGGGGAAGGGAGGAAGGGAGAGAGACTGATGTAAGGAACTGGCTCATGGGATTGTGGGATCTGGTAAGTCTGAAGTCTGCAGGATGGAGACCAGGGAACAGCTCATGTTGTGGCCTTGAACCTGAGCGCATTCTAGAGGCAGAAGTCCTTCCAGTCTTTTATCTGAAGGATTCAATGGATTGGATGAGGCCCACCCCATTATGGAAGGTCATCTGTTTTACTCAAAGTCTAACGGCTCAAGCGTTGATCTCCTCTAAAACACAGCTTTGCAGGAGCACCCAGGCTTGTGTGAGCACACACTGGGGAGTCCACCCCCTGAGTTAAAAGTGCCCTTGCCCTCTCCCTCTCCCTCTGCCCAGGGCACAGGGTTCTGGACGTGGCTTACGGCTTCAATCCACACGAGTGCTCTCCATAACTCTGCTTCTGCTAGTGTTTCCCAGAGTGTGGTACACGCACCCCCAGGGGTACGGGAAGAGTTTGGTGGGGGTACACGTTGCACCGGAGTTCGGTGGGGATATGCACTGCACCGTGCTTAGCTGCGCCTAATTCTATGTTCTCATGAGTATGAGGGGTACTCAGTGTTACGAAAATTATAGAAGGGGTGCACATATGTCAAAAGTTTGGGAAACACTGTTAAATAAAAACAAACGGACAAAAAACTGGGTACCATGGCCTGGGCACGCTGACAGGTAAATCCACTGCCACATAAACAAAGGGTCTGTACCACTTTAAATCTCTAGGCAGAGGCCAGCCAGGCGAGCCTCTGAGAACCTGGGGAGCAGAGGGGAGTCCCGTCAGCTCACTCCCAACTCCAGGCAGGAAGTGGTGAGGGAGGACGACGCCCCCACCCCCCCACCCCTCGCCTCGAGCAAGGCCCTGCCTGTGTGTCCAAGCTCAGCCGACCTGTCAGGCCAGGGCCAGCAAGCACCAGGCCACCAGGAAGGAGCCGAGGCCGTTCTCTGGGCCGCGAGGAGGGCAGGGGCCCCAGGACAGGAGCCCCGAGTGCCCTAGACATGTCCCCCCTTAAAGCCTGTTCTCCAGGCCTCACGCTGCTGCAGAGGGAGAAAAGCCACGACCAGCAGCAGCGAGAAGGGACTCTGAGACAGAAAGGCTGTAAGGCAGGTGTGAAAGCTGTGTCCTTGGGGGGGGGGAGGGAGGGGCTTCCCCTGGTTCCTGGGAGGTCACCGGGTTCCCCACAAACCCAGGGGCGCTAGGAGGGAGGGGGGAAGAGGGGGGGAAGGTGGGGGGTGGATGAACAGAGCAAAGCAGTAGACCCGGTGAAGGCAGAGCTCTCACAGGGTCCCGGCCTCTCTTGCCAGCCCAGCAGCCCTGCCTGGATTCTGGGGTGCCAGAGAAGACCAGGACTCCCTCCTGGACCTCGTCCCTCAGAGCAGCGCAGGCGGGGCCGCGGGAGGCTCTGCTCCACCCCTGCCCTCCTGCTCCCTTAGGGTTCCCATCAGCCTCTGGCCAGAATTCTAAACCGGTTTCCCGAATTCCAGCCCAACCCCCCTCTTCTGCTCAGGCCTGCCTCCCCCTCGGTCCCGTCCCCCTCAGAGGACCCTCGCCGGGCCGCACCCTCGGACCAGCCTCCCTCTGAGAGCACCATAGCTAACATTCCCATTGTCCCCGCCCTGCGTGACTGGCCAGTTCCCCACCCGCAGGCAGTTTCTGGAGATGGGATTCTTGGAACAGGTCACTGGCACGTTTCGTGTCTGAGTCCCACATCCAAGAACTGCCCCAGCGCCCGCCCATGGGCTCCGGGCCGGCAGCTGCCTGGAACCCCATCGGCAAGGATCCCACGGAAAAGCGTTTTTACTCCAAAACCCACAAATCTAGAAGGCAGTTTGGAACAAGTCTGTAGTTGAGAATCATAAAAACTTCAGGAGACTGGTACAGCCTAGGAGAAACGAGATGGGATGGAAGGATTTCGTGCGGAGGGGAAGGGAAGCAGCCAGCCCTGTTCTCCCGGCGCAGTGGGAACAGCCTGGAAGCCGCACCGGGTCCTCAGAGCTGGACGATGCCGCCCCGGTGCTCCCCTCCAGGCCGACTCCAGACCCAGCAGGTCACCTTCTATTCTGTCTGACACCCTCTGAGCGGCCAGAGTGTTGAGCTGGAACCTTCTAGAAGAAGATGCCCAACTCTTTCAGCTCCTCGATTGAGGAGGAAGAGGGAAGCACCTGCTCAGAGGCAGAGGCAGAGGTCGGTTCCGGCTGTCCCCGCACCGCGCCCCGTGGCAGCAGGAAGGCTGGGCCTGCGGGGCGCCCGCCTGGCCTCAGCTGGCAGACTTTGACCTTTGGAGCCAAGGCTGTGGAGGCTGCCAGGCGTGCTCTGCCCGGTCACCTGGGTGGGGCTGTGCACACAGGCAGCCGGCTTCCCCTCCTCCCAAGCCCTGTGCCCTGTGCCCTGTGCCCTGTGCGGGCAGGAGCTGCCTGAGTCTCTTCGAACCACACCTGCCCACCCTCGGCCTCCCCGCTGACAGGGGGGCGGGAGCTCGGACAGGCCACTGCTGGACCGCCCTCCCTTCCTCCCCCATCGCCAGTTCATCACAGCCTGAGCCTCATCTCAACGCCTTCCTTTAAAAAATAAATTGCTGAAGAAGCGTCACTTAGAACACGCTCAGGGGAGTGGTACTGCCCAACCCCTCCCTCCCCGCCTCCCCTCCCACCTCTGGTCCCGGAGGTTCAGGCAGCTGTGTGCCCTGTACCTGTGAGTGTCCCCTCCTGTCCCCCACCACATGAGCCCCAGCCCACCCTTCATGCTGCCCCTGCGAATGGGCCCGAGCCAGCACCGCAACCTGAGGTGGCTCGGGAGACAACCCGCCATTCACTGGAGACGGAGCCTCCCTTCCCCTGCTCCCGGGCCCCGGGGGGAGGGGCCTTGGCAGGCGGCCGGGGCCAGTCCTCGGCGCGCCTCCATAGAACGCTCAGCTCTGACTGCGCGTGCCCGCTCACCAAGGGAAGCCATGGAGCCCCTGCCCTTCCCTCCAGCTCCCCCAGGAGGCCGAGGGGGCAGACCCAGGCCCCTGGGACCTCTGAGGACATCAAGTCCCAGCCCTGCCCATACTCGGGTGGCTGGGGCCAGTCAGACCACAATGTATGAGACGGTCAGGCGGCCCGCTGAGGGCTGGCTGGCTGGCCCAGCCCTGGACAGGTTTGCTCTCTGCAGCCCTTGCTGCTCCTGCTCGCTCACACACCCAGGGAGGCGGTGACCCCCAGGGGAGGGCCATCGAGAGCCTCAAATAAGAGATCATACACGGGTCTCAGCCACCACCCTGCGGGCACGCTGCGTTTGCTGTCCTCTCCAGAACACAGAGCTTGCATCTTCAACAACATTCCTGGCAGGTGCACCGAGGGACAACCTCCGGAGGGCCACCCTGCAGGGGTTTGAGGCTGTGCGGGGCCTGAGTGAGACACCAGGCTGGTGTACCGCTGGTGAGGCAGCCTGGATTTAACAGAGGAGAAGTGACGCCCAGTCCAGCATCGAACCTTTGGGAACAGCCCGTCGGTGGGCGGCAGCTGCAGTCTGACCGCTCCCCAGAGTGAACATGTGGTCTTCTCTGGGACCCCAAAGCCACCCCCCCCGGCAGCACCTGCAGCTCCTGTCCCCTCCTTCCCACCCTGTCTGCACCGCAGCGCCCTGGGCTGGGTCCCCGACAAGCCAGAGGCCCATGCTGTGGGGCCAGGCCCTGGAGGGGGGGGTGGAGGGGGTGGGGCTCCCACGTGTGCTGGGACCAGTGGGGTGTGGCAGGGCTGTGCTGGGATGGGCAGGTCCAGGTCCAGGTCCAGGTCCTGAGCCCTGCCTGCCCCCAGCACCATCCTAGGACGCCGTGGGCAGAGCGGTGTGCCAGGAGGCAGTGACTGTACTTACACAACTCAGGGCAGCAGCTGGGGGTGCAGGCTGCCGCCTCCCAGGCCACCCGCCTGACTCCCTGCGGTGGCCGGGGTGCTGGCGGCCCTCCGTTGGAGAGGGGTACCACTTTATCCGTTCTAGAAAGAGCACCTGGCAGGCCCTCCGGGTCAGGTGTAGCCGTGGGGGATGGCTCCCCGGGGACGGCACTGTGAGGTGGGTGGGCTTCCTGCTGGGCATGCTGTGCCCTGGGGAGCCCTGGGCGGAGGGTACGGGAAGGAGAGGGCAGGACTGAGCATCAGAGCTGCCGAGCGGGTCCAGCAGCACAGGGGAGGCCCAGCCCAGCGAGGGTGACTCCCTGAGCCCCGCCAGAGCCCGTGCCCGTCTCGGACCCTCGGGAGGAGGGTTCGCAGGGCAGCTGGCGTGTGCTGTGTGCCCTGTACCTGTGAGTGTCCCCTCCCCCAACGCCGTCCCTACTGCCACGCTTCTGGCTTTCTGCCCAGCCCAGCCAGGCAATGGCAGAGCCGGAATCTGACCGGCCACGGCCGCTCTGCACGCACCACCCCCATCTACAGCACCAGCTGTGCCCTGATCCGTTCTAGAAAGAGCACCTGGCAGGCCCTCCACTCCCACTTCTTCCTGGTGCCATCCACCCGGCAGGCACCGGTGGCCGGGCGGGACCAGGCACTGCAGGCGCCGAAGCTCTGCCTGGACGGGCGGTCTGGGTCCCGGGGCAGGAGCACAAAGCCCGGGGAGATGAGCACTGAGTGACCTCGGAGCGGGGCCTGGGGGGGGCAGCCTCGCAGGAGGCGGAGGGAGAGGCTGCAGGCAGCAGGCCCAGGCGGCTCTCCCCCCGGACCCTGGGAGAGGCCCAGCTCCCAGGGCAGCGGGCCTCTGCAGTGGCCAGTGTGGGGGTGGGGGCACCCGCAGGGCTCTGGGGCTGCTTTCTTGCGGAAGCCTCCTCCCTGAGCCCTGGCTCTCGCACTGGCTGGGTCGAGGGAGTGACCTCACGGCACGGATGTGAAGCTGCTCAGAGCTGAAGAAACCACCAACCAACCGAGTGCGGGAGGAAGCGCCCCCTCTGGAAGACGGTGGACTGGCACCTGAGCGGCAGGGGGCTCAGTGGTCATCTCGTTTTTAGAGGGAAATGGGCCGGAGAAGGAAAGGAAGGGGCTGGGCGAGCTTGGGTCTGAGCTGGGACTAGAACTCATGGCTCCCGGCGAAGCCAGCCTCAGCCACAGCCACGGACGGGCCCCTGCTCTGGGCCGCACTCCGCTTGGCCACTAGCTCTGGCCTCCTGGGTCCGCAGGCCCCGCCACGAGGCAGGGAACAAGGATGCACGGTCTCCTGCCTGCTGCCCGCTGCCTCCAGCCCACACAGAGCTGGGGGAGCGGACACCATCATATTCGTGCTCATCGGTATTTCTCACTTTCCTATAATCATACAATGCTTTTTATTACAAAACCTGCCACTTTTTACTTAAGAAACATCCTGCCAATCTACCAAGACTATTTAAGGAGCAAAATAAACACAAGGACACGCGTCATGGACTAGAAAGCAGTGGGCGGGTGGGAAGGGTCCCAGTGCTTGCCCTGCACCCAGGGCCCCGAGCCAACAGCCGCACAACCAGGACGAGCAGGGACCTTCTCAACCCCTCCTCCCACTCCTCAGGGCCCCTCCTGCCCTCCTGCCCTGGAGGCCGGGGCACCCAATGCAGAGGGACAAGGGCCAAGATCCCGCAAACTAACAAGAGATGAAAAGTGCTTCTCATGCAGGCAAGGGAGAGAAAGGGAAATACACAGACACAAAGAGAAGGAGGGAGGCAGGAAGGCAGGCATGGCCATGGAGGGCCAAAAAGGGGCGGCGGGCAGCTCTGGAGGCGGGCACAGAACTCAGACCCAACGCGAGGCCGGCCGCCGCTGCGGGCAAACACGCTCGGCACCGCCCACCTGGCAGGCCAACTGGGTCCGTCCTGATGGAGAGAAGGTGGAAACATCCAAACGCCACATCCCTTGAGCAGCAGCCACTGGCAGGACTCCACATGGCTGCAGCAACCAGGAGTTTGAGCTAATAAAAGTTAAAAAAATAAAAATAAGAAGCTGGGAAAGGCTCCCAGAGAGCCACGTGGCACTGCTCAGGCCTGGCGGGGAGGTGGTGGGTTGACAGCAGGTCACACGCCAAGGTCACTGATCGCGTCGGAACAGCCAGCTCCCGGGTGAGTGAGTCAGGATACGGCGGGGCCCTCCTGCCCCTCATTCCCCCCGGTGAGTGCGATCTGAGAGCGATCGGAGCCAGACAGTGGAGGCGGAGCTTGGAGGGCACGTGTGCGCTGTTCTTCTCACAGGAAATGCGGGGCAGATGGCTGGCCCAGAGCCCCACCTCAGTACTGACCTCACCGAATGTTTTTTTTTAAACATATTTTTATTGATCTCAGAGAGGAAGGGAGAGGAAAATAAACACAATAATAAGAGAGAAACATCAATAATAAGAGAGAATCATTGATTGGCTGCCTCCTGCATGCCCCCTACTGGGGATCAAGCCAGCCACCTGGGAATGTGCCCTTGGCCGGAATGGAACCCGGGACCCTTCAGTCTGCAGGCCAATGCTCTAGCCACTGAGCCAAACCAACGAGGGCCCTCCTCAAATACTGATCCCACCTCTTGGGGATCCTGGTGGGGAAGCCAGAGAAAGACCCTACTCACCTGTATAACCTTCTGCAAAGAGGCCCTGCCTGCAGGAGGCGTGTGGGGTGCAGAGGAGCACCTGGAACCCTGAGAACGGAGGGGAGTGACTGTGGGTGCTGGAAGGACAGCCTGGTCTGGGGGAACACTAGGTACATCTGAGCAAGAGCCTGCTGGGCCCCGTGGGCTGAGAGCAGCAGTTCCTTCGGAAGCTTAAGGATTTCCTGAAAACCCGCTGTGCCCAGGACAGGTCTATGGCCTCTGCCTAGGAGAGTGTGCAGGGAGAAGGAACAGCATTAGGGGAGGAGCAGAGTGAGCGCCTGTGCTTCCAGGAGGGGCATGGAGTGTCCGTGGGCTCTGGAGAGAGCAGGTCTGGTCTTCGCTGAGGATGTGGGCATTTGCTTCAAAAGAGAAAGCCCCGCCCACCCAACCAGACCTGGAGTCAGGAGAGCAGGCCCAGCACCTGCCCTGAGGTCACGCCTGGCCGCACCAGGCTGTGTCCCTGGCCTTAGGAAGCAGTGAAGCAGGTCCCGGTACTGATTCCTTCTGCCTTTTTAGCATGGGGAGCGCCTGTGCCCAGCCCAGTCAGAGAGGTTTTGCCCTGGTGGGCATGCGTCAGTGGTTAGTGAGGGCAGGGAACCTTTTTTCTGCCAAGGACCACTTGGATACTTATAACATCATTCATGGGCAATACAAAATCATCAACTCAAAAATCAGCCTGCTCTATTTGGTCAAACATTTAGTTTACTCACCCCTAATGCCTTGGCAGGGCCAGACCAAATGATTTCGTGGCCTTAGACAGCCCTTGGGCCAATGTTCCCTACCGCTGGGTTAGAGCATCGCCCGTGCCCCAAAGGGTCACCAGTTCGATTCCGAGTCAAGGACATGTATCTCGGGTGCAGGTTTGATCCCAGCCCTGGTGGTCAGGCATGTCTCTCTCACATCGATGTTTCTCTCTCTCCCCCCACTCCTCCCTTCTTTCTACTCTCTTTAAAAATCAATAGAGCCCTATCCAGTTTGGCTCAGTGGATAGAGCACTGGTCTGTGAACTGAAGGGTCCCAGGTTTGATTCTGGTCAAGGGCACATGCCCGGTTGTGGGCTTGATCCTCAGTGTGGGGCATGCAGGAGGCAGCAATCAATCAATGATCACTGATGTTTCTATCTCGCTCTTCCTTTTCCTTCCTCTCTGAAATCAATAACAATATATATATTTAAAAAGTAGCCCTCAGAAGTTAGTCTCTATACTATTAAAGAAAATCAGTGGAAAAAATATCCTTGGGTGAGAATTAACAAAATAAATAAATAAATAAGTAAATAAAAACGTAAAAAGCAGGCTCCTCTTTGTGGCTGGAATGAACATGATTCAGCACAAGCAGCGGATCCGAGATGCAGAGGCCAGGCTCTCCCACAGGCTCCATCCCCTCCCGCCACTTTGGCGGAGATGCCCAACCACACCTGCCAGATGGGATCCCCGAGGTACCCACAGAGGCTGGGCACCATGCCACCCCTCTATCCAAGAATACCACCACCTGGCAGGCTGCCAGGAACAGCCAAGCCCCTCGGACCCTGCTCCCAGGAATCCTACCACACAGAAGGCAAACATGACAGCTGCCACGGCCTGGTGAACATGCCCCAGAGACACAGCTGTGGCCAGGGAGCCAAATGCTTTCTGAGGACACACCTGCACAGCTCGGACCCACTGAAGAATGTTACATGGGGAGAGGAACCAAGCTGGTGGCGTAGGTAACCACCAGAACTTGCTGCCTCCCACAAACACATAAAAATTACAACTAAAATACAGACAACCATCATCCAGAACTGCCTGAAATCTGGCTGAATGGAAGTCCTACAACTACAAAAGGAAAGAAGAAAGTACACTGAGACTGATGGGCGGGGCAGAGGCACAAAATGGGCTGGTCCGTGTCCAGTGAAAAACAGGAGGTCCCAGGGTTCCAGAGCTGGGAAGAGATGTCCCTGTAATTTCAGGCTGTAAAAACCAGCAGGGATTGTGGCTAGTGATAAGGAAGCCGTGCAGTCCCAGGTGATCCTCTTAAAGGGCCCATACACAAACTTACATGGTCCTGCTTCTTCTAAGCTCCAATGCCAGGCAGTGGCTTTGGGGGAATCCAGAGACACATGGGGAGAAACTGGACTGTGCCTGTCTAGAAACTTGGGGGCAGCTTTCTCCCAGACAAGGGTGCTCTCAGGGGTCACTGTCTCTGTGCTGGGACCTCCTCCATCACAGAGCTGAGTGGCAGCCATATCTGAGTTTCCATCAGCCTGGCCTACACTGTTCATTCCACCCTAATAATTCTCTGAGATCTACCCCTTGCCATTTGCAGCCCCACTCAAGCTGTTTGCAGCTGTTTTTTTCATATGAATAGCCTGTCCTGGCTCAGACTTCAGACTTTGCTAAAATCTCTCAAACAAGCAGCAGCTGGAGTCAGCATGCCCCAAATCTATCAATAAAAGGCCCAAGACCTGGAACTAGCACCAACCTGACTTACTTCACTATGGGGCCTCACCTGGGTACTCTTAGCACAGTGGTCGGCAAAATTATTAGTCAACAGAGCCAAATATCAACAGTACAATGATTGAAATTTATTTTGAGATCCAAAAACCAACTTCTGTGCCTGGGCCATGAAGTTTCAATCACACTGTACATGTGTGCCCGCCCGTGATATTTTGTAGAAGAGCCACACTCAAGGGACCAAAAAGCTGCATGTGGCTCATGAGCCGTGATTTGCTGACCACTGTCTTAGCCCAATACAACTTGCAGCCATCTTCAGATCTCTCTGTAGCCCTGTTGGGTAATTCCAGAGCCAGTGCACCAGGTGGACTGCTTCAGACCACCCCATAGAACTCTACACATCCACAAGCAACACACTCAAGGGGCAGACTCAGTAAGCACCAAAGCCCCACTGAAACAAGTCCTGCTCCTTAGGGGTGTCTCCTGCATAACAGCTCCTCCATTGTATATGCAGCTGGTCCTCACAGCCAATTGGTTTGGAGATCAATTCCTCCCAGTGAGGCCAACAGCAATCAAGGCTCAACCCTAAGACTGCACACAGCCCACACAGGGGCGCACTTAGAATGCCCAGCTCAGGTGATGGGGAGGCTGAGCCACTAGGCCACTCTACCAATTCCAGGAGACATAGCAGCTCCACTTAATACACAGAAAAAAAAAACAAAACAAAACAAAAAAACACAGGGTAGCAGCCAGCCAAAATGTGAAGACAAAGAAACATGTCACAAATGAAAGAAATGGAAACAAGCAAACTACTGAATACAGAGTTAAAAACAATGGTTATAGGTTACTCAAGGATCTTAATGAGTGCTTCAAGGAACTTCATGAGAACTTCAAGGTACTTAGTGAGACTTTCAAGGATCTTAGTGAGAATGTCAAAGACATGAGAAAGGACCAGTCAGAAATAAAGCATACACTAACTGAAATAAAGGATAACTAACAGGGATTCAATATTTTGAGAATCAAATCAATGATTGGAATATGAGGGAGCAAAAAACACAGAATGAGAACAGAAAAAAATAAGAAAATATGAAGATAGTGTAAGGAGCCTCTGAGACAACTTCAAATGTACCAGCATTTGCATCATGGGGTGCCAGAAGGAGAAGAGAAACAGAATAGAAAAATATTATTCAAAAATAGTATTGAAAACCTATTTGAAGAAATAATGACAGAAAACTTCCCCTACCTGGTGAAAGAAATAGATGTACAAGTCCAGGAAGTGCAGTGTCCTAAATAAGAGGAACTCAAAGAGGCACACACCAAGATACATCATACTGATTTCTCAACAGGAACTTTGCAGGCCAGAAGGGAGTGGCAAGAAATATTCAAAGTGATGAATAGGAAGGACCTACAGCCAAGATTACTCTACTCAGAAAAGCTATAATTTAGAATTAAAGGTCAGATAAAGGAGAATAAGAAGAATAAAAAAAAGAAGAGACTAAAAATATGAACAATAAGTATCTAACTATCTAACAATTGAATCTGAAAATCAAAATAAATGAACAAGAAGTCTAATGAACAAAATAAACTGATGAATAACAGAATTAGAGGCATGGAAACACAGAGGGAAGGAGAGAGGGGCTATGTAGAAAGAGATTAACCAAAGATCTTATATGCATACTAGTGGCCTGGTGCATGAATTCGTGCACACTGAAAGGAAATTAATTAGAAGAAATATTTTAATATCACTATTCGCCCTTTCTCTATAATAGAAGTGTCAACCAAATTCACGACAGACAATGACAGATGGAAGCACACGTGTGCAATTGGTACCAACAAGAGCTTTATATGTATCGACCTGCATGAGTCAACTTAGCCTGTTACAGATATAGAATAAACTTGCTTAATTAGACTTGCTTCTGATTTAGCTAAACTATTTCCTGCCGGTCTAGCACCCCAACTTCTCTTTCAGGTAATTGTCATCAACACAGCAGTAAATATCAACACAAAGCAGATTATTATTGTAGATCATGCAGGGAGAACAAAGGTAAAATATGTAATTGCAGCAGTGTTTGACTATATTCTGCACAGTGAGAAAAGCTGAAGTCATTTTCAAGGTCCACCATTCCTTATTTCTCTTCAGTCGGTTCAAGTTTCTAAGCTTTCTAAATCTCTGATTTCTGGCTAATGAAAAGAAAATAAGATTCCCCCGAGTCTCCGATCTACCTACTCTAGGACTTTTGTGAAGATCAAGTGAGATGAGGCATGGGAAAAGGCTTCACAGACATTTGGCTAAAATGTGAAATGTTTGCACCTGGCTATAAAGCAGGTCGTATTCCTGGGCTGAAGAAACTGCAAGGAGGCTAGTCGCTAGGGAGAGGAATCTGGCTGTTGCTACCTGACGTCGTTACCTGGATGGTTGGACACTTAACATATTAGCCTTTTATATATAATAGATATGCATTACCTATGGACATAGACAGTAGGGTGGTGAAGGCCTGGGGCAGGGCGGGAACTGCATGGAGGGGAGCAATGGGGGGAAAAAGAGGGACATCTGTAATACTTTCAACAATAAAGATTTTTTATTTTATTTTATTTATTTTATTTTTATTATTATTTTAAAAAATATATATTTTATTGATTTTGTACAGAGAGGAAGGGAGAGAGATAGAGAGTTAGAAACATCGATGAGAGAGCATCATCGATCAGCTGCCTCTTGCACACCCCCTACTGGGGATGTGCCCGCAACCAAGGTACATGCCCTTGCCCGGAATCGAACCCGGGACCCTTCAGTCCCCAAGCCGACGCTCTATCCATTGAGCCAAACCGGTTTCGGCAACAATAAAGATTTTTTTAAAAAAAGAATGTTACAGGCCTGTGGTGGTCAGTACCATGCCAGGGCCGAAGGTGGTGGCAGTGTCTCCTCTCAGGAAACATCAGATGACAAACAAAATGGGTACAAGGGGAAACTGTGCATGGTGATGAAATACCACCTACCCGAAACTGATCATTGTCTCACTAATAGAAAGATGTAGAAAGCTGGTCAATCTTGAAGCTCTGAAAGGTCAAAGCCAACCACTCCCTATCTAATTGAGACAATGGTATCTGAGGCAACTTCCCCATCAAATAATCATGTAAATCCTTACTGATGTGATAATTTGCCTATTACCCGCCTAAGGGCTATGGGTGTATCCCATAGTCTCAATAAAAGAAATAGCAAAGCCAGAGCCTAGTGGTAGTCCTCTCCCTAGAGGTGGGCTCCTGCCTGGCCCCCAATTCCCCAAATTAAATTTTTTCTAGTCTCTTGTCATTTGTGTGTGGCCTTCTCCAGAACTGGAACCCTGAACCACGCGGGACTTGAAAGGGGTTCCCACAACCACCCAGTGTGGGGTTCGACCCCACAACAGTAGGACCTAAATTACCTCTGCATCTCAGAACCACGGGCTGACACTGTCCAGGAAGATAGCCTTGGAAAGGTAAGGAACATTCAGCAGAAATCTGGAAACGCATTCCAGGTGAAGAAGGCTAAGATCACAGTCCAGGGTGGAGGCCTCCCTGCTGGTGTCTGGTGACCTTGCAGCCTATTCACCTACAGAGATTTTCATAGGTGGATGTCAGAGGGAAAAGGTGACTTTCGAGGCCATTCCACTAATCTGCCTCTGAGTAGGAAAGACCTACCCCACTTCCCGATGCCCAGGGAACCTCCAAGTGCCTGACCATTATGTAGCCACCCTGGGGAAGCAAGTTACCCTCGGTCCTGGGGTGGGCCTTCTTGTTTTGCATTAGCTGATGTGGTTCATGCTCCTACCTGTACAGTGAAGGCATTTCTGCCACCCTGGCCACAGTGGACTGAGTCCATGTCCAAGCACACCATTGGGCAGAGCCATACTGAGAGGCAGTGAAACAACCCAATCACACCCTCTATACAAGGAAGCAGGGAGGCTGGTGAACAGGCGGAAGTGAGTCACTTCAGCCTGTATCCTGGGACCCCCTTGTGCTGGTGCTATATGAAGCTAGCTAACACCCCAGTCTGGAAAATTGGGGACTCAGGAACTGGTGGGCTGACTAGATGACACCCCACCTTGCACATAGCCTGGCACTCACCCCCACTTCATGACTAAATGTTACTTCTTCTCCAGCGCTCCTTAGAGATGGCAATTCTGATCCCAAGACTCAGGGCAGGGCATATGGGGCAGGGTGAGGCCTGCGGACGGGTTCCAGGGAAGCGGGGGAGGGGTAATGGCCTCTTGTTCCCATGGTTGGCTTCTTTTATCCCCATGCGCACCTGCTCCAGACAGCTTCTGAATCTGCGTGAGCTGCGGATCCAGCCAGAGCCCTGGCCAGGCAGACGGAATCCCAAAGGTCCTCGAGCCTGGCCTGAGACAGGGGACGTTGCCCATGGCCTGGCCAGACCCAAATTAGGGCAGATTCTTCTGTTCCTTATCATCTTCGCTGGAAAAGCCTGCTTGATTTGCAAAGCCCTTTACAGCGTTTGCTCTGCTCAGAACCCCAGATACCCTTTGGGAAATGAGGAAACACAACTTGGGTTATCTGTGGGGTCCAAGGCCAAAGCAGACTGAGGACCAGAAGGCCTGCGCGGACTCTCAGCCGAGGCTCTCCCCATGATCACATTGCTCCTAAAGGGATGCACCACTGGCCGCAGCTCAGCACCGTTAACATTAAGTAAGGTCTCCTTCTATCTCTCCAGCGAGTGACAAGCACGGACAGTGCAGTCTCCAATCAGGGAACCTCACCCCAATCTTAGAGTCGAATGAGGGGCACTCAGAAGCAGCAGCATCTGCAGCCACCATGAAATGCCACACGTGGTCCCTCAGTCTGTTTCCATATACTGAGCCTGTAGCAAGTCACACAGCTTGGGGTGTGTGTGTGTGTGGGGGGGGGGTACCAGATTACAGCATATGCTGAACTTGGGGGTTGTGAACCCTCTGAAATTCTTGCTTTTGTGTGGGAAGAGTTTTTCATGATCTCAACAAGCTCAAGGACTTGAGGTTAAGATCACAGGGATTAAAGATCTCCAGTTGACCTCCAACCCCGGGGCCCGGCGCATACACAAATGCTGCAGTCAAACAGAGAAGGCTATCACACACAGGAGGAAGTGCCGTGCAAATGTGGAGGCTTGTGCTGTCCTGCTCTTCCTCCCTGCTCGCTCCTCAAGGCCCACGATGCTTCAACAACATCACGTGGGACTGAGCACCCTGAGCTCTGCTGTCTGCCCCCAGAGGCCCTGGTGTTTCTGTCTCAGCGACTGCTCGCCCCCTTTCTGAACATCACCACTTCCAGGTTGGAGAAGGAGACCAGAATGAGAAACACAATTTGGAAGAAAGGGCCACTTCGGCACACAGCACAGACCCAGCTCAACATTCCTTTAGACAGCCTCAGGGTCCTGGAAAAACTGCCTCCCTGATCCTGACAGACATATGGACCCTGGTGCTCCCCTCCCACCACTGCCTGGGTGCCTCACCTGTACCCTCCAGGCAACAGGGCAGCTCTCCGGCCCCCCAGGCACACCCATTGCTGGCTTGCAGAGGCCCACGGACCCTACCCACAGCTAAGGTTAAGGGAGTCGACCTGCCAAGAGCTGCAGGCAAGTCCTTCCACTGTCCTCACAAAAAAGAGGAGTCTGATTAGCCCCATCCTGCCCCCATCAGCTCTCCTAGGCCCGCCACTCAGAAGGGGGTCAGGACACCGACAAGACCAACATTTCTCAAAAAATACTCCCTGTCTCAAGGACCCTGTGGGGCCACAGGGACTTCTGTCCTCCGAAAGCCAGGGAGAAGGTCCGCTTCAGGATGTGGGGTCCTGCTCAGCCTCAGAGGGACCCCAGGTGCCTGACCCGTGACAGGCCCTCAAGAATGCTGACTTCACTTTGTTCTTTCCCCTCCAAGAAGAGCTGTGTGCACCCCTCCCATCAGCCCCTCCACTCTCCTGCTTCCCAGAAGCAGGCACCGCAGTGCTGGGGATAGCATGGGATCAGTAGCCTTCTTGCTATCTGGTGTGCAAATGGGATGTGATGGTCTGGAAAATCCATTATTCTGTTGGAAAGCAAGAGTTTCCACAAAGGCTTTGCATTGGTTTTCAATTGTTGAGACCAATAAATACACATAGGTGAAGTTAGTGATGGGTAATGTCATCTTTCTTTGATGAATCAATTCAGAGAAGGCTCATGAGCATCCTGGGGCATCTCAGGCCTCATTCTGTTTGGAAGAGTGAGGCCAAGAGCGGACCTCGTCCCTCCCTATCCCCTAGGTCTCTGCTTCTCTCTCCCAGCGCTGTGCACACCTTGGGAACACACACTCCGGGGGTTCCAGTGTGTCAGGTATAAGGGGGGAGGGGTCGCCACAAAATCAGCAGGGATGCACTTCTGAGTCGGTTGTAGAAACTCCTCCTAAGAAGGTGCCCATACATCCTATTTCATCGGCGATGGGGAAACTTCAGAAAGGCCACCCGAGACCTCCCTGTCCCATCGGCATGGACACCACCACTAGGAGGGTCAATCTAGCAAGAATATGAAGCCCGAACTCGCCCCCAAAGCTGAGTGAAGACACCCTCCTGCCTCTCTCCCACTCAACAAAATCCATGGACCAGGCCAGCCGGCTCTCAAAAGTAAGGAAGGAAAAGGAGTGGAAGAGAGGAGGGTGGTTGAGGGGGGTCAGAGAGGAACGGCCCTCAGGACAGCCCTTAAGTGGAGGGGACGCCAGACCGGCAGTCAGTCGCTAACCAGGGGCACAGGGACAGGCTGAGGGCAGAGCGCTGGCAGCTTCCAGGAAACCAATCCAACCCCCTCTCCCCTCCAGGGCTCAGCGGGGGCTGCCGGCTGAGCACCTGCCCAAGTTATTCAGCGGGAGGTAAACACCGTCTCCCACCTGAGGCGCAATACAGCATGCCTCCAGGTGGGCAGCCACACGGACTGGCATCTCACCAGCCCCGCGGCTGCGCCCTTGGATTCCCCAGAGGAGCTGGCAGTTACGCATTCCTTGAGGACCCTTGGCAGGGGGGACTGCCCGTGGGTAAAGAGGAAGAAAAGCGCCTTTGGCTAACCCAGGCCACCCTCCCCGCACCCCTTCCCACCAGCCTTCCCGGGAACCAGCCTCCCAGCCAGGGGAGGAGAGAAGCGCGGACATTATTTCAACAGGTCCCCCCGCAGCCCAGCCTCGCCTGGCCATCCTTCCTCCGCCCGATCCGGAGGCCTCAAATTCCGCGGGAGCCGGCGCTCACCTGCTGCCACCCCGGGCTCCGTACCCGCGGTCGGGGGCCCAGGGCGGTGCCCCTGGACGCTGCCCGGCCTCCCGGGAGGGGCGGGGCGCTCCCGCAGCTGCGCCCCCCGGCCCCGCGCGCTCACCTGGCGCAGGTGCTGCAGCAGCGACCCGGCCTCGTCCCGCCGGCCCTGGCGCACCATCCGCAGCAGCTCCTGGACCATGCCCACGCGCCGGTGGTAGGGGGGCAGCCCCGCGCCCGCGCCCGCGCGCCCCGCCTTGTCCCCGGCGCGCGGCAGCAGCGACGCCCAGAAGTCGGGCCGCTCGCGGCGAGCGGCGGGCGGCGCGCCGGGGGCTCTCTCCGCCGGGCCGCCCTTGGTCTGCCGGGTGCCCATCCCGCCGCATCCGCGCCGGCGGCCCGCCTCCCGGGCTGCAACTTTGGGGAAACTGTTGCGCGCGGGCGGGGCGGGGGCGGCGGCGGTCAGCGCTGCCCTCGCTCCGCCCTCCGCGCTCCCGGGCGCGCTCCCCGGCGCCCGCCGCCCCCGCCCCGGCCGCCCGGGGCGCGGCTCCGCTCCCGCCCCGCGCCCGCGCCGGCTCCGCGCCGCCGCGCCGCCCTTCCTCCTCTCCCCTCCCTCCCCGCCTCCTCCCTCGCTCCCTCTGCTTCCCTCCCCCGGGCTCCGGCTGGGGGCGGGCGGCTGCCCCCGCGGCGTCGGCCCGGGCACTCGGCCCCTTGCGGGAACCGCGCCGCGCCTCCCGGGGCGCCGTGGCGGGGAGGCTGCCGGCCGGTCAGGCCCCGGGAGCCATGGCTCTCGGTCCCACCGGATTTCCCAGGTTTTTCCTCCACGGTGCGCCCGGGGGAGGCCCCGGGAGCCGGTGCGGGTGCCCTGCCGCAGGGGAAAGTTGGAGCGCAGAGCGGTCTCCCAGCCAGGCTTCGGGCTGATTTTGATGCACACTCCTTTTGAAAGCGTGCAGAAACAGAAGGCCGGGGAACCAGCTAGAATGTGAGAAACAGGCACCATGCTCTGTTGCCCCTGACTGTTTTGTTCTGATAAAGGAGGCACCTTCCGCCCCGGCTGGAGCTGCCCTGGAGCGGCAGCCTCCTCCCCGGTGGAGCTGCCTGCTCTCCGGAAACACGAACAGCTGTGCTGCGGAAACCAGACTCCCCAGCCCTGCTGCGTCCCGCAGGCCTAGCAGACCGCCAGCCTCTCACCTGTGAACTGCCCCCTGGCTCTTCCCTGGAACCCCAGCCCTTGCACATCACTCAGCCCTTCGAAGACCCCTAGTCCTTCTGCCTGTCTGTGCACAGCCCTTTGCTAAATGAGCAGCTGGCTGCAGAGCAGATGTCTGTGGCTGCCTTCTGCCCTCCCACTGCGGCAACAGTGGAATAAACGCTCATGTATGATTCAGCCCTGTCTCTGCTCCATTGACAGGCAGCACGGACCCCTTGTTTGTCCGGTTACACTTTGACACCTGCCTGTTGTTGTTGGTGGTGATGGTGGGTGAATGGACCTAGAAACTGTGCAAGGTTGTGTGTGTGTGTGTGTGTGTGTGTGTGTGTCCCCTTTTCTGAAGAGTTCATCTCTTGCTTTCATCAGTCTCTCATTTTTCATCTCATGACACATAAACTAATTACTAAAATTTTGCAGCACACCAAAAAAAGATATTTTTTGCCAATCTGACAAAAAGGGGAAAAAACGGTATAATTTTGATTCATTCACACGGTTTGGCTATTGTTGTGTTGACTGTTGTCGTTTTTTTTAAATTTGACAATCTAAAGGAAAAGAAACCAGTGACCCTGATTAATAGTCAGGTATTGCACGTTATAAAAATTCTTGCGGCACACCAGTGTGCCTGCTGTGGCAAGCCGCAGGTCTAGACCATCAAGGTATAAAGAACTGCTGCCTTTTGTTATCATTCTCACACCTCTGGAGAGGGTCCTGGGAACAGAGAACAGAACAGAACAAATCCCTGTACAAAAAAACAGCGGCACTGCACACTCCTGCTGGCCCCTCCCTCCCTGGCTGCCTCTGCCAGGCTGAGTCTGTATGCACCAGATCACCTGAAGTCTGGAAGCAGGGCCCTGCCAGAGAGAAGGCTAAGGAAGACACCTGGAGGACATTCCCTATCGCAGACCACCTGGCAGGCTGGCATGGCTGTCCTGGTCGCAGCCACAGGGTGTGTGCTTGCCTTTGGCCCAGGCCCTAGGTGCTGTTTGGGGAGGAAAGGACTGTGTGGGCTACAGGGGCAGGAGAGCAGATCCCAAATCAGAGAGAGCTGGAGCCCACCATGTGCTGACAGGTGGGCATCAGTCAAGTCCCAGCGAATTCCTCTGTCCCACTGGGATAAGCACACTGCCCAGGAGAGTCAGATACAGAACTCCAAGCAGAGTACAGGTGCTCCCGAAGGACAGCTCCTTTTCCTACACAGGCAGCAATCACCGCCTTTCCCCACAGGTGTTTTCTCTGTGGATCTTGAGTATCTGAGGGGTGAGGTTTGTGTCTCCCCCAGCAGGCTCTTTCATCCCTTTGATGCCCACTTCCAAATGCCCATCTCTGCTGGCAGAGAACGTTCAGTCTGCCTGCCAACTGCTCACAGGGCTTAGGGCAGCACCTTCCTGACTTGCCTGGACCCTTTGTGTGTGGAACATCCCTGCTGGCAGCTCCAGAGAACCCAGGCTGGAAAACACTTTGGTGCCTCTCATTTCTGGCTGCAGGCCTACCAGGCGAAGTGGTTACATGGAAACCTGCTGGACAGGCCCCTCCCTAGGGATGGCCCAGGCTAGCAGGTAAGCCTGCTTGAGGGTGTGTGGCTGGGGCATCCCAGACCCTCACCTGGGATCTGAATGTCATCCCTTTCCTCTTCTTTGAAGGCCTAATTTTATCCTCTTCAAATTGCTTTTAATTTCCCAACTTTTCCCTCTTTAATGGCTTATTCTCCTCACTCTCTTCCACCTACTTAGAAAGAATGCTTTCATTTTCCCATTTCCTCTGCTTACCAATATGAGCTCTTTCCTTTTTGCTAAGCTTTTTGGAAATCCTTATATTTATTATCACACCTTTGTTACCTCCATTCACTCCTCATGCTTCATACTTTCCTAAGATCTCTCAAACAAGCAGCATCTGGCCTCAGTGAATCCTGTACTTCTAGCTAAGTGTCCCCAGGCCCAGCTCTAGCAGCAGCCCACAGTTCACAGCTTGGTCTTGCCCAGGCAACTCCAAGCCCAGCACAAGAAGCATTCATTAGCATATTGCTTTATAGCTTATGTGTGGTGGCTCCAGGCAGAACAAAAGTTGTGGCTGACCTTGGCCTGCACATCCTGGGAAGCTCCAGAGTCAGCACACCCAGTGGACAGCTTCAGAGCACATCGAAGGACCACCACCCAACAATCTCCACAAGCAACACACTCAAGAGTTCAACTCATTGGGTACCAGAGCCCTGCTGAAGTAAGTCCTGCTCTGTGCAGTGGGTCCCTGCATAGCTGATCCTCCAAGGTGGTTGGAGGTTGGTGGTCAGTGCTCACAGCCAGTCCTTGTAGCTGATCAGCCTGGGTAAATCCCTCCTAATCAAAACTCAAATACAATAGGAAAGTGTACATCTTACAAGGGGAGGGGGGAGGGGGAGAATTCCTTCCAGTGTCCAGCTAGGGTGATCGGGGAGGCTGTGCCACTGGACACTGCAGGACACCCATTACATTAGGCCATGCTACAAAGCCTAGGAGACATAGCAGCTGTACCTAAACATAAATACAAACAGGGAGGTGACTAAATGGAGGAGACAAAGAAACATATCCTAAACGAAAGAACAGAACAAAACTCCAAAAAAACACACCTTTAAACAAAATGGAGACAAGCAATCTACTAGATGCAGAGTTCAAAACACTGGTTGTAAGAATGCTCAAGGACTTAGGGAGGATAAAAACTAAGCATAAAAATGAACCAGAAATGAAATGAAGGCTACACTAACTGAAATAAAGAATAATTTACAGGGATTTAACAGCAGAATAGATGAAGCTGTGAATCAAACCAGTGATTTGGAATATAAGGGAGCAAAAACACAACAACACACAAAACAGAACAAAACAACAATACCCAATCAGAACAGCAAAAAGAAAAAAGAATTTTAAAAAATGAGGATAGTGTAAGGAGCCTCTGGGACAAGTGTACCAACATTCGCATCTTGGGGGTACTAGAAGGAGAAGAGAGAGAGAGAGAGAGAGCAAGAAATTGAAAACTTGTTTGAAAAAACAATGACACAAAAGTTCCCTAACTTACTGAAGGAAACAGACCTATAAGTCCACAGAGTTCCAAACAAGATGAATCCAAACAGGCCCACATCAAGACACGTCATAATTAAATGCCAAGGCTAAAGACAAATAGAGAATCTTAAAAACAGCAAGAGAAAAGCAATTAGTAACCTAGAAGGAAGCTCACATAAGACTGTCAGCTGATTTCTCAACAGACACTATGCAGGCTAGAAGGGAGTGGCAAGAAATATCCAAAGTGATGAAAAGCAAGAACCTACAACCAAGATTACTCTACCCAGCAAAGCTATCATTTAGAATCAATGAACAAAAACTAAAGGAGTTCACCACCACCAAACCAGTATTATATGAAATGTTAAAGAATATTCTTTAAGAAGAAAAGAAGATAAAATATATTATCAATAAAATGGCAATAAATTCATATCTATCAACAACTGAATCTACAAATAAAATGAAAAAGCAGAACAGAAACAGACTCATAGGTACAGAGAACATTTTGATGGTTGCCAGTTAGGAAGGGTGGGCAGAAAAGGTGAAGGGATTAAAAATTACAAATTGGTTGTTACAGAATAGTGATGGGGATGTAAAGTGCGGGATAGAGAATATAGTCAATAATCTAGGTCAGGGGTCCTCAAACTTTTTAAAGTGGGGGCCAGATCACGGTCCTTCAGAGAGCTGGAGGGCCGGACTATATGAACTACTAATTCCTACTGTAACACCTCGGCTGCGCTCACTGCCCAAAAAACCTGGCGGGCAGGATCAGACTCCTCTGCGGGCCGCATGTGGCCCGCGGGCCGTAGTTTGAAGACCCCTGGATGCTGGATGGATGCAGAATTTATTGGGGTGATCACATATTAATTTATATAATATCTGTTCTCTGGGATGTACAAATAATATAATAATTATAAAAAACAACCCAAATGCTGAGGGCCACCCTTAGAGTTTATGATTCAGTAAATCAGAGGTATTTGCATTTCTAGTGAATTTCCAGGGATCCTGAAGTTGCCATTGGGTCTGTCTAGGGACCACAGTTTGAGAAGATCTGGAAGAGCTGGGTCCTGGGATCCAAGGCTGACTCCAGTGCTTTTTTCTCTGCTTCTCTAATTATTTCTTCATTACTCCATGCTTGGCTTGCTTTAACACAGCTGCTTAATTAGTTATGTAATAAGTGCCCATCAACTCACTATCCAAAACAAAATGAAGCCAATCCAGTCCCTTGGCAATAGCTGCCATTTCATCGGTAGGTTTCCCACCTGTCCCTCGACCCTGCCCTCTGAACCCTGTTTGTTGTTCCTTGCTTTCCTTTCTATATTATTTAAAATTTCTTTTTATAATGGAAGATTTCAACTATATGCAAAACTGGGGAGACTGGTGTTCCTATGGTCCAGATTTTGACTTTTCAAGTCTTGCCCAATCTTGTTTAATCCAACCCCCACCTATTTCCTCTGTTTCCATATTTTCTCCACACTGGTATTGCAGTTACATTGTTCCGAACGGGTAGCTGTTTTTTATTTTGGGTGTCTTTGCCTTTATAAAATTGTATCTTGCACCATGACATTTTTTTTCAGAGCTATATATTTTTTTTAAAAGTAGCTAGTTCCCCTTTTTAGTATTGTATTGGTAAGAATCACCCTTGTTGATGTATGTCATTGTAATTCATTCATGTTCATTGTATGAAAATATCTTGGTTTACCTCCGCTTTCCCACAGATGGACATTCAAGTAGTTTTTAGACTTTTGCTCTTGGGAAGAGTGCTCTTATGAATATTCTTGCACGTTTTTGTTGAGCATCTGGGATGGTACTAGAAATCGAATGGTGTAGCTTTACAATAAATGATAACTAGTGCCCACCCCTACTTTTGTATGAAAGATCCTACTCCCCACCCCTCCATATCCTCTTCCCTCTAATGCTTGGTATTGATAGGCTTATTACTTTTTGCCATTTACTTTACCAATTAAAATGGAATCTTATTGGGAGCCTTAACTTCCTCAGGAACTGATATCTTAGTTAGCTTAGATGACCATAACAAAGACTAGGTTTGGGACTTGCTTGGGTCCTGTCACACCTTTCTTCTTCCCAACTTTCCTTTGTGGTCTGTTCTAAGCCACCTTGTCTGCGCATTTTGTTCTGGCAGCCTGAAGTTGACTCTCTCTTTGCTTAATAACCCATGTATTTCCTTTGTTGTTCACTTCTTTTGTCCTTCTGAAGGTTTTAGGGGGAAATCTGTTTCTTTCTCTTCCAGAGGCTGTCCTCCTTCTGTGGCTCATGTCCCTCTTCCACTCTGACCTCTGTTTCTGTTGTCATACCTCTCCTCTCTCTGACCCCCTCTCTCCCTCTTGGGGGACACTTGTGATAACATTGGTCTGTCCCAAATATTCCAGGATAATCTTCTAAACTGGTGTTCTGAGACCCAGTTTCCCATCATAGGGGGTCTACCCCCATAAACAATTCTTGGAAACCAGCATACAGACTCAGTTCTGAAACCATCTACTCAGAGAAAGTATCAGATTCTACAAGTTAAGCGTTCAGTTCTATAAGACTGCCCCACTCACATGCATACTTCAAATGCCAAACACAAGCCCAATTTTCCTGTGCTTCTGGCCGATGGACCATAGATGGAAGGTTCCCATGACCCCCTTCAATTCAGGAGATCAATTGACAGTCCAGATTGTTACCTGGACTTCTGGTCAAATGGCTGTAGATCATCCCTCCTTGGGTTTGATTAATTTGGTAAAATGGCTAACAAAACTCAGAAACATGTTTCTAGACCACTGGTTGATTGTAAAAGGATATAACTCAGGGACATCCAGATGGAAGAGATGGATAGGGAATCTATGGGCAAAGAGGAGGTGCTTCCCTGCCCTCTCCAAGCTGCTGCTCTCCCCGAATCTCACATGTTCACCAACCTGGAAGCCCCCCAACTCTTGTTTTTTTTTTTTTTTTTTTTTTTTATGGAGGCTTTGTCACATAGGTGTTATTGATTAGATCATTGGGCATTGATGATTGATTCCACCTCCCATCTGGGAGGCACGGGTGGGTGAAGACAGGGTGGGTGGAGGTGGGGGTGGTGGCGGGAGAAACTAAACCTTCCAAAATTCTAATCACATGGTTGGTTCCATTGGCAACTGACCCCCATCCTTAGATGGGGTCCACAAGTCACCTCATTCACAGGACAAAAGACAAAATTCCCTTCTCAATGCTGAGAAATCCCAAGAGTTCCCAGAGCTCTGAGGCAGGGATTGTGAACAAAGAGCAAATGTAAATCACAATATCACCTCTCCCACCTCAAGATTCTTTTTTTTTTTTAAATATTTTTTTAATTGATTTTTTACAGAGAGGAAGAGAGAGGGATAGAAAGTCAGAAACATCGATGAGAAAGAATCATCGATCAGCTGCCTCTTGCACACCCCCTACTGGGGATGTGCCCACAACCAAGGTACATGCCTCTGACCGGAATCAAACCTGGAACCTTTCAGTCCACAGGCCGATGCTCTATCCACTGAGCCACACCGGTTTCGGCCCACCTCAAGATTCTTAATCACACCTGCAAGTTCTTTTGCCACATGTGAACGAAGGAGAGGCTACATGGCAGGCTCAAGCCACGCGACAGAAAGTAACTACGGGAGAATCTGGTCATACACTCCTACCAGGTCAGGTCCTGGTGAGCAGAGTCCCAGGTGATTAACTTCCTTAGTAAAATGTCAGTCTTGGCCTTAGTGAGCCCTATCCATTGTTCTTTTGCATCCAGGATAACATCCCTTTGAAATGTCAGAGTACTTTTCTAGACCCATCAATGCAGGCACAGGAACACAATGACTATGAAAGTCCTCATTGTTTCCTCGTTGCCTGCCTACCATCTCTGTTTCCTATAAATGTTAACTATTCTGTACCCACCAAGGTAGAGGTAGTATGTAGCTCTCCATTTTATTTTTTATCTAATCCTAGGATTTCCCTTCTTTACTCTCTCTCATCTTCTTAATCTATCACCAGTGGATTTCAGGTAACTCTCCTTATGCTTTCTCCTTTGATTCTGGAAATATAAAAAGAACTGCCCTTCTCTGGAGCCTGCTCTCAGAGGGTGGGCCTACCCAGGTAATGGGAACAACTCTTGCCTCCTGAACACCAGGGGCAGTGCAGGCTGGTCCCACAGGAGGTGAGCACGCTCCCACCCTCTTGGGCAGGCGCCTTGAGGAAAGACATACAAGAAATCAAGACTGCCCTCACCCAGACCCCAGGAGCCACTAGCCAGGAGACAATGAATACCATCTCCAAAGAGAGATCATTGTCATATCGGTCTATGCCCCCTGACAGTCTAAGAGTCTGTTCCCTGCCTTCCCTGCCCGCTCCCCAAAGGAAAGTCTAGATAGGCCATTCTTAGGAGTCAGGAGCAGAGGAAACTGCCATTTCCTTCTTCTGAGTTGCTTCTAGTTTGTGGTTTATTTATTTATACTTTAATAACTGTGTGCATATGTGTGCATTTAAAAAAAATAAATCTTTATTGTTCAGATTATTACAATTGTTCTGCCCCCCCCCCCCATAGCTCCCTTCCACCCAGTTCCCACCCACCCTCTGCCTTACCCTCCCCCCGACTGTCCTCATTCAAAGGTGTACAGTTTTTGTCCAATCTCTTCCTGCACCCCACACACCCCTTCCTCCCCAAGAATTGTCAGTCCACTTCCTTTCTGTGCCCCTGATTCTATTATATTCACCAGTTTATTCTGTTCATCAGATTTTTTTATTCACTTGATTTTTGGATTCACTTGTTGATAGATATGTATTGTATTTGTTGTTCATAATTTTTATCTTTATTTTTTTCTTCTTCTTCCTCGTCTTAAAGAATATATTTTAGCATTTCATATAATACTGGTTTGGTGGTGATGAACTCCTTTAGCTTTTTCTAATCTGTGAAGCTCTTTATCTGACCTTCAGTTCTGAATGTTAGCTTTGCTGGGTAGAGTAATCTTGGTTGTAGGTTCTTGCTATTTATCACTTTGAATATTTCTTGCCACTCCCTTCTGGCCTGTATAGTTTCTGTTGAGAAATCAGCTGACAATTGTATGGGTGCTCCCTTGTAGGTAATTAACAGTTTTTCTCTTGCTGCTTCTAATATTCTCTCTTTGTCTTTTGTTCTTGGCATTTTAATTATGATGTGTCTTGGAGTGGTCCTCTATGGATTCCTTTTGTTTGGGTTCTGTGCACTTCCTGGACTTGTAAGTCTATTTCTTTCACCAGGTGGGGGAAGTTTTCAGTCATTATTTCTTTCAGTATCTTGCTCTCTCTCTCTTCTTATGGCACCCCCATAATTCTGATGTTTGTACACTTGAAGTTGTCCCAGAGGCTCCTTACACTATCTTCATATTTTTGGATTCTTTTTTCTTTTTACTTTTCCGGTTGGGTGTTTTTGCTTCTTTGTTTTTCAAATTTTTGACTTGATTCTTGCGATTCTCTAGTCTGCTGTTGGATCTCTATATTATTCTTTATTTCAACTTAATTTCTAGTTGGTTCTTTTTCATATCCTCGAGGGTATCACTAAATTTATTGGCCTTTTCTAGAAAATTCTTGAAAAATCTTATAACCATAATTTTGAACTCTATATCCAGTGGATTGTTTTCCTCCATTTCTGTCATTTGTGACTGTTTCTTTGTCTCCACATTTTGGCTGCTTCCCTGAGTTGATAGAGTGGCTTTGTGTGCTAGGTGTCCTATAGGGCCCAGTGTCTCATCCTCCCCAGTTATCTGAGGTGGACACTCTTGGTGCACCCCTCTGTGGGCTGAGTGCACAGTCTTGTTCTAGTTAAGCCTTGATTGTTGTTGGTATCACTGGAAGAAATTGACCTCCAGGCCAATTGGCTGTGAGGATCAGCTGTATCTATTATGGGAGAACTTCTGTGCTGGAGACACCCTTATGAAGCAAGACTTGCTTCAGTGGGGCTTTGGTGCTCACTGAGTCTGCCCCCTGAGTGTGTCCCTTATGGATCTGAGGAGTTGTAATCTGGATGGTTCTACTCTGACCCCTGGGTACACTGGCTCTTGGATCTCAAAGTAGGTGCTAATTTAGTCTCTGCCTGAGGCCACCCAGCAGGAGCTAGGAGAGATATGCAGACTCCTCTTCTTTGTTTGTATTTTGGAGGTGCCCAGATGAGGCCCAGCTGTGAAGCAATGCAAATTGCTTTGGGGCCTTAGGCCTTCTTTTGGATGTTCTGGGTCTCACTGACTTAGCTGCAGTTTGTTAGGTAAGTTTAGATTGCAAAGAATCTGGCCATTCATATGCAAAAGACTCTGTGTACAGCTGGGGTGGGTTGGAGTCTTAGGGTGGAGCAAACAGCAATGGCTTCCCATCATTCCTGCCCTAAGAGGCCCCTGGGTCTCATTGTCCCACAGTAATTGCTGTAAGCACCTCTGAGAGAAAGCCACTGTTGAGTTTCGCCCATTGCCAGACAGTCCAGTTTCTCCCCATATGAGACTGGGTCCCCAGAGTCTCACCTGGAATTGGAGTTTAGAGCAGTAAGGAGATTTTGTCTCCCTCCTGCTTCTAAAAGACAGCCCTGTACTCAGTTGCCACCCCTCTCCACATGTGCACGTCTCCGTACCTCTCACTTTACTTCTGCAGCTCCTCTGAGTCTCAGTGTGTTTTTCTCTTTCCTTCTAGTTGTAGAATTTCCACTCAGCCAGCCCTCCTGTGGTTCTGGGTGATGTTTGCTTTGTCTTTTAGTTGTAGTTTTGAAGTGGTTGTGCGAGGCAGCATTTCATATGTTGCCATCTTGGTTTCTTCCAATGTTTGTGGCTTACTTATTCAGTAAATGTTTGCTGAGTTTCTTCCATGTGTTAATACTGTGCTGGGCACTGGAAGTATAATAGTGGATTAGAAAGACAGGAGCCTACCCTCGAGGAGTTTACTTTCTAGTAAGCAAGCAAGGGGAATAATAGAGGGATCTGACAGAGTCATGGAGGGACCCTACAAAGGTCTCAGTGAAGAGAGGATATTTGCCTTGAGACCTAAGGTGAGAAGAATCAAGCCAGGATGGATGGCATTCCAGGCAGTGGAAAAAGTGTGTGCAAATGTCCTGGGGTGGAAACAAACTTGGCATGACTAAGGGACAGATTAGGCCAGTGGCAGGGAGAGTGGAGTGGAGGGAGGTTGGAGATGTAGTTGGAACTGGCCTGGGTAGGGCTTCATAGAAAAGCAGGAACAAGAAACTATAACCTATTAATATGCAAAAACGCATCACCCAAGGTCTGTGATGTGCTATCCCTGTGATCCTAAGTCAGTGGTTCTCAACTTCTGGTATGCACTGGCATCCCCTGGAGGGCTTGCTGC
The DNA here is from genome assembly GCF_964339955.1 of Pipistrellus hanaki. NCBI lineage: Eukaryota > Metazoa > Chordata > Mammalia > Chiroptera > Vespertilionidae > Pipistrellus > Pipistrellus hanaki. The sequence goes on from NC_140518.1 coordinate 48,759,324, forward strand.
AGCCCGGGGATGGGCCTCATCCTGTGTCTGGCTCAGGAAATCAGGTTGGGCCAGCATCTGCATGTTTAACATGTTCCCCGGTGATGCTGCTGCTGGTCTGGACCGCTTTGAGAATCATGCTTTAAGCGAGTCATGGGTTCTCGCTGAGTCTTTTTCTTCGTTTGTAAAATTGCCCTTCTCTCCTGGTTGTCGTGATTATCAAATGAGAAAAAGTATGGGAAAGCCCTTTGTGATCACACAGAGGGAATGATCAGCACAATAACATGCAGCCACCACTGCTCCCCCGTGTTCTCCCCGGTCTGCAGAGAGCGCCCGCACCTGACACCAGCAGCTCGCTGCTCAGGAGCCGGCTGTCTCACTGCACCCCCCTGTGATGGTCTGACTGTGCTTGGTAACCCTCTGCATTGGGAGGATGAAAGCCTGCCTCATGCGGCCTGCGAGGAACCTTCCCCCTGCTGTTCACTCCACAGACAGAGACTGGATGATGCTCAAGTGTCTGGTTATTTTTGTCAACCATCACCTCCCACTCATCCCCAAGGAAGCTTTCCTGAGTCATCCGGAGGCCGGGAGGAAGCTGGCAGCCGCCTGGCTGGCATCTGGCTGCTGAGGGGAAGGAGCAGCAGGGATGTCTCCTTGGGTGTGTTTTAAAGACTCCTGGAAAGTTGGTCTCTAGAACATGTGTACATGATGTATGTTTGTTGTGTGTATTTTTATTGCATTCACTCACAGGTTCAACAAATATTTGTTGAATATCTGTTGGGATGCAGGCATTATTTTAGGCTCTAAGGATGTAGCAATGTATAAAATTACAAAGTCTCCCTACCAGGGAGTTTATGTGTTTATAATATTCACTCATGGAACATATATTGAAAGCCTACTATGTGTCATGGAATGTACAGTCTGGGTGGGAAGACAGACTTGTAATAAAATAAACCAAGTGTTACAGGGCCTGTGGAGATCACTGACTGCACTTCCTTTTCTGAACCTTTCTCCCTTGGGTTCCCTGGTGCCTCCCCTGAGCTTGCCCTCTTCCTGCTTGGCATTCCCTCCCCGTTCTCCTCCAAGACTTTCCTTCCTCTCCAGCCTTCCCAGCAGCACAGGTCCCACAGGGCGGCACAGTGAGTCCCGAGGAAGAGGGTCCTGCGGAGGCCCGCTGACCTCGTGCTGGAGATGGCGGCATTTCCCACCAACCAAGGAGGCGCCTTGCAAAGGGGAAGCATGGGACGTAGTTGGACACGTCGGGCACCTGCAAATGGTTCCGTAGAGCTGGAGTACAGGGTGCAGATGAGGGAGGGAGGCTGAAAGGTGGACAGGGGCTGGCCATGAAAGGCCTTTTCCACAAGGATTTGGGGCTCCATCCTGCGTTGAAGATATTGGAGAGCTGAGAAGTTAAAGTCAGAGGGTGTAGGAAATGCTGTGCTGGGGAAGAGTCTTCTAGAGGAGGTGCGAGGCGGCGCAGGAGCGGGGACCTGGAGATGGAGACAGAGACGTAAGAGTAGACGTAAAACTGGTGCAGGCTGACCTCAAAGGAAGGGTGGTCAGAGTGGAGCGGTAGCGTCAGGAGACATGCGGAGGATTTGGACTTGACAGGACTTGGTTACAATTGAAGAAGGGCCGGGAAGATGCCAAGGAAAAGAGAAGAAGCTAGAGCAGCAAGAGTGTGGGAGACATTGACTGCTCTGAGTCTAGCACAAGCGGAAGCCCAGGAATGCGGCCCGGCGAGGCCTGGGCAGGGAGAGCCACCGCAGTCAGAATAAGCAGAGCCACATGAGGGGGTGAGGCCATAGGAGTGAGGAGATGGACTGGGACAGACCGAGGGGCCTGTGTGGCAGGGCAGGCTGTAGGCGGAAGGGGAGTCTTGGAGGAGAACCAGGAGGGAATGCAAGCAGGAAGAGGGCAAGCTCAGGGGAGGCACTGGGGAATCCAAGGGAGAAAGGGCCAGAAAAGGAAGTGCAGTCAGTGGTGGTGAGGGCTGCCGACAGGGCAACATGGGGGTTTGGAACTTCCGGCTCAAGAAAGTGAATTGAGCCGCTGCCAATGGCATGACTATTCCTGGGATGAAGTGGAACACCTGGGAGGTGAGACAACGAATACCATCCCCACAGAGCACATGTGTCAAACACACGGCCCGCGGGCCAAATCTAGCTCGCCAGGCCTTGCAATGTGGCCCGCACCGCGCTGTCATCACTGCACTCCGCTGTCAGTTTATGACATTGTCAGTTTATGACTGTTCAGTAAACCATTCGGCCCGCGATTTAGGCTGGATTTTAGATTTTGGCCCCTTCTCTGATTGAGTTCGACACCCCTACCACAGAGAGATGGGGTCCTAGCAGTCCACGCCTCTCTGCTCTCCAGGCCTCCCTTTGTGCCAGGAGCCTCCATCCTCCAGGTTGTCGCTGGGATGACTAAAAGGGTATCACAAAGAAGTAGGAAATTACACTAGAAATGCGGAGAAGGCAGCTGTCTAGCTGTCAGAGACTGTAAGGAATGTCTGCAAGGGGTGAAGCAAGAGTCGATTCAGAGAAGTTCCTGCAGACATTTAAATCTGCACACAGAGAAAAACGGGAATTCCCAGAACACGGGCCTTCCGGGTGCTGTGCTGGCACGGAGGGGCCAAAGGGAGCGGGACAAACAAGATCCCAGCCCTCTGGCGCTACATCCTGGTAGGGAGACGGCAGTGGACACAGACCGCAGAGGGTGATAAATCCCGTGAATGCGGTGAACGAGGATGAGCCAGTACAAGCTGGAGGAGGATTCCTTGAGATCTGTGGTATCAGTATGTGCTGCTGAAAAGTTTCCAGCTTTAGTCACATAGTAGGTTTTACATGCCACCATGGTTTATGATTTATCATGTCGTGCTAGTTAGAATTTTCTCTTGTTACATTTCTTTTTTTTCTTAAAAAAAATATTTTATTGATTTTTTACAGAGGAAGAGAGAGGGATAGAGAGCTAGAAACATCGATGAAAGAGATACATCAATCAGCTGCCTCCTGATACCCCTAACGGGGGATGTGCCTGCAACCAAGGTACATGCCCTTGACCAGAATCGAACCTGAGACCTTTTAGTCTGCAGGCCAGGCCAACGTTCTATCCACTGAGCCAAACCGGTTTCAGCTGTCCTGTTACATTTCAGACAACCCTGGCCGCCAAGCAAGGAGCCTGCAGAGGAGCGTGGGGAGGAGTGGTGAGGAGGAGCATGAGGAGGAGCGTGGGGAGGAGGGTGAGGAGGAGCATGGGGAGGAGCATGGGGAGGAGGGTGAGGAGGAGCATGGGGAGGAGCGTGGGGAGGAGCGTGGGGAGGAGCATGGGGAGGAGCGTGGGGAGGAGCGTGGAGAGGAGTGTGAGGAGGATCGGTGAGGAGGAGTGTGGGGAGGAGCATGGGGAGGAGTGTGGGGAGGTGGAGCGTGTGGAGGAGTGTGGGAAGGATCAGTGAGGAGGAGCGTGGGTAGGAGCGGTGAGGAGGAGTGGTGAGGAGGAGCGTGGGGAGGAAGAGTGTGTGTAGGAGAGTGGGGAGGAGCGTGGGGAGGAGCGTTAGGAGGAGCGTTAGGAGGAGCGTGAGGAGGAGCGTGGGGAGGAGGAGCGTGGGGAGGAGCGTGGGGAGGAGGAGCGTGGGGAGGAGCGTGGGGAGGAGCGTGGGGAGGAGGAGCGTGGGGAGGAGCGTGAGGAGGAGTGTGGGGAGGAGCGTGAGGAGGAGCGTGAGGAGGAGCGTGGGGAGGAGGAGCGTGGGGAGGAGCGTGGGGAGGAGGAGCGTGGGGAGGAGCGTGGGGAGGAGGAGCGTGGGGAGGAGCGTGGGGAGGAGGAGCGTGGGGAGGAGCGTGAGGAGGAGCGTGGGGAGGAGCGTGAGGAGGAGGAGCGTGGGGAGGAGCGTGGGGAGGAGGAGCGTGGGGAGGAGCGTGGGGAGGAGGAGCGTGGGGAGGAGCGTGGGGAGGAGGAGCGTGGGGAGGAGCGTGAGGAGGAGCGTGGGGAGGAGCGTGGGGAGGAGCGTGGGGAGGAGCGTGGGGAGGAGCGTGGGGAGGAGCGTGGGGAGGAGCGTGGGGAGGAGCGTGGGGAGGAGCTTCGGTAGAAGCGGTGAGAGGGAGCGTGGGGAGGAGCGGGGTAGGAGGGCATGGTGAGAAGCATGGGGAGGAGCGTGGGGAGGAGCGTAGGGAGGAGGAGCGTGGCAGGGAGCGTGGTGAGGAGGAGCGTGGGGAGGAGCGTGGGGAGGAGTGGTGAGGAAGAGCGTGTTGAGGATCGTGGGGAGGAGCATCGCGAGGGGCGGAGGGGAGAAGAATCCTGCGGGGTTTCCTGAGGCCGCACTTGGATCCTCTGGCAGAGCTGCAGGCGGTGGCAGGACGGCCCCAGGAGGGTGAAAGGGAAGGGGACGGGAGGGTGAGCAGACTCGGTGAGCAGTGTGTGTGTAGGGCTGTTGTTCTTGTTGGAGTAGAACCCAGTCCTCAGTCCTGAGAACACCGCCGGCCACAGAGGCATGCTTAGCCCCAGTCCCTCCCAGTGCTTTTCCGGCTGGAGGTGGAGGACCCTCTCCTCTGGCCAAGCATGAGGGAACGAACTCACCGATGACGGTGCCTTTCCTCTCCGTGTGAAGAGGCTGAATGGCAGAGAGCAGAAATGGAGCCGGCCTATGTAGAGGCGGAGACGGGAGGTGGGAAGAGGGTCGTGCTGCGCTGGCTGTCCCTTCTGTGGTTGGCTTACCTGAGCCTCTTCTCTCTTTTCTTTTGCCCAAGCTGGTTCTATTACAGAAAACAGAAGAACAAAGCAATACTTAGAGAGATGGAACTACATTTACTACATGTGGGTCCAGAGGAAAATGTCTCTCAAATTCTGGGCCCCAACATGCAGGAATTCTCCCTTTTTATATGATTTTACCCTCGTCTCCGAAATATGGAGTGTTTCCAGCCCGCTTTTGCAAGTTCTTAAAGAGCCAGTGTGTAATGGGGCCTTGAGACCTCAACCAGAGGCCTGGCCTGGCGCCAGCACTGATGACCTTGTTTGGGGAAGGTTAAGTCCATAGAAGCTAAATAGCAGGGTTAAAATTTCAAACAGCAGTTTTCATACAAGATGGATGCTTCAGTTCTGGTTGCGGTCTGCCATTTACCACATTTGCAGTCGTGGTGAAGCAACGGAAGGCACACAGAGCCGGGACGGTTTCACAGCTTGCTCCCGAAGTTGAGGCTGTGCTGAGCAAAGCCAGGGCCCCTCAACAGTGCGCTCTGACATGTGTAGCTCTACCAGACGGAGGAGAGGGAAGCCCCAAATCTCCTCAGGGACAAAGAGCCGGGCCATGTTTGCCCCATTCAGAGGTCTCGCTCCCCATTGGGACCGTCTGGCTAGGATGAGCTAAGCTGCTGTGACAGAGGCCCAAAGGCGACCACGGGCTCACACACACACGTTTACTTCTCATTCGTGTAACAGCACGTGGTCTTATTTGGCAGCTGGCTTTCTCCCGTTCGGTGTTTCAGGGGTGCGGGGCCCACGCTATGGCTCCCCCAGAGCCTACCTGTCATCTACACCTTTGCCAGCACTAGGGGAAAGATGATTCTCAGGAGCCTTGGCCAGGAGAGGCACATGTCACTTCAGGTCACATTCTGTGGGTGAGAACTACGGTAGCTGCATGGCCAAACTGCAAAGGAGCCTGGGAAATGTAGTCTAGTTTTGCACCTTATTATAAACCCCACGGCTACAAAAGGAGAGGATAGTTTTAGTGAGTAGAAACGTTTGACTTCCTGACAGGACTAAATAAATGGTACGCACTCAGCTGCTTGGGATCTAGTTCTAGTCCAGAATTTCATAATCTTGACACTTCTGATATTTTAGAATGGATCGTTTTTTGGGGGTGGCGGGGGGGGGGGGCAGAGAGAGGCTGCCTTGTGGATTGTAGGATGTTTTACAGCATCTCTGGCCTCTACCCACTTGATGCCAATAGCACCCCTTCTCCCACTCGTCCAGTCCCAGTGAAGACATCAGAAATGTCTCCAGACATTGCCAGGTGTCCCTGGGGCACAGAATCCCCCCCTTACCCCCCGCCTGAGAACCACCGCTCTGGACAGGGAGAACAGCGTCAGAATCTTCTGTCACCCAGGGATGAACTGCACGGAGTAAGCGGCCACACATTTCATCGCTTGGAAGTTCATGGTTCGAGTCTAGTGTTTGCTCACAAGATTGACAGACAGGTTAGCTGAGGTGCCACCTTGAAGAGTCAGAGACGTGAGCGATGGGAACTCACGCCCTCAGGCCCTGAGCACATGGTGAGGATCCTGCCGAGGAGATGCTGCAGATGCTGGTCACATCCAGAGCAGAAGTAAGCAGAGGCTCTGTGAAGGCTTTCAGTCCATTCCATTCAAAACCCAGGCCCCCACGGGCTTGTTTGCGAAGAACTGGCCTTCTAAGTGATGTGGTGCTGATTCCCTGAGATTTTGGGGAGAAGTCTAGTTTTTTGATCCCTTGCCTAACCCAGGCAATGTTTGTGAGCTCCTGGCGAGTTTGTGGTTGGAACAGGCATGCTGAACTAGAGGGAGCAGACCCTGGGAGGGCGGTTTGCAGGGAATGGGCTGTCCTGGAGAAAGCGGAGGCTCCTTGCGGAAACCGAAGGCCTGCTGCACACCGGAGGCGCTACCGAGAGCAAAGCACAGTTCCCTCCTCCTCATAGAAACCCAACAGCTGTTCTGACTTCGTAGGAAAGCTAGTTCTCAGAAGCCAGGCTCCTTCAGATTCCATGAGACCTTGGGACCAGCGTCAGGTTGGGCTGCAGTCCCTGATCATGAACTCTAGGCCTGTGTTAGCTGCCAGTGTAAAGTGCAGTTGACCCTTGAATAAGGTGACCAGATGTCCCACTTTTGGCGGGACAGTCCTGATTTTTAACAATTTGTCCCGTGGTGTTTTAAAAATGTCGAGGGACTCTAGACAAATTGTTAAAAATCGGGACATCTGGTCACCTTACCCTTGAACAAGGCGGGGTGACCCACACAGTACAAACCTGTGTTGTTCAGGGTCAACTGTATAGTTTCCTGACTTACTGGGAGTATGCAAGGTTCCTGACCTTTAAGTAAAATTGGTTACCTAAATCTTTCTTTAAATTTGAAGGCCACTTGATTGAAATGAAATGCCAGGCCAAAACAGTAACACCCAATTTAAAGTCCTGCTGGGAAAAGGGAAGAGAGACCTTCTCTCTGCTGTGGAGTCGCACAAAGTAACAGGTGAGGCCAGACAGCTCTGTGTGCAAACAGGTAACTGCTACTCCTGCCCGCGAGTGATGTCTGCAGGCTGGCGCGCCCTTCTCTCTGAGCCTGAAAACCGCACCTTCTACCAGTCGCTCTGTAGTCAGGAAACAACAATGAAAGACAGGGTAACAATCTTGTGTTGCTGAAGGACGGCTCCCCTGAGGCTCACACGCCCTCTGTGGTCTGGCCTCTGCCTCCCGCTCAGGCCCCGTCTGCTCGGCCCAGGCCTCTGCCATCGGAGCCCAGCAGAACCAAGTGCATGGCCATGACCACACCGGACAAGTCAGGCTCCCGCATCGCTCGAATTTCTCCCTCCCCAACTCCCACACCTCCATGACGATTTCTTCAGGTTTCAGGATTCCGTTTCCAGAAGAGATCTCTGACGTTCACGGTGGCCTTTCCAGAACTGGCCGCTTGCTCCCTCGCGCTCTCCTGTCATCATGAGGCCTTCGCCTCCCGGAACACTTCAGTGCATTTGGGGCTTAGATGCCTGCTGCGCTTCTGGGTGGGCCAGGCCTCATCCTCTTGGGAGTAACTGTGCCTCACACAGGATCTGGAGAGTGTTTGTTCAATAAAAGTGTGTTTATTATTAAGTATATGTTTATTGATTTCAGAGAGGAAGGGAGAGTGAGAGGGAGATAGAAACATCAGTGATGAGAGAGAATCATTGATCAGATGCCTCTTGCATGCCTTCTACTGGGGATCGAGCCTGCAATCCGGGCATATGCCCTTGATTGGAATCGAACCCGGGATTCTTCAGTCTGCAGGCTGACTCTCTATCCACTGAGCCAAACTGGCTAGGGCAGTGGTCAGCAAGCTCATTAGTCAACAGAGCCAAATATCAACAGTACAATGATTGAAATTTCTTTTGAGAGCCCAAATTTTTAAACTTAAACTTCTAATGCCACTTCTTCAAAATAGACTCGCCCAGGCCGTGGTATTTTGTGGAAGAGCCACACTCAAGGGGCCAAAGAGCCGCATGTGGCTCGCGAGCCGCAGTTTGCTGACCACTGGGCTAGGACAATAAAACTTATTGAACAAAGAAATGAATAGCAGTTGTACAGCCAATGTAGATGCTGACAGGTGGTTCTTCTCTTTTAAAATTGTGATAAAATATGCACAACATAAAATTTACTATCTTAATCATTTTTTTTGTTTATCTCCACCCAAGGATATTTTTCTTTTTAAAAAATATGATTTTATTGATTTTTAGAGAGAGAAGGGAGGGAAATAGAGAGATAGTTACATGCCTCCTGCACGCCCCCTGCTGGGGATCAAGCCCACAATCCAGGCATGTGCCATGACTGGAATTGAACTGGTGAACTGGTGAACTGGTGAAGGCCCACCATGGAGCGGAGAGAAGGAACTTCCTAAATTAGAGGCATCCCATTTGTAAGTGGTCTCCAGGGTTAGAGGTGGCCAGTGTTCCCCAGCTCTTCGCTGGCAGGGACAGCCTGTGGGGAGGCTGTAGCATGCTTTTCAGTGTTACGTATCCTAGGAGGAGATGAGCTAACGCGCTCCTAACCACGTTTGGTTATTACTGAGTCACCGATGAAAACTCTCAAGAATAACTTGGCTGCTGTGCATTCCTCTTAAGTAGCATCTTAATGGTAGGTCATTGAATCTATGACAGACTTCTGATTTTGCAGTTCAACATCTCTTTTGTGCTTCCAGACATGGAGAGAGATAATCTATTAAGTCCTTCAGAAATAGAGCCTTCCCCATCTAGCTCATGAAGATCAGGCAGTGGATGGAGTTCTATGGCACATGGCGGGTTGTAAACACAGAACCAGATACACCATTGTCTCTATAGATACAAAACTTCCCTTTCACTGTGGCCACGAGACATAAAAACCTGGGCAGAGAAGAAAGGTGAGGGATCAGATGGAGAGTTCATGTTTTGATATATCAATAATACATTCTGTGCTCCAAACGTATAGCAATGACAGATAAAATATTGAAAAATTTTACCCAATGTAAGTTCAGAGGTTAGATGAATACTTGAGAGTAGGGAAGAGGAAGCAGAAATGTAAGTCAGGTGGACTGTAGCTTTGGGTTTGCTATGTTCCAGTCCGGAAGTTGGTAGAACTGATGGGGCTGGGGGTGGGTGGTGGTGGTGGTGGTTTGAATCCTCTGGGACAAAGAGAACTAAAAATGTTCCACAGAAGGCTCACTGCTGGAAGTGAGGGGCAGAATAGGTCATGAAAGGAAATTGGGGAAAAACAAACAACCATTGTTGCTCACCACCTGGGGATGGGGCATTTCAAAAGCTGCAAGACCAGGAAGGCAGGAAGACAGGAAGGCAGCTGGCTATTGCTGACTCCTCAGCCCATGACGTCACTGTGAGATCACGGCTGAGTCAGGCGTCAGATGAAACAGCTGCAAAACCACTCCACAGTGAGGGCTGAGTCCAGAGTAAGAAAGAAAAAATTAAAAATAACTTTCCAAGAAAATAGAAGATTTGGATGTGAATCTATTCTAAATTCATGCTTTTGATGAAGACTTTAAAGTGTGTGTGTCATGCTCAGAGAGGCTCAAAATATAACTTTGTTTTTTAAAAAAGCAAGAAATTATTAAAAAGTAATAAAAAACAAAGTGGGAACTGATGATGTTTAAAAACAATTCAAAAATCTTCACATTTTGAAAATGAAAAACAGTCATTGAAATTTAAAAAAATTAGTCTGCGTATGTGATAAACTTGACACTTGAGAGGCTCACAGAGAGACAGAGGTTGCCCTGGCTGATGTGCCTCAGCGGGTTCCATGTTGTCTAGTTCAGCATTCCCGGTCAAGGGCATATGCTTGGGTTGATCCCTGGCAGGGAGCAATGGAGGAGGCAGCTGATCGATGCTATGCTCTCATATCAATCTTTCTCTTTTCCTCTCCCTCTAAAAATCAATAAACTATTAGTTTTTTTAAAAAGAAAGAAAGGGAGTCAGAGGGAAAAAAGGATAAGGAGACTAATTGCATCTAGTTTTTGGAAAACATCAGCGTGCTGACATTATCTGAATTGTGACAGTCCTACGGATAACCCCTCCTCAGACCACTGCTCCCACTGGTTGGCCAAAGGACTTTCTGGCTCAGCGTCTCTGCCTGCTTCCTAGTGAAGCTTCCCAGGCACAGGTCCACCAGCCTCTGTCAGAACAACCCCTCCCGGACTCTGCCAGCTTCTTGGATACACTCAGGCCTGTAGGGGCCTCCAGAGGGCAGGCAGCAATGAGGCTCTGATCAGAGGCATCTTCCACGAGCATCTGAGCAGACCGCTAACTCACTTCTGATTTTTTTTTTTTTACATCAGCACGTTGTGGTGACATTAATCTTTCCCTAACGTTGCTGCTTTAACGGTTTATCTAGTGTAGCCTATGAAATCTCCAAAATTCATCAGTGAGAGAAAACCTTCTAAATATATGTGTGAAGAATGAGGTAACGCCTAGTTCCCTCCCACTCTTGGGCTCTCCCTCACACCCAGAAGCATGGAAGGAGGAGCACCTGGCTGTTCCGGGAGTCAAGCTGGGACGCGGGCTTGAGCGCAGACCCAGCCATGTAATGAGACCTTTTGTACACACATGGCAGGTGAGTGCTCAGGGACTCTTTACTGATAGAAATGTATGCATAGAAAGGCCTCCAGCCGAGTCTCTAAACATGTGACGTTGATTGTGCCTTTCCTGGCCGTGTCTGAACCACGTGGCCAGCTAGAAAGCGCCTTCTGGTACTGTCTTCGTGTTCCTCCTCTCCTGGCCCGACATTGGAGCAGATTGCACACGATGAAACCTGCTTCCTAAAGGCAGGGGCTGCGGGCGGGGCGGTTGGTAGCTGCGTGATCAGCCAGTGTGCTCACTCATACATGCACTAAGGAAAGGAAGGCTGCATTTGTTTACTGGGAACTGCTACCCTTTCCTCTTTCATCAAATTGTATCCTGTAACTTTAATTTACTTTCCTCTTCTTTGTTTTTGCTCCTATTCTGAAAGTGAGTGCTTCCCAGAGCAATATGATCCTACATAATAAAGAGGTAATATGCAAGTTGACCCTCACAGGATGGCCACCCCCATATGGTCAAAGATGGCCTCCCCAGGATGGCTGGCAGGGGAGGGTAGTTGTGGGCCATTAGGCCAGAATGGGAGGGCAGTTGGGGGTGATCGGGCTGCAGGGGAGCAATTAGGCATCAATCAAGTCAGCAGGGGAGTAGATAGGAGGTGATCAGGAAGGCAGGCAGATGAGTGGTTGTGAGCCAGCAGTCCCGAATTGTGAGAGGGATGTCTGATTGCCGGGCAGTCAGACATCCCCTGAGGGTCCCAGATTGGAGGGGGTGCAGGCTGGGCTGGGCACTCCCCACCCCCCAGGGCACAAATTTATAAGATAGAATAACGCTCATAGCTAATTATATTCTAGAAGTCTAATTCTGTTAGTTTTTGTTCACTTTCAACCCAGCGAAGGCTTAGTTACTAGATGACTAGATTCCTAAAAGGCCGTGCACCCGGCTCGCCAGCACCAGTGCAGCCAGTGCTGCGATGCCCACATGCGGGCTCCTGCAAGCCCGCTGCACCCGTCCCTGTGCGGAGCAGCTTATGGGGAAAATGGGATTGGGGACAGCACTCAAAATTTTTGTCAGTGACATAAAAACAAGATAGGAATCAAATGAAAATGGAAGCACAGTGTTTAGGAAATTCACAAACACCACAAGAAATGGCACATCACTGCAGAACCTTGCTGGTGGGGGTGATGTCCACAGAATGGCTGCTCTGGATGATCAGAACATGGAGGGAGGAGGTTGGTCTGAAATTGGACAGAAAGTTGTAACACCAAGTTTGGATGGGCATGTACAGATGTTGGAGACGTGTGTGTATATTCCTGACCATGACTTGGTTGTGCTGGGTGCAGTTTTTTCACTCATCTCATGTTTTTCATGGATGAAATCATACTTCATCAAAATCAAAATTTGCATTATGATTAAATAGTTTTCTGATATAGCAATTTTGATGGGACAAATCTATGTTTTCAAAACAAGCATTATAGGAGAATATTCTATTTTAAATATTGAAATGCTAGTAAATTTCAGAATTCTCATTAAAATCTTTTAAAAAATAATTTTTCCTTTTTTTGTATATTTTATTGATTTTTTTGCAGAGAGGAAAGGAGGGGATAGAGTTAGAAACATCGATGAGAGAGAATCATCGATCAGCTGTCTCCTGCACACCTCCCACTGGGGATGTGCCCGCAACCAAGGTACATGCCCTTGACCGGAATCGAATCTGGGACCCTTCAGTCCACAGGCTGATGCTCTATCCACTGAGTCAAACTGGTTTCGGCTTTCATTAATATCTTATGTAACATTTTTATTCAGTGCACTCAGAAGGATTATTTTATGAACAAATCATGTGATATTACCTAAAATAAAAATGAGACTATAGAGCTGTAATGGTCACACCCATAAAAGTTCTGAATGGCTATTCAGGAATTCCTTATGTATTTCCAAGATTTTATGCTCACATTAAAAAAAAATTATGACTAGCTTGATGCTGGAGAATAAAGAAGAAATAGGTAAAAACTTAGCCTACTATATGTAAGGGGAAAACTAAACTTCAAAACCTACCATGAGATCAAAGGGTATTAATTTATTTATCAGAATAAATAGGTTTAGAAATTAGATTGGGAAGATAAATTAATGTTAGAAACATAGTACATAGGTTAGTGTGTGTATATACTTGTTTGCACTAAAAGGTTTTTAAGTTTAAGTATCCTATATAATAAAGAGATAATATGCAAATTGACCATCATTCCAACATACAAGATGGCCGCCCCCATGTGGACACAGATGGCCACCACAAGATGGCCTGCAGGGTAGGGAAATTGTGGGTGATCAGGCCTACAGGGGAGGACAGTTGGGAGGGACCCGGCCTGCAGGGGAGGGCAGTTGGAGGTGACCAGGGTGGCAGGGGAGGGCAGCTAAGTGTTGATCAGGCTGGCAGGGGAGTGGTTAGGGAGTGACCAGGCTGGCAGGCAGAAGTGGTTAGGGGGAATAAGGCAGGCATGCAGGTGAGTGGTTGAAAGCCAGCAGTCCTGGATTGTGAGAGGGATGTCCAACTGCCGGTTTAGGTCAGATCCCACAGGGGTGCCAGATTGGAGAGTGTGAAGGCTGGGCTGAGGGACACCCCCCTCCTCTATGGTCTCTAGTATTAAACTAATGTTATAATTTGAGTTTTAGCAAATATTTCTGATTTTATAGAAAGCTTGACTATACATTAAAAAAAAAATACCACTCTTTCCTTTTGAATAGCCTTGTTCAGTTTTATAAACATCTGGGAACATACTATAGGGGAAGGTTTTCCATACTCAATACCATTTTAGAACTTCCTTTGCCCATATTTTATATGATGACTAGAGGTCTGATGCCTGAAAATTCATGCACTGGAGGGGAGTCCCTCAGTGTGGCCCGTCCCACTCTCATAGTCTGGGAGCCCTCAGGGGTGGGAGGTGACCCGGCGATCAGGAGAAGGAGACACTCCCATCACACTCTGCTGCTGCCACTGCCAGCAGCACAAGCCTCGCTGGCTTTGATTACCTGAGCCTTGGGCAGCCCTGGGAAGTTGGGAAGCCGCCATCTGAGACTTGCCTGCATCTCAGGCATCAGCTGGACAACCACCATCTGAGGCTTGCATGTGCCTTGGGCCGGCCCTGTGTGGCTAGGGGACTGAGCGTGGGTCTGGCCACACTGTGCACCTGGCACCCAGTGGGACTGTAAGGACTGGGATTCTCTGGCGGGGCTGAGGACACTGGGTGCTGCCATCTTGTGGCTATGGGCACCACCATATTTGTGTCAGTGTGACAGTCAATTTGCATATTCCATCTTTATTAGATAGGATACCTAAGTGATGAACATTGGTGAGTTAGTTTTTGAATATGCATTTGAGATACCAATATTGGCTGAAAATTGTTACACACCTTCTTGAGATTACTCTCCAATAGAAATCTTTAGAGGTCAAAGTGGACCTGAATAATTACATCAGTGTTTGTACATTAATTGATAATCATGAGATTTTTCTTTACTCTGAACTTCCTATTATTCAGAAAGGTGTGTACTTGTGTGAAAAGATTTCCTCACAGTTTTTACATTGATAAGAGATTTTTCTAGAGCCATTCTTCGATCTGATCTTTACACTTGCTTCCCTTATCTGCAGGGAATACTGTCCAAGGTCCACAATGGAAGCCTGAAACTGCAGATAGTACCAAACCCTATAGACCATGTTTCCTCCTATACATACAAACGTACGTACATACATACATATGATGAAGTTTACTTATACGTCAGATAATTCCACAGACAGGAGATTTATTCTTACTATAGATCTTAACCTCAACAATAGATTTTTATCTTTTCTTATTGAGTCAAGAACTTTCACTTTTCCACTTAAAGACTTTGTGGCATCTCTTTGGTGTTTCCGAATTGCTAGCTTCACCACTCCCATGCTTTGGGCCATTGTAAAATAAGGGTTATTTGAAAACAAGCACTGCTACAGCTGATCTGATATGAAGGCGGTTACTAAGTGGCTGTTGGTCAGGGAGTGTATATAGCATGGAAACGCTGGGTGAAGGGATGAGTCATGTCTTGGGTTGGATGGAGCAGGACCTCTTGAGATTTCATCATGCTACTCAGCACAGTATAGCATTTAAAACTTATGAATTGCCCGAGACTCCACCCCATCCAAGTGGAGCACAGAAGCCCTTCCAGTGGCTAGCTTTCTCGTTCGCAGTGAATGGGACTCTCCTAGGGAGCGAAAGATAGGAATCTAAAGCTTGTCTGTGCCTATACCAAAGAGGTGGCGCACCTGCAACCAATTGTGTGGGATTCAACAAAGCTTGTCTGTGCCACCCTGAGACTCCGCTCCATCCAAGCGGAATACAGAAATCCTCCTAGCTGAGACACTTCTGATAGTCAATTGGCTTGGAGATCAATGCTTCCCAGTGATACCAACAACAAGCAAGGCTTAACAACAAGACTGCACACACAGCCCACAAAGGGCTATACCAAGACTGTCCACCTCAGGTAACTGGGAGGCTGACTCACTGAACCATATAGGACACATTAGCACACAAAGCCACCCTACCAACTCAGGGAAGCTGTGAAAATGCTGAGACAAGGAAACAGATCACAAACAAAAATGGAGGAAAAGAAGTGACTGGATATAGAGTTCAAAACCACGGTTATAAGGTTTTTCAAGAATTTCCTAGAAAAGGCTGATAAAATAAACGAGACCTATGAGGATATGAAAAGGGATAAACTAGAAATAAAGAATACATTGTCTGAAATAAAAAATTATAAAAAATTATAAAAAATAAAAAATTATACAGAGTCCTAAAAACAGAATGTAAGATCGCAAGAATCAAGTCAAAGATTTGGAACACAAAGAGTCAGAGGACACTCCTTCACAGAAGCAAGAAGATAAGAGAATCCAGAAAGTTGAAGATAGTGTAAGAAACTTCTGGGACAATTTCAAACGAACCAACATCAGAATTATGGGGGTCCCTGAAGAAGAGAGAGAGCAAGATACCGAAAGAATACTGGAAGAAATAGTGACAGAAAACTTCCCCCACCTGGTGAAGTCCAGGAAGCACACAGAACCCCAAACAAAAGGAATCCAAAGAGGACCACACCAAGACACATCATAATTAAAATTCCAAGAGCAAAAGACAAAGAGAAAATATTAAAAGCAGCAAGAGCAAAGCAGGTAGTTACCTATAAAGGAGCACCCATAGATTGTCAGCTGATTTCTCAACAGAAACCATGCAGGCCAGACGGGAATGGCAAGAAATATTCAAGGTGATGAATAGCAAGAACCTACAGCCAAAAATACTCTACCCAGCAAAGCTATCACTCAGAATCGAATGCCAGATAAAGACCTTCACAAATAAAAAAAAGCTAAAGGAGTTCATCACTGCCAAACCAGAATTATATGAATTGCTGAAAGAGGTTCTTTAGGAAGAGGAAGAAGATATAGATAAAAATTATGATCAACAAATACATAACTATCAACAAGTGAAACTAAAAGCCAAGGGAATTAAAAAACCTGATGAACAATATTAACTGTTGAATATAATAGAATCAGAGGTATGGAAGGGGAGTGGACTGACTATTCTCGAGGAAAAGAGGAGTGGGGGGTGCGGGAAGATCCTGAACAAAAGTTGTGCACCTATGGAAGAGGACAATGGGGAGAGGGGAAAGGGCAGAGGGTGGGGTGGGAACCTGGTGGAGGAGAGCAATGGAGGGGGAAAAAATGAGGAACATTTGTAATAATATGAACAATAACGATTTATTTAAAAAAATAAAACTTATGAATTGTGTATTTCTGGAATTTTCCATTTAATATTTTCAGACTGTGGTTGACAGTGGGTGATTGAAACTACAAACAGTGAAACTGTGAGTAAGGGGGCACTGTAGTGAGATAGCTATTTTGTGCCACCTTCAGGACATCTAGTGGGTTTCCCTCCCATATTAGGACTCCTCTGGCGGATTTCACACTTTTCAGTTACTGTGTATGACTTCTCTCAGGTGTGAGCACTCAATGTAGAATAAATTTCATGCTCTAAGTGAATATTTTCTCACATACAATTCATTTATAAAATTTTCTTTAGTATAAATCTTCTAATGTTCAAAAAAGATTTTGTAGCCAAAACCGGTTTGCCTCAGTGGTAGAGTGTTGGTCTGAGGACTGAAAGGTCCCAGGTTTGATTCTGGTCAAGGGCAAGTACATTGGTTCCGGGCGCATCCCTGGTAAGGGGTGTGCAAGAAGCAGCTGGTCAATGTTTCTCTCTCATCGACGTTTCTAACTCTCTATCCCTCTCCCTTCCTCTCTGTGAAAAATCAATAAAATATATTAAAAAAAATTTTTGTAACCATGAAAACACACCTTCATTCATGACATTCAGAGTTTGCCCTTAGTTGGATGCTCCAATGGGAAGAAAGAGGTGGTCTTTTACTGACATCACCTACATCTGGTGCACAGATTAGCCTCTTTCCATGTGAATTCTCATTGTCAAAGTAGGGGAGGACAAAGGGCTGGGCATCCCCACAATTCCCACTCATTTTGAAATCATATCCAGTATGAAATCTCTGGCATTTCCTTATTTCTTACATTCAAAGGGTTCCCCGACTGCATTCTGTGAGGTATAAGGCGTGTATGCTCCTTGAACGATTTCTGCACATTTTGCACTGAAAAAAAAAAAAAAAAAAAAAAATTTCTCTGTAGAGAGAATTTCCTGATGTTGGATAAAATCTGAATACAAGTATTTTCCACATTCATTACAATCACTAGAGGTCTGGTGCACAAAATTTCTGCAGGGGGGGGGGGGGCGGCAGTGTCCCTCAGCCTGGCCTCCACCCTCTCCAATCCGGGATCCCTCGGACATCTCTCTTACAATCTGGGACTGCTGGCTCCTAACCGCTCACCTGGCTGCCTGCCTGATCACCCTAATTACTTGCTGGGGGGCAGGGCCAACTCTGAGAGGGCCCGTCTGCCTACCTGATCACCCCTAACCGCTGATCTGCCTACCTGATTGCCTCTGCATGTCTGCCTTATCACTCCTAAAAGCTTGCTGGGGGGCCATTTGCCTACCTGGTTGCCCTTAACCACTTGCCTGCCTACCTGATCACCCCTAACCACTGGCCTGCTTACCTGATCGCCTTTAACAACTTGCCTGCCTACTTGATCACCCCTAACCAATGGTCTGCCTACCTGGTCACCCCTAATCACTCTGCTTGCCTGTCTGATAGCCCTAACTGCTTGCTTGGGGGTGTAGCTAGCCCAGCAAGGGGTCATTTTCCTACCTGATTGCCCCTAACTGCTGGCCTGCCTACCTAATCACCCTTAACCACTCTGCCTGCCTGCCTGATCTCCACTAAGCCCTTACTGAGGGGCAGGGCCAGCCCAACAAGGGGCTGTGGTGGTTCTGGTCTAACAGTCATTATGGTTGTGACACCGTTAAGGTCTCTGGCCTTTTATAATATAGAATAGGATTTGATAATTTGCTAGAAGGGCCCACAGAGCTCAGGGAAGCATTTACTTAGGCTTCCCAGGCTATTGTAAAGAACACACCTCAGGGGGCAGTGTAAGGGGAGGGGTGCAGCGTCTCAGCGTCCACTCTGGGCACGTCATCGTCCCAGCTCCTGGGGTCTTCACTAGTCTAAAGAGCTCTGAACCCCTGTAGTTTATGGTTTTTGTGAAGACTCATTGCTGAGCAATAATAGAAAAAAAGGTAGGTCTCTGCCAGCACCAGACTCCTAAAACTCTGGCAAATTCCTAAGTGGAAAGAGCACTAGGAACATCTTTGTTCTAATGGGGTGACGCTGGGTGGGGTGGTCGCTGGAGAGAACATTCCATGATCAGAAGCCTGGGAGGGTAGCGCCCCCTTCTCAGCCAGGGGAGGGACTGGAAACGGAGTGAGTGCCGGCCACGCCTCACGGGGGGGAGGGGCGGGGGGGGGGGAGCTCCGGGAATCCCAGGAGCAGCGGCTCAGAGCGCTTCCAAGTGCAGGAACCAGGGGGGTGACGCCCCCTCCACGGGGACAGCCTCCTGAGCTCGGCCCTCCCAGCCTCAGCCTGTCGCTCCTCCCCGGGCCGCTCCTTGTCCTCGTCCCGTCCTCTAATGAATCGGTGACCGTGCTCCCCGGGCCTGCGAGCTGCTCTAGCAAATGAGCCCAACCCAGGAGGGGCTGGGGGAACCACGGTCAGATCCGCAGGTGGCACCTGGGCTTGCTGTTGCATCTGAAGCACGAAGCGTGTGCTTGGTGAGGAGCCGTCCTGCGGGACAAAGCCTTCACCTGGAGGGTCCGGCAGTCCCCAGGAGACAGCGTCAGGACCGAGCTCAGGCCCAGGACGCCCCGCTGGCGCCCAGAGAGCTGCTCAGTGTGGGAAACCTCCACACATTGGGACCAGAAGAGCAGTGTCTGTGTGGGCAGTGGAGGAGCTGCTCAGGAAGGAAAGGCACCATAGGGGAGAAGGGGCTTTCCCTGCGTGGAGAGCTGAGCTTGCCCTTCACTGTTACATGGGCACAAAGCGTCAAACCACCGGCAATGGGGACTGAGTCCCCCCTGCATTTCCAGAAGGGCTGAACATGCCCCCCTCATCACATGGCTGAGCCCCCTGAGACCAGCCCCATTTCTAGGAGCTTTCCAAAAGTCACCGCGTTAACATAGACACAGGTGTTCTTAGAGCAAAAGATGCTCTTTGCCCCTTTATCTCTCACAAAACCCAAAGGTAACAAGCAGTGCTCCCATCCTCACATTTCTCAGGAGAGCACAGGGTGATGGGAGCTCCGGCGAGGTGAGGGGAGAAAGCCCAGCTACGTACTTCTTACACCTCAGCATCACAGACGTTGTTTTATTTAAATCTGCATCTGTCTGGCGGCCCGACCAAAGCACCCACATTCCCACGGACAGACGGACGCTGGCAGCACTGAGGGGGGGAGAGGAGTGTCCACAGAGGGTGGAGAAGCAGGAAGGTGCCTGGGCTGAAGGCTGAATTAATTTCCAGACCAATAACCAAATTAAGGCTAGTCCCTACCTTTTTACAGTTTAGCAGCAGAGAGGATTAGAGCAAATCTTCACTTACTCAATGTAAACACTTGAACAAAGCCGCTACTTTGAACACTGCTGATTTTTATTTGCTTTTACGTTTCAAAGTTATCAGAGATATTTTCCCAGAAGATCCTACTCTTGACTTGGTAAAAGGATTTTTTACAGACTTAAAGATAATGTTGTTCTTTTAGACGAGGAGTGACTGGTTAAACAAGATTCCACCCTACTTTAATTTTTCAGCCTGTAACCATTTCAAAATACAAAATTTCATTTTAATATATTTTATTGATTTTTTACAGAGAGGAAGGGAGAGAGATAGAGAGCTAGAAACGTCAATGAGAGAGAAACATCGACCAGCTGCCTCTTGCACACCCCCTACTGGGGATGTGCCTGCAACCAATGTACATGCCCTTGACCGGAATCGAACCTGGGACCCTTCAGTACGCAGACCGATGCTCTACCACTGAGCCAAACCGGTTTTGGCCAAAATTGCATTTCAAACGTTCTCTTTATCTTGTTACAGGTTGAAATATCTGATATGTGAAAATTGCAAATATCTATATGCATTGCACATCATAAATACGTTGTTATTTCTCAGACCTTCCAGCTCTCTGGTCCTCATAAGAAAAGTGCAGAGAGTATAGGACATGGAGAACAGGATGCTGAGGCTTCACCAAATTTCAGTATGAAAATATTTTGCTTTGTTTTCCTTTAAACCTCACGGCATGGGGGGTACAGCTTCATGCTGGTTGTGCTATCATTTTCCTGCAAACTTGCTGGTTACCCTGCCAACCCCTCATTTACTGATGACTTGCTCACCAATCCTTGTCCCAGGCGTTAGCTTCACGCTCAATAAATCACTATCTACAGTAAAGAAAAAGCAACCCCTGAATTTTGGAAGCAAAATGAAACAAATGAACTGGTGTGTATTTGTTTCTTAAGATCACTGTAACAGCCCTCAGGCCGCGTCCCCCACCAAGCCTGGTGATTTGGAAGAGCAGAAAGTTAGTCCCCAACGGTTTTGGAGGCCAGAAGGACAAGATTAGTTTCACTGGGACCAACTCAAGGCAGCGCCAGGCTCCCTGCAGAGGCTACAGGGAGAACCCGTTCCTTGCCCTCGTGGCTCTTGGTGGCTGTTGTCATCACGTGGCTTGTGACTGCATCCCTGAGCATCTGCTCCGTGGCCACACTTTCTCTGCCTTCCTCTCATAAGGCATTTGTGATTGCAGGTAAAGCCACCCAGACAATCCAGGATAATCTCCCCATTTCATAATCCTTACCCGTTCACACTGGGAAAACCCACATTTCCATGTACAGTAACATTCACCAGGCTCAGGGATCAGGAGGTGGGTACTTCTGGGGGCCATTATTTAGTCCACCACACTGAGTGTCCAGTTGGTGTTAAAACAAACAGGAATTTCCCCAAGTTGGAATATGCAAATTGACCAACACGGTCAAGATGGCTGCGCCCACAGTGGAGGCCAAGTTCTGTTAAGGAGCCTTAATGAGCAAATCAGCAGGGACCTGCGGCTGTGTGGTGCTGGGCCCCCTGCCTGGTGGGCTTACAGGGGACCTCAGGCCAAGCCCCCAACCCTAGCACCAAGCTGGGGGGACCTCAGGCCATGCCCCCCACCCAGCAGAGCTTGATGGGGGACCTCAGGCTGTGCCGCCTGGCTTGGCACCCGGCCAGGGGACCTCAGGACGCATCCCCTGCCAGGTGGGGCATGGACAGGCGACCTCAGGCCATGACCCCCGGCCCAGTGCTGAGCCAGGCAGCCTCAGGCCAGAACCCCCACCCTGGCGCCAGGCGACCTGAGGCTGCACCCCCCATCTGGCAGGGCTTGATGCGGGATCTCAGGCTTCGTCCCCCGCCCAATGGGGCTTGACAGGGGATCTCAAGGTGCACCCTCCACCCCAGTGCCAGGCTGGGGGACCGCAGGCCGCGCTGCCTGCCCCAGCACCTGGCTGGGGTCTTGAAAGGGGATCTGAGGCTATGCCCCCCACCATGTGGGGCTTGATGGGGAACCTGAGGTTGCGCCCCTACCGGTCGGGGCTTGACAAGGGTGGGGCCAACTGGGTCTGGGTCTCATGCGATTTAGAGGCCCTGCGGGTGGGCAGGGACGGGCCTGTGTGGAGGAAGTGTGCGGGGCGGTATGGGGCCTGGGCACGGCTGTGGGAGCAGCGCAGCAGGAACGAGGCTGCCTTTTTGCACCAAAGGAAGGCGACAAAAGGGCGACCCGCTCCCTCGAGGAAACCCCGTGGACAATGCCCTTCAGCCCGGAAAGCTCAGCGGCCCGCGGACATGGGCGCGGAGGCTGCAGCCGCGCCCCCTGGGGCGGGCCTCTCGGGCCCGGGCTGCAGAGCTGTGGTCCTGAAGGCCCCGGGCCCCCAGGGAGTGGCTTCTGCACCGAAGAGCTTTAGGGCCGAACCCCTCCCTGCGGGACACAAGTGGGGCCATGGCCGCTGCTTCCCACGCCCGCCTCACCCTGCCCCGCAGGAGCCGAGCATCGCTGAGGGTGGGGGTGACAGGTTCCCAGTTAAGAGCGAAAAGAGGCCCTCGCCGGTGTGGCTCAGTGGATAGACCATGGGCCTGCAGCCAAAGGGTCCCAGGTTCGATTCGGGCCAAGGGCACATGCCTGGGCTGTGGGCTCGGTCCCCAGGAGCAGCTGGTCAATGATTATTAAAAAAAAAAAAAAAAAAAAAAAAAAAGCCTGGAGAACTGAAATTATGTGTTTTTGTTCTTTTGTTTTTTAAAGAGCGAGCAAGCAATGAAGTTGGCTCGAGGGGTGTCTGCATTTGAGGACTGAAGTGCTGATTTGACCGCACGGATTAGGAATAAAGTGCGAACTTGAATCCACGTTGCCTTTCAAGACTGGAATGCATGAGCACCGGCAGGGAAACCTCTCCTGGACCCCACTCAGGTAGCCCCTCGGAGTGGGGGTAACCTCCTCAAGGGTGACCCCCTCAAGGTGACCCTAACCTGGCCTCCACTCGCAGAGGCGGAGGAGGGCGTGGGCGCGGTCTCCGCCCGCAGGGGGCGCACTGCTCGCCCAGAGTTCGTTCTTTCTTTTCTTTTTTAAAAAAATGTATTTTATTGATTTTTTACAGAGAGGAAGAGAGAGGGATTCAGAGTTAGAAACATCGACGAGAGAGAATCATCGATCAGCTCTCTCCTGCACACCCCCTATGGGGGATGTGCCCGCAACCCATGTACATACCCTTGACCGGAATCGAACCCGGGACCTTTCAGTCCCCAAGCCGACGCTCTATCCACTGAGCCACAACGGTCTCGGCGTCGCCCAAAGTTCTTGCGCAGCGCTGACTGCTGGCCTCCTGAGCAACCTCCACTCGCTTCCCTGCTGAGCCCGGGTTCTGGGGCCTGTCCTTCACTTCATGCAGCAAAGACCCCGCCCGCCGGCGTGGCCCACTGGGTGCAGCATTTTACCCAAGGGCTATTCCCGGCCAGGGCAATACCCAGGTCTCCTGTTCTTGCCCCCTCCTGGCAGGTACCGGAGACAGCCGTTTGATGTTTCTCTCTCTAATATCAATAAAAACATTTCCTCGGACAAGGATTTAAATTAAGGAAAAAAAAAAAAAAATCCTGCCCTAGCTGGTTTGGCTCAGTTGGCATGTGGACTGAAAGGTCCTGGGTTCAATTTCCGTCAATGGCCCAGGCCCGTGTTGCGGGGTCTATCTCCAGGAGGCACTGATCAATGATTCTCATCATTGGTGTTTCTGTTTCTCTCTCCCTCTCCCTTCCTCTTTAAAATCAGTAAAAGTATATTTTAAAAAGTATCCGAATTGACTTTTATTTCCGGACACTTTCACTCCCTCACTCCCCCCTAGGAGTGTTGTTGCTTTTATTGGCCTGCTGTTTGGCTTAGCCAACCCACACCACTGCGTACAGGCAGAGTAGGCTTACTTGTATAACGGGTTAATAGCAAATATTTTAGGTTTTGCCATTTTTTTTATGGTTCACAACTTTGTCTTTATAGCAGGAAAGCAGCCATAGGCAATACTTAAATGAATGAATGTGGCTGTGTTCCAATAAAACTTTAACACATTTGAATTTCATGTGTCAGGAAATATTCTTTTAATTTTTTCAATCATTTAAACCCAATGTATCATACTCTAGTGTAAAACCTGATGCTCAGAATTTAATGTAGTATTCCTGGTGTAGCCTTTAATGTACAGTGTAGGGAGATTATTACTTCTCAACCTCCGAGGATACCCCTGGTTTGGTATGACCTAAGATTTTTCTTCAGGAAAACATCTACTCTGTATGCTTGAAAGAGGTACCTTCATTTTGCTTCCTATCTTCTCGTTTATAAGCTACAGGGTTCCCTGAATTCTCAGAGGGTAAAGTTTACACTAGAAAGGGCTCTTTTGGGAGAGGCAACATATCATGGGCCCTGAGCATCCCTACATGTTCCTCCTGCTAACTATGCCAAGAAAGCAAGGTCTTAACGGCTCTCTCCCTGGCCATTTCTCAGGCACGTGTTTACAGCAAGGAAATACACAAGGCAGTGTCTCCTGGAACAAGGAGCATCTTGCTTTCCACGCACGCACTGTAAAAGCAATGGCCGTCCAAGCAGTGCTGCCTTCCTGTAATGCAGTCCTGTGCTGGAATCCATCTAGGCCAGTGTTCTCAACCTTTCTAATGCTGCAATCCCTTAATACAGTTCCTCCTGTTTGGTGACCCCAACCATAAATTATTTTAGTTGCTACTTCATAACTGTAGTTTTGCTACTGTTATGAATCGTAATGTAAAAAGCTGTGTTTTCCGATGGGCTTAGGTGACTTGTGTGAAAGGGTCATTGGACCCCCCAAAGTGTCATGACCCACAGGTTGAGAACCGCTGATCTAGGCCTACCTGTTACCCTCTTGTGGGGAATCAGGGGTGGGGGTGGGGCAGGCAAGAGTAATCAGCGTAATATGAAGTCCAGCTACTGCTTTTGTCATGAGTAATAAGTTTTTTGTCTAATACCAGGAGTTTCAGGTCTTGTGTCAGCATCCATATTATCTTTTAAGTGGGGCAAAACCCCAAACTCTTCACAGTATGGGACAGATATGTAAAATAAGTTTTTTTCTGACAGTACACATTTTTTAAAAATTATATTGTTAAATATCACCCAAAGATATTTTTTTCCATTGTTCCTTACAGTGGAAGGGGGAGAAAGAGAAGAGGATGCAGAGAGAAAGAGAACATCAGTGTGAGACACACATCAGTTGGTTATTTCTGCACTTGCCCTGACAGGGGCTAGAGATCAAACCTGCAACCCAGGTATATGACCTTGGCCAGAATCCAACCTGCAACCCCAAAATGTACAAGGGGTGACACTTTAACCCCTGAGCAATGCCAGCCAGAGCGGAGAGTAAGTATCATCTTGAGTATTTTGCAAATGCTCCTGAAGGGAAGCATTAAACACTTACTGAGGGCACTGTGCTTGTTATGACACAGAAATGAATGGGTCTCTCCCTTGTAGGGCACATTCTCCAGTATGAGAGTCAGCCTAACCCCTCTGTCTCACATTCCAATTGAATTCATTAGCATGTCCTTCAGACCCTACCTTCATAACACACCCAGCGCTGGGTCACTTCTCAACCACCAGTTTCTCTAAACCACTGAGACTGCTTCCTAACTGGTTTCCTTGCTTCTGCCCTTGAATCACTTAGAGCATTAGTCTCCTGGGGAGTGGAAGAAGCACTGATATCCAGGCCCCATCCCAAATGAATAATTCAGGGTCCTGGCATTGGTACTTTTAAAAGCTCCCTAGGACATTCTGATGTGCAGTTGAGAGTGACCCACTGCTGCTGACAATGAAAAGATATGAAGGGTTTTAAGCAAACCATGACATGGTCAAATGCACTACTCAACCTATATATGTATGTGATGTTAGTCTCAGGTGGGTTTTTTTTTTTTTTTTCTTCTCTTCTTTTCTTTTAAATGTGCATTAAAAAGGGTAAGATCAGGGGCAGGGTGAACAGTTACCTGGCTACAAAATAATCTAACCAAGAGCTGACTAAAAGCTAGAAAAGAGTCCATCCAGAGTGGCTATTGGCGGGGCATTGCCCTGTGCACTGAAAGGTTGTCAGTTCAATTCCTTTTTAGGGCACATACCTGGGTTGCGGGTTCAATCTCCAGTTGGGAGAAGTACAGAAGGCAACTGGTGGATGTTTCTCTCTCACATCAATGCTCTCCCCCCCCCCCCCCCCCCCCATTCCTCTCTCTAAACATGTCGAGTGAGGATTAAAAGCCAGAAGTGAAGTAGTGGCATGGGGATAGAGAAGGAACTGGAATATATGGGAAGTAAAACCAATAGGACTAAACTATCAGTGAAGAGAGTGGCTTTTGGCCTTCCTCTCAAAGTTATGGTGAATTTAAAGAGGGTTGGGAGTGAAAACAATTTAGTTTTATTTTATTTATTTTTTTAATGTTTTTATTTAAAAAAAATATATTTTATTGATATTTTACAGAGAGGAGGAAGGGAGAGAGATAGAGAGCTAGAAACGTTGATGAGAAACATCGACCAGCTGCCTCCTGCACATCCCCTACTGGGGATGTGCCCGCAACCAATGTACATGCCCTTTGCCGGAATCGAACCTGGGACCTTTCAGTATGCAGACCGACGCTCTACCACTGAGCCAAACTGGTTTCGGCCAATTTAGTTTTAGATTAATCCACTTAAGTTACTTATTAGTTCCAGGTGATCATTGACTATGGTTCTGAAACTTGGGAAAGAGCTGGGTGGGAGAACAAAATTGAAGGTAGTGCATCCTTCGTTGGGCTGTTCTCATTTAAAGATTTGGATATAAGAAACTATGGGAGGAGTGGTAAACTTTCAATGATCTAATTTTGAAAAAAAAATATTTTATAAATTACAGATGCATACTTTTTGCGCTCTGAATTTTCATTTAACATTTCAACTAAGTGCTGGAGCAATGGGTTCCAATCCTTATTCTGTTATGGGTATGTGTATGTATATGTATATGTATATGACCTCAGGCACTTCAGAATCACTTTCCACACCCACACAGAGTATGAGACTTGGTTGGAAGTTTGTAAGGAGGACATTCCAAGAAAAAAGAAGTGTGCTGAAGACCACCCACCCTGTTTATCGGAATTCCAACTTGGTGCCCTTAATTATTCCTTGATCTTTCCAAACAAGTCTGTGCATGTGCAGACCCCTGAGTGTTTACGGGAATCCTTATGCTTAATCTTTGGGTGTCCTTGCTTAAAGGACACTGCAAACACATGTGTCCTCCCAATATTACCCTGCAGACTGCATCTAAAAGATAAACTTTATCCCAAATTGCTGCTACAATAAAAGCCTAATGAGGCAGGCAATTGAGGCTGCCTGGTTCTTTTAGCCAGGCAGTCCCTTAGCCATCTCTTTCACAGCACATGTGTTGGGAGTAATCCATCCATTTGTTGCCCAGAATCTGCTGGTCAACCCTGGCAACAGAGGACTCAATGTTGCTTAGAAGCTTATACACATATTTATACATATTACTACAGGGCACATGCTTGCAATTTTTAATGGCTCTAGTGGTCTAGGGTTATATCTTATAGTGAAAGACAGAGCCATGAGAATATCAGAAAGTACATCTGCAGGCACATATGCAAGTGCATTGGTATCATAAGATACAGTCAAATAATAAAATCTAATAGCCTTAAAGTTTTAAAGACCAAGTAAAAAGTTTAGCAAAAAATCCCTAGTATTTAGATTTGCATAAAACAGATCCTCAGAATTCAAATTTAGATCAGAAACATGCCTTCAGGAATGATGGGAAAGAAGTGCAATTAGCTTTTAACAGTAAATTATCAAAATATGTTAATAGTTAAAACACAACATAGTAGGTGTCCTACATTTAATTACTCTTGCTTTGTTTAACCTGCTTGCCAGATTAACCTTCCTTCCTTTTTAAACTTTTCTAATGGCCTGTGCAGATCTCTTGTAGTAAAGTTTTCTGCTTTCTAGTATACATAACACTTCTATTCTCTACAACTTGGTTGTATAATGCTTAGTTGTTTGCTCCTAGTTTGTCCCAATATATAATTACATAATTAGGTATTAGATAAGTAGACTCATCTTAATGAAAACTAAGTTATACCCCAGTAGTAATGAGCATGCCTAGCACCCAGATCTTGATTTCTAAACAGATGTCCATTAAAAAGAGCCAGGAATCCCTGGAGAAATGGTTATAAATGGGGCACTGAATGTGCAAGGTGAACCTGAGATATCTTCTGTCAGAAGGCAATGAAGTGCCCAAAGATGGGAGAGGGAATGTCAAAGCAAGGACGTAAGAGCTACCTGAAGGGTTCAAACTGGGCAAACTTGGGATAATTTGAGCATTAGAAAAATGATCACAATTTATCATAATATATTGAACCATTTGTCAGCACTGTCAACTCCTTAATATGACAATTTGTGATTAAAGGAAAGGAATTGAGCATGACCTTGCCTCAAGTGTAGCCCAGCTGATGAAGGTTCACTCTTATAGAATGTCAGTCAATAAATGTAGAAATAATAGAAAAATCACTGACTTTAAGACAAGAATCTTCATTATTGGATACCGAAACCACCAGGTGAGTTTGTGGCTACACAGGCTATCCATAATCTGCCAAGGTCTCAGTCCACAGAAAAACATACTTTTACAGTGGGAAGATAAGGTGGTTATAACTGAGTGATCAAATTTTGCATCACTGATAGTGAGGCAAACAGATATTAATATGACTTTGATATAATATGACATACATCTGTGAAGTGTTAATGTTAAAAATGTTTAACCTAAATACATCAAGCCTTTGGCCCCAATTGCTAATTTACAGAAACTACAGCAACAAGATAAGCAAACCACAGATCTGTTGACTTGATAAACAATCTGGTTGTAAAACAATAGTTAAATCCTGAATGTGAAATTTTAAAACTGACCGGGTCCATTAAAAAAAGTCCTGGAAAAAAATCAAAGTTGGGAGACTGTTTTATAAAGATGAAACAAACATTACAATAAAATGTAGTGTGTGAGATTTGACTGAACAGGAAAAATTTAAACATGGATTAAACATTTGGTATTAGGAAATTACTCTTCATTTCTTGAGATATATAATAATATTGTGATTATAAAAAAGAAAAAGACTCATTATTTTTTATGAGATGCATTAATAGGGGTGAAATGTCATGTCTTTTATTTTTCAAAAAAATATGGCAAAATGTGAATTTTAAAATCTAAGTGACAGATGTAATTTATTCCTCTTTAACTTTCAGGAAATTTATTCCTTTAACAAATTTGAATTTCATGTATCAGGAAATATTCTTGGTATGACCTAATGTCTTTCAGTATATTTGAATGTCTTTATAATAAAAAGTTGTGGGAAATAAAACACTTGTATTATATTTAGGCTAGACAACTGTAAAAGTGGGAAAAATACACAAAGATTTAGGATTCTCCACTATTATTTTTTGATTATTTTATAAGGGCATCAATGGTTTCAGTGTTATCAATGGAAGACCTTTATAAATGCATTATTTATGCAAAACACATAAAAGTAGGAAATACAAATTAATGCAAAGAAAGACGCTATGGATTATAATACTCCACACATTCCTTCCAGGAGAAAAATGGTGTGTAAGGTATAAAGTGGCATTATAAAAAATTGCATATGAAGTACAATGGTTATTTTTAATCTAATCACTGGCATAAGCATAATTTGAGTATTATACAACCTGGAGATAATCTATAATTTATGAAAGGCAATTCCATAACATCAGGGTAATGAATGACAAGCAAGGAAAAGCAACAACTTCTTGAAGAAAACACTCAACAAGAAAGCCTTGAAGATGTCTTTGCTTCTGCACGTTTTTGTAGGATGTATATATAGTCATGTCCAAATGAAGCCACATGGGTCAACACATGTTTAAATTGATATTTGTGGTGCCAGAATTTGTTTTTCTTAATCTAGCTCAGGAAAACTTCCTGTGCAAATATGTCTCATACTTTCTTAGGACATATTAACAATCCCCATTATTAATATCTTCAGATTCGGTTTCTTCATTTTTAAGTAGTTCTTAACCAACCAATGACCAATATTTAAAACTTTCTTTTCATGTATGTACAAAAAATTATGCCAATTTCACTCCATCATTAAAGTCTACCTTTTTATTCATCTACTTATTAATTCAACTAACAGATATTGACCATCTGCTATACGCAAGGCACTGAAGAAACAAGATGAAATATCAGCTCTCAGAATATGGTCTAATATTTTGACAGTGGAATGCTGTGGATATTAAATGCAATGGTATTTTTGCCTATTGCTATTTGCATTTCTGACAGTTTTCCTTTTATATTGTTTAGGACTCTGCTCCATTATTGTTTAAAGATTACTGCATCAATGCTTTTTTCAATGAATTTCCCTCCTAAATTTGAAGAGTATACTTATATGAAGGAAAATGAATTCTAACTATTCCTTCAAAATCAATAATTTCATTTTTACTTTCTTCTTACAAACAGGATGAATTTTGTTTTTTAATCAATCCGTTTTTTCCCTAAGGTAAACCACCTAACAGTTCATATTAAGTTACCTATATGTTCACTTTCCTCAACTGTTGTCTTCATGATTTTTTTCCTGACTCCACTTTCTGCACTGAACTCATATCCATTTCCCATTACTTATTTTCCCTCACATTAGATTTTATTACTTCCTTGCTTTAGGATATGTAGTCAACGTTGCCAACCCATTTTAGGTTTCTTATGCTCATCCTATGAAGTACTAGCTAAGCTCATGTCCTTACTTTAATCTTTCATCAGTTTAGAAAGCTTTTGGATGCTTCATTTAGCAGTGAATTGCAGCAAAGTATTGCAAGAAGCCCTGAAAGGATCCAATTTAAGAAGTTGGGCCCTGAACACAGTAGGCACTCAAAAAACATGTATTTCAAGTTAAGAAATGGACTTTCCACAGTAAAACATCACAGAGTACCCTTAAGCTATAAAATTAGGAGGCAGGTGGAAAAAAAAAAAAAAGGAACAATATCCTTTTTTTTTCTCTCTCTTTTTTTTTCTACAGGATGACAGATGTTAAAACAGTGAAACTTAGGCTATTTTAAAGATTAACTTAAGCTTGGGTGTTTAATTTTTGTCTTTAATTAAATTGAATTTGTACATGCCTAAGGGTTATATATATACACATTAGTTTTCTATCCTATCATCTTTCACTAAGGTTCTCTTTTTTAAATATTTAAGTATTTAAGGAAAAGTATAATTAAACAGTGGTCACTTAGAAATCTTTAAGATTCTTTAAAATTTCTCCCCCCAAACATGGCAGTTATGGCATAATAAGGGAAGACCTTTTACATATTTAAGGCTTCAAAGCTGGGAAGAACTAAAAGCCTACTAAAACAGCTTTTCTATTATCCCAGGACTACTTTCTTCTGTGAGATCTCTGCTTGATGGAAGCTTTCACAAATTACATTCACAAGGCCTCATTAAAAAGTACTTAAAATACAGTAAGAGTTGGTGAGTTACAGATTTCTGAATACTCTTACTTTCACAGGGTTTCTTTCTGGAATAAATCAAGTAAAGGTTAAGAAATGAAGGAAGGTTGAGCATCAATCTATGAACCAGGTCACTGTTGAATTCCTGGTCGGAGAACATGCCTGGGTTTTGGGCTGGATTCCCAGTAGGGGGCGTGCAGGAGGCAGCCAATCCATGAAGTTTCTCTCTTATTGATGCTCCTATCTCTATCCCTGTCCCTCCTTCTCTAAAAAATCAGTTAAAAAAAAAGTTTTCTTCTTAAATTTCACATTACATTTAAATAGATTATATCCACATTACCAATTGATACTTTTGCTCAGTGGCATGTAACATATAATATATTGCACTTCTTTTGAATGTGTTAACACAGAGAGAGTACAAAATAAAATTTAAATGATTAAGTTGTAATACCTAAAGTCTTCATATCCATTATTTACGATGTTTGGCACCTGTATGAACACGCTGATGCTGAATAAGGTTTGTACTTTGAGTGAAGGCTTTACCACATATACGGCATCCATAGGGCTTCTCTCCTGTGTGAATTCTCTGGTGTTGAATAAGGCATGTTCTCTGGCTAAAATCTTTATCACACTCATTACATTTATAAGGTCTTTCTCCAGTATGAGTTCTATGATGTTGATTAAGTGATGAGGAATAAATAAAAGCTTTCCCACATTCATTACATTTATAGGGTTTCTCTCCAGTATGAATCCTATGATGTTGAGTAAGATTTGCACCCTGTCTATATGCTTTCCCACATATGTTGCATTTAAAGGGTTTTTCTCCATTATGAATCCTCTGATGTTGAGTAAGGTGTACACTCTGGCTGAATGCTTTCCCACACACAGTGCATTTATATGGTTTCTCTCCAGTATGTGTTCTATAATGTTGAGTAAGGTTTGCACTCTGGCTGAAGGCTTTTCCACATATTTTACATATATAGGCTTTCTCTCCAGTGTGAGTAGTTTGATGTTGAATAAGAGTTGAGGAATGAGCAAAGGCTTTTCCACATTCATTACATTTATAACACTTCTCTCCAGAATGAATTCTTTGATGTCGAATAAGGTACGTACTTTGACTAAATACTTTCCAACACTCATTGCATTTATATGGTTTCTTTCCAGTATGTATTTTTTGATGTTGAAGAAGGTGTGTACTCTGACTGAAAGTTTTCCCACATTCGTTGCATATATAAGGTTTTTCTCCAGTATGAACTCTCTGATGATTAATCAGTGATGAACTGTGGCTGAAGGTCTTACCACACTCCAAGCATTTATATGGTTTCTCTCCAGTATGTGTCCTTTGATGTATAGTAAGGTGTGCACGCTGACTAAAGTCTTTCCCACAGTCATCACACTTATATGGTTTCTCTCCTGTATGAATTCTCTGATGTATAGTAAGGTGTGCTCGTTGGCTGAAGGCTTTACCACATTGGTGGCATTCATATGGTTTTTCTCCAGTATGCATTCTCTGATGTGCAATAAGGGATGAGAGGTGCCTAAACGCTTTCCCACATTCTTCACATTCATATGATTTCTCTTTGGTATGGGTACTTTGGTGTTTCACATAGGATGGGTATTTCCTAAACTTTTTCCCACACACATTACATTTATAAGGCTTTTCTCCAGGATAAAATTTCCTGTGTAAAATACCATATGAGATATGATTGAAGGTTGCCGTGTTTTCATCATATGTATATGTCTTATTATCTGAATGGGTATCAAACTGTATAATTAGGTTTGAATGTTTTTCAAAATCATTTCCATATATATCGTATTTACTAAGATACTCTTCTGTAGAATCATCATCTTGTGAAAAAACTGACTTCAAACTGAAATTTCTTTCACTAGTGGGAATTTTCATGAAGGTATCTGGTGATTGCCTCTCTAATCTGTCACCATAGTCATAAGGTTCTTCCAATTTGATGGTCTGGGTTCCATCTGTTCTGAATCCAGTAACATTTTTAACTGGATTACAATCTTGGGCTTCTGTTTCCCATCCTGCAATAAAAAGAATATAAAAAGGAAACTGCCAAAATAGAAGCAATACAATGAATGTGAATAAAATGCTTAATAAAGCCATGGTTCAGACAACCTCATAGGATGGTCCTTAAAGCTCGGGAAAGGAGAATAAAAGGGCAGAAAAACAGAAGACAAAACTGAAAATGGAGAGGCTCCTCATTATTCAACATGGGCATAGAATAAATAAAATAGGTTAGGTCAGGTGACAGAGCTAAGAGAAGTGAATACAGTGGATAACATTGTGTAGGATAACTTTGGATGGCT
Source organism: Pipistrellus hanaki (assembly GCF_964339955.1). Lineage (NCBI taxonomy): Eukaryota > Metazoa > Chordata > Mammalia > Chiroptera > Vespertilionidae > Pipistrellus > Pipistrellus hanaki. The sequence continues at coordinate 48,792,925 of NC_140518.1, forward strand.
TTGTGTGATTATTTATAACTAGAGGCCCAGTGCATGGGATTTGTGCATTGGTGGGGGGTGTCGCCTGCAGGGGTCAGCCCGCTGTGAGAACGCCCCTCATCCCAGTTAGCAGAGTGGCTTTGGACCCACTGGACCCTCCCTCTGAGTGGCTGTTCCCGCTGCAGTGGGGAAGCAGCTGCTTATCCTGGTCAGCTGAGTGGTGCTCCCACTGTGGTTGCACCCTGACCACAGGGGGCAGCTCCTGCACTCAGCGTCTGCCCCCTGGTGGTCAGTGTGTGTCATAGTGACTAGTCATTCAGCTGTTTGGTCAGTTTGCATATTAGGGTTTTATGATATAGGATTATCTAATTTATATAATTAGTGCATAAAGTGGACATGCTATCATAACTCCTCCTAATCTACTCTGCACAATCGTACATATTAACAAAACAATTGCATGGTGCTTTTCATACTTAAATATGTCTACTAACTCTCCTACAGCCTAAAACAACAGCTCTCAAAAGTACAGTTCTCAGCCCTGGCCAGATAGCTCAGCTGGTTGGAGCATTGTCCTAATACGCCAGGGTAGTGGGTTTGATCCCTGGTCAGGGTACATTCAAGACTTACTCAATAAATGCATGAATGGATCTGAAAGCAAATCAATGTCTGTCTCTTTCTAAAATCAGTAATAATAATAAAAATCTTAAAAAGTACAGCCCCTAAGCTGGAGGCTAAGCATCACTATCACCTGGGAATACGTTAAATTATTGCACCCCATCCAGGCATACTGAATGAGAACTTAGGAAGTGAGGCTGAACAATCTGGGTTTTTTTTTTTTTTTTTAAAGCAGCCTACCAGGCTGTTTTGATGCACATTAAAGTTTGAGAATCAGTGGCATAAAGGTTAAAAGTTAGAGAGAAAAAACTTCAAAATACCTCCAATTTGGCCTGTGGTCCCAAAATATTCAAACCTTTTCTACTCTACTGTATTCTATCACACTTCATATTCAGCTTAACTTAAAGTTCAAAGTTATTCACATAATTTAAAACTACTTCCTCATAATCTTCTATAGATGCTATGCAATTTCAGACTCTATGCCTTCTCTTATGATACCTATTCCATCTATTAAAAAAGCTTGTTTTTCTCTCCTTCTTAGAGTTCTAAGTACAGATTAGGCTGACTCATTTAAAATTGTCTTCCACTGGCTAGGTGGCTCAGTTGGTTGGAGCATTGTCCTGTACACCAAAAGTTTGTGGCTTTGATTCTGATCAGGGCACATACCTAGGCTGCAGGTTTGATCTCAGATTGAGGTGCATATGGGAGGCAACCAACCAATGTGTGTCTCTCTTTCCTTGCCTCTCTCTCTAAAAAACGAATAAAATCATATCATCAGGTGAGGAATAAAAAACCCACATATAAAATTGTCTTTTTTGTAGGTCAATATGGTTGAATATCAGCAGTTTCATATGGCTCAACCTAATATAATGTGGGGACATGAAAAAACTTGGCCTTACATTAAAAAAAATAAATAAGTAAAAAATAAAAAATATATATATGTAATTGATTTTTCTTTTACAGAGAGGGAGAGGGATAGTGAGTTAGAAACATTGATGAGAGAGAAACATCGACCAGCTGCCTCCTGCACACCCCCCACCGGGAATGTGCCCACAACCAAGGTAGATGCCCTTAACCAGAATCGAACCTGGGACCTTTCAGTTCCCAGACTGACGCTCTATCCACTGAGCCAAACCGGTTTCGGCTGGCCTTACATTTTTATTTCACAATTTTGTGTGTTACTTATATTTCCAACCTTGTTGTTTACTCTGGAACTAACTTATGCTTCTTTTACATTTTCTTCAAAAAATGACCCAAGACTGGACATGGTAGCCACTCACCTGAACTGATAAAATAAGACAGTAACTTGTAAAAAGGTACACAAACACAAAAAACATACAAACAAACAAAAAACTCTGATCCCAACCAAATCTGTCTGCAAAGCAATGAAATATGTATAGGCATAGCTTGGAGATATTGTGGGTCTGGTTCCACGCCACTGCAATAAAGCAAATGTCACAATAAAGTGAGTCACATGAATTTTTTGTTTTCTCAATGCATATAAAAGTTATGTTTATATTATACTGTAGCCTAGTAAGTGTGCAATATCCGATGTCTAAAAAATGGACCTATCTTAGTTAAAAAACAACATATTGTTAAAAAATGCTAAGCATCATCTGAACCTTCAGAAAGTTGTTATCTTTTTGCTGGTGGAGGGTCTTAACTTCAATTTGTAAAATATTCAGTATCTGTGAAATGCAATAAAGTGAAGCACAAAAGTGAGGTATGTCTGTATTTGTTGATGTCTATTATGTTTCCATTATGAGAGTTTAAAACAGATTTAAGTTACAGAACCTTTCTCCTTTGAGATCAGATGGGAAACATATAACTCACAAACATTAAGAATTATTTAATGAAATAATTAAATATGGAATTTATAATGTAGCAAAAATAATACTAAATATTTCAGAAACTTTCTAAGATGCATATCAAAGTATAATAATCACAAATATATTCATTCAATGGAATAAACCATTAAAAAAGGAGTAGCATAGGGGATAATGGAGAATTGATAACTGATAAAAGTAATTAGGTAGGTCTATGTACATTAATACACTTGATCTTAGCCAAAAGGCCGAGAAGCAATATGTACATTAATATAAAATGATGTATAGGATGTATTATTAAGTGAAAACAAAATAGGTAGGTATATAACAGTATGTAGAGCAAGAATCTACCTATGTAAAGATATGTTACATATCTTATAAATAAAAAATACACACATATATTTATACACATTATGCACTATAGTGATAATCTAAGGGAAAAAGTCTTAGTAATGGGTGAGAGGAGAGAGACATTTTATTTGGCTTTCTTGTGCTGGTTGAATTTACAAACTATTTTTATTATTTTGATTTCAATTAAAAAATCAGAGTTGATACTAGAAAATGGTTAGGACTAATCTATACTAATAAAAGGGTAATATGCAAATTGGTCAGGACACCCTCAGAGTAATGACTGAACAGCAGGCTGTGGGGGTGACCGGGCTGGCAGGGGAGTTAGTGAGGGATGACCAAATGACTGAACAGCAGGCTACATGGGGCGATGAGGCCAGGAGGGTGGTTAGTGAGAGACGACCAAATGATTAAATAGCAGGCTGCATGGGGCAACCAGGCTGGCAGGGGGGGCAGTTGAGGGTGATTAGGCTGGCGGGGCGTGGGGGGGGCAGTTGAGGGTGACCTGGCTAGCAGGAAGGCCAGCAGTTAGAAGTCAGTGGTCCCAGATTGTTAGAGGGTCCCGGATTGTTAGAGGGGTCCTGGATTGTTAGAGGAGTCCCGGATTGTTAGAGGAGACCCGGATTGTTAGAGGGTCCCGGATTGTTAGAGGGGTCCCGGATTGTTTGTTAGAGGGGTCCCGGATTGTTTGTTAGAGGGGTCCCAGATTGTTAGAGAGGTCCCGGATTGTTAGAGGGGTCCCGGATTGTTAGAGGAGTCCCGGATTGTTTGTTAGAGGAGTCCCGGATTGTTTGTTAGAGGGGTCCCGGATTGTTAGAGGGTCCCGGATTGTTAGAGGGTCCCGGATTGTTAGAGGGTCCCGGATTGTTAGAGGGATCCCGGATTGTTAGAGGGGTCTCGGATTGTTTGTTAGAGGGGTCCCGGATTGTTAGAGGGGTCCCGGATTGTTAGAGGGGTCCCGGATTGTTAGTTAGAGGGATCCCGGATTGTTAGAGGGGTCCCGGATTGTTAGTTAGAGGGATCCCGGATTGTTAGAGGGGTCCCGGATTAGAGAGGATTCTGGCTGGGCTGAGGGGACCACAACCGCCCCCCCCCCGCACCCGTTCACAAATTTCGTGCACTGGGCCTCTAGTGTTAAATAAAAAAAGCAGTATCATAACTAGCACAAAAACTCAGAGACAAATATTACCAGAATGCTAACAATAAAATTATAGGTTTTTAAAAGTGTTTTCTAATATTTAATAAATTGGCTAAGCCTTTTATTTTTTTAGCACTAGAAATGTACGTAGTTCTATTACTTTTATAGAAAAAAATTCAAAACAATTTCTTCAAAATAGATTTGTTACTTTTCCCCCACTCCCAAAAGGAATAAAATGAGAATGTTAATGGACTGTGTAGGTAAATACGTGAGTGTGCAAGCATGTACATATACACAACACAATGAGATAATACCAGAAGCTGAGTTTAAGTTCTATGTAATCAGAATTCGTCTGTGATAGACTATTTCATATACCTGAAAAAGAAATACTAAAGGTTATAATTAACAAGCTTAAAGTAACAAGTCTGAAAGATGACCATGATGAAATTGCTACTCTAAAGCATACATTTTTAAATCAGTCAATTTATTGGAAGTTCAGAACTTGAGATAATTAAGCAGAGCTTAAAGATGTGTATATAACTAACCAGAATGAATTGATTACAAGTAATAAATACCGTATCTACTGGGCCAAACAATGGTACAGCTCCAGTAGAAGAGTTCAGTGTTGACTCAGGTAATCAAAGGAAAGCTTTGGGGATGGAAGGAGGCATGATTTGAGTTGAACCTTAAAGAATGTCTAGGTTCTGTGTGTGTGGGGAAAACCTATAAAAGTTCTGAGATAAGACTGGCCTTTGAAGACCAATAAATACTACTACTCTATTTGTGAGTTATCAAAGTTTCCATTTCCTAAAATATGACTGATTAGATAGATATACTAACCAAAGGTTCAACTTGTATCACTAAGAAAGTAAGAAAAACAATATCTTCAGAAGCCCAAAATCAAGTAAAGACAAGAAGATAGGAAATCAGCAAGAGCTCAAGTTGGCTGCTTGTGACAGATCCTCAAACCTGTTGATGACCCTTAAGATTCTACTTTGAGGGTGCAAGGGACTCAGGGACCAGAATAAAGAGCCTAAGACTCAATCCTAAGCTTTAGGAGGGAAGGTTGAAAGGAGTTTATACACTTTGTATTACGCTCTGTATAAGGACAGGCTAGAAAACAAGCAAAAACAAGACAAAACAAAACTTCACCTCTACAAGATACAAAAAGGAATTTGCCTTTTTCAGTATTGGTGTTTTTTGGCAGGAGAAAACTGTCCTCTCAATACATGACCATAAACTTCTCTCTTTTGTGGCTTTACAACCCTAATTTATGCTACATGAATAATCTAAAAGACCATGCTGAGAAGTCAACTTAAAGTTCTTCCAGAGGGATAGTATCACTCAGAAGTCTATCCTAACTCTAGTTCAGGCTTATTTCCATTATGCCGTATGTCTTCTCATTGTTTAGAGTCTGTTGAAATCATTCCCCAAAGAATTTAGTGTGCTACAGGTATATTTTATGTCATTCTATCAAGGCAAATAAAACCATAAATTATGAGAAGAACAAGCTTTCAATTAGTGTGACCCTTAAAATACCTAATGACCACATAAAGTAAAAAACAAACAAACAAAAAACCAGTTAAAAGTTTAAAAAAGTGAATCAAGTCATTCTAAGGTAGTGTTACTATTGTTTAATTTTCTGTAATGCTGTAGTCCAGTGTCAATATTGGTAGACACACTAGAAGTCAGTGCCTTAAAAAAACAGGAAAGTAAAATGCAAACAGAATATACAGTGATTCTTTAGTCAAAGAGAAACATAGGAAGGACAAACCAGAAACAACTAAACATGTTTAACTACATGAAGTGGATGGAACAGGGCAGAAGAGATGAGAGTGTGTATCTTTCTTTAAAATTTTTTATTTATTTATTTATTTATTAACCTTTTATTGACTTTATTGGGGTGACACTACAAAGTGTACACCTTTCTACATAGTTTTGAGTTCTGAACCATGTTAAAGTTTTTATATACTAAAAAATGTAGTTTAAGAAAAAACAAAACAAGGAAACACTAAAACTGAGCACAAACAGAATCAAACAAACTTAGCTGTATATGTTATGACTAGGTGCCCAGTGCACGAATTTGTGCACATTGAAAGAAAATTAATGAGACTATTTTAGTATCGCTATTCGCCCTTTCTCTATAATAGAAGTGTCAACCAAATTCAAGATCGACAATGACAGATGGAAACACATGCGTGTGATTGGTGCCAGCAAGAGCTTTATACATATTGTGCATGTGTGAGTCAACTTAGCCTTTTATATACCTAGAATAAACTTGCTTAACTACACTGCTTTCTGATTTAGCTAAACTTTTTCCAGCCCACAACTTCTCTTTCAGGTAATTGTCAGCAACACAGCAGTAAATATCAACATGAAGAAGATTATTATTGTAGATCACTCAGTGAGAACAAAGGGTAAAATATGTAACTGCAGCAGTGTTTGACTATATTCTGCGCAGTGAAAAATCTGAAGTCATTTTCAAGGTCCACCATTTCTTACTTCTTTTCAGTCGGGTCAAGTTCAAAACTTTCTAAATCTCAGTTTTCTGGCTACTGAAAAGAAAATAGGATTCCACCAAGTCTCCTATCTACCTACTCCAGGACTTCTGTGAGGATCAATGAGATGAAGCATGGGAAAAAGCCCCACAGACATTTGGTTACAGTGTGAAATGTCTGCACATGGCTATAAAGCAAGTTGTGTTCTTGGGCTGAAGAAACTACAAGGAGGCTAGTTGCTAGGGAGAAGAAGCCGGGTGTTGCTACCTGACATCATTACTAGATGGACACTTAGCATATTAGCCTTTTATATATATATAATAGATAGATAGGAGGAATAATTCAAGTAACTTTTTTTTTTTTTTACAGAGAGGAAGAGAGAGGGAGAGTTAGAAACATCGATGAGAGAGAAACATCGACTAGCTGCCTCTTGCACACCCCCCATTGGGGATGTGCCCGCAACCAAGATACATGCCCTTGACCGGAATCGAACCTGGGACCCTTCAGTCCACAGGCCGACGCTCTATCCCCTGAGTCAAACCGGTTTCAACTAATTCAAGTAACTTTTGAACCAAGTGTTCTGTATAGTCTCAGTGGAATATATATAAGGACAAAAAAGACTTTGAAGAACTCTGAACCTAGACAGTTTGTTATTATATTATATGATACTGATATTCCTAAAACCATTTTTGTGTTTATTATGATACAGCAAGTGGGTAAATATATTGATGTTGTTGGGAACCAGGTTATTCATTGTATGGGAAAGGAAATACACAATGAAATATGGGAAAATACAAAATGGAATTAAGAGTTATCAGTATAAATTCATGAGAATAAAAAACAAACCCCTAAAACTACATACATAATACATATACATATCTACTGAACAGATTGAGAAGCAATGATACCTCATCGTAATGAGTACACATACTGCCCAAATCCTAGTTTGTAAGCACTATTTTCAGTTCCTTAGAGAAATTATAGGTCTAAGGTAGGCCCAAGGTAACATAAAGAATATCTTGTGCCAGAAAGCAAGGAAATGCTCAAGGATTAGTGGTGATATCTGAAAAGGACACTAGTTTGAAAGGCTCCCATTGAAGTGGTCCAAGATGGTGATGTTGGAAGATCCTGAACTCACCTTAACCAAACTATCAACAATAATGAGATAAAATTACATTATGTATCTGTTGAGGAAATGCAATGAGAAGTCCATACCCATAAAGTATTCTTGGCAAAATTGTCTAATCAGAATCATGAGGAATATTCAAACAAATGTAGGTTATTAAAAAACAAACAAACCTGGCCTGGATTCTTAAAAAAAAGTTAGCATCATGAAAGATTAAAGGAAAAGGAAGGGAGGAAGGGAGGGAGGAAAGAAAGGCTGGGGCACAGTTCTAGACTGGGATTAAGGGCCTGGGCAGTTTGGCTTGAACTAGAAGGTGACAGTTCGATTCCTGGTCAGGGCATGTCCCTGGGTTGTGGCCTTGATCCCCAGTAGTGGGTATGCCAGAGGCAGCCAATCTCGATGATTCTCTCATCACTGATGCTTCTCTCTCTCTCTCCCTTTCTCTGACATCAATAAAAAACATATTAAAAAAAATAAGATAAAATAAAAGGGACTAAAGCATTGATAACCAAATGGAACATGAGATTCCTGACTAGATCCTAGATTGGGGAGAAAAACATCTATAAATTATATTTTGGGACAGATAGAGAAATCTAAGTATTTGACTATCAATTAGATAAGATTATTATTTAAATATTAAATATTTGGAGACAATGGTATTGTACTTATGTAGAATGTCCATGTTATTAGAAGATATATATTGAAACATTTAGGGGTGAGATGATATGATACTTGCAACTAACTTTCAAATGGTTCACTGTAAAAATAAAGTATATGTGTGTACATGTAAAGAGATAAAGCAGCCCTGGCCAATGTGCTCCATGGTTAGAGCATCAGCTCCCACACGAAAAGGTCGCAGGTTCCATTCCTAGTCACGGGCATGTGTATGGGTAGCAGGTTCATCCCCAGCCTAGTCAGGGAGTGTGTGGGAAGCAACCAATTGATGTGTCTCTCTCACATGGATGTTTTTTATCTTTCCATGCTTCTCCCCCCCACCCCGCTTCTACTCTCTCTAAAAAATCAATAAGGCAGCTTGGCTGGTGTGGCTCAGTGGTTGAATGTCAACCCATAAACCAGAAGGTCACGGTTCGATTCCTGGTTAGGACACATGTCCAGGTTGCAGGCTCAATCCCTGGGGAACGCTAGCACAATGAAAGCCTCAATCCCTGAGGCAGCCAATCGATAATTCTCTTTCATCATTGATGTTTCCAACTCTCTCCCTTCATCTCTCTGAAAACAATAAAAAATAAGGCAAAAGTGGCTGAATGATGATAAATATTGATTCCAGATAAAAAAATATATAAGTATTCAATGTATTGTTCCTACAACTTTACTGGGTTGAAACCTTTCAAAATAAAGTTGTGAAGGAAGGAAGGAATGGGAACCACCAAAAAGGCTATCAACAGGGAACAGGTTCAATAAAATATGAGAGACACAATAAAATTTGATGCAGGTATTTAAGCTCTTTACATACCCATTTGGAACAATTATCAAGCTGTGCTTTTAAGTAATAAAAGCAAAGTACATTACTATGTGTACAGTATGTTACCATTTATATTAGAAAATGGAGAAAAATATTTTCATACTAACTTCATATGCAAACAAACCAAAATAAATGCCTTAAAGAATAAACTAAAAACGAATAACAGTGGTTGTGTGTTAGGGAGATGTAGGAACTGGGTCAATATGGTACACAAGTGCGAGATTTTTGTTTGGCTTTGTATAAACTTTTAAAATGGCCCTGGCTGGGTAGCTCAGTTGATTAGAGCATCATCCCAATATGCCAAGGTTGAGGTTTCGATCCCTTTTCAGGGCACATATAAGAATCAACTGATGAATGCATGAATAAGTGGAACAACAAATTAATGTTTCTCTCTCTCTCTTCTCTCTCTCTAAAAATCAATAAATAATACACTTTAAATTGAAAAATATATTTTATATATTAAAAATATTATGATCTTGTGAATAAATTGTCTTCTCAAATACTTAGAAAATAAAAAATAAACGAACGAGTTAGGAAAGTAGAGGCAGGGGGCTATAAAGTTTTGTTTCATTTTATAAATAAAATAAACTCAAATAGAAGGTCTGAAACTTAAGACTTCAGAAGACATTCATGCATGCTTAAGTGAGAGGGAGGGAACACTGGCACAATGAAAGCCTCAGACAAAGGCTAAGGGATGGGACTCAGGGTCATGGGGAAGGATACATGAGACATAAGGGGATACGTGATGTCTGGAAAATCTTTTCCTCCAGATGGTCTCTGCAAGAAAGTGTTCTTGAGACTGGATGTCTTTGTGGAAAGTGACTTGGCCACATTTAAAAATACATCTCACCACACTCAGGGTAATATAGTCTAAGTGTAGAGATTCTCATCCATCACTGATTCTCTCACCTGGAGTAGGGCCTTCTAATATTTCTTTCATCACCATCCATGGTTCTTCCAATATAGGAATCACAGTTGGTCTGTACACTGTAAGTCCTGTTCAAGGGGAATATAATGAGTTTTATCCTGGGTATAAACATTTGTTCAAACTTTGTTACCTGATTTCTCCAAATGGATAGACCCCTACAGGAAAACAATAGTTCATGGATGTGTCCTAATAAATTAGGTCCTTGTGCTTTTCAGAGCGAGGCACCTTGAAGGATATGTGCTTAGGGATCATGGGGGAAGGAGATCTTAGGCGAAGTAGGGTATGAGCAAGGCACAGCACTGGGTGGCAGCCCCGTGACACTGCACATCAGTTTTCAATGATCTTCTACTCAGAAACCTTTCCCTTGGGATAAGGACTAGAACATAGCCATTTCTGTGCCCAAATGCAATGAGCACAACTGATCTCTAGGCCTCCATTCTTAGCAAAGTCCTTTACAGGTCCAGCCCATTTTTAATAATGGAGGGGGAAAAAGATACTCTGGTGGCTATGCAGGGGCAGGGTGGGTGCAGATGATGCTTACCTAGAGAAACCATGTTCCAGTAGTTCTGTAACGTTACAGTCTTGTACAATTCCTTCTGCACAGGACGCATTAGCTCCCAGTCCTCCTGGGTGATATCCACAGCCACATCTCTGAATGTCACCGATTCCTAAAACATCAAATATAATTAACTTGGTTCAGGAAAGTGATAGTGATAATACCAGGTAGGTGTGCGGTGGAGAGAATCAGAATCTTGAGCTTCAGTAGGGCCCTAAAAGTTTTCTAGTCAAAACTTTCACCCAATGTATGGATGAACATACCTGAATGGCTATAAAGGGAAGCTTGAAAATACTTTTAGTTTGGAATTATCGTTTTTCAATTGCCACTAATGCATACATTGGTGACTTCATCTTAAAGAAGAAAGAGTTTTAAACACAGATGACACAGAATTCAATGGTTTTGCTCTTCAAGCTCTGCCTTAAGAAAAAGTTCAGTGTGTTATAAATTGAAACTTTGATATTCTGTGTGCTCTACGATGAGATGCAGAGCCCTTTCCGTCTTCACCACACTGTTTAACTGCCTACATTTAGATACATTTCACATCTCTTTGGTTAAAAAAATTCGAATACACTTACATGGTTTTCAAATAAACTATGTTTCTTTAAAAACTTATATTGGGATTTTGAAATCATATTAAGTTTATAAGTTAGGGAGAACTTTTTTTTACAATATTCACGGCTTCTTTCACATCCTATAGTAGGGGTGTCGAACTCAATCAGAGAAGGGGCCAAAATCTAAAATCCAGCCTAAATCGCGGGCCGAATGGTTTACTGAACAGTCATAAACTGACAATGTCATAAACTGACAGCGGAGTGCAGTGATGACAGCGCGGTGCGGGCCACATTGCAAGGCCTGGCGGGCTGGATTTGGCCCGTGGGCCTTGTGTTTGACACATGTGTCCTATAGAATGATACAGAACACGAAGGTATTGCAAAATTTATACTCTGCTTAAATATCTATTTTAAATTTGAAAGGGGGGAGTAATAATGTGAATGTAATATTTTATTTCATTTTATCATCTATATAATTTTTATGTATAAAAATGATTAATTTTTGCATGTGATTTACTCTAGCAGTCACTTCACTCAAATTTTTATTATTGGTTTTAATAGTTTTTCCCTTGATTTTCTTCTATTTTTCAGATAAACATTCATATTGCCTATAAATAATTTTATAATGGTTACCAATTGCAGACAATCTATGTTTTTACAGTAAATCTTTCTCTTAAAATGGGCTGAGTTGTTCTTCCTTAAAATAAAATAGACTAATGATCAAAAGTACCTCCATATAATACATTGCCTTTAACCACTTGTTCACGAGGAAAAATATCAGTAACTACTGTTCACCCTACTGTGATCTTATTGATTACTTACAATACAAGGTAACAAGTCTCATAATATCTAATCCTCATAGAGGAATATTTTATTTATTAGAGTAAAATAACTCAAGCTGGATGGTTAAGTATCTTTCCCCAACTTACAAGTCAATGGTAGAACCAGAAACCAAACCTAGATCCATCTGGCTATGCAGGTCAATCCCTTAACCTCAACGCCATTCTATTGCCTTAAAGAACAAAGTGAGCAAAAGCATCCCCATTTCCTACACAGGCATTCATCTTCCTTAACAGGCCAGCGTGGCTGAAAGAGAAAAACAGGCTTACGTCCTTGATTGGATTTTTGGGGTCACAGAAGTTAGAAGGACAGGAAAGAAAAAGTTAGGAGGACAGGAAAGAAAGACTATGAAGACTTTTTAAAATCACAGAAGAAACTAAAACTCACTTTGGTCACCAAGTCATTTAGCCACCCAGCCTGGAAAGCATGTTTTCCTTTGGGGTCTTCCTCTGGGATCTCTTGGGGAAAGGCAGAGTTTGGAGGAGCAGCTAGGGAAGAGAAAGAGACCATGATGGAGATAAGTCCTATTTGAATTGCTAAATAGATGCCTATATTTTCCTTCCCTCCGTCCCTCCCTCCCTTCCATTTTTTTTTTTTTTTATAGATGCCTGTATTTCCTTAAAGTGAGAAGTCACAAGGAAAGCAAAAACAGCACCCCTATTCAAAAAAAATCAGCAGGAAGAAGCAAGGACTTGTCCTAAGACTTCGGTGCAGGCTTTAAGAACAAGTCTGCCCTGGCACTCTTAAGTATATATACACTAAATTCACAATTTTCTACTAAATCCTCATGTGATGTAAATTTTGTGAGTTGTATCTTCACTTAATAAGCAAATGTTATCTGGACCTTTTTCTACCTATTTGGAAGTGTTACTGTAAAACCCAATTCAAAAAGCAAATGATTTATTGGCAGAATGGTTCAGACCTCTGCAGGTACACTTCCTGAGGGCTCACAAGGGGGAAATCTGGTTGTGTCTGATCACTGTTTTATGACACATCTCCTCTGGGTTTAGAGAATGTGTCTGTGGTTCCAAGAAATCTGAAGGGGAATAGCATGCAGAATGAGGATCATGTTCAAGCCTGTTCTCACCCCCTCACTGACCTTCCGTCTCCCCATTTCATTAACAGGCTGCTCTATGATGTGCTTGTTGTCTTCTCTAACCAGCCAGGACTCCTCCCCTCTTTGCTCTATAATTCTCACCTTCATCTTCTAGAATCTTAGTCAAATCCTCCACCAGGGTCACTACTTCCTCGCTGCTCTCTGGGTACTGGGACTTTACCCAAGTCTTAACCTCCCCAGGCAGGATGGTCAGGAATTGCTCCAGCACCAGCAGGTCCAGGATTTGTTCCTTTGAGTGAATCTCAGGTCTCAGCCACTTCAGGCAGCGCTCTCGGAGTTGATTCAATGCTTTTCTAGGACCAGCCAAGTCTGGGTATGGAAAATTCCTAAAGTTCTGTCGACAGGTCTCAGTGTCACGCCGGAGTCTTGAGGCAAGGCTTTCCTTTTCTGCATGGCTGGGCCCACTCTGAGCCTTGTCTGGCTTCCACATTAGAAAGAGTTGGGAGCGGGAAGAACTGGTCATCCTCTTGCTCGGGGCTGACATTGCTGGGGGTTCAATCTGGCAATATCCTTTATTTTGTGAGCCAACTGCTTGAAGTCTCATGCTAGAGCCACAAGGACATTATATGTAGGGCTGCTGCCGCCAGAGGCACAACAGTCAATGTAGAGTTATCAGCCTTAGTTACAAATTCTGAGCCTACTTGCAGGGATGGTTAAAGAACCCTAAAACACAAAAATAGACCACAAATTCAAGAATTCCTGGTGCTCCCTCCTATACACATACACAAACAGAAATAGACTATCCAGTGTGCACAGAAAGAAACATACAGACTTCCTCATGGCCAGTGCGCTCAGTGGCTGGAGAGCACGGAAGGGTCAAGGATTCCATTCCCGTCAAAGGCATGTACCTAGGTTTGTTCCCATGCCTGATTGGCACGTGTGGGAGGCATCCAATCAATGTGTCTCTCTCACATGGATGTCCCCTCCCCCCTTCCTTCCATTCTCTAAAAATCAATGAAACTATTATCCTCAGGTGAGGACTAATAGCAACAAAAACCACACCACAACCTCCGCCCCCGGCCCCCTCCACCCCCAAGCCATACAGACTTTAACTTGGTTTCCTTTCTTTCTATCTTTAGACTTCTAAAAAAGGGCGAGCCATTTACCTGCCTTTGCATATGAATTCCGGCCTATTCTGGTTTTTCATTGACCCCTGGGGGGACCAACCGCGTGGACTGGAAAAAAGAAGCGGTTGGTGTGATCTGAAGCCCTTACATGCTTCTAAAGCAGACAATTCCTTCTGAACACACCGAAACCAGGATGGCGGAAGAAAACCCCAACAGGCCTGACTGGGAGAAGAACCCTAACACCTGTCCAGGCTCCAGCTCGGAGCCTCCTCAACCACAGCCCCGTCACCAAGGCCAGATGTTTACAAGGTCCTGCCCAGCAGATGTGCTGACCTTGCCGCCCGTCACCTCCCCTTTCCAGAGGTCTCCGAGCTCCTTCAGCCCGAGGCCCCCGGTAGCAGCACTTACCCCGAGCCCACCTCCCGCAGGCCGCCAGCACGGGCGTCCGTGACATCATTACCTGTCGCCGGGACGGAGAGGCCGGAGGCCCCGGCACAATGGCGGCCGGCGGGGCCCTGGCGGCGGGCTCGGCCCCGCGCTGCAGAGGGGCCTCTGGCTCCGCCACTGCCCTCCCCGGAGAGCGCGGGCGTCTCGGCCTGGAACGCGCGTCCCACCCCCGTTCCGAGAGGCCCGGCCGGGAACCCGCGGCGCCTCCGGTCCCCGAGACCTCGCCTGGGCGCCACTGCGCATGAGCGCGAGGCCGCCGCTACGTGCCCGCTGAGCCAATCGGAGGCCGTGCCCCGGCTCGCCACGGACTTGTCGCCATGGCAACCTCCTCCGGCCTAGCCCCGCGACTTGCCGGTTAGCCTTCCGGGTAGTGAAGGGACCTCACTCCAGGCTGCCCTGGTCAGAGGCGGGGCGACGGGAGGTGCAGGGGGAGGAAGCGCGCGGACGGGAGGGTCGGAGCCCCGCTGATTAGCCAGAGTAAACCGGCGCCTGAGTTCCCGGAAGGGTGGGGAGAGGAGTGCGGGTCTAAAGGTGAAAAGCCCAATGCTGGCGGGGGCTTTCCTGTAAGCGGACACTCACTGGTAAAGGTTCTGAGTACCTCCTCAGGAATCTGATTCTGAGACTCCCAGATTGTAAAAAACAACAATATCCGAAAGCATGCTGTTTACAAGAGACTCAAAACATACACAAAGTGCTCGAAAAGGAAAGGATAGAAAAACATAGCCCAGGTGTTCCTGTTACCTAATGCTGTTTTGGCAAACCACTGCCGAACTCAGTGGTTTTAAAGGACAAGCATTATTGTGGTTCACGAATTTGGAAGGGGAACCCCGGGCGTGGCTCTCCTTCGCAGCACTGTCTGGGGCCCCAGTGGAGGCGATTGGCGGCGGGGGGGAGGTTCACTTCCAAGAAGGCTTCCTTACCCTCATGTCTGTGCGTGGGCTGAAGTGGCCTAAGGATGAACGCAGCTTGGATTTGACCTGAGTGCCTTCTTGTGGCCTTGCCAGCACGAAGTGCAAAGGTGGTTGGGCTTCTCACATGATGGCCCTGGGCTTTAAGAGCAGTCTTCTAGTGAACCAAGAGAGGGGCTCCCTTGGAAGTCTCAAAGCATCACTTCCATCACACTCCCAGTCAAACCAGTTACAAGTCTATGCAGAATCAAGCAGAGGTGGATGTAGACCCCAACTCTTGATGGGAGGGGTGTCAGAGAGTCCTAAAGTTTCCACACCAGGCAAATGCGTCAACTTGGCTAGGCTACAGTCTCCCACTGTTCAGCCACATTTTAATCTGGCAGCCAGTTTACTGGCGGTGAGGGCACTGTCACCTAAGGTTGGTGCAGTGCTAAGAGTGCATGTGAGGCTGCAGTAGCATGATTATTAAAACTGTCCCTGGTGCAGAATGGGCATGGGGCACTGATGGAAGGGAATGCACTTGGGGATGCCATATCTCAAATCTTTGTGAGATTGGGCAGGTAGCCATCTTAAGGACTATGGAACGAATGGCTCTTACTGAGAACTATTGACAAGGAAAGGCTGAGAGGGAGGAAAAGTGTAGAGCTCCTTGAAGCCGGATGATAAAATGTAAGAGCAGCATAACTTCAGATAAGGTTGAATTCTCAACTCCAGAAAGCTTGCGTTGCTGAGATCAGACCTGCTTAGAAAAGAGTAGAACCCTGAGACGCAGGATGGGAATGTTTGGATTAATGTAGGCTAACATCTCAAAACACCAATCCCTCTAAATTCTCTGGGCCTGCAAAAGTGGCCCACTTGAATTGATACAGAGGTCTCTACTTTACAATAAAACCTGTTCCCCTCTCACAATCTACTCTTTGCTCCCCTCCTGGTCACTACCAATAACTAGGGTCAAGTCACCACAGAACCCAATAGGAAAAATGTGGGGCCTAATAAGGGAGGAAAAGAACTATTCCTGGCTGGGTAGTTCATTTGGAAAAACACTGACCTGATACATTGAGATTGCAGGTTCCATCCCTGGTCAGAGCACATCAAGAAGCAACCAATGACTGCATACATAAAGGAAACAACAAATGATGTTTCTCTCTCTCTTGCTCTAAAATCAATAAAAAAAGCACTATTCTCTGAAGTTACTGCAGACCCTTGCCACTCTGTCTGTAGGAACTAGAAGAGTATATGGGTCTGGATTCTGGGGATGCTGGATCAAGGAGGGCAGAACCCTATAGTTGAGTACTGGCAAGGTTATTGAAAATGATATATTTGATATGTTTATAGTCCTGTGATAAGGGTGTAAACATTCTGGAGAGGATGCCAGGAGATGGTGCTATGTATTGCTAGGACCCTTGGAGACTTGGAAAAATATCAATAGATGGAAGCAGAAATGCCAGAATTGCTTGACAAATGATAAAAGAAGGGATTTGCAAGGCTCAGAGACATAAGTACCAAGAACAGGCAGAGTATATTAGGTTTGAAAATGAATCAGAATATATAGAGCTGGAAGGTTTGGGAGACCTTCTATTGGTACAGAATGTGCTAATGGGAGGGGACACCAGTATCCTTGAAAAGTTCAGTGGTGGCTGTCCTCTGCAGGCTGAGGCTGACAGTAGGGGCTTTGTTACAGAACTGGGCTTTCTGAGGGTGGCACTTAACCTTCAGAAACAGGTGAGCTCAATCAACATAATGAGCAGTAAGATCAAAATGGGAGTGGCATGGGAAAGTAGGGGAAATGCTTAACCTTCAGAAAGCTATGGAGACAAAGAACAAGGTGTCCACAGGCACAACATATGGGCACAACCTGGGTGGTGCACAATCTATACCATCAGATGAAACAAAGGGTGAGTGAATGATTAAGGTTGAGGCTATTCACTGTTCTCAAAACAGCCTGGTACTGGCACAAGAACAGACATATAGATCAATGGAATAGAATTGAGAACCCAGATATCAACCCAAATCACTATGCTCAATTAATATTTGACAAAGGAGGCACGAATATACAATGGAGTCAAGACAGTTTCTTCAATAAATGGTGTTGGGAAAATTGGGCAGACACATGCAAAAGAATGAAACTAGATCACCAACTTACACCATACACAAAAATAAACTCAAAATGGATGCAGGACTTAAACATCAGACGGGAAACCATAAAAATACTAGAAGCATCCACAGGCTGCAAAATCTCAGACGTATGCCAAAAGAACTTCTTCACTGATACTGCCCCTAGGGCAATGGAAGCTAAAGAGAAAATAAACAAATGGGACTACATCAAAATAAAAAGCTTTTTTACAGCAAAAGAAACCATCAACAAAACAACAAGAAAGCCCACGGTGTGGGAGAACATATTTGCAAATAACACCACTGATAAAGGTTTAATCTCCAACATCTACAGACAGCTGATACAACTAAATAAAAGGAAGGTGAATGATCCAATTAAGAAATGGGCAATGGACTTAAATAGAATATTTTCAAAAGAAGACAGAAGGAAGGCCAAAAGGCACATGAAAACATGCTCAAAGTCACTAATTATCCGAGAGATGCAAATCAAAACAACAATGCGGTACCATCTCACACCTGTCAGAATGGCCAACATCAACAAATCAATAAACGACAAGTGTTGGCGAGGTTGTGGAGAAAAAGGAACCCTCGTGCACTGCTGGTGGGAATGCAGACTGGTGCAACCACTGTGGAGAACAGTGTGGAATTTCCTCAAAAAACTGAAAATGGATCTCCCATTTGATCCAGTAATCCCACTCCTAGGAATATATCCCAAGAAACTAGAAACACCAACCAGAAAGGATATATGCACACCTATGTTCATAGCAGCACAATCTACAATAGCCAGAATTTGGAAACAGCCTAGGTGCCCGTCAGCAGATGATTGGATCCAAAAACTATGGTACATCTACACAATGGAATACTATGCTGCCATAAAAAGGAAGGAATTCTCATCATTTGCAGCAACCTGGATGGAATTGGAGAACATCATGCTGAGTGAAATAAGCCAATCAATGAAAGAGAAACACCACATGACCTCACTCATTTGTGGATAATAAAGATCATGATAAACTGATGAACCAAAAGATAGATACAGAGACAGTAAAACAACAAGCAGATTGTCAAATTTCAGCGGGGAGGGGAGGAGGATCTGGGGGAGATAATAGATCAACTGAAGGACTTGTATCCATGCATATAAGTACAACCAATGGATGTAAAACTCTGGGGAGGGAGGGGATGTATGGGAGGGAGGGAGGGGGGAAAAATCAATAAAATATGTAAAAATAAATAAATAAATGTTTAAAAAAATAAAATAAAATAAAATAAAATTATAGAATCACGAAAAAAAAAAAAAAAGGTTGAGGCTATTAAAATGTCATATTCTTTTGCCCCATTTACAGACCTCAGGCAGTTTTCAGACCCATAACCCATTGACTAAAGGAGCCAAATTATCAGAAGGAAGGCCCTTGCAGCACCACATCAAACATGTAGTGATGATTTTCCAGTCCTCCCCCAAAGGAACCTACCATTACACTGGGAAAAGAGGAGTACCCACATGTGTCAAGGCTATATTTAAGGACTTGAGGCATCATGTTGACCTCTATGTTAGAATGGAGGAACATGGGAGCCAGGTAATAAGTAAACTCCTGTCTAATGGCAGGTCAATAGGGTTCAGTGTCCCATCAAGTGGTAGTTTCCCAAGACTTTGAATGCACAATCAGAATAAATGTAGTTGTAGTTGGCAAGTCAAATTGGTTTCTAAGCCTGTAGGGTAAAAACTGTCAAAATGGGTAAGGTCAAGTAGAATGCTGTGAAACTGCCTCCCTACTTCATCCTTGGTCAAGATGTAAATTAAAAGTGAGCATCACACCCTAGAGGGAATAGTAGAGATTCATGTCTCTCTCTCTTTTTATAAATATACTAGAGGCCCGTTGCATGAAGATTTGTGCATTAGGCCTTCTTTCCCCTGGCTGCCAGCACCGGTTTTCCTTTGGCACCCAGGACCCAGGCCTCTTCAGTCTTCAGTCTTCAGTCTTCGCTCCATGCCTGCATAAACAAATTAACCCAACATTTTTTTTTTAAGGGATAATACAGAGTTTATTGAATTATATTTTTATATTTACAACTGAGATCACATCTACATACTATTTTGCTAGTCTACATGGTACATTATTTCTAACAAAATTAGACTTACATTGAATGGGCTCAATCATACAAACACACACTCTAATTGTTTTAAAACAGTAGTGCATACATTACATTATATTCCTCCTATAAAGCCAGCTTTAATTAAAAACCTCTAGTTTCAAAGATGAATCTGATTTTGAATATGAACTAAGTTGTACATTGTATAATTCTAAAATCTATTGTAGCCATTTTGTATAGTTGCTATCTTATTGGATTATGGTATATAGTTTTTATAAGGACTCTGATGAGGGGTACCATCTGGTGTTAATTCCTCCTTCCTTCAAAAAAAAAAAACAAACAAAAAAAACAACACACACATTTGGCCAAGAGTTGTCCATTGTGGTACTCCAAGGACCCAGTGGTACTTCAGCAGCAGTCCCATTGCTGCTTGGAGGAAACAGAAGCAGTCCACATCCTCCTTTAATTCTACCACACCATACAACTTGCAAAAGGCTCTGAAATTAGAAAATATATCACTTTACTTAAAAACTTAAGGATGTGAAGAGTCAGTTAGAACAGGGGAAAAGGAAGTCTTAAATGGCTAGGAAAGTAAGTGGGCACATGAAGAACCAAGCAGCTCTGTCTGACATGTGTGCTTAAACTAAATGAACTGTGGAGGCCAACAGCAGTAGACCTGCTCAATTCACCTTCCAAATTAGAACAAGACGAAAAAGCTCAGGCTTGAGTTTCCTACTATGCATAAGTTCCACCAGTGATGAGGAGCTCAGAAGCTGGATCTCTACTCCTTCTGCACAATACAATGCATGCACAAAGCATGCCCAGCAGCTGAATAGCTGCAAATGCCAGTGCTGCCCAGATAACATGCATCATGATTTCTTGTAGCTTCTTCACAACTAGAGCCTCACAGGAGGGATGGGCCAGACTGCCATTACAGCTGCTGGCAGTCTCTCTGCAGCAGCTAAGAGGGACACTCTGATTTTTGGTTTCTTTGAACCAGTCTGTATTTTCCCAGTCTGAGTAGTTGTGAATTCCACAACAGTGCAGCTGTCTCTGTACAAAATCAATAGCCAGGCTAGCAGCATCAGGACTGGTTCCATTATAGGTCTTATATACTTTCTGAATGCTGTGGTCAACCTCATTTTCCACCTTTGCTCTGTAAACATATCCCAAAACCACTACAACAACTTCTGTGACAAAAACTAAGAGTAGCATGATGACAAACATGGCCAATCCACAGCGGCTTTCCCGGATTGTGGCACAGCAGCCAATTAGCCCGATAATGAAAAGCAAAGCTCCTACAGCTATAATCACCACAGCAGGGATGAGAGTGTACACATCTTCAAAGAAGTGGTCATAGTCATCGTAAGTGATGAAGACATAGGCTCCCACATAGCATAAAATGCCAGCTGCCCCCCAGAAGATGAGGTTGAGAAACACCAGGACGGTCTTGGAGGAGGGGATGCCGCACTGGCCCATGGCGCCCGCAGTCTCTGGGGCCCTGCTCCGGAGCCGGATGCGCCCGCCCAGTGAGGCCTCAATGGCGAGGGCGCCTGCCAGCTGGGATCCGCACAGGCTGCTAGAGGCTCCCCCAGCTCCTGGTGGTCCTGCACAGCCCGGCCCGCCAGCACCTGGCTCCTCTGCGCAGCTGCTCAGCGGGGCGGGTAACCCAACATCTTTGTTGGGTTCGTTTGCCTACTCACTCCTGATCGGCTGGTGGATGTTGTGGAGGTATGGTCACATCTTTCTCTTTTATTAGTGTAGATGTATTTATATTATTGAGAGTATTACACATGTCCCCCAATGCCCCCCTTGCTTCCCTCCACTCAGCTCTTGTCCCACCCCAGACCTCCACCCCACTATTTCTCTGTCCATGGGCTATGCATATATGTATAAAAGTTCTTTGGTTAATCTCTTCCCATCACTGCCATTCTCCCTCCCCTCTGAGATCTGTCAGTCTGTTTCATCCATGCCTCTGGATCTATTTTATTCATCAGTTTATTTTATTCATTAGATTCCACATAAAAGTCAGATCATGTGATACTTGCCTTTCTCTAACTGGTTATTTCTCCAGAACCACCCATGTTATCACGAAGGGTAATACCATATTTTCCGGGGTATAAGACGACTTTTGAAACGAAAGAAAGCCTGCTCAGATTGGCCAGAGTCAGAGAGGCGGTCTATTAAAAAAAGAACCGGTGTTGCCTTGGAAGTGGGGGGTAGTCTTATACAGCGAATATAGGCCGAAACCCATGTTTTAACTGTAAAATTAGGGGAGTCGTCTTATACGCCAGAAAATAAGGTACTTCTTTTTTACTTCTGCATAGTATTCCAATGTGCACATGCCCCACAGCTTATTTATTATTTATTTATTTATATTGTTGAAAGTATTATAACTGTCCCTCTTTTTCCCGCATTAACCCCCTCCACTCTGCTCCCACCCCCTCCCCAGGCCTTTACCACACTATTGTTTGTGTTCATGGGTTATGCATATGAACCTCCCATCCACCCACCCTCCCCCACCTTCCCTCCAAGATTCCACACTCTGTTCCCTGTTTCCATGTCTCTGGATCCACTCTGTTCCTCAGTTTATTTTGTTAATTAGATTCCACATATGAGTGAGATCATGTGATACTTATCTTTCTCTGACTGGCCTATTTCACTTAGCATGATGCTCTCCAGGTCCCTCCATGCTGTCTCAAAGGGTAAGAGATTCTTCTCTTTTTACTGCTGCAGAGTATTCCATGTTGTAAATGTACCACACCTTTTTTTATCCACTCATCTACTGATGGGCACTTGGGCTGTTTCCAGATCTTAGCTATTGTAAATTGTGCTGCTAAGCACACAGGGGTGCATACATTCTTTCTAATTGGTGTTTTGGGTCTCTTAGTATATATTCCTAGGAGTTGGATCACTGGTTCAAATGGCAGTTCCATATTTAAGTTCTTTAGGAAACTCCATACTGTTTTCCTTAATGGCTACACCAGTCTGCATTCCCCCCAGCAGTGTACTAGAGTTCCCTTTTCTCTACATCCTCACCAGCACTTGTCATTTGTTGATTTGTTGATGGTAGCCATTCTGACAGATGTGAGGTGATTCCTTATTGCCATTTTAATTTGCATCTCTCTGATGATCAGTGACTTTGAGCATCCTATATAATAAAAGCCTAATATGCTAAGTGTTTGGTTGTCCGGCTATTCAACCAATCAAGGCAAAATATGCTAATCATATGCTAAGGCCACTCAACTGCTCGCTATGACATGCACTGACCATCAAGGGGCAGACATTCTAACTGGTAGATTAGCTTGCTGCTGGGGCCCTGCCGATTGGACCTCAGTGAGACTGGCCAGACACACCCTGGAGCCCTCCTGAAGTCCCTCCTTGGCTGGACAGCCTCCTATGTCCCTCCCAGCCCCGATTTTGCACCAATGGGGTCCCTGCGCTCTCTCACAACCCAGGACCCCTAGGGGAATGTTGGAGAGCCAGATTTGGCTCAATCCCACAAGCCAGGCTGAGGGACCCCACTGGTGCATGAATTCATGCACTGGGCCTCTAGTTTTTTCATATGTCTGTTGGCCATTTGTATGTCCTCTATGGAGCAGTGTCTATTTAGGTCCTTTGCCCATTTTTAAATTGGATTGTTTGTCTTCCTTTTTTTAAGTTGTATGAGTTCCTTATATATTTTGGATATTAACCTTTTATCAGATGTGTCATTGCCAAATATTTTTCTCCCATACAGTAGGCTCCCTTTTCATTTTGTTGATTTATTTTGCTATGCAGAGGCTTTTTATTTTGATGTAGTCCCATTTGTTTATTTTATCCCTAGTTTCATTTGCCCTAGGAAATGTATCTATAAACATATTGCTATGAGAGATATCTGAGATTTTGCTGCCTATGGTTCTTCTAGGAATTTGATGATTTCCCCACTTACATTTAAGTCTTTCATTCATTTTGAGTTTACTCTTGTGTATGGTGTAAGTTGGTTGTCTAGTTTCATTTTTTTCATGTATTTGTCCAATTTTCCCAACACCATTTATTTATTTATTTTTCAAAAAATATTTTATTGATGCCGAAACCGGTTTGGCTCAGTGGATAGAGCATCGGCCTGCGGACTGAAAGGTCCCAGGTTTGATTCCCGTCAAGGGCATGTACCTTGGTTGCGGGCAAGTCCCCAGTAGGCATGTGCAGGAGGCAGCTGGTCAATGTTTCTCTCTCATTGAAGTTTCTAGCTCTCTATCCCTCTCTCTTCCTCTCTGTAAAAAATCAATAAACTATTAATATTTTATTAATATTAATATTAATATTAATAGTTTATTGATTTTTTACAGAGAGGAAGAGAGAGGGATAGAGAGTTAGAAACATCGATGAGAGAGAAACATTGATCAACTGCCTCCTGCACATACCCTACTGGGGCTACACCCACAATCAAGGTACATGCCCTTGACTGGAATCGAACCCGGGACCCCTCAGTCTGCAGGCCGACACTCTATCCACTGAGCCAAATTGGTCTTTGCTTTACACTTTTTTTTTTTTAAATAAATATATCTTCTATCTCTTTTTTCAACATCCTGTAGTTTTTTGAGTATGAGTCTTTTATCTCCTTGTTTAAGTTTATTCCAAAGTATCTTAAGTTTTTTGTTGCTATGATAAGTGGAATTGTTTATTTTCTTTTTCTGAGAGTTCATTATTGATGTATAAAAATGCCATCAATTTCTGGGTGTTAATTTTGTATCCTGTTACATTGTTGAATTCTTTATTAAGTCTAGTAGTTTTTTGGTGGAGTCTTTAGGGTTTTCTATGTACAATAATATGTCATCTCACATAATAAAAGTTTTACTTTCTCCTTTCCAATTTGGATACCTTTTATGTTTTCTTGTCTGATTGCTGTGGCTAGGAATTCCAGTACTATGTTCTAGAATAAGAGTGGTGAAAGCAGACATCACTGTCTTGTTCCTGTTCTTAGAGGAAAGGGTTTAATTTTTGTCCATTGAGTATGATGTTGGCTGTAGGTTTGTCATATATGGTCTTTATTATATTGAGATATGATCTATTTCCATTTTGCTAAGAGTTTTTATCAAAAGTTGGTGCTGGATTTATTAAATACTTTTTTTTCCATCTATTGATATGATCATGTGATTTTTATCCTTCACATAATGTTTATGTGATGTATCACACTTTTTGACTTGTGAATATACAACACCAGCTTGCAGACCTGTAATAAATTCCACTTGGTCATGGTGTATGATCTTTTTAATATATTGTTGGACCGATTTGCTAATATTTTGTTGAGGATTTTAGCATTTATGTTCATCAGGGATATTAGTCTTTATTTGGTTTTGGAATTAGGATCATGCAGACCTCATAAAAAGAGCCTGGAAGTGTTTCTTTCTCGGATTTTTTTTGAATAGTTTGAGGAATATTGCCGGGACCGGTTTGGCTCAATGGATAGAGCGTCGGCTTGGGGACTGAAGGGTCCTGGGTTCGATTCCGGTCAAGGGCATGTACCTTGGTTGCGGGCATATCCCCAGTAGGGTTGTGCAAGAGGCAGCTGATCGATGACTCTCTCTCATCGATGTTTCTAACTCTCTATCTCTCTCCCTTCCTCTCTGTATAAAATCAATAAAAAATAAAAAAATAAAAAATAAAATGAATAGTTTGAGGAATATAGGTGTTGATTGTTATTTGAAGGCTTGGTAAAACTCCCCTGTGAAGCCATCCAGACCTGGGATTTTGTTCACTGGGAGTTTTTTTTTATTACTACTTCTATTTCATCAGTTGTTATTGGCCTATTCAGGTTTTCTGATTCTTCCTGATTCAGTGTGCCCCCTTTCATTAATCATGGTCCAGCTTGTTGGCACATAGTTGTTCATAGTATTTCCTTAAAATCCTTTGTATTTCTGTGGTGTCAGTGGTTACTTTCCACTTTCATTTCTGATGATATTTATTTTGGTCCTCTCTCTTTGTTTCTTGGTGAATCTGGCTAATGGTTCATCAATTTTGTTCATCCTTTCAAAGAACCATTGCTTTTTGTATTTTTTAGTCCCTATATTATTTATTTCTGCTCTAATCTTTATTATTTACTTTCTTCTGGCACACCCATAATGTGAATGTTGGTAAAATAATGGATCTAAGTAAGATCACCAATGGCTGCTAAAATTTAGCAAAAGGCTGGAGAAAATATGAAGAGATCTCTCTAAAGGAGAACTATAGAAACAATGGATCGGGCTGACTACTATTAAACCCACTGATCAAGTTTATCATACACACACACACACACACACACACAAAAGAAACAACCTAACAATATGTGGCTCCTGATATGATGCAATAGGATTTTAACAGTTGCATTGTTTGGAGTAGCAATCAATGGGCAACAAGCTAAATGTCCAATAACATAGGACTGATTAAATAAATCGAAATACTGTGAACACCGAGTAAGCCCTTCATGACTAAGAGTGTTTTCCAGGTACTGATACCTAGTTATTATATTTTTAAGTCTTAAAAAATTGCACAACAATGTGCATCCTATACTACTATTTATGCAAAAGATGGGGGTAAGAAAAACACGCACATTTATTTGCTTGTACCTAGATAAAATCTCTGGAAGGATACAAAGACACTGCTAACATCTGTTGCCTTTTGAGGGGATAGCAGGCTGCTTGGTGGGATAGCAGTGGGAAGAAACTCTTCAATGCATACATAACCTTTGTACCTTTAAATTTTGAATCATTAAAAAGTTAAAAATTAAAAAATATTCAAAGAAGCCAAATAGAAAAAAAAAAAAAAGATTACAAGAGAATACTGTGAATAACGTATGCTCACAAATGAGCTAATTTAAATGAAATGGATAATTCTAGTCCAGTCTTTCAGCAGGCGGCCGGCAGGGGGCACACGGCCATCAGAGTGAACGCAAAACCCCCTGCGCTGCGCCTCCAGAGCCAGAAGAGGACGCGCGAGCCCACTCTTAATGACTGGCTTGCAGATTTGCGGCGGGGTCTTTGGGGTAAAGCCCTTGGTGTCTGCTCCTGTGAGCTGAGGAGGGAGCTTTGGCCCCGGCTTCTTTAGAAATTTTTTTTTTTTTCTTTAATACCGAACGCAGCAGCTTTCATTTTCTGAAATGTTCCTGTTTTATTTTCTTCTTTCTCATGAAATATTTTATCAGACCTTTTACAAAAGCCATGTTCGCAACTTGAGGAAGCATTTTGTGTAGTTGAGAGAAAGAACCGCAGGCGGTGGTGAGAGGCACGGGCAGTGTGGTTTCCTTCCAGTCCCATCGGAGCCCCAAGTGAGCAGGGAAGAAACGAGCGCTCCTCTGGCATGCTTTCATAAGAAACTTAAGGTTTCATTTCCTTGTAGTTTTAAAGTACTTGAAAAAAGACAATATTGTAATGCAGGAGCGTTAAAAATAATTTTTAAAAGTTTAATTTAAACCCCAAGAAAATTGATCATACATTTACTCTCCTGGCTTTAATGGTAGCAAACTCATTAATAATATTTAAAAAAACATATTCTTTCTTTATTTCATTTTCACTTTAGACAAGTGACATGTTATACAATTTCTCATGACCCAGTGACAATCTATAATAATAAAAGAGTAATATCCTAATTAGATAGATATCCTTCCAGATGATCTTTCACATGAAGCCGGGGCTGTGAGGGAAGCCCGGGTCCCAGGTGCCTACTGGTGGCCAGAGGGAAGCCTGGGGTCCTGGGTGCCAGAGGGAAGCCGATGCCAGCAGCCAGGGAAGGAAGGCCTACTCTTGCACGAATTTCATGCATCCGGCCTCTAGTCTTAAGTAATTGTCCATTAATTCAGCCTTCTCTTTTGCAGGAGCCCTATTGTAACTAGTGGTGTTAACATTTCCACAAATCCACTTCCTTATGTGGAAAAGAGCTCAGCAAAATTTGTTAATCAGGGTTTGGAGATTGAAACATTATCTTTTAAATTTCAGTACCAATGATTGCACTGAAGACTTGATGTTTAAATTAAGCCTGAGCATTATGACTGTGGGTGGGAGTTATGTGGGTGGTGCTGTGGAAATTAACTGCTGATTATAGAAATAACAGCAATGCTTGATTGTATTTCTGTGTTTTGAGAGGTTGGTCAAAGGTTAATTACTAGGTATTTAGTGGAGCTTATTTGAAATTGGAGACAAGAGGAAAAGTAATTTTTATTTGAGGAAGAAGTTCTGGGCTGCAGTTTGAGATATATTTCCTTTTAACTTCCTGTAACACATTCAAGTAGAATTAAAAAAAAATATTTTATTGATTTTTCACAGAGAGGAAGGGAGAGGGATAGAGAGCTAGAAACATCGATGAGAGAGACATTGACCAGCTGCTTCCTACACACCCCCCACCAAGGATGTGCCGCAATCAATGTACATGCCCTTGATGCCCTTGACCGGAATCGAACCTGGGACCTTTCAGTCCACAGACCAATGCTCTATCCACTGAGCCAAACTGGTTTCGGCTAGAATGTTTTTAAAAAATATATATTTTTATTTCAGAGAAGAAGGGAAAGAGAGAGAAAGAGACAGAAACATCAATGAGGAGAAAGAATCATTGATTGGCTGCCTCTGCACCCCCCCCCCCCCCCCCCCCCGGATCAAGCCTGCAACCTGGGCATGTGCCCTTGATGGGAATCAAACCTGGATCTTTCAGTCCACAGGCAGATGCTCTATCCACTGAGCCAAATCAGCTAGGGCTGCAAGTAGAATGTTTTAATTTTTATTTATCTTTAAAATTATCATTGATGTACAATATTATATTAGTTTCAGGTATACAACATAGTGATTAATCATTTATGTACCTCATGAAGTGATCACCACAATAAGTAGACATGAATCTTGAGACATTTTTACTAGATATAACAATGAAGGAAACTGAAGCAACAGAAGAAATGCAGAAGAGTTCTAAGACAGTGTACAGGCAAAGGAGAGTACAGGAGCTGGAACTGAGACTTGGGGTGTTTCAACTAGTACTTTTGAGGAGGAACTTGCAAAGGACACCGGAAGGAAGTATGTATAGTAGTTTGAAGATAGTCAGAGCCTGAGATGTCAGAAGACTCTGGGAAAAAGAATGATCTCAAAAGGAGGTCATGGTCCAATTATTCTTTATTTCCAAGTAAATGAAGACAAACACTCATTGGGCTTATTTATGGAATGACCATGGTGATCACAGCAAGATTTATGTATGAGGAGATCAGTGAAACTGGAAGTTAAAGGTTGGAGATTTGAGGAAATGTGACTGAACATTTAGTCTCATAAGAGGAAGAAAGGGGTAGGACTGGAGCTATAGAAAGATGTGACGAGGAATTTTCTTTTTAAGATAAAAAATAGTGAGTTTAAGATGAGAAAGCAGATGGTAAAGTGATGGAGAGGTTGATTTGTAATTAATAACATGAAATTCATAGGACTATAGGTGTAAATTAGAAAAATTGAACATAGCTAGGGGAAGGCATCACTCTTCAGTTTTAATGAGAAGAGTAAACAAAGAAGGGATATTTGTATATTTTATAACAATGAGCTGAGATATTTTGTTAAATCATCTATTCTGTGTAGTAAAAAATCAGGGGGAAGATGAGACATATAACACTCAAAATGCATAGAGCATGTGGGAGATATTCATGGAGCCTATTGATTTCTGAGCTCGATGTTGGGATTGCCTGATGTATTGGAAAGACAAGTAGAGGTTTGTGACTCTATGTGTAGACCAGGATGATTAGCCAGTCCTGTGCTGGGCCTGATGAAGCCATGGAATAGGAAGCAATTGGAGTACCTGGGATTGGGGTCGATCAGCAGATGAGGGGGAAGGTGGGAAGGACATGAGGATTGTTGGTCTTGGTGTATACAGTAGATCCCCATCCATGGTTTCACTTTTCACAGTTTCAGTTACCACAACCACCACAGTCTGAAACAAATGTAAAATTTCAGAAATGAACAATTCACAAAGTTTAAATTGTGCGCTGTTCTCAGTAGCGTGATGAAATCTCTTGCCATCCCACTTCGCCACCACCATCAGTCACCTACCTCTGTGGGGTGACTGGTGGGGCAATCAAGGAACACCCCCCCCCCCCATCTTGTCTGGCCTGGGGGCAGCTCCTGCATTGAGCACCTGCTCCCTGGTGGTCAGTGTGTGTCATAGTGACCAGTCATTCCACTGGTTGTTCTCTTGTTTGGTTAATTTGCATATTAAGCTTTCCCCCCTCCCCCACTGAATGATTAAAAAAAAAATTTCTTTACTGATTTTTTTAAAAAAAATTCTTTATTGATGATTTGTCCTCATCTCCCCAATTCCCATTCCAAACCCTGCCCCATGCATACCCCCACTCCCCTGTTGTCTGTGACCACTGGTTAGGCTCATATGCATGCACACAAGTCCTTTGGTTGATCTCTCCCCCTTATTCCTACCTTCCCCTACCTTCTCTCTGAGATCTGACAATATGATCTATACTTCCTTGACTCTGGGTCTGTTCTTGTTCATCAGTCCATGTTGATCATCATTTCCCCTAGATGAGTGAGGTCATGTGCTAATAGAAATACACTTATAAGAACTGAAAATGAGACAAGCAATATGTATGGTTATGCTGAGAGGCAAATCAGTCTATAGTGAGTTCCTTTCTGGCCAACAGTTCCTTTGAGACCCAATTTGAATGTCAAACAGCTCCTTATGTGCACATGTCAGCCATGGTATCTGGATGGTGGACAGATAGTGGTATTGCAGGTTGGACTCTCCCTGGTTTGGTCCTGGGCGACCTGCAGTGGCACACAGCTGCTGACTGCTATTATGGCAAGGCGTCGTCAGCGTCTTCCATCGCTGGACTGCTTCTCTTCTGTCTTCATGGCTGGAATAGTCTTACCAATTCCTTTCTGTTGCAGGAATCCACATGGTCTCAGAGTTGTTTTCTGAAAATATACAAACATATTCTCAACTGGAAGTTAATAAAGGAATCTTTCCTATAAATTTGACTTGCGATCCTTTTTCATTTTTTGCCCAAATGATTTTCCTTTCCTTGCGATTGCATATTAAGTTTTTATTTTATAGGATTGTTGTACCTAATTTACAAATTAAGCTTTATCATAGGTATGATGTATGGGAAAAACAGTGTATACAGGGTTTGATACTCTTCTTGGTTTCAGGCATCCACTGAGGTCTTGGAATGTATCCTCCACAGATGAGGAGGGTATTGTATATGTTAAAACTAGTATATGAATTCAACTGGGGTCTCATACATGAAATGTGGATTCAGTGCACTGAGTTCCCATGTACCAAGAGAACCAGGCATGGACCGTGATTGTGTGAATAAGATAAAAGGAGCTCATAATTAGAGAGAAGGATTCCAGATAATTGAGTTGAGAGGAGAAAATCCAGTGTACTATAACCTAGCCTGATGCATATTGTTTAAAAATTTGAACTTCAAATTTGAATTTAGGAATTTGAACTTCAAACATGTTTAGAACCCCCCCCTTTTTTTAAAAAGGAAAGAGTGAGACTCCAATTCTAGCCATCTTATAGTTTTGCCATGTAATTCTATTATATCGCCATTCTCTCTGAACTGTAGTTCTCATTTCTAAGTAGGTAACTAATCCTTAAGAGTAGGTTTACTTTGAGGATTAGATGAGCAAATTCATGTACAGCCCTAGCTGGTTTGGCTCAGTGAATAGAGTGTCAGCCTTCAGACTAATGGGTCCCAGGTTTGATTCTGGCCAAGGGCACATGCCTGGGTTCTGGGCTTGATCCCAGGTGTGGCGCATGCAAAAGGCAGCTCAATGATCAATGATTCTCTCTCATCATTGATGTTTCTATCTCTCACTCTCCCTTCCTCTCTGAAATAAATAAAAATATATTTTAAAATTTCATATACAATCTCAATGAACATAATCTGATGAGTTGCTCCACTTTGGCAACTCAGATTCAAAGGGTTGAGTTAACCATATTATGGCACTGAATGGCATTGGCCAAGTATTCAACTAAAATGGCTGTCAAAACTTTACTGAGTGATTTTTCAATTATACCATAATTGTTGCCAAATCATATCCCAGACTCCTGGGCATCAACAGCTGCATCCAGAAAATTTAGACATTTTTTTGAAAAAAAATTCATAAATTGTTTTTGTGGCCCTGGAGTTATCTTTCCTACCTGACAAAGAAACAGTACACCAGCAACACAAAATCTTATTGTCATAACAAGGGTGTTGGATTGAAGAATCAAGATTCTGAGAAATATCTCATAATTGTGTGTCAGTGACATTATCTTTAAAGCAAAAGGCAGAAATGAGACATCTTGCGATCTTGTTATTTTTGAAGCTATCATTGTTTTGCACTTAACTAGCTATATTTTTTTATTCTCTCATGCAAGGTGTACTCTCAAGTGTTTCTCCTGGAACTTGGTTTACAGGCAGGTCTTTAGAACATGATTCACATACTTTCTTAATCTTTGACTATAAGCTACACGACAAATAAAGCAATAGAAACATTTAATTAAAACCTATACCTACATCTTAATTAAGAATTAAATTATTTCATTTCAGCTGCCAAAAATACTAGGGGCATTAAAATCACAAGGGGATCAGCTACACAATGAAGTCAGGAGTGGGGAAAAAACAAAAATAAAAATAAATTAAATTTAATGTGGTCTGTGTTAAGATGTAACAAAACAATATATTTCAAACCTACCATCTATCAATGGATGGATATCAAGGTATTTTTCCCTCAAGGAATTTGGCTATGCCCACGTGTCCTGAACATGATCCATGTAGATGAAGATAAAGACTTCAATTATCTCTACGGCTGGTATCAGTCCCTCTTCCCATACTAGCTGGTCTCCTGGGCAAGGAGGGGTTTAGGCTGCAAGGTCCAGAAACATGCTTCAGTAAGCAGAGTGATACTCCCCCTTATGAGCCGTCCTGGAATGGGGCCTGCAGAGCACCAGGCAAGGTCCCTCCCCGCTCCCCTAAGATAGGACCCTCACCTCAGCCACCTGAGGGCCGGGTGCAGGCTCTGCGAGGATGACCCCTCAAAGCCTGTTTCCTCCACCATGACCTTGTCTCCCTCTGGTCCCGAAGTGACCCCTTTATTGCTTAAGGGGGTATGAGGCTCCTCGGCTGCTGCAATGGCGGCTGGGGAGCAGCCGGGTGAGGGGAGCTGGGTAGCCCCATGAAGGTTTGGTTGTGGCCACCAGCGCCCATCTGGCTGTCCATTCTGGTTTCCTCTGGCCCTTCTTTTCAGAACTGGCTGCTGCCCCATTGAGCTGTGTCCAGCTTCTTCGTGCTCCCCAGCACCATTGCCATCCAGATTCTGCAAAACTTCCAGGGCAATGTTGCCATCTCCATCGTAAAGGCCAGATTCCTGATCCAAGGTTGCTCTGTCCTTGAGTAGGACGCCTGGACACTTCTCCCGGACAGGACCTGGGGGCAGAGAACAGACCGTCTATGCAGCTGGGAGTCGCCCAGACTAGAGAGGGGTTATCTTCATGAAGATGTGCATGTGAGGAATTTAGGGGTTATTTGAGCCTAAGGAAAGGATTGGGAGGGGCTCCCTTGGGCCATTCCCCATCTCAGCACTCAGGTCTGAGCTGTCAGTGAAGATGTCCCCACCTCTTCCAGGAAAAGTGGACTGGGATCTCCTCCCTTTTTCACCCTGCGAGCCTCTGGCAGAGACTTGGCCCTCGGCCTCGTAGGGGAAGGTTGGCTTCCGATAAGATTCTGGTTCAAAGGCCGGAAGATCTGGGGCAGCTGCCAAGGATCGCTGCAGATTGTTGGGTCCCTATGGCCCCGGTGGAGGGGTGGAAGGCCATTCGGGTGAAATGGAGGCTGTGGCAGGGGAGGCTCTGTTCTGCAGAGGGCAGAGAGCAGAGATGTTTCAGCACCGAGGTCTGGACAGCGCCCTTCGTGCTGGCTGGAGGCGCCCTAAAAGCAAGTGTCCTCTGCTCCACCAGAGCTTGGTCTGTGAGGCAAGATGGGAGGGTCGCTGGGCCCTGTCCTCTGTCGGAGATCGGAGATCGGGGCTCTGAGCTCGGCCCTGGTGTGCTGACCGACAGAGACAAAGGGGAGACGATGGAAGATGGTGAACAAATAATGACCCTGGAAGAGCCATCCTGGAGAAGCATGCCAGCCTGTACCCCTCCTGCACGAGGCCTTTCTTCCATTGCTAAAGTGCAGTATGGTGTTAACATGGAAATTCTCCTAAGAATTTAAGATAATAAATAGCAAGCATCACAAGTGAGTTTGTGAGGCAGACCACCACACAGAATTGGCAAAACAGAAAAGAAAAAGAAAAAGAAGTGGCTGAGAAACTTAGTGATTGTTAAACCCTTTCCCTCATATTGAGCGCATCAAAGGGATGTAAGAGCATCTCTAAACCTTTGGAAAGAGCACCACAGAGGAAAGGAGGTTGCTTGCCCCCTTGTTCAAACCTAGTAAGAGAGGCTTCAACATGCCACCTGGGGAGCTTGATACGTAGCCCCTGGAGTTTGGAGATCAGTGGCCTGATGTATATTTTTGCTGAATAAAACCAAGGGTCATGAGATAGCCTGACTAGCTGTTCATGGTTAAATTGAGATAAGGTGTATGCATACCTTTGGAGTGCAAATGTGGGGGTAGATGATGCATGAATTCTTCTCATGGTTTAGACATGATCTGTGTGCGGAGTCCTCTTAGGTGCTATCCACAGGGCTGCCCGAGGGCTAATCAGATCTATTAGAAGATAATACTAGATGTTGATTAAGTAAAAACAGCTGAAATAAAAACATATACCAGAGAGGACGCTCAGCACTGAGTCTTTCAAAATTCCAGAAAAGTCCTAGAGAGTAGTGTCTCTGCTCATGACTCCTGGCCACATAGACTTTGTTGTGCCTTTGTGTATCATCTCTCATGCTCTGACTCTGAAGGGATCAGAGCACAGCAAGCTGGGGTGGGGTGGGGTGGGGGATGGGAGGGGAGTGTGAGGAGTGCAAGACCAGAGAGAAAGGAGTCCCAACTTTAATTTACTTCCAGAGACTTGACTATTACATGGGATAAATGCCATAACCACAGCCTTGGGAGCATTTCTTATCACAAAGTGACCAGAAAAGTCGTAGAGTTGTCCCTTACACTCTTCACCTCCCCTACCGCCCTCATCCATGAGAAGGACAGTTAGCAATTTGAATATATATATATATATATATATATATATATATATATATATATATACATACATATATATATTTTAAATATATTTTATTGATTTTTTACAGAGAAGAAGGGAGAGAGATAGAGAGCTAGAAATGTCGATGAGAGAGAAACATCAACCAGCTGCCTCTTGCACACCCCCTATTGTGGATGTGCCCGCAACCCAGGTACATGCCCTTGACCGGAATAGAACCTGGGACCTTTCAGTCCACAGACCGACGCTCTACCACTGAGCCAAACCGGTTTCGGCAATCTGAATATATTTTAAGGGATGAGAGGAAACAAGGTCACCTTATGACCCTTGTACATGTTTAGAATGCAACTGGGTCCCACTTGCTTCCAATTCAGATTCATTGGAGATGAAATGCAGTTGTTTTGGCATCTGTCAGGAGAGCATATCTCTGGTCAGAGAATCAGGTCATGTCCCAGCGCCTACTTGGATGGAGCTAGGAAAGCACCCTCAATGGGAGGGCAATAGGCCAACAAAAAACAGTAAATAGAGTGTCTGTGGCAAGGCTCTGCTATCTTTAAATTCTACCTTCCTTAAAATAAACCAATACAGTGTGGAGCAGGAAAATACAAAAGATTAACAGAACAGAATAATCTGTAGGAATTTAAATTTTTTTGAAGTATAATATATCTGATGTATTGCTGCAGGTGGAATAAACCTTTGTCATTAAGTGTAAGGCAATTTCTCCATTTTAAAATTTTTCCTCATTCCTACTTTTTGTTTCTAATAAGTGATACTTTGCCCACAAGAAATATTCTAGTTACAGTTTTTCTAAAAATGCATGTTGATTTTGTTGTCTCATTGTTGGGAGAACAAGTGCTTATTTGTTTGAAATAAATGAGGTGAGAGTTAAAAACTATGACTGAAATGTGCTTTTATACTAAAAGGAAATTTTAATGGTAAAATTAAATGGTAAAATTACCTGATTAGTATAGACCAGTGGTCGGCAAACTCATTAGTCAACAGAGCCAAATATCAACAGTACAATGATTGAAATTTCTTTTGAGAGCCAATTTTTTAAAACTTAAACTTCTTCTAATGCTACTTCTTCAAAATAAACTCATCCAAGGTATTTTGTGGAAGAGCAACACTCAAGGGGCCAAAGAGCTGCATGTGGCTCGTGAGCTGCAGTTTGCTGACCATGGGTATAGACCATATAAACTTTGATTTATGAATATATGAAAAGAGAATTTTACCAAATTGCTTAGGAAACTTGAAGGAAATCATTAAAACTTTAAAATTAATAAAGTTTGAATAGAACTAATTTTTAGGCTGTATCTACAAAATAATTTTTGCCTTTTTAAAAATCATTATTTTTATCTTTATTGTTGAGAGCATTACAGATGTCCCCCATTTCCTCCCCTTACCCTCCTCCACCAGCTCCCACCTCACCACAGGCCTTCACCACCCATCACCTGTGTCTATGGATTAGGCATACACGTGGTTTTTTTTTGTTTGTTTGTTTTTGTTATTCTTTGCCTTCCCCCTCCCCACTTCCCTCTGAGATTCATCTGTATGATCCGTGCTTCCATATCTCTTTTGGACCTATTTTATTCATTAGATTCCACATATAAATGAGATCATGTGATACTTTTTTTCCTCTGACTGGCTTATTTCACTTAGCATAATGCTCTCCAGGTCTCTCCATGCTGCTGCAAAGGGTAAGAGATTCTACTTTTTTATTGCTGCATAGTATCCATTGGTGTAAATGTGCTACAGCCTTTTTATTCACTCAGTTACTGATGGACATTTGGGCTGTTTTCAGATCTTAGCTATTGTAAATAATGCTATGAACATAAGGGTGCATATGTTTTTTTCTGATTGGTGTTTTGGGATTCTTAGGGAATAGCAATTCCATTTTTAATTTTTTGAGGAAATTCCCATACCATCTTCCACAATGGCTGCACCAATTTGCATTCTCACTAGCAGTGCTCTAGTTGCCTATTCTCCACATCGTCACCAGCACTTGTTGCTGGTTGACTTATTGATGGTAGCCATTCTGGCGGTTTGTGAGATACCTTATTGTCATTTCAGTTTGCATCTCTTTGATGATCAGTGACTTTGATTTTTCCATATGTCCTCTTTGGATAAGTGTCATTTAAGTCCTTTGCTCATTTTTTTAATAATATATTTTTTAATTAAATTATTATTTTTGTACATATACCAATGCCCCAACGTACATACCTTCCCTCCCCAGAGTTTTGTGTCCATTGGTTGTACTTATATGCATGTATACAAGTCCTTCGGTTGATCTCTTATCTCCCCCAGATCTCCCCAACCTTCCCGCTGTAATTTGACAGTCTGCTTGTTGCTTAATGTCTCTATATCTATCTTTTGGTTCTTTAGTTTATAATTTTCTTTATCACCCATAAATAAGTGAGGTCATGTGGTGTCTCTCTTTTATTGACTGGCTTCTTTCACTCAGCATGATGTTCTCCAATTCCATCCAGGTTGCTGCAAATGATGAGAATTTTTTCTTTTTTATGGCTGCATAATATTCCATTGTGTAACTGTATCATAGTTTTTGGATCCAATCATCTGCTGATGGGCACCTAGGCTGTTTCCAAATCCTAGCTATTGTAGATTGTGCTGCTATGAACATAGGGGTGCATATATTCTTTCTGATTGATGTTTCTAGCTTCTTGGGATATATTCCTAGGAGTGGGATTACTGGGTCAAATGGGAGTTCCATTTTCAGTTTTTTGAGGAAGCTCCACAGTGGTTGCACCAGTCTACATTCCCATCAGCAATGCATGAGGGTTCCTTTTTCTTCGCAACCTTGCCAACACTTGTCGTTTGTTGATTTGTTGATGTTGGCCATTCTGACAGGTGTGAGATGGTACCGCATCGTTGTTTTGATTTGCATTTCTCGGATAATTAGTGACTTTGAGCATGTTTTCATGTGCCTCTTGGCCTTCCTTCTGTCTTCTTTTGAGAAGATTTTATTTAGATCAATTGCCCATTTT
Organism: Pipistrellus hanaki; assembly: GCF_964339955.1. NCBI lineage: Eukaryota > Metazoa > Chordata > Mammalia > Chiroptera > Vespertilionidae > Pipistrellus > Pipistrellus hanaki. The sequence goes on from NC_140518.1 coordinate 48,830,694, forward strand.
TTAATTGGGTCATTTATCTTCCTTTTATTAAGTTGTATAAGCTGTCTGTAGATGTTGGAGATTAAACCTTTATCAGTGATAACATTTGCAAATATGTTCTCCTATACAGAGGGCTTCTTTGTTGTTTTGTTGCTGGTTTCCTTTGCTGTAAAAAAGCTTTTTATTTTGATGTAGTCCCATTTGTTTATTTTCTCTTTAGCTCCCATTGCCCTAGGGGAAGTAACAGTGAAGAAGTTCTTTTGGCATATGTCTGAGATTTTGCTGCCTGTGGATGCCTCTAGTATTTTTATGGTTTCCCGTCTTATGTTTAAATCCTGTATCCATTTTAAGTTTATTTTTGTGTATGGTGTAAGTTGGTGATCCAGTTTCATTCTTTTGCATGTATCTGTTCAATTTTCCCAACACCATTTATTGAAGAGACTGTCTTGACTCCATTGTATGTTCATGCCTCCTTTGTCAAATATTAACTGAGCATAGTGATTTGGGTTGATATCTGGGTTCTCAATTCTATTCCATTGATCTATATGTCTGTTCTTGTGCCAGTACCAGGCTGTTTTGAGAACAGTGGCTTTGTAATACAGTTTGATATCTGGTATTGAGATCCCTCCTACTTTACTCTTCTTCTCAGGATTGCTGTGGCTATTCGGGGTCTTTTGTTGTTCCAAATGAACTTTTGAAGAGTTTTTTCTAGGTCAGTGAAATATGCCGTTGGTATTTTAATTGGGAGTGCATTGAACCTATAGATTGCTTTGGGAAGTATGGACATTTTGATGATGTTGATTCTACCAATCCATGAACATGGTAGTTCTTCCATCTGTTTACATCTTCCTCTATCTTTTTTTTCAGTGTCATGTAGTTTTCCGTGTATAGGTCTTTTACCTCCTTAGTTAAGTTTATGCCAAGGTATCTTAATTTTTTTGGTGCGATGGTAAATGGGATTGCCTTTATAGTCTCTGTTTCTGCAAGTTCACTATTGGTGTATAGAAATGCCATAGATTTCTTGGCATTAATTTTGTATCCTGCTACATTGTCAAATTCATTTATTAAGTCAATTAGTTTTTTAATGGAGTCTTTTGGGTTTTTTATGTACAATATCATGTCATCTGCAAATAAGGATAACTTTACTTCTTCTTTTTCAATTTGGATGCTTTTATATCCTCTTCTTGTCTAATTGCAATGGCTAGTACTTCCAGTACTATGTCAAACATGAGTGATGAGAGTGGGCAACCCTGTCTTGTTCCTGTTCTTAGAGGGAATGGTTTTAGTTTTTTCCCATTGAGTATGATGTTGGCTGTGGGTTTATCATATATAGCTTTTATTATGCTGAGGTATGATCCTTGTACTCCCACCTTGTTGAGAGTTTTTATCAGAAAAGGGTGTTGGATTTTATCAAATACTTTTTATGCATCAATTGATATGACTATATGATTTTTATCTTTCAATTTTATGGTTTCCCGTCTTATGTTTAAATCAAGTTGTTTATGTGATGTATTACGTTTACTGATTTGTGGATATTGTACCATCCTTGCATTCCCGGAATAAATCCTAGTTGGTCGTGGTGTATGATCTTTGTGATGCTCTGCTGAAGCTGATTTGCTAGAATTTTGTTGAGGATTTTGGCATCTATGTTCATAAGCGATATTGGCCTGTAATTCTCTTTCATTGAGTTGTCTTTATCTGGTTTTGGTATTAGGGTGATGCTGGCTTCATAGAAGGAGTTTGGATGTGTTCCTTCCTCTTGGATCTTTTGGAATAGTCTGAGGAGAATAGGTTTTAGTTGTTCCTTGAATGTTTGGTAAAACTCTCCTGTGAAGTCATCTGGCCCTGGGCTTTTGTTTGCTGGAAGCTTTTTGATGACTGTTTCAATTTCTTCCCAAGTTACTGTTCTATTAAGATTTATAGATTCTTCCTGATTGAGTTTTGGAAGGTTGTATTTTTCTAGGAATATGTCCATTTCCTCCAGGTTGTTCAGTTTGTAGGAATAGAGTTCGTAGTATTTTGTAACAATCCTTTGTATTTCGGCGGGGTCTGTTGTTATTTCACCTCTTTCATTTCTGATTTTGTTTATTTGTGTCCTCTCTCTTTGTTTCTTGGTTAGCCTGGCTAGAGGTTCATCTATCTTGTTTATCCTTTCAAAGAACCAGCTCTTGGTTTTGTTGATCTTATGTATTGTTTCTTTGGTCTCTATGTCATTTATCTCTGCTCTAATTTTTGTTATTTCCTTCCTTCTGCTTACACTGGGTTTTTCTTGTTGCTCTTTTTCTAACTCTTTGAGTTGTAGAGTTAGATCATTTGTTACCATTTTTTTCTAATTTTTTGCAATAGGCTTGTAGGGTTATGAACTTCCCTCTCAAAACTGCCTTTGCTGTGTCCTATAGATTTTGGATTGTTGTGTTTTCATTGTCATTTGTTTCCAGGATGTTTTTAATTTCTTCCTTGATTTCTCTGGTATCCCAGTCCTTGTTTAATAGCATGCTGTTTAGTCTCCATGTGTTTGATTTCTTTGGATTATTTTTATTGTAGTTACTTTCCAGTTTTATGCCATTATGATCTGAGAAAATGCTTGATATGATTTCTATCTTCTTGAATTTGAAGAGACTTTGCCTATGTCCCAAAATGTGGTCTATCTTTGAGAATGTCCCATGTGCACTTGAGAAGAATGTATATTCTGTGGCTTTGGGGTGGAATGTTCTGAAGATGTCAATTAATTCCATCTGGTCTAGTGAGTCATTTAGGATTGATATTTCTTTGCTGATTTTTTGTTTAGATGATTTGTCGAAGGGTGACAGTGGGGTATTAAAATCTCCTACTATGATTGTATTGCTATTAATCTCTCCCTTAATGTCCTCCAGCAGTTTTTTTTTTTTTTTTATGTATTTGGGTGCTCCTGTATTGGGTGCATATATATTTACCAGGGTTATTTCTTCTTGTTGGATTGTTCCCTTTAGTATTATGAAGTGGCCTTCATTATCTCTTGTTATGTCCTTCACTCTGAGATATAATTTGTCAGATATAAGTATTGCTACCCCAGCTTTTTTTTCATTTCCATTTGCCTGGAAAACTTTTTTCCATCCCTTCACCCTCAGTCTGTGTGCATCTTTTTTTCTGAGGTGGGTTTCTTGTAGACAACAGATGTATGGGTCTTGTTTTCTTATCCAATCTGACACCCTATGTCTTTTGATTGGAGCATTTAATCCATTTACATTTAAGGTTATTATTGATAGGTACTCATTTGACGCCATTTTTATTCTATACCCGTGTTCCTTCTTCACTTCCTATTTCTTTATTTTTACAGTAGACCCTTTAGCATTTCTTGCATTGCTGGTTTGGTGGAGATAAATTCCTTCAGTCTTTTTTTGTCTGTGAAGCTCCTGATTTCCCCTTCAATTTTGATTGATAGCCTTGCTGGGTACAGTATTCTTGGATTCAGACCCTTCCTTTGCATGACTTTGTATATTTCATCCCATTCCCTTCTGGCCTGATATGTTTCTGTTGAGAAATCAGTTGCTAGTCTGATGGGGGTTCCTTTGTATGTCACTTTATGTCTCTCTCTGGCTGCTTTTAAGATTCTTACTTTGTCGTTGTTGTTAGCCAATTTAATTATAATGTGCCTTGGCGTCTGTTTTCTGGGATTTATTTTGTTTGGGACTCTGTGAGCATCTTGGACTTGTGTGGGTTTTTTCTTCTCTATCTCAGGAAAGTTTTCTGTCATTATTTGTTGAAATACTTTTTCCATGTCTACCTCAGTTTCCTTTCCTTCTGGAACCCCAATTATTCGAATATTATTTTGTTTTGTATTGTCCGAAAGCTCCTGTAGGCTCTCCTCCTGCTTTTTAATCTTTTTTTCTAGAAGCTGCTCTAATTGGGTATTTTTTTCCATCTTGTCTTCTAGCTCACTGATGTGGTCCTCTGCTTCATCTAGTCTACTCTTGATGCTTTCTATTGAGTTCTTCATGGTAGCGATGTCATTTTTCATTTCTTCTTGGTTCTTCTTCAATTCCTCATGGCTCTTCTTCATTTCCTCATGGTTTTTCCTCATTTCTTCTTGGCTATTGTCAAATTTCTCTTCCATTCTTTTTAGCCATCCTATGATCATTACTCTGAATTCTTGCTCTGGTAGGCTGCTTGCATCTGACTCGTTTACTTCCTTTTCTGGTGATGCCTGCTTTTCTTTCACGTGCGGACTATGTTTTTGTCTCCCCATGGCCTCTCTTTTCAAGATATCTGGTTATGTGGTGTTTCTTCCCCTGCGTTGATTTAAAGGTACAAACTACAACACTACCAGGTACAACACAAGAGGCACTTAACAGGAATGTATTTACAATATTAATAACCTCCAACAAAGGTGACCACTAGAGAAAGGCAAATTGGGGGATAGGAGAGAAGGAAGAAAGGTAAAAATAAAATAAAGAAAAATTTAAAAAATAATAAATAAAATAAGTAAATAAGATAAAAAAAGAGGGATAAAGAGATAGAAAAAGAAGGAAAAAGGTAATGACAAAATGAAGTTGGAAAATGGAAAAAAAGAAGGGAGAGAGAGAGAGAAAGAAAGAGAGAGAAGAAGGAGACTAAAAGAGAAATGGGAGACAAACTATATATCTGTGGAGAAAATTGCCATAGAACAACCACTGAACCCAGCCAATGCCAGTAACAATACTTGGAGATCAATACAAACTACAATATCCACTATTATTAAGTAAGGCTATGATATACAGAAGTACAAGAAACAAACAAAAACAGAGGATTTAAAAAAAAATACAAAGCAACAATAACAACACAGGTATAAGCATAACAATTTCACTAAAAAGCATAAAAATTCACAATAATCAACCTTCACACAAACAATGAGAAAAGGATAGAGAGGAGAACCTTTTTTTTTTTTTTTTTTAACTAGTTAATATAGTGCAGAGAGTGATATTTATACACTTGGGTCAGGGGTTGGAACTTAGGTCTATAAGTATAGTGAGAGCTTTAGCAGGGGGTATGCAGAAAGAATAGAGGAAAAACTAAAGCAGGCAAGGGATAGGATAAACCGGAGACTAAAAGGGTAAAGTTTAGTACGAGAGTGATAGTGTAAAGGTCAAGTTGAGAAAGGGTTGAATGATGATATAGTAGAGATTAAAATAGAATGAAGGTTACTCCCAATGTAAAATAAAGAAAAAATAAAATGGTAGTGGAGAGGGGAAAAAAAAAAAGGAAAAAGAAACAAAAATTGCAAAATAGCAGTAGTAATAGTGATGAAAGAGATTGAAAAATGTAAAAATTGAAAAGGTAAAATCAAGTAAGGAAAAAAGAAAAAAAATTTGTTTCTTAAGTAAAAGATGAAAAAAATGAAAATTAAATAGAAGATTAAAAGCTGAAAATAAAATAAAGAATGGCAAAATTAGTATAAAAATGACCAGTAGTGGTCATTCACTTCCTCTGTTATTGTATTCGGCATGCCTGATTCACGGAGCAGACAGACTTGCAGTTCCCAGCATTCCACTGCACCTCAGTTTTGTAAGGTAATCCTTAATTTTAAGTAGGCTATATCTTAGTTATTTGTGTCCATTTATTTTTGATTAATAAAAAGAAAAAAAAGAAAAAGAAAAAGAAAAGAAAAAAGAAAAAAAGAAAAAAAAAAAAAGCAGTTTGTACAATAATTCAATTCTTATGTGTCAGTGTTTCCGGTTTGCCCTCCAAGTCCTTTTGGTTGCTCTGGCCTTCTTTCTCTATGGCTCTAGCTGGCAGAGTGCCAACTGGCTCCCAGACTATCTCTAAAGCTCCGATCCCTTGTTTCCAGGAAGGCAATTTCCCCGGATAAGCCCAACTGAGCAGTTCTTCCCTAGTTTTCAGAAGCAAGGGGGTGAAGGGGGTCAGGCGCCAAGGTTTCCAGATGATCCGCCCTTGTTGGGACAGCCGCGATTCTTAGCAATCTGTCCCGTGTCCCCTGGCGTTTTTTAAAAAAGTCCCAGATTACGCCAAACCCAGCACTGGGTGTCCCAGGCAGAATTCTCGCTGCAGCCTTTTTTGGGCTCGCAGGTCAGCGCAGGCGGCAGCACCGCGCTGGCGGCTATAGTGGGGGGCGGGGCCTTGCCGGAGCTCAGTGGCTACCGTCACTGTCACTGCCTGCGCCGCGGCTACCGTCACTGCCTGCGCCGCGGGACCCAGATCCCTCAAATTTTCCCCGCAAACTCTGACCTTTCCGTGGGTGACTGAAGAACTCCCTTGAAACCAAGTGTTTGCGCCGATTGGGCTGTCTCAGCTACTCGATGGTCTACTCCGCTGTGGGTTTTTCCAGGCTTCAGAGAAGCTCTTCCTTTTCTGGTAAGATGGCTCAGCCTTCTCTCCAAGCCCGGAGCTTCGGGAGAGCCGCGGCGGCAGCCGCAGTGCTGGCCGGTTGGTCAGGAAATCCTGTCCAGCGGACTTTTTCTTACCCTCCTTGAGATTTCTGCTGTCCCTCAGCTGCCAATCGACTTTCCCTGAGCGACTCAGACGCTGCTTTTTTCTGTTCTGGGAACGGAGTCAGAACAAGTCCGTCTGTTCGGTCGCCATCTTCCTTAAAAGAGAAATTAAAATAAAATGAAGAACACTAATTCCAATGTAAAATAAAGAGAAAATAAAATGGCACTTAAAAAAATTAAAATAGCAGTAGTAAAAATGCTTATTGAACCTAAAAATGTAATAATTAAAAAGTTAAAATCTAGTGAGGAAAAAAGGAAAAAAATTGTTTCTTAAGTAAAAGATGCAAAAAATGAAAAAAAAAATAAATTTAGCAAAAAAAAAAAAATGTGCAGTTGTGAAGGCCATTCACTTCTATTATTCTATTTGACATGCCCGTTTCTCAGTCCAGACTGTATTGCAGTTCCCTGCGTTCTGCTGCACGTCAGTGGCGATTCCTTAGTTTCTTGGTTTTTGATCAAATAAAACTAATAATAAACGCAGTCAATTTGTACTCCAGAACCTAGGTGGCAGTGTATGTGGATTGATGTCCCGTCTTTTTGGCTGCTCTAGCCTTCTTTTTCTGTGGCACTCAATACCTGTTTTTTTTGTTTGTTTGTTTATTTTATTTTTTTTGCCTTGGAGCTGAATCCTGGATGATTTCTCCCTGCTCTGCTTCTCAGTTTCCAGAAAAGCAGTTTCCCCCTGCTGCCTCTTAGGGTCAGCCAATCTGGGTGATCTCTCCTTTGTAATCAGAAGCAAAGTGTTGCAGGGGAACCAGCCTAGGTGCGCGATGGGCGAGTCTGTGCCCACTTACAAATAGACTGCTTTCCAACTCCTCTGTTCTCCCACTGTGTCGGATCAGAATGGGTTGCTCCCTAGAGAACCCCACTAGTAGCAACCTTGGGGCCCCCGTCCACTCTCTGGAATCACGCCAGACCCAACAGTGGGGGGCTTCTGTGGACGCAGATTTCTGGGGTCCCAGTGGCCGTGAGGTCGCCGCAGCTGCCGCTTTCGCTTTAGCTGTTGGGACACACCCCCCGCGTTATCCCCGGCAAAATCCAACCTTTCTGTGGAATCCGCATGTCTGCACTGGTTGGACAGCCCCAATTCTTCCAATCTGTTCTGTGTCCCTTGGCGTTTTAAAAGAGTCCCGCTTCTGGGGAAGATTACGCCAAATCCAGCACTGGGTCTCCCCAGGCAGGATTCTCGCTGCAGCCACAGCCTTCTTAAGGCGCAGCTCGGCGCGGGGCATACAGCGGCTGCAGTTGCTGCCGGCTCAGTGGGGACCCAGAACCCTCATGCTATCCACGAAAACACTGATCTTTCCGTGGGTGATTGAAGAACTCCCTTGAATCCACGTGTTTGCGCCAATTGGGGCGTCACAGCTGCTCTATGGTCTCCTCTGCTGTGGGTTTTCCAGGCCTCAGAGAAGATCCTCCTTTCCTGGTAAGATGGCGCAGCCTTCCCTCTGAGCCCGTAGCTCCGGGAGAGGTTGCCTCTGCCGCAGTGCTGGCTGTTGGTCAGGAAATCCTGTCCATCGGACCCTTCCTTACCTTCCTTTAGAGTTCCGCTGCCCCTTAGCTGCCAATCAATATTCCCTGAGCGACTCAGACGCTGCTTCTATCTGTTCTGGGACCAGGGTCAGAACAAGTCCGTCTGTTCAGTTGCCATCATGTCCTCCCCCCCCCCCCCCCCTTTGCTCATTTTTAATTTGGATTGTTTGTCTTCCTCTGTTGAGTTGTATGAGTTCTTTTTATACACACTTTAACAGCTGGATATGTGTGAAGGTGATGGTTGTACAGCAATATGAATGTACTTAACACTGACCTGTACACTTAAAATAATTAAGATGGTAAATTTTAACTTTCACTCATTTCAGGTATAACTGATTTGAAATAATGGGTGAAGCCAGGCTAATCTTTGAATGAAGAAAATTTGTCCTAAAGTGCTACTAGATTTTTCTTATGGGGATACATAAAAGATAAAGTTTATGGTACAAAACTGGCAACAATTGATGAACTGAGGGCCCACAAATACAGAACAAAATGATTCTTAATGTTTGCAATTCCATTGCTTTGCATTATCAGCAGTGTCTGGACCAGAATGATCATTGGTTTGAAAACAGGCATTGACAAAAAATTATTCATTTTTATAGATTCTTTTAAATTTTGAAAAAGAATTGTATGTTAATAAACACTGACTTTATAATCATTGAAAGTGTGTATACATTTTTGGGGGTATCCTGTATATTTTGGAAATTAACCTCTTATCTGATGTATCATTGGAAAATATAGTCTCCCATATAATTGGTTCCCTTTCCATTTCTTTTTCTTTTTTCCCCCCTTCTTTATTTTTTTTTATTGTTTAAAGTATTATACATAGTCGTAGATATATTTCCTTTTTTCCCCCATTGACCTTCCCCCAGCCTTCCCTACCCCTGACCCATGACCTCATGCCACACCCCCAGTGTCTTGTGTCCATTTGTTGTGCTTATATGCATGCATACAAGTCCTTTGGTTGATCTCTTCCCCCCACCTCCCAACACTCCCCTGCTTTCCCACTGTAAATTGACAGCAGTACTTTACTGCCTCTTTGGTGAGTATCTATTTTTCTGTATCTTTCTGTATTCTGTATCTATTTTTTTGTTCATCGGGTTATAATGTTCTTTATTTTCCATTAGTGAGTGAGATCATGTGGTACTTTTTTTTTCATTGCCTCGCTTATTTCACTTAACATAATGCTCTCCAGGTCCATCAATGATGCTACAAATGGTAAGAATTCCTTCTTTTTTTATAGCAGCATAGTATCCCATTGTGTAGATGTACCATAGTTTTCTAAGCCATTCATCTCCTGATGGGCATTTGGGCTGTTTCCAAATCTTAGCTATGGTGAATTGTGCAGCTATGAACATAGGGATGCATATATCCTTTCTGATTGCTGTTTCTAGTTTCTTGGGATATATCCCTAGGAATGGAATTACTGGGTCAAAGGGGAGTTCCATTTTTAGTTTTTTGAGGATACTCCATACTATACTCCACAGTGGCTGCACCAGCAGTGCACGAGGGTTCCTTTTTCTCCGCATCCTCGCCAGCATTTGCAGTTTGTTGATTTGCTGATGAATGCCATTCTGACAGGTGTGAGATGGTACCACATTGTTGTTTTGATTTGCATCTCTCAGATAATTAGTGACTTTGAGCATGTTTTCATGTGCCTCTTGGCCTTCCTTCTGTCTTCTTTAGAAAAGATTCTATTTAGGTCTGTTGCCCGTTTTTTTTTTTTTTAATTTATTTGATCATTTATCTTCCTTTTATTAAGTTGTATAAGTTCCCTGTAGATGTTGAAGATTAAATCTTTATCAGTGATAACATTTGCAAATATGTTCTCCCATACAGTGGGCTTTCTTGTTGTTTTGTTGATGGTTTCTTTTGCTGTAAAGAAGCTTTTTATTTTTATGTATTCCCATTTATTTATTTTCTCTTTAGTTTCCATTGCCCTAGGAGTGAAGAAATTGCCTTGGCATATGTCTGAGATTTTGCTGCCTGTGGATCCTCTAGTATTTTTATGTTTTTCTGTCTTATGTTTAAGTCCTATATCCATTTTGAGTTTATTTTTGTGTATGGTGTAAGTTGGAGGTCTAGTTTTATTTTTTACATGTATCTGTCCAATTTTCCCAACACCACTTATTGAAGAGACTGTCTTGACTCCATTGTAAGTTCATGTCTCCTTTGTCAAATATTAATTGAGCATAGTGGTTTGGGTTGATATCTGGAATCTCTGTTCTATTCCATTGGTCTATATGTCTGTTCTTGTGCCAGTACCAGATTGTTTTGAGAACAATAGCTTTGTAATACAGATTGAAATCTGGTATTGAGATCCCACCTATTTTGTTCTTCTTTCTCAGAATTGCTGCAGCTATTCAGGGTATTTTTTTTTTTTTATTCCAGATGAATTTTTGGAGAGTTCTTTTTAGGTCTGTGAAATATGTTGTTGGTATTTTAATGGGGAGTGCATTGAACCTATAGATTGCTTTGGGAAGTATGGACATTTTGATGATGTTGATTCTACCAATCCATGAACACAGTATGTTCTTTCATCTGTTTCTGTCTTCCTCTATCTCTTTTTTCAGTGTTCTGTAGTTTTCCATGTATAGGTTTTTTACATCCTTAGTTAAGTTTTTCCTAGGTAACTCAATTTTTTTTTGGTGTGATGGTAAATGGGATTGTTCTTCAGTCTCTCTTTCTGTAAGTTCACTATTGGTGCATAGAAATGCCATAGACTTCTTAGTATTAATTTTGTATCCTGCTACATTGCTGAATTCATTTGTTAAGTCTAATAGTTTTTTTTTGATGGAGTCTTTCGGTTTTTTTATGTACAGTATCATGTCATCTGCAAATAAGGACAGCTTTACTTCTTTTCCAATTTGGATGCCTTTTATTTATTTATTTATTTATTTATTTATTTATTGTCTGATAGCAATGGCTAATACTTCCAATACTATGTAGAACAGGAGTGGTGAGAGTGGGCATCCCTGTCTTGTTCCTGTTCTTAGGGGAAATGGTTTTAGTTTTTGCCCATTGAGTATGATGTTGGCTGTGGGTTTATTATATATGGCTTTTATTATGTTGAGGTATGATTCTTCTGTTCCCAATTGTTGAGAGTTTTTATCAAGAAAGGGTGTTGGATTTTGTCAAATGCTTTTTCTGCATCAATTGATATGACTGTGATTTTTATCTTTCAATTTGTTTATGTGATGTATCACGTTTATTGATTTGCGGATATTGTACCATTCTTGCATTCCTGGAATAAATCCTACTTGCTCATGGTGTATGATCTTTCTTATGTACTGCTGGATCCAATTTGATAGAATTTTGTTGAGGATTTTGGCATCTATGTTCATGAGGGATTTTGGCCTGTAATTCTTTCATTGTGCTATCTTTATCTGGTTTTAGTATTAGGGTGATTATGGCTTCATAGCAGGAGCTTGGAAGTGTTTCTGGAGAATATGTTTTTGTTCTTCCTTGAATGTTTGGTAAAATACCCCTGTGAAGCCATCTGGCTCTGTTTTTTTGTTTGCTGGAAGCTTTTTGATGACTGCTTCAGTTTCTTCCATAGTTATTGGCTTATTGAGATGTTTAGATTCTTCCTGATTGAGTTTTGGAAGGTTGTATTTTTCTAGGAATATGTCCATTTCCTCCCTGTTGTCCAGTTTGTTGGAATAGAGTTGTTCATAGTATTTTTTAACAATCCTTTCTATTTCTCTGGGGTCTGTTGTTATTTCTCTTCTTTCATTTCTGATTTTGTTTATTTGAGTCCTATCTCTTTGCTTCTTGGTAAGCCTGGCTAGTGGTTCATCAATCTTGTTTATTCTTTCAAAGAACCAGCTCTTGGTTTTGTTATTTTTTATTTATTTATTTATTTATTTTTAAAAATCTCTATGTCATTTATCTCCACTCTGATCTTTATTGTTTCCTTCCTTCTGCTTACACTGGGCTTTTCTTGTTGCTCTCTTTCTAACTCTTTGATTTGTAGGGGTAGGTAATTTATTACCATTGTTTCTTGTTATTTTTGCAGTAGGCTTGTAGATCTATGAACTTCCTTTTCCAGATTGCTTTCACTGTGTCCCATAGATTTTGGGTTGTTGTGTTTTCATTGTCATTTGTTGCCAGGATGTTTTTTATTTCTTCTTTGATCTCTCTTGTAACCCAGTCATTGTTTAATAGCATGCTATTTAGTCTTCATGTGTTTGATTTTTTTGGATTGTTTTTATTGTAGTTGATTTCCAGTTTTATGCCACTGTGATCTGAGAAGATGGTTGATGTGATTTCTATCTCCTTGAATTTGAAAAGACTTTGCCTGTGACCCAATATATGGTCTGTATTTGAAAATGACCTATGTGCACTTGAGAAGAATGCATATTTTGTGGCTTTGGGGTGAAATGTTCTGAAGATGTCAATTAATTCTATTTGGTCTAGTGAGTCATTTAGGATTGATGGTTCTTTGCATATTATGATCACCTGATTTTATATAATAAAAGCCTAATATGTGAAGTGTTCGATTGTCCATTCAACCAATCAAAGCATAATATGCTAATGATATGCTAAGGCTGCTCAACAGCTTGCTATGATGTGCACTGAACACCAGGGGGCAGACATTCCCACCAGTAGGTTAGCTTGCTGCTGGGGCCCGGCCAATCAGGACTGAGTAAGATGCACCAGATACTCTCTGGAGCCCTCCTACTGTCCCTCCCCAGCTGGCCAACCTCCCATGTCTCTCCCTGGCCCTGATTATGCACTGGTGGGGTCCCTCAGCCTGGCCTGGTGCATGGATTTGTATACTAGAGGCCTGGTGCATGGGTTTGTGCATCAGTGGGGTCCTTTGGCCTGGCATGCACCCTCTCGTAATCTGTGACCCCTCAGGGGATGTTGGACAACCAGTTTTGGCCTAATCTCTGCAGGCCAGATCAAGGGATCCCACCAATGCACAAATCTGTGCACTGTTCCAGTTTTGGCCTGATCTCTACAGGCAAAGCCCAGGAACCCCACTGGTGTATGAACCCATACACTAGGCCTTTAGTATGCATATAATATCTTTGGTTAACCTCTTTCCCCCACTTCCTCCCTCCTTCCCTCTGAAATTCATGAGTCTGTTCCATGTTTCCATGCCTGTACATTGAGCGTCTGCCCCCTGGTGGTCAATGTGTGTCACAGCTACAGAACGGTTGAACAGTGGTATGTGTGTGTGTGTGTGTGTGTGTATGTATGTGTGTATATATATATATATATATATATATATATATATATATATATATATATGGCCTGGTGCACGAAATTCGTGCATGGTGGTCCATCAGCCCAGCCTGACCCCTCTCACAAACTGGGAACCCTCAGAGGATGTCCTACTGATGGCTTAAGTCAAAGTCTGGCCTACCTCTGTGGGAGGCGACCAGCTGATCAGGGGAAGGCACCAGCACTATCACCCTGCTGCTGCTAGTTATCTACTGTCAGCCACCTCAGCCGCTAAGGCAGGGGTCAGCAACCTGCGGCTCCGGAGCCGCATGCGGCTCTTTTGAACCTTTGCTGCGGCTCCCAGCAGGGCCGACAGCAGGGGGCGGGCGGGGAGCTGTATCACTTACCTCTAATACTAATTTTTGTTGTTGGTTAAGCATGGGAGACAGGTCCTTTTGTAAGATGTACACTGTAGGAAATTTGTGGCTATTATATAAAATTTTTTTAAATAAAAAAATTAAATTATTATTTACACTTTTAAATTTAATTTACAAAATATTGGGGGCCTGATGAATTGTTTTTTTTTTAAAAAGGTGATTTGTTGAGGCGGGCGCAGGGGCGGGGTGGGGAGGGAGCAACCGCGCTCACCGGCGCTCTCTTTCGGTTTGCTCCGGCTCCGGACCCCCCCCCACGCTGAGGCGCTTCTCCTCCTCCGAGCGCCCCCCCCCCCCCCCCCCCCCCCTCCCCCCCGTCCCGGTCCCAGCCCCGCGCGCGGGGTTCAGGGATGCCCGCCAGCATGTTCAGCATCGACAACATCCTGGCTGCGAGGCCGCGCTGCAAGGATGCGGGGCTGCCTGTGGCTCCCGCCCCCGCCCCCCCCCCCCCCCCCCTTGTCTTCCTGGTGCTGCACGGGGACTTGCTCTACAGCGCAGCCTCCTCCCTGGACTACAGCCAAACAAGGGGTGAGGATATCTGTAAGGCTGCCCTGGACTATTTAAGTGCCGAAAAAATAAACACCAACCCCCTGGTCTCAGTGGCTACTGATGGGGCACCGAGCATGAGAGGAGCACAGAAGGGCTTTGTGGCTCTACTGCAGAAGGCTCTGGGTAGAACGCTGCTCTCATTTCATTGCATCCTGCACCAAGAGGCATTGTGTGCTCAAACATTTCCCCCGGAATGCACAAAAGTGATGGATGTGGTCATTCAGATTGTTAATAAGATAATGACAGAGGGTTTAAACCACTGCCAGTTCCGTTTGCTATTGGATGAGGTGGAAAGCATATATTCTGACCTCCTGCTCCACAACAAGGTCCGGTGGCTGTCCAGAGGCGAGGTGCTAAAATGCTTTGTCGCATGTTTGGAAGAAGTAAAAACTTTCCTGGCCAGCAAAGAGTTCACCTTTCCTGAGCTGGAACAACCAGAGTGGCTGGAAAAATTACATTTTATGGTAGACATGACAGCACATCTAAACACACTAAATACAACCCTTCAGGGGAAAGGAGGCACAGCCCTGCACATGCTGGAGGAGGTTTTGGCATTCGAGCGCAAGTTGACAGTGTTTGTCAAAGATTTACAGAGAGGTACACTGTTTCACTTTCCCTCTTTGAGAGAGTTCAAACAAAGTCATGATATGATAAATTTGGAATATTTGAAGTCTGCAATCACCACAATGCAAAGTTCTTTTGGGAAACGATTCTGTGAGTTCAGAGAGGAAAAAAACACATTATCCTTCCCTGTCACTCCCCTAGAGATCGATCCATCCCTATTGAATATGATTGCATTTGCAGGTGTAAGTCAACCTGATCTTGAGATGGAACTGGCCGATATAGCCGACAAAGATATATGGGTGTCCAAGTTCAAATGCTTGGCTGCTACTCTTAAGGATGTTGCCCGTTAGAAGGCCATTCTGGCTCAGAATCATAAATGGAGTGATATTGAAATCCTTCCCAAACAGGACAAACTTGTGTTCGAAACATGGAATGCCACCCCCAACACTTATATAAACATGAAAAAGTATGCATTTGGAGTCCTGTCGATCTTCGGCTCCACATAAGTATGCGAGCAGGTCTTCTCCAACGTGAACTATATTAAAAACAAACATCGATTATGCCTCACAGATGACAACTTGCAAGCCTGTGTGAAAATGAAGGTAACGTCTTACAGCCCTGATGTGCAGACACTGTGCACTGAGGTTCAGGAGCAAAAATCCCATTAACCAGGTAAATTAAATATTTTAATTAGCTATTAATTTGCAAAAATATATTTTACATTGTTAAGTGAAAAAATCCTTTTTTTTTCTTCAGATTGACAGTTAACTGCACGATCCGGTATATAGCATTAAGGTAAGAAACAATATATGCAGTGTTATATTTGTTTTAAATGTCGCAATGGTTTTGTGGCTCCCAGGTGTTTTTTTTTCCGTCGGAAACGGGTCCAAGTGGCTCTTTATGTCTTAAAGGTTGCCGACGCCTGCGCTAAGGTGTTTTCATCACAGACTCCAGTCCCTTCATCATGAGAAAATAACAACTCTTTTTAGGCATTTTCAGATGTCTCTTTCATAGGATGTGACATTTCTTCTTTTATTTATTTATTTTTTTATCCTCACCTGAGGATATGTTTCAATTGATTTTTAGAGAGCAGGTAAGAGAGAGGGAGAGACAGAAACATCAATGTGAGAGGGACACTTTGATTGGTTGCCTCCAGCATGAACCCTGACCTGGGCCCTGGCCAGGGAGGAGCCTGTAACCTAGGTACATGCCCTTGATCAGAAATCAAACCTGAACCCTATGGTCAGCAGGCTGAAGCTCTATCCACTGAGCAAAACTGGCTAGGGTAGGATATGACATTTCTTAACCTCTCTTGCAGCAGTCTTTTTACCCCTTCAGGAGTGTAGTGGAAAAACCCTAGATTACCTTCTTGGATTCTTATTACCCAAGTTACCAAGAACACTGCAAGTGGTGGCATGCAGGGAGTTTAGCCAATGAGTAATCAGAAAAGGTGTTTATGCTTGAACTGGTTTGGCTCAATGGATAGATCATCAGCCTGCAGACTGAAGGGTTCCAGGTTTGATTCCTATTAAGGGCATGTACCTTGGTTGGGGCACAACCCCAGTGGGGAGTATGCAGGAGGCAGCTGATCAATGTTTCTCTCATTGATGTTTCCAACTGTCTATCACTCTCTCCTCTTCTTTCTCTCTTTTTTTTTTTAAATAAATTTTTATTGTTCATATTATTACAAATGTTCCTTCCCTCCCCACCATTGCTCTCCTCCACCAGGTTCCCACCCCACTCTCTGCCCTTTCCCCACTCCCCATTGTCTTCATCCATAGGTGCACAGTTTATGTTCAGTCTCTTCCCACATCCCCCTCTCCCCTTTTCCCCAAGAATCATCAATTCACTCCCCTTCCATACCTCTGATTCTATTATATTCAACAGTTAATATTGTTCATCAGATTTTTTTTAAAATTTCCTTGGTTTTTAGATTCACTTGTTGATAGTTTATGTATTTGCTGTTCATAATTTTTATCTTTATTTACTTTCTCTTCTGAAAGAACCCCCTTCAGCAATTCATATAATTCTGGTTTGGTGTTGATGAACTCCTTTAGCTTTTTTTTTTTTTTTTTTTTTTTTTTTTTTTTTTTTTAATTAGTGAAGCTCTTTATCTGACCTTTGATTCTGAGTGATAGCTTTGCTGGATAGATTATTTTTGGCTGTAGGTTCTTACTATTCATCACCTTGAATATTTCTTGCCATTCCTGTCTGGCCTGCATGGTTTCTGTTGAGAAATCAGCTGACAATCATATAGGTGCTCCTTTATAGACCTTTCAGAGCTTCTTTGCTCTTGCTGCTTTTCATATTCTCTCTTTGTCTTTTGCTCTTGGAATTTTAATTATGATTTGTCTTGGTGTGGTCCTCTTTGGATTCCTTTTGTTTGGAGTTCTGTGCGCTTCCTGGACTTGTAAGTCTAATTCTTTCACCAGGTGGGGGAAGTTTTCTGTCACTATTTCTTTCAGTATGTTTTCAATATCTTGCTCTCTCTCATCTTCTGGGACCCCCATAATTCTGATGTTGGTTTGCTTGAAGTCCCAGAGGTTTCTTACATTACCTTCAATTTTCTGGATTCTCTTGCCTTCTAGCTTCTGTGGAGGAGTATCTTCTGGCTCTTTATGTTCCAAATCTTTGCCTTGATTCTTGCGATCTTGCATTCTGTTTTTAGGACTCTGTATAATATTTTTTATTTCAGACAATGTATTCTTTATTTCTTGTTGATCCCTTATCATTTCTTGTTGACTCCTTATTAATTCTAGTTGATCTCTTTTCATAACCTCATAGGTCTTATCGATCTTTTCTAGGAAATTCTTGAAAAACCTTATAAGACTAGACTTGAACTCTATATCCAGTCACTTTTTGTCCTCCATTTCTTTCGTTTGTGATCTATTTCGTTGTCGCATTTTGCAGCTACAGATGGGGCGGAGTTTCAGGGTGGAGCCTAAGGCCTTGGCTTCCGTCAGCCCCGCCTATGTGGCTCCTGGTTCTCAGGGTCCTTCAGTACTTGCTGCAAGTGCCTCTGAGAGAAAGGTGCCCTCGATTTTCGCCTGCTACCAAACAGTCTAGGCTCTCCCCAAACAGTTCAGTTGGTAGTGGGATTGGAGGTGGCATTCAGAGCAGTCTGGAGCCCCTGTCTCCTTCCAGCCAGGGCAATTCTGCAGCACAGCCAACCGTCCCTTCTCTGCGCACAATGTGCGCGCCTCTGGGACTGCCTTTCGCCACTCCCTGGGGTTCCGCCTTACAGCCCAGCTCCCTCTGTTTGAGCCTGGGTCCCCGCAGTCGGAACTGGGGCCCAACACAGTCAGGAGCTTTTATCTCCTTCCCGCTAGGGAATGCCAGCCAGGCACTCAGCCTCCTTCCTCTCCGGCTCCCTCTTCTCCGCGCGCGCCGTGTGTCTCCATACCTTAGGCTTTTACAGCTCCTCCGTGCTTCCTTCTGGTTTTCTCCTTGCTTCTCGTTGTAGAATTTCTAGTCAGTCAACTTTCCTGTAGTTCTGGGTAATGTCCATTTTATATTTTAGTTGTATTTTATTGAAATTGTTGTGTGCGGCTGCGGCTAGGTGTTTACCTGGGCAGCCATCTTGGATTCTCTCTCCCCTCTTCTCTTTAAAAAAATCAATAAAAATATTTTTTAAAAAGGTATTTCCTCTGCAGCTCATGAGCAGAGGACCCCCCTGTGTTAAGTCCACTGGGCTAGGAGCATGTCCCATGGCCGGGGGTGGGGTGGGCACACCCCCAAGGCAGAAGCCCTGTGTTGTGTGCACCAGGCTAGGGCTATGGACCTGAGCTGCTGCTTGGCACTGGTGCACACACAAGTGGCCAAGGGCAGGAACATCTTCCCCCTCAGAGCCTGTGTTCGTAGGCCTGGAATGGCTGGGGGTGTTCTGGGACCCTGGCCGCTCATGGCCTATGCACGGGTCTAAAGGCTAGGAGTGGCCTGGTTCCCGAAAATGTTCCTAGCACCCAGGCCACTCGCTCAGCACCTGCGTAGGCAAATTAACCCATATTTGTTGGGTTAATTTGCATACTCACTCCTGATTGGCTGGTGGGTGTCACGGAGGTATGGTTAATGTGCATCTTTCTCTTTTATTAGTATAAAAGAGTGGTTCCATTAATAAATCTAGTTGTCCAACTGGCACCACCCATAGTTATTACAATTTAATATAGACCATATTTCCTGTGCTGTACCGTACATTTCATGACTATTTTATAATGACAGCAGAGGTTTTAAGGATAGTATGTCAAGGTTTAATCCTCAGACTTTCCTATCAGAGAGTGGTATGTTATATCCAAAGAAGGTAAGTCTCTTAGTAATAGTTAATAGATTTCACTATTAAAATTTAACCAGAAATGGTCATTTTACTGCAATGTCAAATTATTTATAATGGGAGATAGCTCATATAATTTATCCACTATCCCCTTCCCAATATTAAACATTAGAGGCCCAGTACATAAGGATCACCTCAGCCTGGCCTGCACCCTCTCCAATCCAGGACCCCTTGGGGAATGTCTGACTGCTGGTTAAGACCTGATCCCGGTAGTCAGACAACCCTCTTATAATCCAATCCCGGACCGCTGTCTCCTAACTGCTCACCTGCCTGCCAGCCTGATCACCCCTAATTGCCTCTGCCTGCTGGCCTTATCACCCCTAACTGTCCTCCCCTGCTGGCCTAATCACACCTAATCACCTCTGTTTCGGCCCCCACCACTGTGGCTTTGTCTGGGAGGACCAGACGACTGGAAGATGTCTGGTCAACCTGATTAATTAGCATGTTACCCTTTTATTAGTATAGATGTACTTGTTCATTGTACACATTGTAAGAGGGACATCTGACTTTCTTTCCTTCAGTCTTCACTGAAGCATAGCTCATCATGCTTTGTTCTCTCTGGGTATCAGGCCAATGGTCTGTTAGAGCCTTCTGGTATCAGATTCACAGCTTTTAGTTTCCCAGGACTCTCAGTATTTTTAGCCTTCAATGTGGACTTGGGAGTCCTGGTCTATTTCCTCGCTATATACTCCAATATTCTGTGAGGCTATACACAGAACTTGTTACCATTATGACCTTTATTTTGGCACAATGTTGAAAGTGGAATTTCTGAGACTTGTAATCTTCTTCTATACAGGATGGGCAGTAGTCTAGATATTCTTGGATATGTTTTTCATCTATATAAAATTTCTATTACCTACTGCAAATGAAACACAGAGGGTTAGGGGAATGAGGTACTGTGTAACTTTGGAATCTAGGCAGCATCAAAACCAATTCCAACATTCTTAGATCCATGACCAATGTATATCCCACACCTCCCCGCACCAATGTATATCCAGCATCCAGGGTGATTCCTAGCATATAGCAGGTGTCCAATGAATTAGCTTCACAAAAAAATAGGTTTTTCCTGTTCATATAAATATTACACGTTCGCTGGAAAGAAAAACAAACAAACAAACAAAAAAAGAAAGTGCAGAAAGGTAAACAATAAACACTTGATACTCCACCAACTCTGAAAAAGCCATCATTAATTTTGGAGACCACTCCTTCATTCATGGCTTTCAAAAGTTCACACAAATACATAATTTTACATAGAATTTTGTTCCACACATGCTGTACTTTCATTTCTCTTTTTACTGTCTTTTCCCTTATTCATCACCTATTTCTCCTCTTCTCTGCCTCCCTTCAAGTTAACCAATGTTAACTGTCTGGTGTAGATTCTTCCATACCTGCTTCCATGTTTATCTAATCTCACACACATAGAAATGGGTGTAATTATTTAACAAAAATAAAATATACATATACATATCTGTTACTTACTAAAGATTATGGAAATACATTGGAATCAATTATTGTAGATATAACTCATTTAAAAAATTACTCTCATGCTATTCCACACATCAGTATATATCGCAATTCATCCAACCATTCTCCTATTATTAGCCATTTTGTCTTTATGTGTATTTTTATGCATTAATGCTGTTATTTCTATGGGAAAGACTTCTGGGTCAAAGCTTTTTATTTTTAACTTTTTGGTAAGAGTACATGGTTTCCCGAACACCACTCACTAAAGATCTTTTAATTTTGCCAACTCCATGAAGTTAAAGTGATATCTGAGAGGGTGTTGTAATTTGCATTTCCCTGAACTACTTAAGTTCATAATATTTTCATAGGTTAATGGCCATTTTCAGTTTATCTTCTATCAACAGCCTGCCAGCCAAGAAGGGTTAAAGACTTCAATGTAAAAAATAAAGTTATCAGAATCTTAGAAACAAATTTAGGATACTATGTATAACCTAGGAATTAAGGAGACCCTTTAACTAAAATAGTACATCAAGAAAAAAAGGAAAAATAAAAAATATATATTTTACTATAAAAATAAAAATATGGGACTTCTATTATATAAAAATATAAAGACAAATGCTAGATTAAGAAAAACAACTGCAACACAGATGACAAAGGATGAATATCTAAAATATATAAGAGCACTTCCAGATTTATTAGCCAGACAAACCAATAGAAAAAACAGGCAAAAGTATATAGGCAATTCATTAAAGATAACCTGTTATATGAATAAAGTATCAAATCTGGATGAAGGTTTTTATTTGTCCATTATTGCACACCATTGTGAATTTTCTTATAACTTACAAGATTTAATGTGATTGTTTTCCTCATTCATATGTTTATAGATTATCTTTTTCTGTTTTTTTTTTTTTTTCTGGCAAATTGATTCCTAAAAGTCTTCCCACATTCATTATATATACAGATTATGACTTTTCTTATAGACAATTGGATAACTTATTATTCTTTATATTAACTGAGTTTCTCTCTGATGTACTCTTTGATGTACAATAAGGCTTGAGCTACTCTTTCCACAGTCATTACATTTATAGGGGTTTTCTCCAGTATGCATCCTCAGGTGTGCAGTAAAGTCTGAGTTTGTGCTGAAGGCTTTTCCACATTCTTCACGTTTATAGGGCTTCTCCCCAGTATGAATTCGCTGATGTAGAGTTAGTTGTGAGAGGGTAATACAACCTTTTCCACATTCTTTACATGTATAGGGCTTTTCTCCAGTATGTGTTCTCCAATGTACTGTAAGGTATGAACCTCTCCTGAAGGCTTTTCCACACACATTACATTTATAGGGTTTCTCTCCACTATGGATTTTCTGATGTTCTGTGACATATATCATCTGGCTAAATGCTTTCCCACAGTCATTACATTTAAATGGTTTCTCTCCGGTATGTGTTCTCTGATGGGTATTAAATCCTGAGTTACTTGTGAAAACCTTCCCACATTCATTACATTTATAGGGTTTTTCTCCAGTATGCCTTCTTTGGTGCACAGTAAGCTGTGATGTATTAGTAAAATGCTTTCTCACATTCATTACATTTATATGGTTTTTCTCCAGTATGGGTCCTTTGATGTACAATAAGGTATGACTTAGTCCTGAAGAATTTTCCACAATCACAGCATTTATAGGGTTTCACTCCAGTATGAATTTTCTGATGCTCCTTAAGATTTACCATTTTAGTGAATGCCCTTTCACAGTCAGTACATTTATATGGTTTCTCTCCAGTATGAACCCTCTGATGTACAGTTAAGTGTGATTTTATTCTGAAAGATTCCCCACATTCATCACATAGATAAGGTTTCTCTTCAGTGTGAATTTGTTGATGTATAATTAGAGATGAGGAACGCATGAAGGTCTTTCCACATTCACTTTTATAAGGTTTCTCTCCTGTATGCATTCTGTGGTGTACTGTAAGGCATGAATAATTAATGAATGCTTTCCCACATTCATTACATTTATAAGGTTTTTCTCCCGTATGAATTCTCTGATGTTCTGTGAAATTTGCTATACGATTGAATGCTTTCCCACATTCATTACATTCATAGGGTTTTCCCCCAGTATGAGTTCTTATATGTACAATAAGGCTTGAATTACTTCTATAGGCTTTTCCACATTCATTACATCTAAAGGGCTTCTCTCCAGTATGAACTCTCTGATGAACATTAAAAATTGTGGTATTCTTAAAGGATTTCCCACACTCATTACATTTATACGGTTTCTCTTCAGTATGGGTCTTCAGATATACATTAAGATATGACTTATTTCTGAAGGCTTTCCCACAATCATTACATTTGTAGGATTTCTCTCCATTGTGAGTTTCTTGATGTCGTGCAAGTTTTGATTTATCACTAAAAGCCTTTCCACATTCACTACATTTATAGAGCTTCTCTCCAGTTTGAATTCTCTGGTGCTGATTAAGGCGTGCACACTGGTTAAAAGATTTTCCACAGATATTACACTGATAAGGTTTCTCCTTAGTATAAATTCTCTGATGTACCATCAGTGATGAAGAAGCAGTAAAGGCCTTTCCACATTTGTTACACTTATAGGGTTTTTATCCAGTGTGAATTTTTTTATGTTGACTAAGATATGAAGGCTGACTAAACATTTTCCCACATTCATTACATTCATAAGATTTTTCTTTAGTGTGAGTTCTCTGATGTTGAATGAGTAATGACCTATAACAAAAGGCCTTTTCACATGTACTACATTTATAGGGTTTTTCTTTATTATTGCTTCCCCCCCCCCCCTAAATTAAGTTCTGAAGTAGACCTTATAGCATTGCTGCCTTCTGTATTCTTGCAATATTTCTTCCCCAAATGGGTATCTGTATTCAAATCTAAATTCTCTGTGAAATTTTCCTCATTATTTTGGCATTTGCTGTGGAACTCTTCTGTGATAACTCCTGGTTATGGACAAAAAATAGACCCAAATTTAATGCCTTTTTGGCAAGTGTGAACTTTCTTCTGTGTAACTATTCTTTGGCTCTGACTCTCCTGACTATTTTGCAGTCTCAAAATTCTGTCATTCCATTTCCATAATCCTCCCATTCTGGAGTCCCATAGGCCATTCTCTTCAAGTTTCTCTACTATGGTCTCCTGTGACAAATCCTCAAAGATATCCTCTGTTAGTATAGCATTCTTGGTTGCTGGTTTGGTCTCCAACTCTGGGGTGAGGGGGAAAAGAAAAATCAAATGAATCCATTTTCTATGTTATCACTGAACTGAATAAGAGGAAAACTTGGGCTGACAATGAATATGTTGTTTTTAACTGCTTGCAAATTCACCTTGTTTTCTAGGAAGAAGGAGTTAAAGTTAAGGGAGGCTGGTTGGGAAATGAACCAAAATAGTAAATTCAAGAAGTTTTTATCTATCCAAAAAAGTAATTTATGGTAATGCTCCTAGAATCTAAGTCTCTCAAATATTTCTCTTCTCATTCTCTTTAGAGTCAACTTCAATTTCTCTTTTAAAAAATCCTCTCTGTAGGAAGCTCTTTTCATTGATTTATAGAGAATTGAAGAGAAGAAGAGGGAAAGGGAGAGGGAGAGACCCACATAGACATTTAAAAGATCAGCAGGGGACAGTATGCCATAAAATTTAAATGTTGTTAGATTAGATAGAGCAATCCCTAGATAAACTTAATTTATTGAAACAAAAAGAAATAGGAAAAGTTCTATAATTACAATAGAAATAGAAGCTGTAATTAAAATCCTTGCACAATAAAAACTTCAGGTCAACATGGCTTTCCTGGTGAATTCTATGTACCATAAAATATATAACTTCACCCCTCTCTCAACTCTTTATTGTTGTCACAATAAATTGATGGTCTAGCTTTACATTTTATTTAAAATACAGGTGCTATTAAAATAAAATACCTCCATCTTCCCACTACCAGTTGACCTATATCTTCTCCATCTTTTCTAGTGATACAACAGGGGAGGTGGCCTTCCTTTTATTCCATTCTAGATTCTCCCCCTTTCCATCCTCTTTTATCTTTTTAGATACTTTAGTAGCTTTAGCTCCCATGGGATATATCCAATATCTACTTTTCATTCACTCTTTTTAAAAAGAATAACTAATATATAAAACAACATAAGTAACACATAAGCAAGTATGGATGGCATCATAATAAAATGAATACTTAAATGAAATAGAACATACTTATTTCTTTCCATCTTCACTACTATCATACTTAATCAATGATCTCTTGCGTAGAATAATTTTAACAATCTCTTATGCTCTTAAATTCAATTTCCATGAACAGGGTTATCATTGATTAAAATCTTTCAATGCTTTCACACTCACTTTGATTAAAATCCATACTCTTTAACATCATCTACAAAACCCTAAATAGACAGTCTCCTGTGTCTCTAATCTTATTCTATCCCAGTCTCCCACACACTTATGCTTCATCACAGCAGCTTCTGTTGGTTTCTAGAACACATTACATTCTTTTCTGTATCAGGTTATTTGCCTGGAAGGTTCCTCTTTTCCTCTTCCTATGGCTGGCTTTTTCTCATCCTTCAAGTTTCCACTTGAATGTTACCCTCAGAAGCCTTCCTTGATCATACTATCTGAAGATGGCAATCACATTTCCCACCCCGGTTATTCTTTCATACCCCCCAGTTTATCTCACAACTAAAAGTTCTTACTATCACTATTTAGCTTGTTTTTGTTCACTTACTTATTATTTCTTAAAAAGTAATCTTCATGAGGGCAGGGACCTGGTCCATCTTACTGCTGTAGACTAGTACTTAACTGTGCATGTATAGTTGACTCCATCTTAAAACTGATCTTTCTGAGCCCTTAACCCCATCCCTTTTCCCCTTGGGAAAACCATGAATGTGTATAGAGACTCCAGGTTAATTGTTAATTACCATTAATCCTTCCTCCACCACTAGTCCTTCATCCTATGAAAGGTGCCCTTAATGTTAAGCTTGTCCTGGGGCTAGAGCCTCCATTATCAAGTCCTTTTGTTGTCCTATATCACCTTGTATTCCTTTTATAGTAATGGGTACATTTCTTAGGAAGTTATAGAACAGGTGGTCTGGGGGGTGAATGGGGCAAGGATCTATGTTGTCCAGAACCCACCTAGGACTGTGTTTCTGTAAGCTCCCTATTAACACTCTTTAAATTGACAAGCCAGACTTGTCTGCTTTGTTCTTTGGCCTCTCAAATCCTTTGGAATTTGGGGGCTGCTTTGCATACACAGTCTTTTCATGAAACACTAACCCAGTTTGCAGTATACAGATGTTTAATAAACACTGATTATATAAATATTTTGATTCTCAACTGATTTTTTTGTTTGTGTTCTTAATTATTTGAAAATCCAAATCTGAGAGATTGTCCATGATATCCAAGATTATTTGTATTCTCAATTAAGAACCCCTAATGGCCGAAACCGGTTTGGCTCAGCGGTAGAGCGTCAGTCTGCGGACTGAAAGGTCCCAGGTTCGATTCCGGTCAAGGGCATGTACATTGGTTGCGGGCACATCCCCGGTGGGGGGTGTGCAAGAGGCAGCTGGTCGATGTTTCTCTCTCATCGACGTTTCTAGCTCTCTATCTCTCTCCCTTCCTCTCTGTAAAAAAATTAATAAAATATATTAAAAAAAAAAGAACCCCTAATGTTTCTGCAGGCTTAAAGATGAAGAAAGTAAAATAAAGACCAAGTATATTTAGCTTAAAATAAATCAGTGTTGATTCTCAAGAAAGCACTTTCAGAAAAATCAATAAATGAAAACCATATCAGATAATGATTAAACAAAGAAAAAATTATAAATTTAATTGGAAACAATAGAACTGAAAGGAATATTTTATGTATGTTAGAATAAAGAAGGAATAAAGGAACAGTAATTAAAATCCAAGAATGTATGCATCCCTATGTTCATAGCAGCACAATTTACAATAGCTAAGATCTGGAAACAGCCCAAGTGCCAATTAGTAGTCGAGTGGATAAAAAAGCTATGGTACATTTATACCATAGACAACTATGCAGCAGTAAAAAAAGAAGGATCTCTTACCCTTTGAGACAGCATGGGGGGACCTGGAGAGTATTTTGCTAAGTGAAATAAGCCAGTCAGAGAAATAAAAGTATCACATGATCTCACTCATTTGTGGCATCTAATGAACTGATGAACAAAATAGATTCAGAGACACAGAAGTATGAAACAGACTGTGGAATCTCAGAGGGAAGATAGTGGTGGGTGGCTGGGTGGGAAAAGATCAACCAAAGAATTTCTATGCATATATGCATAACCCATGGACCTAGACAATAGTGTGGTGAAGGCCTGGGGCAGAGGGTGGGCTAGAAGGGGTCAATGGGGGGGTAAAGGGAACATATGTAATAGTTTCAACAATAAAGGTTTAATTAAAAAAATCATTAATCCAAGAAAGCAAAATAGGATAGACAGGAACTAAAAGTAGAGGACTAAGAGAGGGGGAGAGGGGAAAAAGAGAAGGAAATTGAGGGAGAGGAAGAAAGGTATATGGACAGAGGAAGAGAAAAAATCTTTTCCTCTGAGATAGCTTTGAGAAAAGATACTCTCTAAAATATTTCAGATATTCTGACTCATCCATGGAATAAATCCCATCTTCCTGGTTCTTATGAACTCACATGGATAGGGGACTCTTGAAATTTCTCTCACTACCACCCATGGTACTTTTTTATCTTCCAAATGAGATATCATATCTGGTTTGGAAACTGTAAGCCCTGTTCAAAAAAAAAAAAAAAAAAAAAAAGAATAGGATTTGATTGTGCCTATGAGAACTATCGTCAAATTCAGTCTCAGCTCTTAATCTCCTGTGTAGAGTGGCTATTGTAGAAGTTCTAGAGATATGCTGTCCAATAACAATTGTCAATAGTTTCATGTAGCTATTTAAATTTGAATTAGTTAAAATTACATAATTTTTAAAATATATTTTATTGATTTTTTACAGAGAGGAAGAGAGAGGGATAGACAGAAACATCGATGACAGAGAATCATCAATCAGCTGCCTCTTGCACACCCCCCACTGGGGATGTGCCCGCAACCAAGGTACATGCCCTTGACCGGAACTGAACCTGAGACCCTTCAGTCCACAGGCTGACGCTCTATCCACTGAGCCAAACCGATTTTGGCAAATTACATAGAATTTAAAACTTAGTTCTTCAATTAGACTAGCCATATTTGAAGTGCTCAAATGGCTAGTGCTTGGCATACAGAACAGCACTGAAGTGGACCATTCCCACCAGTAGAACGTTCTACTGTATAATGGGTGTCACAGAGAATTACAAAGGTATTTTGAAGTTCAACACTATGGCCCCAAGTTTGTTGGGATAACAGATCATGAGAATAATCTACTTAGAAAGAAAAGGAACAAAAAGATACTTATGAGAGTGACTAGAAAAAACTTTAGTTCTAAATCTGAGGAATTGTCAACAATCTATAAGATTCCAATGAAATATATATTTCTTACTCTATAATGGGTAGACAATTTAGTTAAGAGTAAGGAATAGCCAACTCTCAACAATATGCTCCTAAGATTATGAGATTTTTATGCCAAAATTCAGCAAACCTGGTCAAATGGGTAGATGCATATACTTACCCAGGGAGACAAGATTCCTATAATTCTCTAGCATCACATCCCTGTGCAGGCCCCTCTGTGTAGGGTCCATCAACCTCCACTCTTCCAATGTGAAGTCTATAGCCACATCTTTAAATGTCACTGATTCCTAAAATAAAAACAGCATGATCACCCAGAGACTATTTAATAAGACCTATTAGGTAGAATAATTCATACACAAGTGAGGGAGAACTTCAGAAATCAGAATCACCAAATGACTATAGAAGTTAATAAATTCAACCGTTAAAGAATGTATGAATCTTCCCAGTGACAAGAACTTAAAGCCTTAAGAAGAAGCCCATTCTATTTTTAGTTTTATCTACTAGCAGGATTTATTTTTCAGATTAATTCAAATCTGGCTTTCTATAACTTCAAAAAAAAATTGGTCCGACTATATTATCTGGAGTCACACTACATGCTTTCCCCCTTCCCTATAAAGTTTTTATAATATTTGATAACAGCTACTAGTTTTCACCCAAAGCATCCTTTCTTTTTAAAAACTCTGGCTTATGTATAATATAAACGCTTTTTCAGTTCCAATCTATAAAATATGGCTTATCAAAAGATAAATTTTGTCATTCAGATGAGAGAAAAAGATTATAAGCTCTCTCTTTGAAAAATAAAAAAAAATCACAGAACTTTGTGGAATTTCTTTGGTCAGAATATGAAATATATGTGCAACTGTGTAAAAATAAAAGAATCTACCATAAAAAATTTAATCTTAGCTACTAAAAGAAAATAGAGAGCAGGAAACTGTAATAAAAGCCAGAGTCCACTGAATATTTCTTGTTTTGAAGATTTACTTTTGAACTATGTGAATATAGTATTATAAAAGAAATACTTAAATTCAAAATAATCTATAAGCCTATTTGCTCTAAAAATAAACAAAATTGACATCTTCAGAACATTTCATCCCAAAGCCATGGATATACATGTAGAACAGGTGGTCTGGGAGGTGCACATGGGACATTTGCAAAATTAGACCACATATTAGGTCACAAGCAAAGTCTCCCCAAATTCAAGAAGACTGAAATCATATCAAGCATCTTCTCAGACCACAATGGCATAATATTAAAAATAAGCTACAATAAAAACAATCTAAAAAATCCAAACACTTGTTATTAAACAATGATTGGGCTACCAAAGAGATCAAAGAAGAAATTAAAAACAACCTGGAAACTAATGACAATAAAAACACAACAATTCAAAAATCTATGAAAGCAGTCCTGAGAGGGAAGTTTATAGCTCTACAGGCCTACCCACCCCCCCCCGCAAAAAAAAAAAAAAAAAAACCCAAAAAACAAAAAACTGAGAAAAAATGGTAGTAAATCATCTAACTTTACAACTTAAATAATTAGAAAGAGCAACAAGAAAAGCCTACTGTAAGCAGAAGGATGGATATAAAAAAGATTAGAGCAGAAATAAATGACATAGGGACAAAAACAAACAAACAAACAAAAAAACCAAAAACAAAAACAAAAAATCAATGAAAGCAAGAGCTAGTTCTTTGAAAGGATAAACAAGATTGATGAGCCTCTAGCAAGGCTAACCAAGAAGCAGAAAGAGGACTCAAACAAAATCAGAAATGAAAGAAGAGAAATAACAACAGACCCCAGAGAAATAGAAAGGATTGTTAAAAAATACTATGAAACAGTCATAAAAAAGCTTCCACCAAACAAAAGCTCAGGAACAAACGGCTTCATTGGGGAATTTTACCAAATATTCAAGGAAGAACTAAAACATACCTTCTCAGACTATTCCAAAAAATTCTAGAGGAAGGAACACTTCCAAAATCCTTCTATTGTATGAAGCCAGAATCAGATAAAGACAGCACAATGAAAGAGAATTACAGGCCAATATCCCTCATGAACATAGATGCCAAAATCCTCAACAAAATTCTAGCAAATTGGATCCAGCAGTACATAAGAAAGATCATACACCATGACCAAGTAGGGTTTATCCCAGGAATGCAAGGATGGTACAATATCTGCAAATCAATAAATGTGATACATCACATAAACAAATTGAGAGATAAAAATCACATAGTCATATCAATTGATGTGGAAAAAGTATTTGACAAAATCCAACACCCTTTCTTGATAAAAATCCTCAACAAGGTGGGAATAGAAGGATTAGACCTCAACGTAATAAAAACCATATATGATAAACCCATAGCCAACATCATACTCAATGGGCAAAAATTAAAACCATTTCCTCTAAGAACAGGAACAAGACAGGGATCCTCACTCACCACTCCTGTTCTACATAGTATTGGAAGTACTAGCCACTGCGATTAAACAAGAAGAAGAAATAAAAGGCTTCCAAATTGGAAAAGAAGTAAAGCTGTCCTTATTCACAGATGACATGATACTGTACATAGGAAACCCTAAGGACTCCATAAAAAATTATTAGACTTAGTAAATGAATTCAGCAATGTAGCAGGATACAAAATTAACACTAAGAAATCTATGGCATTTCTATACACCAATAGTGAACTACAGAGAGACTGAAAAAGCAATCTCAGGCTAGGGTGTGGCAAACAGCGTTAGCTCCCAGCCAGCCAGCTGTCCCTGCGCCTCCAAGCCTCCGACTGCGTCCCCAGCACAGCAAACAATTATTCTTGCGAGCAGCTCTGCAAACAAGCCACCCTCACTTTCTGACCTGATGGCAGACAGTCAGGCTTCTCCCCATAGGAGTTTGGGTCCCACGCATCTCCCCAGCAAATGGATTTCAGAGAAATTGGGAGCTTGTCTCCCTTGGGATTGAAGAAAGCAACGCCCGCTGCCAGCCCAGATCGCATGCACCTCTGTACCTCTGCTTTTTAGAGTTTGTGCACTGAATATTCTTTTATCTTTCCTTCTAGTTGTAGAACTTTCACTCAGCCAGCTTTCCTGTGGTTCTGGGTGATAGATGTTTTGTCTTTTAGTTGTAGTTTTGAAATTGTTGTGCAAGGCAGCAGTTTAGATATTTACCTATGCCGCCATCTTGGGTTCTTCCCCTTATAATTTTCTTAATAACATTTTCTTTTATCTAGCTTACTTTATTGTAAGAATACAATGTATAATATGTCTAATATATAACGTGTTAATTGACTGTGTTATCAGTAATACTTCTGGTCAACAGTAGTTAAATTTTTTGAGAGTCAAAAGTTATATGCAGATGTTTCACAGCAGGGATATTGATGCCCCTAACCCCTGAATTGTTAAAGAGTCAATTGTATACTTAACATTAAAAAAGAATCTGTTATAGATTATATTATATTATATGTGCTTCAAAATAATTAGGGTTATAGGCAAAAAATAAGATTTTCCATGAATTGATAATTGTTGAAGATGGCAATAGATTCATCAAGATTCATCAAACTACACTCTCTACTTCTGTATAAGTATAGTGCATATTATTTGTCAGGTCCTGATCTAAAGACTTTTTATGTAATGACTGAATCCTCAATAGGGAAAGTATTATCATCTATAATAACCAAAGTGTAATATGCTAATTAGACCAACATCCTTTTGGACTACCTTCCAGATGAAGCTGGGGCTGTGAGGAAAGCCTGGGTCCAGGATGCCAGAGGGAAGCTGGTGCTGCCAGCCAGGAGAAGAAGGCCTATTCTTGCACAAATTTCATGCATCAGACCTCTAGTCTACAGATAAGGAAATTGAGGCATGGAGAGGGTAAGTGCGTCGCCCAAGTTCACAAGGAGACAAAGTCTAGGTTCAAACCAGGCAGTTTGGCTCATGACTTGTTAATCACTGTACTCAATGATCTAGTAAATTAAGATCCCTTATTAACTGACTAATGAGGCAAAGGTCTCAAATTATATAGTATTTGGCTAAGGTGTGCTCTATATCAGAAGAAACACATTATCTCAGGGGTGTTTTCTGTCAGATACATATGCCTATTAAACTATTTAAATCTTTTATTTGCATCTCAAACTTTGCAAAGCATGTTTTATCTAATTTTGCTATTGATAAAATATGGCTAACGTGGGAGACTACAGTTCATAAACTTTATTGCTAATCATTTCACACAAAAATTACAATAATTTTTTTAAAATTACAATAAATTTACTACCGTTTTCCCCAAAATAAGACAGTGTCTTATAATTTTTTCTCCCAAAGTTGTGCTAGGTCTTATTTTCAGGGGATATCTTATCTTTCCATGCACTAGGTCTTATTTTCGAAGGATGTCTTATTTTCGGGGAAACATGTTAGCTGTTTTCTTTTGCAATTAAGAGCTAATCCCCAGGAAAAATCCAAGAAGGCCTTTAGGTCTCACCTCTGGTTTACTTTGAAGTTCTCTACAAGCAAGAAGTAAAGGGTAAGTCAAAGTTGTAAACTGCCTGTTTAAGAGTAGAAGATATGTCAAACACAAACAAAAGCCCTTTGGTAAATGCTGGAAGACTTAGTGGCTTATGATTTAAGGAAATCTATGTCCAATCATTAACTAATTACTATGTTAATCAGAGATTTCAGTGGCCATACATGATATAGAATACAATCTTTACTGAATTAGTCCAGAAGAGTCACTAAATAAACAAAATAGCAGCAGCAGTAACTACAACAAATTGCAACAACAAATCTTGGTGAGGGGAGAATCTGATTTCCAGAGTGGCCACATTGTATTATTTAAAATACTATATTTTCAACAAAAATTACAAGACACACAAAGAAAAGGAAAGGCATGGGCCAAAATAGTAAAAGCAAGATAAACAAACAAACAAACAAACAAACACACCAACAATGGAAATTGTTGAGGAAGGCAAGAAGTTATACTCAATAAATAAAAACTGTTACAAATATATTGAAAAATGTAAAGAAAACCAGGTCTAAAAATTAAAAGAAATGATGATATCTCATTAAATAGAAATTATAGAGTTGATACAATAACACAAATGAAATGAAATATTCACTAGAAAGTTTCAGTGAAAGGAAACAGCAAATTTGAATAGCACAATGGTCTGAATATTTGTGTCTCCCAAATTGATACGGTGAAATCCTATTGCCCAAATGTAATGGTCTTAAGAGATGGTGCCTTTGGGAAGTGATTAAGTCATGAAGGTAAGACTCTCATGAATGAGATTAGGGTCTTACAAAAAAAGAGACTCCAGAGAGACCCCTAGGTCCATCTACCATGTAAGGAATGATGAAAAGTCTGTGACTTTAGATGAGAGCCCTCATCTGGCCATGCTGGCACCCTGATTTTGAACGTCTAGTCTCCAGAACGGTGAGAAATAAATTTCATCCCATTTAGGAAACAGGCACGTGTCTTGCCTCTTGTCCTAGTCCCAGAGCCTGTAAAGGGGAGCCCACAGGGCTGGCTGGGGAAGAAGCAGAAAGTTTGTTGTAGAAGGAACTGTCTAAGGCACATGTGTCAAACACAAGGCCTGCGGGCCCGCACCGCGCTGTCATCACTGCACTCCGCTGTCAGTTTATGACATTGTCAGTTTATGACTGTTCAGTAAACCATTCGGCCAGCGATTTAGATTTTGGCCCCTTCTCTGATTGAGTTCGACACCCCTAGTCTAAGGGATCATACGAATTTTTAAACATAGAAAGGGAGAAGGAATCACTTGAAAAAAACACTGTGTATTTTTTTAGGCCTAATGAAAGAACAAAGCATGCATAATGGAATCCAACTCTTGGGAGATATCAAAAAGGAAAGTTTCATGTCATTTCTTATATAAAATAGCTGTTCAAATTAACACACAACCATTTCAGTCTTTCTAAATAAAAGTGTTTTTTTTTTAAACTTCAAAAATTTCTTTTGTTGTTTATAAGCCATCCAATCTGCTGTGTCTTGCTACGGAAGCCTGAACAGATGAAGATAATCAGGCAGAAAAAATAATTGGTGACCTTGAAGAAAGATCAATTGAGATTATCCTGACTGTGCACCAGAAGTAAAAAAGAATGAAAAAAAATAAACAGAGATTCTGTAGGTCAACAAGAATACCAATATTGGGAGTCCAAGGAGAGGAAAGAAAGAAATGGGCAGAAAGAAAACTTAAAGACATAATGGCACAAAACTTCCTTAATTTGATGAAAAATATTAACTAACCTTCATATACAAGAATCTCAATAAACACCAACTAGGACAAAATCAAAGAGATCCATGCCTAGATATATCACAATCAAATGGTAAAAGACAAAGAGAGAATCTTCAAAGCAGCAAGAGAGAAGGGACTCAATGTACAAGGGATCCTCAATAGACTGTCAGCTAATTTCTCATCAGACATCATTGATGCTATGAGGCAGTGATATAACATCCAGAATGCTGAAAGAAAAAAATATCAACAAAGAATTCTATATGCAGCAAAATATCCTTAAAAATTATAAACAAAAACTGAGAGAATTCACTGCTACCAGATCTGGGGCCTACAATAAATATTAAAGGGTATCCCTCAAGTGAAATGAAAGGACACTAGATAGTAACACAAACCTATATGAAGAAAAAATACCAGTAAAGATAACTAAAGAAATAAAAAAAATATATAAAATATATTTAAAAAAATATATTTTAAATATATTTTATTGATTTTTCACAGAGAGGAAGAGAGGGGGATAGAGAGCTAGAAACGTCGATGAGAGAGAAACATTGACCAGCTGCCTCTTGCACACCCCCTACCGGGGATGTGCCCGCAACCAAGATACATACCCTTGACCGGAATCGAACCAGGACCTTCCAGTCCCCAGGCTGACGCTCTATCCACTGAGCCAAACCGGTTTCAGTTAAATATATATTTGTTTGTAACTTTTTCTTTTTTATTTAAAAGACAACTACATAAAGTAATAATTATAAAATTGGGTTGATGAAATTCTAATGTATAAAGATGTAATTTGTATGACAATAATAACAGAGGAGGGAGAAGGGAACAAAGCTAAATTGGAATAAAGATTTGTATACTATTAAAACTAAATTAGCATTAATCTAAAATACATTGTTTTATGTCAAGATGTTAACTATAATCCTAAGAAAATAACTAAGGTAGCTAAAAAGAATATTATGAAAGAAATGAAGGGTTTATCAAATGGGGTACTAGAAAATATCTAACAAACACACACACACACACACACACACACACACACAAACCAGTAGAGGAGGAAAAAACAAATAAAAAAGACACAAGACATAAACAAACAAATAATAAAATGGAAGATATAGATTCTACCTTATCAGTTATTAAATTAAAAGTAAATAGATGGAAAAATTAAATCAAGTGGAGAGATTGGCAGAAGAAACTTTTGTTAAAATTATACAAATATATGCTATCTACAGAAGACACTTTAAATTTAAGAACAAAAATAGGTTTACTGTAAAAGGATGAGATAAATATACTACATAACAGTACACAAAAGATAGTGGCAATATTAATATCAGACAAAAGACAAACATTTTTACTAGAAACAAAGAGATATCTCCAATGATAAACTGTTTACTGTATCAATAAGACAAGTTTAAACATATTTTCATACAACAAAAAAACCTAAAAATGCAGGAAGCAAAATTTATGGAATTGAAAAGACAAAGACAATTATAGTTAAAGAGTTTAATGTCCCATTTTCTTTCTTTCTTTCTTTTTTTAAATATATTTTATTGATTTTTCACAGAGAGGAAGAGAGAGGGATAGAGAGTTAGAAACATCGATGAGAGAGAATCATCAATCAGCTGCCTCCTGCACACCCCCTACTGGGGATGCGCCCGCAACCAAGGTACATGCCCTTGACCGGAATCGAACCCGGGACCTTCCAGTCCCCAGGCCGACGCTCTATCCACTGAGCCAAACTGGTCCCGGACCATTTTCAATAATGAATAGAACAACAATGCATAGGATCAGCAAGGAAAGAGATAACTTGAATAAAATACTATGAACAAGCTAGACATCCATACAACACCAAGACACTCAACAACAGCAGAACATATATTTTTTGCAAGTGTACATGAATATTCTCCAGGAGTGACAATATGGTAGGACACAAAACAAGTTCCAATAAATTTTGTGGAAAGAAGATACTGACCAAGAGGGGCTCCTGGTGGCTAAGAGGGGTAAAAGTCACAAAAAAGCTAACATTCTTTCTACACAGGGGCATTTCACACAAACTGCACTTCAGGGAGAAACCTGAACTGAACTGCCTGCCTCTGCACTGAACTACCTGCCTGCCGTGTTCCTGTCGTCTGATCCAGCCCTTATGAATGAGTTTCAGGAATCCAATTTCAACAACAAAAAAATTAGAATGAAGATAAACAAAATAGAGAATAGAAAGACAAAAGAGAAAATCAACAAATGCAAAGTTTGGTTATTTGAAAAGATTACAAAATGACAAACACTTGGATTGACTAAGAAAGAAAATAAGACTCAAATGACTGAAGTCAGAACAACTATATGCCAACAAATTAGATAACGTAGATGAAAAAAATAGACAGATTCCTAGTAAGATGCAAACTACCAAAACTGACTCAAGGCAAAGAAAATCTAAATAGATATATAAATTAACTCCCTATAAATAAAAGTCCAGGTTCAAATGGCTTCACTGGTGAGATCTACCAAACATTTTCAGAAGAATTAACAAAAATCCTTCACTAACTCTTTCAAAAAATAAAAGGAAATAATTCCCAACTCATTCTATGGTGCCAGTATTACCAAAGTAGAAAAAGACATTACAGAACACCACAGACCAATATCTCTTATGAACATACTAGAGGCCTGGTGCATGAAAATTCATGCATTGGAGGACGGGTCCCTCAGCCTCGCCTGCCCCCATTCATAGTCTGGGAGCCCTTAGGGGCAGGAGGCAACCCGATGATCAGAGGAAGGCAACGCCCCATCACACTTCTGCTTCTGCTGCCACTGCCGGCAGCGCAAGCCTTGGCTGGCCCTGGGTACCTGAGCCTTGGGCAGCCCTGGGAGGCTGGGGAGCTGCCATCTGAGGCTTGCCTGCAGTCGGGCTGGCCCTGAAGGGCTGAGAGGACTGGGGGACTCCATAGGTACGCATGCAGAGCTATTGGGCCCGCCTGCTGCCCCAGGGGCTGAGGGGAGTGGGCGCCGCCATCTTCTGGCTGTGGGCCCCACCATCTTTGAGGGCATGGCAGTCAATTAGTATATTCCCTCCTTATTGGCTGTGGGTGCCACCATATTTGAGGGTGGGGCAGTCGATTAGCATATTCCCTCTTTATTAGATAGGATACACAGAATTCTCAACAAAGCTCTAGCAAACTGAATCCAGAAACAAATAAGCAATCATAAATACCACGGCCAAATTGGATTTGTCCAGGAATACAAAGTTGATCTACTATCTGAAAATCAATCAAAGTAATACACCATATTAATAGAATAAAGAACAGAAATCACACAATCATCTTAACAGACTCAGAAAAAGAATTTGACAAAATTGAATAAACCAGAAATAGAAGCAAACTTTGTCAATATGATTAAGACTATCTATGAAAACCCAAATCTAACATCAAACTTTAGTGAACAGTCATATACATTACTCCTGAGACCATAAAAACAAAGATGTCCTCTTTTCTCACTGCAACGTTGTACTGTAAGTTTTAGTAAGGGAAATTAGACAAGAAAGAGAAATAAAAGGTATCTAGATTGGAAAGGAACACATTTCTATTTGCAAATGATATCATCTCTATTTAGAGATGACATTTTCTTGCATATGGAAAACCCACACATACACATACACAAAAACCTGTAAGAACTAAAACTAGTTCAGCAAGGATCAGGATACAAGATCAATATACTTAAGTCAATTATTTTTACACACTAGCAATGAGCATTCAATAAAGAAATGTAGAAAAAAAATCTACTCAAAGTAGCAACTAACACCCAACCTCCACCAAAAAAAAACAAACAAAAAACCACCCCAGGAATAAATTAACAAAAGATATGCAAGACTTGTATACTGAAAAATACAAAACTTCACTAAAAGAACCCTCTCTCCCCACACACAAAATAAGAATACATCCCATATACTATTGGAAAACTTAATATTGTTAAGATAGCAATAGTCCCAAAACTGATGAACAGATTCAACACAATTCCATCTGTTTTTTTTTTTTGGGGGGGGGGCAGAAATAGAAATATTAAAAATTATTAAATAATTGGTTCTACTCAAATTATAATTAAAGCTAACTTCAGTGCTTATAAACAGAATGCAGAAATTAAGGAAGAGCCAGAGAGAATTAATCTTCTGCCAAGGACTCACTCTGTCAGGAGAACAAAAAGAAACCATATAGGAAATTATGGTATTTTCCTAAGGTTCATAATTCAAAGTCTGAACTAACACATAACTTATATTAAAGTCTAAAGAGACATATGTTAAAGAACACTTTAAGAAGCATTGGTCCAGTAAATGTTTCAAAAAATTAATGTAAAGACTGAACCTCAGGATGTATTTTCTCATAAAAACAAAAAGGAAAACTCATATTTACACAAACCATATTTGGAATAAAATTTTTTGAAACTTTCAAAGTATAATTTTCAAAAACATCTCTATATATAAAAGGCTAAGCACTGACGATCTGGCTGGTACATATGACCTGCACTAGCAATTTAAAAATAAACATTGACCCACACATGCATGATACATATAAAACGCTTGCTGGTGCCAATTGCACACATGTGTTCAATCTGTCATTGTCAATTGTGAATTTGGTTGTTTTTGTTGACATTCAACATGGACCACATCGTGATTTATTCATTGACTGCTCGACCATCCAACCGACCAGCTGGTACACGACACTCACTGGCAATTTAAAAATAAACATTGATTCATGTATGTATGATACATGTAAAGCTCTTGCTGGCGCCAATCACATGTATGTTTTAATTTTAAAATACTACTCGACCATCTGTGGGATTATGACTGAAGCCTCTAAGTCAGAATCCCGCCCAGGCGGAACGATACGGCAGCACCGCGGAGCCTCGGTTGGCCTCGGATAGCCGGTCCCTCGCAGTCCCTGCTGGCAGGCCGTGGCGTCCACCCGCCTCACCATGGCGGTGTGGCGTGCTCCGCTGCGTGTCAGGACCTGGGTCCTGTGCAGAGAACCCTTCGTCCTGGGAAACGGGATGTGCCCCCACGCCCTTCACGCAACACACGTTCGTGGGGAACCTGGCGCTAAACCATTCGTAGACGACCTGCTTCTGGGTCGGGGTTTTGTACGTAGCAGAGCAGCTCCCTCGCTGCGATCTATTGAAAGTCAGGCCTCAACACAAGGGTTTGTAAAAAAATAAAAAAGAAAGAAAAAAAGAAAAAAGAAAAAAGAAAAACTAAAAAAAGAAAAAGAAAAAAATAAATAAAATAAAATACTAGTAGAGGGCTGGTGCATGGATTTATGCATTAGTGGGGTCTCTCAGCCTGGCCTGCACCCTTTCGCAATCTAAACAAATTAAACTCATCTTAAGGATGAATAGGAACTGATGTTGATGTATTCTTGATATTTTTAATGTATTGGGTCTTGCAATGTGAAGCAAGAATCAGACCATGTGATACAGGATACTTCATTAGCAATTATGATGTGACTATCTGCCAATTATGGCTGCCAGTACTGAGAGAAATGAAACTTGTCAAATTAATGCTACTAGCCCTGGGATTACAAAATAGCTATCACTTAGGATGGTATTAATTGTGAACGTGCAATGGACTGCGAACATTATAAGTTGGGGGCAGTAAAAGAGCATTCTATTTATTTCCCTTACATACCTTTACCAATTCTGGTTCTTCTGCCTGAAGATGATCTTCACCTGGCTGGGAAACTTCAGGACTCTTAAGGGATACAGGATAAGAACACTCAATAATAGGCTGCCTCTAACCTCCTACAGAGCCTCAAAAAGCACCCACAGTCCACTGTGGATGTAGTATATATGGGATGACCTCTTTTACTGTTTTATTTAGGGCTGGCTGATATCAAGGTCCCAAAGTAACATCCAGTCATAATCTCCTTTCACCTTGTTTGAAACTATATTAACACACACACACACACACACACACACACACATACACACACACACACACACACTATAGGCTTTTAACAAAGAACCTATCAAGACAAAAATAAACTTACAATAAGAGGCCTTTAGATACTACATAATTCTCCTTTTTTATAAGGGGATGGACTCTATTCCTCAGAAAGCATCCATCTTGCTCAAGAATAATATTCAAAATCTATCAACATCATCTGTTTTCTACAGTTGGATCATTACAGTGTTGGGGAGGGCAGCACGTCTTGGTACTAAGGAAATATTTTCAGGGACCTCTTATAACATTGTTTTCTTCCAAACCTTAGAAACTGTCTCTCTACAAGGGCCTGATTTTATAGATGAAATTAAATTTTACTATACATTCTTGTAGCGCTTATCAATTTTAGATTTTGAGTCATTTAAAAATATATGAGTAAAGGTATTTACTTAAATTTCATTGAGAAAAACGTTATCTTAACTCTCCCCTCCCAAGTTGGTACAATGATATGAACTTCAACCTCTGATAATGAGGGATGGGTTTGATCAGGCCAATACTACTAGTAGACAGATACTTTGGGTCTACTAATTAAGTCTAATATTTTTGCTTTTATTAATCTTTTCAAGGGTATGTTTTAAGGACTAGTTACATGTTATATATATGACTATGAAGAATAAAAGATCACTACTACAGGTTATTATGGATCATACCATAACAAATTCTATTTGTAGGCAGTACCTTTCTTCTGAATCTGTATATTTCAAAAGTCACTGCTAAAACACAGCTTTTATCACATTAATACCCATCTCAAACACCTGTGCATGCGCATGCGCACGCGCACACACACACTTCAATGTCTTCAGAGAAACATTAAAAAATTCAGCTTAAATATCTCATTTCCACTATTTTTCAATTTTCCATCTTGAACCACCAGCTCACCCACTGTTTCTCTGCCTGAGTCTTGCCCTAACTCCTTTCTCACTTGAAGTACCTTCACAAATACTTTAATAACTTAAACTCCTATTTATAATTGAATACCAGATTGAATCTATCCCCATGAGCTTTCCATGACCAATTTAGCGCATACTAAATTCCCATTTCTTTCCTTACATAGAACTCATCATCTTTATCATATTGCTAAGCAGCTATTACTTACCAAAATAAATTAGGTAACTATTTCTTTTGTGCCTCATCTCAATGAAATTGTAAGCTGCCTATAGCTATGTACTGTGTCTTAAACTTCTTCTTTTCTCCATGTCATCTATTATGCTTCATCAGTTCTTAATGAGTAAAAAAGAGGAAATCACTGAGAGTGGGCACAAGGGGAATGCTCCCTATGAATTAAGAGACTGAGTGTGTGTGTGTGTGTGTGTGTGTGTGTGTGTGTGTGTACATTTATTTTCCCCCAAAATTTTCTAAGTGAAATTTTCCAATAGAAAAATATCCCATTTGGCTACCCCATAAATCAGTGAAATCTCCTGGAAACAATACACATTTAACATCGTAAGTAAATTCTCAGACTGCCCATCATATCTAAAGATAGCCCTAATATTTTTTAAAAGATCTTGAAATTTGCTTCAGTATGTGTGTTGAATCTTCCTATAGATTGCAGCCTTTACTCACAAATCAAACAATTGGATTCAGTTACCAGGAAAAATGTGGGCAAGGTAGAGAAGTCACAAGACTTCAGGAAAAGACGCCCTCAAACCCAGACAGCAGATCAGAAACAAAGGAAACCCAAACTTATCAGAGATCCAGCTGAAGAAATCACAGCAGCCATGATCTCTGCCTTTTTGTTCCCCTCCTTAGGAGGAGTAGAGTCCTACAGACATGTCTGAGAAAGAGAAATAAGCCATGAAAAACAGTCCTGCCTTGGCAATCTCAGACCTACCTTGTTGGAGTCCTGACATGCAAGTAAGTATGACTTCCATGAAGAACACAGTATTAACCCCCAAGATCAGATTTTTTTTCTCCTGGAGATCTTGAGATTTTTATTACTATTAAATGTAGTCACACATAGGAGGCCAAACATTGTGCAAGAAGCTTTTAAAATACTTCTCATTTGATCTTCACATCAACCCAATGGGAATTATATGTATAAATGAGAAAACTAAGGATTAGAAAAATTAATTTACTTATCCTAAGCCATCCAGGACTCCAAATCAGTCTAATTCCAACATCCACAATGTTGGAAGCTACCCATTGTCTTCACTTTCAGAAAAGTATAAACAAGGAGCCTAGAATGCTGGTGAACCTTGAGCTCTGGCAAGGGCCAAAGCTATGCACCGATTGTTTAGTTGAGACAATGGTGACTCAAGCAATTTCCTGACCAAATAGTCTCAGAGTAAATATTTACTGACCTTTAAGATAGTCTGACTGTTACCAGAATTGCCTGTCTAAGGGCAATATGTGTATCTAAAATTGAATAGAAGGTTGGCAGGGCCTGAGCACCAGCCAAGTCCTTCCCTAGAGTTGGACTCTCTGCCTGGCCCCCCATGATTTCCAAATTCTTATTTCTTATCTAGTCTTGTCATTTGCCTGCGACCCTTCTCCAGGTCTTGAACCCAAGCCACGTGGGACATGGCATCTCACATCACACCTTTCCCACTAAATCAGCTTGTTGTGATGTGAAAATGGAGACAGAGCAACTACCTGCTACCTCTTTTTCTTTTTTATAATGATTCTTTAAAAAAATATCTTTATTGATTTCAGAGAAGAAGGGAGAGGGAAAGAGAGATAGAAACATCAATGATGAGAGAGATGGGATCATTTCCTGCACCATTGGGATCAAGCCTACAACTCAGGCATGTGCCCTTGACCAGAATTGAACCTGGGACCTTTCAGTCTACAAGCTGATGCTCTATCCACTGAGCCAAACCAGCTAGGGCTACCTGATACCTCTTGTTCCTTGAACCTTAGGAATATTTGAACTACGTAAAATAACCTTTGGACTGGGCCACAGCAACAATGTCTTAAAAAACAATTGTTTGTAAATCAACAGGAAAAGCAGACATCCTGACCAGAAGGTCTGAGGATTCTTTCTAAAGACCGAATCAGTAAGCAACTATGCGGAACTAAAGAGGAACTCAGCTTGTTAGCAGCAGTTGCCTGGCCCCTCTGTTAGAGACTGTCTGCTTAACCTGTCAAATCTGTTCCTGCCCTGAATGGACACCTGGCTTCCCTAAGATTCAGTACTGAGCTTTTGCTCAATAAACATAGCAAATTTTAATCTAATCTGAAATGATATGACTATCTTCTGAAAAACAAGAATTATAATAAATAAAGCAAGGCTATTATAAATTCAAAGAACATTAGAGATATAGAGTATATTGAAACATGCACTCAAAAGTTATTTTCAAGCATTCATGCAGCATTTGCTGAAATTAATGTTACTGACCAAGGAAAATATAAATAAAGAAGAAATGGAATACACTACATTTTCTAACCATGATATGGTAGAATTACAAATATAAATGGAAGTTTGAAGGGAGAAGGGAAAACCCCATAACACCTGGAAATTAAAATAAACCCTCCTAAATAGCTAGTAAGTCAGAGAGAGAACTTTGAGTTAGAAAATAAGAATATTATAGATTTAAAATGCATGGGTTGCTGCCAAAGCTTTTTTTTTTTTATAATATATTTTATTGATTTTGTACAGAGAGGAAGGGAGAGAGCTAGAAACATCGATGACGGAGAGTCATCGATCAGCTGCCTCTTGCACACCCCCTACTGGGGATATGCCTGCAACCAAGGTACATGCCCTTGACCGGAATCCAACCCGGGTCCCTTCAGTCCCCAAGCCGACACTCTATTCACTGAGCCAAACTGGTCTTGGCCAAAGCTTTAAAGAGAATAAATTTATATCCCTAAATACTTTCAGTAAAAAATTTTAGAAATAATGAAAATATTAAACATTCAACTGAAGAGAAATAATTAACAAGCCATAAAGAAGAAACAATAAAGAAATAAACCAATGAATAAGAAAATAATCAAACAAAAATAGCTGTCAAAGGCAGGAGCTGATTCTCTAAATATTGAAATATACAAGCCACAGACAAGTCAAAAAGAAAAAAAATACCAATAAACCAAACAGAAACAAGATAAAATGTCATAAAACAGTATGAGAAAAAAAAAAATCACAAAGAACAA
The DNA here is from genome assembly GCF_964339955.1 of Pipistrellus hanaki. Lineage (NCBI taxonomy): Eukaryota > Metazoa > Chordata > Mammalia > Chiroptera > Vespertilionidae > Pipistrellus > Pipistrellus hanaki. The sequence continues at coordinate 48,874,942 of NC_140518.1, forward strand.
TTTTTGTTAAAAATTTTCTAAAATGGACTCAAACAGCAGAATACTTAAGTCGGCCAACATAGCAGAGACTGCTCATTGCCTTCCAACACCCAGTCTCCCTTTCTACTTGACCGAGGCTTAAAGTCTCAGCGGGCCACAAGGTCACCTGGCTAGAGACATTCCCTGGCCTTGCAGGCAGGTTTGCCATGCCACTATATTTCAGCAAATGGGATCAGAATAAAAGAGATGCCATGCAATTTCCAGGTCACACCTTTAAAAGGGAGCTGCTTGCCCTCCAGTTCTCTGTCTTCCCTCCCAATGGCCTGAAATTCGCAGTAGGAGAGTGTTCCAGCTTCCACCATAGGGAGGACAACACCCTAGAAGTGGTGGAGCAAAAAGATGGATCAAACCTGGTTTCTAGATGAGCTCATGGACCAGAGCTGCCTCCCTGACCCACCCTCATCACTGCCAGCCACCTACCAACTCAGACTTTTACATGAAAAAGAAACTGTCTTTCTTGTCCAAACCACTTGGACAGCTCTGTTAAAGGTGCAAAACTAAATTCCTAGCCAACAGAGTGAATGACTATGAAATAAAAAATTAAAAGTATTAGGTAGTAAGCAGGAGGGAGGAGGGAGGGAGGGAGGGAGGGAGGGATGGAGGGAGGGAGGGAGGAAGGGGGAGAGAGAGAGAGAGAGAGAGAGAGAGAGAGAGAGAGAGAGAGAGAGAGAGAGAGAGAGAAGGGTTTAGATAAATAAAAAAAAATGTGAATATCTTAAGAATGTAGAGTTTATTCCATGACACTAGGGGGATTCACTAGATACAATGAAAAGATTTTGGTGGAAGAGAAACAATAAGAAGCCGAGGGAGAAAAACACAGTGTAATGTGGAGGTAAGACTTGAATTAAAGAATCATCTGAGAGGATTCCTATATTGAAGCCTCAGGTTACCTCTATACCAGTGTTTCTCTACCTTTGTTCAGGTCATGATGCCTTTGGCAGATCTCATGAAAATTATAACTCTTCTCCCAGAAAATTCCCACATATAATTATAAGGTTCTTGAATCTGAGGACTGAAAAAGCTCACGAGGCATGTTCATTAAAAAGGAAATTATTTGGCCCCATCCCAGATCTAAAGCAGGACCTCTACTCTAGGCCTGAGGAACAGGAATTTACATTGTCAACCAGTACGTTGCTAAACACTGTTCTAAAGATAACTTCTGAAACCCAAATTAAAAACCCTTCTTCACAAACTTGAAAATCCAATTGAAATGTTTTACCAAAAGGTTTCTCGAGTCCAGGCACTGCTGGGTCCTGCCTTCGCTCCCTCAGCAGAGACTCTTCATGCTTGGTTTTTTGAACCACTCTTCATCTCACAGCCCAGCAGCAGAACCTGTGCCAAGTTTAAACACAATTTAAAAGAATAACTGATTCTAGCTCTCTATCTCTCTTCCTTCCTCTCTGTAAAAAATCAATAAAATATATTAAAGAGAGAGAGAGAGAGAGAGAGAGAGAGAGAGAGAGAGAGAGAGAGAGAGAGAGAGGTACCCAGTAGATAGAGTGACTTTAGATGAATTAATGTCAGTCCATCCATTGTACTTAGGAAGTAGAGAATTTAGGTGCACACATGGGTAAGTTGATACATTTGATCATGGAAATAAGAGCGAGTTCTCTTCAGATTGTTTCTGACTACTTTAAGGAGCTCATAGTCTAGTGGGGATTTGGATAATAAGCATACAATGTTTACATGTGCTAATATAAAATAAGTTCTATTACAGAGTTATGTGTAATATCTTAGGGGAGTCAAGGCTTTGGCTCAGGGAAGGCTCCATGGGCTAGATGAGGCCTGAGATGAGTCTTAAGGAATGAGTAGTGGTTACACCAATGAAGAAGGAATGGAAAACAATTCAAGGTAGAAAGATTGCCAATAACAAAGGCACAAATGAATCAAACACCATGGTAGGACAGGACCAAGCACAAAAAAGTGTTCAGTACTTACTGGTGTTAATTAAATCACTGGTGTTTTCAAGGACTTACCGTATTTAGTGTGACTAGAGACCAGAGATGAAGCCAGAAAGTACTATGCAGCTGTCGGTTATCCAAGTGTTAAGTTAATTACTATGAAACAGCAGAGTCAAGGGACAAGGTGCTGAAAACTATATTCTGGAAGAGACATTAAAGATCTGGAAAATTTAGGAAACAACCAAGATGGTAAGTTCCTTAGCATCTTAAATGCTTCTCTTATTGATGGACTGTTACACTTTGTCTTAAGAATATTCTGGTTGACTCATAGTTCACAAATTATTTTTGAACTAAGATTGAATTTATCCTTGAGGCCGAGACCGGTTTGGCTCAGTGGTAGAGCGTCGGTCTGCGGACTGAAAGGTCCCGGGTTCGATTCCGGTCAAGGGCATGTACCTTGGTTGCAGGCACATCTCCAGTAGGGGGTGTACAAGAGGCAGTTGGTCGATGTTTCTCTCTCATCGACGTTTCTAGCTCTCTTCTCCTCTGTAAAAAATCAATAAAATATATTTAAATAAAATAAAATAATAACTGAATCTGTTATAACAAATATTAACAATGGCTACATATCAATACCAGTAGATCTTAACTTTGGGGGGATCCATCTGAGAATCTGACCTTGTCCACAGAATAATGCACATATTATTTCCGACCCTTTCAAACCTATCCACTGACCCTCAAGTTAAGAAGCCCAGTTTTATATGGTTGGGAAAAAAAAAGGCTAAAAAATAACAAGGGAAAACTATTTTTTCCAAAACACTGCTTATGTGGTTTAAGATATTTTCAATTCTAAGGAACTACAGCAATGGCTTTCTGCATCTTTTAAAAAAGTATATATATTTTATTGATATTTTACAGAGAGGAAGAGCGAGGGATAGAGAGCTAGAAACATCAATGAGAGAGAAACATCGATCAGCTGCCTCTTGCACACACACACCCCCCCTCCCCCACTGGGGATGTGGCCGAAATCAAGGTATATGCCCTTGACCGGAATCGAACCTGGGACCTTTCAGTCTGCAGGCTGACGCTCTATCCACCGAGCCAAACCGGTTTTGGCGCTTTCTGCATCTTTAAAACTTTTTAAAGAATGACCTGAATCATTTTTTTTTTAATTTGTAAAGACTAATTTCTCCTTGGCAATATGTCAGTAGATAATGCTAGTCTAATATGTTTAACAACCAAACTACAACAAACGTGTCTTCAATTTTATAATCAGAAAAACAAAGGTATTTAAAATAATATATATATGACTTTGGTACAGGTGTAAAAGTCCAGTAAAATTCCAGAGTAGCTTGCACACCCCCAGCTTCTAATATTGGTTTGGCTACTGTGGAAATGTGATTATAAGCAAGTCACTTAAGCATAACGAATCAGACATTAACAAATGAGACTAACCATATAATGTTTATTCTACTTTTGCCTTTGACATTGTGCAGAAGAAATTAGGCCAACGTTTCCTCAGAGTCATAGTGTCCTAGCTAATTGTTGTGACTTGTCCCAAGCCGTCTTCCCAAGCTCTGCAGAAGTATCAGACTTAAGAAGCTTCACTTGCTGTGGCTCCTAAGCCAGTGCAGCTATTTAAAATTAATGAGAACTTGAGCGCCATGGACCCGAGAAGCATTTCCCAACTAAAAAAATGCCACTGTCAGGTCAGCGAGAGGGGAGCGATTTAAAGGTGGTTATTTGAAATGCCGTGAAATGAGCACTCAAGGAAAAGGTGGCTGGGTTACCCAGGGCAGGAGATCGTCCACCTGTCAGGTCGCTCAACGGGAAACCCAGCTCCATCCTGCGGGTTCAGAAGCCAGGTCAGAGACTGTCTGTCCCTCCGCAGCCTCACCCTCTTCCCTGACTGCCCTGCTCTGCCCCGGCGGGGACCAGCGCTGAGGGCCCCGCCCAGCCCCGCGCGCCGAGGCCCGATCGCGTCGGGCAGGAGGCCGAGCCAACACTGAGTCGGACCTGGCCGCAGGAGGCCCAGCCCCAGCCGCCCCAGGGCGGGCCTGCGGGTACTGGGCTCTGCAGGGGCGGCCACGCCCGCGCGCCCGGCGACAGCGACCGGAGGTGCTGCCGTTCAGACCCGGCGTCGGGGCGTGAGTACCTAGCGGCCCCACTGCGCACGCGCGAAGGCCCGGCCGCGGCGCAGGGCGGGAGCGGCCCGGCCCGGGCGCCGAGTGGACGCGGCTCCCTGCTCGACAATGCGCCTGCGCGGCGGCGTGGGAACTACAGCGCCCAGAGCCCTCAGCGCCTCACCTTGTTCTCATTTATGAGGGAGTTGGCTGTGTTTATCGTGAATTTGAGTGACCTGGAAATTCAGTAAGTTTTTGTATTGAAAGGCCACAACTGTGTATGAAGCCCTACACAAGACAATAGCGTCACTAGGAGGAATGACACAATCTTTGCCTCAGAACATTTCTCTGTGACTAAGGAAAGAGCCGCTAGGACCGCAGCCTCCCGTGACGGAGTTAAAGCCCCAGATGCCCTTAGGTGTGTGGCCACGCCTCTGCTGGTCTTGCCTTCACATTCTTTTTTTTTTTTTTTTTTTTTTTTTTTAAATATATTTTTATTGGTTTTGTACAGAGAGGAAGGGAGAGAGAGAGTTAGAAACATCGATGAGAGAGAGTCATCGATCAGCTGCCTCTTGCAACCCCCTACTGGGGATATGCCCGCAACCAAGGTACATGCCCTTGACCAGAATCGAACCCGGGACCCTTCAGTCCCCAAGCTGACGCTCTATCCATTGAGCCAAACCGGTCTTGGCTTGCCTTCACATTCTTGATGGAAAACGTCGGTATTGCCTTTAGTACAGTTTTTGGGTCTTTGTACCGGAGCTTCTCTCTTGACTTATCCAAATAATTTTAATATACAATGTGATTAATATATTATACCATACAATTAATAGTATTTTTAATGTGCAGTGTTATTAATGGTGATATGTTATATATGTATTATAGAATAATAATTATTATTTTCTTAAATATTTTCATTGATTTTCAGGAGAGTGAAACACCAATGTGAGATCGAATCATCCATCCACCCTCTCCCCCTCACACACACACACTGGGGATAAAGCTGGCAACCTGGGCATGTGTCCTAACCAGGAATCAGGTAACCTTTCAGTGCACAGGACAACGCCCAAGCAGTTGAGCCACAGCTGCCAGGGCTCCATGATTATTTTTAAAGGCATGTTTTCCTTTGCTTAAGTTCTATCGCTTTAATGCCCAAAGGCCATATTCTCCACAAACAGTCCTCAAGGGCTCTATGGCAGCTTCCCTCAACCATGAGACTCTTTCCTCTAATCCATTCCTACTCTGTGAGCCTTGGATTCTGTGCTGCTTTGTGTATGAGGCCTACTCAAGGTCAGCCTCCTCCAGATGGGGATTTGCAGGGATAAATAAAACTCAGTGAAACTGAACACAGTATAAAATGGCTCTTGAGATCTCAAGGAGCCAATGGATAACTTTAGGGAAAGTATGACATAACCCAATGACATTTGAACTATCAGGGGAAAGAAACACAAGGGGAAATGAAACTCCTGGAGATAACAAATATGATATCCAAAATGAAAAATATACTGGATTGGATTAAGAGCAGGTTACGCACTGCAAAAGAAGAGATAGTGAAGCCAAAGACATACAAATAGAAACTGCCCAAAATGAAATAGGGAGAAAAAAGATGGAGAATGAGCAGAGTAGCAGTGAGTTATGAAAAAATATAAGGCAGTCTAACTATGTGTAAATTAGAATTCTAGAAGGAAAAGAGAGAGAGGGAGTAGAAAAATATTTGAAGAAATAATGGCTAAATATTTTCAAAATTTGAAGAAAACTATAAATCCACAGATTCAAGAAGCTCAATGAAATTCAAATAAAAGATAGTGTGATTATAAGGTACCTTGATGAAGAAAACCACATCAAGGTACTTTATAATCACACTGCTACAAACCAGTAATAAAGGAAAAATTTAAAAACAGAGGAACAAAATAATGTACAGGGTGGGCAAAAGTAAGTTTATAGTTGAAATACAAACAAATAATATAATAATAAATAATAATACAAGAATAAACATTCATGTACTCACAATTATAGACCTACTTTTGTCCACCCTGTAGTATTAGGAAACAAAGATAATTCTCATAGAAAAAAAGTAAGCTAGAAGACATTGGAACAACATCTTTAAAATATTCGAAGAAAGAAACCCATCAGCCCAGAAATGTATAACCATCAAAAATATTTTTATGAATGAAGGTGAACTGATAGTGCGATAAGATGGAGTAAACACAGTTCTCCCTATACTTGCCAAATACAGCTAAAACCCTTCAATTCTCCTATATAACAAAGAGGTAATATGCCAATTGACCCTCATGCCCTTGTGTTACAAGATGGCCACCCCCACATTGTCACAAATGGCCCGCAGGAGAGGGCAGTTGAGGGTGACCAGGCCTGCAGGGGAGGGCAGTCGGGGGTGATCGGGCTGGCAGAGGAGCAGTTAGGTGTCAATAAGGCTGGCAGGGGAGTGGTTAGGGGAATATCAGGCTGGCAGGCAAAGTTGTTAGGATTCAGTAGTCCAGGATAGTGAGAGGGATTCTGAGGGGTCCCAGATAGGAGTGTGCAGACTGGGCTGAGGGACACCCTCCACTCCCCCAGTGCATGAATTTCGTGCATTGGACCTCTAGTATCATATATAAAACAAGTATAAGAAGACTCTGAAAGCTGGACAGAAGGTAGTCCAGGTAGCAACCTTAAGACCCAAGGGAAAACACAGTGGTGAGTTGCCTAGGCTTTCTTTTCCCTGGCTTGGGTTCTGGAGAAGCTGGCAACCCAGTATGTCAATTGGTGTAGGTTTTTAAAAAGCCCCAAGAAAAGCCTGGTCTCTCCAGCCAAGGGACCAATAAAAAAGCAGCCTGGCATGACTGAAAACTTAAACACACACACCACTCCACTCCTGTCAAACACTACAGAAAAAACTAGTCCCACCTCATCCCCATCAGCAAAGGCTGCATGGGGAACTTAGATTTCCACCCTTACCTATGAAGTGTCAGCTCTGTCCCTGCAGGGGTGCTGCCAGGAGAGGCTGTGTGCGGAGCTGGGACTGTCATTTATGCCTTGTATTGTTAAGCTTTCCCCCATGCAATGTCAGTGGCAACCATGTGGAAGCAATAGAGTGCCTCTCCCCTCCAGACAAAGTGTTGTCAGTGGTGCTGGCCTAAGGGGGAGCCTGAAATTCCACTCCTGCCCAGCAGTAACAAGAAGTCCCCCTCTGTGGAGCTATCAATAGAGGCTGAACTTCCAATCCCACCAAACAATAAATAATGAGGTGGTGAACTTCATTCTCTCACCAGAGTGGTATTAGAGAAGGTCTGTAAAACATAAGATTTAAATAAAAATCCGCAGTACAATACCTACTCAAAGTCTCCCCAATTTTGGTAAAAGACACAAATCTGAAAATTCAATAAGTAGAGAAAATGGCAAGCAGAATAAACACAAAGAAATCCAGTCTAAGAATGATAATCAAATTACTGAGTTTGCTGAAGAAGGAGCGCATGATGCCAAAGTGGTAAGGGATTAAAATTTAGTTATCTGGATACTAGATGGGTTGAGCCCCCAAATGGTTTCAGCACCCAAAGATGGTGAGTTAGAAGTTTTTAAAGGACTGTAGGCAGGCTTTTTCTGGGCAGAGAATTCTCTGTGCAGGTCTGGATCCTGGGAAACTCCGGAGGGGAGAGATAACGGTCTTAGCAAGTAGAATATGGTCTTAGCAAGTGGGAAGTGGCATAAGTGAAAGGGAATGTCTGTTGTGAAGAGGCCTAAAGGTCAGTTGCCAGGGGAGGGGTATTGATTCAATTATTTGATCAAACCTAACATTCCAGCCCCCACCTTTTTTTAATTTTAATTTTAATTTTTATAGAATAGAAACTAAGGTTACTTCCTGCTGATGGGGGACAGGCACCGAGATCCTTAAGGAATGAACTTTGATTGTAGTAGAATGGAACACTGTATAGGTTCCTCCTGGATGGAGCAAGGGGTTGCAGCAGCATGATTTCCCTGAGAGAGTGGTTGGTGAAGGCTGAAAGTGGTCTTGAAGGAAAGATGAAAAATGGCACAGAATACACGGGCCAAAAACAAATATGAGGAATAGGGATGTTAATGATCATAAGAAGAGAAGTAGCCAGGTATACCAATTTATATTCTTTAGCCAGTAGTCCCATGAATTTGATTGACATTCTCTGATCTTTGCAGCCCTGTTAGTTTTTAGGTAGCATCTCTGGCTAGGCCAGGCTGATGGATATAAAAACAATATTCTTCCTCAAGAAAGAGGCATAGGCCCCCTTTCTTTGCTGCTAGGAAGTCTAGTCCTCTCTGATTTTGGAGGGTGACAGCTGTTAGTGAGTCTATCTGATCCTGAACTTGAACTAAAATTTTGGCAATGTCATCTAGGCTTTCTTGTAGGTCCTGAGACAGGATTTCAAAATATAATAGAGCAGCGGCTAGGTCCCCTTTGCCCTTCCCAACCCGTGTTGTGATACCAAGGGTTATTAGGATTATCTGGACTGCCCTTTTGTGTCGTACCAGATGGGTTACAGGAACAGGTAAAGAATTGTTATTGGGGGCTATATCTACATTCGGTCAAAGATGAAAGTTTAGGTTTCTGTCTAGTTGGTGGGGCAGATATGTGTTTTCCCCACAGAGGAAGAAAAATCCATGATCATGGAGACAAGCTGAAAGGTATAGGGAGAAGAGGTGGACTAAAGGGTATGAGTTTCCTTTTCTCAGTTCTGCATTCCAAACTGAGAGTTAGTTGCCATAGTGCTACTGTTAAGGGGTGACAGTTGAGTGGTTGAGATTCTATTACAGTGAAAGTAGGTTGGAATGACAGAATGGGGTATTATTTAAGGGGGAAGCAAAAGGAAATGAAAGGTTCAGTTAATTTGCTAGAAAGGCTCACAGAACTCAGAGAGGCATTTAACTTATTACATCACTATCTATAATAGGGGTGTCGAACTCAATCAGAGAAGGGGCCAAAATCTAAAATCCAGCCTAAATCGCGGGCCAAATGGTTTACTGAACAGTCATAAACTGACAATGTCATAAACTGACAGCGGAGTGCAGTGATGACAGCGCGGTGCGGGCCACATTGCGAGGCCTGGCGGGCTGGATTTGGCCCGCGGGCCTTGTGTTTGACACATGTGATCTATAATAATAACAGCACAATATGCTAATTAGACCTAACATCCTTCCAGATTAAGCCAGGGCTGCAAGGCAAGCCCGGTCCCAGGTGCCAGAGGGAAGCTGGTACCAGCAGCAGGGGGAAGAAAAGCCTACTCTTGGACAAATTTTTGTGCATAGGGCTTCTAGTACTATATAATAAAGAGATAATACGCAAATTGACCCTCATGCCCTCGCACAAGATGGCTGACCCCACGTGGTCAGAGATGGCTGCCACATGATGGCTGGCAGGGGGGGTAGTTGTGGGTGATCAGATTAGCAGGGGAGGGAAGTTAGGGGTTACCAGGTCAGCAGGGGAGCAGTTAGGCATCAATCAGGCTGGAAGGAGAGTGGTTAGGGGGTGTTAAGGCTGGCAGGCAGGCAAGAGGTTGTCAGCCGGCAGTCCTAGATTGTGAGAGGGATGTCCCAGATTGGAGAGGGTGCAGGCTGGGCTGAGGGACACCTCCCTGCCATGCACGAATTTTGTGCACCAGCCTCTAGTTTTATTATAAAAGGATATAACTGAGGAAAACCAGATGGAAGAAATGCTTAGGACAAGTGTGGGGAAAGTGCATGGAGCTTCCATGTTCACTCCAAGCACATTACTTTCCTCAAATTTCCACGTTTACCAATCTGGAAGCTCTGTGAATTCCATCTGGCCTTTTGGTTAATTAAATCATTGATCATCAGTTACTAATTCAATCTTGAGCCCTTCTCCCCTCTCAAGAGGGCAGAGTGTTGGAGTGAAAGTTCTGATCCTCTAATCACATGGTTGGCTCTCCTGGCAACCAGCTCCTACTCTTCAGTGGGGGCTTGGTTATCTAAACTTCTGGCCTTACTTATCAGTAAATCATATTACTTCTATATCTTTAAGATTATGAAAAATTTAACATTTTGGATTTAATTGCATTGAATTGTACTCATGACAAACTTTTTGATATCAACAATTGTGCTGCTCTTTAGTTAGCTTATACACAGTACATAATTTCCCAAGGACCTTGTAGGGAGAGGTTATAGGGTTAAGCCTCAGACTGACCTGTTGGCAAAGCCACAAACAAGTACCAGCTTAGAGGGCACAGCCCTCTTAGCATAATTAAGCTTAACCATATGAGGACGCCTAGTTCCTTCCTAGGTAGCTGTGGGAGGTGCAGCAAGTGCTGCCAAAACAAGTGAAACTCACAGGAATATTGTAACTATGGTGACCACGACCTTGTTTATCTCCGACTATAAAATAAAGGTTCAGCTTGCTGTCTGTATCTTTTCTCTATGGTCTATTCTCTTTGTTGTTGTTTTTTCTAAATCCTTCACCGCCCTCCCTCAGGCTTGCCGAACCCTTGGCTGTGCTGGCCTAGGGTTAACTTTAAGACCTAAAACTGATAATAAAATGAGGTAATTGTATTTTGTAGTCTGAGCACATATACCACATGACATTGTGGCTGATCTGCTGACTGACCTCACCAGCACAAAACAGAAGCTGGACCTGCAATTGCTTTGCTGTCCTCTGAATTTTTCTTTTAGAAGCTGCTGCAGGTGCGCCCGCAGGGCCTGCTCACACTGGCTCAGGCCACCGTCCTGTCACAGCTCGCGCACACACGGGGCAGGCTCAGTGTGCTGCCCCAGTCACGTGGCCTTGGAAGGCTTGGGCTCCACTCCTGGTCAGTCGGCTGTCCAGTCCGATCAGCATCTGCCCACGTGTGAAGGGGCCTCCACTGGGCCTGGCTTTGGGGACTCTGGTAGGTCAAACACAGCGCAGCCTTCCTCCCATGTGTGGTCCAGGTAGCAGCGGTCTGGTCTTTAGGTAGATCTTCTGTGAGTACCCTTTCGTGCATATGTCACAGCCCAGCTCCTCCCAACCCACTCAAACCTTGGGCTGCAGCGGGCCGCTTGGGCATCGCCCCTGGCTAGGGAGTTCGATGGTTTCTTTTGGTTCACATGCATGGATATTTAAGTTAAGTATGGACCTACCAATAAAATAGCTTGGTCAAAGTGACTGCATATGTTCAAATAAAATACATGTCACCAAAAAGTTTTCCAGAGATATTTGATCACTATACAATTCATCCACCAGTTTAAGAGAGTTCTAATTACCTCTCTTCTTGACTTGATGGCCACAGTAGAAACATGACAGTCATAGTTATTTCCTCTATGAAATACTGGGACTTATTTAAAAGTAAAGTGAGATTACTTTCTGATTTCAGCCATTCTGCTTCATTGGTGGTGGTATTTTATCTTTGATATTTTAATTATTAAAAGATCTGAACACATTGTTATATGTGTTTGTTAAAAAATTTTATATACTGTTTTTAAGGTTGGTACGTTTTATTTTGCATTTTCCTATTGTGCAGTTAATCTTTCTAAATGATTTTGAGAAATTTAAGGAAATCTTTTTTTTTTTTTTCTTGTTTATCTCTACCCCAGGGGTGGGGGAACCAGGCCTTGGAGGTCAGGGGTAGGGATGACATGGAGTTTTTCCCTGACACCCTTACATCTCTGCATATCTGAAAACATTTTTGTCCAGTTGTAAGCAGTTGTTTTGAACTTGCTGTATTATGGGCCTCCCAGTAAACTTATATTCGGATAGGGTGTAAAGACAACATGCTCTGTGACAAGTGCAGTGCCAGGGGTCAGAGGAAGGGAGCACAGGGCTGAGGAGTCAGGAGGAGGGTTGCTTGGGGGAAGAAAGAAACTGAAGCAAGAGACTGAGAGGAAGTCAAACTTGCTAAGAAAAGTTTGCTATGCTGGGGGATTTGACAGAAGACCAGGGCTTAATAAGGATACGTCAGGCTCAAAGACCAGTGTGCGCAAATGTCCTGTGGTAAGAGCAACTGAGAGCTGGAGCCATAGATGTTCTCTGCTCTAGGGAGTACACATCTCATGTTAGTTTGGCTCTGAAAATCCTGTATTATCAAAAATGACCCCAGACTCCCAGCCAGAGGGGCTCATGGGGCTTGGGAGGGGCGAATCCACCAGCAGCTTCCCCACCCACTCTCAGTCAGGGCACTTTCCCGTGATGGAGACAGGTGGGACAGGACTCCATAGATGAGGGCTGGGTTGCCCAGAGGCCAGGATACCCAAGCAAACCTGGAGGGACAGCAGAGGAAAGGTTGGTAGAAGAAGCATCTCCCATGTGACACCCCAGGAGTCACTTTCCGTCAGACAATGACACTCTTTATGTCCCCCGAGTCCCTCATTCCCCATTACGAGCAACCAAAAGTTCTGCAAAATACTACGAGGCCAAACAGGGCCGAACTGACAGGAAGTGATCTGCTGCCACTTGACCCCACTAAGTGTCAACACTGAGACCAGCAGAAGCATGTGGGCATGGACATCACTGCACTGTCTGTAGTATGTGGAATGGGGAGGCTGAGATGCATGGGAACAGAGGGGACCCTCGGGGAAGGTGGAAAGGTCAGGAACCAGCCGGGTGGGGTACGAGCCTCCACCACCTACCCGGTGAGGCTGGGCGAGCATAAAACAATAAATTCTTGATATAAAATTCTTGACTATTTTTCAGTTAAATGTGAAAATATATTCTTCCACTAAAAAAGTTATTTATTTTAGGGGGAAATAGCTTTATTTGATTGAGTCACTTATCCATGTCTTCATTGGTTGATTCTAGTAAGTGCCCTGATGGGGATCAAATCTGTAACCTTGGTGAACTACCCAGCTGGAACAAAAACAAAGTTTCTTAATGGATAATATTTGGATACTTAGATAAGTCTTAAGAAAGAAAAAAAGACTCACAACATATTTGTATTTTGTATACTTTTTATCTCTTATTTTTATGTTATCAAAGAAGTCTAATTTTGGGTCATGTTAATGTATCTGTTTACTTAATTTTGCTGATATTTGAAAATAACCTGAAACTTACAGAAAAGATGTATTAGAATAGATATCCATGTTCTCTTTAGCAAGATTTACTTAGTTAATATTTTATTGTTTTAGCATTTCTTCTCTATACATATATTTTTCCCCCAATAATTTGAGAGAAAATTGCATACATTATACTTTTTTTTACCCCTAAATACTTCAGTGTGCATTTCTCAATAATAAGGATATTTTACACTAGAGGCCCAATGCATGAAATTCATGCACGAGGTGGGGGGTTGGGGGAAGAGGAGGGGAGTAGTGTCCCTCAGCCTGGCCTGCACCCTCTCCAATCTGGGATCCCTCGGACATCCCTCTTGCAATCCAGGACCACTGGCTCCTAACACTTACCTGCCTGCCTAATGCCCCCAACTGCCCTCCCCTGCCAGCCTGGTTGACCCCAACAGCCTTCCTCTGCTGGCCTGATCACCCCTAACCCTCTGCCAGCCTGATCTCGCCCCTAACTGCCTCTGCCTTGGCCCCCACCACCATGGCTTTGTCCAGAAGGAAGTTGGATGTCCAGAAGATGGCTGGTTGACCCAGTTAATTAGCATATTATCCTTTTACATTAGATAATTATGGCACAGTTATAAACTTCAATAAATGTAACATCAATGCATTTGTCCACTCTACTGCTTGTACTGAAGTTTTGAAAAACTGAATGAAGTTACCTTTATAGTATTTTCCTTTATAGTTCTCGTGTCTCTTTTAATGTGGAATAGGTATTGTCTTTGTCTTTTATGACATTAACCTTTTTAAAGAATACTGGCCTTTTGTTTTTAATAGTCCTCATTTTGAGGTTTGTTGAATGTTTCCTCATGATGAAGTTCCAGTTATGCATTCCCTAACATCACATAAATTATGTTGTGTCCTCAAAGGATCAAATCTGAGGCGCACAATGGCCATCTACCCCTTGTTCATAATATTAATTTTGATCACGGTGTTTCCCTTATAATATTATTATACCACTAGAGGCCCAATGCACGAAATTCGTGCATGGGGGTGAGGATGAGGGAGGTTTGGAGGAGCGCTCCCTCAGCCCAGCCTGCATCCTCTCACAATCTGGAACCCCTTGGGGGATGTTGGGCCTAAATGCAGCCAGACATCCCTCTCACAATCCGGGATGCTGCATACACCAGTGACCATACTTTTCATACAGGTGAAAGGCATCTTGCTGCTGTATGGGCAGCTACATTCTTTTGCCCTGATTATATAAAGAAGCACATAACATGAACCTTCTGAGGCAGTAGGACCATTTTCTCCATCTTATGGGTGGAAAATCTGAAGCAGAGAGAAGTTAAGTAATTGGCTTTGTCACACAGTTATGTGTCAGAATCAGGGCTGACCACAAAATGTGCAAGCCCAGAGTCCATGCATGTCATCACTGCATCATTCTGCGTTTTGGGTGTTAGAGTAGCCTTGCCTGGTTTTAATTTTTAAATCTAACAGACTGTTCCCAATATATAGAATAGTGTCCCTAGGCCTGGCTGGCGACCAGGGGCATCTGTGGGGCAACCAGTGGGCAGAGCTATCAGGGGACCTCTGCTGGCACCCACCTTGGCTGGCAGCCTGGCACTGCCCACTGGCCAGTCCTGCCCCTTGATCACCGCTGGTTGCCTCCTCATGATGGTCAGTGTGCATCATAGCGACTGGTTCTGCTGATTGTTCTGCTGTTTGGTTGATTTGCATATTAGGGTTTTATTATATAGGTGTACAGTACTTTATGGTGTACAGAACAATATTCCAACCAACTGAGCCACATTAATCAAGGCTATTATACAATAATTTAAAAATTACTACATATTATTTTTTCCTTGAAATTGCTAATTATAACAAGCAATCTATGGAGAAGATACCTCAATACTATGCAAATATCCCATTCCTCATCAAAATTCCCTAGATTTATATCCATTGATGATTTTTATAAGAATATTTGTGATGGCTGCAAAACAGTGATTTTCCAGCATCATTTTAACCAGTTTGCATCTGTCATTCTGCTGTAAGCAAGGGCCCTTTGATCTCCCTTGTTTATTTACTTCTAATTATCAATGTAAACTCATGCACTACTCCCCACCATTGGTTTAATAATTCATTCCTGCCTTAACTGTTTTGGTGCTCAAATTATCCCAGACTTGGTTAGTGAAGGCTAGTTCAAACTGACTCCTTTGTCTCTGTGACCTACTGTCATCATTTTTTAGCATTTTCTTATTTTGTGGAACAAGATGTTTCAGGTTCTTATTGCAGCTGCCTTCATTCAGACTTTGAATCAGCCATTTCTCTGAGGAAGCCTGGTTCCTTTTCTGACATGATGATAATGTGTTATGGGTGAACTGGAAGGGGTGAGGTATGAACACTTTATGTACAGTCAACTCAATTTCAGGGCAGACTGTCTGGTGCTAAGTGAAAGGTTAAAAAATAACAGAGATTACACATGTTGGAAAATATAAAGAACAATTCAATGAAAAACTTTAATTTTTTGAGGACATTATTTGGAACAAGGTAATCATAGATGTCACATTATACATATTAGCACAGGAGAACATCCTTTGCCTTGCCAATTAATACAAGGCAAAGGGTGAGAGACAGTTCATTTGGCTCTGGATCCCAAGACTGCCTAGTTGGGGCGTAAAAAAGAATTAGGTAAGGAAAGGGAGAAAGGAGGGACAAAGAGCTTCTAACTCGAGCCCCATTGTAATATTTCTTTAAAAAGTGAAAACTCATCTGAGAAAATAAAACAATTTTAATAGATAGTTGAATTAGTTAATTGCCAACAATTTGAATGTTTGGTATTCTTATACCACCATTTTTATTCGTTTGGGGGACATTACACTACCTTGTTAAAAGCCAGATGTAATTTAAAATTTACACTAAATCAGTTTACCCTACCTTGCCTAGTTTTAACTGTATGTTTTATATGAAATTAAGTTTTCTCTCCTTTTCCCTCCTATTACCCCTGAATGGTGCCTGTACTCGGCCTGAAGACTCTTTGACAAAAACATCCTTCCTCTACTCTTTAACTTTCTGGCAAATACATGGGCTGTGGTGGGTATTCCCCGATCTATGTCTCCAGAGGTTGTGAAGCCCAGATGAACAATTAGAAATGTAATTGGTCTCCTGAATAATATGGGTATATTTCATGGTTGGCCTTTCTTTATCTCTTAAAATATGATTAAATTAGGAGAACTTAAAAGCAATTTATAAAAGTTTCTGACAATAAATGTATAAACATCTTTATTGACAGTGGGCCCTTAAGAGCAGTCAAATTTAGTTTATAGGTAACAAAAAATATTTGAAAAGCAGATTGCCAAAACTTCCAAGATTCATGTCAAGGTACACACACAGTCAGATTGAACACCAGGTATAAAAAGAACAAATACTGAAATGCAAAGGGCCAGAGTTCTCAGTAAAACAGAGCAAATCCTTTAACATCACTTAATCTGTCATTGATTATAAACGTGAGTCTTTGGAACTACCAGATAGCTCCTGGTTAAGTAGTACCCAGAAGGGAAAAAAGCAGATCCCCTCAAGGTCTAAAGGGGAGTGTGTAAGTATAGTACCAGATAGAAGCAAGAGTAGAAAGTGAAGTCCCTTCTCTATCATGAGCTGACAGCAGGATGCTTACAGTTCTTAATCAGCAAACAGAAGGGGTGGGAGACACTCATTCTTAATTTCTACTGATGGATGCTTAGCTACTTGCTATAGACTGAATGTTTGTGTCCCCTCAAAAATTCATATTGAAACCTAATCCCAAAGTGATGGTATTAGTAGATGGGGGCCTTTAAAAGGTAATTAGGTTATTATGGCAGAACTCTCATGAATGGGGCCAGCAGTACCCTTATAAAAGAGGCCCCAGAGGTCCCCCTGCCCTTTCATATCAGACACCGAATCTGCCAGGGAGGGCCTTGAGGGTGGACTTACTAGTTTCCAGAACTGTGATAATTGTTGTACAGCTCAAATGAACTAAGACATCACTTCATTAATGTGTGTGTGTGTGTATACACTTATGGAGGGAGGGAGGGATAGAGACTATATAATTTATTGTTCCAGGTCCTTTTCAAGGTCACATAATTCTAAACAGAGATGGCAGAATTAAAACCCAGCTTTGAAAATACTATGTTGATGTTATTTTGTTAGTCAAATTTTGGCCCCCAAATGATGCATTTTTCACTCAAGCATTTGGCATATTGAGAAATAGCAAGTATTTTAGGCTTTTCAGGATATATACTCTCTGCTACAACTACTCAACTTTGCCATTATAGTATAAAATAGCCAAACAAAACATGTAAATGAATGAGTGTGGTCGTATTCAATTAAACATTCACAGAAACAGCAGTATATGAACTCGGTCTATGGATGCAGGCCAGAGTTTGTCAATTCCTGCTTTAGATCAATATTGAATATTAAAGTGATAACAAGGGTTGAGCTCTGTTGCTCATCAGCCATTCTCCTACCCTGACCTCTGAGATCTTGAGCCTTCCCAATCTTCTCAACCCCTTTCAATGTGTTTTTAAAAATTTGTTACAAGAATTTTTTAGCCCCATTTCTTTCATATTGTTTGATTTCCATCATTGCTGGATTTATGTTCAATATATCCTTAATGCTCTCTACTGCCACTATTTAAAATTTTTTTCTTCTCCTATTCTTCTTCAATAATAGAAGTTTACAGAAAGGGAATTATAAGTCACAGGGATAATTTGGAGGGGGCAAAACATGGACTGGCCTGGTGGTACTAAATGTTCATAAAAGAATTTAGAAGGGAAGAAGAAATCTATAACTAATTTCCCTCTACTTTAAAATCTTTTCACACAGTATATAATAGTAACCCCCCTCCCCCATTTGTATAGTTTTGCTAGATATTTGAGCATTTTTGTGTTCCTTATCCTATTAGTGGTCTTTGGTCACCCATGTACATATGTCAATATATCAATATGTCATGTGATTTCATGCCATTTCCATTTTCTTTAGTATTCTGGGATACATCATATAGAGAATAGGGACAAAACATTTGGGTAAACATGAAGGGCAGAGAAATGGCCAATTTATTCATAGAGGGAAGCTGTTTATCCTCAAGTGAGTCATTGTCTGTAAGCTATTTTCCATATCTGAAAGGAAGGTGTCCTTGTGTCTCACAGGTGCTTTAGTTATGTTTCTTGATTGGGATCCTAAACATAACACATTGAACCCATCAACTTTTCAGACCCTCAACATCCCAGTGGCTTTTCCTCAAAGTGACAAAGCATAGTTTATAGAAAGCAGAATGTAAAGAACAAAATATTCCTAATACTGTAATTATAGAAAACCAATGATTCATTCAATGAATGCCAAGGACAAGAAAAGAAAGATTTGTTAAAAAACTAGAGTTAAGATTTTGACTCATTCTACTTCAAAGCAACTTCCAAGGAAGTAGAAAATAAAGTTCTACACAGCAGAAAGACCACAATTATCTAAGTCTACAAGCAGAATCCATGTAAATCTAACTTAGAACCAGCTGTAAATAAATTCTATTTACGTTCATAAAATTTGAGAGAAGCCTTTGGGATAGGGAAGGAATACAAAGCATATTTCAACTCTTAACCTTTACTTTTTATAGGTAATATAAAGGAAATGACACTACCTATAAATCTGGATCTCTGTTTTTGGATTCAAAGAGGTACAATTCTGTATCTTCCTGATAATAAGGACATGAACCCTCTGCCTAACCTAACAAATAAGAACTTCCTTACAAAGAGGGAGAACCTGGATTCTACAATGATTATATTGCTACCCATTCCTAAGGATTTCTTGAATATCCATAAAAAGGTATTAGGGAGGGATTAACACTCAAAATATGAAGTCTCTGGCTAGTAGCTTTCATAATTATTAATCAATGGGTGTAAGGAACATTTTGTTTATGGCTGAAAAATATGTACTATGCATGTAAAATCAGATGTATACAAAATTGGTCTATAAGCAGCATTTTAAGTGTCTTCCACTAAACAATCTTGAATTTATCAGTGATAAAACCAACTTACATTTCTTCACATTTAATAATTTTTCAGGGTTGCTCTTCTGTATGAATTCTTTGATGTCTGATGAGGGATGAACTGCACTTAAAGCTTTTCCCACATTCATTACATCTATAGGGTTTCTCTCCAGTATGAGTTCTCTGGTGTTGAATAAGAGCCGATGAATGAATAAAGGCTTTTCCACATTCATTACATTTGTATGGTTTCTTTCCAATATGAATTCTTTGATGTTTAGCAAAATTTGAACTCCGGCTGAAGGTTTTCCCACATTCGTTACACTCATAGGGTTTCTCTCCAGTATGAATTCTTTGATGCTGAACAAGATGTGTACTCTGACTAAAGGTTTTTCCACATTCACTACATTCATATGGCTTTTCTCCAGTATGAACTCTCTGATGTTTAGTCAGGGATGAGCAATGGCTAAAAGCTTTCCCACATTCCTGACATTTATAGGGTTTCTCTCCAGTATGAGTTCTTTGATGTTTGATGAGTGCTGAGGAATGAATGAAAGCTTTATCACATTCATTACATTCATAAGGCTTCACTCCAGTATGGATCAACTGATGCTGTACAAGATGTGTACTTCGATTAAATCCTTTCCCACATTCATTGCATTCATAAGGTCTCTCTCCAATGTGAATTCTCTGATGTACTGCAAGGGATGAGCTTTCTGTAAAGGCTTTCTTGCATTCACTGCACTCAAAGAGAATTCTAGTATGAGTTCTCTGATGTTTAGTTAAATTAGCTCTGTGGCTAAAAGATTTCCCACATTCATCACAGCTATAGGGTTTTTCTCCAGTATGGACTCTCTGGTGTCGAATAAGCACGGAATGGTAAGTGAATAGTTCACCACAATCATTACATTTATGAGGTTTTTTCTCTTTATAGGTTCTCTGTTTTTTCCTTAAGTTTGATTTCTGTTTCAATCTCTTTTCAAGTTTATGGAAGGCATACGATCCTTTTGGAACTCTGTGTTGAGTGAGAAGGACAGACTTCTGACTAAAGTTTTTCCAATATACATCATGCTCATGAGCTCTTTCTTCAGGGAGCGAATTAATGTAGGTGAACATTTCTCTCAAATGTCTCCCCTGATTTCCTTGCTGATTCTCTAACAAATTTTCACATTCAAAAGTTGTTTTCAAGTTGGTATCATAGACACAATTTTCTGTGGGTCTGTCCATTATTGCAACCTGGAACGATTCTTCTTTGGAAAAATCTTGCACTGAAGTTGAATCTTTGCTCTCAGGTCTACTCTCTGAGTCTGAAAAAAATTGAAAATGCAAATCGCCTTCATTTTCTATGCTCAATGAAAAGGCAGTTCTGTAATAGGTAAGAGTTAATGAAGGCAAAAAGCATGGCTTCAATGAATAAATGGAACTCATGAGATAATTTGCAAAAAGAGGCAAATGGAGGGAGATGAAGAGTATATGCAGAGAAAATGAACAGACCATATCCAGGAGAGTCAATGGGGAAAGATGACTAGAAATAAAGGAGGGATGCAGATGAAGCAATCTATCTCTGGTTCAGCAGGAAATGTGCATACAAAATACTACCGCAGTAATAAAAATCCAGGCAGTTATCATCTTAGTGTTGAGGGCAGTTACAACTTATAAATCTTTAGTTATCTAATCCTACTTATATCCAAATATGCTTTCAATTTCCAGTTTAATATTCCCTAACAATGCTTTTATAACACATACATGATAAAAAATCTCATTTGAACTCCCAAAAATATAATGGCAAATATATAAAATTATACATGAAACAAGAATATTCATTACCACACTAATATAGGTAGCAAAAACTTGGTAATAACATATCTTATATCCAGTATAGAGAACTGATTAAATAAACAATGGAGTACTATGCAACTTTTAAAAAACTAAAAAAGATCTCTATATATTGCTATAGTGATCTTCAGAATACAAATGTCTATATATTACACACTCCTCCTTTCTCTACACAAAAGTAGCAAACTGCAAATTAGTGTACATAGTCTGCTACTTTTTCTGTATATAAAGAAGGGGAGATATAAATATATAAACACTAGAGGCCTGGTGCACATTGAAAGGAAATTAATTAGAAGATGGCCAGTGGACTGGGCAAGACAGGCCGAACACGCCCTGGAGCCAACCTTCCATGGTTCCTCACTGGCTGGCTGCACCTAAGGCAGCGCTGGAGCTCGAAGGGCATCTGTGGAATTGAGCGGGGTCCCTCTGGCAAGTGGGGTCCCTCAGCCAAGCCTGTGAAGATCAGGCCGAAACTGGCAGTCTGACAACCCCCGAGGGGTCCCAGAGCGTGAGAGAGCACTCTGCAAAGTTGCTGTTGCTCGGCAGCTCCTGTGTTGAGCATCTCCCACTTGGTAGCCAGTCGCTTATCTTTTTATACACACATACACACACACACACACACACACACACACACACACATTGAATGACAAGATTATGATCTCTGAAAGCATAATAATCTGGCCACTCAGTGTATATCCTATATAACAAAAGGCTAATATGTAAACTGTCCCCTCGACTAGGAGTTCAACCAGCAGGCAGGCTGGCCAACCACCTATGTCCCCTCCCCCTGGCCAGACCCCACCCATGCACAAATTCATGCACACATATTTGGCTATATTTTCCAAAACCAAGGACAGATAGAGATAATTTAGTCTAACATTTCACAAATACATATAAAATTATACCTATGGAAAGTATTAAATAATAACAGGCAAGTTATTGTAATGCTGTGAAAGATTATAAGAAAGGGAATCTAGGGAGATAAAGGGAGAATTCCCTGAGGAAGTAAAACACAGTTAAAATGGAAGTGGGGTTGGGATTCAGGTGAGTGTTTCAGGTAAGATATAAAAGCACTGAACTGAGTGCTTCAAGTAGAGGGAACAACATGTGCAAAAGCCCTGAGGTGAGAGAAACATTCAAGAAAAGCACAGTGGATGAGAGCATGGACTCTGGAGTCAGAATGCACAAATTTAACTCCAGCTCTGCCCTTATTAGCAGTGTGAGATTATTTAACCTCTTTTCTGCAATTATATGTAATATAGGGCAATAATAATACCTAGTTAATCTTTCTTAAGCATTAAATTAAAATATTTATAAAGCATTTAAAACTGTGACACAGCATAAGTACTACATATAAAATGTAAATTGATATAAGGTTAGTATAGGTAGGTAGAAGTAGAGGTCTCAAAGTGTGGTCCATGGACCCCTGAAAGTATGTAAGTTCAAAACTATTTTCAAAATAATACATGTTACCTTTTTCAGTGCCATGATATTTGCACTGATGTTGCAAAAGAAATGGTGGTAAAACTGCCCATGACTTAGCATGAATCGGACAATGGCTCCAAACTTACTGATAGTTATTGTATTCTTCCCATTATGCACTCTTGGTTAAAAAACAAACAAACCAGTTTCACTTAAAAATATCTGAGTAACTGAAATATCATTGCTGACATGTACACATAAGGAAATTGGATCTCAAAAGAACTGTTGGCCCAGAAAGAAACTCACTACAGACTGATTCATTTGCCTTTCAGCATAACCATTATTGCTTGTCTCACTTTTGATTCCTATATTTCCAGTGGGACATGATCTCACTCATTTAGGGGAAATGGTGAACAACATAGACTGATGAACAAGAACAGACCCAGAGATAAGGAGCCATGGGTCAGACTGTAGGACCTCAAAAGGAGGGTGAGGATAAAAGGAAGAGATCAACCAAAGGACTTAAGTGCATATATATGAGCCTAACCAGTGGTTGAGGACAATAGGGGGTTGGGGGTATGAGTGGGGGGAGATGGAATGGGGGGTTGAGGACAAATATGTGATAATTTAATCAATCAACAAATTAAAAAAAAAAAAAAAAATGATTCATGATGTTTTCCATTCATTGCTTTGAGTTATCAGCAATGCCTAGATCAGAACAGTCATGTTAATAAACACTGACTTCATAATCATTAAAATTTTGTATACATTGGGGGGTGGGGGGGACATCCCATGTATAAAATAAACGGTAAAACTGCAAAAAAAAAAAAAAAAAAAAAAAAAAAAAAAAAAAAAAAAGTCTGAGTAGCCTCTAGCAGCTAGAGTCTAGCTGGTTTGGCTCAGTGGACCTGTGGACTTATAGGTCCTGGGTTCAATTCCAGTCAGGGCACATGCCTGGATTGTGGGCTCAATCCCCAGGAGGGGGCATGCAAGGGGAAGCTGATTGATGATTCTCTCTCATCACTGATGTTTCTATCTCCCTCTTCCTTCCTTTCTGAAATCAATTAACATATTACTTTTTTATTATTATAGATTTTATTTGTATTAGCATGTGATGGGTTTATAATTAGCATTTTAAATGATCTCATAGTTTAAAATCTTTATCAGTTTTAATTTCTAATTCAGTAAGTATTGGTAGATGTAACTTACATAAACATAAGGTCTTTAGGGTCCTCAATAATTTTTGGAGTTAAATTAAGTCCTATGATGCCTAAATGTTTTTAAACTGAGTACAAAAACAGAGGGCGAATAGGTGTAAGATAAGGTTGGAATACAAATCTAATGGTAGCACCTTTTTGCTTAAAATATTTCAATGGCTTCCCATTGTTCTTAAGATAACAACTAAAATCTTGGATGCCTTCAATGTCTTGTTGCTGCTGGCCTCCCTCTGTAGGAGGTAATGAGGCGGCTGATCAGGGGACAGCGCCATCTGGTGCCCCCTGCCTTCCCCATCACACTGCTGCTGCCTTCTGCCCCTCAGTCTCCTCCTTCTGCCCACTGGCATGTGCTTTGGCTGGCCTGGTGCCGCCTGCTCATTGGCCCACCCCCTGCTGACTGGTCATTCTGCCTTCTGTCAATTTGCATATTATGCTTTTATTATAATGGGTAAAGCATATAGGCACTGCTAATATAGTCTTAAGCACCAAAAAGTGCCAATTCTTCAGTGTCCTGAGGGGGTTTTATTTCTGAAGACTCCCATCTATTTGACTCACCTGAATAGCTGCTTCTGGGGACTTTTCTCTCAAACATCAATGTTTCTGTTCCGTTCTCCAAATTGTAGTTATCAGGCTTGGAAACTGGAAGCCCTGCTCAAAAGAAAGAAAGAAATGGGACTTACTTGTAGCTATTTGCGATGGGCACAGACATCTATCCTAGAGCACAGTGGTAAACCCCTGATCTACAAAGAGGATGGGAATTACAGGAAGATCTGGAGCGAGGGAAGATGGACCTCCACATGAAGCTTAAAATATCTGCAGGAATCTGGGCCTGGTAAGGAGTTTATATGCACTTGAAAACACAAGTGTTTCTCCTGTCACAAAAGAAGAGAATTTTTCCTTCTTTCCCGAGGAAGTTCCAGAGAGACGCCGCAGATCAATCCTTAGCTGAGAAAACAGGGCCTCAGCGGCAGCACACACGTTGTGACCTTGGTAACTAGAATTTGTCTTCTGTTTTTCCTTTCTTCTTTGTTTAGCTACCAGAACCCACTTTCTTAGAGAATTTACTGCATGAGGTTAGGGAGGGGCTAACATAATACTTCCCACATCCCATATCCATATAAACACATATATGTACTTGTGCACGTGTGTGTACACACACATGCATACAGGCTCCAAACTGCCCAGAGTAGCCCATTTCCCTGGCTCTAGTAGTTGTTTCATTAACCAACATGTGACTTTATTTGCTGAAACTCCTAGGATAGAAGCACTACCTTTTCCCCCTTAGTTCTCTAATTGGAAGAATAATATAATCCTAGAGCTATTAAAGGCCGTCATTGCCACGTGGAGAGATCCTAAGAATAAAGTCAGCAGGGCAAAGCCAAGCCACGATTTAAAAAAGAAAAAAGAAATTCCTGGTTATATATTTGATTCCCTGAAAAGATCACGATTTTTCCCACATGGGGAAAGGAATCCAATCCCTACACTCTACCTAAAGCCACCTCTCTTCAGTAACATAAGCCTGCACTGTCAGGGGATGGGCTCCAACACTGCTACCGGAGGAAAGTGGCGGAAACCCAGTGCAGCTGGGACAAGTATTTGCCCCTGGAGGAAAGTAAGGATACATATGAGGCCCAGCATTACGGCTGAAGGAAAACAGAAATATTTACGAAGTCCACACTTAATCCAGGTTCACAATGCTTGGTAAGAGCAACCCTAGTCAGATAAAAATACCCCATTTTCCCCATCTTCCATCAATATGGTAACAGACTTAACTCTTACATAGAAAGACAGGTGAATACCCCAATTTAACTTCAAAAGCCACATTTTGAAGACAAAGATGAGCAATAACATCTGGGCTTCAGTACAGAAGCAAACATATGATGTAGTATTCATATTCACCTTGATGATATTTCCAAATCATGGTGTGGGGCAATAAAGTACAAGTAAAAAGCAGAAGTCTTACAGCTGCTTAGAAAGTACAGTTTACAAATAGTTCTATCAAAGGACTGTTATTTAAGAAACAATCAATAGAGAAAGTAACTATAAAGGAGCATCAAAATTTATATACAAATACCATCCAATCTTTTTGAGCCCTGAGCTGTACATATAAAAAGTACAACTTTAAGGAGACCACACAGCTGAGAGGATAACATGCTGAGGAGAGACATTAGAAACGACAGATTTCTAGAAAGTGAGGCTGTACTTTATTCCATATCAGTATTGACAAGCTGTTAATGTGGACTTTTAGTTGAAAATTCGTAAGGCCACAAACTTCAAAGAAGAGAAATACCTTAAAAAGTAATTTGCCCTCTCTAGGGGTAAGCCCTGTATCTGAGGGGTAAGGGGAAAAATAAAACAGAACCATCTGAAAAAAATAAATCAGGCAGGATCAACCATTACTCAATTCCAGAAGATACCCAGGAAAATGTTATCTCTTTAATAAATTAGATTAATTTACTTAACTTACAATAATTTTTTTTTTTTTTTAATCAATGGGGAAAAAAGACTCCCTGCTCCCTAAGCTAGTGTGAATTAGGTTTGTGTTACTTGAATCCAATAAATTCTAATGCAAAACAAGCAGTTCACCAAGATCCTAGTACAGGAAGTGATTGTTTCTGAATCCAACAGGAGTTACACCTTATGACTCCTGAACGGAAAAGCAAAGGCTGTGTAAGCTATTTCACTTTCAATAAAGAATGATGTCCCGTAAGCAGACTGCAGTCACAGTGAGAACCGTCCTTACAAAGCGAGACCAGGTTCCTATAGTTCTCCAGCATCACGTCCCTTTGGGCAGGATCCAACTTCCCCCACTCCTCAGGGGTAAAGTCCATGGCCACGTCCTTGAATGTCACGGATGCCTAAGACACAAAACATACTTTTGTTCACCATCTTTCACTCGACAGCATCCCTGTCACACCGCAGTTGCCCATGGCCCTGGAGCAGAGGGACTGAATATTCTAAAGTGACAGTGATATGACAAGTGTTCTAACAGTATTCAGGTTCTGAATACCGTATGTAAAGTCCCTAGTATCAGTTCTGTGCCATGCATGCTCTGCTAGGTTCAATATGAGAACTAAAAGAAATACAACCATGGTTTCTCCACTGAGAGACTATCATTTTTCTGGGGGAATAAAGAGTTAAAAATAAAACATGAACCAAGAAGTTGACAATGTAGTTTGTTTAGGCAGAGGAGGAAAAGAAGCCTGTCTGCGTAACTCTTCTTATGAGTCCTCAATCAAAACTTGAAGAATCAGTCTAGCCAATCAGAAGATGAGTTGAAATACAGACCTTGTGAATGGAGAAGTCATGGAATGAAAAGACTGGCAGTGAGCACCAAATCCAATTAAGCATGGAATTAATTTAAAGCAAAAAGTGTTAAATGAAAAATGATGGCAATAGACTGAGTAAGGGTACAGACAGAACTGATGTTTATGTGTAAATACCATAGAATAAGTTTCTATAAGACAAAAAACACACACAAAAAACTGTAAGGAGGGAAACACATATATGTATTATATGCCTTTTAATTTAGTTAAAGAATATGAAGTTTATTTTTATTTTTTAGAGAGGGAAGAAGGGAGAGAAAGAGCAAGAGCACGCGTGAGAGGGAGAGGGAGGGAGGGAGGGAGGGAGGGAGAGAGAGAGAGAGAGAGAGAGAGAACTGATGTGCTACAGACACATTGATCCCTTGCTTCCTATGTGTGCCCTGACTGTAACCTACGTATGTACCCTGACCATGAATTGAACCAGTGACCGCTAGTGCATGGGACTACACTCCAACCAAAGGAGCCATACCAGCCAAGGCATTACATGCCTTTTAAAATAAAACCATAGAGAATGGGAATAATATTCCAAGGTTATTGAGGTAAATATATATCAAATGCTATAACTGGTTAGAAAACACCTAAACATTCATGAAGCATTTGCAAAAGTAACAAAGTAAATTTAAATAAATTCCAAAACATAAATAGAACAGAGCAATAACTGATAATTGAAAAAAAACATGAGAGCCGAAACCGGTTTGGCTCAGTGGAGAGAGCGTCAGCCTGCGGACTGAAAGGTCCCGGGTTCGATTGCGGTTAAGGGCATGTACCTTGGTTGCGGGCACATCCCAGAAGAGGTGTGCAAGAGGCAGCTGGTCAATGACTCTCTCATCGATGTTTCTAACTCTCTGTCCCTCTCTCTTCCTCTCTATAAGAAATCAATAAAATATATTTAAAAAAAAAAGAAAAGAAAAAAAAAATCAAAATGTCAAAATAATAAAATGCAAAACCAGCCGAAACCGGTTTGGCTCAGTGGACAGAGCGTCGGTCTGCGGACTGAAAGGTCCCGGGTTCGATTCTGGTCAAGGGCATGTACATTGTTTGCGGACACATCCCCAGTAGGGGGTGTGCAGGAGGCAGCTGGTCGATGATTCTCTCTCATCGATGTTTCTAGCTATCTATCCCTCTCCCTTCCTCTCTGTGAAAAATCAATAAAATATATTAAAAAAAAAGAAAAAAAAATATATATATAAAGCAAAACCAAAGACAAAGCACTAAAACTGTACTCAGAGGTAATTTCATAGCTTTAAACACTTCCATGTCATTAAAAAATAATGTAAGTAAATGAACAAAAGCATACAGGTCAAGTCAGAGAAAGAACTAAGAGAAATCAAAAGAATTATAGGATGAAAGCAAAAATTAAAGGGGGGAGGGGGGAGAGACAAGAAAAATAGGTTAGCTGGGAGGTCTAAGTAAGATCAGTAGGTTGTAGTACTGTATCAATGCTAGTTTCCCGTATTTGGAAAATAAGAATAAAGTGAAGTAAAGTGTTAACTTTTGGAGAAGATGAATGGAGGGTAAATCCTAACCCTAACCCTAGTATGTAAGAAATCTTTCTACCATTTACATTTCTTTAAGTCTTAAATTATTTCAAAATAGTTTCCAAAGACGAAAATATTCTGAGGCTTAAAAACATACAACAATCATCCTTGGTGGCGGGGGGGGGTGGGGTGGGGGTGGGGTGGAGTAAATCACTAAGTAGACAAGACATTTTGAGGAAAAATGACAGATTTTACAGCCTGCATATCCATAGCTAAACTGACACTCAATGAGAATTACTTCCAGACAATTAGAAGAAAAAAATCAGGACACAAGTGCAAACCAATGCACAAAAGGCAGAAAAACACATGAAAGAAACAAGGAAAGCATAGTAAATAGAACTATAAAAACCACATGGCTAGAAAAAATTGAAACATATACAATCATATTAATGCGAATGAGTTAATTCCTCTTTAAAAAAAGTAAATGTTTTTTCTATTGATTTCAGAGGGAAGGGAGAGGGAGAGACAGATGGATACATGGATTGCTGCCTCCTGTTCATTTTCTACCGGGGATCAAGCCCCCAACTCAGGCATGTGTCGTGACCAGTGACCTCCTGGTGCATGAGATAACACTCAACTGAGCCACACTGGCCGGGTGAATTAATTTCCCTTAAAAAAAAAAAAGCCAAATCTTGTTTATACAATAACACTCATAAAAACACCCCAAAGTTGGGGACTGGCAGTGGGAGAAACCAAAGGAAATATTACGTGTCTGAATTTAGTAGTGCAAGTTCAACAAAATCATATGGAGAGATATAAATCAAATTGTTACCCTTAGTAGGGAGAAAAAGGGGACTGAATTTGAGGAGGAAGTAATATCACTTTTACATTTATATATGTCTGTGCTGTCTACCTGGTTACAACCATCCAAGAATTAATACTTTAAAAAAAATTTGAATACACAAATACAAAACACAGTCCAGGCAAATTCTAAGATAGTTATAATATTAGCATCACACCACATCTAATACAATGCAAAAAGGACAAGTTTTAAAAATTTTCCATAAAAGGTTTAATCTATCCGAAACTCTAACAGTCTTGAATCTAACATCAATGTGTTCCTCTGTCACTGGTACTTATTTTCCTTGGCCACTATGCTGGCCTTTGAAGTTCAGGTAGCATTAATTGCATCTCTGACTCCTGGGTGGTATGTGTGTTTCTGTGTGTGCAGGTATATTCCATAGATCTGCCCAAATTGGTCCAAGAACGGGCCTAATACCCCTTGAAGAGTTAACCCTGGACTTCTGCTGGAATGACCAGGAGGCAAGCTGCCCTTTTGTCTTGGGTCTTCAGCGTGGGAAGATAAGAGATATGAGCATAGATTTGATAGGGGCTAGTGCTAGGAAGAAAACTTGCTTGAGAGGAAAACCCATAGAGAGAAAAGAAGTCAGTGAAATGGAGGAAATAGGTTCTAATGTTATTACTTGAGCTCTATTTCTAATTAGACCTGGATTTTCAGTTATGATAGCCAATAAATACCTTTCCCTTACACCAGTTGAGTTGAGCTTTTATCAGCTGCAACTTAAAGCTTCTTGTCTAATAGTCTTCAATACTAATTGTAAGGCAGTTGAGAAACCAATTAAGACAGGCAAGTACTGTATATAAGGACCCCAAGAAGTCATTTTTACAAACAGTACTAATGTGCAAAATGGACTTTTTATACTTGGGATCACAGTAGCAAAGAAAAAGGCGACTTCAGAAATCTTGGGTTGTGGCATGCCACACATATCATGGAGAGCTCTTTTCTCTTACCCAACTTCTTTTAATGAAATTTTAAGCACACAAAAAGTTGAAAGACCCATACACGAATCACCCATATAGTACAACCACCACTTAAATTCTATTTCTTTTTTTCTTTATTTCAGAGAGGAAGGGAGAGGGATAGACAGAGAAGAAACATCAGTGATGAGAGAGAATCACTAATCGGCTGCCTCTTGTACCCTCTACTGGGATTGAGCCCACAACCTTGACCAAAATTGAACCCGGGAGCTTTCAGTCTATAGGTCAACACTATCCATTGAGCCAAACAAGCTAGGCCAATGGTCGGCAAACTCATTAGTCAACAGAGCCAAATATCTACAGTATAATTGAAATTTCTTTTGAGAGCCAAATTTTTTAAACAAACTATATAGGCAGGTACATTGTTATTAACTTAATTAGGTTATTCCTAAGGGGGGGCCTTTGCTGAAAAATAAAAACTCAAGGGGCCAAAGAGCCGCATGTGGCTCGTGAGCCACAATTTGCAGACCACTGAGCTAGGCCAATCACTACTTAAATTAAAAAATTCTTAATATTTGCCCTTGTTAAGACAGATTGGAAAATTGTTTCACTTCTAAACTTGTGCATTCATCATCTTGGAGGGCTGGATATTAGCACTTTTCCAGGGCTCTTCTGAACTTCTGAGCACTTACTATTGTCATAACTCACTTCAGCACTAAAGAAAGGTGCTTTCTTAATATCTTACGTAACAGTCATGTGTACGTTGATTCCCTGCAGAAACATAAATTTAAGATATGCCCCAAAGATTAAAAATAGTGGCAGAGTAAGTGGATGCTACACAGACATGCTCCTAGGCCCAAACTGGAATTACAACTAAAATACAAAAGAATCTTGAATAATCAACTGAAGATTAAGATATACCCCATATTTTCTATTAAAACAGTTTCCTAAGTAACCAAGCTCAGCAATTAGCATAATAGGCAAAGAAGGGTAATTACACTCCTTACCTGCCTCTGGACTGACAGTAAGTACTAGGTGGAGAAGATGCCATGGGTTAGTAGAAAACACTTTCTACTGAGTCCATTAGCCACCAGAGTAGTCTTAGAATAGAACTCAGCTCTCCAGATGGGCTCTAGTGGACAAAGAAACTTGACATCAAAAAGAAGGGTGTGTGCCTGTGCTCTGAGGAATAAGGTGGAATTTCAACAATCAGTAAAGACGCACACTCACCTGGGATCTGGCTGTGAGGCGGAGAGCTGTCACTTCTCCCTTTTCTGTGCTCTTCTCTTGGGGAAAGAAAGAATCCTGGGAAGATGCAGCTAAGGGCAAAAAAGCAGTAATTGTGGGATCTAACTCTATATTGTGATTCAGATTTACAAGACAAAAAAATCCCTCCCCCTGCGAATGATGCTCTGGAAAGTACTGCACCTGAAGGCAGCCCAGTCAACTCCTGATCACAGGGTCATTGGAGAAGTCCAGGGATGTTGCTACCTGGACCTAACACCTTCTGGTAGGTGGCATTCTCTAACCTAGAAATCGGAGTAAGTCAGTATTTCCAAGCTTAATGTACGTTAATTTAATGTAAGAAAAGTAGGCTCAGTTCTCAAAAATCACCCTTACTGAAATGTAGCTTACAATGCAAGCTTGCTGAAATGTAGATCACTGGATTCCACGTCCTAATAATTGCTACTAGTTGAGTCTGAGGTGCACTCTAGAAACCTAATAAGCAGGCCATGGGTTAGCAGAAAACATTTCCAAAATTCTGACATGAGGTCACGGACAAACTTCAAGAAAGGCTGGGCTAGTCAACTACTGACTTCTGTGCCTGTTTTCTACTAAGCAAAACTACAATATTTGTGCGACTGAAATAAGATTATTGTGCAACGTGAAATGACAGATGCGGGAAGGTTTTTTTTTTTTGCCTGCCAAAAAAGCTAAATCCTGACTCACCGACAATCTGGTAAAAAGAACGGGTGAGAAAAAGTAACTGAGGCTTTGCTCTTGCCTCAGCTAACATTTTGAGGTGGCTTTCAAGGAGCCACTGTGCACCAGCTGAGGCGGAGAGGGGGTGCTCCCACACCAAGCCCTCCATTCTCCCTCCAGGAGACAAAGGAGACGCCTGGCAGAGCTGCCTGCCGGGCCACCTCCCCGGGCAGCGGGCTTCTTTTCAGGAGGACCTGCACCTTCCACAACGCAGAACAGCAGCCCAGCAACTCTCACCTCTTTTCTCGGGCATTTCGGCCAAATCTTTCTCCATCATCACCGATCCTCTGGTTCTGAAGATCCTGATCCCGGTCTCCCGGCTCCTCAATTTAGACCCCTCGGCACGTCACAGCGAGAAGCCGTCCTCTCCCGGCCGGCCGGCGGGGCGCTGCTGACAGGCTGCGACCCGGTCCAGTCCCGCTTCTTCCTCGGTCCCGGGATGCTGGCACCCGGATCCCGGGGCCAGGTCCCTGAGGCCGACCCTCAGATGCCGGTTCCTGCCGCCTGGCACGGTACCTGCGGGGACCGAGCAGCTTGGAGGAGATGGCGCCAGGTTCGGGCTCCCCTGAAGCCCGCGCCGGCCCGCGGCGCCCCGCCCGTCGCGCCCGCTCGCACCCGGCTCCCCGGGAGGCGGCAGCCGCGGGAGGGGATGGGCTCATGGTTCGCCCTCGAGGCATTTTCACAAATGCGCGCTCCAGCCCCGGCTCGGCACAGACTGAGGCCCAGGGGGCCGCCACCGAAGCCGAGCGCGGAAAAGCGGCCTCATAACCCAACTCACCTCCCATCCGGGCTGGACAAAGGCTTCCAACTTCTGGGGCCCCCTCGCAGTCGCGCATGCGTGAGGAGGCAATGGGGGCGAGGCTGGCGAGCCTCTCCAGCCAAGAACTACGATTCCCAGAAGCCCCCGGGGCACGGCCAGACTCCGTTCTCCGCAGGTGGGAGTCCAAGTGGCGCTGTGGGGGTGGGAGGGGCGCGAACAGGAGAGAGGAAGGGGAATTGCGAAGAAGCCAGATTTTTCCTTCTCGCGAGAGTAAGGGCTGCAACTCCAACGTAAGGTCCATCGCACCGGAGAGCGCTGATGTCAGGGACGGGTGTGCGGCGGGCGGCGCTGAAGGGACCACAGTCCAGTGCTTAGGGCTGCCGAGGAGTTCAACCTTCGTTAGTCTAACGCAGGGGTCTTCAAAGTACGGCCCGTGGGCCACATGCAGCCCCCAGGGGAGTCTGATCCTGCCCGCCAGGTTTTTTGGGCAGTGAGAGCAGCCAAGGTGTTACAGTAGGAATTAGTAGTTCATATAGTCCGGCCCTCCAGCTCTCTGAGGGACCGTGATCTGGCCCCCACTTTAAAAAGTTTGAGGACCCCTGGTCTAACGTAAGATATATGCGAGCAGTCTATGCCTTTTCCATATATTTTACCTCAGCAAACTCCTTTTCCTTCAAATAGCATGGAAAGTGTATTTGTAGGAACAGTGGGGTGTATAGGCACATCCATGTTTGTTCCTGCATCCATGGACAAAATACTGAAAATTCACATGTGTGAGAGGGAAGTTGAAAATATTCAAACAGTGTCAACCAATCTGAGCGACATCTTATTTAAGCAAGCGTGACATTAAATGTATCAAAATAGATGGTTCTCTCAAGCATGGTTAGTCTCATCCTAACCTACCCATCTCAAACTCAAAATGTTTAAGTCGCCCTCCTCTTCACAAACCCATTCACAAAAGCAAGAATGAGAATATCCTTAACTCTTCTCCCACTACAGTTACCACCAAGTCCTCTTTCTTATATCTTAAATAATGCTCCGATTTGTGACCATCTTTCTCTGTTCCCACTGGCATTACCTTCGTTTTGGCCACCACCATTTCACTAGGGTTATTTATGGCCAGCCTCCTAACTGATTTCTCTAACTCAGCTTTTCTTTTCCACCAGTCTGTTCTCCACACTTCCTGGCCAGTGATTGAGCATTCAAAAGCAAGAATATAACGTCACTTTACTGCTTAAAACATCCGTGGCTTTCACGAACTTTGGGGAACAATGATTTTTAGTTTCCACTGGATGGCACCATTGTTCAGCTTCCATTGTGCCTCCTGCTATTCACACCCTTTAACCCACCCCTCTAACCCCCGCAGTGTGGATAGGATCTGTGACTCACTTTTAACAGTAGAGCACAGCAAAGGTGACATATTCTTTTCTTAAAACAAAATAAAACACACACACACACACACACACACACACACACACACACACACACATATTGACTTCAGAAAGGAAAGGGAGAGGGATAGAGGATAGAAACATCAATAATGAGAGAGGGTCATAGCCTCCTTCACGCTCCCTAGTGGGGTTGGAGCCCTTGACTGGAATCCAACCCGGGACACTTCAGTCCACAGGATGCTAGGGCAAAGGTGACATATTCTAATACTTCTCTTGCTAGGAGACTTCTTACTGGTTTTGACGAAGGAGGTGATGATGTTGGGGCACACATGACAAGGAACTGCAGGTGGCCTTCAGCCAACAACCAGCAAGAGTCTAAACCAGGGGTCCTCAAACTTTTTAAAGTGGGGGCCAGATCACGGTCCCTCAGAGAGCTGGAGGGCCGGACTATATGAACTACTAATCCCTACTGTAACACCTTGGCTGCGCTCACTGCCCAAAAAACCTGGCGGGCAGGATCAGACTCCCCTGGGGGCTGCATGTGGCCCGCGGGCCGTAGTTTGAAGACCCCTGGAACCCTGTCAGCAACCCACAAGGGCTTGGAAGTGGATCACTCCTAGTAGAGTTTTCACATGAAAACTCACTCCTGGTTGACACCTTGATAGGCAGCTGCGGAGGATCTAGTTAAGTAGTGCGCAGATTTTCACCCACAGGTAGTGAGATAATAAATGTGTGCTTTTTTTTTTCCTACTAAGTATATAGTAATATTGTTATGTAGGAAAATATAATTAATACAGTATCCTAACTTAGATGGAAAACTCCTTTCCCCTAGGAATACTCTGGAAGGGGGAGGTTGTTGGATGAGAAACTATTGGAAATTAATTGGAAACTCTGAAAGACAATGGCTACAGTTGGTCCTAGGATGTGTGTGTGTGTGTGTGTGTGTGTGTGTGTGTAGATTATAAGAAAATGACAGCAACAATGGAAGACCCTTAGATGTCACAAAGAGACTATGGAAGGTTCTGTAAGGTGTGGGAGTGATTTTTAGAGTTTGTTGTGCTCCTTTTTGTTCACCCCCACATTGCTCTGGGTAAATGTTCCCATTCTTGCTTGCATCATTGCAGTGTAGCCTTAGGGTAAGGTGACCAGACGTCCTGCTTTTGGTGGGACAGTCCTGATTTTTAACAATTTGTCCTGTGTCCCATCCCACGGTGTTTTAAAAAAGTCCCGATTTTTGGAAAGAATGCATGACAAGCTAGGGAATGGTGGGAGAACAGGAAGAGAATATACAGTTTTTGGCGTATTTAGCCAGGATAGGAGTTTTATATTATTTTTGTTAATTTTATAATGTTAAACTTTAATAATAATAAATAATTGTTGAGAACTGATTATCAAGAACTGCTTATCAAAGTTTGCATTGTTGATCAGTTTTTAGAATTCACTCGAATGAGAAATATGCCAAAGAATAAAATAATACTATACATAATATTTATTTATTATATTTGTAAATTGTAAATTGTACTTATGTTGAAATTAAAAAAAATATATTACAATACTATTTTTGCGTTCTATGAAAATTTTTGTTGCTCCATATAGACCAAATTTTTAATCAATACCCTCCCCTCTCCCCCTCGCGTCAATGGTGTCCTGCTTTACCAATGTTAAAATTTGGTCACCTTACCTAGGGCTGGGCTGGGATAGAAGGTGATACTAATAAATAAAAGTAGATCCATTTCAACGGGTTCCATTCTCCTTTCTCGCACTCTCATTCACACACATATGCACACACAGTGAGTCTGATGATCACTGCAAAAAAAGAAATGTTCCCTGAGGGATAAAATCACCTGGTAGAAAGAGGGTGAGGAGTGGTCATGCCAAATTTTAACATTATAGATTCTCTTCTTTGAGAACAACTAAAATCCTTCTCAGTCTCTCCTCCTCTCCCAAATATTCAAGATTCATCTACAGCTTATGCCCTTCCTGGTGAGTTGAAAAAGGGATAGGAAACACATCCAATTTTTTGCTTCTCCCTCCCTACATTACCAGATTATAACCTGGGCCTGGGAAATATGGGCTCACAAGGAAAAAAGAATATATATGAAGAATTCTATTGATCTAAGATGAAAACAATGAACTGAACCATCTATAACAGATAAAGCAGAAGTAGTGGACTGTACAGGGCCCCTGGGAAGGCACATGGGCATTCTTTAAATTATTGGCAGCTGAGTCTGAGGTGACTGGCAGAGCCACTTCTGTACTGATAACACCCTCCCCAAAAAGGCAGAGAGTGTTATCAGTACTGACTTCTTACCTTTGTCCAGGTGCCGGGAATGAGGGAATAAATAGGACCTGGGCCCACCCAAGCTCCTTTGATGCTAAGTTTTTCGGTGAAAACCCCTTGTATTTTGTAATATAAATAAATGTGCTGCCTCGGTTCTGGGTCGACTGTCTCTTCAGCAGAAGAGGGCAGCGGCCCACCCAGGACCCAGCTTTAAATCTATCTCTGTGTCTTCTCTCTTTCTTTCTTTTATTTCTCAATCCCGGTTACCTCTACTCAGAACCAGTTTCATCTCTCTGTGCTGGACACGGAAGCCTTGGAGGGGATTTATATTAGCTTCCAAATTAAATTGAAGAAGAAATCAAATGAATATTTCTTAAAGAAACCCTCCAAGTTCATGAAGCACCTTCTGGAGAAGATGAACTTGTCAAATTTGAAAGTGGGTCAAGGTCATTGTCATGAGCTGCAATGACTTCCTTCCAGTGGACGAGTGATACATGGCACACATGTTGTTGGACTCTTGATTCTCCCAGCATTGGAAGTTAACACCAAACTAAACCTTTGCCTGGGCTTGCCTCTAGACCACAATAAAGTCCGTAAGAGTCAATATTTTGGAGTGCCTTCTAGTAGAATCATTGTCCTGTCATTTCACACTAGGAAGACACAGGCTTTTTCCCAAGTCTGGTATTTCAGGGAACCTGTATTGAGCTCCTGAGTCAGGCCCTGGGTTCCAGGCCAGAAAAGCCCCTGAACTTGAGAGGAGTGGCAGGGAAGTGTGAGGATAATGGGTCTACATCACCCTCCCATATGTCCAGTTGAAAAAATAGTACATAAAACTAAGGCATGTTGATAGAATCTTTCTGATTAAACAATAAACAGTTTAGATGATTGAAACACTACCCACAAGCTATTTGTATCTTTCATCTACATGTTAACACAGTTATTCCTAACATGGGGCCACCCTATATTCCCACTCACAGTTCATTTAACATGAATATTATCCCCGCTCTTTAATAATTTTGAACATATAATTGCACAGCTGCATAGTACTTCTTAATATACATTGTGCTGCCCACCTCTTGGCCAACCACATCTGTCTCCTTCTGAAGTCCAGTTCGACTGCTATGAGCTCCAGGTAGCTCCAAATGTACAATCATTCACTATCCCTCCAGAGCATGCTCACTGCATTCTTTTCCCTTAAAATTCTGGCACCTCATGTCATGTCCTATCTCCTTTAGATCTCAAGCTGGTTCCTGTCCAAGATGCTGCTCAATCATATCTCTGTCCAGCTCTAACCACAGCGCTTGGCGTACACTCAGTAAAGACGTGAACTGCACCACAATTCTAAATGAGTTCCTCATGGTATCAGAGAACTTCAATTGTCCATCAAAATCCACTCACCTGACTTGGGGTGCACAGCAGGATGGCACTTCCCAGACCCCTTTGCTGCTTTATGAGCTGCTGTTGCCAGCGGAAGAGGACAGGCACTGAGGTGCGCTATGGCAAACCTGGAGGATACAGTCTCCGAGCATGCATTTCTCTGTGACCTGTCCCCTGAGGTGATGGAAGCACATGGGGGTGACGCCCTACAAATGAAGAAGGCCCTTGAGGGAAGAACTCTGGGTTCTTGAGTGACCACGGAAGGATTCGTCTCTTCAATCTGAACACCTGCCTGCAGTTGTATGCAATGGGAATTTTGGGAGATTTTTCCATAATTCAGCATAAGTTAATCCATCCATGCGAGGGTTAAACTATAGGATGAACTTATATGGTTTCCCATCTAGTCCATTTAAAATGACAAAGTCAATTTGGCTTTAAGAACTGAGATGATCTGTGGTGGATGGATCTGTGTATCTGTTCACTCAGCACCTGTGCACTGAGCACTCAAACTGGGTCCATGTGGAAAATCCATTGGGGCCCTGCCTCTAGGAGCTCACAGGCTGCAGGGAAGGTGGACACAACCACGGAAACAAAAACATGTGAAAGGATAGAGCAGGGGCTGTGTGCAAAGGGAGCAGGTGCTTCGAGGAGGGCTGGAGGCTCCTGGGAGAGGGGCTGAAAGGCTGCACTGAGGTGGCATTTGTCTTCACAGCAGCAGGACCAGAAGGAGTCAGCCCTGCACAAACTCAGCTGTATTTAGCCTGGCATAAGGCACAACTGTGCAGGCACTTGGAGGCAGAATGTGTCTGGATAGAGAGGAGGTTAGAAAGATCGATGTATTGACTGGAGGAACTGGGAGGAGATAAGGGAGGAATGGAGGGCCGGGCTAGGGCCTGTTGTGGGATGACTATACTAGTGATCTGCTGTGTGTCAGTGTTACCCTTCACTGGAGACTTAACCAACACACACTTATTAGCTCATATGTCTGTGATGAGGAATCCTGGTTGGCTCAACTGGGATTATTGTGGTCTCAAGTCAAGCAGGATCTGTGTCAATGAGGGTCTGAGCTCCCTCTGAGGGTTTTTGGGATTCAGTTTGTATGGAAGACCTGACTTCCTCTCTAGCTGTTGGTTTCTTTCATTTCTAGGCCACGTGGGTCTCTCCAGATAGCAATTCATAGCATAGAGGCTTGAACAAATGCATAGACACTGACATTTAAAATTTTTTAAAAAAATTTATTTTATAGAGAGAGGAAGGAAAAGAGACAGAGAGAGAAACATCAATGCAAGAGAGCAGCATTGATTAGTTCCCTCTTGTACCCATCCAAACCAGGGATCAAACCCATAGCCCAGGTATGTGCCCTGCGATGGAATCAAACCAGCAACCTTTTGGTGCCCAGGATGACACTCAAC
The DNA here is from genome assembly GCF_964339955.1 of Pipistrellus hanaki. Lineage (NCBI taxonomy): Eukaryota > Metazoa > Chordata > Mammalia > Chiroptera > Vespertilionidae > Pipistrellus > Pipistrellus hanaki. The sequence continues at coordinate 48,914,226 of NC_140518.1, forward strand.
CAACTGAGCCACTCTGGCTGGGCCAGGCACTGACTTTTATAACCAAACTAGAGGCCCGGTGCACAAAATTAGTGCACTGGGTTGGAGGGTGTTCCTCAGCCCGGCCTGCACCCTTTCCAATGCTGGACATCCCTCTCACAATCTGGAACTGCTGGATCCTAACTGCTTACTTGCCTACTTACCTAATCTCCCCTAACCACTCTTCCTGCTGCCTGATCACCCCTAACTCTTCTGCCTGCCTGCCTGATCTCCCCTAACCACTCTGCCTGCCTGATGCTTCTAATGCTCCCCTGCCTGCCTGATCACCCCTAACTGCCTCTGCCTGTCTGCCTGATTGCCCCTAATTACCTCTGCTTGCCTGTCTGATTGCCCCTAACTGCTCTCCCCTGCTGGCCTGATTGCCCCTAACTGCCTCTGTCTCAGCCCCCACCACTGTGGCTTTGTCTGGAAGGATGTCTGGTCCATCCAGTCTAATTAGCATATTACCCTTTTTATTAGTATAGATATGAAAGTCATCTTGGATCCCCTTGCCTCTTCACACAAGAAAGGTGAAGACTATGGGAGTCACTGAGGAGAGAACTGGTGACCTTAGAGGTACATGCCTTGCCCAGAATCACAGACAGTCAGAATGCAGAGCCTGAGATAAACCCAGCTGTTTGTTCCCAAAGTCTTAGGGGTATCCAGGTTTTCTCAGGGACTCTGGAAAAGGCTGTGCTGGTGGAATCCTGTACAGACATGCAGATGGTATATGGGAAATGGTGAGTGTTTGGCAACTTAGATAGGCATTAGGTCAGTATTTGTCTGAAAAGGAACTCAGATCTAGAACCATGCAGGTGTATTTCTGTCCACAACCCAACCAGGGTGGAAGGAGTCAGGCCCTCTTTATGCTGACCTTACGCAGTTCTGAATCACACCCTCATTGGATATTTGGGTAACTAGGCCCACAGAGAGGCAGATACTGCCCAATGTACATGACATACAGAGTTCAGATTTCAGAAACATCCAGCCTTCCAGGCCAAGGCTCCCACCTCTCCCACAGAGTTGGTCTGGAAATTAGAAATCCTGACATATTAGGAAGCTGCTCTCTGTTCCTCCCTATTTTGTGGCCTTTTTCTTATGGGATCCAGAAAGGGAGCACTGGTATGTGCCAGAAGCTAATGCCAGCAGGTCATAAATGCAAGAAGTTCATCAAAAGATTGGTGGACCTTGAGCCTTTAGCAAGGGCTGGAAAATACATACTATTGTGTATTGAAAATGGCTAAGGACATTTCCCCAAATCTGAAAAGGATGCATAAATGTTTGCTTGCTGCTAGAGAGCTGAGAGCATTTCAATCTACATGTTATTGCCTCCTGCTGGCCAAACACCTGAACAGCCTTAGGCAGTTGCTCCAATCTGACAATGGATTCTGTATAGTAAACCTTGCCTTTGATATGTATATCTACCTTGTTTTAGGATAATTTGTATTAATAAAAAGCAAAGGGTCCAGAGAGACAGGAGGCCTTGGTTTCTTTAGCTAAGTCTCCTCTGGCTCCTCAAAATGCCTTCCAAAATTTATGTTTCATCTCTGAACTCTTTAATAATTTACATGTGAATCTTTTCCAGATTCCTGAACTCTTATAACCCTTCTAGATGCTGGATAAGACCCCTGGAAGGCATATGTACACACACACACACACACACACACACACACACACACACACACGATATAGTGACCTTGGGTGGTATTAGAAGAAAAGCAGACACAGAGGAGGTGACAACATGAAGGAAAAAGAGATTGGAGAAATTATTGTCTTGTGACAGTCCTCCTCCTACTTTACAGCTACTACTCCCTATGAGCCTGGACATCCCTAAGAAGCACCTGCTGCATAACCCATTGTGCAGGCAGGAGAGACATGCATAATGACATATCTAGGTTCAAAAAGAGGTAAGAATGAGAGGATGAGTGTGAACCTAGGTTTGTTTCCTCAACTCTGGGGCCCTGGCTGCACCCAGAACTTCTAGGGTGCTGAGAGAGAGGAGTGTTGGTGTCACTGGTACAGATATGGTGTTTCATGGAGAAGAGGGGTCCTCAGTCAGAAGCCCACAGGACTTTTTGCATGGTTGTCATTAGATGAGAGGACTCAGAGAAGACAATCCCAGGAACTGAGGTCACTTACCAATAGAATTTGGAACCCCTGTAACCAGGCACCCACATCTGGCAACAGCCCAACTGCCAGCTCACTTGCCAGGAGGCATTTGCCAGTGCAAGACGTTCTCTTGCTGTCTTCCCAGTGATTGGTGCTCTTGCTTCCGGAGACACCACAGTGAGGGCTTTTCCAGATGGCGCAGACGTTGGTTCAATTCTCGTGCCCCACGTATCTGGCCATTTAAAAAAATATGGCCTAAGGTAACACAAGGCAGCCTGGGATAGACCCATGGAGGTCTGTCCAGCCACCTCTGTGGGTCATCCCTGTGCAGCCTACATCCCCGCCCCTTCATGTGTGGGAAGAGGAGAACCCTGGGGCAGAAACTGCTTTCGAGGCAGTGGATAACTCAGAGGTCTTGTTATGATCACACCCCAGGACAGGGCAGGCAGTTGGAGATGTGCACCCTAGGAGTCCCTTATCTATGCCAACAGGAATCTTAGGCCCTCAGGCTGTCATGACTTTTTCTCCCCAGTGGAGATTAGAGCAGAACCAGCAAGACAGGGCTCTGAGGCTTCCCCCTGGTGACTGGGAACTGTCTTTACAGAGCTCCGCACAGGAGAACAGACCGGAGCTGACAGATGGGGTCCTCACCTCCACGCCCCTGCAGGAGGCACAGGTATCTCATCCATCCACAAGTATGCAGCATGGCTTCAGAGTGAGTGTAGGTGCTGAGTTGACCCAGACTCCAGAACCCCATGCAGTCAAAGGGGACGCCCCTGGTTCTTGAGGCTGCATAGCTACTCCCCAGAGATCCCTCCTAGCATCCAATTACCAAAGGAATCTGGGGCCCATATTCTCCCCGCAAATCACTCTCAGAGTCCAGCCCCTTTCAGGTCGGATGCAAAGTCACTGCCCACAAAGTTTTAGGAACATCAGAGGAGAGACTTTGTACCATTTCTCTTCTTGCTCAGTCAAGAGTATTTTTGCATTTCTGTACAGACTTTCCCTTTTAATATCTGTGTCCAAGTGCCCATGTTGGCCTGACAATCCTTGCACACCTTCTCCCATCCTTATATATCGTTGTGATTAGTAGAGATGCTTTTCCCAAAAGGACACGGGGCTCAAGATACCAAGTCTGTTGCTTTGCCATTTGCTGCCCAGAGGAACACATCTCTGTGGCCCCTCCAGGTCAGGAGCTGGGGCCTCCCTGGGCTACACAACAAGGGGTACCTGTTATCAGAGCTGGCAGTCCATCTCTTCACTGCGGTGGGACTTGAAGTGATCCCTTTCTGCTATGTCAGTGGTGCTGTCCTAAACATCCCATTTGTCCTAATATGCAGACCCTCCCTCTCCAGGAAAAGCCTCTGTATGCTCATCTTGGAATGAGGTGTTCTGTAAGAAATCCCAGGGTTAACACAAGGATGTGCTGTCGTCCATCCTCTGCTAAGAAAATGATTAAGATACTAATGTGTCTTATCATAACTCACCTCCAAGTCTACCTTGCCCGCTGAGAACCTTTTCTCTTGTCAATGTAGAAAACATGAAAACCTGTGAAGAATTTCTCTGAGTTTCTTAGAGTCAAAATCTAGACAATTGCAGTGAAGCAAAATCTCAACTGAATGAGATAATAATGCTTCAGAAAATGGCAGCTTTGCACCTTATTTTATACATTACAATCAAAAGAGGAGACTTCTGTGGGTTCCATGAAATCCATTTGTGATAGATTAGGGAGGCAGGAGAAATCAAAGCAGGGAATCTCTGGGATTGAAGAAAAGGTAAAATGAGACACATACTTCTTTTACATAAGTGTGTACAGGATAGTTAACAGTCCACGATGAACTCAATAGTAATGAGCGGATTTGTGATCTTTGCAGAGTGATGCCTGTGCTTTGAGGGTTCTGAAAGAAGGAAAATTACTTTGACCTTACAAAAATACACTGAGTGGCCAGATTATTATGATCTCTGAACACATAATCTAGCCAATCAGTATATATATATATATATATATATATATATATATATATATATATGCGGCCCGGTACATGAATTCATGAATGGGAGGGTCCGGCCAGCCTGCCCAGAAGGAGGGGACAAGGGCGATTGGCTGGCCTGCCTCCTGGTGAAACTCCTGGTCGAGGAGACAATTTTCATATTAGCCTTTTATTATATAGGATATACACTGAGTGGCCAGATTATTATGTGTTCATAGATCATAATAATCTGGCCACTCAGTGTATGTTGCTGTAGATTAAAAAAGAGAATAGAGAGGCTCAGTTAAGGTAAAGATTGACCTTTGTCAGGGAAGATGACAGCCTAGGATATGATACCCACCATACGCTGCTTTTAGTTTTAAAAAACTTTAATTTCAGACCATCCTTTGTGGTCACTTTAGGTCTCTGAGTTTGCAAGTCTGCCAGGTTATCATGTGGTTTCCACGATCACTTCTGCCCCATCTCTTGCTACCAATCACTGAGTGCTTGGGGTTTTGTCTGAGCTGAAGCCCCAACCCTCCTGGCAGTTTATGAGCTGCCTCTGATGGCAAGTGTCCCTCTGTCCCAACACAGGGTGGAAATAAGACCTCTACGGGGCCTGCAGCTACAGACCTGGACAGCATGCCTGCTGCACTCAACACACAGGTGCCGATGAACATCTTTGCTACCTGGGAGGTGGACTGCTCCAGCCCCACCTGCGTGCCCAGGCAGTGCAGCCTCACCTTAACCAAGCTGCTGATCCACCAGGAGCTGGAGAAGGAGCTCAGTACTGTGGTGATAAGTGTGAAGATGCAGGGCTCCAAGAACGTCTTGAGGTCTGACGAAATTGTGCTGCCCCCCAGTGGTCAACTGAAGATCGACCTGGCGCTGACCTTCTCCCTGCAGTATCCCCACTTTTTAAAGAGAGAAGGCAACAAGTTACAGATTATGCTTCAGCAGAAGAAGCGCCTTAAAAATCAGACCACTCTGAGATATAAGACTCTTGCCATGGGTACGATCGACATGGCTGAGTTGATGCTGCAACCCCTCCAGGGAGGCCAGATGCTGAGCCTCCACAGCACCATCATGGAGTCATCTGACCACGTGGCTGAGATCAGCATCTCCTACTTGTCCAGCCAGCCCATCTACTCTGAGGACAGCATGTGGCAAGTCGGCCCCAAGGCCAAGTGCAGAGTTCATTACTCTGAGCAGCAGGTCAGCCATGATCCCAGGCATGAGCAGAATGAAGAGGAGGAAGACTCCTACTTTGAGGAGTCAAAAAAGCAGCTCCAAGGAGAAGTAAGAATGCCATTAATGACCAGGAAACAAGATGCCATCAAGAAAGTTGGAGCATGGCTGCGCAAGATGCAAATGTGGGAGAAAGAACTGAACCTAGAGCAAGAGTCTTTGGAGCACAACACCGAGGTGGAGGAGGACCTGGATCTGCTGTATGACTCACTGGAGAACCCCAGTGACGGTGGTCTATGATGTTCTCCTCAGTATCCCAAACCCCCATCTCAGGCCATTCTTGGAATACCTGTCCAACTCCAGCTCTCAGAGGGAGATCTAGAACATCCATAGTTCCCGGAGCCAGAAGGAGCCTCCAAATCCAACCCATGTGATGGAGATGAGCTGCTAGAAACCAGCAGGCACATCACAAAGACCGAGTCTCTCTTCATCCCCTACCCCAATCCCATAGGCAGCAGGTGAGCTGCTGGGGCTGGAGCACATCCCTAAAGGCGCTACAGGTGGCAGAGCCACACAAGCAGGTCAATAGCCTGGACAACAAACACTGTCCAGACCCGCCGAGCCAGCTGCAGATTCCCAGGATGACAGTGTACAACCAGCTGAACTGCATCCTCATCTCTGACAACCAGCTGAGAACATCCTCCTCCTCAACATCTGTGACCGGCAGGGGCAGTTCCCATCTGAGTCCTGCAGCAATACATGCTGCAACACCTGCTCCAAAGCTGAGGTACAGGTGGCCTTCAGGACCATCATCTGGAGGATACAGAGATGGTGTTATGGAGGCTCAGCATCTGGCCGGAAGCCTGTGAAGTTCCTGGTGGCAGAGGCACAGCACTACTTCAGAGTTGTGCTACAGGTCTTCCTGGAGCTGCTAGCAGTCCTACAACCTGCCCCCTGGCTGGGCTACATGCACTTCCTGGTCACCCTGCTGGGTTCCCATTCCATGGCCAGGTACCTGGGCTCCATGGAAGTCCGCTACAACAACTTGTTCCAGGACCTGGCCAGGCAGGGCCTGTTCCACAAGGAGGTCCAGAGGACTGTGCAGGACCCACTAGATATCCTTTTGAGAATCACATAGTACATCGCCAGGGCCAATTGTGTCCACCAACTACCCATCATGGAGTCCATACTCACCTACAAATGGAAAAACCCCATTGAGAAGTCCTTGAACATCATTTCCTTTGTGGTGTTGGTAGAAATTGGAATAGTGGGACCATTCTGGGTCACATCAGGAGACAGATCATGTGGCTCCCATGGCTCTAGTGTGCTGTCATCCACCCAGCCATACAGGTGTGCAGCAAACAAGGAGACCTCACCACCCCTATTCTCCTCCCTGTCTGTGAGTGGAGCCATGTCCTCCTCCAGCCAGGGCATTGGTCTTGAGTCACGGGGCTGTAGGAGGATTCCTGGAGGACAACCCAGGCCACAGACAGAAAGAGAGACTCTGAGAACAAAGACCAGGCTACCGCCAGTCACAACCTCAAGTGCACATTCCAGCCTCTGGGTCAGCGGGCTGCCAGGCAGGGGTGAGGCTGCAGCCACCCCACCGTGTCCATTACAGTGGTCACCGAGGAGAAGAACAACAAGGTGATGTGTTTTCCCATGAAGTACCAAAGTCAGTGCCTGGAGGGCATCAGCCACCCAATCTTCAGAGCCGCCAAGAATCTGCAGAACATACTGCAGGTCCTCGTTGACGGCGTGGAGTAGAACAACATGAAGCTGCCATGTCAAGCGCTTCCCCATCTGCATCTTGGATGCTCCAATCCCACTTTCTAGCCCAGCCCATCCCTGCCCATCTCCTGCACCTCCCCTGCCCTTCCCCCTGCCCTGGCCAAGCCCAGAAGGATCAGCTGCTTCTCTGCTCACATTTCAGTGTAGTAAAGAGACAGACCCTGGAAACACAAAGCATAAAGTTTTCAGTGTGAATGTGCTCACAACCTGGAAAATAACGTGGTGTACCTAAGAGGGAGCCCCCCAACTGCTCTGCTTATTACCCAGAATGCTCTGGTGAGTGGGAGGTCAGGCAGACAGTGTTGAGAGGCACCATTATTGAAGGTGTTGCCTCAGGACCCCTACAACCCCCACTGAGAAAGGTTCTCACCATCAGGACTCTGCTTCCCTGGGGAGTCAGCTTCAGTGTGTACCCGACTCAGTGCTGGGTGGCAGAGGCCAAGGGCTGGCCTCCCATTGGGGGCTTCCTCACAGAGCATGGATACCAGTCAGCCCAGCCCTGGGTCCCAGCTGCCAACCAGCCGTGGTTTCAGCACCACCCTTTCATGGTGTCCAATAAATTCCATCCTCAAAAGGCAAAACAGAAAAGAAAAAGACCAGTATTGTACCAACCAGCCAGGCACATTGACTGGACAAACTGGCCAAATACCAGGTGTCCAACTTCCTGGGCAGGGACTCCACTTTCGTCCCCACCTTTCTGTGTTATAATAGAGCATTTGCCACCACCCAACCAGTGTGGGACCAACTATTTACCAGGTGAGCCCCTCTCTCTGCCCTCCAAGCCACCTGTTGGCTGTGAGTTTTCAGGTCGCTGCATCTCTCTGAGTGTTTGTTCCTCTGAATATGGGGAAATGGAGGCCCAATTGGGTTATTATAGAGACTCAGTGGGGTCCTCCTGGGAAAGTGCTCTCTGGGTTCCTGGACAGTAAAGAGGTGGGCCAGAGTGCCTGTGGTTGAGCCAATTGGTCATTTTCTCTTCCTTTTGAGGAAGCCTCTGCCAAATTTGTGATCCTTCTCAGGGCCTTGGGCTAAGCTATCTTTCCATTTCATAATGAGATCAGAGATCCCATTAGGGGTCCCTGTCCTGGGTGAAGCCAGAGCAGAAAGCCTAGCGGTGAGCAGTGGAGTCCCAGGGTCACCCAAGTATCTGAGACAGGGCTGGTTTGGACTCATTCCTTCAGCAAATGTATCAGAAGCCCTGCCAGATACAGACACGTCTCTAGGCACTGACCATAATCCAGTGCACAGAGCAGACCCCCAGCCTGCACTGCAGAGCTTCCTTGTAGTTGAGAGAAATTCAGACACACTAGGCTGCACAGGCTCATAGTGTCCACAGGACAGTCAATGTGACATCTTCCTGGTCTCTACCTATGGTGCATCCTCCCTTATTTTGAAGAGGAAGGAGGACCTCTGGATCAACAGAAAATGTGAGTTGGATTTGGATTGGAGCTGTGAGCGGAGTATGGGGACTGTGAGTTCAAGGAGCTGGCAAACCCCTGGATCCCACAGACAATGGGTTTCTGCAAGAGGACACATGTCTGAGGGTTTCCCCTAGCAAAAAGGACGGGAGTCAGAGAGCTGTGCATGTGGATTTGGGTAGTGTGGCAAGTGGCGAGGTCAGTGAAGAGAGTCAGACCCTCAGAAAATTCATACCCTTCCATTCCTAATCCTAGCCCTGCCTGCACCCCTATCCTAGGACCTTGCTCACTAGTCTGATAGAACCTCCTCAATGGCAGCTTGGCGGGTGTACCACACCCGGTGGGAGCTGAGCTTCAGTGGGAGGCTGAGCACCCCATAGGACAGCTAGTGAATTAGCAGCATGTAGGTGCAGGAGCCAAAGTCTGAGTGATAGGAAGGCCCTGGGAAGCCAGCAATGGAGATGGAGTTCATTTGTTCGCTCATTGGTCAGATATTTCTGGAGGACCTATTGTGTGCCAATGAGTGACATGCACAGGGTGGACACCAGTCTTTCCTGTCCTCATGGAGTTGATATTTGGGGCGGGGGGAGTTATAGGAGGGAACAGGGACACAGAGAGCTTGTCAGGTTCTCCTGAAGAAGGGTCAGCTGGTTCCCTCATTGATCCAGAGCTGTCAGTAGGAGGGCTTTATGCTAGCCCCTCCTGGGTGACCAGGCGTGCGGGGGCCTGAAGCTGCAGGGATCTCCCTTTTCCACGTCCCGCATGGAAAGAGAGATGAACGAACCGGTTCTAAGTGGAGGTGCCCAGGGATTGAGAAATATTAGAAATAAAAAGAGAAGACATAGAAATAGATTTCAAGCTGGGAGCTGGGAGGGTCGCTGACCTCCTCTGCTGGAGAGACAGACTGACTCTCTCCTGAGCCACACAGTACATCTATTTATACTCCAACCCAACAAGGGGTTTCACAGGAAAACAAGGAGCCTGGGAGAGCCCAGGTTCCACCCACTCCTTCCTCCTGAACAAACACATTAGTTAGGAACTAAGAACATCTCCGCACTCCCAGGTGTCTTCCCATTTGGCCCTTTACATCTCACCCTTTCTTTTTTTAAATTTAAACATTAAGAATAAAACTTTAAATTAAAACAATTGCAAATAATGCTAATGCAAAACTAAACTACATACATGTTGTCATTTTCAAAACTTGAATGTCAAGAGCAAAAGCTCTGGCTATTAAATAATAACAAAATAATGCCAATGCAAAAACAACAATATGATAAATCAGAACTATGGACATATTAACATTTTTAGCTACCAAATGAAAGAAAGTCTCTTTTGCTGGTGGTGTATATTTTCTCAGAGTCCTTGGACTTGACTATGCAAGACTTTGCAGAAGACTGGAAGCTACTCATGCTAGCATGAGCAGGTACATGGTTGAAGAAGTAGCTTCCACTTCAGTCTTTAACTTCTTCAAATGATTCTATGTTGGCACCACAGTCCCTTGTGTAGCTTTCAGTTTTCTTCTCCTTCTGCTTTGCTGTCAACGGGCAAATCTCAGGCCTTCCTGCCCTTGATCCTGGGCAACCTGCAGCAATGCACAGGTGCTGACTGCTATCATGGCAAGGCATCTTCACTATCTTTATTTCTGGATTATTTCTCCTCTGTTCTTATGAGCTCCTACTTATTCTATGGCTGGAACAGCCCTATCAGGTCCTCTCTGGAATCCATTGTTGCAGGAATCCATACAGTCTTGGAGTTTTTTTCTGGAAATATAAACATATTCTCCACCAAAGGTTAATAAAGAAAACTTTTCTATAAATTAGAGTTGGGATCCTTTTTATTTTTTGCCCAAACAATTTTCCTTTGCCTTATTCTAACATCATGTGTTGTTTTTTACTGCTGTTAGTTTTTTAAAGAAAAAATTTTCTGAATATGTTTCCTTACATAATATTTTCCCACTATCTACCCTTTTTTGATTTATTTAATTATTAGGATGCTTTTGGGAAATTTTTATAACACAGTTTTGATAATTTTACCTTTTTATTTTGCACAAAATATGACTGCTTTTTAGGTTTAATTGCATGTTAAGCAATTTTACCATGAAATGAACTACCAATAGAAATTTTAGTTAACACTTTAGAAACAACTTTTGCACAATGAAATTTTCTTAAATATTTATTTCAATTAGCCAATTTAAATTAGTCTGAAAACTTGACTATTTTACTGTCAAATTTAATACTTTAACAACAATCTTAGTTTACCCTGAAAATATTAATGAAAAGGATTATATGCATCATTGAGAAAGCTCTAAGTATTCCTGGATTTAGGCTAGATTTAGATATAGGGCAGCTGCCATCAGCCACTTCTCTGTTGCCTGGGTCCCGATCTGAGCTGGGTATGGGAAGCTCGAAGCAGCCATGGGGCAGGAGACCTTCCTCAGAATTGGCGAATGTTTAAGCCCCTGCAACGTTTTGGGGGGTGAGGATTGGTGCCACACCTCTGTTGACCTCTAAGTTCTCTCCTTTTGGCCCCCTGCGGCTGTGTCTGTCTTAGGTTGTCCCTCCCTGAGGAATCTTACCCGTCATTGGCTAACCAGCCATCCTCCAGGGCCAAGCAGGGTGATGTAGGTTCAGTTCTGTCTCCTTGGTAGCCTATGCCCCTATGGCCTCCATGCCCAGTACCTGCGTTGGGATCCCCTCGCCTGCTGGCAGGGCCCTGGCATTGATATCTTGGGGAACCCATTGTGTGAGAGACAGATTCATGGTACCAGCCACCACGAGGCTTCAACCTCCGTATGAACTGAAAATTCAAGCAACAGCTGTGGGCAATTGGATTGTGACAAGAGGGTCCCTTTTGGCAAAAAGAGCAAGAAGGGCCAATATAGAATGCTTAAGTGCCTTCCCAAGGGGCCTTCCACACAGTGGAAGGGATTAAATCCTTTCATGTGCTTTTTAAATGGCTGCCAAACATTCAAAAAATTAGTTTGTAAGTGTGTTTGGTATATGCTGTTATGAAATACCAAAATTATAATGACATTGTAGAATAATATCATGTAAGGATATTCTTTGCTTTAATCCATGATAATTCAATTTCAAACTGGAAGAAATATTTAGTTACTTCGTTTTGCCCTTATAAAGAGGCCAAAACCTTCATAAAATTTGAAATATATGTATATATTTGATAAAGCAATCACAAGCTGTTTCTGGTCTTTATTAGAATTGTTTATAAAATTATTGGCTTTTCATTTAGCTGAAAACCTTGATTATAATTTAATAATCTAATTTATTTAGTAATTAAAGTAGGTATCTTCATTTTAAAATAAAGCAAATTTACTTCTGAATTCACAAGCCACAAATGTTTCCCTGCCTCTGGCTTAATTAAAAATGCAGGCGGCTACATAAAGTTAGGATTCAATTACTTATAAAAACATTGGCTTCTCATGTAACTTAATTTATATGACATTGATTATATTGTAAAACCTAATTTATAAGGTAACTTAAGTAGGTATCTTATTTTAAAATAAAGGCAAAGAAACTTATTCAGTAAAACTTATAGGTTTGATACTTTATTGGTCTGATCCAAAAGCATAAACAATGTCCACCTACAGCCAACTCAAAAATGCAGGCTGCATGAGGCCTTTTTGTCTTTTTTGAAATCCTACTGCTATTGAAAATTTTGGCTATGTTTAAGAAATATATTGTTTTTGCTTTTCTTACAGGTGAAAACTTTCATAACATTTAATATATAGTATATAATTTTTATTTGATGAAGCTTTCCATGTGATTTCAAGTATCAATCTGCTTAATTAAAAAAATATTTCTTTTAAGAGAGAACAGACTTTTGAACATTTCAGGGCCTGTGAAACATGCAAAAGTCATTCTTTTTTTTTTTTTTTTTTTACATATATTTTATTGATTTTGTACAGAGAGGAAGGGAGAGAGATAGAGAGTTAGAAACATCGATGAGAGAGAGTCATCGATCAGCTGCCTCTTGCACACCCCCTACCGGGGATGTGCCCGCAACCAAGGTACATGCCCTTGACCGGAATCGAACCCGGGACCCTTCAGTCCCCAAGCCGACGCTCTATCCATTGAGCCAAACCGGTTTCGGCCAAAAGTCATTCTTAAAAAACCTTGAAATACTCTTGGAAAGATCAAATATATAATATACAATATATTTACATATATGATTTAAATATTATATACCTGAATTATCTTAGAGAATATCAATTACATTTAATTTGGATCAATGAAATAATCCTCCTTCTTTTAAATCAGACCAAACAAGTAACATATTTTGAATTCCTAATTATATAAGAGAAAATACATTTTAACTATATAACTTCTCCCCATTTAATTTGCACTTTGAACTTTTAAAGCTGGCAAGTCAAATATATTTTGCATGTCCTAGATTAATAACACTTTACATTTCTAAGAAAACACAAGACATAATTAATTAAGAGCTTCAATTCTGTCTTCTAGATTTTTTTTTATGAGGCAATTTTTAAACTTTACCTTTTTATTTATATAATTAAGGCAACTTCCAAAAAACAGTTTTTTGCCACAGGAGTCTGGAAGAAATTTGTAGCCATTCAATGCAAATTACCACATTCGCTGACTTACTAGGAGAGTGGTTAGAGGAATTAAGGTTGCTGACCAGCTTTCCTGGCTTCCTGTCAACATCTCTTTTAGTGAAACTGATTTGTTTCAAGCATCATGGCAAAAAAAAAGACACTTTAAACTTTCAGAACTTTAAAATTTTCAGGTAGCAAATCAATACTTAGCATTTCTAAAATCAATAATACTTTTACATTTTTAAAGATACATTTCAAATAAAATATAAGGCATATTTAATTAATATACTTCTATCCCCTAGACTCATACTAAGTATACTTAGATCAACATTTCAGTATTATAACAATTCAATAAATTTAGATTTAAGTTTTTATCATTTGATTTAGTAACTTCCAAATTCTTTTAAATTTCCAGCAAGTAGGCCTGGCCCAGCCTTTGATTTTCCAAATGGTCACAATTTTCCTGTGGGGGAGTGAGGAGTCAAGAGACAAACTCTCAGTCATTCATAGTAAACTTGCTATCTCCTTTCTGGTGTTTACTTGCCTTTGGGCAGGAATCTCCAGTGCTGCTTTAAATGCCTTGGGAAACAAACACATTATGGTAGTTAGGAACTAAGAACATCTCTGCACTCCCAGGGTGGGAGTGCAACTGACATGATTCTGCCAATATCCCGAGCCCAGTCAACAACAATCTATAGAATGTCCAGGTGTCTTCCCATTTGGCCCTCTACACAGGCGCGTCTCAGCCCGGACTTCTAGGTTGAAGGTGGACAAGGAGTAGGTCTGGCTTCTGGATGGGCAGGAGCAGCAGGCATAGGACCTTGGGCTCTATGAGTGCTGCTCTGGGAGGGCTGTGTGGAAGGAAAGGCCAGGCCCCAGACTCTGCTGCCCATCTCCTACATCCTGGGCATCTGGCTTGACCAGGATCTCCAGAATTTCTAAGCCTGATGATGCCTTTGGCCTCCGTAGAGCCACCTTTCCAGTCCCAGACCTGCCAAACCAGGCTCAATGTCTCCATTCACAGCTGGAGCACCTAAGCCCATGGAGGCAGACACTCAAGGAGAAGGAGGAGAAAGAGGAGGAGAAGGAGGAGGAGGAGGAGGAGTGGGTGGCTGGGGTTAGGCAGGAGCACAAAGAAGAGCTCCCAGAGGCTGGGGTTAGTCAGGAACACAGAGCTGCTCAGGTCAGTGCCCATGGTCTGCAGTGTGGAGGACTCCTGGGTTGGGGGCTTGAACTGGAACTTCAGTGATGGAGATGGGAGGTTCCCTTCCTTGGAAGGCACACAGAAGGTGTTACGCCCAGACTTCGTGATCCTCAAGGACCACCAGGGAGCCGAGTCCGATGCAATAAACAAAAGAGCCTTTACCATGCTAGCATGGGATCCCCCACTCATGCCGGCAGCGTGGCGGAAGAGAGCGAATTTCTCCCATTCCAGGGGTTTTACTCCGGTCAGTGATGATGTCACTGCCTCGGCTAACCCTGATTGGTTGGGTGAGGGCTAGGGATAACTCAGCCCTGGGGGGCAGAGTTGGGAGCTCATCCTCGCCCCACCCTGCCCTCTCATTCCCCCCTTGTCTAATGTGCCTGAGTCAAATCATTGACTCAGCCTACTTCCTTTCAGCATAAACAACAAATACAGTTACCAAGACCTTTAGTACCACAGTTTCCATCAGTATTGTCCTCACTGAAGTCTAGTTCCCCTTCTGCAGGCATCAGTTCTCCTCCTGGCCTGTAGTTGCCAGAATCCAGGCCATGCAGGAGCTGGGAGTCATGTAGTCAGGTTTGGGTGCCATCTATTTTAACAGCAGTGGGCGTGCTCAGGATAACAGTGCAGCATCCCTTTGAGTCCTTGGGCAGCGAATTTCTATACCCACATTGAGTTCTGGGGCTACAGGGTCTGCGGTGGGCACTGGCAGTGCATCTGGAACAAGCAAACTGCAGAGCCTGTAAGGACTTGAGCAAGGAAATGGTTACCATACATGATCCCCTCCCAAAAAAGGGGAAACTTGTCACAGTAAGGGGTACACCTGGCCCTCAAGAGGGCAAAGGACAGGGGGTTGGTCCAATTTTCACTGATTCTAAGACACATTTAGTTAAACCCCTTTTTCAGAGTTTCATTTACCTGTCCTAAGGCTAGAGCTATACTTTGAAATACCTTAGCTACCAAGGTGGGGCTGTTATTTGATAGTGGGATATACCTTAACCTAATTTGAAGTGTCTATAAAAACTAGACCTTAATGCTGGTGGTTTAATCTCTGAAATCCACCTATCAATGCTCTCCTGGGGAGGTTCCCTCAGACCCCAATTCCTAGGGGGGATCCCCTTACCTTGCTTAGCATTTATCTGTGCGCAGACAGTACTTCTAGCAACTCTGTCTCACAGAAGTTCAGAAGTCTTGGTGACACTTAACCTGGTGTCACCGGGCAACTCTGACCTAGAGCCTCTGGGACCAACAGTCTTGTCATCTGGAGGGTCCATTAACCATCTGGTCAGTGGCTTGCTTCTGTTCAGCCAATTCCTTCTGGCTGCAGTTGGTAACTCTCTTTCCTCTGTGGATGGCACAGTGTCTCCATCAAGGGGCCTGGATTAAGGCCAAAAGTTTTGGAACTGTGCCCAAATGGTGTGGTTCAAGGTGACTACCACTGCCTCTGCATATCAGGTCCCATCCTGAACGTAATTGCTTCCATCTGTGAACAGTACCTTGTCATTTGTTACCTCTGTGCAGTCATAAATGGGTTCCATCATCATCATTTGGAAGCAGGCTGGCAGGGTTGATGGCCAGAGTCTTATGAATCCGGACACAGGGCTGGTCCAGGAGAAAAGCCTGACCCATCCAGGTTAGCTCCTGGTCCAGAGTCCGCTTATATGCCTCCTTCACCAGCAATGCTGTGGTGGCCACTGCCTGGAAGCACGCTGGCCACCCTGCTGCCACAGGGTCCAGTCTCTTAGACAGATAGGCAACAGGTCTCTTCCAGGGACCTAGAGTCTGAGTGAGAACCCCTTTGGCAATGCCTCTTACCTCACTCACGTAGAGGTGGAAGGGCTTCGCGATGTCTAGCGAGGCTAGGGCAGCTGCTGAGATGAGAGCCTTCTTTAGCTCCTCAAAGGCCCATTGTCCAGTTCAGCGGCTGCGTTCCTTCAGTATATGTTCCTTCTGAGGTCCACAGTCCTTCTTCGATGTCCAAGGATGCTCCCTGCTTTCTACAATAAATATACTAATTCCTTCCTATTAGTTGTTGGCCTTTTAATTTCAAATTAATTTCTAATTTTTTTTTCTATATAATTATGCCTCAAATTTTAAAGAAAAGGCAAGGGAGGAGGGAGCAGGTCCAGTACTGTTCCCAGGCCTCCAGCCACTTGAAATTTAAAATGCCATATTTTCCCTATAGATACAGATTTATCTGCATTTCTAAGCCCCCTCTACTCCCCCCGGCAGAACATCGGTGAAAATTGTCCAAGTAGTTGTGGGGGGTTAAATCATATAAATAATTGTTTTCACATTGTTTTAACATAATTTTAAATAAATTATAAACCTTCGTGATGAAGTCTACTTAAATCTATAAAGTAGATACACATGACTGAAACCAAAAATGATTCTCAAAGTTTAAACAAAATACAACATGCAGGTACAAGCCCAAATTCAACAACAATGGCATATGAGAAAAGCAAAACAAAATAAATCAAATATAAAAGTTTCATATGTTACATTAAACATTACTTTAGAAAAACTGACTTAAAAAAATACTGCATCACTGACTTAAAATAATTTTTTAAGTGTAAGCATTATATATTTTTTTACTTGACAAATGAGAATAAATCAACCCTTGAGATCTTTGATCATTATTGCTTATTCTTAACATATAATATAGTTTAGCCTGTCATATTCTAGGCATCTAGTTACTGCAATTAATTTTTTCTAATTCAATTTATACTTTGAACTTTTAAAGCTGGCAAGTCAAATAAATTCGGCATTTCTTAGATTAATAATATTATATTTTTAATACATCCTGCTTACTTAGGGTAAAGTTTCAGCAATACATTTTTTTTCCAGATTTTAAAATGTTTTCCTGAAGTTCAAACAAAGCACTGAATAATTTCTTTGCAGGAGAGCTAATAGTCTTGCGCTCTCCGGCCTTACCTAGACCTCTCCACACCAGAGGCAGTTTATTAGGATTTAAGACAATGTCAGAAAATTATAGGTCAATCACAATTCATACTTAAGTAGCTATATGACTCTGCTTAGCTGATACCAATGACAAGGAAGACTAACCATTGTAAGCAAGGCCATCTAGGCTGCTTCACCACCGAATCACCTGCCACTCCCTGCAGATCACTGTAGTAGCATTCAAATGCAAATGAACACATTCTTTAGCTGAAGACTCCGGGCCATTCATGGCCATTCACGTAAATTTGTTACCGTTATCATTTAGTTTCCGCCTCATGGCGGGGAATTTCAAAAGCTGCTTATAATGACTTGGGAAATTAGTTTTAATTTATCTCTCGGTTATCTTCACCATTTTTAAAGCTCATTCTGTACACAGAAAAATTTTAAGCACAGCCCAAAACTATGCGCACTTGTTTTGAACCGGCCTTTTTTCTTTACTGAGCACAGAGATTTGCCCTTGAGCTCTTCTCCGTTATCGGATGTCGCTGCACCAGATGCCTCCACGCCGGCCCAGGCCCCTCGGGCCCAGGCCCCCTGAGTGAGGCTGCTTCAGCCGCAGCCCCAGCCATGCTACTCAGGCAGCCCCCAAGGAGAAAGCGCAGGCCACCCCAGCGGCTTCCTGGCTCCACTTCCCCTTCTCCAGGCAGCCAGCAAATTAACCCAAGTGCCTGCACCCCTAGCAAGGCCACCACTGCCCAGCCGCGCTCCAACGCGCAGACTGAGCCTCACAGGAGCACCTCCTCCGACCCAACGCCGCCAGGGGGCCCAGCACTGCTACGCCGGCCACACTTTGCCGGCTCCATTCTCGAGCGCCATTTCGCCCGCAGATACCAAACTCAGACCTGGGAAAGTCTCACTTTCCGCAGGTGAGGTAACAGCTCACACCGCTCACCTCGTCCTGGAGAGGATTCATTCCTCTCCTCACGAGGGTCCCTCTAGGGCCCTCCAGGAAGGTCAGAACGTCTTCTGATCCTCCTGCCCGTGGCCTTCATGGTGCGTCTATCAGGCGTCTTTGGGCACCAATTCCATGAGGGGTTTTACATCCCTCCAGAGCGCGCGCACACCTACTGCGGCCAGTCAGGCTCTCTGGATCGGGGTCCCTCATTGTCCTGGCTGGGGATCCCAGACGAGCCCCCATATGTTATGCCCAGACTTCATGATCCCCAAGGACCACCAGGGAGCTGAGTCCGATGCAATAAACAAAAGAGCCTTTACCATGCTAGCATGGGCTCCCCCACTCATGCCGGCAGCATGGCGGAAGAGAGCGAATTTCTCCTAGTCCAGGGGTTTTACTCCGGTCAGTGGTGATGTCACTGCCTCGGCTAACCCTGATTGGTTGGGTGAGGGCTAGGGATAACTCCGCCCTGCGGGGTGGAGTTGGGAGCTCATCCTCTCCTCGCCCTGCCCTCTCAAAGGCAATTATTGTGGTAACATGTTCTCTTTCTGGATCTCCAGAAGCAGCTCCAGAGCAAGATCAAGAAACATCTAAAGAGGCCGGGACCGGTTTGGCTCAATGGATAGAGCGTCGGCTTGGGGACTGAAGGGTCCTGGGTTCGAATCCGGTCAAGGGCATGTACCTTGGTTGAGGGCATATTCCCAGTAGGGGGTGTGCAAGAGGCAGCTGATCGATGACTCTCTCTCATCGATGTTTCTAACTCTCTATCTCTCTCCCTTCCTCTCTGTACAAAATCAATAAAATATATTAAAAAAAAAAGAAACATCTAAAGAGGAAATGCCACTCTAGTGCTCTCTCCAGAGCCAGAGCAGGCTCCAGGCACAGCTGTCACTGAACTTCCAGTTGTGGAGCCACTTGCAGCTTGTGAGCCACTCACCTCAGTCCTGTGAAGCCTGTGCAAGTCCCAGGTCCTAAGCCTTAGCGTGTGTCTGCTGCCATGACAGAGAGGGCCTCCCCTCCCTGATAGCAGCAATAAAAAATGTCTGTGTTTATCTTACACATACTTAGATTTTAGTGTATTTTTCTTAAACCATTGAGTAAAATAAAATGTATTTAAAATAAAATGTAATGACTATATTAAAAATAAA
The DNA here is from genome assembly GCF_964339955.1 of Pipistrellus hanaki. Taxonomy (NCBI): domain Eukaryota; kingdom Metazoa; phylum Chordata; class Mammalia; order Chiroptera; family Vespertilionidae; genus Pipistrellus; species Pipistrellus hanaki. The sequence goes on from NC_140518.1 coordinate 48,933,498, forward strand.
TTTAATTTATGTAAATTATAATTCTATGATCCTTTAAAATGTAAATTCCAATGTCAAGTACATTCATCATTTTTCACAACTGTTACATAACATCACAAACACTCTCTAGTTCGGAACATTTTCAACCTAGGTATGTGTCCTGACAAGGAACCAAACCTGCCACCTTTTGGTGCAGGGCATGACTCTCCAAGCAACTGATGAGGCCCCCTGTCCAGGACATGAGAGAGCAATATTTTCATTTGAATTTTTCATTCTGTAAATTGCAGTTGGATATCTTTTCACATACTTTTTGGTTTTTTTCTTGTTTTGGAATTTCAGTTGGAGGGCTGTTTGCCCTATTTTCTGTTGGTTTGTTAGGAAATCTCAATTGTTATGGATATCAGATTTTTGCCATGTAACTTGCAAATGGTTTCTCTAGCTTTCCAATTGTCTCCATTTGATGTGTGTTTTGTGAAATAGATGCATTACATTTTGATGTGGTCAAATCTGTCTACCCTTACGCTTTTTGATTTTGTGTCTCAATTTGAGGGGAAAAGATGTTTTCCATCTTATCTGGAAGATTGGCTAGGTTGTATTATGGTAACAGAGCCCTAAATGTCAGTGGTTTGCAGCAGCAAAGATTAATTTCATAGTCATGTGATTTCAACGATCTGATGGATTTAAAAAGAGTTCCTGATTTTGGATTGCTCACTTTATTATTTATTTATTTATTTATTTATTTATTTATTTAAAGAATGAAAATAAGGACTTCCAAGCTCTTTATATGTCAGAGTGGAAACCAAAAGTCAACTTTTTATTTGACAATGGCTTTGGTGGACATGACATCTATTTCTCCCTTTCTAACACATGTCCATTTCCACATCCAGGTGGTTCTGGGAGTGTGGTTCAGGCTCCCAGAGTGGAGATGTCATCATATCTAACTGGCTTGTCACATTTTGGATCTGCTGCTTTTTCAGTGGTTGTATGTGGACATGAGACTTCCATGACTTCATAAGGTTCTTTATACTAGTGACCAGAAAAATTTCTGGATGTCCTCAATTAAATTAGAGCAGCCAGAGTTAGAGAAAGAGACAGAGCTCTTAGCCAGAAATAGCTGGAAGCCAGTGAACTGAAGGGTCTTGGGTTTGATTCCAGTAAAGGTATATACTTTGGTTGCAGGCTAGCTCCTTGGCCCTGGTCTGGGCAAGTGCAGTAGACAACCAGTTGATGTCTCTCTCTCACATGGATGTTTCTCTTTCTCTGTCTCTCCCCGTCCTTTCCATTACCTCTAAAAATCAATGGAAACTTTCCCTGGGTGAGAATTAACAACAACAATTTAGTGAGAAGAATGGCACTGCAACTTGCATTGAAGCTCCAGTCATGTTAGCTGAGTTCTCTAAGGCTTACTCCTTTCATGCACAAAATGATTTGCAAGGATAAAATTAAGTAAAAATGTGCTCAACATAAAGAATTGGCATGTAGGATTTCCCAGTTCTTAGCTACCTTTTCTACACTAAGAACTGACTTGGAGAATCTCTTTCAGCTGTTCTAAATGAGTTCTCATCTGTTTACAGTCATTTTTTCTGAATTATTCATGTTTTCATGTAGTTTTCTATATTCTGCCTTCTTGTCCAAGTATAAGATTTGCCCACATTATCAAACAACTTCCTACACACTGTTATGAACAGAAGCAGCTCGGGAACATTGTCTCTCAACTATGTTATAGAGCTTAGTACTACATAGCAGTGAAGTGTTAGGCTTTCAAAAGCTGCCGAACCTGTTTCTTTCTGTATTTCAATGGTATTCTGCCTTATATGAAACACATTTACCACTCAAGGCTGCTTTAAGTAAACAATATAGGATTCATACAGTGTTTCATGTGATCTTAACTCGAATTAAGGATTTCCCGGATCTTAGCTACCTTTTCTAAACTTAGAACTTACTTGGAGATTTTCTTTCAGCTGTTCTAAACGAGTTCTCATCTGTTTACAGTCATTTTCTCTGAATTATTGATGTTTTCATGTAGTTTCCTATATTCTGCCTTCTTGTCCAATTATAAGCTTTGCCCACATATACAAACAACTTCCTACACACGCTTATGAATAGAAGCAGCTTGGGAACAGTGTCTCTCAACTATGTTATAGAGTGTAGTACTATATAGCAGTGAAGTGTAAGGCTTTTCAAAGATTCCGAACGTGTTTCTTTCTCTATTTCAATGGTATTCTGCCTTGTATGACACACATTTACCACTCTAGGCTCCTTTAAGTAAACAATGTAGAATTCATACAGTGTTTCATGTGATCTTAACTTGAATAAAGGATTTCCCGGATCTTAGCTACCTTTTCTACACTAAGAACTGACTTGGAGTATCTCTTTCAGCTGTTCTAAACGAGTTCTCATCAGTATACAGTCATTTTCTCTGAATTATTCATGTTTTCCTGTAGTTTCCTACATTCTGCCCTCTTGTCCAAGTATAAGCTTTGCCCACATTATCAAACAACTTCCTACACACTGTTATGAACAGAAGCAGCTCGGGAAAATTGTCTCTCAACTATGTTATATAGCTTAGTACTACATAGCAGTGAAGTGGTAGGCTTTCAAAAGCTGCCGAACGTGTTTCTTTCTCTATTTCAATGGTATTCTTCCTTGTATGACACACATTTACCACTCTATGCTCCTTTAAGTAAACAACATAGGATTCATACAGTGTTTCATGTGTTCTTACCTCGAATTAAGGATTTCAGGGATCTTAGGTACCTTTTCTACATGAAGATCTGACTTGGAGAATCTCTTTAAGCTGTTCTAAATGAGTTCCCATCAGTATACAGTCATTTTCTTTGAATTATTCATGTTTTCCTGTAGTTTCCTACATTCTGCCCTCTTGTCCAAGTAAAAGCTTTGCCCACATTATCAAACAACTTCCTACACACTGTTATGAACAAAAGCAGCTCGGGAAAATTGTCTCTCAACTATGTTATATAGCTTAGTACTACATAGCAGTGAAGGGTTAGGCTTTCAAAAGCTGCCGAAAGTGTTTCTTTCTCTATTTCAATGGTATTCTGCCTTGTATGACACACATTTACCACTCTAGGCTCCTTTAAGTAAACAATGTAGGATTCATACAGTGTTTCATGTGATGTTAACGTGAATAATGGATTTCCCGGATCTTATCTACTTTTTCTACACGAAGAATTGACTTGGAGAATCTCTTTCAGCTGTTGTAAATGAGTTCTCATCTGTTTATCGTCATTCTCTCTGAATTATTCATGTTTTCATGTAGTTTTCTATATTCTGCCTTATTGTCCATGTATAAGCTTTGCCCACAGAATCAAACAACTTCGTACACACTGTTATGAACAGAAGCAGCTCGGGAACATTGTCTCTCAACTATGTTATATAGCTTAGTACTACATAGCAGTGAAGTGTTAGGCTTTCAAAAGCTGCCGAACGTGTTTCTTTCTCTATTTCAATGGTATTCTGCCCCGTATGACACACATTTACCACTCTAGGCTCCTTTAAGTAAACAATATAGGATTCATACAGTCTTTCATGTGATATTAACTCCAATTAAGGATTTCCCGGATCTTAGCTACCTTTTCTACACTAAGAACTGACTTGGAGACTCTCTTTCAGCTGTTCTAAATGAGTTCTCATCAGTTTACAGTCATTTTCTCTGAATTATTAATGTTTTCATGTAGTTTCCTACATTCTGCCTACATATACAAACAACTTCCTACACACTGTTATGAGTTGAGGCAGCTCGGGAACATTGTCTCTCAACTGTGTTACAGTGTGTAGTACTAAATTTCAGTGAAGTGTGAGGCTTTCCAAAACTGCCAAACGTGTTTCTTTTTCTATTTCAATAGTATACTGCCTTGTATGACACACGTTTACCACTCTAGTCTCCTTTAAGTAAAGAATATAGGATTCATACAGTGTTTCATGTGATCTTAACTCGAATTTAGGATTTTCCGGATCTTATTGTAGCTACCTTTTCTACACTAAGAACTGACTTGGAGAATCTCTCTCAGCTGTTCTAAATGAGATGTCATCTGTTTACAGTCATTTTCTCTGAATTATACATGCTTTCATGTAGTTTCCTATATTCTGCCTTCTGGTACAAGTATAATCTTTGCCCACTTTATCAAAAAACTTCCTACAGACTGTTATGAACAGAGGCAGCTCGGGAACATTGTCTCTCAACTGTGTTATAGAGTGTAGTAGTATATTTCAGTGTAGTGTAAGGCTTTCCAAAGCTGCCGAACGTGTGTCTTTCTCTATTTTCATGGTATTCTGCCTTGTATAACACACATTTACCACTCTAGTCTCCTTTAAGTAAACAATATAGGATATATTCAGTATTTCATGAGATGTTACCACGAATAAAGGATTTCTCGGATATTTGCTACTTTTTCTACAATAAGAACTGACATGGCGAAAATCTTTCTACTCTTCTAAATGAGTTCTCATCTCTTTAGAATAGTTTTCTCTGAATTATTCATGGTTTCATGTAGTTTCCTATATTCTGCCTTCTTTTATGTATAGCTTTGTCCACATATACAAAGAACTTTCTACACACTGTTTTGAACAGAGGCAGCTCGGGAACATTGTCTCTCAACTATGTTATAGAGTGTAGTACTACATTTCAGTGAAGTGTAAGGCTTTCCAAAGCTGCCAAACGTGTTTCTTTCTCTATTTCAATGGTATACTGCCTTGTATGACAAACATTGACCACTCTAGTCTCCTTTTAGTAAACAATATAGAATTCATACAGTGTTTCATGTGATCTTAACTCGAATTAAGGATTTCCCGGATCTTAGCTATCTTTTCTACACTAAGAACTGACTTGGAGAATCTCTTTCAGCTTTTCCAAAGGAGTTCTCATCTGTTTACAGTCATTTTCTCTGAATTATCCATGTTTTCATGTAGTTTCCTATATTCTGCCTTCTGGTCCAAGTATAAGCTCTGCCCACTTTATCAAACAACTTCCTACACACTGTTATTAACTGAGGCAGCTCGGGAACATTGCCTCTCAACTGTGTTATAGAGTGTAGTACTACATTTCAGTGAAGTGTAAGGCTTTCCAAAGCTGCCGAACGTGTTTCTTTCTCTATTTTCATGGTATTCTGCCGTGTATAACACACATTTACCACTCTAGTCTCCTTTAAATAAACAATATAGGATATATACAGTGTTTCATGCGATCTTAACTCGAATTATGGATTTCTCGGATCTTATCTAACTTTTCTACAGTAAGAACTGACTTGGAGGATCTCTTTCAGCTGTTCTAAATGAGTTCTCATCTCTTTAGAGTCATTTACTCTGAATTATTCATGTTTTAATGTAGTTTCCTATATTCTGCCTTCTTGTCCATGTATAAGCTTTGCCCACTTTATCAAACAACTTCCTACACACTGTTATGAACAGAGGCAGCTCGGGAACATTGTCTCTCAACTGTGTTATAGAGTGTAGTACTACATTTCAGTGAAATGTAAGGCTTTCCAAAGCTGCCCAACGTGTTTCTTTCTCTATTTCAATGGTATTCTGCCTTGTATGACACAAATTTACCACTCTAGTCTCCTTTAAGTAAAGAATATAGGATTCATACAGTGTTTCATGTGATCTTAACTCGAAGTAAGGATTTCCCGGATCTTAGCTACCTTTTCTACACTAAGAACTGACTTGGAGGATCTCTTTCAGCTGTTCTAAAGGAGTTCTCATCTGTTTACAGTCATTTTCTCTGAATTATCCATGTTTTCATGTAGTTTCCTATATTCTGCCTTCTGGTACAAGTATAATCTTTGCCCACTTTATCAAACAACTTCCTACAGACTGTTATGAACAGAGGCAGCTCGGGAACATTTTCTCTCAACTGTGTAATAGAGTGTAGTACTACATTTCAGTGAAGTGTAAGGCTTTCCAAAGCTGCCGAACGTTTTTATTTCTCTATTTTCATGGTATTCTGCCTTGTATAACACACATTTACCACTCTAGTCTCCTTTAAGTAAACAATAAAGGATATATACAGTATTTCATGAGACGTTACCACGAATAAAGGATTTCTCGGATCTTAGCTACCTTTTCTACACTAAGAACTGACATGGCGAAAAGCTTTCTGCTCTTCTAAATGAGTTCTCATCTCTTTAGAGTAGTTTTCTCTGAATTATTCATGGTTTCATGTAGTTTCCTATATTCTGCCTTCTGGTACAAGTATAAGCTTTGCCCACATGTACAAAAACTTCCTACACACTGTTATGAACAGAAGCAGCTCAGGAACATTGTCTCTCAACTATGTTATGGAGTGTAGTACTACATTGCAGTTAAGTGTAAGGCTTTCCAAAGTTGCGGAATGTGTTTCTTTCTCTATTTCAATGGTATTCTGCCTTGTATGACACACAATTACCTCTCTAGGCTCCTTTAAGTAAACAATATAGGATTCATACAGTCTTTCATGTGATCTTAGCTCCAATTAAGGATTTCCCGGATCTTAGCTACCTTTTCTACACTAAGAACTGGCTTGGAGACTCTCTTTCAGCTGTTCTAAATGAGTTCTCATCTGTTTACAGTCATTTTCTCTGAATTATTAATGTTTTCATTTAGTTTCCTACATTCTGCCTACTTGTCCAAGTATAAGCTTTGCCTACATATACAAACAACTTCCTACACACTGTTATGTGTTGAGGCAGCTCGGGAAAATTGTCTCTCAACTATGTTACAGCATGTAGTACTACATTTCAGTGAAGTGTAAGGCTTTCCAAAACTGCCAATCGTGTTTCTTTTTCTATTTCAATGGTATACTACCTTGTATGACACACATTTACCACTCTAGTCTCTTTTAAGTAAAGACTATAGGATTCATACTGTGTTTCATGTAATCTTAACTCGAATTAAGGATTTCCCTGATCTTAGCTACCTTTTCTACACTAAGAACTGACTTGGAGAATGTCTTTCAGCTGTTGTAAACGAGTTCTCATCTGTTTACAGTCATTTTCTCTAAATTATCCATGTTTTCATGTAGTTTCCTCTATTCTGCCTTCTGTTCCAAGTATAAGCTTTGCCCACTTTATCAAAGAACTTCATAAAGTCTGTTATGAACTGAGGCAGCTAGGGAACGTTGTCTCAAAACTATGTTATAGAGTGTAGTACTACATTTCAGTGAAGTGTAAGGCTTTCCAAAGGTGCCGAACATGTTTCTTTCTCTATTTCAATGGTATACTGCCTTGTATGACACACATTTACCACTCTAGTCTCCTTTAAGTAAAGAATATAGGATTCATACAGTGTTTCATGTGACCTTAACTCGAATTAAGAATTTTCCGGATCTTAGCTACCTTTTCTGCACTAAGAACTGACTTGGTGAACCTCTTTCAGCTGTTCTAAATGAGTTCGCATCACTTTAGAGTAATTTTCTCTGAATTATTCATGTTTTCATGTAGTTTCCTATATTCTGCCTTCTGGTACAAGTATTATCTTTGCCCACTTTATCAAACAACTTTCTACACACTGTTATGAACAGAGGCAGCTTGGGAACATTGCCTCTCAACTGTGTTATAGAGTGTAGTACTACATTTCAGTGAAGTGTAAGTTTTTCCAAAGCTGCCGAACGTGTTTCTTTCTCTATTTTCATGGTATTCTGCCTTGTATAACACACATTTACCACTCTAGTCTCCTTTAAATAAACAATATAGTATATATACAGTGTTTCATGTGATCGTAATTCGAATTAAGGATTTCTCGGATCTTATATAACTTTTCTACAGTAAGAACTGACTTGGCGAACCTCTTTCAGCTGTTCTAAATGAGTTCTCATCTCTTTAGAGTCATTTTCTCTGAATTATTCATGTTTTAATGTAGTTTCCTATATTCTGCCTTCTTGTCCATGTATAAGCTTTGCCCACTTTATCAAACAACTTCCTACACACTGTTATGAACAGAGGCAGCTCGGGAACATTGTCTCTCAACTATGCTGCAGAGTGTAGTACTACATTTCAGTGAAGTGTAAGGCTTTCCAAAGCTGCCGAACGTGTTTCTTTCTCTATTTCAATGGAATTCTGCCTTGTATAACACACATTTACCACTCTAGTCTCCTTTAAGTAAAGAATATAGGATTCATACAGTGTTTCATGTGATCTTAACTCGAATTTAGGATTTCCCGGATGTTATTGTAGCTACCTTTTGTACACTAAGAACTGACTTGGAGAATCTCTCTCAGCTGTTCTAAACGAGATCTCATCTTTTTACAGTCATTTTCTCTGAATTATACATTCTTTCATGTAGTTTCCTATATTCTGCTTTCTGGTACAAGTATAATCTTTGCCCACTTTATCAAACAACATCCTACACACTTTTATGAAGAGAGGCAGCTCGGGAACATTGTCTCTCAACGGTGTTATAGAGTGTAGTACTATATTTCAGTGAAGTATAAGGCTTTCCATAGCTGCCGAACGTGTTTCTTTGTCTATTTCAATTGTATTCTGCCTTGTATAACACACATTTACCACTCTAGTCTTTTTTAAGTAAAGAATATAGGATTCATACAGTGTTTCATGTGATCTTAACTCAAATGAAGGATTTTCCGGATCTTAGCTACCTTTTCTACACTAAGAACTGACTTGGAGAATCTATTTCAGCGGTTCTAAATGAGTTCTCATCTGTTTACAGTCATTTTCTCTGAATTATCCATGTTTTCATGTAGTTTCCTATATTCTGCCTTCTTGTCCATATATAAGCTTTGCCCACATATACAAACAAGTTTCTACACACTGTTATGAACAGAGGCAGCTCGGGAACATTGTCTTTCAACTATGTTATAGAGTGTAGGACTACATTTCAGTGAAGTGTAAGGCTTTCCAAAGCTGCCAAACGTGTTTCTTTCTCTATTTCAATGGTATACTGCCTTGTATGACAAACATTGACCACTCTAGTCTCCTTTAAGTAAACAATATAGAATTCATACAGTCTTTCATGTGATCTTAACTCGAATTAAGGATTTCTCGGATCTTAGCTATCTTTTCTACACTAAGAACTGACTTGGAGAATCTCTTTCAGCTGTTCCAAAGGAGTTCTCATCTGTTTACAGTCATTTTCTCTGAATTATCCATGTTTTCATGTAGTTTCCTATATTCTGCCTTCTGGTACAAGTATTATCTTTGTCCACTTTATCAAACAACTTCCTCCACACTGTTATGAACAGAGGCAGCTCGGGAACATTGTCTCTCAACTATGTTATAGAGTGTAGGACTACATTTCAGTGAAGTGTAAGGCTTTCCAAAGCTGCCGAACGTGTTTCTTTCTCTATTTTCATGGTATTCTGCCTTGTATAACACACATTTACCACTCTAGTCTCTTTTAAATAAACAATATAGGATATATACAGTGTTTCATGTGATCTTAACTCGAATTAAGGATTTCTCGGATCTTATCTAACTTTTCTATAGTAATAACTGACTTGGCGAACCTCTTTCAGCTGTTCTAAATGAGTTCTCATCTCTTTAGAGTCATTTTCTCTGAATTATTCATGTTTTAATTAGTGTCCTATATTCTGCCTTCTTGTCCATGTATAAGCTTTGCCCACTTTATCAAACAACTTCCTACACACTGTAATTAACAGAGGCAGCTCGGGAACATTGTCTCTCAACTATGCTGCAGAGTGTAGTACTACATTTCAGTGAAGTGTAAGACTTTCCAAAGCTGCCAAACGTGTTTCTTTCTCTATTTCAATGGTATTCTGCCTTGTATAACACACATTTACCACTCAAGTCTCCTTTAAGTAAAGAATATAGGATTCATACAGTTTTTCATGTGATCTTAACTCGAATTTAGGATTTCCCGGATCTTATTGTAGCTACCTTTTCTACACTAAGAACTGACTTGGAGAATCTCTTTCAGCTGTTCTAAATTAGACCTCGTCTGTTTACAGTCATTTTCTCTGAATTATACATGCTTTCATGTAGTTTCCTATATTCTGCCTTCTGGTACAAGTATTATCTTTGCCCACATTATCAAACAACTTCCTACACACTGTAATTAACAGAGGCAGCTCGGGAACATTGTCTCTCATGTGTTATAGAGTGTAGTACTACATTTCAGTGAAATGTAAGGCTTTCCAAAGCTGCCGAACGTGTTTCTTTCTCTATTTCAATGGTATTCTGCCTTGTATGACACACATTTACCGCTCTAGTCTCCTTTAAGTAAAGAATATAGGATTCATACAGTGTTTCATGTGATCTTAACTCGAAGTAAGGATTACCCGGATCTTAGCTACCTTTTCTACACTAAGAACTGACTTGGAGGATCTCTTTCTGCTCTTCTAAAGGAGTTCTCATCTGTTTACAGTCATTTTCTCTGAATTATCCATGTTTTCATGTAGTTTCCTATATTCTGCCTTCTTGTCCATGTATAAGCTTTGCCCACTTTATCAAACAACTTCCTACACACTGTTATGAACAGAGGCAGCTCGGGAACATTGTCTGTCAACTGTGTTATAGAGTGTAGTACTACATTTCAGTGAAGTGTAAGGCTTTCCAAAGCTGCCGAACGTGTTTCTTTCTCTATTTCAATGGTATTCTGCCTTGTATGACACACATTTACCACTCTAGTCTCCTTTAAGTAAAGAATATATGATTCATACAGTGTTTCATGTGATCTTAACTCGAAGTAAGGATTTCCCGGATCTTAGCTACCTTTTCTACACTAAGATCTGAGTTGGAGGATTTCTTTCAGCTCTTCTAAAGGAGTTCTCATCTGTTTACAGTCATTTTCTCTGAATTATCCATGTTTTCATGTAGTTTCCTATATTCTGCCTTCTGGTACAAGTATAATCTTTGCCCACTTTATCAAAAAACTTCCTACAGACTGTTATGAACAGAGGCAGCTCGGGAACATTGTCTCTCAACTGTGTTATAGAGTGTAGTTCTACATTTCAGTGAAGTGTAACGCTTTCCAAAGCTGCCGAACGTGTTTATTTCTCTATTTTCATGGTATTCTGCCTTGTATAACACACATTTACCACTCTAGTCTCCTTTAAGTAAGCAATAAAGGATATATACAGTGTTTCATGTGATCTTAACATGAATTAAGGATTTCTCAGATCTTAGCTACCTTTTCTGCACTAAGAACTGACTTGGTGAACCTCTTTCAGCTGTTCTAAATGAGTTCTCATCACTTTAGAGTAATTTTCTCTGAATTATTCATGTTTTCATGTAGTTTCCTATATTCTGCCTTCTGGTACAAGTATTATCTTTGCCCACTTTATCAAACAACTTTCTACACACTGTTATGAACAGAGGCAGCTCGGGAACATTGCCTCTCAACTGTGTTATAGAGTGTAGTATTACATTTCAGTGAAGTGTAAGTTTTTCCAAAGCTGCCGAACGTGTTTCTTTCTCTATTTCAATTGTATTCTGCCTTGTATAACACACATTTAACACTCTAGTCTTTTTTAAGTAAAGAATATAGGATTCATACAGTGTTTCATGTGATCTTAACTCAAATGAAGGATTTTCTGGATCTTAGCTACCTTTTCTACACTAAGAACTGACTTGGAGAATCTATTTCAGCGGTTCTAAATGAGTTCTCATCTGTTTACAGTCATTTTCTCTGAATTATTCATGTTTTTATGTAGTTTCCTATATTCTGCCTTCTTGTCCATGTATAAGCTTTGCCCACATACACAAACAAGTTTCTACACACAGTTATGAACAGAGGCAGCTCGGGAACATTGCCTCTCAACTGTGTTATAGAGTGTAGTATTACATTTCAGTGAAGTGTAAGTTTTTCCAAAGCTGCCAAACGTGTTTCTTTCTCTATTTCAATTGTATTCTGCCTTGTATAACACACATTTACCACTCTAGTCTTTTTTAAGTAAAGAATATAGGATTCATACAGTGTTTCATGTGATCTTAACTCAAATGAAGGATTTTCTGGATCTTAGCTACCTTTTCTACACTAAGAACTGACTTGGAGAATCTATTTCAGCGTTTCTAAATGAGTTCTCATCTGTTTACAGTCATTTTCTCTGAATTATTAATGTTTTTATGTAGTTTCCTATATTCTGCCTTCTTGTCCATGTATAAGCTTTGCCCACATATACAAACAAGTTTCTACACACTGTTATGAACAGAGGCAGCTCGGGAACATTGTCTCTCAACTGTGTTATAGAGTGTAGTACTACATTTCAGTGAAGTGTAAGGCTTTCCAAAGCTGCCGAACGTGTTTCTTTCTCTATTTTCATGGTATTCTGCCTTGTATAACAGACATTTACCACTCAAGTCTCCTTTAAGTAAAGAATATAGGATTCATACAGTGTTTCATGTGATCTTAACTCGAATTTAGGATTTCCCGGATGTTATTGTAGCTACCATTTGTACACTAAGAACTGACTTGGAGAATCTCTCTCAGCTGTTCTAAATGAGATCTCATCTTTTTACAGTCATTTTCTCTGAATTATACATTCTTTCATGTAGTTTCCTATATTCTGCTTTCTGGTACAAGTATAATCTTTGCCCACTTTATCAAACAACATCCTACACACTTTTATGAAGAGAGGCAGCTCGGGAACATTGTCTCTCAACTGTGTTATAGAGTGTAGTACTATATTTTAGTGAAGTATAAGGCTTTCCATAGCTGCCGAACGTGTTTCTTTGTCTATTTCAATTGTATTCTGCCTTGTATAACACACATTTACCACTCTAGTCTTTTTTAAGTAAAGAATATAGGATTCATACAGTGTTTCATGTGATCTTAACTCAAATGAAGGATTTTCCGGATCTTAGCTACCTTTTCTACACTAAGAACTGACTTGGAGAATCTATTTCAACGGTTCTAAATGAGTTCTCATCTGTTTACAGTCATTTTCTCTGAATTATTCATGTTTTCATGTAGTTTCCTATATTCTGCCTTCTTGTCCATGTATAAGCTTTGCCCACATATACAAACAAGTTTCTACACACTGTTATGAACAGAGGCAGCTCGGGAACATTGTCTCTCAACTATGTTATAGAGTGTAGGACTACATTTCAGTGAAGTGTAAGGCTTTCCAAAGCTGCCAAACGTGTTTCTTTCTCTATTTCAATGGTATACTGCCTTGTATGACAAACATTGACCACTCTAGTCTCCTTTAAGTAAACAATATAGAATTCATACAGTCTTTCATGTGATCTTAACTCGAATTAAGGATTTCTCGGATCTTAGCTATCTTTTCTACACTAAGAACTGACTTGGAGAATCTCTTTCAGCTGTTCCAAAGGAGTTCTCATCTGTTTACAGTCATTTTCTCTGAATTATCCATGTTTTCATGTAGTTTCCTATATTCTGCCTTCTGGTACAAGTATAATCTTTGCCCACTTTATCAAACAACTTCTTACACACTGTTATGAACTGAGGCAGCTTGGGAACATTGTCTCTCAAATGTGTTATAGAGTGTAGTACAACATTTCAGTGAAGTTTAAGGCTTTCCAAAGCTGCCGAACATGTTTCTTTCTCTATTTCAATGGTATTCTGACTTGTATAACACACATTTACCACTCTAGAGTCCTTTAAGTAAAGAATATAGGATTCATACAGTGTTTCATGTGATCTTAACTCGAATTAAGGATTTCCCTTATCTTAGCTACCTTTTCTACAATGAGAACTGACTTGGAGAATCTCTTTCAGCTGTTCTAAAGGAGTTCTCTTCTGTTTACAGTCATTTTCTCTGAATTATCCATATTTTCATGAAGTTTCCTATATTCTGCCTTCTGGTGCAATTATAAGCTTTGCCCACTTTATCAAACAACTTCCTACACACTGTCATGAACTGAGACAGCTTGGGAACATTGTCTCTCAACTGTGTTATAGAGTGTAGTACTACATTTCAGTGAAGTGTAAGGCTTTCCAAAGCTGCCGAACGTGTTTCTTTCTCTATTTTCATGGTATTCTGCCTTGTATAACACACATTTACCACTCTAGTCTCCTTTTAATAAACAATATAGGATATATACCGTGTTTCATGTGATCTTAACTCGAATTAAGGATTTCTTGGATCTTATCAAACTTTTCTACAGTAATAACTGACTTGGCGAACCTCTTTCAGCTGTTCTAAATGAGTTCTCATCTCTTTAGAGTCATTTTCTCTGAATTATTCATGTTTTAATGTAGTGTCCTATATTCTGCCTTCTTATCCATGTATAAGCTTTGCCCACTTTATCAAACAACTTCCTACACACCGTTATGAACAGAGGCAGCTCGGGAACATTGTCTCTCAACTATGCTGCAGAGTGTAGTACTACATTTCAGTGAAGTGTAAGACTTTCCAAAGCTGCCAAACGTGTTTCTTTCTCTATTTCAATGGTATTCTGCCTTGTATAACACACATTTACCACTCAAGTCTCCTTTAAGTAAAGAATATAGGATTCATACAGTTTTTCATGTGATCTTAACTCGAATTTAGGATTTCCCGGATCTTATTGTAGCTACCTTTTCTACACTAAGAACTGACTTGGAGAATCTCTTTCAGCTGTTCTAAATTAGACCTCGTCTGTTTACAGTCATTTTCTCTGAATTATACATGCTTTCATGTAGTTTCCTATATTCTGCCTTCTGGTACAAGTATTATCTTTGCCCACATTATCAAACAACTTCCTACACACTGTAATTAACAGAGGCAGCTCGGGAACATTGTCTCTCATGTGTTATAGAGTGTAGTACTACATTTCAGTGAAATGTAAGGCTTTCCAAAGCTGCCGAACGTGTTTCTTTCTCTATTTCAATGGTATTCTGCCTTGTATGACACACATTTACCGCTCTAGTCTCCTTTAAGTAAAGAATATAGGATTCATACAGTGTTTCATGTGATCTTAACTCGAAGTAAGGATTACCCGGATCTTAGCTACCTTTTCTACACTAAGAACTGACTTGGAGGATCTCTTTCTGCTCTTCTAAAGGAGTTCTCATCTGTTTACAGTCATTTTCTCTGAATTATCCATGTTTTCATCTAGTTTCCTATATTCTGCCTTCTTGTCCATGTATAAGCTTTGCCCACTTTATCAAACAACTTCCTACACACTGATATGAACAGAGGCAGCTCGGGAACATTGTCTGTCAACTGTGTTATAGAGTGTAGTACTACATTTCAGTGAAGTGTAAGGCTTTCCAAAGCTGCCGAACGTGTTTCTTTCTCTATTTCAATGGTATTCTGCCTTGTATGACACACATTTACCACTCTAGTCTCCTTTAAGTAAAGAATATATGATTCATACAGTGTTTCATGTGATCTTAACTCGAAGTAAGGATTTCCCGGATCTTAGCTACCTTTTCTACACTAAGATCTGAGTTGGAGGATTTCTTTCAGCTCTTCTAAAGGAGTTCTCATCTGTTTACAGTCATTTTCTCTGAATTATCCATGTTTTCATGTAGTTTCCTATATTCTTCCTTCTGGTACAAGTATAATCTTTGCCCACTTTATCAAAAAACTTCCTACAGACTGTTATGAACAGAGGCAGCTCGGGAACATTGTCTCTCAACTGTGTTATAGAGTGTAGTTCTACATTTCAGTGAAGTGTAACGCTTTCCAAAGCTGCCGAACGTGTTTATTTCTCTATTTTCATGGTATTCTGCCTTGTATAACACACATTTACCACTCTAGTCTCCTTTAAGTAAGCAATAAAGGATATATACAGTGTTTCATGTGATCTTAACATGAATTAAGGATTTCTCAGATCTTAGCTACCTTTTCTGCACTAAGAACTGACTTGGTGAACCTCTTTCAGCTGTTCTAAATGAGTTCTCATCACTTTAGAGTAATTTTCTCTGAATTATTCATGTTTTCATGTAGTTTCCTATATTCTGCCTTCTGGTACAAGTATTATCTTTGCCCACTTTATCAAACAACTTTCTACACACTGTTATGAACAGAGGCAGCTCGGGAACATTGCCTCTCAACTGTGTTATAGAGTGTAGTACTACATTTCAGTGAAGTGTAAGTTTTTCCAAAGCTGCCGAACGTGTTTCTTACTCTATTTCAATTGTATTCTGCCTTGTATAACACACATTTACCACTCTAGTCTTTTTTAAGTAAAGAATATAGAATTCATACAGTCTTTCATGTGATCTTAACTCGAATTAAGGATTTCTCGGATCTTAACTATCTTTTCCACACTAAGAACTGACTTGGAGAATCTCTTTCAGCTGTTCCATAGGAGTTCTCATCTGTTTACAGTCATTTTCTCTGAATTATCCATGTTTTCATGTAGGTTTCTATATTCTGCCTTCTGGTACAAGTATTATCTTTGCCCACTTTATCAAACAACTTCCTCCACACTGTTATGAACAGAGGCAGCTCGGGACCATTGCCTCTCAACTGTGTTATAGAGTGTAGTACTATATTTCAGTGAAGTATAAGGCTTTCCATAGCTGCCGAACGTGTTTCTTTGTCTAATTCAATTGTATTCTGCCCTGTATAACACACATTTACCACTCTAGTGTTTTTTAAGTAAAGAATATAGGATTCATACAGTGTTTCATGTGATCTTAACTCAAATGAAGGATTTTCCGGATCTTAGCTACCTTTTCTACACTAAGAACTGACTTGGAGAATCTATTTCAGCGGTTCTAAATGAATTCTCATCTGTTTACAGTCATTTTCTCTGAATTATTCATGTTTTTATGTAGTTTCCTATATTCTGCCTTCTTGTCCATGTATAAGCTTTGCCCACATATACAAACAAGTTTCTACACACTGTTATGAACAGAGGCAGCTCGGGAACATTGTCTCTCAACTATGTTATAGAGTGTAGGACTACATTTCAGTGAAGTGTAAGGCTTTCCAAAGCTGCCAAACGTGTTTCTTTCTCTATTTCAATGGTATACTGCCTTGTATGACAAACATTGACCACTCTAGTCTCCTTTAAGTAAACAATATAGAATTCATACAGTCTTTCATGTGATCTTAACTCGAATTAAGGATTTCTCGGATCTTAGCTATCTTTTCTACACTAAGAACTGACTTGGAGAATCTCTTTCAGCTGTTCCAAAGGAGTTCTCATCTGTTTACAGTCATTTTCTCTGAATTATCCATGTTTTCATGTAGTTTCCTATATTCTGCCTTCTGGTACAAGTATTATCTTTGCCCACTTTATCAAACAACTTCCTCCACACTGTTATGAACAGAGGCAGCTCGGGAACATTGCCTCTCAACTGTGTTATAGAGTGTAGTACTACATTTCAGTGAAGTGTAAGGCTTTCCAAAGCTGCCGAACGTGTTTCTTTCTCTATTTTCATGGTATTCTGCCTTGTATAACACACATTTACCACTCAAGTCTCCTTTAAGTAAAGAATATAGGATTCATACAGTTTTTCATGTGATCTTAACTCAAATGAAGGATTTTCTGGATCTTAGCTACCTTTTCTACACTAAGAACTGACTTGGAGAATCTTTTTCAGCGGTTCTAAATGAGTTCTCATCTGTTTACAGTCATTTTCTCTGAATTATTCATGTTTTCATGTAGTTTCCTATATTCTGCCTTCTTGTCCATGTATAAGCTTTGCCCACATATACAAACAAGTTTCTACACACTGTTATGAACAGAGGCAGCTAGGGAACATTGTCTCTCAACTATGTTATAGAGTGTAGGACTACATTTCAGTGAAGTGTAAGGCTTTCCAAAGCTGCCAAACGTGTTTCTTTTTCTATTTCAATGGTATACTGCCTTGTATGACAAACATTGACCACTCTAGTCTCCTTTAAGTAAACAATATAGAATTCATACAGTCTTTCATGTGATCTTAACTCGAATTAAGGATTTCTCGGATCTTAGCTATCTTTTCTACACTAAGAACTGACTTGGAGAATCTCTTTCAGCTGTTCCATAGGAGTTCTCATCTATTTACAGTCATTTTCTCTGAATTATCCATGTTTTCATGTAGTTTTCTATATTCTGCCTTCTGGTACAAGTATTATCTTTGCCCACTTTATCAAACAACTTCCTCCACACTGTTATGAACAGAGGCAGCTCGGGAACATTGCCTCTCAACTGGGTTATAGAGTGTAGTACTATATTTCAGTGAAGTATAAGGCTTTCCATAGCTGTCGAACGTGTTTCTTTTTCTATTTCAATTGTATTCTGCCTTGTATAAAACACATTTACCACTCTAGTCTTTTTTAAGTAAAGAATATAGGATTCATACAGTGTTTCATGTGATCTTAACTCAAATGAAGGATTTTCCGGATCTTAGCTACCTTTTCTACACTAAGAACTGACTTGGAGAATCTACTTCAGCGGTTCTAAATGAGTTCTCATCTGTTTACAGTCATTTTCTCTGAATTATTCATGTTTTTATGTAGTTTCCTATATTCTGCCTTCTGGTACAAGTATTATCTTTGCACACTTTATCAAACGACTTCCTCCACACTGTTATGAACAGAGGCAGCTCGGGAACATTGCCTCTCAACTGTGTTATAGAGTGTAGTACTACATTTCAGTGAAGTGTAAGGCTTTCCAAAGCTGCCGAACGTGTTTCTTTCTCTATTTTCATGGTATTCTGCCTTGTATAACACACATTTACCACTCAAGTCTCCTTTAAGTAAAGAATATAGGATTCATACAGTTTTTCATGTGATCTTAACTCGAATTTAGGATTTCCCGGATCTTATTGTAGCTACCTTTTCTACACTAAGAACTGACTTGGAGAATCTCTTTCAGCTGTTCTAAATTAGACCTCATCTGTTTACAGTCATTTTCTCTGAATTATACATGCTTTCATGTAGTTTCCTATATTCTGCCTTCTGGTACAAGTATTATCTTTGCCCACATTATCAAACAACTTCCTACACACTGTAATTAACAGAGGCAGCTCGGGAACATTGTCTCTCATGTGTTATAGAGTGTAGTACTACATTTCAGTGAAATGTAAGGCTTTCCATAGCTGCCGAACGTGTTTCTTTCTCTATTTCAATGGTATTCTGCCTTGTATGACACACATTTACCGCTTTAGTCTCCTTTAAGTAAAGAATATAGGATTCATACAGTGTTTCATGTGATCTTAACTCGAATTAAGGATTACCCGGATCTTAGCTACCTTTTCTACACTAAGAACTGACTTGGAGGATCTCTTTCTGCTCTTCTGAAGGAGTTCTCATCTGTTTACAGTCATTTTCTCTGAATTATCCATGTTTTCATGTAGTTTCCTATATTCTGCCTTCTTGTCCATGTATAAGCTTTGCCCACTTTATCAAACAACTTCCTACACACTGTTATGAACAGAGGCAGCTCGGGAACATTGTCTCTCAACTGTGTTATAGAGTGTAGTACTACATTTCAGTGAAGTGTAAGGCTTTCCAAAGCTGCCGAACGTGTTTCTTTCTCTATTTCAATGGTATTCTGCCTTGTATGACACACATTTACCACTCTAGTCTCCTTTAAGTAAAGAATATATGATTCATACAGTTTTTCATGTGATTTTAACATGAATTAAGGATTTCTCAGATCTTAGCTACCTTTTCTGCACTAAGAACTGACTTGGTGAACCTCTTTCAGCTGTTCTAAATGAGTTCTCATCACTTTAGAGTAATTTTCTCTGAATTATTCATGTTTTCATGTAGTTTCCTATATTCTGCCTTCTGGTACAAGTATTATCTTTGCCCACTTTATCAAACAACTTTCTACACACTGTTATGAACAGAGGCAGCTCGGGAACATTGCCTCTCAACTGTGTTATAGAGTGTAGTACTACATTTCAGTGAAGTGTAAGGCTTTCCAAAGCTGCCGAACGTGTTTCTTTCTCTATTTTTATGTTATTCTTCCTTGTATAACACACATTTACCACTCTAGTCTCCTTTAAATAAACAATATAGGATATATACAGTGTTTCATGTGATCTTAATTCGAATTAAGGATTTCTCGGTTCTTATCTAACTTTTCTACAGTAAGAACTGACTTGGCGAACGACTTTCAGCTGTTCTAAATGAGTTCTCATCTCTTTAGAGTGATTTTCTCTGAATTATCCATGTTTTAATGTAGTTTCCTATATTCTGCCTTCTTGTCCATGTATAAGCTTTGCCCACTTTATCAAACAACTTCCTACACACTGTTATGAACAGAGGCAGCTCGGGAACATTGTCTCTCAACTATGCTGCAGAGTGTAGTACTACATTTCAGTGAAGTGTAAGACTTTCCAAAGCTGCTGAACGTGTTTCTTTCTCTATTTCAATGGTATTCTGCCTTGTATAACACACAATTACCACTCTAGTCTTCTTTAAGTAAAGAATATAGGATTCATACAGTTTTTCATGTGATCTTAACTCAAATTTAGGATTTCCCGAATCTTATTGTAGCTACCTTTTCTACACTAAGAACTGACTTGGAGAATCTCTTTCAGCTGTTCTAAATTAGACCTCGTCTGTTTACAGTCATTTTCTCTGAATTATACATGCTTTCATGTAGTTTCCTATATTCTGCCTTCTGGTACAAGTATTATCTTTGCCCACATTATCAAACAACTTCCTACACACTGTAATGAACAGAGGCAGCTCGGGAACATTGTCTCTCAACTGTGTTATAGAGTGTAGTACTACATTTCAGTGAAATGTAAGGCTTTCCAAAGCTGCCGAACGTGTTTCTTTCTCTATTTCAATGGTATTCTGCCTTGTATGACACACATTTACCACTCTAGTCTCCTTTAAGTAAAGAATATAGGAT
This sequence comes from Pipistrellus hanaki, assembly GCF_964339955.1. NCBI lineage: Eukaryota > Metazoa > Chordata > Mammalia > Chiroptera > Vespertilionidae > Pipistrellus > Pipistrellus hanaki. The sequence goes on from NC_140518.1 coordinate 48,954,149, forward strand.
TCATACAGTGTTTCATGTGATCTTAACTCGAGGTAAGGATTTCCCGGATCTTAGCTACCTTTTCTGCACTAAGATCTGACTTGGTGAACCTCTTTCAGCTGTTCTAAATTAGTTCTCATCACTTTAGAGTAATTTTCTCTGAATTATTCATGTTTTCATGTAGTTTCCTATATTCTGCCTTCTTGTCCATGTATAAGCTTTGCCCACTTTATCAAACAACTTCCTACAAACTGTTATGAACAGAGGCAGCTCGGCAACATTGTCTCTGAACTGTGTTATAGAGTGTAGTACTACATTTCAGTGAAGTGTAAGGCTTTCCAAAGCTGCCGAACGTGTTTCTTTCTCTATTTCAATGGAATTCTGCCTTGTATAACACACATTTACCACTCTAGTCTCCTTTAAGTAAACAATATAGGATTCATACAGTGTTTCATGTGATCTTTACTCGAATTTAGGATTTCCCGGATGTTATTGTAGCTACCTTTTGTACACTAAGAACTGACTTGGAGAATCTGTCTCAGCTGTTCTAATCGAGATCTCATCTTTTTACAGTCGTTTTCTCTGAATTATACATTCTTTCATGTAGTTTCCTATATTCTGCTTTCTGGTACAAGTATAATCTTTGCCCACTTTATCAAACAAGTTCCTACACACTTTTATGAACAGAGTCAGCTCGGGAACATTGTCTCTCAACTGTGTTATAGAGTGTAGTACTACATTTCAGTGAAGTATAAGGCTTTCCATAGCTGCCGAACGTGTTTCTTTGTCTATTTCAATTGTATTCTGCCTTGTATAACACACATTTACCACTCTAGTCTCCTTTAAGTAAAGAATATAGGATTCATACAGTGTTTCATGTGATCTTAACTCAAATGAAGGATTTTCCGGATCTTAGCTACCTTTTCTACACTAAGAGCTGACTTGGAGAATCTATTTCAGCGGTTCTAAATGAGTTCTCATCTGTTTACAGCCATTTTCTCTGAATTATTCATGTTTTCATGTAGTTTCCTGTATTCTGCCTTCTTGTCCATGTATAAGCTTTGCCCACATATACAAACAAGTTTCTACACACTGTTATGAACAGAGGCAGCTCGGGAACATTGTCTCTCAACTATGTTATAGAGTGTAGGACTACATTTCAGTGAAGTGTAAGGCTTTCCAAAGCTGCCAAACGTGTTTCTTTCTCTATTTCAATGGTATACTGCCTTTTATGACAAACATTGACCACTCTAGTCTCCTTTAAGTAAACAATATAGAATTCATACAGTCTTTCATGTGATCTTAACTCGAATTAAGGATTTCTCGGATCTTAGCTATCTTTTCTACACTAAGAACTGACTTGGAGAATCTCTTTCAGCTGTTCCAAAGGAGTTCTCATCTGTTTACAGTCATTTTCTCTGAATTATCCATGTTTTCATGTAGTTTCCTATATTCTGCCTTCTGGTACAAGTATAATCTTTGCCCACTTTATCAAACAACTTCCTACACACTGTTATGAACAGAGGCAGCTCGGGAACATTGTCTCTCAACTATGCTGCAGAGTGTAGTACTACATTTCAGTGAAGTGTAAGACTTTCCAAAGCTGCCGAATGTGTTTCTTTCTCTATTTCAATGGAATTCTGCCTTGTATAACACACATTTACCACTCTAGTCTCCTTTAAGTAAAGAATATAGGATTCATACAGTGTTTCATGTGATCTTAACTGGAATTTAGGATTTCCCGGATGTTATTGTAGCTACCTTTTGTACACTAAGAACTGACTTGGAGAATCTCTCTCAGCTGTTCTAAACGAGATCTCATCTTTTTACAGTCATTTTCTCTGAATTATACATGCTTTCATGTAGTTTCCTATATTCTGCCTTCTGGTACAAGTATTATCTTTGCCCACATTATGAAACAACTTCCTACACACTGTAATGAACAGAGGCAGCTCGGGAACAATGTCTCTCAACTGTGTTATAGAGTGTAGTACTACATTTCAGTGAAATGTAAGGCTTTCCAAAGCTGCCGAACGTGTTTCTTTCTCTATTTCAATGGTATTCTGCCTTGTATGACACACATTTACCACTCTAGTCTCCTTTAAGTAAAGAATATAGGATTCATACAGTGTTTCATGTGATCTTAACTCGAGGTAAGGATTTCCCGGATCTTAGCTACCTTTTCTGCACTAAGAACTGACTTGGTGAACCTCTTTCAGCTGTTCTAAATTAGTTCTCATCACTTTAGAGTAATTTTCTCTGAATTATTCATGTTTTCATGTAGTTTCCTATATTCTGCCTTCTTGTCCATGTATAAGCTTTGCCCACTTTATCAAACAACTTCCTACACACTGTTATGAACAGAGGCAGCTCGGCAACATTGTCTCTCAACTGTGTTATAGAGTGTAGTACTACATTTCAGTGAAGTGTAAGGCTTTCCAAAGCTGCCGAACGTGTTTCTTTCTCTATTTCAATGGAATTCTGCCTTGTATAACACACATTTACCACTCTAGTCTCCTTTAAGTAAAGAATATAGGATTCATACAGTGTTTCATGTGATCTTAACTCGAATTTAGGATTTCCCGGATGTTATTGTAGCTACCTTTTGTACACTAAGAACTGACTTGGAGAATCATTCTCAGCTGTTCTAAACGAGATCTCATCTTTTTACAGTCATTTTCTCTGAATTATACATTCTTTCATGTAGTTTCCTATATTCTGCTTTCTGGTACAAGTATAATCTTTGCCCACTTTATCAAACAACTTCCTACACACTTTTATGAAGAGAGGCAGCTCGGGAACATTGTCTCTCAACTGTGTTATAGAGTGTAGTACTACATTTCAGTGAAGTGTAAGGCTTTCCATAGCTGCCGAACGTGTTTCTTTGTCTATTTCAATTGTATTCTGCCTTGTATAACACACATTTACCAGTCTAGTCTCCTTTAAGTAAAGAATATAGGATTCATACAGTGTTTCATGTGATCTTAACTCAAATGAAGGATTTTCCGGATCTTAGCTACCTTTTCTACACTAAGAACTGACTTGGAGAATCTATTTCAGCGGTTCTAAATGAGTTCTCATCTGTTTACAGTCATTTTCTCTGAATTATTCATGTTTTTATGTAGTTTCCTATATTCTGCCTTCTTGTCCATGTATAAGCTTTGCCCACATATACAAACAAGTTTCTACACACTGTTATGAACAGAGGCAGCTCGGGAACATTGTCTCTCAACTATGTTATAGAGTGTAGGACTACATTTCAGTGAAGTGTAAGGCTTTCCAAAGCTGCCAAACGTGTTTCTTTCTCTATTTCAATGGTATACTGCCTTGTATGACAAACATTGACCACTCTAGTCTCCTTTAAGTAAACAATATAGAATTCATACAGTTTTTCATGTGATCTTAACTCGAATTAAGGATTTCTCGGATCTTAGCTATCTTTTCTACACTAAGAACTGACTTGGAGAATCTCTTTCAGCTGTTCCAAAGGAGTTCTCATCTGTTTACAGTCATTTTCTCTGAATTATCCATGTTTTCATGTAGTTTCCTATATTCTGCCTTCTGGTACAAGTATTATCTTTGCCCACTTTATCAAACGACTTCCTCCACACTGTTATGAACAGAGGTAGCTCGGGAACATTGCCTCTCAACTGTGTTATAGAGTGTAGTACTACATTTCAGTGAAGTGTAAGGCTTTCCAAAGCTGCCGAACGTGTTTCTTTCTCTATTTTCATGGTATTCTGCCTTGTATAACACACATTTACCACTCAAGTCTCCTTTAAGTAAAGAATATAGGATTCATTCAGTTTTTCATGTGATCTCAACTCGAATTTAGGATTTCCCGGATCTTATTGTAGCTACCTTTTCTACACTAAGAACTGACTTGGAGAATCTCTTTCAGCTGTTCTAAATTAGACCTCGTCTGTTTACAGTCATTTTCTCTGAATTATACATGCTTTCATGTAGTTTCCTATATTCTGCCTTCTGGTACAAATATTATCTTTGCCCACATTATCAAACAACTTCCTACACACTGTAATTAACAGAGGCAGCTCGGGAACATTGTCTCTCATGTGTTATAGAGTGTAGTACTACATTTCAGTGAAATGTAAGGCTTTCCATAGCTGCCGAACGTGTTTCTTTCTCTATTTCAATGGTATTCTGCCTTGTATGACACACATTTACCGCTCTAGTCTCCTTTAAGTAAAGAATATAGGATTCATATAGTGTTTCATGTGATCTTAACTTGAATTTAGGATTTCCCAGATCTTATTGTACCTACCTTTTCTTTAGTAAGAACTGACTTGGAGAATCTCTTTCAGCTGTTCTAAACGAGTTCTCATCTGTTTATAGTCATTTTCTCTGAATTATTCATGTTTTCATGTAGTTTCCTATATTCTACCTTCTTGTCCATGTACAAGCTTTGCCCACATATACAAACAACTTTCCACTCACTGTTATGAACAGAGGCAGCTCGGGAACATTGTCTCTCTACTATGTTATAGAGTGTAGTACTACATTTCTGTGAAGTGTAAGGCTTTCCAAAGCTGACAAACCTGTTTCTTTCTCTATTTCAATGTATACTGCCTTGTATGACAAACATTGACCAGTCTAGTTTCCTTTAAGTAAACAATATAGTATCCATACAGTCCTTCATGTGATCTTAACTCGAATTAACGATTTCCCTTATCTTAGCTACCTTTTCTACACTAAGAACTGACTTGGAGAATCTATTTCAGCTGTTCTAAACGAGTACTCATCTGTTTACAGTCATTTTCTCTGAATTATTCATGTTTTCATGTAGTTTCCTATATTCTGCCTTCTTGTCCATGTATAAGCTTTGCCCACATATACAAACAACTTTCTACACACTGTTATGAAGAGACGCAGCTCGGGAACATTGTCTCTCAACTAAGTTATAGTGTGTAGTACTACATTTCAGTGAAATGTATGGCTTTTCAAAGCTGCCGAAAGTGTTTCTTTCTCTATTTCAATGGAATTCTGCCTTGTATAACACACATTTACCACTCTAGTCTCCTTTAAGTAAAGAACATAAGATTCATACAGTGTTTCATGTGATCTTAACTCGAATTAAGGATTTCTCGGATCTTAGCTACCATTTCTACACTAATAACTGACTTGGAGAATCTCTCTCAGCTGTTCTAAACGAGATCTCATCTGTTTACAGTCATTTTCTCTGAATTATCCATGTTTTCATATAGTTTCCTATATTCTGCCTTCTGGTACAAGTATAATCTTTGCCCACTTTATCAAACAACTTCCTACACACTGTTATGAACTGAGGCAGCTAGGGAACATTGTCTCTCAACTGTGTTATAGAGTGTAGTACTACATTTCAGTGAAGTGTAAGGCTTTCCAAAGCTGCCAAACGTGTTTCTTTCTCTATTTCCATGGTATTCTGCCTTGTATATCACACATTTACCACTCTAGTCTCCTTTAAGTAAAGAACATAGGATTCATACAGTGTTTCATGTGATCTTAACATGAATTAAGGATTTCTCGGATCTTAGCTACCTTTTCTGCACTAAGAACTGACTTGGAGAATCTATTTCAGCGGTTCTAAATGAGTTCTCATCTGTTTACAGTCATTTTCTCTGAATTATTCATGTTTTTATGTAGTTTCCTATATTCTGCCTTCTTGTCCATGTATAAGCTTTGCCCACATATACAAACAAGTTTCTACACACTGTTATGAACAGAGGCAGCTCGGGAACATTGTCTCTCAACTATGTTATAGAGTGTAGGACTACATTTCAGTGAAGTGTAAGGCTTTCCAAAGCTGCCAAACGTGTTTCTTTCTCTATTTCAATGGTATACTGCCTTGTATGACAAACATTGACCACTCTAGTCTCCTTTAAGTAAACAATATAGAATTCATACAGTTTTTCATGTGATCTTAACTCGAATTAAGGATTTCTCGGATCTTAGCTATCTTTTCTACACTAAGAACTGACTTGGAGAATCTCTTTCAGCTGTTCCAAAGGAGGTCTCATCTGTTTACAGTCATTTTCTCTGAATTATCCATGTTTTCATGTAGTTTCCTATATTCTGCCTTCTGGTACAAGTATTATCTTTGCCCACTTTATCAAACGACTTCCTCCACACTGTTATGAACAGAGGCAGCTCGGGAACATTGCCTCTCAACTGTGTTATAGAGTGTAGTACTACATTTCAGTGAAGTGTAAGGCTTTCCAAAGCTGCCGAACGTGTTTCTTTCTCTATTTTCATGGTATTCTGCCTTGTATAACACACATTTACCACTCAAGTCTCCTTTAAGTAAAGAATATAGGATTCATTCAGTTTTTCATGTGATCTTAACTCGAATTTAGGATTTCCCGGATCTTATTGTAGCTACCTTTTCTACACTAAGAACTGACTTGGAGAATCTCTTTCAGCTGTTCTAAATTAGACCTCGTCTGTTTACAGTCATTTTCTCTGAATTATACATGCTTTCATGTAGTTTCCTATATTCTGCCTTCTGGTACAAATATTATCTTTGCCCACATTATCAAACAACTTCCTACACACTGTAATTAACAGAGGCAGCTCGGGAACATTGTCTCTCATGTGTTATAGAGTGTAGTACTACATTTCAGTGAAATGTAAGGCTTTCCATAGCTGCCGAACGTGTTTCTTTCTCTATTTCAATGGTATTCTGCCTTGTATGACACACATTTACCGCTCTAGTCTCCTTTAAGTAAAGAATATAGGATTCATATAGTGTTTCATGTGATCTTAACTTGAATTTAGGATTTCCCAGATCTTATTGTACCTACCTTTTCTTTAGTAAGAACTGACTTGGAGAATCTCTTTCAGCTGTTCTAAACGAGTTCTCATCTGTTTATAGTCATTTTCTCTGAATTATTCATGTTTTCATGTAGTTTCCTATATTCTACCTTCTTGTCCATGTACAAGCTTTGCCCACATATACAAACAACTTTCCACTCACTGTTATGAACAGAGGCAGCTCGGGAACATTGTCTCTCTACTATGTTATAGAGTGTAGTACTACATTTCTGTGAAGTGTAAGGCTTTCCAAAGCTGACAAACCTGTTTCTTTCTCTATTTCAATGTATACTGCCTTGTATGACAAACATTGACCAGTCTAGTTTCCTTTAAGTAAACAATATAGTATCCATACAGTCCTTCATGTGATCTTAACTCGAATTAACGATTTCCCTTATCTTAGCTACCTTTTCTACACTAAGAACTGACTTGGAGAATCTATTTCAGCTGTTCTAAACGAGTACTCATCTGTTTACAGTCATTTTCTCTGAATTATTCATGTTTTCATGTAGTTGTCTATATTCTGCCTTCTTGTCCATGTATAAGCTTTGCCCACATATACAAACAACTTTCTACACACTGTTATGAAGAGACGCAGCTCGGGAACATTGTCTCTCAACTAAGTTATAGTGTGTAGTACTACATTTCAGTGAAATGTATGGCTTTTCAAAGCTGCCGAAAGTGTTTCTTTCTCTATTTCAATGGAATTCTGCCTTGTATAACACACATTTACCACTCTAGTCTCCTTTAAGTAAAGAACATAAGATTCATACAGTGTTTCATGTGATCTTAACTCGAATTAAGGATTTCTCGGATCTTAGCTACCATTTCTACACTAATAACTGACTTGGAGAATCTCTCTCAGCTGTTCTAAACGAGATCTCATCTGTTTACAGTCATTTTCTCTGAATTATCCATGTTTTCATATAGTTTCCTATATTCTGCCTTCTGGTACAAGTATAATCTTTGCCCACTTTATCAAACAACTTCCTACACACTGTTATGAACTGAGGCAGCTAGGGAACATTGTCTCTCAACTGTGTTATAGAGTGTAGTACTACATTTCAGTGAAGTGTAAGGCTTTCCAAAGCTGCCAAACGTGTTTCTTTCTCTATTTCCATGGTATTCTGCCTTGTATATCACACATTTACCACTCTAGTCTCCTTTAAGTAAAGAACATAGGATTCATACAGTGTTTCATGTGATCTTAACATGAATTAAGGATTTCTCGGATCTTAGCTACCTTTTCTGCACTAAGAACTGACTTGGCGAACCTCTTTCAGATGTTCTAAATGAGTTCTCATCACTTTAGAGTAATTTTCTCTGAATTATTCATGTTTTCATGTAGTTTCCTATATTCTGCCTTCTTGTCCATGTATAAGCTTTGCCCACATAAACAAATAACTTCCTACACACTGTTATGAACAGAGGCAGCTCGGGAACAATGTCTCTCAACTATGTTATAGAGTGTAGTACTACATTTCAGTGAATTGTAATGTTTCTAAAGCTTCCGAACGTGTTTCTTTCTCTATTTCAATGATTTTCTGCCTTGTATAACACACATTTACCACTCTAGTCTCCTTTAAGGAAAGAATATAGGATTCATACAGTGTTTCATGTGATCTTAACTCGAATTTAGGATTTTCCGGATCTTATTGTAGCTACCTTTTCTACACTAAGAACTGACTTGGAGAATCTCTTTCTGCTGTTCTAAACGAGTTCTCATCTCTTTACAGTCATTTTCTCTGAATTATACATGCTTTCAGGTAGTCTTCAATATTCTGCCTTCTGGTAGAAGTATAATCTTTGCCCACTTTATCAAACAACTTCCTACACACCGTTATGTACAGAGGCAGCCGGGGAACATTGTCTCTCAACCACATTATAGAGTGTAGTACTACATTTCAGTGAAGTGTAAGGGTTTCCAAAGCAGCCGAATGTGTTTCTTTCTCTATTTCAATGATTTTCTGCCTTGTATAACACACATTTACCACTCTAGTCTCCTTTAAGTAAAGAATATAGGATTCATACAGTGTTTCATGTGATCTTAACTCGAATTAAGGATTTTCCGGATCTTACCTACCAGTTCTACCCTAAGAACTGACTTGGAGAATCTCTTTCAGCTGTTCTAAATGAGTTCTCAGCTGTTTACAGTCATTGTCTCTGAATTATTTATGTTTTCATGTAGTTTCCTATATTCTGCCTTCTGGTGCTAGTATAACCTTTGCCCACTTTATCAAATAACTTCCTACACACTGTAATGAACAGAGGCAGCTCGGGAACATTGTCTCTCAACTGTGTTATAGAGTGTAGTACTACATTTCAGTGAAATGTAAGGCTTTCCAAAGCTGCCGAACGTGTTTCTTTCTCAATTTCAATGGTATTCTGCCTTGTATAACACACATTTACAACTCTAGTCTCCTTTAAGTAAACAATATTGGATATTTACAGTGTTTCCTGTGATCTTAACTCGAATTAAGGATTTCCCTGATCTTATTGTAGCTACCTTTTTTACACTAAGAACTGACTTGGAGAATCTCTCTCAGCTGTTCTAAACGAGATTTTATCTGTTCACATTTATTTTCTCTGAATTATGCATATTTTCATGTAGTTTCCTATATTCTGCCTTCCGGTACAAGTATAATCTTTGCTCACTTTATCAAACAACTTCCTACACACTGTTATGAACAGAGGCAGCTTGGGAATATTGTCTCTCAACTGTGTTATAGAGTGTAGTACTACATTTCAGTGAAGTATAAGGATTTCCATAGCTGCCGAACGTGTTTCTTTGTCTATTTCAAAGGTATTGTGCCTTGTATGACACAAATTTACCACTCAAGTCTCCTTTAAGTAAAGAATATAGGATTCATATAGTGTTTCATGTGATCTTAACTTGAATTTAGGATTTCCCAGATCTTATTGTAGCTACCTTTTCTTCAGTAAGAACTGACTTGGAGAATCTCTTTAAGCTGTTCTAAATGAGTTCTCATCTGTTTATAGTCATTTTCTCTGAATTATTCATGTTTTCATGTAGTTTCCTATATTCTACCTTCTTGTCCATGTACAAGCTTTGCCCACATATACAAACAACTTTCCACTCACTGTTATGAACAGAGGCAGCTCGGGAACATTGTCTCTCTACTATGTTATAGAGTGTAGTACTACATTTCTGTGAAGTGTAAGGCTTTCCAAAGCTGACAAACCTGTTTCTTTCTCTATTTCAATGTATACTGCCTTGTATGACAAACATTGACCAGTCTAGTTTTCTTTAAGTGAACAATATAGTATCCATACAGTCCTTCATGTGATCTTAACTCGAATTAAGGATTTCCCGGATCTTAGCTACCTTTTCTACACTAAGAACTGACTTGGAGAATATCTTTCAGCGGTTCTAAATGAGTTCTCATCTGTTTACAGTCATTTTCTCTGAATTATCCATGTTTTCATGTAGTTTCCTATATTCTGCCTTCTTGTCCTTGTATAAGCTTTGCCCACTTAATCAAACAACTTCCTACACACTGTTATGAACAGAGGCAGCTCGGGAACATTGTCTCTCAACTATGCTGCAGAGTGTAGTACTACATTTCAGTGAAGTGTAAGGCTTTCCAAAGCTGCCGAACGTGTTTCTTTCTCTATTTTCATGGTATTCTGCCTTGTATAACACACATTTACCACTCTACTCTCCTTTAAGTAAACAATATAGGATTCATACAGTGTTTCCTGTGATCTTAACTCGAATTTAGGATTTCCCGGATCTTATTGTACCTACCTTTTCTACACTAAGAACTGACTTGGAGAATCTCTCTCAGCTGTTGAAACGAGATCTCATATTTTTACAGTCATTTTCTCTGAATTATACATGCTTTCATGTAGTTTCCTATATTCTGCCTTCTGGTACAAGTATAATCTTTGACCACTCTATCAAACAATTTCCTACACAGTGTAATGAACAGAGGCAGCTCGGGAACATTGTCTCTCAACTGTGTTATAGAGTGTAGTACTACATTTCTGTGAAGTGTAAGGCTTTCCAAAGCTGACAAACCTGTTTCTTTCTCTATTTCAATGTATACTGCCTTGTATGACAAACATTGACCAGTCTAGTTTCCTTTAAGTAAACAATATAGTATCCATACAGTCCTTCATGTGATCTTAACTCGAATTAAGGATTTCCCGGATTTTAGCTACCTTTTCTACACTAAGAACTGACTTGGAGAATATCTTTCAGCGGTTCTAAATGAGTTCTCATCTGTTTACAGTCATTTTCTCTGAATTATCCATGTTTTCATGTAGTTTCCTATATTCTGCCTTCTGTGTACAAGTATAATCTTTGCCCACTTTATCAAACAACTTCCTACACACTGTTATGAAGAGACGCAGCTCGGGAACATTGTCTCTCAACTATGTTATAGTGTGTAGTACTACATTTCAGTGAAATGTATGGCTTTTCAAAGCTGCCGAAAGTGTTTCTTTCTTTATTTCAATGGTATTCTGCCTTGTATGACACACATTTACCACTCTAGTCTCCTTTTAGTTAAGAATAGAGGATTCATACAGTGTTTCATGTGATCTTAACTCGAATTAAGGATTTCCCGGATCTTAGCTACCTTTTCTACACTAAGAACTGACTTGGAGAATCTCTTTCAGAGGTTCTGAACGAGTTCTCATCTGTTTACAGTCATTTTCTCTGAATTGTCCATGTTTTCAAGTTGTTTCCTACATTCTGCCTTCTGGTACAAGTATAATCTTTGCCCACTTTATCAAACAACTTCCTACACACTGTTATGTACAGAGGCAGCCGGGGAACATTGTCTCTCAACCACGTTATGGAGTGTAGTACTACATTTCAGTGAAGTGTAAGGGTTTCCAAAGCAGCCGAATGTGTTTCTTTCTCTATTTCAATGGTATTCTGCCTTGTACAACACACATTTACCACTCTAGTCTCCTTTAAGTAAAGAATATAGGATTCATACAGTGTTTCATGTGATCTTAACTTGAATTAAGGATTTCCCGGATCTTACCTACCAGTTCTACCCTAAGAACTGACTTGGAGAATCTCTTTCAGCTGTTCTAAACGAGTTCTCAGCTGTTTACAGTCATTTTCTCTGAATTATTCATGTTTTCATGTAGTTTCCTATATTCTGCCTTCTGGTGCTAGTATAACCTTTGCCCACTTTATCAAATAACTTCCTACACACTGTAATGAACAGAGGCAGCTCGGGAACATTGTCTCTCAACTGTGTTATAGAGTGTAGTACTACATTTCAGTGAAATGTAAGGCTTTCCAAAGCTGCCGAACGTGTTTCTTTCTCTATTTCAATGGTATTCTGCCTTGTATGACACACATTTACCACTCTAGTCTCCTTTAAGTAAAGAATATAGGATTCATACAGTGTTTCATGTGATCTTAACTTGAATTAAGGATTTCCCGGATCTTACCTACCAGTTCTACCCTAAGAACTGACTTGGAGAATCTCTTTCAGCTGTTCTAAACGAGTTCTCAGCTGTTTACAGTCATTTTCTCTGAATTATTCATGTTTTCATGTAGTTTCCTATATTCTGCCTTCTGGTGCTAGTATAACCTTTGCCCACTTTATCAAATAACTTCCTACACACTGTAATGAACAGAGGCAGCTCGGGAACATTGTCTCTCAACTGTGTTATAGAGTGTAGTACTACATTTCAGTGAAATGTAAGGCTTTCCAAAGCTGCCGAACGTGTTTCTTTCTCTATTTCAATGGTATTCTGCCTTGTATAACACACATTTACCACTCTAGTCTCCTTCAAGTAAACAATGTTGGATATTTACAGTGTTTCCTGTGATCTTAACTCGAATTAAGGATTTCCCGGATCTTATTGTAGCTATCTTTTTTACACTAAGAACTGACTTGGAGAATCTCTCTCAGCTGTTCTAAACGAGATTTTATCTGTTTACAGTCATTTTCTCTGATTTATGCATATTTTCATGTAGTTTCCTATATACTGCCTTCTGGTACAAGTATAATCTTTGCTCACTTTATCAAACAACTTCCTACACACTGTTATGAACAGAGGCAGCTCGGGAACATTGTCTCTCAACTGTGTTATAGAGTGTAGTACTACATTTCAATGAAGTGTAAGGCTTTCCAAAGCTGCTGAACGTGTTTCTTTCTCTATTGTCATGGTATTCTGCCTTGTATAACACACATTTACCAGTATAGTCTCCTTTAAGTAAACAATATATTATATATACAGTGTTTCATGTGATCTTAACTCGAATTAAGGATTTCTCGGATCTTAGCTACCTTTTCTACACTAAGAACTGACTTGGCCAACCTCTTTAAGCTGTTCTAAATGAGTTCTCATCACTTAAGAGTAATTTTCTCTGAATTATTCATGTTTTCATGTAGTTTCCTATATTTTGCCTTCTTGTCCATGTATAAGCTTTGCCCACTTTATCAAACAACTTCCCACACACTTTTATGAACAGAGGCAGCTTGGGAACATTGTCTCTCAACTATGCTGCAGAGTGCAGTACTACATTTCAGTGAAGTGTAAGGCTTTCCAAAGCTGCCGAACGTGATTCTTTCTCTATTTCAATGGTATTCTGCCTTGTATAACAGACATTTACCACGCTAATCTCCTTTAAGTAAACAATATAGGATTCATACAGTGTTTCATGGGATCTTAACTCGAATTTAGGATTTCCCGGATCTTATTGTAGCTACCTTTTCTACACTAAGAACTGACTGGGAGAATCTCTCTCAGCTGCTCTAAACGAGATCTCATCTTTTTACAGTCATTTTCTCTGAATTATACATGCTTTCATGTAGTTTCGTATATTCTGCCTTCTGGTACAAGTATAATCTTTGCCCACTCTATCAAACAACTTCCTACACACTGTAATGAACAGAGGCAGCTCGGGAACATTGTCTCTCAACTGTGTTATAGAGTGTAGTACTACATTTCAGTGAAGTGTAATGTTTCCAAAGCTGCCGAACGTGTTTCTTTCTTTATTTCAATGGTATTCTGCCTTGTATGACACACATTTACCACTATAGTCTCCTTTTAGTTAAGAATATAGGATTCATACAGTGTTTCATGTGATCTTAACTCGAATTAAGGATTTCCCGGATCTTGGCTACCTTTTCTACACTAAGAACTGACTTGGAGAAGCTCTTTCGGAGGTTCTAAACGAGTTCTCATCTGTTTACAGGCATTTTCTCAGAATTGTCCATGTTTTCAAGTTGTTTCCTACATTCTGCCTTCTGGTACAAGTATAATCTTTGCCCACTTTAACAAACAACTTCCTACACACTGTTATGAACAGAGGCAGCTCGGGAACATTGTCTCTCACCTGTGTTATAGAGTGTAGTACTACATATCAGTGAAGTATAAGGGTTTCCAAAGCTGCCGAACTTGTTTCTTTCTCTATTTCAATAGTATTCTGCCTTGTATAACACACATTTACCACTCTAGTCTCCTTTTAGTAAAGAATATAGGATTCATACAGTGTTTCATGGGATCTTAACTCAAATTAAGGATTTCCCGGATCTTAGCTACCTTTTCTACACTAAGAACTGACTTGGAGAATCTCCTTCAGCTGTTCTAAACGAGTTCTCATCTGTTTACAGTCATTTTCTCTGAACTATTCATGTTTTCATGTAGTTTCCTATATTCTGCCTTCTGGGCCAAGTATAAGCTTTGCCCACTTTATCAAACAACTTACTACACACTGTTATGAACTGAGGCAGCTAGGGAACATTGTCTCTCAACTGTGTTATAGAGTGTAGCACTAAATTTCAGTGATGTGTAAGGCTTTCCAAAGCAGCCGAATGTGTTTAATTCTCTATTTCAATGGTATTCTGCCTTTTATAACACACATTTACCACTCTAGTCTCCTTTAAGTAAAGATTATAGGATTCATACATTGTTTCATGTGATCTTAACACGAATTAAGGATTTCCTGGATCTTAACTACCTTTTCTACACTAAGAACTGACTTGGAGAATTGCCTTCAACTGTTCTAAACGAGTTCTCATCTGTTTACAGTAATTTTCTCTGCATTAGTCATGTTTTCATGTAGTTTCCTACATTCTGCCTTCTGGTCCAAGTACAAGCTTTGCTCACTTTATCAAACAACTTCCTACACACTGTTATGAACTGAGGCAGCTTGGGAACATTGTCTCTCAACGGTGTTATAGAGTGTAGTACTACATTTCAGTGAAATGTAAGGCTTTCCAAAGCAGCCGAATGTGTTTCTTTCTCTATTTCAATTGTATTCTGCCTTGTATAACACACATTTACCAGTCTAGTGTCCTTTAAGTAAAGAATATAGGATTCATACAGTGTTTCTTGGGGTCTTAACTCGAATTAAGGATTTCCCGGATCTTAGCTACCTTTTGTACACTAAGAACTGACTTGGAGAATTGCCTTCAGCTGTTCTAAACGAGTTCTCATCTGTTTACAGTAATTTTCTCTGCATTAGTCATGTTTTCATGTATTTTCCAACATTCTGCCTTCCTTTCCCAGTATAAGCTTTGCCCACTTTATCAAACAACTTCCTACACACTGTTATGAACTGAGGCATCACGGGAACATTGACTCTCAACTGTGTTATAGAGTGTAGTACTATATTTCAGTGAAGTGTAAGGCTTTCTAAAGCTGCCAAACATGTTTCTTTCTCTATTTAAATCGTATTCTGCCTTGTATAACACACATTTACCACTCTAGTCTCCTTTAAGTAAAGAATATAGGATTCATAGAGTCTTTCATTTGATCTTAACTCGAATTAAGGATTTTCCGGATCTTAGCTAGCTTTTCTACACTAAGAACTGACTTGGAGAATCTCCTTCAGCTGTTCTAAACGAATTCTCATCTGTTTACAGTAATTTTCTCTGCATTAGTCAGGTTTTCATGTAGTTTCCTACATTGTGTCTTCCTTTCCCAGGATAAGCTTTGCCCACTTTTTCAAACAACTTCCTACAAACTGTTATGAACTGAGGCATCACGTGAATATTATCTCTCAACTGTGTGATAGAGTGTAGTACTACATTTCAGTGAAGTGTAAGGCTTTCCAAAGCTGCCAAACGTGTTTCTTTCTCTATTTCAATGGTATTCTGCCTTGTATAACACACATTAACCACTCTAGTCTCCTTTAAGTAAAGAATATAGAATTCATACAGTCTTTCATGTGATCTTAACTCGAATTAAGGATTTCCCGGATTTAGCTACCTTTTCTACACTAAGAACTGACTTGGAGAATCTCCTTCAGCTTTTCTAAAGGAGTTCTCATAGGTTTAAAGTCATTTTCTCTGAACTGTTCATGTTTTCATGCAGTTTCCTATATTCTGCCTTCTGGGCCAAGTATATGCTTTGCCCACTTTATCAAACAACTTCCTACACACTGTTATGAACAGAGGCAGCTCGGGAACATTGTCTCTCAACTATAATGCAGAGTGCAGTACTACATTTCAGTGAAGTGTAAGGCTTTCCAAAACTGCCGAACGTGATTCTTTCTCTATTTCAATGGTATTCTGCCTTGTATAACAGACATTTACCACGCTAATCTCCTTTAAGTAAACAATATAGGATTCATACAGTGTTTCATGGGATCTTAACTCGAATTTAGGATTTCCCGGATCTTATTGTAGCTACCTTTTCTACACTAAGAACTGACTGGGAGAATCTCTCTCAGCTGCTCTAAACGAGATCTCATCTTTTTACAGTCATTTTCTCTGAATTATACATGCTTTCATGTAGTTTCCTATATTCTGCCTTCTGGTACAAGTATAATCTTTGCCCACTCTATCAAACAACTTCCTACACACTGTAATGAACAGAGGCAGCTCGGGAACATTGTCTCTCAACTGTGTTATAGAGTGTAGTACTACATTTCAGTGAAGTGTAATGTTTCCAAAGCTGCCGAACGTGTTTCTTTCTTTATTTCAATGGTATTCTGCCTTGTGTGACACACATTTACCACTCTAGTCTCCTTTTAGTTAAGAATATAGGATTCATACAGTGTTTCATGTGATCTTAACTCGAATTAAGGATTTCCCGGATCTTAGCTACCTTTTCTACACTAAGAACTGACTTGGACAATCTCCTTCAGCTGTTCTAAACGAGTTCTCATAGGTTTACAGTCATTTTCTCTGAACTGTTCATGTTTTCATGTAGTTTCCTATATTCTGCCTTCTGGGCCAAGCATAAGCTTTGCCCACTTTATCAAACAACTTCCTACACACTGTTATGAACTGAGGCAGCTCGGGAACATGGTCTCTCAACTGTGTTATGGAGTGTAGTACTACATTTCAGTGAAGTGTAAGGCTTTCCAAAGCTGCTGAACGTGTTTCTTTCTCTATTTCAATGGTATTCTTCCTTGTATAACAAACATTTACCACTCTAGTGTCCTTTAGGTAAAGAATATAGGATTCATACAGTTTTTCATGTTATCTTAACTAGAATTAAGGATATCCCGGATCTTAGCTAGCTTTTCTACACTAAGAACTGACTTGGAGAATCTCCTTCAGGTGTTCCAAACGAGTTCTCATCTGTTTACAGTCATTTTCTCTGAATTATTCATGTTTTCATGCAGTTTCCTACATTCTGCCTTCTAGTCCATGTATAAGCTTTGCCCACATATACAAACAACTTCCTACACACTGTTATGAACAGAGGCAGCTGGGGAACATTGTCTCTCAACTATGTTACAGAGCACATGTGTCAAACACAAGGCCCGCCAGGCCTTGCAATGTGGCCCGCACCGCGCTGTCATCACTGCACTCTGCTGTCAGTTTATGACATTATCAGTTTATGACTGTTCAGTAAACCATTCGGCCCGTGATTTAGGCTGGATTTTAGATTTTGGCCCCTTCTCTGATTGAGTACGACACCCCTATTATAGAGTGTAGTACTACATTTCAGTGAAGTGTAAGGCTTTCCAAAGCTGCCGAACGTGTTTCTTTCTCTATTTCAATGGTATTCTGCCTTGTATAACACACATTTACCACTCTAGTCCCCTTTAAGTAAAGAATATAGGATTCATACAGTGTTTCATGTGATCTTAACTCGAATTAAGGATTTCCCAGATCTTAGCTACCTTTTTTACACTAAGAACTGACTTGGAGAATCTCTTTCAGCTGTTCTGAACGAGTTCTCATCTGTTTACAGTCATTTTCTCTGAATTATCCATGTTTTCATGTAGTTTCCTCTATTCTGCCTTCTGGTACAAGTATAAACTTTGCCCACTTTATCAAACAACTTCCTACACACTGTTATGAACTGAGGCAGCTCGGGAACATTGTCTCTCAACTGTGTTATAGAGTGTAGTACTCCATTTCAGTGAAGTGTAAGGCTTTCCAAAGCTGCAGAACGTGTTTCTTTCTCTATTTCAATGGTATTCTGCCTTGTATAACACATTTACCACTGTAGTCTGCTTTAAGTAAAAATATAGGATTCATACAGTGTTTCATGTGATCTTAACTCGAATTAAGGATTTCCCGGATCTTAGGTACCTTTTCTACAATAAGAACTGACTTGGAGAATTGCCTTCAGCTGTTCTAAACGAGTTCTCATCTGTTTACAGTAATTTTCTCTGCCTTAGTCATGTTTTCATGTATTTTCCAACATTCTGCCTTCCTTTCCCAGTATAAGTTTTGCCCACTTTATCAAACAACTTCCTACACACTGTTATGAACTGAGGCATCACGGGAACATTGACTCTCAACTGTGTTATAGAGTGTAGTACTATATTTCAGTGAAGTGTAAGGCTTTCTAAAGCTGCCAAACATGTTTCTTTCTCTATTTAAATCGTATTCTGCCTTGTATAACACACATTTACCACTCTAGTCTCCTTTAAGTAAAGAATATAGGATTCATAGAGTCTTTCATTTGATCTTAACTCGAATTAAGGATTTTCCGGATCTTAGCTAGCTTTTCTACACTAAGAACTGACTTGGAGAATCTCCTTCAGCTGTTCTAAACGAATTCTCATCTGTTTACAGTAATTTTCTCTGCATTAGTCAGGTTTTCATGTAGTTTCCTACATTCTGTCTTCCTTTCCCAGGATAAGCTTTGCCCACTTTTTCAAACAACTTCCTACAAACTGTTATGAACTGAGGCATCACGTGAATATTATCTCTCAACTGTGTGATAGAGTGTAGTACTACATTTCAGTGAAGTGTAAGGCTTTCCAAAGCTGCCAAACGTGTTTCTTTCTCTATTTCAATGGTATTCTGCCTTGTATAACACACATTAACCACTCTAGTCTCCTTTAAGTAAAGAATATAGAATTCATACAGTCTTTCATGTGATCTTAACTCGAATTAAGGATTTCCCGGATTTAGCTACCTTTTCTACACTAAGAACTGACTTGGAGAATCTCCTTCAGCTTTTCTAAAGGAGTTCTCATAGGTTTAAAGTCATTTTCTCTGAACTGTTCATGTTTTCATGCAGTTTCCTATATTCTGCCTTCTGGGCCAAGTATATGCTTTGCCCACTTTATCAAACAACTTCCTACACACTGTTATGAACAGAGGCAGCTCGGGAACATTGTCTCTCAACTATGCTGCAGAGTGCAGTACTACATTTCAGTGAAGTGTAAGGCTTTCCAAAGCTGCCGAACGTGATTCTTTCTCTATTTCAATGGTATTCTGCCTTGTATAACAGACATTTACCACGCTAATCTCCTTTAAGTAAACAATATAGGATTCATACAGTGTTTCATGGGATCTTAACTCGAATTTAGGATTTCCCGGATCTTATTGTAGCTACCTTTTCTACACTAAGAACTGACTGGGAGAATCTCTCTCAGCTGCTCTAAACGAGATCTCATCTTTTTACAGTCATTTTCTCTGAATTATACATGCTTTCATGTAGTTTCCTATATTCTGCCTTCTGGTACAAGTATAATCTTTGCC
This sequence comes from Pipistrellus hanaki, assembly GCF_964339955.1. Classification (NCBI taxonomy): domain Eukaryota; kingdom Metazoa; phylum Chordata; class Mammalia; order Chiroptera; family Vespertilionidae; genus Pipistrellus; species Pipistrellus hanaki. Next base: position 48,973,831 of record NC_140518.1, read on the forward strand.
CACTTTATCAAACAACTTCCGACACACTGTTATGAACAGAGGCAGCTCGGGAACAAGTTCTCTCAACTGTGTTATAGAGTGTAGTACTCCATTTCAGTGAAGTGTAAGGCTTTTCAAAGCTGCCAAACGTGTTTCTTTCTCTATTTCAATGGTATTCTGCCTTGTATAACACACATTTACCACTCTAGTCCCCTTTAAGTAAAGAATATAGGATTCATACAGTGTTTCATGTGATCTTAACTCGAATTAAGGATTTCCCAGATCTTAGCTACCTTTTTTACACTAAGAACTTACTTGGAGAATCTCTTTCAGCTGTTCTAAACGAGTTCTCATCTGTTTACAGTCATTTTCTCTGAATTATCCATGTTTTCATGTAGTTTCCTCTATTCTGCCTTCTGGTACAAGTATAAACTTTGCCCACTTTATCAAACAACTTTCTACACACTGTTATGAACTGAGGCAGCTCGGGAACATTGTCTCTCAACTGTGTTATAGAGTGTAGTACTCCATTTCAGTCAAGTGTAAGGCTTTCCAAAGCTGCAGAACGTGTTTCTTTCTCTATTTCAATGGTATTCTGCCTTGTATAACACATTTACCACTGTAGTCTCCTTTAAGTAAAAATATAGGATTCATACAGTGTTTCATGTGATCTTAACTCGAATTAAGGATTTCCCGGATCTTAGGTACCTTTTCTACAATAAGAACTGACTTGGAGAATTGCCTTCAGCTGTTCTAAACGAGTTCTCATCTGTTTACAGTAATTTTCTCTGCATTAGTCATGTTTTCATTTATTTTCCAACATTCTGCTTTCCTTTCCCAGTATAAGCTTTGCCCACTTTATCAAACAACTTCCTACACACTGTTATGAACTGAGGCATCACGGGAACATTGACTCTCAACTGTGTTATAGAGTGTAGTACTATATTTCAGTGAAGTGTAAGGCTTTCTAAAGCTGCCAAACATGTTTCTTTCTCTATTTAAATGGTATTCTGCCTTGTATAACACACAGTAACCTCTCTAGTCTCCTTTAAATAAAGAATATAGAATTCCTACAGTCTTTCATGTGATCTTAACTCGAATTAAGGATTTCCCGGATTTAGCTACCTTTTCTACACTAAGAACTGACTTGGAGAATCTCCTTCAGCTTTTCTAAAGGAGTTCTCATAGGTTTAAAGTCATTTTCTCTGAACTGTTCATGTTTTCATGCAGTTTCCTATATTCTGCCTTCTGGGCCAAGTATATGCTTTGCCCACTTTATCAAACAACTTTCTACACACTGTTATGAACTGAGGCAGCTCGGGAACATTGTCTCCCAACTGTGTTATGGAGTGTAGTACTACCTTTCAGTGAAGTGTAAGGCTTTCCAAAGCTGCAGAACGTGTTTCTTTCTCTATTTCAATGGTATTCTTCCTTGTATAACAAACATTTACCACTGTAGTGTCCTTTAGGTAAAGAATATAGGATTCATACAGTTTTTCATGTTATCTTAACTCGAATAAAGGATATCCCGGATCTTAGCTAGCTTTTCTACACTAAGAAGTGACTTGGAGAACCTCCTTCAGCTGTTCTGAACGAGTTCTCATCTGTTTACTGTCATTTTCTCCGAATTATTCATGTTTTCATGTAGTTTCCTGCATTCTGCCTTCTGGTCCATGTATAAGCTTTGCCCACATATACAAACAACTTCCTACACACTGTTATGAACAGTGGCAGCACGGGAACATTGTCTCCCAACTATGATATAGAGTGTAGTACTATATTTCAGTGACGTGTAAGGCTTTCCAAAGCTGCCAAACCTGTTTCTTTGTCTATTACAATGGTATTCTGCTTTGTAGAACACACATTTACCACTCTAGTCTCCTTTAAGTAAAGAATATAGGATTCATACAGTGTTTCATGTGATCTTAAATCGAAGTAAGGATTTCCTGGATCTTAGCTACCTTTTCTACACTAAGAACTGAATTGGAGAATCTCCTTCAGCTGTTCTAAACGAGTTCTTATCTGTTTACAGTAATTTTCTCAGCATTAGTCATGTTTTCATGTAGTTTCCTACATTCTGCCTTCCTTTCCCAGTATAAGTTTTGCCCACTTTATCAAACAACTTCCGACACACTGTTATGAACAGAGGCAGCTCGGGAACAAGTTCTCTCAACTGTGTTATAGAGTGTAGTACTCCATTTCAGTGAAGTGTAAGGCTTTTCAAAGCTGCCAAACGTGTTTCTTTCTCTATTTCAATGGTATTCTGCCTTGTATAACACACATTTACCACTCTAGTCCCCTTTAAGTAAAGAATATAGGATTCATACAGTGTTTCATGTGATCTTAACTCGAATTAAGGATTTCCCAGATCTTAGCTACCTTTTTTACACTAAGAACTTACTTTGAGAATCTCTTTCAGCTGTTCTGAACGAGTTCTCATCTGTTTACAGTCATTTTCTCTGAATTATTCATGTTTTCATGTAGTTTCCTATATTCTACCTTCTGGCCCAAGTATAAGCTTTGCCAACTTTATCAAACAACTTCCTACACACTGTTATAAACTGAGGGAGCTAGAGAACATTGTCTCTCAACTGTGTTATAGAGTGTAGTACTACATTTCAGTGAAGTGTAAGGCTTTCTAAAACTGCGAAACATGTTTCTTTCTCTATTTAAATCGTATTCTGCCTTGTATAACACACATTTACCACTCTAGTCTCCTTTAAGTAAAGAATATAGGATTCATACAGTCTTTCATTTGATCTTAACTCGAATCAAGGATTTCCCGGATCTTAGCTAGCTTTTCTACACTAAGAACTGACTTGGAGAATCTCCCTCAGCTGTTCTAAACGAATTCTCATCTGTTTACAGTAATTTTCTCTGCATTAGTCATATTTTCATGTATTTTCCAACATTCTGTCTTCCTTTCCCAGTATAAGCTTTGCCCACTTTATCAAACAACTTCCTACACACTGTTATGAACTGAGGCATCTCGGGAACATTGTCTTTCAACTGTGTTATAGAGTGTAGTACTACATTTCAGTGAAGTGTAAGGCTTTCCAAAGCTGCCAAACATGTTTCTTTCTCTATTTCAATGGTATTCTGCCTTGTATAACACACATTTACCACTCTAGTCTCCTTTAAGTAAAGAATGTAGGATTCATACAGTCTTTCATGTGATCTTAACTCGAATTAAGGATTTCCCGGATCTTAGCTACCTTTTCTACACTAAGAACTGACTTGGAGAATCTCTTTCAGCTGTTCTAAACGAGTTCTCATCTGTTTACAGTCATTTTCTCTGAATTATTCATGTTTTCACGTAGTTTCCTACATTCTGCCTTCTGGTCCCAGTATAAGCTTTGCCCACTTTATCAAACAAGTTCCTACATACTTTTATGAACTGAGGCAGCTCGGGAACATTGTCTCTCAACTGTGTTATACAGTGTAGTACTACATTTCAGTGAAGTGTAAGGCTTTCCAAAGCTGCAAAACGTGTTTCTTTCTCTATTTCAATGGTATTCTGCCTTGTATAACACACATTAACCACTCTAGTCTCCTTTAAGTAAAGAATATAGAATTCATACAGTCTTTCATGTGATCTTAACTCGAATTAAGGATTTCCCGGATTTACCTACCTTTTCTACACTAAGAACTGACTTGGAGAATCTCCTTCAGCTTTTCTAAACGAGTTCTCATAGGTTTAAAGTCATTTTCTCTGAACTGTTCATGTTTTCATGCAGTTTCCTATATTCTGCCTTCTGGGCCAAGTATATGCTTTGCCCACTTTATCAAACAACTTCCTACACACTGTTATGAACTGAGGCAGCTCGGGAACATTGTCTCTCAACTGTGTTATGGAGTGTAGTACTACCTTTCAGTGAAGTGTAAGGCTTTCCAAAGCTGCCGAACGTGTTTCTTTCTCTATTTCAATGGTATTCTTCCTTGTATAACAAACATTTACCACTGTAGTGTCCTTTAGGTAAAGAATATAGGATTCATACAGTTTTTCATGTTATCTTAACTCGAATAAAGGATATCCCGGATCTTAGCTAGCTTTTCTACACTAAGAACTGACTTGGAGAACCTCCTTCAGCTGTTCTGAACGAGTTCTCATCTGTTTACTGTCATTTTCTCCGAATTATTCATGTTTTCATGTAGTTTCCTGCATTCTGCCTTCTGGTCCATGTATAAGCTTTGCCCACATATACAAACAACTTCCTACACACTGTTATGAACAGTGGCAGCACGGGAACATTGTCTCCCAACTATGATATAGAGTGTAGTACTATATTTCAGTGACGTGTAAGGCTTTCCAAAGCTGCCAAACCTGTTTCTTTGTCTATTACAATGGTATTCTGCTTTGTAGAACACACATTTACCACTCTAGTCTCCTTTAAGTAAAGAATATAGGATTCATACAGTGTTTCATGTGATCTTAAATCGAAGTAAGGATTTCCTGGATCTTAGCTACCTTTTCTACACTAAGAACTGAATTGGAGAATCTCCTTCAGCTGTTCTAAACGAGTTCTTATCTGTTTACAGTAATTTTCTCAGCATTAGTCATGTTTTCATGTAGTTTCCTACATTCTGCCTTCCTTTCCCAGTATAAGTTTTGCCCACTTTATCAAACAACTTCCGACACACTGTTATGAACAGAGGCAGCTCGGGAACAAGTTCTCTCAACTGTGTTATAGAGTGTAGTACTCCATTTCAGTGAAGTGTAAGGCTTTTCAAAGCTGCCAAACGTGTTTCTTTCTCTATTTCAATGGTATTCTGCCTTGTATAACACACATTTACCACTCTAGTCCCCTTTAAGTAAAGAATATAGGATTCATACAGTGTTTCATGTGATCTTAACTCGAATTAAGGATTTCCCAGATCTTAGCTACCTTTTTTACACTAAGAACTTACTTGGAGAATCTCTTTCAGCTGTTCTGAACGAGTTCTCATCTGTTTACAGTCATTTTCTCTGAATTACCATGTTTTCATGTAGTTTCCTCTATTCTGCCTTCTAGTACAAGTATAAACTTTGCCCACTTTATCAAACAACTTTCTACACACTGTTATGAACTGAGGCAGCTCGGGAACATTGTCTCTCAACTGTGTTATAGAGTGTAGTACTCCATTTCAGTCAAGTGTAAGGCTTTCCAAAGCTGCAGAACGTGTTTCTTTCTCTATTTCAATGGTATTCTGCCTTGTATAACACATTTACCACTGTAGTCTCCTTTAAGTAAAAATATAGGATTCATACAGTGTTTCATGTGATCTTAACTCGAATTAAGGATTTCCCGGATCTTAGGTACCTTTTCTACAATAAGAACTGACTTGGAGAATTGCCTTCAGCTGTTCTAAACGAGTTCTCATCTGTTTACAGTAATTTTCTCTGCATTAGTCATGTTTTCATGTATTTTCCAACATTCTGCCTTCCTTTCCCAGTATAAGCTTTGCCCACTTTATCAAACAACTTCCTACACACTGTTATGAACTGAGGCATCACGGGAACATTGACTCTCAACTGTGTTATAGAGTGTAGTACTATATTTCAGTGAAGTGTAAGGCTTTCTAAAGCTGCCAAACATGTTTCTTTCTCTATTTAAATGGTATTCTGCCTTGTATAACACACAGTAACCTCTCTAGTCTCCTTTAAATAAAGAATATAGAATTCATACAGTCTTTCATGTGATCTTAACTCGAATTAAGGATTTCCCGGATTTAGCTACATTTTCTACAATAAGAACTGACTTGGAGAATCTCCTTCAGCTTTTCTAAACGAGTTCTCATAGGTTTAAAGTCATTTTCTCTGAACTGTTCATGTTTTCATGCAGTTTCCTATATTCTGCCTTCTGGGCCAAGTATATGCTTTGCCCACTTTATCAAACAACTTTCTACACACTGTTATGAACTGAGGCAGCTCGGGAACATTGTCTCCCAACTGTGTTATGGAGTGTAGTACTACCTTTCAGTGAAGTGTAAGGCTTTCCAAAGCTGCAGAACGTGTTTCTTTCTCTATTTCAATGGTATTCTTAATTGTATAACAAACATTTACCACTGTAGTGTCCTTTAGGTAAAGAATATAGGATTCATACAGTTTTTCATGTTATCTTAACTCGAATAAAGGATATCCCGGATCTTAGCTAGCTTTTCTACACTAAGAACTGACTTGGTGAACCTCCTTCAGCTGTTCTGAACCAGTTCTCATCTGTTTACTGTCATTTTCTCCGAATTATTCATGTTTTCATGTAGTTTACTGCATTCTGCCTTCTGGTCCATGTATAAGCTTTGCCCACATATACAAACAACTTCCTACACACTGTTATGAACAGTGGCAGCACGGGAACATTGTCTCCCAACTATGATATAGAGTGTAGTACTATATTTCAGTGAAGTGTAAGGCTTTCCAAAGCCGCCAAACCTGTTTCTTTCTCTATTACAATGGTATTCTGCTTTGTAGAACACACATTTACCACTCTAGTCTCCTTTAAGTAAAGAATATAGGATTCATACAGTGTTTCATGTGATCTTAAATCGAATTAAGGATTTCCCGGATCTTAGCTACCTTTTCTACACTAAGAACTGAATTGGAGAATCTCCTTCAGCTGTTCTAAATGAGTTCTCATCTGTTTACAGTAATTTTCTCAGCATTAGTCATGTTTTCATGTAGTTTCCTACATTCTGCCTTCCTTTCCCAGTATAAGTTTTGCCCACTTTATCAAACAACTTCCGACACACTGTTATGAACAGAGGCAGCTCGGGAACAATGTCTCTCAACTGTGTTATAGAGTGTAGTACTCCATTTCAGTGAAGTGTAAGGCTTTCCAAAGCTGCCAAACGTGTTTCTTTCTCTATTTCAATGGTATTCTGCCTTGTATAACACACATTTACCACTCTAGTCCCCTTTAAGTAAAGAATATAGGATTCATACAGTGTTTCATGTGATCTTAACTCGAATTAAGGATTTCCCAGATCTTAGCTACCTTTTTACACTAAGAACTGACTTGGAGAATCTCCTTCAGCTGTTCTAAACGAATTCTCATCTGTTTACAGTAATTTTCTCTGCATTAGTCATATTTTCATGTATTTTCCAACATTCTGTCTTCCTTTCCCAGTATAAGCTTTGCCCACTTTATCAAACAACTTCCTACACACCGTTATGAACTGAGGCATCACGGGAACATTGTCTCTCAACTGTGTTATAGAGTGTAGTACTACATTTCAGTGAAGTGTAAGGCTTTCCAAAGCTGCCAAACATGTTTCTTTCTCTATTTCAATGGTATTCTGCCTTGTATAACACACATTTACCACTCTAGTCTCCTTTAAGTAAAGAATGTAGGATTCATACAGAGTTTCATGTGATCTTAACTCGAATTAAGGATTTCCCGGATCTTAGCTACCTTTTCTACACTAAGAACTGACTTGGAGAATCTCTTTCAGCTGTTCTAAACGAGTTCTCATCTGTTTACAGTCATTTTCTCTGAATTATTCATGTTTTCACGTAGTTTCCTACATTCTGCCTTCTGGTCCCAGTATAAGCTTTGCCCACTTTATCAAACAAGTTCCTACATACTTTTATGAACTGAGGCAGCTCGGGAACATTGTCTCTCAACTGTGTTATACAGTGTAGTACTACATTTCAGTGAAGTGTAAGGCTTTCCAAAGCTGCAAAACGTGTTTCTTTCTCTATTTCAATGGTATTCTGCCTTGTATAACACACATTAACCACTCTAGTCTCCTTTAAGTAAAGAATATAGAATTCATACAGTCTTTCATGTGATCTTAACTCGAATTAAGGATTTTCCGGATTTAGCTACCTTTTCTACACTAAGAACTGACTTGGAGAATCTCCTTCCGCTTTTCTAAACGAGTTGTCATAGGTTTAAAGTCCTTTTCTCTGAACTGTTCATGTTTTCATGCAGTTTCCTATATTCTGCCTTCTGGGCCAAGTATATGCTTTGCCCACTTTATCCAACAACTTCCTACACACTGTTATGAACTGAGGCAGCTCGGGAACATTGTCTCTCAACTGTGTTATGGAGTGTAGTACTACATTTCAGTGAAGTGTAAGGCTTTCCAAAGCTGCCGAACGTGTTTCTTTCTCTATTTCAATGGTATTCTTCCTTGTATAACAAACATTTACCACTGTAGTGTCCTTTAGGTAAAGAATATAGGATTCATACAGTTTTTCATGTTATCTTAACTCGAATAAAGGATATCCCGGATCTTAGCTAGCTTTTTTACACTAAGAACTGACTTGGAGAACCTCCTTCAGCTGTTCTGAACGAGTTCTCATCTGTTTACAGTAATTTTCTCAGCATTAGTCATGTTTTCATGTAGTTTCCTACATTCTGCCTTCCTTTCCCAGTATAAATTTTGCCCACTTTATCAAACAACTTCCGACACACTGTTATGAACTGAGGCAGCTAGGGAACATTGTCTCTCAACTGTGTTATAGAGTGTAGTACTACATTTCAGTGAAGTGTAAGGCTTTCCAAAGCGGCCAAACATGTTTCTTTCTCTATTTCAATGGTATTCTGCCTTGTATAACACACATTTACCACTCTAGTCTCCTTTAAGTAAAGAATGTAGGATTCATACAGACTTTCATGTGATCTTAACTCAAATTAAGGATTTCCCGGATCTTAGCTACCTTTTCTACACTAAGAACTGACTTGGAGAATTTCTTTCAGCTGTTCTAAACGAGTTCTCATCTGTTTACAGTCATTTTCTCTGAATTATTCATGTTTTCACGTAGTTTCCTACATTCTGCCTTCTGGTCCCAGTATAAGCTTTGCCCACTTTATCAAACAAGTTCCTACATACTTTTATGAACTGAGGCAGCTCGGGAACATTGTCTCTCAACTGTGTTATACAGTGTAGTACTACATTTCAGTGAAGTGTAAGGCTTTCCAAAGCTGCAAAACGTATTTCTTTCTCTATTTCAATGGTATTCTTCCTTGTATAACAAACATTTACCACTGTAGTGTCTTTTAGGTAAAGAATATAGGATTCATACAGTTTTTCATGTTATCTTAACTCGAATAAAGGATATCCCGGATCTTAGCTAGCTTTTCTACACTAAGAACTGACTTGGAGAACCTCCTTCAGCTGTTCTGAACGAGTTCTCATCTGTTTACTGTCATTTTCTCCGAATTATTCATGTTTTCATGTAGTTTCCTGCATTCTGCCTTCTGGTCCATGTATAAGCTTTGCCCACATATACAAACAACTTCCTACACACTGTTATGAACAGTGGCAGCACGGGAACATTGTCTCCCAACTATGATATAGAGTGTAGTACTATATTTCAGTGACGTGTAAGGCTTTCCAAAGCTGCCAAACCTGTTTCTTTGTCTATTACAATGGTATTCTGCTTTGTAGAACACACATTTACCACTCTAGTCTCCTTTAAGTAAAGAATATAGGATTCATACAGTGTTTCATGTGATCTTAAATCGAAGTAAGGATTTCCTGGATCTTAGCTACCTTTTCTACACTAAGAACTGAATTGGAGAATCTCCTTCAGCTGTTCTAAACGAGTTCTTATCTGTTTACAGTAATTTTCTCAGCATTAGTCATGTTTTCATGTAGTTTCCTACATTCTGCCTTCCTTTCCCAGTATAAGTTTTGCCCACTTTATCAAACAACTTCCGACACACTGTTATGAACAGAGGCAGCTCGGGAACAAGTTCTCTCAACTGTGTTATAGAGTGTAGTACTCCATTTCAGTGAAGTGTAAGGCTTTTCAAAGCTGCCAAACGTGTTTCTTTCTCTATTTCAATGGTATTCTGCCTTGTATAACACACATTTACCACTCTAGTCCCCTTTAAGTAAAGAATATAGGATTCATACAGTGTTTCATGTGATCTTAACTCGAATTAAGGATTTCCCAGATCTTAGCTACCTTTTTTACACTAAGAACTTACTTTGAGAATCTCTTTCAGCTGTTCTGAACGAGTTCTCATCTGTTTACAGTCATTTTCTCTGAATTATTCATGTTTTCATGTAGTTTCCTATATTCTACCTTCTGGCCCAAGTATAAGCTTTGCCAACTTTATCAAACAACTTCCTACACACTGTTATAAACTGAGGGAGCTAGAGAACATTGTCTCTCAACTGTGTTATAGAGTGTAGTACTACATTTCAGTGAAGTGTAAGGCTTTCTAAAACTGCGAAACATGTTTCTTTCTCTATTTAAATCGTATTCTGCCTTGTATAACACACATTTACCACTCTAGTCTCCTTTAAGTAAAGAATATAGGATTCATAGAGTCTTTCATTTGATCTTAACTCGAATTAAGGATTTTCCGGATCTTAGCTAGCTTTTCTACACTAAGAACTGACTTGGAGAATCTCCTTCAGCTGTTCTAAACGAATTCTCATCTGTTTACAGTAATTTTCTCTGCATTAGTCAGGTTTTCATGTAGTTTCCTACATTGTGTCTTCCTTTCCCAGGATAAGCTTTGCCCACTTTTTCAAACAACTTCCTACAAACTGTTATGAACTGAGGCATCACGTGAATATTATCTCTCAACTGTGTGATAGAGTGTAGTACTACATTTCAGTGAAGTGTAAGGCTTTCCAAAGCTGCCAAACGTGTTTCTTTCTCTATTTCAATGGTATTCTGCCTTGTATAACACACATTAACCACTCTAGTCTCCTTTAAGTAAAGAATATAGAATTCATACAGTCTTTCATGTGATCTTAACTCGAATTAAGGATTTCCCGGATTTAGCTACCTTTTCTACACTAAGAACTGACTTGGAGAATCTCCTTCAGCTTTTCTAAAGGAGTTCTCATAGGTTTAAAGTCATTTTCTCTGAACTGTTCATGTTTTCATGCAGTTTCCTATATTCTGCCTTCTGGGCCAAGTATATGCTTTGCCCACTTTATCAAACAACTTCCTACACACTGTTATGAACAGAGGCAGCTCGGGAACATTGTCTCTCAACTATAATGCAGAGTGCAGTACTACATTTCAGTGAAGTGTAAGGCTTTCCAAAACTGCCGAACGTGATTCTTTCTCTATTTCAATGGTATTCTGCCTTGTATAACAGACATTTACCACGCTAATCTCCTTTAAGTAAACAATATAGGATTCATACAGTGTTTCATGGGATCTTAACTCGAATTTAGGATTTCCCGGATCTTATTGTAGCTACCTTTTCTACACTAAGAACTGACTGGGAGAATCTCTCTCAGCTGCTCTAAACGAGATCTCATCTTTTTACAGTCATTTTCTCTGAATTATACATGCTTTCATGTAGTTTCCTATATTCTGCCTTCTGGTACAAGTATAATCTTTGCCCACTCTATCAAACAACTTCCTACACACTGTAATGAACAGAGGCAGCTCGGGAACATTGTCTCTCAACTGTGTTATAGAGTGTAGTACTACATTTCAGTGAAGTGTAATGTTTCCAAAGCTGCCGAACGTGTTTCTTTCTTTATTTCAATGGTATTCTGCCTTGTGTGACACACATTTACCACTCTAGTCTCCTTTTAGTTAAGAATATAGGATTCATACAGTGTTTCATGTGATCTTAACTCGAATTAAGGATTTCCCGGATCTTAGCTACCTTTTCTACACTAAGAACTGACTTGGACAATCTCCTTCAGCTGTTCTAAACGAGTTCTCATAGGTTTACAGTCATTTTCTCTGAACTGTTCATGTTTTCATGTAGTTTCCTATATTCTGCCTTCTGGGCCAAGCATAAGCTTTGCCCACTTTATCAAACAACTTCCTACACACTGTTATGAACTGAGGCAGCTCGGGAACATGGTCTCTCAACTGTGTTATGGAGTGTAGTACTACATTTCAGTGAAGTGTAAGGCTTTCCAAAGCTGCTGAACGTGTTTCTTTCTCTATTTCAATGGTATTCTTCCTTGTATAACAAACATTTACCACTCTAGTGTCCTTTAGGTAAAGAATATAGGATTCATACAGTTTTTCATGTTATCTTAACTAGAATTAAGGATATCCCGGATCTTAGCTAGCTTTTCTACACTAAGAACTGACTTGGAGAATCTCCTTCAGGTGTTCCAAACGAGTTCTCATCTGTTTACAGTCATTTTCTCTGAATTATTCATGTTTTCATGCAGTTTCCTACATTCTGCCTTCTAGTCCATGTATAAGCTTTGCCCACATATACAAACAACTTCCTACACACTGTTATGAACAGAGGCAGCTGGGGAACATTGTCTCTCAACTATGTTAGAGAGCACATGTGTCAAACACAAGGCCCGCCAGGCCTTGCAATGTGGCCCGCACCGCGCTGTCATCACTGCACTCTGCTGTCAGTTTATGACATTATCAGTTTATGACTGTTCAGTAAACCATTCGGCCCGTGATTTAGGCTGGATTTTAGATTTTGGCCCCTTCTCTGATTGAGTACGACACCCCTATTATAGAGTGTAGTACTACATTTCAGTGAAGTGTAAGGCTTTCCAAAGCTGCCGAACGTGTTTCTTTCTCTATTTCAATGGTATTCTGCCTTGTATAACACACATTTACCACTCTAGTCCCCTTTAAGTAAAGAATATAGGATTCATACAGTGTTTCATGTGATCTTAACTCGAATTAAGGATTTCCCAGATCTTAGCTACCTTTTTTACACTAAGAACTGACTTGGAGAATCTCTTTCAGCTGTTCTGAACGAGTTCTCATCTGTTTACAGTCATTTTCTCTGAATTATCCATGTTTTCATGTAGTTTCCTCTATTCTGCCTTCTGGTACAAGTATAAACTTTGCCCACTTTATCAAACAACTTCCTACACACTGTTATGAACTGAGGCAGCTCGGGAACATTGTCTCTCAACTGTGTTATAGAGTGTAGTACTCCATTTCAGTGAAGTGTAAGGCTTTCCAAAGCTGCAGAACGTGTTTCTTTCTCTATTTCAATGGTATTCTGCCTTGTATAACACATTTACCACTGTAGTCTGCTTTAAGTAAAAATATAGGATTCATACAGTGTTTCATGTGATCTTAACTCGAATTAAGGATTTCCCGGATCTTAGGTACCTTTTCTACAATAAGAACTGACTTGGAGAATTGCCTTCAGCTGTTCTAAACGAGTTCTCATCTGTTTACAGTAATTTTCTCTGCCTTAGTCATGTTTTCATGTATTTTCCAACATTCTGCCTTCCTTTCCCAGTATAAGTTTTGCCCACTTTATCAAACAACTTCCTACACACTGTTATGAACTGAGGCATCACGGGAACATTGACTCTCAACTGTGTTATAGAGTGTAGTACTATATTTCAGTGAAGTGTAAGGCTTTCTAAAGCTGCCAAACATGTTTCTTTCTCTATTTAAATCGTATTCTGCCTTGTATAACACACATTTACCACTCTAGTCTCCTTTAAGTAAAGAATATAGGATTCATAGAGTCTTTCATTTGATCTTAACTCGAATTAAGGATTTTCCGGATCTTAGCTAGCTTTTCTACACTAAGAACTGACTTGGAGAATCTCCTTCAGCTGTTCTAAACGAATTCTCATCTGTTTACAGTAATTTTCTCTGCATTAGTCAGGTTTTCATGTAGTTTCCTACATTCTGTCTTCCTTTCCCAGGATAAGCTTTGCCCACTTTTTCAAACAACTTCCTACAAACTGTTATGAACTGAGGCATCACGTGAATATTATCTCTCAACTGTGTGATAGAGTGTAGTACTACATTTCAGTGAAGTGTAAGGCTTTCCAAAGCTGCCAAACGTGTTTCTTTCTCTATTTCAATGGTATTCTGCCTTGTATAACACACATTAACCACTCTAGTCTCCTTTAAGTAAAGAATATAGAATTCATACAGTCTTTCATGTGATCTTAAATCGAATTAAGGATTTCCCGGATTTAGCTACCTTTTCTACACTAAGAACTGACTTGGAGAATCTCCTTCAGCTTTTCTAAAGGAGTTCTCATAGGTTTAAAGTCATTTTCTCTGAACTGTTCATGTTTTCATGCAGTTTCCTATATTCTGCCTTCTGGGCCAAGTATATGCTTTGCCCACTTTATCAAACAACTTCCTACACACTGTTATGAACAGAGGCAGCTCGGGAACATTGTCTCTCAACTATGCTGCAGAGTGCAGTACTACATTTCAGTGAAGTGTAAGGCTTTCCAAAGCTGCCGAACGTGATTCTTTCTCTATTTCAATGGTATTCTGCCTTGTATAACAGACATTTACCACGCTAATCTCCTTTAAGTAAACAATATAGGATTCATACAGTGTTTCATGGGATCTTAACTCGAATTTAGGATTTCCCGGATCTTATTGTAGCTACCTTTTCTACACTAAGAACTGACTGGGAGAATCTCTCTCAGCTGCTCTAAACGAGATCTCATCTTTTTACAGTCATTTTCTCTGAATTATACATGCTTTCATGTAGTTTCCTATATTCTGCCTTCTGGTACAAGTATAATCTTTGCCCACTTTATCAAACAACTTCCGACACACTGTTATGAACAGAGGCAGCTCGGGAACAAGTTCTCTCAACTGTGTTATAGAGTGTAGTACTCCATTTCAGTGAAGTGTAAGGCTTTTCAAAGCTGCCAAACGTGTTTCTTTCTCTATTTCAATGGTATTCTGCCTTGTATAACACACATTTACCACTCTAGTCCCCTTTAAGTAAAGAATATAGGATTCATACAGTGTTTCATGTGATCTTAACTCGAATTAAGGATTTCCCAGATCTTAGCTACCTTTTTTACACTAAGAACTTACTTGGAGAATCTCTTTCAGCTGTTCTAAACGAGTTCTCATCTGTTTACAGTCATTTTCTCTGAATTATCCATGTTTTCATGTAGTTTCCTCTATTCTGCCTTCTGGTACAAGTATAAACTTTGCCCACTTTATCAAACAACTTTCTACACACTGTTATGAACTGAGGCAGCTCGGGAACATTGTCTCTCAACTGTGTTATAGAGTGTAGTACTCCATTTCAGTCAAGTGTAAGGCTTTCCAAAGCTGCAGAACGTGTTTCTTTCTCTATTTCAATGGTATTCTGCCTTGTATAACACATTTACCACTGTAGTCTCCTTTAAGTAAAAATATAGGATTCATACAGTGTTTCATGTGATCTTAACTCGAATTAAGGATTTCCCGGATCTTAGGTACCTTTTCTACAATAAGAACTGACTTGGAGAATTGCCTTCAGCTGTTCTAAACGAGTTCTCATCTGTTTACAGTAATTTTCTCTGCATTAGTCATGTTTTCATTTATTTTCCAACATTCTGCCTTCCTTTCCCAGTATAAGCTTTGCCCACTTTATCAAACAACTTCCTACACACTGTTATGAACTGAGGCATCACGGGAACATTGACTCTCAACTGTGTTATAGAGTGTAGTACTATATTTCAGTGAAGTGTAAGGCTTTCTAAAGCTGCCAAACATGTTTCTTTCTCTATTTAAATGGTATTCTGCCTTGTATAACACACAGTAACCTCTCTAGTCTCCTTTAAATAAAGAATATAGAATTCCTACAGTCTTTCATGTGATCTTAACTCGAATTAAGGATTTCCCGGATTTAGCTACCTTTTCTACACTAAGAACTGACTTGGAGAATCTCCTTCAGCTTTTCTAAACGAGTTCTCATAGGTTTAAAGTCATTTTCTCTGAACTGTTCATGTTTTCATGCAGTTTCCTATATTCTGCCTTCTGGGCCAAGTATATGCTTTGCCCACTTTATCAAACAACTTTCTACACACTGTTATGAACTGAGGCAGCTCGGGAACATTGTCTCCCAACTGTGTTATGGAGTGTAGTACTACCTTTCAGTGAAGTGTAAGGCTTTCCAAAGCTGCAGAACGTGTTTCTTTCTCTATTTCAATGGTATTCTTCCTTGTATAACAAACATTTACCACTGTAGTGTCCTTTAGGTAAAGAATATAGGATTCATACAGTTTTTCATGTTATCTTAACTCGAATAAAGGATATCCCGGATCTTAGCTAGCTTTTCTACACTAAGAAGTGACTTGGAGAACCTCCTTCAGCTGTTCTGAACGAGTTCTCATCTGTTTACTGTCATTTTCTCCGAATTATTCATGTTTTCATGTAGTTTCCTGCATTCTGCCTTCTGGTCCATGTATAAGCTTTGCCCACATATACAAACAACTTCCTACACACTGTTATGAACAGTGGCAGCACGGGAACATTGTCTCCCAACTATGATATAGAGTGTAGTACTATATTTCAGTGACGTGTAAGGCTTTCCAAAGCTGCCAAACCTGTTTCTTTGTCTATTACAATGGTATTCTGCTTTGTAGAACACACATTTACCACTCTAGTCTCCTTTAAGTAAAGAATATAGGATTCATACAGTGTTTCATGTGATCTTAAATCGAAGTAAGGATTTCCTGGATCTTAGCTACCTTTTCTACACTAAGAACTGAATTGGAGAATCTCCTTCAGCTGTTCTAAACGAGTTCTTATCTGTTTACAGTAATTTTCTCAGCATTAGTCATGTTTTCATGTAGTTTCCTACATTCTGCCTTCCTTTCCCAGTATAAGTTTTGCCCACTTTATCAAACAACTTCCGACACACTGTTATGAACAGAGGCAGCTCGGGAACAAGTTCTCTCAACTGTGTTATAGAGTGTAGTACTCCATTTCAGTGAAGTGTAAGGCTTTTCAAAGCTGCCAAACGTGTTTCTTTCTCTATTTCAATGGTATTCTGCCTTGTATAACACACATTTACCACTCTAGTCCCCTTTAAGTAAAGAATATAGGATTCATACAGTGTTTCATGTGATCTTAACTCGAATTAAGGATTTCCCAGATCTTAGCTACCTTTTTTACACTAAGAACTTACTTTGAGAATCTCTTTCAGCTGTTCTGAACGAGTTCTCATCTGTTTACAGTCATTTTCTCTGAATTATTCATGTTTTCATGTAGTTTCCTATATTCTACCTTCTGGCCCAAGTATAAGCTTTGCCAACTTTATCAAACAACTTCCTACACACTGTTATAAACTGAGGGAGCTAGAGAACATTGTCTCTCAACTGTGTTATAGAGTGTAGTACTACATTTCAGTGAAGTGTAAGGCTTTCTAAAACTGCGAAACATGTTTCTTTCTCTATTTAAATCGTATTCTGCCTTGTATAACACACATTTACCACTCTAGTCTCCTTTAAGTAAAGAATATAGGATTCATACAGTCTTTCATTTGATCTTAACTCGAATCAAGGATTTCCCGGATCTTAGCTAGCTTTTCTACACTAAGAACTGACTTGGAGAATCTCCCTCAGCTGTTCTAAACGAATTCTCATCTGTTTACAGTAATTTTCTCTGCATTAGTCATATTTTCATGTATTTTCCAACATTCTGTCTTCCTTTCCCAGTATAAGCTTTGCCCACTTTATCAAACAACTTCCTACACACTGTTATGAACTGAGGCATCTCGGGAACATTGTCTTTCAACTGTGTTATAGAGTGTAGTACTACATTTCAGTGAAGTGTAAGGCTTTCCAAAGCTGCCAAACATGTTTCTTTCTCTATTTCAATGGTATTCTGCCTTGTATAACACACATTTACCACTCTAGTCTCCTTTAAGTAAAGAATGTAGGATTCATACAGTCTTTCATGTGATCTTAACTCGAATTAAGGATTTCCCGGATCTTAGCTACCTTTTCTACACTAAGAACTGACTTGGAGAATCTCTTTCAGCTGTTCTAAACGAGTTCTCATCTGTTTACAGTCATTTTCTCTGAATTATTCATGTTTTCACGTAGTTTCCTACATTCTGCCTTCTGGTCCCAGTATAAGCTTTGCCCACTTTATCAAACAAGTTCCTACATACTTTTATGAACTGAGGCAGCTCGGGAACATTGTCTCTCAACTGTGTTATACAGTGTAGTACTACATTTCAGTGAAGTGTAAGGCTTTCCAAAGCTGCAAAACGTGTTTCTTTCTCTATTTCAATGGTATTCTGCCTTGTATAACACACATTAACCACTCTAGTCTCCTTTAAGTAAAGAATATAGAATTCATACAGTCTTTCATGTGATCTTAACTCGAATTAAGGATTTCCCGGATTTACCTACCTTTTCTACACTAAGAACTGACTTGGAGAATCTCCTTCAGCTTTTCTAAACGAGTTCTCATAGGTTTAAAGTCATTTTCTCTGAACTGTTCATGTTTTCATGCAGTTTCCTATATTCTGCCTTCTGGGCCAAGTATATGCTTTGCCCACTTTATCAAACAACTTCCTACACACTGTTATGAACTGAGGCAGCTCGGGAACATTGTCTCTCAACTGTGTTATGGAGTGTAGTACTACCTTTCAGTGAAGTGTAAGGCTTTCCAAAGCTGCCGAACGTGTTTCTTTCTCTATTTCAATGGTATTCTTCCTTGTATAACAAACATTTACCACTGTAGTGTCCTTTAGGTAAAGAATATAGGATTCATACAGTTTTTCATGTTATCTTAACTCGAATAAAGGATATCCCGGATCTTAGCTAGCTTTTCTACACTAAGAACTGACTTGGAGAACCTCCTTCAGCTGTTCTGAACGAGTTCTCATCTGTTTACTGTCATTTTCTCCGAATTATTCATGTTTTCATGTAGTTTCCTGCATTCTGCCTTCTGGTCCATGTATAAGCTTTGCCCACATATACAAACAACTTCCTACACACTGTTATGAACAGTGGCAGCACGGGAACATTGTCTCCCAACTATGATATAGAGTGTAGTACTATATTTCAGTGACGTGTAAGGCTTTCCAAAGCTGCCAAACCTGTTTCTTTGTCTATTACAATGGTATTCTGCTTTGTAGAACACACATTTACCACTCTAGTCTCCTTTAAGTAAAGAATATAGGATTCATACAGTGTTTCATGTGATCTTAAATCGAAGTAAGGATTTCCTGGATCTTAGCTACCTTTTCTACACTAAGAACTGAATTGGAGAATCTCCTTCAGCTGTTCTAAACGAGTTCTTATCTGTTTACAGTAATTTTCTCAGCATTAGTCATGTTTTCATGTAGTTTCCTACATTCTGCCTTCCTTTCCCAGTATAAGTTTTGCCCACTTTATCAAACAACTTCCGACACACTGTTATGAACAGAGGCAGCTCGGGAACAAGTTCTCTCAACTGTGTTATAGAGTGTAGTACTCCATTTCAGTGAAGTGTAAGGCTTTTCAAAGCTGCCAAACGTGTTTCTTTCTCTATTTCAATGGTATTCTGCCTTGTATAACACACATTTACCACTCTAGTCCCCTTTAAGTAAAGAATATAGGATTCATACAGTGTTTCATGTGATCTTAACTCGAATTAAGGATTTCCCAGATCTTAGCTACCTTTTTTACACTAAGAACTTACTTGGAGAATCTCTTTCAGCTGTTCTGAACGAGTTCTCATCTGTTTACAGTCATTTTCTCTGAATTACCATGTTTTCATGTAGTTTCCTCTATTCTGCCTTCTAGTACAAGTATAAACTTTGCCCACTTTATCAAACAACTTTCTACACACTGTTATGAACTGAGGCAGCTCGGGAACATTGTCTCTCAACTGTGTTATAGAGTGTAGTACTCCATTTCAGTCAAGTGTAAGGCTTTCCAAAGCTGCAGAACGTGTTTCTTTCTCTATTTCAATGGTATTCTGCCTTGTATAACACATTTACCACTGTAGTCTCCTTTAAGTAAAAATATAGGATTCATACAGTGTTTCATGTGATCTTAACTCGAATTAAGGATTTCCCGGATCTTAGGTACCTTTTCTACAATAAGAACTGACTTGGAGAATTGCCTTCAGCTGTTCTAAACGAGTTCTCATCTGTTTACAGTAATTTTCTCTGCATTAGTCATGTTTTCATGTATTTTCCAACATTCTGCCTTCCTTTCCCAGTATAAGCTTTGCCCACTTTATCAAACAACTTCCTACACACTGTTATGAACTGAGGCATCACGGGAACATTGACTCTCAACTGTGTTATAGAGTGTAGTACTATATTTCAGTGAAGTGTAAGGCTTTCTAAAGCTGCCAAACATGTTTCTTTCTCTATTTAAATGGTATTCTGCCTTGTATAACACACAGTAACCTCTCTAGTCTCCTTTAAATAAAGAATATAGAATTCATACAGTCTTTCATGTGATCTTAACTCGAATTAAGGATTTCCCGGATTTAGCTACATTTTCTACAATAAGAACTGACTTGGAGAATCTCCTTCAGCTTTTCTAAACGAGTTCTCATAGGTTTAAAGTCATTTTCTCTGAACTGTTCATGTTTTCATGCAGTTTCCTATATTCTGCCTTCTGGGCCAAGTATATGCTTTGCCCACTTTATCAAACAACTTTCTACACACTGTTATGAACTGAGGCAGCTCGGGAACATTGTCTCCCAACTGTGTTATGGAGTGTAGTACTACCTTTCAGTGAAGTGTAAGGCTTTCCAAAGCTGCAGAACGTGTTTCTTTCTCTATTTCAATGGTATTCTTAATTGTATAACAAACATTTACCACTGTAGTGTCCTTTAGGTAAAGAATATAGGATTCATACAGTTTTTCATGTTATCTTAACTCGAATAAAGGATATCCCGGATCTTAGCTAGCTTTTCTACACTAAGAACTGACTTGGTGAACCTCCTTCAGCTGTTCTGAACCAGTTCTCATCTGTTTACTGTCATTTTCTCCGAATTATTCATGTTTTCATGTAGTTTACTGCATTCTGCCTTCTGGTCCATGTATAAGCTTTGCCCACATATACAAACAACTTCCTACACACTGTTATGAACAGTGGCAGCACGGGAACATTGTCTCCCAACTATGATATAGAGTGTAGTACTATATTTCAGTGAAGTGTAAGGCTTTCCAAAGCCGCCAAACCTGTTTCTTTCTCTATTACAATGGTATTCTGCTTTGTAGAACACACATTTACCACTCTAGTCTCCTTTAAGTAAAGAATATAGGATTCATACAGTGTTTCATGTGATCTTAAATCGAATTAAGGATTTCCCGGATCTTAGCTACCTTTTCTACACTAAGAACTGAATTGGAGAATCTCCTTCAGCTGTTCTAAACGAGTTCTCATCTGTTTACAGTAATTTTCTCAGCATTAGTCATGTTTTCATGTAGTTTCCTACATTCTGCCTTCCTTTCCCAGTATAAGTTTTGCCCACTTTATCAAACAACTTCCGACACACTGTTATGAACAGAGGCAGCTCGGGAACAATGTCTCTCAACTGTGTTATAGAGTGTAGTACTCCATTTCAGTGAAGTGTAAGGCTTTCCAAAGCTGCCAAACGTGTTTCTTTCTCTATTTCAATGGTATTCTGCCTTGTATAACACACATTTACCACTCTAGTCCCCTTTAAGTAAAGAATATAGGATTCATACAGTGTTTCATGTGATCTTAACTCGAATTAAGGATTTCCCAGATCTTAGCTACCTTTTTACACTAAGAACTGACTTGGAGAATCTCCTTCAGCTGTTCTAAACGAATTCTCATCTGTTTACAGTAATTTTCTCTGCATTAGTCATATTTTCATGTATTTTCCAACATTCTGTCTTCCTTTCCCAGTATAAGCTTTGCCCACTTTATCAAACAACTTCCTACACACCGTTATGAACTGAGGCATCACGGGAACATTGTCTCTCAACTGTGTTATAGAGTGTAGTACTACATTTCAGTGAAGTGTAAGGCTTTCCAAAGCTGCCAAACATGTTTCTTTCTCTATTTCAATGGTATTCTGCCTTGTATAACACACATTTACCACTCTAGTCTCCTTTAAGTAAAGAATGTAGGATTCATACAGAGTTTCATGTGATCTTAACTCGAATTAAGGATTTCCCGGATCTTAGCTACCTTTTCTACACTAAGAACTGACTTGGAGAATCTCTTTCAGCTGTTCTAAACGAGTTCTCATCTGTTTACAGTCATTTTCTCTGAATTATTCATGTTTTCACGTAGTTTCCTACATTCTGCCTTCTGGTCCCAGTATAAGCTTTGCCCACTTTATCAAACAAGTTCCTACATACTTTTATGAACTGAGGCAGCTCGGGAACATTGTCTCTCAACTGTGTTATACAGTGTAGTACTACATTTCAGTGAAGTGTAAGGCTTTCCAAAGCTGCAAAACGTGTTTCTTTCTCTATTTCAATGGTATTCTGCCTTGTATAACACACATTAACCACTCTAGTCTCCTTTAAGTAAAGAATATAGAATTCATACAGTCTTTCATGTGATCTTAACTCGAATTAAGGATTTTCCGGATTTAGCTACCTTTTCTACACTAAGAACTGACTTGGAGAATCTCCTTCCGCTTTTCTAAACGAGTTGTCATAGGTTTAAAGTCCTTTTCTCTGAACTGTTCATGTTTTCATGCAGTTTCCTATATTCTGCCTTCTGGGCCAAGTATATGCTTTGCCCACTTTATCCAACAACTTCCTACACACTGTTATGAACTGAGGCAGCTCGGGAACATTGTCTCTCAACTGTGTTATGGAGTGTAGTACTACATTTCAGTGAAGTGTAAGGCTTTCCAAAGCTGCCGAACGTGTTTCTTTCTCTATTTCAATGGTATTCTTCCTTGTATAACAAACATTTACCACTGTAGTGTCCTTTAGGTAAAGAATATAGGATTCATACAGTTTTTCATGTTATCTTAACTCGAATAAAGGATATCCCGGATCTTAGCTAGCTTTTTTACACTAAGAACTGACTTGGAGAACCTCCTTCAGCTGTTCTGAACGAGTTCTCATCTGTTTACAGTAATTTTCTCAGCATTAGTCATGTTTTCATGTAGTTTCCTACATTCTGCCTTCCTTTCCCAGTATAAATTTTGCCCACTTTATCAAACAACTTCCGACACACTGTTATGAACTGAGGCAGCTAGGGAACATTGTCTCTCAACTGTGTTATAGAGTGTAGTACTACATTTCAGTGAAGTGTAAGGCTTTCCAAAGCGGCCAAACATGTTTCTTTCTCTATTTCAATGGTATTCTGCCTTGTATAACACACATTTACCACTCTAGTCTCCTTTAAGTAAAGAATGTAGGATTCATACAGACTTTCATGTGATCTTAACTCAAATTAAGGATTTCCCGGATCTTAGCTACCTTTTCTACACTAAGAACTGACTTGGAGAATTTCTTTCAGCTGTTCTAAACGAGTTCTCATCTGTTTACAGTCATTTTCTCTGAATTATTCATGTTTTCACGTAGTTTCCTACATTCTGCCTTCTGGTCCCAGTATAAGCTTTGCCCACTTTATCAAACAAGTTCCTACATACTTTTATGAACTGAGGCAGCTCGGGAAC
Source organism: Pipistrellus hanaki (assembly GCF_964339955.1). NCBI lineage: Eukaryota > Metazoa > Chordata > Mammalia > Chiroptera > Vespertilionidae > Pipistrellus > Pipistrellus hanaki. Next base: position 48,997,046 of record NC_140518.1, read on the forward strand.
ATTGTCTCTCAACTGTGTTATACAGTGTAGTACTACATTTCAGTGAAGTGTAAGGCTTTCCAAAGCTGCAAAACGTATTTCTTTCTCTATTTCAATGGTATTCTTCCTTGTATAACAAACATTTACCACTGTAGTGTCTTTTAGGTAAAGAATATAGGATTCATACAGTTTTTCATGTTATCTTAACTCGAATAAAGGATATCCCGGATCTTAGCTAGCTTTTCTACACTAAGAACTGACTTGGAGAACCTCCTTCAGCTGTTCTGAACGAGTTCTCATCTGTTTACTGTCATTTTCTCCGAATTATTCATGTTTTCATGTAGTTTCCTGCATTCTGCCTTCTGGTCCATGTATAAGCTTTGCCCACATATACAAACAACTTCCTACACACTGTTATGAACAGTGGCAGCACGGGAACATTGTCTCCCAACTATGATATAGAGTGTAGTACTATATTTCAGTGACATGTAAGGCTTTCCAAAGCTGCCAAACCTGTTTCTTTGTCTATTACAATGGTATTCTGCTTTGTAGAACACACATTTACCACTCTAGTCTCCTTTAAGTAAAGAATATAGGATTCATACAGTGTTTCATGTGATCTTAAATCGAAGTAAGGATTTCCTGGATCTTAGCTACCTTTTCTACACTAAGAACTGAATTGGAGAATCTCCTTCAGCTGTTCTAAACGAGTTCTTATCTGTTTACAGTAATTTTCTCAGCATTAGTCATGTTTTCATGTAGTTTCCTACATTCTGCCTTCCTTTCCCAGTATAAGTTTTGCCCACTTTATCAAACAACTTCCGACACACTGTTATGAACAGAGGCAGCTCGGGAACAAGTTCTCTCAACTGTGTTATAGAGTGTAGTACTCCATTTCAGTGAAGTGTAAGGCTTTTCAAAGCTGCCAAACGTGTTTCTTTCTCTATTTCAATGGTATTCTGCCTTGTATAACACACATTTACCACTCTAGTCCCCTTTAAGTAAAGAATATAGGATTCATACAGTGTTTCATGTGATCTTAACTCGAATTAAGGATTTCCCAGATCTTAGCTACCTTTTTTACACTAAGAACTTACTTTGAGAATCTCTTTCAGCTGTTCTGAACGAGTTCTCATCTGTTTACAGTCATTTTCTCTGAATTATTCATGTTTTCATGTAGTTTCCTATATTCTACCTTCTGGCCCAAGTATAAGCTTTGCCAACTTTATCAAACAACTTCCTACACACTGTTATAAACTGAGGGAGCTAGAGAACATTGTCTCTCAACTGTGTTATAGAGTGTAGTACTACATTTCAGTGAAGTGTAAGGCTTTCTAAAACTGCGAAACATGTTTCTTTCTCTATTTAAATCGTATTCTGCCTTGTATAACACACATTTACCACTCTAGTCTCCTTTAAGTAAAGAATATAGGATTCATACAGTCTTTCATTTGATCTTAACTCGAATCAAGGATTTCCCGGATCTTAGCTAGCTTTTCTACACTAAGAACTGACTTGGAGAATCTCCCTCAGCTGTTCTAAACGAATTCTCATCTGTTTACAGTAATTTTCTCTGCATTAGTCATATTTTCATGTATTTTCCAACATTCTGTCTTCCTTTCCCAGTATAAGCTTTGCCCACTTTATCAAACAACTTCCTACACACTGTTATGAACTGAGGCATCTCGGGAACATTGTCTTTCAACTGTGTTATAGAGTGTAGTACTACATTTCAGTGAAGTGTAAGGCTTTCCAAAGCTGCCAAACATGTTTCTTTCTCTATTTCAATGGTATTCTGCCTTGTATAACACACATTTACCACTCTAGTCTCCTTTAAGTAAAGAATGTAGGATTCATACAGTCTTTCATGTGATCTTAACTCGAATTAAGGATTTCCCGGATCTTAGCTACCTTTTCTACACTAAGAACTGACTTGGAGAATCTCTTTCAGCTGTTCTAAACGAGTTCTCATCTGTTTACAGTCATTTTCTCTGAATTATTCATGTTTTCACGTAGTTTCCTACATTCTGCCTTCTGGTCCCAGTATAAGCTTTGCCCACTTTATCAAACAAGTTCCTACATACTTTTATGAACTGAGGCAGCTCGGGAACATTGTCTCTCAACTGTGTTATACAGTGTAGTACTACATTTCAGTGAAGTGTAAGGCTTTCCAAAGCTGCAAAACGTGTTTCTTTCTCTATTTCAATGGTATTCTGCCTTGTATAACACACATTAACCACTCTAGTCTCCTTTAAGTAAAGAATATAGAATTCATACAGTCTTTCATGTGATCTTAACTCGAATTAAGGATTTCCCGGATTTACCTACCTTTTCTACACTAAGAACTGACTTGGAGAATCTCCTTCAGCTTTTCTAAACGAGTTCTCATAGGTTTAAAGTCATTTTCTCTGAACTGTTCATGTTTTCATGCAGTTTCCTATATTCTGCCTTCTGGGCCAAGTATATGCTTTGCCCACTTTATCAAACAACTTCCTACACACTGTTATGAACTGAGGCAGCTCGGGAACATTGTCTCTCAACTGTGTTATGGAGTGTAGTACTACCTTTCAGTGAAGTGTAAGGCTTTCCAAAGCTGCCGAACGTGTTTCTTTCTCTATTTCAATGGTATTCTTCCTTGTATAACAAACATTTACCACTGTAGTGTCCTTTAGGTAAAGAATATAGGATTCATACAGTTTTTCATGTTATCTTAACTCGAATAAAGGATATCCCGGATCTTAGCTAGCTTTTCTACACTAAGAACTGACTTGGAGAACCTCCTTCAGCTGTTCTGAACGAGTTCTCATCTGTTTACTGTCATTTTCTCCGAATTATTCATGTTTTCATGTAGTTTCCTGCATTCTGCCTTCTGGTCCATGTATAAGCTTTGCCCACATATACAAACAACTTCCTACACACTGTTATGAACAGTGGCAGCACGGGAACATTGTCTCCCAACTATGATATAGAGTGTAGTACTATATTTCAGTGACGTGTAAGGCTTTCCAAAGCTGCCAAACCTGTTTCTTTGTCTATTACAATGGTATTCTGCTTTGTAGAACACACATTTACCACTCTAGTCTCCTTTAAGTAAAGAATATAGGATTCATACAGTGTTTCATGTGATCTTAAATCGAAGTAAGGATTTCCTGGATCTTAGCTACCTTTTCTACACTAAGAACTGAATTGGAGAATCTCCTTCAGCTGTTCTAAACGAGTTCTTATCTGTTTACAGTAATTTTCTCAGCATTAGTCATGTTTTCATGTAGTTTCCTACATTCTGCCTTCCTTTCCCAGTATAAGTTTTGCCCACTTTATCAAACAACTTCCGACACACTGTTATGAACAGAGGCAGCTCGGGAACAAGTTCTCTCAACTGTGTTATAGAGTGTAGTACTCCATTTCAGTGAAGTGTAAGGCTTTTCAAAGCTGCCAAACGTGTTTCTTTCTCTATTTCAATGGTATTCTGCCTTGTATAACACACATTTACCACTCTAGTCCCCTTTAAGTAAAGAATATAGGATTCATACAGTGTTTCATGTGATCTTAACTCGAATTAAGGATTTCCCAGATCTTAGCTACCTTTTTTACACTAAGAACTTACTTGGAGAATCTCTTTCAGCTGTTCTGAACGAGTTCTCATCTGTTTACAGTCATTTTCTCTGAATTACCATGTTTTCATGTAGTTTCCTCTATTCTGCCTTCTAGTACAAGTATAAACTTTGCCCACTTTATCAAACAACTTTCTACACACTGTTATGAACTGAGGCAGCTCGGGAACATTGTCTCTCAACTGTGTTATAGAGTGTAGTACTCCATTTCAGTCAAGTGTAAGGCTTTCCAAAGCTGCAGAACGTGTTTCTTTCTCTATTTCAATGGTATTCTGCCTTGTATAACACATTTACCACTGTAGTCTCCTTTAAGTAAAAATATAGGATTCATACAGTGTTTCATGTGATCTTAACTCGAATTAAGGATTTCCCGGATCTTAGGTACCTTTTCTACAATAAGAACTGACTTGGAGAATTGCCTTCAGCTGTTCTAAACGAGTTCTCATCTGTTTACAGTAATTTTCTCTGCATTAGTCATGTTTTCATGTATTTTCCAACATTCTGCCTTCCTTTCCCAGTATAAGCTTTGCCCACTTTATCAAACAACTTCCTACACACTGTTATGAACTGAGGCATCACGGGAACATTGACTCTCAACTGTGTTATAGAGTGTAGTACTATATTTCAGTGAAGTGTAAGGCTTTCTAAAGCTGCCAAACATGTTTCTTTCTCTATTTAAATGGTATTCTGCCTTGTATAACACACAGTAACCTCTCTAGTCTCCTTTAAATAAAGAATATAGAATTCATACAGTCTTTCATGTGATCTTAACTCGAATTAAGGATTTCCCGGATTTAGCTACATTTTCTACAATAAGAACTGACTTGGAGAATCTCCTTCAGCTTTTCTAAACGAGTTCTCATAGGTTTAAAGTCATTTTCTCTGAACTGTTCATGTTTTCATGCAGTTTCCTATATTCTGCCTTCTGGGCCAAGTATATGCTTTGCCCACTTTATCAAACAACTTTCTACACACTGTTATGAACTGAGGCAGCTCGGGAACATTGTCTCCCAACTGTGTTATGGAGTGTAGTACTACCTTTCAGTGAAGTGTAAGGCTTTCCAAAGCTGCAGAACGTGTTTCTTTCTCTATTTCAATGGTATTCTTAATTGTATAACAAACATTTACCACTGTAGTGTCCTTTAGGTAAAGAATATAGGATTCATACAGTTTTTCATGTTATCTTAACTCGAATAAAGGATATCCCGGATCTTAGCTAGCTTTTCTACACTAAGAACTGACTTGGTGAACCTCCTTCAGCTGTTCTGAACCAGTTCTCATCTGTTTACTGTCATTTTCTCCGAATTATTCATGTTTTCATGTAGTTTACTGCATTCTGCCTTCTGGTCCATGTATAAGCTTTGCCCACATATACAAACAACTTCCTACACACTGTTATGAACAGTGGCAGCACGGGAACATTGTCTCCCAACTATGATATAGAGTGTAGTACTATATTTCAGTGAAGTGTAAGGCTTTCCAAAGCCGCCAAACCTGTTTCTTTCTCTATTACAATGGTATTCTGCTTTGTAGAACACACATTTACCACTCTAGTCTCCTTTAAGTAAAGAATATAGGATTCATACAGTGTTTCATGTGATCTTAAATCGAATTAAGGATTTCCCGGATCTTAGCTACCTTTTCTACCCTAAGAACTGAATTGGAGAATCTCCTTCAGCTGTTCTAAACGAGTTCTCATCTGTTTACAGTAATTTTCTCAGCATTAGTCATGTTTTCATGTAGTTTCCTACATTCTGCCTTCCTTTCCCAGTATAAGTTTTGCCCACTTTATCAAACAACTTCCGACACACTGTTATGAACAGAGGCAGCTCGGGAACAATGTCTCTCAACTGTGTTATAGAGTGTAGTACTCCATTTCAGTGAAGTGTAAGGCTTTCCAAATCTGCCAAACGTGTTTCTTTCTCTATTTCAATGGTATTCTGCCTTGTATAACACACATTTACCACTCTAGTCCCCTTTAAGTAAAGAATATAGGATTCATACAGTGTTTCATGTGATCTTAACTCGAATTAAGGATTTCCCAGATCTTAGCTACCTTTTTACACTAAGAACTGACTTGGAGAATCTCCTTCAGCTGTTCTAAACGAATTCTCATCTGTTTACAGTAATTTTCTCTGCATTAGTCATATTTTCATGTATTTTCCAACATTCTGTCTTCCTTTCCCAGTATAAGCTTTGCCCACTTTATCAAACAACTTCCTACACACCGTTATGAACTGAGGCATCACGGGAACATTGTCTCTCAACTGTGTTATAGAGTGTAGTACTACATTTCAGTGAAGTGTAAGGCTTTCCAAAGCTGCCAAACATGTTTCTTTCTCTATTTCAATGGTATTCTGCCTTGTATAACACACATTTACCACTCTAGTCTCCTTTAAGTAAAGAATGTAGGATTCATACAGAGTTTCATGTGATCTTAACTCGAATTAAGGATTTCCCGGATCTTAGCTACCTTTTCTACACTAAGAACTGACTTGGAGAATCTCTTTCAGCTGTTCTAAACGAGTTCTCATCTGTTTACAGTCATTTTCTCTGAATTATTCATGTTTTCACGTAGTTTCCTACATTCTGCCTTCTGGTCCCAGTATAAGCTTTGCCCACTTTATCAAACAAGTTCCTACATACTTTTATGAACTGAGGCAGCTCGGGAACATTGTCTCTCAACTGTGTTATACAGTGTAGTACTACATTTCAGTGAAGTGTAAGGCTTTCCAAAGCTGCAAAACGTGTTTCTTTCTCTATTTCAATGGTATTCTGCCTTGTATAACACACATTAACCACTCTAGTCTCCTTTAAGTAAAGAATATAGAATTCATACAGTCTTTCATGTGATCTTAACTCGAATTAAGGATTTTCCGGATTTAGCTACCTTTTCTACACTAAGAACTGACTTGGAGAATCTCCTTCCGCTTTTCTAAACGAGTTGTCATAGGTTTAAAGTCCTTTTCTCTGAACTGTTCATGTTTTCATGCAGTTTCCTATATTCTGCCTTCTGGGCCAAGTATATGCTTTGCCCACTTTATCCAACAACTTCCTACACACTGTTATGAACTGAGGCAGCTCGGGAACATTGTCTCTCAACTGTGTTATGGAGTGTAGTACTACATTTCAGTGAAGTGTAAGGCTTTCCAAAGCTGCCGAACGTGTTTCTTTCTCTATTTCAATGGTATTCTTCCTTGTATAACAAACATTTACCACTGTAGTGTCCTTTAGGTAAAGAATATAGGATTCATACAGTTTTTCATGTTATCTTAACTCGAATAAAGGATATCCCGGATCTTAGCTAGCTTTTTTACACTAAGAACTGACTTGGAGAACCTCCTTCAGCTGTTCTGAACGAGTTCTCATCTGTTTACAGTAATTTTCTCAGCATTAGTCATGTTTTCATGTAGTTTCCTACATTCTGCCTTCCTTTCCCAGTATAAATTTTGCCCACTTTATCAAACAACTTCCGACACACTGTTATGAACTGAGGCAGCTAGGGAACATTGTCTCTCAACTGTGTTATAGAGTGTAGTACTACATTTCAGTGAAGTGTAAGGCTTTCCAAAGCGGCCAAACATGTTTCTTTCTCTATTTCAATGGTATTCTGCCTTGTATAACACACATTTACCACTCTAGTCTCCTTTAAGTAAAGAATGTAGGATTCATACAGACTTTCATGTGATCTTAACTCAAATTAAGGATTTCCCGGATCTTAGCTACCTTTTCTACACTAAGAACTGACTTGGAGAATTTCTTTCAGCTGTTCTAAACGAGTTCTCATCTGTTTACAGTCATTTTCTCTGAATTATTCATGTTTTCACGTAGTTTCCTACATTCTGCCTTCTGGTCCCAGTATAAGCTTTGCCCACTTTATCAAACAAGTTCCTACATACTTTTATGAACTGAGGCAGCTCGGGAACATTGTCTCTCAACTGTGTTATACAGTGTAGTACTACATTTCAGTGAAGTGTAAGGCTTTCCAAAGCTGCAAAACGTATTTCTTTCTCTATTTCAATGGTATTCTTCCTTGTATAACAAACATTTACCACTGTAGTGTCTTTTAGGTAAAGAATATAGGATTCATACAGTTTTTCATGTTATCTTAACTCGAATAAAGGATATCCCGGATCTTAGCTAGCTTTTCTACACTAAGAACTGACTTGGAGAACCTCCTTCAGCTGTTCTGAACGAGTTCTCATCTGTTTACTGTCATTTTCTCCGAATTATTCATGTTTTCATGTAGTTTCCTGCATTCTGCCTTCTGGTCCATGTATAAGCTTTGCCCACATATACAAACAACTTTCTACACACTGTTATGAACAGTGGCAGCACGGGAACATTGTCTCCCAACTATGATATAGAGTGTAGTACTATATTTCAGTGAAGTGTAAGGCTTTCCAAAGCTGCCAAACCTGTTTCTTTCTCTATTACAATGGTTTTCTGCTTTGTAGAACACACATTTACCACTCTAGTCTCCTTTAAGTAAAGAATATAGGATTCATACAGTGTTTCATGTGATCTTAAATCGAATTAAGGATTTCCCGGATCTTAGCTACCTTTTCTACACTAAGAACTGAATTGGAGAATCTCCTTCAGCTGTTCTAAATGAGTTCTCATCTGTTTACAGTAATTTTCTCAGCATTAGTCTTGTTTTCATGTAGTTTCCTACATTCTGCCTTCCTTTCCCAGTATAAGTTTTGCCCACTTTATCAAACAACTTCCGACACACTGTTATGAACAGAGGCAGCTCGGGAACAATGTCTCTCAACTGTGTTATAGAGTGTAGTACTCCATTTCAGTGAAGTGTAATGCTTTCCAAAGCTGCCAAACGTGTTTCTTTCTCTATTTCAATGGTATTCTGCCTTGTATAACACACATTTACCACTCTAGTCCCCTTTAAGTAAAGAATATAGGATTCATACAGTGTTTCATGTGATCTTAACTCGAATTAAGGATTTCCCAGATCGTAGCTACCTTTTTTACACTAAGAACTGACTTGGAGAATCTCTTTCAGCTGTTCTGAACGAGTTCTCATCTGTTTACAGTCATTTTCTCTGAATTATCCATGTTTTCATGTAGTTTCCTCTATTCTGCCTTCTGGTAGAAGTATAAACTTTGCCCACTTTATCAAACAACTTCCTACACACTGTTATGAACAGAGGCAGCTCGGGAACATTGTCTCTCAACTGTGTTATAGAGTGTAGTACTCCATTTCAGTGAAGTGTAAGGCTTTCCAAAGCTGCAGAACGTGTTTCTTTCTCTATTTCAATGGTATTCTGCCTTGTATAACACATTTACCACTGTAGTCTCCTTTAAGTAAAAATATAGGATTCATACAGTGTTTCATGTGATCTTAACTCGAATTAAGGATTTTCCGGATCTTAGGTACCTTTTCTACAATAAGAACTGACTTGGAGAATTGCCTTCAGCTGTTCTAAACGAGTTCTCATCTGTTTACAGTAATTTTCTCTGCATTAGTCATGTTTTCATGTAGTTTCCTACATTCTGCCTTCCTTTCCCAGTATAAGTTTTGCCCACTTTATCAAACAACTTCCGACACACTGTTATGAACTGAGGCAGCTCGGGAACATTGCCTCTCAACTGTGTTATAGAGTGTAGTACTCCATTTCAGTGAAGTGTAAGGCTTTCCAAAGCTGCAGAACGTGTTTCTTTCTCTATTTCAATGGTATTCTGCCTTGTATAACACATTTACCACTGTAGTCTCCTTTAAGTAAAAATATAGGATTCATACAGTGTTTCATGTGATCTTAACTCGAATTAAGGATTTCCCGGATCTTAGGTACCTTTTCTACAATAAGAACTGACTTGGAGAATTGCCTTCAGCTGTTCTAAACGAGTTCTCATCTGTTTACAGTAATTTTCTCTGCATTAGTCATGTTTTCATTTATTTTCCAACATTCTGCCTTCCTTTCCCAGTATAAGCTTTGCCCACTTTATCAAACAACTTCCTACACACTGTTATGAACTGAGGCATCACGGGAACATTGACTCTCAACTGTGTTATAGAGTGTAGTACTATATTTCAGTGAAGTGTAAGGCTTTCTAAAGCTGCCAAACATGTTTCTTTCTCTATTTAAATGGTATTCTGCCTTGTATAACACACAGTAACCTCTCTAGTCTCCTTTAAATAAAGAATATAGAATTCCTACAGTCTTTCATGTGATCTTAACTCGAATTAAGGATTTCCCGGATTTAGCTACCTTTTCTACACTAAGAACTGACTTGGAGAATCTCCTTCAGCTTTTCTAAAGGAGTTCTCATAGGTTTAAAGTCATTTTCTCTGAACTGTTCATGTTTTCATGCAGTTTCCTATATTCTGCCTTCTGGGCCAAGTATATGCTTTGCCCACTTTATCAAACAACTTTCTACACACTGTTATGAACTGAGGCAGCTCGGGAACATTGTCTCCCAACTGTGTTATGGAGTGTAGTACTACCTTTCAGTGAAGTGTAAGGCTTTCCAAAGCTGCAGAACGTGTTTCTTTCTCTATTTCAATGGTATTCTTCCTTGTATAACAAACATTTACCACTGTAGTGTCCTTTAGGTAAAGAATATAGGATTCATACAGTTTTTCATGTTATCTTAACTCGAATAAAGGATATCCCGGATCTTAGCTAGCTTTTCTACACTAAGAAGTGACTTGGAGAACCTCCTTCAGCTGTTCTGAACGAGTTCTCATCTGTTTACTGTCATTTTCTCCGAATTATTCATGTTTTCATGTAGTTTCCTGCATTCTGCCTTCTGGTCCATGTATAAGCTTTGCCCACATATACAAACAACTTCCTACACACTGTTATGAACAGTGGCAGCACGGGAACATTGTCTCCCAACTATGATATAGAGTGTAGTACTATATTTCAGTGACGTGTAAGGCTTTCCAAAGCTGCCAAACCTGTTTCTTTGTCTATTACAATGGTATTCTGCTTTGTAGAACACACATTTACCACTCTAGTCTCCTTTAAGTAAAGAATATAGGATTCATACAGTGTTTCATGTGATCTTAAATCGAAGTAAGGATTTCCTGGATCTTAGCTACCTTTTCTACACTAAGAACTGAATTGGAGAATCTCCTTCAGCTGTTCTAAACGAGTTCTTATCTGTTTACAGTAATTTTCTCAGCATTAGTCATGTTTTCATGTAGTTTCCTACATTCTGCCTTCCTTTCCCAGTATAAGTTTTGCCCACTTTATCAAACAACTTCCGACACACTGTTATGAACAGAGGCAGCTCGGGAACAAGTTCTCTCAACTGTGTTATAGAGTGTAGTACTCCATTTCAGTGAAGTGTAAGGCTTTTCAAAGCTGCCAAACGTGTTTCTTTCTCTATTTCAATGGTATTCTGCCTTGTATAACACACATTTACCACTCTAGTCCCCTTTAAGTAAAGAATATAGGATTCATACAGTGTTTCATGTGATCTTAACTCGAATTAAGGATTTCCCAGATCTTAGCTACCTTTTTTACACTAAGAACTTACTTTGAGAATCTCTTTCAGCTGTTCTGAACGAGTTCTCATCTGTTTACAGTCATTTTCTCTGAATTATTCATGTTTTCATGTAGTTTCCTATATTCTACCTTCTGGCCCAAGTATAAGCTTTGCCAACTTTATCAAACAACTTCCTACACACTGTTATAAACTGAGGGAGCTAGAGAACATTGTCTCTCAACTGTGTTATAGAGTGTAGTACTACATTTCAGTGAAGTGTAAGGCTTTCTAAAACTGCGAAACATGTTTCTTTCTCTATTTAAATCGTATTCTGCCTTGTATAACACACATTTACCACTCTAGTCTCCTTTAAGTAAAGAATATAGGATTCATACAGTCTTTCATTTGATCTTAACTCGAATCAAGGATTTCCCGGATCTTAGCTAGCTTTTCTACACTAAGAACTGACTTGGAGAATCTCCCTCAGCTGTTCTAAACGAATTCTCATCTGTTTACAGTAATTTTCTCTGCATTAGTCATATTTTCATGTATTTTCCAACATTCTGTCTTCCTTTCCCAGTATAAGCTTTGCCCACTTTATCAAACAACTTCCTACACACTGTTATGAACTGAGGCATCTCGGGAACATTGTCTTTCAACTGTGTTATAGAGTGTAGTACTACATTTCAGTGAAGTGTAAGGCTTTCCAAAGCTGCCAAACATGTTTCTTTCTCTATTTCAATGGTATTCTGCCTTGTATAACACACATTTACCACTCTAGTCTCCTTTAAGTAAAGAATGTAGGATTCATACAGTCTTTCATGTGATCTTAACTCGAATTAAGGATTTCCCGGATCTTAGCTACCTTTTCTACACTAAGAACTGACTTGGAGAATCTCTTTCAGCTGTTCTAAACGAGTTCTCATCTGTTTACAGTCATTTTCTCTGAATTATTCATGTTTTCACGTAGTTTCCTACATTCTGCCTTCTGGTCCCAGTATAAGCTTTGCCCACTTTATCAAACAAGTTCCTACATACTTTTATGAACTGAGGCAGCTCGGGAACATTGTCTCTCAACTGTGTTATACAGTGTAGTACTACATTTCAGTGAAGTGTAAGGCTTTCCAAAGCTGCAAAACGTGTTTCTTTCTCTATTTCAATGGTATTCTGCCTTGTATAACACACATTAACCACTCTAGTCTCCTTTAAGTAAAGAATATAGAATTCATACAGTCTTTCATGTGATCTTAACTCGAATTAAGGATTTCCCGGATTTACCTACCTTTTCTACACTAAGAACTGACTTGGAGAATCTCCTTCAGCTTTTCTAAACGAGTTCTCATAGGTTTAAAGTCATTTTCTCTGAACTGTTCATGTTTTCATGCAGTTTCCTATATTCTGCCTTCTGGGCCAAGTATATGCTTTGCCCACTTTATCAAACAACTTCCTACACACTGTTATGAACTGAGGCAGCTCGGGAACATTGTCTCTCAACTGTGTTATGGAGTGTAGTACTACCTTTCAGTGAAGTGTAAGGCTTTCCAAAGCTGCCGAACGTGTTTCTTTCTCTATTTCAATGGTATTCTTCCTTGTATAACAAACATTTACCACTGTAGTGTCCTTTAGGTAAAGAATATAGGATTCATACAGTTTTTCATGTTATCTTAACTCGAATAAAGGATATCCCGGATCTTAGCTAGCTTTTCTACACTAAGAACTGACTTGGAGAACCTCCTTCAGCTGTTCTGAACGAGTTCTCATCTGTTTACTGTCATTTTCTCCGAATTATTCATGTTTTCATGTAGTTTCCTGCATTCTGCCTTCTGGTCCATGTATAAGCTTTGCCCACATATACAAACAACTTCCTACACACTGTTATGAACAGTGGCAGCACGGGAACATTGTCTCCCAACTATGATATAGAGTGTAGTACTACATTTCAGTGAAGTGTAAGGCTTTCCAAAGCTGCCAAACATGTTTCTTTCTCTATTTCAATGGTATTCTGCCTTGTATAACACACATTTACCACTCTAGTCTCCTTTAAGTAAAGAATGTAGGATTCATACAGAGTTTCATGTGATCTTAACTCGAATTAAGGATTTCCCGGATCTTAGCTACCTTTTCTACACTAAGAACTGACTTGGAGAATCTCTTTCAGCTGTTCTAAACGAGTTCTCATCTGTTTACAGTCATTTTCTCTGAATTATTCATGTTTTCACGTAGTTTCCTACATTCTGCCTTCTGGTCCCAGTATAAGCTTTGCCCACTTTATCAAACAAGTTCCTACATACTTTTATGAACTGAGGCAGCTCGGGAACATTGTCTCTCAACTGTGTTATACAGTGTAGTACTACATTTCAGTGAAGTGTAAGGCTTTCCAAAGCTGCAAAACGTGTTTCTTTCTCTATTTCAATGGTATTCTGCCTTGTATAACACACATTAACCACTCTAGTCTCCTTTAAGTAAAGAATATAGAATTCATACAGTCTTTCATGTGATCTTAACTCGAATTAAGGATTTTCCGGATTTAGCTACCTTTTCTACACTAAGAACTGACTTGGAGAATCTCCTTCCGCTTTTCTAAACGAGTTGTCATAGGTTTAAAGTCCTTTTCTCTGAACTGTTCATGTTTTCATGCAGTTTCCTATATTCTGCCTTCTGGGCCAAGTATATGCTTTGCCCACTTTATCCAACAACTTCCTACACACTGGTATGAACTGAGGCAGCTCGGGAACATTGTCTCTCAACTGTGTTATGGAGTGTAGTACTACATTTCAGTGAAGTGTAAGGCTTTCCAAAGCTGCCGAACGTGTTTCTTTCTCTATTTCAATGGTATTCTTCCTTGTATAACAAACATTTACCACTGTAGTGTCCTTTAGGTAAAGAATATAGGATTCATACAGTTTTTCATGTTATCTTAACTCGAATAAAGGATATCCCGGATCTTAGCTAGCTTTTTTACACTAAGAACTGACTTGGAGAACCTCCTTCAGCTGTTCTGAACGAGTTCTCATCTGTTTACAGTAATTTTCTCAGCATTAGTCATGTTTTCATGTAGTTTCCTACATTCTGCCTTCCTTTCCCAGTATAAATTTTGCCCACTTTATCAAACAACTTCCGACACACTGTTATGAACTGAGGCAGCTAGGGAACATTGTCTCTCAACTGTGTTATAGAGTGTAGTACTACATTTCAGTGAAGTGTAAGGCTTTCCAAAGCGGCCAAACATGTTTCTTTCTCTATTTCAATGGTATTCTGCCTTGTATAACACACATTTACCACTCTAGTCTCCTTTAAGTAAAGAATGTAGGATTCATACAGACTTTCATGTGATCTTAACTCAAATTAAGGATTTCCCGGATCTTAGCTACCTTTTCTACACTAAGAACTGACTTGGAGAATTTCTTTCAGCTGTTCTAAACGAGTTCTCATCTGTTTACAGTCATTTTCTCTGAATTATTCATGTTTTCACGTAGTTTCCTACATTCTGCCTTCTGGTCCCAGTATAAGCTTTGCCCACTTTATCAAACAAGTTCCTACATACTTTTATGAACTGAGGCAGCTCGGGAACATTGTCTCTCAACTGTGTTATACAGTGTAGTACTACATTTCAGTGAAGTGTAAGGCTTTCCAAAGCTGCAAAACGTATTTCTTTCTCTATTTCAATGGTATTCTTCCTTGTATAACAAACATTTACCACTGTAGTGTCTTTTAGGTAAAGAATATAGGATTCATACAGTTTTTCATGTTATCTTAACTCGAATAAAGGATATCCCGGATCTTAGCTAGCTTTTCTACACTAAGAACTGACTTGGAGAACCTCCTTCAGCTGTTCTGAACGAGTTCTCATCTGTTTACTGTCATTTTCTCCGAATTATTCATGTTTTCATGTAGTTTCCTGCATTCTGCCTTCTGGTCCATGTATAAGCTTTGCCCACATATACAAACAACTTTCTACACACTGTTATGAACAGTGGCAGCACGGGAACATTGTCTCCCAACTATGATATAGAGTGTAGTACTATATTTCAGTGAAGTGTAAGGCTTTCCAAAGCTGCCAAACCTGTTTCTTTCTCTATTACAATGGTTTTCTGCTTTGTAGAACACACATTTACCACTCTAGTCTCCTTTAAGTAAAGAATATAGGATTCATACAGTGTTTCATGTGATCTTAAATCGAATTAAGGATTTCCCGGATCTTAGCTACCTTTTCTACACTAAGAACTGAATTGGAGAATCTCCTTCAGCTGTTCTAAATGAGTTCTCATCTGTTTACAGTAATTTTCTCAGCATTAGTCTTGTTTTCATGTAGTTTCCTACATTCTGCCTTCCTTTCCCAGTATAAGTTTTGCCCACTTTATCAAACAACTTCCGACACACTGTTATGAACAGAGGCAGCTCGGGAACAATGTCTCTCAACTGTGTTATAGAGTGTAGTACTCCATTTCAGTGAAGTGTAATGCTTTCCAAAGCTGCCAAACGTGTTTCTTTCTCTATTTCAATGGTATTCTGCCTTGTATAACACACATTTACCACTCTAGTCCCCTTTAAGTAAAGAATATAGGATTCATACAGTGTTTCATGTGATCTTAACTCGAATTAAGGATTTCCCAGATCGTAGCTACCTTTTTTACACTAAGAACTGACTTGGAGAATCTCTTTCAGCTGTTCTGAACGAGTTCTCATCTGTTTACAGTCATTTTCTCTGAATTATCCATGTTTTCATGTAGTTTCCTCTATTCTGCCTTCTGGTAGAAGTATAAACTTTGCCCACTTTATCAAACAACTTCCTACACACTGTTATGAACAGAGGCAGCTCGGGAACATTGTCTCTCAACTGTGTTATAGAGTGTAGTACTCCATTTCAGTGAAGTGTAAGGCTTTCCAAAGCTGCAGAACGTGTTTCTTTCTCTATTTCAATGGTATTCTGCCTTGTATAACACATTTACCACTGTAGTCTCCTTTAAGTAAAAATATAGGATTCATACAGTGTTTCATGTGATCTTAACTCGAATTAAGGATTTTCCGGATCTTAGGTACCTTTTCTACAATAAGAACTGACTTGGAGAATTGCCTTCAGCTGTTCTAAACGAGTTCTCATCTGTTTACAGTAATTTTCTCTGCATTAGTCATGTTTTCATGTAGTTTCCTACATTCTGCCTTCCTTTCCCAGTATAAGTTTTGCCCACTTTATCAAACAACTTCCGACACACTGTTATGAACTGAGGCAGCTCGGGAACATTGCCTCTCAACTGTGTTATAGAGTGTAGTACTCCATTTCAGTGAAGTGTAAGGCTTTCCAAAGCTGCAGAACGTGTTTCTTTCTCTATTTCAATGGTATTCTGCCTTGTATAACACATTTACCACTGTAGTCTCCTTTAAGTAAAAATATAGGATTCATACAGTGTTTCATGTGATCTTAACTCGAATTAAGGATTTCCCGGATCTTAGGTACCTTTTCTACAATAAGAACTGACTTGGAGAATTGCCTTCAGCTGTTCTAAACGAGTTCTCATCTGTTTACAGTAATTTTCTCTGCATTAGTCATGTTTTCATGTATTTTCCAACATTCTGCCTTCCTTTCCCAGTATAAGCTTTGCCCACTTTATCAAACAACTTCCTACACACTGTTATGAACTGAGGCATCACGGGAACATTGACTCTCAACTGTGTTATAGAGTGTAGTACTATATTTCAGTGAAGTGTAAGGCTTTCTAAAGCTGCCAAACATGTTTCTTTCTCTATTTAAATGGTATTCTGCCTTGTATAACACACAGTAACCTCTCTAGTCTCCTTTAAATAAAGAATATAGAATTCCTACAGTCTTTCATGTGATCTTAACTCGAATTAAGGATTTCCCGGATTTAGCTACCTTTTCTACACTAAGAACTGACTTGGAGAATCTCCTTCAGCTTTTCTAAAGGAGTTCTCATAGGTTTAAAGTCATTTTCTCTGAACTGTTCATGTTTTCATGCAGTTTCCTATATTCTGCCTTCTGGGCCAAGTATATGCTTTGCCCACTTTATCAAACAACTTTCTACACACTGTTATGAACTGAGGCAGCTCGGGAACATTGTCTCCCAACTGTGTTATGGAGTGTAGTACTACCTTTCAGTGAAGTGTAAGGCTTTCCAAAGCTGCAGAACGTGTTTCTTTCTCTATTTCAATGGTATTCTTCCTTGTATAACAAACATTTACCACTGTAGTGTCCTTTAGGTAAAGAATATAGGATTCATACAGTTTTTCATGTTATCTTAACTCGAATAAAGGATATCCCGGATCTTAGCTAGCTTTTCTACACTAAGAAGTGACTTGGAGAACCTCCTTCAGCTGTTCTGAACGAGTTCTCATCTGTTTACTGTCATTTTCTCCGAATTATTCATGTTTTCATGTAGTTTCCTGCATTCTGCCTTCTGGTCCATGTATAAGCTTTGCCCACATATACAAACAACTTCCTACACACTGTTATGAACAGTGGCAGCACGGGAACATTGTCTCCCAACTATGATATAGAGTGTAGTACTATATTTCAGTGACGTGTAAGGCTTTCCAAAGCTGCCAAACCTGTTTCTTTGTCTATTACAATGGTATTCTGCTTTGTAGAACACACATTTACCACTCTAGTCTCCTTTAAGTAAAGAATATAGGATTCATACAGTGTTTCATGTGATCTTAAATCGAAGTAAGGATTTCCTGGATCTTAGCTACCTTTTCTACACTAAGAACTGAATTGGAGAATCTCCTTCAGCTGTTCTAAACGAGTTCTTATCTGTTTACAGTAATTTTCTCAGCATTAGTCATGTTTTCATGTAGTTTCCTACATTCTGCCTTCCTTTCCCAGTATAAGTTTTGCCCACTTTATCAAACAACTTCCGACACACTGTTATGAACAGAGGCAGCTCGGGAACAAGTTCTCTCAACTGTGTTATAGAGTGTAGTACTCCATTTCAGTGAAGTGTAAGGCTTTTCAAAGCTGCCAAACGTGTTTCTTTCTCTATTTCAATGGTATTCTGCCTTGTATAACACACATTTACCACTCTAGTCCCCTTTAAGTAAAGAATATAGGATTCATACAGTGTTTCATGTGATCTTAACTCGAATTAAGGATTTCCCAGATCTTAGCTACCTTTTTTACACTAAGAACTTACTTTGAGAATCTCTTTCAGCTGTTCTGAACGAGTTCTCATCTGTTTACAGTCATTTTCTCTGAATTATTCATGTTTTCATGTAGTTTCCTATATTCTACCTTCTGGCCCAAGTATAAGCTTTGCCAACTTTATCAAACAACTTCCTACACACTGTTATAAACTGAGGGAGCTAGAGAACATTGTCTCTCAACTGTGTTATAGAGTGTAGTACTACATTTCAGTGAAGTGTAAGGCTTTCTAAAACTGCGAAACATGTTTCTTTCTCTATTTAAATCGTATTCTGCCTTGTATAACACACATTTACCACTCTAGTCTCCTTTAAGTAAAGAATATAGGATTCATACAGTCTTTCATTTGATCTTAACTCGAATCAAGGATTTCCCGGATCTTAGCTAGCTTTTCTACACTAAGAACTGACTTGGAGAATCTCCCTCAGCTGTTCTAAACGAATTCTCATCTGTTTACAGTAATTTTCTCTGCATTAGTCATATTTTCATGTATTTTCCAACATTCTGTCTTCCTTTCCCAGTATAAGCTTTGCCCACTTTATCAAACAACTTCCTACACACTGTTATGAACTGAGGCATCTCGGGAACATTGTCTTTCAACTGTGTTATAGAGTGTAGTACTACATTTCAGTGAAGTGTAAGGCTTTCCAAAGCTGCCAAACATGTTTCTTTCTCTATTTCAATGGTATTCTGCCTTGTATAACACACATTTACCACTCTAGTCTCCTTTAAGTAAAGAATGTAGGATTCATACAGTCTTTCATGTGATCTTAACTCGAATTAAGGATTTCCCGGATCTTAGCTACCTTTTCTACACTAAGAACTGACTTGGAGAATCTCTTTCAGCTGTTCTAAACGAGTTCTCATCTGTTTACAGTCATTTTCTCTGAATTATTCATGTTTTCACGTAGTTTCCTACATTCTGCCTTCTGGTCCCAGTATAAGCTTTGCCCACTTTATCAAACAAGTTCCTACATACTTTTATGAACTGAGGCAGCTCGGGAACATTGTCTCTCAACTGTGTTATACAGTGTAGTACTACATTTCAGTGAAGTGTAAGGCTTTCCAAAGCTGCAAAACGTGTTTCTTTCTCTATTTCAATGGTATTCTGCCTTGTATAACACACATTAACCACTCTAGTCTCCTTTAAGTAAAGAATATAGAATTCATACAGTCTTTCATGTGATCTTAACTCGAATTAAGGATTTCCCGGATTTACCTACCTTTTCTACACTAAGAACTGACTTGGAGAATCTCCTTCAGCTTTTCTAAACGAGTTCTCATAGGTTTAAAGTCATTTTCTCTGAACTGTTCATGTTTTCATGCAGTTTCCTATATTCTGCCTTCTGGGCCAAGTATATGCTTTGCCCACTTTATCAAACAACTTCCTACACACTGTTATGAACTGAGGCAGCTCGGGAACATTGTCTCTCAACTGTGTTATGGAGTGTAGTACTACCTTTCAGTGAAGTGTAAGGCTTTCCAAAGCTGCCGAACGTGTTTCTTTCTCTATTTCAATGGTATTCTTCCTTGTATAACAAACATTTACCACTGTAGTGTCCTTTAGGTAAAGAATATAGGATTCATACAGTTTTTCATGTTATCTTAACTCGAATAAAGGATATCCCGGATCTTAGCTAGCTTTTCTACACTAAGAACTGACTTGGAGAACCTCCTTCAGCTGTTCTGAACGAGTTCTCATCTGTTTACTGTCATTTTCTCCGAATTATTCATGTTTTCATGTAGTTTCCTGCATTCTGCCTTCTGGTCCATGTATAAGCTTTGCCCACATATACAAACAACTTCCTACACACTGTTATGAACAGTGGCAGCACGGGAACATTGTCTCCCAACTATGATATAGAGTGTAGTACTATATTTCAGTGACGTGTAAGGCTTTCCAAAGCTGCCAAACCTGTTTCTTTGTCTATTACAATGGTATTCTGCTTTGTAGAACACACATTTACCACTCTAGTCTCCTTTAAGTAAAGAATATAGGATTCATACAGTGTTTCATGTGATCTTAAATCGAAGTAAGGATTTCCTGGATCTTAGCTACCTTTTCTACACTAAGAACTGAATTGGAGAATCTCCTTCAGCTGTTCTAAACGAGTTCTTATCTGTTTACAGTAATTTTCTCAGCATTAGTCATGTTTTCATGTAGTTTCCTACATTCTGCCTTCCTTTCCCAGTATAAGTTTTGCCCACTTTATCAAACAACTTCCGACACACTGTTATGAACAGAGGCAGCTCGGGAACAAGTTCTCTCAACTGTGTTATAGAGTGTAGTACTCCATTTCAGTGAAGTGTAAGGCTTTTCAAAGCTGCCAAACGTGTTTCTTTCTCTATTTCAATGGTATTCTGCCTTGTATAACACACATTTACCACTCTAGTCCCCTTTAAGTAAAGAATATAGGATTCATACAGTGTTTCATGTGATCTTAACTCGAATTAAGGATTTCCCAGATCTTAGCTACCTTTTTTACACTAAGAACTTACTTGGAGAATCTCTTTCAGCTGTTCTGAACGAGTTCTCATCTGTTTACAGTCATTTTCTCTGAATTACCATGTTTTCATGTAGTTTCCTCTATTCTGCCTTCTAGTACAAGTATAAACTTTGCCCACTTTATCAAACAACTTTCTACACACTGTTATGAACTGAGGCAGCTCGGGAACATTGTCTCTCAACTGTGTTATAGAGTGTAGTACTCCATTTCAGTCAAGTGTAAGGCTTTCCAAAGCTGCAGAACGTGTTTCTTTCTCTATTTCAATGGTATTCTGCCTTGTATAACACATTTACCACTGTAGTCTCCTTTAAGTAAAAATATAGGATTCATACAGTGTTTCATGTGATCTTAACTCGAATTAAGGATTTCCCGGATCTTAGGTACCTTTTCTACAATAAGAACTGACTTGGAGAATTGCCTTCAGCTGTTCTAAACGAGTTCTCATCTGTTTACAGTAATTTTCTCTGCATTAGTCATGTTTTCATGTATTTTCCAACATTCTGCCTTCCTTTCCCAGTATAAGCTTTGCCCACTTTATCAAACAACTTCCTACACACTGTTATGAACTGAGGCATCACGGGAACATTGACTCTCAACTGTGTTATAGAGTGTAGTACTATATTTCAGTGAAGTGTAAGGCTTTCTAAAGCTGCCAAACATGTTTCTTTCTCTATTTAAATGGTATTCTGCCTTGTATAACACACAGTAACCTCTCTAGTCTCCTTTAAATAAAGAATATAGAATTCATACAGTCTTTCATGTGATCTTAACTCGAATTAAGGATTTCCCGGATTTAGCTACATTTTCTACAATAAGAACTGACTTGGAGAATCTCCTTCAGCTTTTCTAAACGAGTTCTCATAGGTTTAAAGTCATTTTCTCTGAACTGTTCATGTTTTCATGCAGTTTCCTATATTCTGCCTTCTGGGCCAAGTATATGCTTTGCCCACTTTATCAAACAACTTTCTACACACTGTTATGAACTGAGGCAGCTCGGGAACATTGTCTCCCAACTGTGTTATGGAGTGTAGTACTACCTTTCAGTGAAGTGTAAGGCTTTCCAAAGCTGCAGAACGTGTTTCTTTCTCTATTTCAATGGTATTCTTAATTGTATAACAAACATTTACCACTGTAGTGTCCTTTAGGTAAAGAATATAGGATTCATACAGTTTTTCATGTTATCTTAACTCGAATAAAGGATATCCCGGATCTTAGCTAGCTTTTCTACACTAAGAACTGACTTGGTGAACCTCCTTCAGCTGTTCTGAACCAGTTCTCATCTGTTTACTGTCATTTTCTCCGAATTATTCATGTTTTCATGTAGTTTACTGCATTCTGCCTTCTGGTCCATGTATAAGCTTTGCCCACATATACAAACAACTTCCTACACACTGTTATGAACAGTGGCAGCACGGGAACATTGTCTCCCAACTATGATATAGAGTGTAGTACTATATTTCAGTGAAGTGTAAGGCTTTCCAAAGCCGCCAAACCTGTTTCTTTCTCTATTACAATGGTATTCTGCTTTGTAGAACACACATTTACCACTCTAGTCTCCTTTAAGTAAAGAATATAGGATTCATACAGTGTTTCATGTGATCTTAAATCGAATTAAGGATTTCCCGGATCTTAGCTACCTTTTCTACACTAAGAACTGAATTGGAGAATCTCCTTCAGCTGTTCTAAACGAGTTCTCATCTGTTTACAGTAATTTTCTCAGCATTAGTCATGTTTTCATGTAGTTTCCTACATTCTGCCTTCCTTTCCCAGTATAAGTTTTGCCCACTTTATCAAACAACTTCCGACACACTGTTATGAACAGAGGCAGCTCGGGAACAATGTCTCTCAACTGTGTTATAGAGTGTAGTACTCCATTTCAGTGAAGTGTAAGGCTTTCCAAAGCTGCCAAACGTGTTTCTTTCTCTATTTCAATGGTATTCTGCCTTGTATAACACACATTTACCACTCTAGTCCCCTTTAAGTAAAGAATATAGGATTCATACAGTGTTTCATGTGATCTTAACTCGAATTAAGGATTTCCCAGATCTTAGCTACCTTTTTACACTAAGAACTGACTTGGAGAATCTCCTTCAGCTGTTCTAAACGAATTCTCATCTGTTTACAGTAATTTTCTCTGCATTAGTCATATTTTCATGTATTTTCCAACATTCTGTCTTCCTTTCCCAGTATAAGCTTTGCCCACTTTATCAAACAACTTCCTACACACCGTTATGAACTGAGGCATCACGGGAACATTGTCTCTCAACTGTGTTATAGAGTGTAGTACTACATTTCAGTGAAGTGTAAGGCTTTCCAAAGCTGCCAAACATGTTTCTTTCTCTATTTCAATGGTATTCTGCCTTGTATAACACACATTTACCACTCTAGTCTCCTTTAAGTAAAGAATGTAGGATTCATACAGAGTTTCATGTGATCTTAACTCGAATTAAGGATTTCCCGGATCTTAGCTACCTTTTCTACACTAAGAACTGACTTGGAGAATCTCTTTCAGCTGTTCTAAACGAGTTCTCATCTGTTTACAGTCATTTTCTCTGAATTATTCATGTTTTCACGTAGTTTCCTACATTCTGCCTTCTGGTCCCAGTATAAGCTTTGCCCACTTTATCAAACAAGTTCCTACATACTTTTATGAACTGAGGCAGCTCGGGAACATTGTCTCTCAACTGTGTTATACAGTGTAGTACTACATTTCAGTGAAGTGTAAGGCTTTCCAAAGCTGCAAAACGTGTTTCTTTCTCTATTTCAATGGTATTCTGCCTTGTATAACACACATTAACCACTCTAGTCTCCTTTAAGTAAAGAATATAGAATTCATACAGTCTTTCATGTGATCTTAACTCGAATTAAGGATTTTCCGGATTTAGCTACCTTTTCTACACTAAGAACTGACTTGGAGAATCTCCTTCCGCTTTTCTAAACGAGTTGTCATAGGTTTAAAGTCCTTTTCTCTGAACTGTTCATGTTTTCATGCAGTTTCCTATATTCTGCCTTCTGGGCCAAGTATATGCTTTGCCCACTTTATCCAACAACTTCCTACACACTGTTATGAACTGAGGCAGCTCGGGAACATTGTCTCTCAACTGTGTTATGGAGTGTAGTACTACATTTCAGTGAAGTGTAAGGCTTTCCAAAGCTGCCGAACGTGTTTCTTTCTCTATTTCAATGGTATTCTTCCTTGTATAACAAACATTTACCACTGTAGTGTCCTTTAGGTAAAGAATATAGGATTCATACAGTTTTTCATGTTATCTTAACTCGAATAAAGGATATCCCGGATCTTAGCTAGCTTTTTTACACTAAGAACTGACTTGGAGAACCTCCTTCAGCTGTTCTGAACGAGTTCTCATCTGTTTACAGTAATTTTCTCAGCATTAGTCATGTTTTCATGTAGTTTCCTACATTCTGCCTTCCTTTCCCAGTATAAATTTTGCCCACTTTATCAAACAACTTCCGACACACTGTTATGAACTGAGGCAGCTAGGGAACATTGTCTCTCAACTGTGTTATAGAGTGTAGTACTACATTTCAGTGAAGTGTAAGGCTTTCCAAAGCGGCCAAACATGTTTCTTTCTCTATTTCAATGGTATTCTGCCTTGTATAACACACATTTACCACTCTAGTCTCCTTTAAGTAAAGAATGTAGGATTCATACAGACTTTCATGTGATCTTAACTCAAATTAAGGATTTCCCGGATCTTAGCTACCTTTTCTACACTAAGAACTGACTTGGAGAATTTCTTTCAGCTGTTCTAAACGAGTTCTCATCTGTTTACAGTCATTTTCTCTGAATTATTCATGTTTTCACGTAGTTTCCTACATTCTGCCTTCTGGTCCCAGTATAAGCTTTGCCCACTTTATCAAACAAGTTCCTACATACTTTTATGAACTGAGGCAGCTCGGGAACATTGTCTCTCAACTGTGTTATACAGTGTAGTACTACATTTCAGTGAAGTGTAAGGCTTTCCAAAGCTGCAAAACGTATTTCTTTCTCTATTTCAATGGTATTCTTCCTTGTATAACAAACATTTACCACTGTAGTGTCTTTTAGGTAAAGAATATAGGATTCATACAGTTTTTCATGTTATCTTAACTCGAATAAAGGATATCCCGGATCTTAGCTAGCTTTTCTACACTAAGAACTGACTTGGAGAACCTCCTTCAGCTGTTCTGAACGAGTTCTCATCTGTTTACTGTCATTTTCTCCGAATTATTCATGTTTTCATGTAGTTTCCTGCATTCTGCCTTCTGGTCCATGTATAAGCTTTGCCCACATATACAAACAACTTTCTACACACTGTTATGAACAGTGGCAGCACGGGAACATTGTCTCCCAACTATGATATAGAGTGTAGTACTATATTTCAGTGAAGTGTAAGGCTTTCCAAAGCTGCCAAACCTGTTTCTTTCTCTATTACAATGGTTTTCTGCTTTGTAGAACACACATTTACCACTCTAGTCTCCTTTAAGTAAAGAATATAGGATTCATACAGTGTTTCATGTGATCTTAAATCGAATTAAGGATTTCCCGGATCTTAGCTACCTTTTCTACACTAAGAACTGAATTGGAGAATCTCCTTCAGCTGTTCTAAATGAGTTCTCATCTGTTTACAGTAATTTTCTCAGCATTAGTCTTGTTTTCATGTAGTTTCCTACATTCTGCCTTCCTTTCCCAGTATAAGTTTTGCCCACTTTATCAAACAACTTCCGACACACTGTTATGAACAGAGGCAGCTCGGGAACAATGTCTCTCAACTGTGTTATAGAGTGTAGTACTCCATTTCAGTGAAGTGTAATGCTTTCCAAAGCTGCCAAACGTGTTTCTTTCTCTATTTCAATGGTATTCTGCCTTGTATAACACACATTTACCACTCTAGTCCCCTTTAAGTAAAGAATATAGGATTCATACAGTGTTTCATGTGATCTTAACTCGAATTAAGGATTTCCCAGATCGTAGCTACCTTTTTTACACTAAGAACTGACTTGGAGAATCTCTTTCAGCTGTTCTGAACGAGTTCTCATCTGTTTACAGTCATTTTCTCTGAATTATCCATGTTTTCATGTAGTTTCCTCTATTCTGCCTTCTGGTAGAAGTATAAACTTTGCCCACTTTATCAAACAACTTCCTACACACTGTTATGAACAGAGGCAGCTCGGGAACATTGTCTCTCAACTGTGTTATAGAGTGTAGTACTCCATTTCAGTGAAGTGTAAGGCTTTCCAAAGCTGCAGAACGTGTTTCTTTCTCTATTTCAATGGTATTCTGCCTTGTATAACACATTTACCACTGTAGTCTCCTTTAAGTAAAAATATAGGATTCATACAGTGTTTCATGTGATCTTAACTCGAATTAAGGATTTTCCGGATCTTAGGTACCTTTTCTACAATAAGAACTGACTTGGAGAATTGCCTTCAGCTGTTCTAAACGAGTTCTCATCTGTTTACAGTAATTTTCTCTGCATTAGTCATGTTTTCATGTAGTTTCCTACATTCTGCCTTCCTTTCCCAGTATAAGTTTTGCCCACTTTATCAAACAACTTCCGACACACTGTTATGAACTGAGGCAGCTCGGGAACATTGCCTCTCAACTGTGTTATAGAGTGTAGTACTCCATTTCAGTGAAGTGTAAGGCTTTCCAAAGCTGCAGAACGTGTTTCTTTCTCTATTTCAATGGTATTCTGCCTTGTATAACACATTTACCACTGTAGTCTCCTTTAAGTAAAAATATAGGATTCATACAGTGTTTCATGTGATCTTAACTCGAATTAAGGATTTCCCGGATCTTAGGTACCTTTTCTACAATAAGAACTGACTTGGAGAATTGCCTTCAGCTGTTCGAGTTCTCATCTGTTTACAGTAATTTTCTCTGCATTAGTCATGTTTTCATGTATTTTCCAACATTCTGCCTTCCTTTCCCAGTATAAGCTTTGCCCACTTTATCAAACAACTTCCTACACACTGTTATGAACTGAGGCATCACGGGAACATTGACTCTCAACTGTGTTATAGAGTGTAGTACTATATTTCAGTGAAGTGTAAGGCTTTCTAAAACTGCGAAACATGTTTCTTTCTCTATTTAAATCGTATTCTGCCTTGTATAACACACATTTACCACTCTAGTCTCCTTTAAGTAAAGAATGTAGGATTCATACAGTCTTTCATGTGATCTTAACTCGAATTAAGGATTTCCCGGATCTTAGCTACCTTTTCTACACTAAGAACTGACTTGGAGAATCTCTTTCAGCTGTTCTAAACGAGTTCTCATCTGTTTACAGTCATTTTCTCTGAATTATTCATGTTTTCACGTAGTTTCCTACATTCTGCCTTCTGGTCCCAGTATAAGCTTTGCCCACTTTATCAAACAAGTTCCTACATACTTTTATGAACTGAGGCAGCTCGGGAACATTGTCTCTCAACTGTGTTATACAGTGTAGTACTACATTTCAGTGAAGTGTAAGGCTTTCCAAAGCTGCAAAACGTGTTTCTTTCTCTATTTCAATGGTATTCTGCCTTGTATAACACACATTAACCACTCTAGTCTCCTTTAAGTAAAGAATATAGAATTCATACAGTCTTTCATGTGATCTTAACTCGAATTAAGGATTTCCCGGATTTAGCTACCTTTTCTACACTAAGAACTGACTTGGAGAATCTCCTTCAGCTTTTCTAAACGAGTTCTCATAGGTTTAAAGTCATTTTCTCTGAACTGTTCATGTTTTCATGCAGTTTCCTATATTCTGCCTTCTGGGCCAAGTATATGCTTTGCCCACTTTATCAAACAACTTCCTACACACTGTTATGAACTGAGGCAGCTCGGGAACATTGTCTCTCAACTGTGTTATGGAGTGTAGCACTACCTTTCAGTGAAGTGTAAGGCTTTCCAAAGCTGCAGAACGTGTTTCTTTCTCTATTTCAATGGTATTCTTCCTTGTATAACAAACATTTACCACTGTAGTGTCCTTTAGGTAAAGAATATAGGATTCATACAGTTTTTCATGTTATCTTAACTCGAATAAAGGATATCCCGGATCTTAGCTAGCTTTTCTACACTAAGAACTGACTTGGAGAACCTCCTTCAGCTGTTCTGAACAAGTTCTCATCTGTTTACTGTCATTTTCTCCGAATTATTCATGTTTTCATGTATTTTCCTGCATTCTGCCTTCTGGTCCATGTATAAGCTTTGCCCACATATACAAACAACTTCCTACACACTGTTATGAACAGTGGCAGCACGGGAACATTGTCTCCCAACTATGATATAGAGTGTAGTACTATATTTCAGTGAAGTGTAAGGCTTTCCAAAGCTGCCAAACCTGTTTCTTTCTCTATTACAATGGTATTCTGCTTTGTAGAACACACATTTACCACTCTAGTCTCCTTTAAGTAAAGAATATAGGATTCATACAGTGTTTCATGTGATCTTAAATCGAAGTAAGGATTTCCTGGATCTTAGCTACCTTTTCTACACTAAGAACTGAATTGGAGAATCTCCTTCAGCTGTTCTAAACGAGTTCTTATCTGTTTACAGTAATTTTCTCAGCATTAGTCATGTTTTCATGTAGTTTCCTACATTCTGCCTTCCTTTCCCAGTATAAGTTTTGCCCACTTTATCAAACAACTTCCGACACACTGTTATGAACAGAGGCAGCTCGGGAACAAGTTCTCTCAACTGTGTTATAGAGTGTAGTACTCCATTTCAGTGAAGTGTAAGGCTTTTCAAAGCTGCCAAACGTGTTTCTTTCTCTATTTCAATGGTATTCTGCCTTGTATAACACACATTTACCACTCTAGTCCCCTTTAAGTAAAGAATATAGGATTCATACAGTGTTTCATGTGATCTTAACTCGAATTAAGGATTTCCCAGATCTTAGCTACCTTTTTTACACTAAGAACTTACTTGGAGAATCTCTTTCAGCTGTTCTGAACGAGTTCTCATCTGTTTACAGTCATTTTCTCTGAATTATCCATGTTTTCATGTAGTTTCCTCTATTCTGCCTTCTGGTACAAGTATAAACTTTGCCAACTTTATCAAACAACTTTCTACACACTGTTATGAACTGAGGAAGCTCGGGAACATTGTCTCTCAACTGTGTTATAGAGTGTAGTACTCCATTTCAGTGAAGTGTAAGGCTTTCCAAAGCTGCAGAACGTGTTTCTTTCTCTATTTCAATGGTATTCTGCCTTGTATAACACATTTACCACTGTAGTCTCCTTTCAGTAAAAATATAGGATTCATACAGTGTTTCATGTGATCTTAACTCGAATTAAGGATTTCCCGGATCTTAGGTACCTTTTCTACAATAAGAACTGACTTGGAGAATTGCCTTCAGCTGTTCTAAACGAGTTCTCATCTGTTTACAGTAATTTTCTCTGCATTAGTCATGTTTTCATGTATTTTCCAACATTCTGCCTTCCTTTCCCAGTATAAGCTTTGCCCACTTTATCAAACAACTTCCTACACACTGTTATGAACTGAGGCATCACAGGAACATTGACTCTCAACTGTGTTATAGAGTGTAGTACTATATTTCAGTGAAGTGTAAGGCTTTCTAAAGCTGCCAAACATGTTTCTTTCTCTATTTAAATGGTATTCTGCCTTGTATAACACACAGTAACCTCTCTAGTCTCCTTTAAATAAAGAATATAGAATTCATACAGTCTTTCATGTGATCTTAACACGAATTAAGGATTTCCCGGATTTAGCTACCTTTTCTACACTAAGAACTGACTTGGAGAATCTCCTTCAGCTTTTCTAAACGAGTTCTCATAGGTTTAAAGTCATTTTCTCTGAACTGTTCATGTTTTCATGCAGTTTCCTATATTCTGCCTTCTGGGCCAAGTATATACTTTGCCCACTTTATCAAACAACTTTCTACACACTGTTATGAACTGAGGCAGCTCGGGAACATTGTCTCTCAACCGTGTTATGGAGTGTAGTACTACCTTTCAGTGAAGTGTAAGGCTTTCCAAAGCTGCAGAACGTGTTTCTTTCTCTATTTCAATGGTATTCTTCCTTGTATAACAAACATTTACCACCGTAGTGTCCTTTAGGTAAAGAATATAGGATTCATACAGTTTTTCATGTTATCTTAACTCGAATAAAGGATATCCCGGATCTTAGCTAGCTTTTCTACACTAAGAACTGACTTGGTGAACCTCCTTCAGCTGTTCTGAACCAGTTCTTATCTGTTTACTGTCATTTTCTCCGAATTATTCATGTTTTCATGTAGTTTCCTGCATTCTGCCTTCTGGTCCATGTATAAGCTTTGCCCACATATACAAACAACTTCCTACACACTGTTATGAACAGTGGCAGTACGGGAACATTGTCTCCCAACTATGATATAGAGTGTAGTACTATATTTCAGTGAAGTGTAAGGCTTTCCAAAGCCGCCAAACCTGTTTCTTTCTCTATTACAATGGTATTCTGCTTTGTAGAACACACATTTACCACTCTAGTCTCCTTTAAGTAAAGAATATAGGATTCATACAGTGTTTCATGTGATCTTAAATCGAATTAAGGATTTCCCTTATCTTAGCTACCTTTTCTACACTAAGAACTGAATTGGAGAATCTCCTTCAGCTGTTCTAAACGAGTTCTCATCTGTTTACAGTAATTTTCTCAGCATTAGTCATGTTTTCATGTAGTTTCCTACATTCTGCCTTCCTTTCCCAGTATAAGTTTTGCCCACTTTATCAAACAACTTCCGACACACTGTTATGAACAGAGGCAGCTCGGGAACAATGTCTCTCAACTGTGTTATAGAGTGTAGTACTCCATTTCAGTGAAGTGTAAGGCTTTCCAAAGCTGCCAAACGTGTTTCTTTCTCTATTTCAATGGTATTCTGCCTTGTATAACACACATTTACCACTCTAGTCCCCTTTAAGTAAAGAATATAGGATTCATACAGTGTTTCATGTGATCTTAACTCGAATTAAGGATTTCCCAGATCTTAGCTACCTTTTTTACACTAAGAACTTACTTGGAGAATCTCTTTCAGCTGTTCTGAACGAGTTCTCATCTGTTTACAGTCATTTTCTCTGAATTATCCATGTTTTCATGTAGTTTCCTCTATTCTGCCTTCTGGTACAAGTATAAACTTTGCCCACTTTATCAAACAACTTTCTACACACTGTTATGAACTGAGGCAGCTCGGGAACATTGTCTCTCAACTGTGTTATAGAGTGTAGTACTCCATTTCAGTGAAGTGTAAGGCTTTCCAAAGCTGCAGAACGTGTTTCTTTCTCTATTTCAATGGTATTCTGCCTTGTATAACACATTTACCACTGTAGTCTCCTTTAAGTAAAAATATAGGATTCATACAGTGTTTCATGTGATCTTAACTCGAATTAAGGATTTCCCGGATCTTAGGTACCTTTTCTACAATAAGAACTGACTTGGAGAATTGCCTTCAGCTGTTCTAAACGATTTCTCATCTGTTTACAGTAATTTTCTCTGCATTAGTCATGTTTTCATGTATTTTCCAACATTCTGCCTTCCTTTCCCAGTATAAGCTTTGCCCACTTTATCAAACAACTTCTTACACACTGTTATGAACTGAGGCATCACGGGAACATTGACTCTCAACTGTGTTATAGAGTGTAGTACTATATTTCAGTGAAGTGTAAGGCTTTCTAAAGCTGCCAAACATGTTTCTTTCTCTATTTAAATGGTATTCTGCCTTGTATAACACACAGTAACCTCTCTAGTCTCCTTTAAATAAAGAATATAGAATTCATACAGTCTTTCATGTGATCTTAACTCGAATTAAGGATTTCCCGGATTTAGCTACCTTTTCTACACTAAGAACTGACTTGGAGAATCTCCTTCAGCTTTTCTAAACGAGTTCTCATAGGTTTAAAGTCATTTTCTCTGAACTGTTCATGTTTTCATGCAGTTTCCTATATTCTGCCTTCTGGGCCAAGTATATGCTTTGCCCACTTTATCAAACAACTTCCTACACACTGTTATGAACTGAGGCAGCTCGGGAACATTGTCTCTCAACTGTGTTATGGAGTGTAGTACTACCTTTCAGTGAAGTGTAAGGCTTTCCAAAGCTGCAGAACGTGTTTCTTTCTCTATTTCAATGGTATTCTTCCTTGTATAACAAACATTTACCACTGTAGTGTCCTTTAGGTAAAGAATATAGGATTCATACAGTTTTTCATGTTATCTTAACTCGAATAAAGGATATCCCGGATCTTAGCTAGCTTTTCTACACTAAGAACTGACTTGGTGAACCTCCTTCAGCTGTTCTGAACCAGTTCTCATCTGTTTACTGTCATTTTCTCCGAATTATTCATGTTTTCATGTAGTTTCCTGCATTCTGCCTTCTGGTCCATGTATAAGCTTTGCCCACATATACAAACAACTTCCTACACACTGTTATGAACAGTGGCAGCACGGGAACATTGTCTCCCAACTATGATATAGAGTGTAGTACTATATTTCAGTGAAGTGTTAGGCTTTCCAAAGCCGCCAAACCTGTTTCTTTCTCTATTACAATGGTATTCTGCTTTGTAGAACACACATTTACCACTCTAGTCTCCTTTAAGTAAAGAATATAGGATTCATACAGTGTTTCATGTGATCTTAAATCGAATTAAGGATTTCCCGCATCTTAGCTACCTTTTCTACACTAAGAACTGAATTGGAGAATCTCCTTCAGCTGTTCTAAACGAGTTCTCATCTCTTTACAGTAATTTTCTCAGCATTAGTCATGTTTTCATGTAGTTTCCTACATTCTGCCTTCCTTTCCCAGTATAAGTTTTGCCCACTTTATCAAACAACTTCCGACACACTGTTATGAACAGAGGCAGCTCGGGAACAATGTCTCTCAACTGTGTTATAGAGTGTAGTACTCCATTTCAGTGAAGTGTAAGGCTTTCCAAAGCTGCCAAACGTGTTTCTTTCTCTATTTCAATAGTATTCTGCCTTGTATAACACACATTTACCACTCTAGTCCCCTTTAAGTAAAGAATATAGGATTCATACAGTGTTTCATGTGATCTTAACTTGAATTAAGGATTTCCCAGATCTTAGCTACCTTTTTTACACTAAGAACTGACTTGGAGAATCTCTTTCAGCTGTTCTGAACGAGTTCTCATCTGTTTACAGTAATTTTCTCAGCATTAGTCATGTTTTCTTGTAGTTTCCTACATTCTGCCTTCCTTTCCCAGTATAAATTTTGCCCACTTTATCAAACAACTTCCGACACACTGTTATGAACTGAGGCAGCTAGGGAACATTGTCTCTCAACTGTGTTATAGAGTGTAGTACTACATTTCAGTGAAGTGTAAGGCTTTCCAAAGCGGCCAAACATGTTTCATTATCTATTTCATTGGTATTCTGCCTTGTAAAACACACATTTACCACTCTAGTCTCCTTTAAGTAAAGAATAAGGATTCATACAGTCTTTCATGTGATCTTAACTCGAATTAAGGATTTCCCGGATCTTAGCTAGCTTTTCTACACTAAGAACTGACTTGGAGAATCTCCTTCAGCTGTTCTAAACGAATTCTCATCTGTTTACAGTAATTTTCTCTGCATTAGTCATATTTTCATGTATTTTCCAACATTCTGTCTTCCTTTCCCAGTATAAGCTTTGCCCACTTTATCAAACAACTTCCTACACACTGTTATGAACTGAGGCATCACGGGAACATTGTCTCTCAACTGTGTTATAGAGTGTAGTACTACATTTCAGTGAAGTGTAAGGCTTTCCAAAGTTGCCAAACATGTTTCTTTCTCTATTTCAATGGTATTCTGCCTTGTATAACACACATTTACCACTCTAGTCTCCTTTAAGTAAAGAATGTAGGATTCATACAGACTTTCATGTGATCTTAACTCGAATTAAGGATTTCCCGGATCTTAGCTACCTTTTCTACACTAAGAACAGACTTGGAGAATCTCTTTCAGCTGTTCTAAACGAGTTCTCATCTGTTTACAGTCATTTTCTCTGAATTATTCATGTTTTCACGTAGTTTCCTACATTCTGCCTTCTGGTCCCAGTATAAGCTTTGCCCACTTTATCAAACAAGTTCCTACATACTTTTATGAACTGAGGCAGCTCGGGAACATTGTCTCTAAACTGTGTTATACAGTGTAGTACTACATTTCAGTGAAGTGTAAGGCTTTCCAAAGCTGCAAAACGTGTTTCTTTCTCTATTTCAATGGTATTCTGCCTTGTATAACACACATTAACCACTCTAGTCTCCTTTAAGTAAAGAATATAGAATTCATACAGTCTTTCATGTGATCTTAACTCGAATTAAGGATTTTCCGGATTTAGCTACCTTTTCTACACTAAGAACTGACTTGGAGAATCTCCTTCCGCTTTTCTAAACGAGTTGTCATAGGTTTAAAGTCATTTTCTCTGAACTGTTCATGTTTTCATGCAGTTTCCTATATTCTGCCTTCTGGGCCAAGTATATGCTTTGCCCACTTTATCAAACAACTTCCTACACACTGTTATGAACTGAGGCAGCTCGGGAACATTGTCTCTCAACTGTGTTATGGAGTGTAGTACTACATTTCAGTGAAGTGTAAGGCTTTCCAAAGCTGCCGAACGTGTTTCTTTCTCTATTTCAATGGTATTCTTCCTTGTATAACAAACATTTACCACTGTAGTGTCGTTTAGGTAAAGAATATAGGATTCATACAGTTTTTCATGTTATCTTAACTCGAATAAAGGATATCCCGGATCTTAGCTAGCTTTTCTACACTAAGAACTGACTTGGAGAACCTCCTTCAGCTGTTCTGAACGAGTTCTTATCTGTTTACAGTAATTTTCTCAGCATTAGTCATGTTTTCATGTAGTTTCCTACATTCTGCCTTCCTTTCCCAGTATAAATTTTGCCCACTTTATCAAACAACTTCCGACACACTGTTATGAACTGAGGCAGCTAGGGAACATTGTCTCTCAACTGTGTTATAGAGTGTAGTACTACATTTCAGTGAAGTGTAAGGCTTTCCAAAGCGGCCAAACATGTTTCTTTCTCTATTTCAATGGTATTCTGCCTTGTATAACACACATTTACCACTCTAGTCTCCTTTAAGTAAAGAATGTAGGATTCATACAGACTTTCATGTGATCTTAACTCGAATTAAGGATTTCCCGGATCTTAGCTACCTTTTCTACACTAAGAACAGACTTGGAGAATCTCTTTCAGCTGTTCTAAACGAGTTCTCATATGTTTACAGTCATTTTCTCTGAATTATTCATGTTTTCACGTAGTTTCCTACATTCTGCCTTCTGGTCCCAGTATAAGCTTTGCCCACTTTATCAAACAAGTTCCTACATACTTTTATGAACTGAGGCAGCTCGGGAACATTGTCTCTAAACTGTGTTATACAGTGTAGTACTACATTTCAGTGAAGTGTAAGGCTTTCCAAAGCTGCAAAACGTGTTTCTTTCTCTATTTCAATGGTATTCTGCCTTGTATAACACACATTAACCACTCTAGTCTCCTTTAAGTAAAGAATATAGAATTCATACAGTCTTTCATGTGATCTTAACTCGAATTAAGGATTTTCCGGATTTAGCTACCTTTTCTACACTAAGAACTGACTTGGAGAATCTCCTTCCGCTTTTCTAAACGAGTTGTCATAGGTTTAAAGTCATTTTCTCTGAACTGTTCATGTTTTCATGCAGTTTCCTATATTCTGCCTTCTGGGCCAAGTATATGCTTTGCCCACTTTATCAAACAACTTCCTACACACTGTTATGAACTGAGGCAGCTCGGGAACATTGTCTCTCAACTGTGTTATGGAGTGTAGTACTACATTTCAGTGAAGTGTAAGGCTTTCCAAAGCTGCCGAACGTGTTTCTTTCTCTATTTCAATGGTATTCTTCCTTGTATAACAAACATTTACCACTGTAGTGTCCTTTAGGTAAAGAATATAGGATTCATACAGTTTTTCATGTTATCTTAACTCGAATAAAGGATATCCCGGATCTTAGCTAGCTTTTCTACACTAAGAACTGACTTGGAGAACCTCCTTCAGCTGTTCTGAACGAGTTCTTATCTGTTTACAGTAATTTTCTCAGCATTAGTCATGTTTTCATGTAGTTTCCTACATTCTGCCTTCCTTTCCCAGTATAAATTTTGCCCACTTTATCAAACAACTTCCGACACACTGTTATGAACTGAGGCAGCTAGGGAACATTGTCTCTCAACTGTGTTATAGAGTGTAGTACTACATTTCAGTGAAGTGTAAGGCTTTCCAAAGCGGCCAAACATGTTTCTTTCTCTATTTCAATGGTATTCTGCCTTGTATAACACACATTTACCACTCTAGTCTCCTTTAAGTAAAGAATGTAGGATTCATACAGACTTTCATGTGATCTTAACTCAAATTAAGGATTTCCCGGATCTTAGCTACCTTTTCTACACTAAGAACTGACTTGGAGAATTTCTTTCAGCTGTTCTAAACGAGTTCTCATCTGTTTACAGTCATTTTCTCTGAATTATTCATGTTTTCACGTAGTTTCCTACATTCTGCCTTCTGGTCCCAGTATAAGCTTTGCCCACTTTATCAAACAAGTTCCTACATACTTTTATAAACTGAGGCAGCTCGGGAACATTGTCTCTCAACTGTGTTATACAGTGTAGTACTACATTTCAGTGAAGTGTAAGGCTTTCCAAAGCTGCAAAACGTGTTTCTTTCTCTATTTCAATGGTATTCTTCCTTGTATAACAAACATTTACCACTGTAGTGTCTTTTAGGTAAAGAATATAGGATTCATACAGTTTTTCATGTTATCTTAACTCGAATAAAGGATATCCCGGATCTTAGCTAGCTTTTCTACACTAAGAACTGACTTGGAGAACCTCCTTCAGCTGTTCTGAACGAGTTCTTATCTGTTTACAGTAATTTTCTCAGCATTAGTCATGTTTTCATGTAGTTTCCTACATTCTGCCTTCCTTTCCCAGTATAAATTTTGCCCACTTTATCAAACAACTTCCGACACACTGTTATGAACTGAGGCAGCTAGGGAACATTGTCTCTCAACTGTGTTATAGAGTGTAGTACTACATTTCAGTGAAGTGTAAGGCTTTCCAAAGCGGCCAAACATGTTTCTTTCTCTATTTCAATGGTATTCTGCCTTGTATAACACACATTTACCACTCTAGTCTCCTTTAAGTAAAGAATGTAGGATTCATACAGATTTTCATGTGATCTTAACTCAAATTAAGGATTTCCCGGATCTTAGCTACCTTTTCTACACTAAGAACTGACTTGGAGAATTTCTTTCAGCTGTTCTAAACGAGTTCTCATCTGTTTACAGTCATTTTCTCTGAATTATTCATGTTTTCACGTAGTTTCCTACATTCTGCCTTCTGGTCCCAGTATAAGCTTTGCCCACTTTATCAAACAAGTTCCTACATACTTTTATAAACTGAGGCAGCTCGGGAACATTGTCTCTCAACTGTGTTATACAGTGTAGTACTACATTTCAGTGAAGTGTAAGGCTTTCCAAAGCTGCAAAACGTGTTTCTTTCTCTATTTCAATGGTATTCTTCCTTGTATAACAAACATTTACCACTGTAGTGTCTTTTAGGTAAAGAATATAGGATTCATACAGTTTTTCATGTTATCTTAACTCGAATAAAGGATATCCCGGATCTTAGCTAGCTTTTCTACACTAAGAACTGACTTGGAGAACCTCCTTCAGCTGTTCTGAACGAGTTCTCATCTGTTTACTGTCATTTTCTCCGAATTATTCATGTTTTCATGTAGTTTCCTGCATTCTGCCTTCTGGTCCATGTATAAGCTTTGCCCACATATACAAACAACTTCCTACACACTGTTATGAACAGTGGCAGCACGGGAACATTGTCTCCCAACTATGATATAGAGTGTAGTACTATATTTCAGTGAAGTGTAAGGCTTTCCAAGCTGCCAAACCTGTTTCTTTCTCTATTACAATGGTTTTCTGCTTTGTAGAACACACATTTACCACTCTAGTCTCCTTTAAGTAAAGAATATAGGATTCATACAGTGTTTCATGTGATCTTAAATCGAATTAAGGATTTCCCGGATCTTAGCTACCTTTTCTACACTAAGAACTGAATTGGAGAATCTCCTTCAGCTGTTCTAAATGAGTTCTCATCTGTTTACAGTAATTTTCTCAGCATTAGTCATGTTTTCATGTAGTTTCCTACATTCTGCCTTCCTTTCCCAGTATAAGTTTTGCCCACTTTATCAAACAACTTCCGACACACTGTTATGAACAGAGGCAGCTCGGGAACAATGTCTCTCAACTGTGTTATAGAGTGTAGTACTCCATTTCAGTGAAGTGTAAGGCTTTCCAAAGCTGCCAAACGTGTTTCTTTCTCTATTTCAATGGTATTCTGCCTTGTATAACACACATTTACCACTCTAGTCCCCTTTAAGTAAAGAATATAGGATTCATACAGTGTTTCATGTGATCTTAACTCGAATTAAGGATTTCCCAGATCTTAGCTACCTTTTTTACACTAAGAACTGACTTGGAGAATCTCTTTCAGCTGTTCTGAACGAGTTCTCATCTGTTTACAGTCATTTTCTCTGAATTATCCATGTTTTCTTGTAGTTTCCTCTATTCTGCCTTCTGGTAGAAGTATAAACTTTGCCCACTTTATCAAACAACTTCCTACACACTGTTATGAACAGAGGCAGCTCGGGAACATTGTCTCTCAACTGTGTTATAGAGTGTAGTACTCCATTTCAGTGAAGTGTAAGGCTTTCCAAAGCTGCAGAACGTGTTTCTTTCTCTATTTCAATGGTATTCTGCCTTGTATAACACATTTACCACTGTAGTCTCCTTTAAGTAAAAATATAGGATTCATACAGTGTTTCATGTGATCTTAACTCGAATTAAGGATTTTCCGGATCTTAGGTACCTTTTCTACAATAAGAACTGACTTGGAGAATTGCCTTCAGCTGTTCTAAACGAGTTCTCATCTGTTTACAGTAATTTTCTCTGCATTAGTCATGTTTTCATGTATTTTCCAACATTCTGCCTTCCTTTCCCAGTATAAGCTTTGCCCACTTTATCAAACAACTTCCTACACACTGTTATTAACTGAGGCAGCTCGGGAACATTGTCTCTCAACTGTGCTATAGAGTGTAGTACAACATTTCAGTGATGTATAAGGCTTTCCAAAGCTGCCGAACGTGTTTCTTTCTCTATTTCAATGGTATACTGCCTTGTATAACACACATTTACCACTCTAGTCTCCTTTTAGTAATGAATATAGGATTCATACAGTGTTTCATGTGATCTTAACTCGAATTAAGGATTTCCCGGATCTTAGCTACCTTTTCTACACTAAGAACTGACTTGGAGAATCTCTTTCAGCTGTTCTAAACGAGTTCTCATCTGTTTACTGATATTTTCTCCGAATTACCCATGTTTTCATGTAGTTTCCTATGTTCTGCCTTCTGGACCAAGTATAATCTTTGCCCACTTTATCAAACAACTTCCTACACACTGTTATGAACTGAGGCAGCTCGGGTACACTGTCTCTCAACTGTGTTTTAGAGGGTAGTACTACATTTCGGGGAAGTGTAAGGCTTTCCAAAGCTGCCGAACGTGTTTCTTTCTCTATTTCAAAGGTATTCTGCCTTTTATAACACACATTTACCACCCTAGTTTCCTTTTAGTAAGGAATATAGGATTCATACAGTGTTTCATGTGATTTAACTCGAATGAAGGATTTCCCGGATCTTAGATACCTTTTCTACACTAAGAACTGACTTGGAGAATCTCTTTCAGCTGTTCTAAACGAGTTCTCATCTCTTTACAGTCATTTTCTCTGAATTATCCATGTTTTCCTCTAGTTTCCTATATTCTGCCTTGTGGTCCATGTATAATCTTTGCCCACTTTATCAAGAAAGTTACTACACACAGTTATGAGCAGAGGCAGCTCAGGAACATTGTCTCTCAACTATGATACTGAGTGTACTACTACATTTCAGTGAAGTGTAAGGCTTTCCAAAGCTGCCGAACGTGTTTCTTTCTCTATTTCAATGGTATTCTGCCTTATATCACACACATTTAACACTCTAGTCTCCTTTAAGTAAACAATATAGGAATCATCCAGTGTTTCATGTGATCTTAACTAGAATTAAGGATTTCCCGGTTCTTAGCTACCTTTTCTACAGTAAGAACTGACATGGAGAATCTCTTTCAGCTGTTCTAAACGAGTTCTCATCTGTTTACAGTCATTTTCTCTGAATTATCCATGTCTTCATGTAGTTTCCTATATTCTGCCTTCTGGTGCAAGTATAAGCTCTGCCCACTTTATCAAACAACTTCCTACACATTGTTATGAACTGAGGCAGCTCGGGAACATTGTCTCTCAACTGTGTTATAGAGTGTAGTACTATATTTCAGTGAATTGTAAGGCTTTCCAAAGCTGCCGAACGTGTTTCCTTCTCTATTTCAAAGGTATTCTGCCTTGTATAAGAAACACTTACCACTCTAGTCTCCTTTAAGTAAAGAATATAGGATTCATACAGTGTTTCATGTGATCTTAACTCGAATTAAGGATTTCCCGGATCTTAGCTGCCTTTTCTACACTAAGAACTGACTTCGAGAATCTCTTTCAGCTGTTCTAAACGAGTTCTCATCTGTTTACAGTCATTTTCTCTGAGTTTTCCATGTTTTCATGTAGTTTCCAATATTCTGCCTTCTGATCCAAGTACAATCTTTGCCCACTTTATCAAACAACTTCCGAAACTCTGTTATGAACTGAGGCAGCTCGGGAACATTGTCCCACAACTGTGTTATGGAGTGTAGTACTATATTTCAGTGAGTTGTAAGGCTTTCCAAAGCTGCCGAACGTGTTTCTTTCTCTATCTCAATGGTATTCTGCCTTGTATAACACACATTTAGCACTCTTGTCTCCTTTAAGTAAAGAATATAGGATTCATACAGTGTTTCATGTGATCTTAACTCGAATTAAAGATTTCCTGGATCTTAGCTACCTTTTCTACACTAAGAACTGACTTGGAGAATCTCTTTCAGCTGTTCTAAACGAGTTCTCATCTGTTTACAGTCATTTTCTCTGAATTATCCATGTCTTCATGTAGTTTCCTATATTCTGCCTTCTGGTCCAAGTATAATCTTTGCCCAGTTTATCAAACAACTTCCTACACACTGTTATGAACTGAGGCAGCTCCGGAACATGGTCCCACAACTGTGTTATAGAGTGTAGTACTACATTTCAGTGAAGTGTAAGGCTTTCCAAAGCTGCTTAACGGGTTTCTTTCTCTATTTCAATGGTATTCTGCCTTATATCACACACATTTAACACTCTAGTCTCCTTTAAGTAAACAATATAGTAATCATACAGTGCTTCATGTGATCTTAAATCGAATTAAGGATTTCCCGGTTCTTAGCTACCTTTTCTACAGTAAGAACTGACATGGAGAATCTCTTTCAGCTGTTCTAAACGAGTTCTCATCTGTTTACAGTCATTTTCTCTGAATTATCTATGTCTTCATGTAGTTTCCTATATTCTGCCTTCTGGTCCAAGTATAAGCTTTGGCCACTTTATCAAACGACTTCCTACACACTGTTATGAACTGAGGCAGCTCGGGAACATTGTCTCTCAACTATGTTACTGAGTGTACTACTACATTTCAGTGAAGTGTAAGGCTTTCCAAAGCTGCCGAACGTGTTTCTTTCTCTATTTCAATGGTATTCTGCCTTATATCACACACATTTAACACTCTAGTCTCCTTTAAGTAAACAATATAGGAATCATCCAGTGCTTCATGTGATCTTAACTAGAATTAAGGATTTTCTGGTTCTTAGCTACCTTTTCTACAGTAAGAACTGACATGGAGAATCTCTTTCAGCTGTTCTAAACGAGTTCTCATCTGTTTACAGTCATTTTCTCTGAATTATCCATGTCTTCATGTAGTTTCCTATATTCTGCCTTCTGGTGCAAGTATAAGCTCTGCCCACTTTATCAAACAACTTCCTACACACTGTTATGAACTGAGGCAGCTCGGGAACATTGTCCCACAACTGTGTTATGGAGTGTAGTACTATATTTCAGTGAGTTGTAAGGCTTTCCAAAGCTGCCGAACGTGTTTCTTTCTCTATCTCAATGGTATTCTGCCTTGTATAACACACATTTAGCACTCTTGTCTCCTTTAAGTAAAGAATATAGGATTCATACAGTGTTTCATGTGATCTTAACTCGAATTAAAGATTTCCTGGATCTTAGCTACCTTTTCTACACTAAGAACTGACTTGGAGAATCTCTTTCAGCTGTTCTAAACGAGTTCTCATCTGTTTACAGTCATTTTCTCTGAATTATCCATGTCTTCATGAAGTTTACTATATTCTGCCTTCTGGTCCAAGTATAAGCTCTGCCCACTTTATCAAACAACTTCCTACACACTGTTATGAACTGAGGCAGCTCGGGTACACTGTCTCTCAACTGTGTTATAGAGGGTAGTACTACATTTCAGTGAAGTGTAAGGCTTTCCAAAGCTGCCGAACGTGTTTCTTTCTCTATTTCAAAGGTATTCTGCCTTGTATAACACACATTTACCACTCTAGTCTCCTTTTAGTAAAAAATATAGGATTCATACAGTGTTTCATGTGATCTTAACTCGAATGAAGGATTTCCCGGATCTTAGCTACCTTTTCTACACTAAGAACTGACTTGGAGAATCTCTTTCAGCTGTTCTAAACGAGTTCTCATCTCTTTACAGTCATTTTCTCTGAATTACCCATGTTTTCCTCTAGTTTCCTATATTCTGCCTTGTGGTCCATGTATAATCTTTGCCCACTTTATCAAGCAAGTTCCTACACACAGTTATGAACAGAGGCAGCTCAGGAACATTGTCTCTCAACTATGATACTGAGTGTACTACTACATTTCAGTGAAGTGTAAGGCTTTCCAAAGCTGCTGAACGGGTTTCTTTCTCTATTTCAACGGTATTCTGCCTTATATCACACACATTTAACACTCTAGTCTCCTTTAAGTAAACAATATAGTAATCATACAGTGCTTCATGTGATCTTAAATCGAATTAAGGATTTCCCGGTTCTTAGCTACCTTTTCTACAGTAAGAACTGACATGGAGAATCTCTTTCAGCTGTTCTAAACGAGTTCTCATCTGTTTACAGTCATTTTCTCTGAATTATCCATGTCTTCATGTAGTTTCCTATATTCTGCCTTCTGGTCCAAGTATAAACTTTGGTCACTTTATCAAACGACTTCCTACACACTGTTATGAACTGAGGCAGCTCGGGAACATTGTCTCTCAACTATGTTACTGAGTGTACTACTACATTTCAGTGAAGTGTAAGGCTTTCCAAAGCTGCCGAACGTGTTTCTTTCTCTATTTCAATGGTATTCTGCCTTATATCACACACATTTAACACTCTAGTCTCCTTTAAGTAAACAATATAGGAATCATCCAGTGCTTCATGTGATCTTAACTAGAATTAAGGATTTCCTGGTTCTTAGCTACCTTTTCTACACTAAGAACTGACATGGAGAATCTCTTTCAGCTGTTCTAAACGAGTTCTCATCTGTTTACAGTCATTTTCTCTGAATTATCCATGTCTTCATGTAGTTTCCTATATTCTGCCTTCTGGTGCAAGTATAAGCTCTGCCCACTTTATCAAACAACTTCCTACACACTGTTATGAACTGAGGCAGCTCGGGAACATTGTCCCACAACTGTGTTATGGAGTGTAGTACTATATTTCAGTGAGTTGTAAGGCTTTCCAAAGCTGTCGAACGTGTTTCTTTCTCTATCTCAATGGTATTCTGCCTTATATAACACACATTTAGCACTCTTGTCTCCTTTAAGTAAAGAATATAGGATTCATACAGTGTTTCATGTGATCTTAACTCGAATTAAAGATTTCCTGGATCTTAGCTACCTTTTCTACACTAAGAACTGACTTGGAGAATCTCTTTCAGCTGTTCTAAACGAGTTCTCATCTGTTTACAGTCATTTTCTCTGAATTATCCATGTCTTCATGAAGTTTACTATATTCTGCCTTCTGGTCCAAGTATAAGCTCTGCCCACTTTATCAAACAACTTCCTACACACTGTTATGAACTGAGGCAGCTCGGGTACACTGTCTCTCAACTGTGTTATAGAGGGTAGTACTACATTTCAGTGAAGTGTAAGGCTTTCCAAAGCTGCCGAACGTGTTTCTTTCTCTATTTCAAAGGTATTCTGCCTTGTATAACACACATTTACCACTCTAGTCTCCTTTTAGTAAAAAATATAGGATTCATACAGTGTTTCATGTGATCTTAACTCGAATGAAGGATTTCCCGGATCTTAGCTACCTTTTCTACACTAAGAACTGACTTGGAGAATCTCTTTCAGCTGTTCTAAACGAGTTCTCATCTCTTTACAGTCATTTTCTCTGAATTACCCATGTTTTCCTCTAGTTTCCTATATTCTGCCTTGTGGTCCATGTA
This sequence comes from Pipistrellus hanaki, assembly GCF_964339955.1. Lineage (NCBI taxonomy): Eukaryota > Metazoa > Chordata > Mammalia > Chiroptera > Vespertilionidae > Pipistrellus > Pipistrellus hanaki. The sequence continues at coordinate 49,041,229 of NC_140518.1, forward strand.
TAATCTTTGCCCACTTTATCAAGCAAGTTCCTACACACAGTTATGAACAGAGGCAGCTCAGGAACATTGTCTCTCAACTATGATACTGAGTGTACTACTACATTTCAGTGAAGTGTAAGGCTTTCCAAAGCTGCTGAACGGGTTTCTTTCTCTATTTCCATGGTATTCTGCCTTATATCACACACATTTAACACTCTAGTCTCCTTTAAGTAAACAATATAGTAATCATACAGTGCTTCATGTGATCTTAACTCGAATTAAGGATTTCCCGGTTCTTAGCTACCTTTTCTACAGTAAGAACTGACATGGAGAATCTCTTTCAGCTGTTCTAAACGAGTTCTCATCTGTTTACAGTCATTTTTTCTGAATTATCCTTGTCTTCATGTAGTTTCCTATATTCTGCCTTCTGGTCCAAGTATAAGCTTTGGCCACTTTATCAAACGACTTCCTACACACTGTTATGAACTGAGGCAGCTCGGGAACATTGTCTCTCAACTATGTTACTGAGTGTACTACTACATTTCAGTGAAGTGTAAGGCTTTCCAAAGCTGCCGAACGTGTTTCTTTCTCTATTTCAATAATATTCTGCCTTATATCACACACATTTAACACTCTAGTCTCCTTTAAGTAAACAATATAGGAATCATCCAGTGCTTCATGTGATCTTAACTAGAATTAAGGATTTCCCGGTTCTTAGCTACCTTTTCTACAGTAAGAACTGACATGGAGAATCTCTTTCAGCTGTTCTAAACGAGTTCTCATCTGTTTACAGTCATTTTCTCTGAATTATCCATGTCTTCATGTAGTTTCCTATATTCTGCCTTCTGGTGCAAGTATAAGCTCTGCCCACTTTATCAAACAACTTCCTACACACTGTTATGAACTGAGGCAGCTCGGGAACATTGTCTCTCAACTGTGTTATAGAGTGTAGTACTATATTTCAGTGAATTGTAAGGCTTTCCAAAGCTGCCGAACGTGTTTCCTTCTCTATTTCAAAGGTATTCTGCCTTGTATAAGAAACATTTACCACTCTAGTCTCCTTTAAGTAAAGAATATAGGATTCATACAGTGTTTCATGTGATCTTAACTCGAATTAAGGATTTCCCGGATCTTAGCTGCCTTTTCTACCCTAAGAACTGACTATGAGAATCTCTTTCAGCTGTTCTAAACGAGTTCTCATCTGTTTACAGTCATTTTCTCTGAGTTTTCCATGTTTTCATGTAGTTTCCAATATTCTGCCTTCTGATCCAAGTACAATCTTTGCCCACTTTATCAAACAACTTCCTAAACTCTGTTATGAACTGAGGCAGCTCGGGAACATTGTCCCACAACTGTGTTATGGAGTGTAGTACTATATTTCAGTGAGTTGTAAGGCTTTCCAAAGCTGCCGAACGTGTTTCTTTCTCTATCTCTATGGTATTCTGCCTTGTATAACACACATTTAGCACTCTTGTCTCCTTTAAGTAAAGAATATAGGATTCATACAGTGTTTCATGTGATCTTAACTCAAATTAAAGATTTCCTGGATCTTAGCTACCTTTTCTACACTAAGAACTGACTTGGAGAATCTCTTTCAGCTGTTCTAAACGAGTACTCCTCTGTTTACAGTCATTTTCTCTGAATTATCCATGTCTTCATGTAGTTTCCTATATTCTGCCTTCTGGTCCAAGTATAATCTTTGCCCAGTTTATCAAACAACTTCCTACACACTGTTATGAACTGAGGCAGCTCCGGAACATGGTCCCACAACTGTGTTATAGAGTGTAGTACTACATTTCAGTGAAGTGTAATGCTTTCCAAAGCTGCCGAACGTGTTTCTTTCTCTATTTCAATGGTATTCTGCCTTATATCACACACATTTAACACTCTAGTCTCCTTTAAGTAAACAATATAGGAATCATCCAGTGCTTCATGTGATCTTAACTAGAATTAAGGATTTCCTGGTTCTTAGCTACCTTTTCTACAGTAAGAACTGACATGGAGAATCTCTTTCAGCTGTTCTAAACGAGTTCTCATCTGTTTACAGTCATTTTCTCTGAATTATCCATGTCTTCATGTAGTTTCCTATATTCTGCCTTCTGGTGCAAGTATAAGCTCTGCCCACTTTATCAAACAACTTCCTACACACTGTTATGAACTGAGGCAGCTCGGGAACATTGTCCCACAACTGTGTTATGGAGTGTAGTACTATATTTCAGTGAGTTGTAAGGCTTTCCAAAGCTGCCGAACGTGTTTCTTTCTCTATCTCAATGGTATTCTGCCTTGTATAACACACATTTAGCACTCTTGTCTCCTTTAAGTAAAGAATATAGGATTCATACAGTGTTTCATGTGATCTTAACTCGAATTAAAGATTTCCTGGATCTTAGCTACCTTTTCTACACTAAGAACTGACTTGGAGAATCTCTTTCAGCTGTTCTAAACGAGTTCTCATCTGTTTACAGTCATTTTCTCTGAATTATCCATGTCTTCATGTAGTTTCCTATATTCTGCCTTCTGGTACAAGTATAATCTTTGCCCACTTTATCAAACAACTTCCTACACACTGTTATGAACTGAGGCAGCTCGGGTACACTGTCTCTCAACTGTGTTATAGAGGGTAGTACTACATTTCAGTGAAGTGTAAGGCTTTCCAAAGCTGCCGAACGTGTTTCTTTCTCTATTTCAAAGGTATTCTGCCTTGTATAACACACATTTACCACTCTAGTCTCCTTTTAGTAAGGAAAATAGGATTCATACAGTGTTTCATGTGATCTTAACTCGAATGAAGGATTTCCCAGATCTTAGCTACCTTTTCTACACTAAGAACTGACTTGGAGAATCTCTTTCAGCTGTTCTAAACGAGTTCTCATCTCTTTACAGTCATTTTCTCTCAATTATCCATGTTTTCCTCTAGTTTCCTATATTCTGCCTTGTGGTCCATGTATAATCTTTGCCCATTTTATCAAGCATGTTCCTACACACAGTTATGAACAGAGGCAGCTCAGGAACATTGTCTCTCAACTATGATACTGAGTGTACTACTACATTTCAGTGAAGTGTAAGGCTTTCCAAAGCTGCCTAACGTGTTTCTTTCTCTATTTCAATGGTATTCTGCCTTATATCACACACATTTAACACTCTAGTCTCATTTAAGTAAAGAATATAGGATTCATACAGTGTTTCATGTGATCTTAACTCGAATTAAGGATTTCCCGGATCTTAGCTGCCTTTTCTACACTAAGAACTGACTTCGAGAATCTCTTTCAGCTGTTCTAAACGAGTTCTCATCTGTTTACAGTCATTTTCTCTGACTTTTCCATGTTTTCATGTAGTTTCCAGTATTCTGCCTTCTGATCCAAGTACAATCTTTGCCCACTTTATCAAACAACTTCCTAAACTCTGTTATGAACTGAGGCAGCTCGGGAACATTGTCCCACAACTGTGTTATGGAGTGTAGTACTACATTTCAGTGAACTGTAAGGCTTTCCGAAGCTGCCAAACGTGTTTCTTTCTCTATCTCAATGGTATTCTGCCTTGTATAACACACATTTAGCACTCTTGTCTCCTTTAAGTAAAGAATATAGGATTCATACAGTGTTTCATGTGATCTTAACTCGAATTAATGATTTCCCGGATCTTAGCTACCTTTTCTACACTAAGAACTGAGTTGGAGAATCTCTTTCAGCTCTTCTAAACGAGTTCTCATCTATTTACAGCAATTTCTCTGAATTATCCATGTCTTCATGAACTTTACTATATTCTGCCTTTTCGTCCAAGTATAAGCTCTGCCTACTTTATCAAACAACTTCCTACACACTGTTATTAACTGAGGCAGCTCGGGAACATTGCCTCTAAACTGTGCTATAGAGTGTAGTACAACATTTCAGTGATGTATAAGGCTTTCCGAAGTTGCAGAAGGTGTTTCTTTCTCTATTTCAAGAGTATTCTGCTTTGTATAACACACATTTACCACCCTAGTTTCCTTTAAGTAAAGAATATGGGATTCATACAGTGTTTCACGTGATCTTAACTTGAATTAAGGATTTCCCGGATCTTAGCTACCTTTTCTACACTAAGAACTGACTTGGAGAATCTCACTAAGCTGTTCTAAATGAGTTCTCATCTGTTTACAGTCATTTTCTCTGAATTATCCATGTTTTCATGTAGTTTCCTGTATTCTGCCTTCTGGTCCAAGTATAAGCTTTGCCCACTTTATCAAACAACTTCCTACACACTGTTATGAACTGAGGCAGCTTGGAAACATTGTCTCTCAACTGTGTTATAGAGTGTAGTACTACATTTAAGTGAACTGTAAGGCTTTCTGAAGCTACTGAAGGTGTTTCTCTCTCTATTTCAAAGGTATTCTGCCCTGTATAACACACATTTACCATCCTTGTCTCCTTTAAGTAAAGAATAGAGAATTCATACAGTGTTTCACGTGATCTTAACTCGAATTATGGATTTCCGGGATCTTAGCTATCTTTTCTACACTAATAACTGACATGGAGAATCTCTTTTAGCTGTTCTAAACAAGTTCTCATCTGTTTACCGATATTTTCTCTGAATTACCCATGTTTTCATGTAGTTTCCTATGTTCTGCCTTCTCCTCCAAGTATAAGCTTTGCCCACTTTATCAATCAACTTCCTACACACTGTTATGAACTGAGGCAGCTCGGGAACATTGTCTCTCATTTGTGTTGTAGAGTGTAGTACTATATTTCAGTGAAGTGTAAGGCTTTCCAAAGCTGCCGAACGTGTTTCTTTCTCTATCTCAATGGTATTCTGCCTTGTATAACACACATTTAGCACTCTTGTCTCCTTTAAGTAAAGAATATAGGATTCATACAGTGTTTCATGTGATCTTAATTCGAATTAAGGATTTACCGGATCTTAGCTACCTTTCTACACTAAGAACTGACTTGGAGAATCTCTTTCAGCTGTTCTAAACGAGTTCTCATCTGTTTACAGTCATTTTCTCTGAATTATCCATGTCTTCATGTAGTTTCCTATATTCTGCCTTCTGGTCCAGGTATAATCTTTGCCCAGTTTATCAAATAACTTCCTACAAACTGTTATGAATTGAGGCAGCTCCGGAACATGGTCCCACAACTGTGTTATAGAGTGTAGTACTACATTTCAGTGAAGTGTAAGGCTTTCCAAAGCTGCCGAATGTGTTTCTTTCTCTATTTCAATGGTATTATGCCCTTTATAACAAATATTTACCACTCTAGTCTCCGTTAAGTAAAGAATATAGGATTCATACAGTGTTTCATGTGATCTTAACTCGAATTAAGGATTACCCGGATCTTAGCTACCTTTTCTACACAAAGAACTGACTTGGAGAATCTCTTTCAGCTGTTCTAAACGAGTTCTCATTTGTTTACAGTCATTTTCTCTGAATTATCTATGTCTTCATGTAGTTTCCTATATTCTGCCTTCTGGTACAAGTATAATCTTTGCCCACTTTATCAAACAACTTCCTACACAATGTTATGAACAGAGGCATCTCGGGAACATAGTCTCTCAACTATGATACTGAGTGTACTTCTACATTTCAGTGCAGTGTAAGGGTTTCCAAAGCTGCCGAACGTGTTTCTTTCTCTATTTCAATGGTATTCTGCCTTGTATTACACACATTTACCACCCTAGTGTCCTTTAAGTAAAGAATATAGGATTCATACAGTGTTTCATGTGATATTAACTCGAATTAAGGATTTCCCGGATCTTAGCTACCTTTTCTACACTAAGAACTGACTTGGAGAATCTCATGAAGCTGTTGTAAACGAGTTCTCATTTGTTTACAGTCATTTTCTCTGAATTATCAATGTTTTCATGTAGTTTCCTATATTCTGCCTTCTGGTCCAACTATAAGCTTTGCCCACTTTATCAAACAACTTCCTACACACTGTTATGAACTGAGGCAGCTCGGGAACATTGTCTCTCAACTATGTTATAGAGTGTAGTACTACATTTCAGTGAAATGAAAGGCTTTCCAAAGCTGCCGAACGTGTTTCTTTCTCTATTTCAATGGTATTCTGCCTTGTATCACACACATTTACCACTCTAGTCTCCTCTAAGTAAAGAATATAGGATTCATAGAGTGTTGCATGTGATCTTAACTCGAATTAAGGATTTCCGGGATCTTAGCTACCTTTTCTACACTAAGAACTGACTTGGAGAATCTCTTTCAGCTGTTCTAAACGAGTTCTCACCTGTTTACACTCATTTTCTGTTAATTATCCATGTCTTCATGTAGTTTCCTATATTCTGCCTTCTGATACAAGTATAATCTTTCCCCACTTTATCCAACAACTTCCTACACACTGTTATGAAATGAGGGAGCTCGGGGACATTGTCTCTCAACTGTGTTATAGAGTGTAGTACTACATTTCAGTGAAGTGAAAGGCTTTCCAAAGCTGCCGAACGTGTTTCTTTCTCTATTTCAATGGTATTCTGCCTTGTATCACACACATTTACCACTCTAGTCTCCTTTAAGTAAAGAATATAGGATTCATATAGTGTTTCATGAGATCTTAACTCGAATTAAGGATTTCCAGGATCTTAGCTACCTTTTCTACAGTAAGAACTGACATGGAGAATCTCTTTCAGCTGTTCTAAACGAGTTCTCATCTGTTTACAGTCATTTTCTCTGAATTATCCATGTCTTCATGTAGTTTCCTATATTCTGCCTTCTGGTCCAAGTATAAACTTTGGTCACTTTATCAAACGACTTCCTACACACTGTTATGAACTGAGGCAGCTCGGGAACATTGTCTCTCAACTATGTTACTGAGTGTACTACTACATTTCAGTGAAGTGTAAGGCTTTCCAAAGCTGCCGAACGTGTTTCTTTCTCTATTTCAATGGTATTCTGCCTTATATCACACACATTTAACACTCTAGTCTCCTTTAAGTAAACAATATAGGAATCATCCAGTGCTTCATGTGATCTTAACTAGAATTAAGGATTTCCTGGTTCTTAGCTACCTTTTCTACACTAAGAACTGACATGGAGAATCTCTTTCAGCTGTTCTAAACGAGTTCTCATCTGTTTACAGTCATTTTCTCTGAATTATCCATGTCTTCATGTAGTTTCCTATATTCTGCCTTCTGGTGCAAGTATAAGCTCTGCCCACTTTATCAAACAACTTCCTACACACTGTTATGAACTGAGGCAGCTCGGGAACATTGTCCCACAACTGTGTTATGGAGTGTAGTACTATATTTCAGTGAGTTGTAAGGCTTTCCAAAGCTGCCGAACGTGTTTCTTTCTCTATCTCAATGGTATTCTGCCTTGTATAACACACATTTAGCACTCTTGTCTCCTTTAAGTAAAGAATATAGGATTCATACAGTGTTTCATGTGATCTTAACTCGAATTAAAGATTTCCTGGATCTTAGCTACCTTTTCTACACTAAGAACTGACTTGGAGAATCTCTTTCAGCTGTTCTAAACGAGTTCTCATCTGTTTACAGTCATTTTCTCTGAATTATCCATGTCTTCATGAAGTTTACTATATTCTGCCTTCTGGTCCAAGTATAAGCTCTGCCCACTTTATCAAACAACTTCCTACACACTGTTATGAACTGAGGCAGCTCGGGTACACTGTCTCTCAACTGTGTTATAGAGGGTAGTACTACATTTCAGTGAAGTATAAGGCTTTCCAAAGCTGCCGAACGTGTTTCTTTCTCTATTTCAAAGGTATTCTGCCTTGTATAACACACATTTACCACTCTAGTCTCCTTTTAGTAAAAAATATAGGATTCATACAGTGTTTCATGTGATCTTAACTCGAATGAAGGATTTCCCGGATCTTAGCTACCTTTTCTACACTAAGAACTGACTTGGAGAATCTCTTTCAGCTGTTCTAAACGAGTTCTCATCTCTTTACAGTCATTTTCTCTGAATTACCCATGTTTTCCTCTAGTTTCCTATATTCTGCCTTGTGGTCCATGTATAATCTTTGCCCACTTTATCAAGCAAGTTCCTACACACAGTTATGAACAGAGGCAGCTCAGGAACATTGTCTCTCAACTATGATACTGAGTGTACTACTACATTTCAGTGAAGTGTAAGGCTTTCCAAAGCTGCTGAACGGGTTTCTTTCTCTATTTCCATGGTATTCTGCCTTATATCACACACATTTAACACTCTAGTCTCCTTTAAGTAAACAATATAGTAATCATACAGTGCTTCATGTGATCTTAACTCGAATTAAGGATTTCCCGGTTCTTAGCTACCTTTTCTACATTAAGAACTGACATGGAGAATCTCTTTCAGCTGTTCTAAACGAGTTCTCATCTGTTTACAGTCATTTTTTCTGAATTATCCTTGTCTTCATGTAGTTTCCTATATTCTGCCTTCTGGTCCAAGTATAAGCTTTGGCCACTTTATCAAACGACTTCCTACACACTGTTATGAACTGAGGCAGCTCGGGAACATTGTCTCTCAACTATGTTACTGAGTGTACTACTACATTTCAGTGAAGTGTAAGGCTTTCCAAAGCTGCCGAACGTGTTTCTTTCTCTATTTCAATAATATTCTGCCTTATATCACACACATTTAACACTCTAGTCTCCTTTAAGTAAACAATATAGGAATCATCCAGTGCTTCATGTGATCTTAACTAGAATTAAGGATTTCCCGGTTCTTAGCTACCTTTTCTACAGTAAGAACTGACATGGAGAATCTCTTTCAGCTGTTCTAAACGAGTTCTCATCTGTTTACAGTCATTTTCTCTGAATTATCCATGTCTTCATGTAGTTTCCTATATTCTGCCTTCTGGTGCAAGTATAAGCTCTGCCCACTTTATCAAACAACTTCCTACACACTGTTATGAACTGAGGCAGCTCGGGAACATTGTCTCTCAACTGTGTTATAGAGTGTAGTACTATATTTCAGTGAATTGTAAGGCTTTCCTAAGCTGCCGAACGTGTTTCCTTCTCTATTTCAAAGGTATTCTGCCTTGTATAAGAAACATTTACCACTCTAGTCTCCTTTAAGTAAAGAATATAGGATTCATACAGTGTTTCATGTGATCTTAACTCGAATTAAGGATTTCCCGGATCTTAGCTGCCTTTTCTACCCTAAGAACTGACTATGAGAATCTCTTTCAGCTGTTCTAAACGAGTTCTCATCTGTTTACAGTCATTTTCTCTGAGTTTTCCATGTTTTCATGTAGTTTCCAATATTCTGCCTTCTGATCCAAGTACAATCTTTGCCCACTTTATCAAACAACTTCCTAAACTCTGTTATGAACTGAGGCAGCTCGGGAACATTGTCCCACAACTGTGTTATGGAGTGTAGTACTATATTTCAGTGAGTTGTAAGGCTTTCCAAAGCTGCCGAACGTGTTTCTTTCTCTATCTCTATGGTATTCTGCCTTGTATAACACACATTTAGCACTCTTGTCTCCTTTAAGTAAAGAATATAGGATTCATACAGTGTTTCATGTGATCTTAACTCAAATTAAAGATTTCCTGGATCTTAGCTACCTTTTCTACACTAAGAACTGACTTGGAGAATCTCTTTCAGCTGTTCTAAACGAGTTCTCATCTGTTTACAGTCATTTTCTCTGAATTATCCATGTCTTCATGTAGTTTCCTATATTCTGCCTTCTGGTCCAAGTATAATCTTTGCCCAGTTTATCAAACAACTTCCTACACACTGTTATGAACTGAGGCAGCTCCGGAACATGGTCCCACAACTGTGTTATAGAGTGTAGTACTACATTTCAGTGAAGTGTAATGCTTTCCAAAGCTGCCGAACGTGTTTCTTTCTCTATTTCAATGGTATTATGCCTTTTATAACAAACATTTACCACTCTAGTCACCGTTAAGTAAAGAATATAGGATTCATACAGTGTTTCATGTGATCTTAACTCGAATTAATGATTTCCCGGATCTTAGCTACCTTTTCTACACTAAGAACTGAGTTGGAGAATCTCTTTCAGCTTTTCTAAACGAGTTCTCATCTATTTACAGTCATTTTCTCTGAATTATCCATGTCTTCATGAAGTTTACTATATTCTGCCTTCTGGTCCAAGTATAAGCTCTGCCCACTTTATCAAACAACTTCCTACACACTGTTATTAACTGAGGCAGCTCGGGAACATTGTCTCTCAACTGTGCTATAGAGTGTAGTACAACATTTCAGTGATGTATAAGGCTTTCCAAAGCTGCCGAACGTGTTTCTTTCTCTATTTCAATGGTATACTGCCTTGTATAACACACATTCACCACTCTAGTCGCTTTTAAGTAATGAATATAGGATTCATACAGTGTTTCATGTGATCTTAACTCGAATTAAGGATTTCCCGGATCTTAGCTACCTTTTCTACACTAAGAACTGACTTGGAGAATCTCTTTCAGCTGTTCTAAATGAGTTCTCATCTGTTTACTGATATTTTCTCTGAATTTCCCATGTTTTCATGTAGTCTCCTGTGTTCTGCCTTCTGGACCAAGTATAATCTTTGCCCACTTTATCAAACAACTTCCTACACACTGTTATGAACTGAGGCAGCTCGGGTACACTGTCTCTCAACTGTGTTATAGAGGGTAGTACTACATTTCAGTGAAGTGTAAGGCTTTCCAAAGCTGCCGAACGTGTTTCTTTCTCTATTTCAAAGGTATTCTGCCTTGTATAACACACATTTACCACTCTAGTCTCTTTTTAGTAAGGAAAATAGGATTCATACAGTGTTTCATGTGATCTTAACTCGAATGAAGGATTTCCCGGATCTTAGCTACCTTTTCTACACTAAGAACTGACTTGGAGAATCTGTTTCAGCTGTTCTAAACGAGTTCTCATCTCTTTACAGTCATTTTCTCTCAATTATCCATGTTTTCCTCTAGTTTCCTATATTCTGCCTTGTGGTCCATGTATAATCTTTGCCCACTTTATCAAGCAAGTTCCTACACACAGTTATGAACAGAGGCAGCTCAGGAACATTGTCTCTCAACTATGATACTGAGTGTACTACTACATTTCAGTGAAGTGTAAGGCTTTCCAAAGCTGCCTAACGTGTTTCTTTCTCTATTTCAATGGTATTCTGCCTTATATCACACACATTTAACACTCTAGTCTCCTTTAAGTAAACAATATAGGAATCATCCAGTGCTTCATGTGATCTTAACTAGAATTAAGGATTTCCTGGTTCTTAGCTACCTTTTCTACAGTAAGAACTGACATGGAGAATCTCTTTCAGTTGTTCTAAACGAGTTCTCATCTGTTTACAGTCATTTTCTCTGAATTATCCATGTCTTCATGTAGTTTCCTATATTCTGCCTTCTGGTGCAAGTATAAGCTCTGCCCACTTTATCAAACAACTTCCTACACACTGTTATGAACTGAGGCAGCTCGGGAACATTGTCCCACAACTGTGTTATGGAGTGTAGTACTATATTTCAGTGAGTTGTAAGGCTTTCCAAAGCTGCCGAACGTGTTTCTTTCTCTATCTCAATGGTATTCTGCCTTGTATAACACACATTTAGCACTCTTGTCTCCTTTAAGTAAAGAATATAGGATTCATACAGTGTTTCATGTGATCTTAACTCGAATTAAAGATTTCCTGGATCTTAGCTACCTTTTCTACACTAAGAACTGACTTGGAGAATCTCTTTCAGCTGTTCTAAACGAGTTCTCATCTGTTTACAGTCATTTTCTCTGAATTATCCATGTCTTCATGTAGTTTCCTATATTCTGCCTTCTGGTACAAGTATAATCTTTGCCCACTTTATCAAACAACTTCCTACACACTGTTATGAACTGAGGCAGCTCGGGTACACTGTCTCTCAACTGTGTTATAGAGGGTAGTACTACATTTCAGTGAAGTGTAAGGCTTTCCAAAGCTGCCGAACGTGTTTCTTTCTCTATTTCAAAGGTATTCTGCCTTGTATAACACACATTTACCACTCTAGTCTCCTTTTAGTAAGGAAAATAGGATTCATACAGTGTTTCATGTGATCTTAACTCGAATGAAGGATTTCCCAGATCTTAGCTACCTTTTCTACACTAAGAACTGACTTGGAGAATCTCTTTCAGCTGTTCTAAACGAGTTCTCATCTCTTTACAGTCATTTTCTCTCAATTATCCATGTTTTCCTCTAGTTTCCTATATTCTGCCTTGTGGTCCATGTATAATCTTTGCCCATTTTATCAAGCATGTTCCTACACACAGTTATGAACAGAGGCAGCTCAGGAACATTGTCTCTCAACTATGATACTGAGTGTACTACTACATTTCAGTGAAGTGTAAGGCTTTCCAAAGCTGCCTAACGTGTTTCTTTCTCTATTTCAATGGTATTCTGCCTTATATCACACACATTTAACACTCTAGTCTCATTTAAGTAAAGAATATAGGATTCATACAGTGTTTCATGTGATCTTAACTCGAATTAAGGATTTCCCGGATCTTAGCTGCCTTTTCTACACTAAGAACTGACTTCGAGAATCTCTTTCAGCTGTTCTAAACGAGTTCTCATCTGTTTACAGTCATTTTCTCTGACTTTTCCATGTTTTCATGTAGTTTCCAGTATTCTGCCTTCTGATCCAAGTACAATCTTTGCCCACTTTATCAAACAACTTCCTAAACTCTGTTATGAACTGAGGCAGCTCGGGAACATTGTCCCACAACTGTGTTATGGAGTGTAGTACTACATTTCAGTGAACTGTAAGGCTTTCCGAAGCTGCCGAACGTGTTTCTTTCTCTATCTCAATGGTATTCTGCCTTGTATAACACACATTTAGCACTCTTGTCTCCTTTAAGTAAAGAATATAGGATTCATACAGTGTTTCATGTGATCTTAACTCGAATTAATGATTTCCCGGATCTTAGCTACCTTTTCTACACTAAGAACTGAGTTGGAGAATCTCTTTCAGCTCTTCTAAACGAGTTCTCATCTATTTACAGCAATTTCTCTGAATTATCCATGTCTTCATGAACTTTACTATATTCTGCCTTTTCGTCCAAGTATAAGCTCTGCCTACTTTATCAAACAACTTCCTACACACTGTTATTAACTGAGGCAGCTCGGGAACATTGCCTCTAAACTGTGCTATAGAGTGTAGTACAACATTTCAGTGATGTATAAGGCTTTCCGAAGTTGCAGAAGGTGTTTCTTTCTCTATTTCAAGAGTATTCTGCTTTGTATAACACACATTTACCACCCTAGTTTCCTTTAAGTAAAGAATATGGGATTCATACAGTGTTTCACGTGATCTTAACTTGAATTAAGGATTTCCCGGATCTTAGCTACCTTTTCTACACTAAGAACTGACTTGGAGAATCTCACTAAGCTGTTCTAAATGAGTTCTCATCTGTTTACAGTCATTTTCTCTGAATTATCCATGTTTTCATGTAGTTTCCTGTATTCTGCCTTCTGGTCCAAGTATAAGCTTTGCCCACTTTATCAAACAACTTCCTACACACTGTTATGAACTGAGGCAGCTTGGAAACATTGTCTCTCAACTGTGTTATAGAGTGTAGTACTACATTTCAGTGAACTGTAAGGCTTTCCGAAGCTACTGAAGGTGTTTCTCTCTCTATTTCAAAGGTATTCTGCCCTGTATAACACATATTTACCATCCTTGTCTCCTTTAAGTAAAGAATAGAGAATTCATACAGTGTTTCACGTGATCTTAACTCGAATTATGGATTTCCGGGATCTTAGCTATCTTTTCTACACTAATAACTGACATGGAGAATCTCTTTTAGCTGTTCTAAACAAGTTCTCATCTGTTTACCGATATTTTCTCTGAATTACCCATGTTTTCATGTAGTTTCCTATGTTCTGCCTTCTCCTCCAAGTATAAGCTTTGCCCACTTTATCAATCTACTTCCTACACACTGTTATGAACTGAGGCAGCTCGGGAACATTGTCTCTCATTTGTGTTGTAGAGTGTAGTACTATATTTCAGTGAAGTGTAAGGCTTTCCAAAGCTGCTGAACGTGTTTCTTTCTCTATCTCAATGGTATTCTGCCTTGTATAACACACATTTAGCACTCTTGTCTCCTTTAAGTAAAGAATATAGGATTCATACAGTGTTTCATGTGATCTTAATTCGAATTAAGGATTTACCGGATCTTAGCTACCTTTCTACACTAAGAAGTGACTTGGAGAATCTCTTTCAGCTGTTCTAAACGAGTTCTCATCTGTTTACAGTCATTTTCTCTGAATTATCCATGTCTTCATGTAGTTTCCTATATTCTGCCTTCTGGTCCAGGTATAATCTTTGCCCAGTTTATCAAATAACTTCCTACAAACTGTTATGAATTGAGGCAGCTCCGGAACATGGTCCCACAACTGTGTTATAGAGTGTAGTACTACATTTCAGTGAAGTGTAAGGCTTTCCAAAGCTGCCGAATGTGTTTCTTTCTCTATTTCAATGGTATTATGCCCTTTATAACAAATATTTACCACTCTAGTCTCCGTTAAGTAAAGAATATAGGATTCATACAGTGTTTCATGTGATCTTAACTCGAATTAAGGATTTCCCGGATCTTAGCTACCTTTTCTACACAAAGAACTGACTTGGAGAATCTCTTTCAGCTGTTCTAAACGAGTTCTCATTTGTTTACAGTCATTTTCTCTGAATTATCTATGTCTTCATGTAGTTTCCTATATTCTGCCTTCGGGTACAAGTATAATCTTTGCCCACTTTATCGAACAACTTCCTACACAATGTTATGAACAGAGGCATCTCGGGAACATAGTCTCTCAACTATGATACTGAGTGTACTTCTACATTTCAGTGCAGTGTAAGGGTTTCCAAAGCTGCCGAACGTGTTTCTTTCTCTATTTCAATGGTATTCTGCCTTGTATTACACACATTTACCACCCTAGTGTCCTTTAAGTAAAGAATATAGGATTCATACAGTGTTTCATGTGATATTAACTCGAATTAAGGATTTCCCGGATCTTAGCTACCTTTTCTACACTAAGAACTGACTTGGAGAATCTCATGAAGCTGTTGTAAACGAGTTCTCATTTGTTTACAGTCATTTTCTCTGAATTATCAATGTTTTCATGTAGTTTCCTATATTCTGCCTTCTGGTCCAACTATAAGCTTTGCCCACTTTATCAAACAACTTCCTACACACTGTTATGAACTGAGGCAGCTCGGGAACATTGTCTCTCAACTATGTTATAGAGTGTAGTACTACATTTCA
The DNA here is from genome assembly GCF_964339955.1 of Pipistrellus hanaki. Lineage (NCBI taxonomy): Eukaryota > Metazoa > Chordata > Mammalia > Chiroptera > Vespertilionidae > Pipistrellus > Pipistrellus hanaki. The sequence continues at coordinate 49,056,380 of NC_140518.1, forward strand.
GTGAAATGAAAGGCTTTCCAAAGCTGCCGAACGTGTTTCTTTCTCTATTTCAATGGTATTCTGCCTTGTATCACACACATTTACCACTCTAGTCTCCTCTAAGTAAAGAATATAGGATTCATAGAGTGTTGCATGTGATCTTAACTCGAATTAAGGATTTCCGGGATCTTAGCTACCTTTTCTACACTAAGAACTGACTTGGAGAATCTCTTTCAGCTGTTCTAAACGAGTTCTCACCTGTTTACACTCATTTTCTGTTAATTATCCATGTCTTCATGTAGTTTCCTATATTCTGCCTTCTGATACAAGTATAATCATTCCCCACTTTATCCAACAACTTCCTACACACTGTTATGAAATGAGGGAGCTCGGGGACATTGTCTCTCAACTGTGTTATAGAGTGTAGTACTACATTTCAGTGAAGTGAAAGGCTTTCCAAAGCTGCCGAACGTGTTTCTTTCTCTATTTCAATGGTATTCTGCCTTGTATCACACACATTTACCACTCTAGTCTCCTTTAAGTAAAGAATATAGGATTCATACAGTGTTTCATGAGATCTTAAGTCGAATTAAGGATTTCCAGGATCTTAGCTACCTTTTCTACACTAAGAACTGACTTAGAGAATCTCTTTAAGCTGTTTTAAACGAGTTCTCATCTGTTTAAAATGATTTTCTCTGAATTATCCATATTTTCATATAGTTTCCTATATTCTGCCTTCTGGTACGTGTATAATCTTTACACACTTTATCAAACAACTTCCTACACACTGTTATGAACAGAGGCAGCTCGGGAACATTGTCTCTCAACTATGTTACTGAGTGTACTACTACATTTCAGTGAAGTGTAAGGCTTTCCAAAGCTGCTGAACATGTTTCTTTCTCTATTTCAATGGTATTCTGCCTTGTATCACACACATTTACCACTCTAGTCTCCTTTAAGTAAACAATATAGGAATCATACAGTGTTTCATGTGATCTTAACTCGAATTAAGGATTTCCCGGATCTTAGCTACCTTTTCTACACTAAGAACTGACATGGAGAATCTCTTTCAGATGTTCTAAACGAGTTCTCATTTGTTTACAGTCATTTTCTCTGAATTATCCATGTTTTCATGTAGTTTCCTATATTCTGCCTTCTTGTCCAAGTATAAGCTTTGCCCACTTTATCAAACAACTTCCTACACAATGTTAGGAACTGAGGCAGTTCGGGAACATTGTCTCTCAACTGTACTATAGAGTGTAGTACTACATTTCCGTGAAGTATAAGGCTTTCCAAAGCTGCCGAACCTGTTTTTTTCGCTATTTCAATGGTATTCTGCCTTGTATAACACACATTTATCACTCTAGTGTCCTTTAAGTAATGAATATAGTATTCATACCGTGTTTCATGTGATCTTAACTTGAATTAAGGATTTCCCAGATCGTAGCTACCTTTTCTACACTAAGAACTGACTTGGAGAATCTCACTAAGCTATTCGAAACGAGTTCTCACCTGTTTATAGTCATTTTCTCTGAATTATCCATGTTTTCATGTAGTTTCCTATATTCTGCCTTTTGGTCCAAGTATAAGCTTTGCCCACTTTATCAAACAACTTCCTACACACTGTTATGAACTGAGGCAGCTCGGGAATATTGTCTCTCAACTCTGTTATAGAGTGTAGTACTACATTTCAGTGAAGTGTAAGGCTTTCCGAAGCTGCAGAAGGTGTTTCTTTCTCTATTTCAAGAGTACTCTGCCTTGTATAACACATATTTACCACCCTAGTCTCCTTTAAGTAAAGAATATAGGATTCATATAGTGTTTCACGTGATATTAACTCGAATTAAGGATTTCCAGGATCTTAACTACCTTTTCTACACTAAGAACTGACTTGGAGAATCTCTTTCAGCTGTTCTAAATGAGTTCTCATCTGTTTACAGTCATTTTCTGTGAATTATCCATGTTTTCATGTAGTTTCCTAAATTCTTTCTTCTGGTACAAGTATAATCTTTGCCCACTTTATCAAACAACTTCTTACACACAGTTATGAACAGAGGTAGCTCAGGAACATTGTCTCTCAACTATGTTACTGAGTGTACTACTACATTTCAGTGAAGTTTAAGGCTTTCCAAAGCTGCTGAACGTGTTTCTTTCTCTATTTCAATGGTATTCTGCCTTGTATAACACACATTTACCACTCTAGTCTCCTTTTAGTAAAGAATATAGGATTCATACAGTGTTTCATGTGATCTTAACTCGAATTAAGGATTTACCGGATCTTAGCTACCTTTCTACACTAAGACCTGACTTGGAGAATCTCTTTCAGCTGTTCTAAACGAGTTCTCATCTGTTTACAATCATTTTCTCTGAATTATCCATGTCTTCATGTAGTTTCCTATATTCTGCCTTCTGGTCCAAGTATAATCTTTGCCAGTTTATCAAATAACTTCCTACAAACTGTTATGAATTGAGGCAGCTCCGCAACATGGTCCCACAACTGTGTTATAGACTGTAGTACTACATTTCAGTGAAGTGTAAGGCTTTCCAAAGCTGCCGAATGTGTTTCTTTCTCTATTTCAATGGTATTATGCCTTTTATAACAAATATTTACCACTCTAGTCTCCGTTAAGTAAAGAATATAGGATTCATACAGTGTTTCATGTGATCTTAACTCGAATTAAGGATTTCCCGGATCTCAGCTACCTTTTCTACACAAAGAACTGACTTGGAGAATCTCTTTCAGCTGTTCTAAACGAGTTCTCATCTGATTACAGTCATTTTCTCTGAATTATCCATGTGTTCATTTAGTTTCCTATATTCTGCATTCTGGTCCAAGTATAAGCTCTGCCCACTTTATCAAACAACTTCCTACACACTGTTATGGTGTGAGGCAGCTCGGGTACACTGTCTCTCATCTGTGTTATAGAGGGTAGTACTACATTTCAGTGAAGTGTAAGGCTTTCCAAAGCTGCCAAACGTGTTTCTTTCTCTATTTCAAAGGTATTCTGCCTTGTATAACACACATTTACCACTCTAGTCTCCTTTTAGTAAGGAAAATAGGATTCATACAGTGTTTCATGTGATCTTAACTCGAATGAAGGATTTCCCGGATCTTAGCTACCTTTTCTACACTAAGAACTGACTTGGAGAATCTCTTTCAGCTGTTCTAAACGAGTTCTCATCTCTTTACAGTCATTTTCTCTCAATTATCCATGTTTTCCTCTAGTTTCCTATATTCTGCCTTGTGGTCCATGTATAATCTTTGCCCACGTTATCAAGCAAGTTCCTACACACAGTTATGAACAGAGGCAGCTCAGGAACATTGTCTCTCAACTATGATACTGAGTGTACTACTACATTTCAGTGAAGTGTAAGGCTTTCCAAAGCTGCCTAACGTGTTTCTTTCTCTATTTCAATGGTATTCTGCCTTATATCACACACATTTAACACTCTAGTCTCATTTAAGTAAAGAATATAGGATTCATACAGTGTTTCATGTGATCTTAACTCGAATTAAGGATTTCCCGGATCTTAGCTGCCTTTTCTACACTAAGAACTGACTTCGAGAATCTCTTTCAGCTGTTCTAAACGAGTTCTCATCTGTTTACAGTCATTTTCTCTGACTTTTCCATGTTTTCATGTAGTTTCCAGTATTCTGCCTTCTGATCCAAGTACAATCTTTCCCCACTTTATCAAACAACTTCCTAAACTCTGTTATGAACTGAGGCAGCTCGGGAACATTGTCCCACAACTGTGTTATGGAGTGTAGTATTATATTTCAGTGATTTGTAAGGCTTTCCAAAGCTGCCGAACGTGTTTCTTTCTCTATCTCAATGGTATTCTGCCTTGTATAATACACATTTAGCACTCTTGTCTCCTTTAAGTAAAGAATATAGGATTCATACAGTGTTTCATGTGATCTTAACTCGAATTGAAGATTTCCTGGATCTTAGCTACCTTTTCTACACTAAGAACTGACTTGGAGAATCTCTTTCAGCTGTTCTAAACGAGTTCTCATCTGTTTACAGACATTTTCTCTGAATTATCCATGTCTTCATTTAGTTTCCTATATTCTGCCTTCTGGTCCAAGTATTATCTTTGCCCAGTTTATCAAACAACTTCCTAAACACTGTTATGAACTGAGGCAGCTCCGGAACATGGTCCCACAACTGTGTTATAGAGGGTAGTACTACATTTCAGTGAAGTGTAAGGCTTTCCAAAGCTGCCGAACGTGTTTCTTTCTCTATTTCAATGGTATTATGCCTTTTATAACAAACATTTACCACACTAGTCTCCGTTAAGTAAAGAATATAGGATTCATACAGTGTTTCATGTGATCTTAACTCGAATTAATGATTTCCCGGATCTTAGCTACCTTTTCTACACTAAGAACTGAGTTGGAGAATCTCTTTCAGCTCTTCTAAACGAGTTCTCATCTATTTACAGTCATTTTCTCTGAATTATCCATGTCTTCATGAACTTTACTATATTCTGCCTTCTGGTCCAAGTATAAGCTCTGCCTACTTTATCAAACAACTTCCTACACACTGTTATTAACTGAGGCAGCTCGGGAACATTGCCTCTCAACTGTGCTATAGAGTGTAGTACAACATTTCAGTGATGTATAAGGCTTTCCGAAGTTGCAGAAGGTGTTTCTTTCTCTATTTCAAGAGTATTCTGCTTTGTATAACACACATTTACCACCCTAGTTTCCTTTAAGTAAAGAATATGGGATTCATACAGTGTTTCACGTGATCTTAACTTGAATTAAGGATTTCCCGGATCTTAGCTACCTTTTCTACACTAAGAACTGACTTGGAGAATCTCACTAAGCTGTTCTAAATGAGTTCTCATCTGTTTACAGTCATTTTCTCTGAATTATCCATGTTTTCATGTAGTTTCCTGTATTCTGCCTTCTGGTCCAAGTATAATCTTTGCCCACTTTATCAAACAACTTCCTACACACTGTTATGAACTGAGGCAGCTTGGAAATATTGTCTCTCAACTGTGTTATAGAGTGTAGTACTACATTTCAGTGAACTGTAAGGCTTTCCGAAGCTACCGAAGGTGTTTCTCTCTCTATTTCAAGGGTATTCTGCCCTGTATAACACACATTTACCATCCTTGTCTCCTTTAAGTAAAGAATAGAGAATTCATACAGTGTTTCACATGATCTTAACTCGAATTATGGATTTCCGGGATCTTAGCTACCTTTTCTACACTAATAACTGACATGGAGAATCTCTTTTAGCTGTTCTAAACAAGTTCTCATCTGTTTACCGATATTTTCTCTGAATTACCCATGTTTTCATGTAGTTTCCTATGTTCTGCCTTCTCGTCGAAGTATAAGCTTTGCCCACTTTATCAAACAACTTCCTACACACTGTTATGAACTGAGGCAGCTCGGGTACATTGTCTCTCATTTGTGTTATAGAGTGTAGTACTATATTTCAGTGAAGAGTAAGGCTTTCCAAAGCTGCCGAACGTGTTTCTTTCTCTATCTCAATGGTATTCTGCCTTGTATAACACACATTTAGCACTCTTGTCTCCTTTAAGTAAAGAATATAGGATTCATACAGTCTTTCATGTGATCTTAACTCGAATTAAGGATTTCCCGGATTTAGCTACCTTTTCTACACTAAGAACTGACTTGTAGAATCTCCTTCAGCTTTTCTAAAGGAGTTCTCATAGGTTTAAAGTCATTTTCTCTGAATTATCCATGTCTTCATGTAGTTTCCTATATTCTGCCTTCTGGTCCAGGTATAATCTTTGCCCAGTTTATCAAATAACTTCCTACAAACTGTTATGAATTGAGGCAGCTCCGGAACATGGTCCCACAACTGTGTTATAGAGTGTAGTACTACATTTCAGTGAAGTGTAAGGCTTTCCAAAGCTCCCGAATGTGTTTCTTTCTCTATTTCAATGGTATTATGCCCTTTATAACAAATATTTATCACTCTAGTCTCCGTTAAGTAAAGAATATAGGATTCATACAGTGTTTCATGTGATCTTAACTCGAATTAAGGATTTCTGGGATCTTAGCTACCTTTTCTACACAAAGAACTGACTTGGAGAATCTCTTTCAGCTGTTCTAAACGAGTTCTCATTTGTTTACAGTCATTTTCTCTGAATTATCTATGTCTTCATGTAGTTTCCTATATTCTGCCTTCTGGTACAAGTATAATCTTTGCCCACTTTATCAAACAACTTCCTACACAATGTTATGAACAGAGGCATCTCGGGAACATAGTCTCTCAACTATGATACTGAGTGTACTTCTACATTTCAGTGCAGTGTAAGGGTTTCCAAAGCTGCCGAACGTGTTTCTTTCTCTATTTCAATGGTATTCTGCCTTGTATTACACACATTTACCACCCTAGTGTCCTTTAAGTAAAGAATATAGGATTCATACAGTGTTTCATGTGATCTTAACTCGAATTAAGGATTTCTGGGATCTTAGCTACCTTTTCTACACTAAGAACTGACTTGGAGAATCTCTTTCAGCTGTTCTAAACGAGTTCTCATCTGTTTACACTCATTTTCTGTTAATTATCCATGTCTTCATGTAGTTTCCTATATTCTGCCTTCTGGTACAAGTATAATCTTTGCCCACTTTATCAAACAACTTCCTTCACACTGTTATGAAATGAGGGAGCTCGGGGACATTGTCTCTCAACTGTGTTATAGAGTGTAGTACTACATTTCAGTGAAGTGAAAGGCTTTCCAAAGCTGCCGAACGTGTTTCTTTCTCTATTTCAATGGTATTCTGCCTTGTATGACACACATTTACCACTCTAGTCTCCTTTAAGTAAAGAATATAGGATTCATACAGTGTTTCATGAGATCTTAACTCGAATTAAGGATTTCCAGGATCTTAGCTACCTTTTCTACACAAAGAACTGACTTGGAGAATCTCTTTCAGCTGTTCTAAACGAGTTCTCATCTGATTACAGTCATTTTCTCTGAATTATCCATGTGTTCATGTAGTTTCCTATATTCTGCATTCTGGTCCAAGTATAAGCTCTGCCCACTTTATCAAACCACTTCCTAGACACTGTTATGAACTGAGGCAGCTCGGGAACATTGTCTCTCAACTGTGTTATAGAGTGTAGTACTACATTTCAGTGAAGTGTAAGGCTTTCCAAAGCTGCCGCACGTGTTTCTTTCTCTATTTCAATGGTATTCTGCCTTGTATTACACACATTTACCACTCTAGTCTCCTTTTAGTAAGGAATATAGAATTCATACAGTGTTTCATGTGATCTTAACTTGAATGAAGGATTTCCCGGATCTTAGCTACCTTTTGTACACTAAGAACTGACTTGGAGAATCTCATTAAGCTGTTCTAAACGAGTTCTCATCTGTTTACAGTTATTTTCTCTGAGTTTTCCATGTTTTCATGAAGTTTCCAATATTCTGCCTTCTGGTCCAGGTATAATCTTTGCCCACTTTATCAAACACATTCCTACACACTGTTATGAACTGAGGAAGCTCGGGAACATGGTCCCACAAATGTGTTATAGAGTGTAGTACTACATTTCAGTGAAATGTAAGGCTTTCCAAAGCTGCCGAACGTGTTTCTTTCTCTATTTCAATGGTATTCTGCCTTGTATCACACACATTTACCACTCTAGTCTCCTCTAAGTAAAGAATATAGGATTCATACAGTGTTTCATGTGATCTTAACTCGAATTAAGGATTTCTGGGATCTTAGCTACCTTTTCTACACTAAGAACTGACTTGGAGAATCTCTTTCAGCTGAGTTCTCATCGGTTTACACTCATTTTCTCTTAATTATCCATGTCTTCATGTAGTTTCCTATATTCTGCCTTCTGGTACAAGTATAATCTTTGCCCACTTTATCAAACAACTTCCTACACACTGTTGTGAAATGAGGCAGCTCGTGGACATTGTCTCTCAACTGTGTTATAGAGTGTAGTACTACATTTCAGTGAAGTGAAAGGCTTTCCAAAGCTGCCGAACGTGTTTCTTTTTCTATTTCAATGGTATTCTGCCTTGTATGACACACATTTACCACTCTAGTCTCCTTTAAGTAAAGAATATAGGATTCATACAGTGTTTCATGTGATCTTAACTCGAATGAAGGATTTCCAGGATCTTAGCTACCTTTTCTACACTAAGAACTGACTTAAAGAATCTCTTTCAGCTGTACTAAACGAGTTCTCATCTGTTTAAAATGATTTTCTCTGAATTATCCATATTTTCATATAGTTTCCTATATTCTGCCTTCTGGTACATGTATAATCTTTGCACACTTTATCAAACAACTTCCTACACACTGTTATGAACAGAGGCAGCTCGGGAACATTGTCTCTCAACTATGTTACTGAGTGTACTACTACATTTCAGTGAAGTGAAAGGCTTTCCAAAGCTGCCGAACGTGTTTCTTTCTCCCTTTCAATGGTATTCTGCCTTGTATCACACACATTTACCACAATAGTCTCCTTTAAGTAAACAATATAGGAATCATACAGTGTTTCATGTGATCTGAACTTGAATCAAGAATTTCCCGGATCTTACCTACCTTTTCTACACTAAGATCTGACTTGGAGAATCTCATTAAGCTGTTCTAAACGAGTTCTCATCTGTTTACAGTCATTTTCTCTGAGTTATCCATGTTTTCATGTAGTTTCCTATACTGTGCCTTCTGGAACAAGTATAATCTTAGCCCACTTTATCAAACAACTTTCTACACACTGTTATGAAATGAGGCAGCTCGGGAACATTGTCCCACAACTGTGTTATGGAGTGTAGTACTACATTTCAGTGAAGTGAAAGGCTTTCCAAAGCTGCCGAACGTGTTTCTTTATCTATTTTAATGGCATTCTGCCTTGTATAACACACATTTACCACTCTAGTCTCCTTTAAGTAAAGAATATAGGATTCATACCATGTTTCATGTGATCTTAACTCGAGTTAAGGATTTCCCGGATCTTAGCTACATTTTCTACACTAAGAACTAACTTGGAGAATCTCTTTCAGCTGTTCTAAATGAGTTCTCATCTTTTTACAGTCATTTTCTCTGATTTATCCATGTCTTCATGTAGTTTCCTATATTCTGCCTTCTGGTCCAAGTATAAGCTCTGCCCACTTTATCAAACAACTTCCTACACACTGTTATGAATTGAGGCACCTTGGAAACATTGTCTCTCAACTGTGTCATAGAGTGTAGTACTACATTTCAGTGAAGTGTAAGGCTTTCCAAAGCTGCCGAACGTGTTTCTTTCTCCCTTTCAATGGTATTTTGCCTTGTATCACACACATTTACCACTCTAGTCTCCTTTAAGTAAAGAATATAGGATTCATACCATATTTCATGTGATCTTATCTCGAATTAAGGATTTCCCGGATCTTAGCTATCTTTTCTACACGAAGAACTGACTTGGAGAATCTCATTAAGCTGTTCTAAACTCGTTCTCATCTGTTTACAGTCATTTTCTCTGAGTTATCCATGTTTTCATGTAGTTTCCTATACTCTGCCTTCTGGTACAAGTATAATCTTAGCCCACTTTATCAAACAACTTTCTACACACTGTTATGAAATGAGGGAGCTCGGGGTCATTGTCTCTCAACTGTGTTATAGAGTGTAGTACTACATTTTAGTGAAGTGAAAGGCTTTCCAAAGCTGCCGAACGTGTTTCTTTCTCTATTTCAATGGTATTCTGCCTTGTATCACACACATTTACCACTCTAGTCTCCTCTAAGTAAAGAATATAGGATTCATACAGTGTTTCATGTGATCTTAACTAGAATTAAGGATTTCCGGGATCTTAGCTACCTTTTCTACACTAAGAACTGACTTGGAGAATCTCTTTAACCTGTTCTAAACTAGTTCTCACCTTTTTACAGTCATTTTCTCTGATTTATCCATGTCTTCATGTAGTTTCCTATATTTTGCCTTCTGGTCAAAGTATAAGCTCTGCCCACTTTATCAAACAACGTCCTACACACTGTTATGAAATGAGGCAGCTCGGGAACATTGTCTCTCAACTATGTTATAGAGTGTAGTACTACATTTCAGTGAAGTGAAAGGCTTTCCAAAGCTGCCGAATGTGTTTCTTTCTCTATTTCAATGGTATTCTGCCTTGTATCACACACATTTACCACTCTAGTCTCCTCTAAGTAAAGAATATAGGATTCATACAGTGTTTCATGTGATCTTAACTCGAATTAAGGATTTCTGGGATCTTAGCTACCTTTTCTACACTAAGAACTGACTTGGAGAATCTCTTTCAGCTGAGTTCTCATCGGTTTACACTCATTTTCTCTTAATTATCCATGTCTTCATGTAGTTTCCTATATTCTGCCTTCTGGTACAAGTATAATCTTTGCCCACTTTATAAAACAACTTCCTACACACTGTTATGAAATGAGGCAGCTCGTGGACATTGTCTCTCAACTGTGTTATAGAGTGTAGTACTACATTTCAGTGAAGTGAAAGGCTTTCCAAAGCTGCCGAACGTGTTTCTTTTTCTATTTCAATGGTATTCTGCCTTGTATGACACACATTTACCACTCTAGTCTCCTCTAAGTAAAGAATATAGGATTCATACAGTGTTTCATGTGATCTTAACTAGAATTAAGGATTTCTGGGATCTTAGCTCCCTTTTCTACACTAAGAACTGACTTGGAGAATCTCTTTCAGCTGTTCTAAACGAGTTCTCATCGGTTTACACTCATTTTCTCTTAATTATCCATGTCTTCATGTAGTTTCCTATATTCTGCCTTCTGGTACAAGTATAATCTTTGCCCACTTTATCAAACAACTTCCTACACACTGTTGTGAAACGAGGCAGCTCGTGGACATTGTCTCTCAACTGTGTTATAGAGTGTAGTACTACATTTCAGTGAAGTGAAAGGCTTTCCAAAGCTGCCGAACGTGTTTCTTTTTCTATTTCAATGGTATTCTGCCTTGTATGACACACATTTACCACTCTAGTCTCCTTTAAGTAAAGAATATAGGATTCATACAGTGTTTCATGTGATCTTAACTCGAATGAAGGATTTCCAGGATCTTAGCTACCTTTTCTACACTAAGAACTGACTTAAAGAATCTCTTTCAGCTGTACTAAACGAGTTCTCATCTGTTTAAAATGATTTTCTCTGAATTATCCATATTTTCATATAGTTTCCTATATTCTGCCTTCTGGTACATGTATAATCTTTGCACACTTTATCAAACAACTTCCTACACACTGTTATGAACAGAGGCAGCTCGGGAACATTGTCTCTCAACTATGTTACTGAGTGTACTACTACATTTCAGTGAAGTGAAAGGCTTTCCAAAGCTGCCGAACGTGTTTCTTTCTCCCTTTCAATGGTATTCTGCCTTGTATCACACACATTTACCACAATAGTCTCCTTTAAGTAAACAATATAGGAATCATACAGTGTTTCATGTGATCTGAACTTGAATCAAGAATTTCCCGGATCTTACCTACCTTTTCTACACTAAGATCTGACTTGGAGAATCTCATTAAGCTGTTCTAAACGAGTTCTCATCTGTTTACAGTCATTTTCTCTGAGTTATCCATGTTTTCATGTAGTTTCCTATACTGTGCCTTCTGGAACAAGTATAATCTTAGCCCACTTTATCAAACAACTTTCTACACACTGTTATGAAATGAGGCAGCTCGGGAACATTGTCCCACAACTGTGTTATGGAGTGTAGTACTACATTTCAGTGAAGTGAAAGGCTTTCCAAAGCTGCCGAACGTGTTTCTTTATCTATTTTAATGGCATTCTGCCTTGTATAACACACATTTACCACTCTAGTCTCCTTTAAGTAAAGGATATAGGATTCATACCATGTTTCATGTGATCTTAACTCGAGTTAAGGATTTCCCGGATCTTAGCTACATTTTCTACACTAAGAACTAACTTGGAGAATCTCTTTCAGCTGTTCTAAATGAGTTCTCATCTTTTTACAGTCATTTTCTCTGATTTATCCATGTCTTCATGTAGTTTCCTATATTCTGCCTTCTGGTCCAAGTATAAGCTCTGCCCACTTTATCAAACAACTTCCTACACACTGTTATGAATTGAGGCACCTTGGAAACATTGTCTCTCAACTGTGTCATAGAGTGTAGTACTACATTTCAGTGAAGTGTAAGGCTTTCCAAAGCTGCCGAACGTGTTTCTTTCTCCCTTTCAATGGTATTTTGCCTTGTATCACACACATTTACCACTCTAGTCTCCTTTAAGTAAAGAATATAGGATTCATACCATATTTCATGTGATCTTAACTCGAATTAAGGATTTCCCGGATCTTAGCTATCTTTTCTACACGAAGAACTGACTTGGAGAATCTCATTAAGCTGTTCTAAACTCGTTCTCATCTGTTTACAGTCATTTTCTCTGAGTTATCCATGTTTTCATGTAGTTTCCTATACTCTGCCTTCTGGTACAAGTATAATCTTAGCCCACTTTATCAAACAACTTTCTACACACTGTTATGAAATGAGGGAGCTCGGGGTCATTGTCTCTCAACTGTGTTATAGAGTGTAGTACTACATTTCAGTGAAGTGAAAGGCTTTCCAAAGCTGCCGAACGTGTTTCTTTCTCTATTTCAATGGTATTCTGCCTTGTATGACACACATTTACCACTCTCGTCTCCTTTAAGTAAAGAATATAGGATTCATACAGTGTTTCATGAGATCTTAACTCGAATTAAGGATTTCCAGGATCTTAGCTACCTTTTCTACACTAAGAACTGACTTAGAGAATCTCTTTAAGCTGTTTTAAACGAGTTCTCATCTGTTTAAAATGATTTTCTCTGAATTATCCATATTTTCATATAGTTTCCTATATTCTGCCTTCTGGTACGTGTATAATCTTTGCACACTTTATCAAACAACTTCCTACACACTGTTATGAACAGAGGCAGCTCGGGAACATTGTCTCTCAACTATGTTACTGAGTGTACTACTACATTTCAGTGAAGTGTAAGGCTTTCCAAAGCTGCCGCACGTGTTTCTTTCTCTATTTCAATGGTATTCTGCCTTGTATGACACACATTTACCACTCTAGTCTCCTTTAAGTAAAGAATATAGGATTCATACAGTGTTTCATGTGATCTTAACTCGAATGAAGGATTTCCAGGATCTTAGCTACCTTTTCTACACTAAGAACTGACTTAAAGAATCTCTTTCAGCTGTACTAAACGAGTTCTCATCTGTTTAAAATGATTTTCTCTGAATTATCCATATTTTCATATAGTTTCCTATATTCTGCCTTCTGGTACATGTATAATCTTTGCACACTTTATCAAACAACTTCCTACACACTGTTATGAACAGAGGCAGCTCGGGAACATTGTCTCTCAACTATGTTACTGAGTGTACTACTACATTTCAGTGAAGTGAAAGGCTTTCCAAAGCTGCCGAACGTGTTTCTTTCTCCCTTTCAATGGTATTCTGCCTTGTATCACACACATTTACCACAATAGTCTCCTTTAAGTAAACAATATAGGAATCATACAGTGTTTCATGTGATCTGAACTTGAATCAAGAATTTCCCGGATCTTACCTACCTTTTCTACACTAAGATCTGACTTGGAGAATCTCATTAAGCTGTTCTAAACGAGTTCTCATCTGTTTACAGTCATTTTCTCTGAGTTATCCATGTTTTCATGTAGTTTCCTATACTGTGCCTTCTGGAACAAGTATAATCTTAGCCCACTTTATCAAACAACTTTCTACACACTGTTATGAAATGAGGCAGCTCGGGAACATTGTCCCACAACTGTGTTATGGAGTGTAGTACTACATTTCAGTGAAGTGAAAGGCTTTCCAAAGCTGCCGAACGTGTTTCTTTATCTATTTTAATGGCATTCTGCCTTGTATAACACACATTTACCACTCTAGTCTCCTTTAAGTAAAGGATATAGGATTCATACCATGTTTCATGTGATCTTAACTCGAGTTAAGGATTTCCCGGATCTTAGCTACATTTTCTACACTAAGAACTAACTTGGAGAATCTCTTTCAGCTGTTCTAAATGAGTTCTCATCTTTTTACAGTCATTTTCTCTGATTTATCCATGTCTTCATGTAGTTTCCTATATTCTGCCTTCTGGTCCAAGTATAAGCTCTGCCCACTTTATCAAACAACTTCCTACACACTGTTATGAATTGAGGCACCTTGGAAACATTGTCTCTCAACTGTGTCATAGAGTGTAGTACTACATTTCAGTGAAGTGTAAGGCTTTCCAAAGCTGCCGAACGTGTTTCTTTCTCCCTTTCAATGGTATTTTGCCTTGTATCACACACATTTACCACTCTAGTCTCCTTTAAGTAAAGAATATAGGATTCATACCATATTTCATGTGATCTTAACTCGAATTAAGGATTTCCCGGATCTTAGCTATCTTTTCTACACGAAGAACTGACTTGGAGAATCTCATTAAGCTGTTCTAAACTCGTTCTCATCTGTTTACAGTCATTTTCTCTGAGTTATCCATGTTTTCATGTAGTTTCCTATACTCTGCCTTCTGGTACAAGTATAATCTTAGCCCACTTTATCAAACAACTTTCTACACACTGTTATGAAATGAGGGAGCTCGGGGTCATTGTCTCTCAACTGTGTTATAGAGTGTAGTACTACATTTCAGTGAAGTGAAAGGCTTTCCAAAGCTGCCGAACGTGTTTCTTTCTCTATTTCAATGGTATTCTGCCTTGTATGACACACATTTACCACTCTCGTCTCCTTTAAGTAAAGAATATAGGATTCATACAGTGTTTCATGAGATCTTAACTCGAATTAAGGATTTCCAGGATCTTAGCTACCTTTTCTACACTAAGAACTGACTTAGAGAATCTCTTTAAGCTGTTTTAAACGAGTTCTCATCTGTTTAAAATGATTTTCTCTGAATTATCCATATTTTCATATAGTTTCCTATATTCTGCCTTCTGGTACGTGTATAATCTTTGCACACTTTATCAAACAACTTCCTACACACTGTTATGAACAGAGGCAGCTCGGGAACATTGTCTCTCAACTATGTTACTGAGTGTACTACTACATTTCAGTGAAGTGTAAGGCTTTCCAAAGCTGCCGCACGTGTTTCTTTCTCTATTTCAATGGTATTCTGCCTTGTATTACAAACATTTACCACTCTAGTCTCCTTTTAGTAAGGATTATAGAATTCATACAGTGTTTCATGTGATCTTAACTCGAATGAAGGATTTCCCGGATCTTAGCTACCTTTTCTACACTAAGAACTGACATGGAGAATCTCTTTCAGATGTTCTAAACGAGTTCTCATTTGTTTACAGTCATTTTCTCTGAATTATCCATGTTTTCATGTAGTTTCCTATATTCTGCCTTCTTGTCCAAGTATAAGCTTTGCCCACTTTATCAAACAACTTCCTACACAATGTTAGGAACTGAGGCAGCTCGGGAACATTGTCTCTCAACTGTGCTATAGAGTGTAGTACTACATTTCCGTGAAGTATAAGGCTTTCCAAAGCTGCCGAACCTGTTTCTTTCGCTATTTCAATGGTATTCTGCCTTGTATAACACGCATTTATCACTCTAGTGTCCTTTAAGTAATGAATATAGTATTCATACAGTGTTTCATGTGATTTTAACTTGAATTAAGGATTTCCCTTATCTTAGCTACCTTTTCTACACTAAGAACTGACTTGGAGAATCTCACTAAGCTATTCGAAACGAGTTCTCACCTGTTTATAGTCATTTTCTCTGAATTATCCATGTTTTCATGTAGTTTCCTATATTCTGCCTTTTGGTCCAAGTATAAGCTTTGCCCACTTTATCAAACAACTTCCTACACACTGTTATGAACTGAGGCAGCTCGGGAATATTGTCTCTCAACTCTGTTATAGAGTGTAGTACTACATTTCAGTGAAGTGTAAGGCTTTCCGAAGCTGCAGAAGGTGTTTCTTTCTCTATTTCAAGAGTATTCTGCCTTTTATAACACATATTTACCACCCTAGTCTCCTTTAAGTAAAGAATATAGGATTCATATAGTGTTTCACGTGATCTTAACTCGAATTAAGGATTTCCGGGATCTTAGCTACCTTTTCTACACTAAGAACTGACTTGGAGAATCTCTTTCAGCTGTTCTAAATGAGTTCTCATCTGTTTACAGTCATTTTCTCTGAATTATCCATGTTTTCATGTAGTTTCCTAAATTCTTTCTTCTGGTACAAGTATAATCTTTGCCCACTTTATCAAACAACTTCTTACACACAGTTATGAACAGAGGCAGCTCAGGAACATTGTCTCTCAACTATGTTACTGAGTGTACTACTACATTTCAGTGAAGTTTAAGGCTTTCCAAACCTGCTGAACGTGTTTCTTTCTCTATTTCAATGGTATTCTGCCTTGTATAACACACATTTACCACTCTGGTCTCCTTTTAGTAAAGAATATAGGATTCATACAGTGTTTCATGTGATCTTAACTCGAATTAAGGATTTCCCGGATCTTAGCTACCTTTTCTACACTTAGAACTTACATGGAGAATCTCTTTTAGCTGTTCTAAACGAGTTCTCATCTGTTTACCGATATTTTCTCTGAATTACCCATGTTTTCATGTAGTTTCCTATGTTCTGCCTTCTCGTCCAAGTATAAGCTTTGCCCACTTTATTAAACAACTTCCTACACACTGTTATGAACTGAGGCAGCTCGGTTACATTGTCTCTCAACTGTGTTATAGAGTGTAGTACTACATTTCAGTGAAGTGTAAGGCTTTCCAAAGCTGCCGAACGTGTTTCTTTTTCTATTTCAAAGATATTCTGCCTTGTATAACACACATTTACCACTCTAGTCTCCTTTTAGTAAGGAATATAGGATTCATACAATGTTTCATGTGATCTTAACTTGAATGAAGGATTTCCCGGATCTTAGCTACCTTTTCTACACTAAGAACTGACTTGGAGAATCTCATTAAGCTGTTCTAAACGAGTTCTCATCTGTTTACAGTCATTTTCTCTGAGTTTACCATGCTTTCATGTAGTTTCCAATATTCTGCCTTCTGGTCCAATTATATTCTTTGCCCACTTTATCAAACAACTTCCTACACACTGTTATGAACTGAAGCAGCTCGGGAACATTGTCTCTCAACTGTGTTATAGAGTGTAGTACAAAATTTCAGTGAAGTGTAAGGCTTTCCAAAACTGCCGAACGTTTTTCTTTCTCTATTTCAATGGTATTCTGCCTTGTATAACAAACATTTACCACTCTAGTCTCCTTTAAGTAAAGAATATAGGATTCATACAGTGTTTCATGTGATCTTAACTCGAATTAAGGATTTACCGCATCTTAGCTACCTTTCTACACTAAGACCTGACTTGGAGAATCTCTTTCAGCTGTTCTAAACGAGTTCTCATTTGTTTATAGTCATTTTCTCTGAATTATCCATGTCTTCATGTAGTTTCCTATATTCTGCCTTCTGGTCAAAGTATAAGCTCTGCCCACTTTATCAAACAACGTCCTACACACTGTTATGAAATGAGGCAGCTCGGGAACATTGTCTCTCAACTATGTTATAGAGTGTAGTACTACATTTCAGTGAAGTGAAAGGCTTTCCAAAGCTGCCGAATGTGTTTCTTTCTCTATTTCAATGGTATTCTGCCTTGTATCACACACATTTACCACTCTAGTCTCCTCTAAGTAAAGAATATAGGATTCATACAGTGTTTCATGTGATCTTAACTCGAATTAAGGATTTCTGGGATCTTAGCTACCTTTTCTACACTAAGAACTGACTTGGAGAATCTCTTTCAGCTGAGTTCTCATCGGTTTACACTCATTTTCTCTTAATTATCCATGTCTTCATGTAGTTTCCTATATTCTGCCTTCTGGTACAAGTATAATCTTTGCCCACTTTATAAAACAACTTCCTACACACTGTTATGAAATGAGGCAGCTCGTGGACATTGTCTCTCAACTGTGTTATAGAGTGTAGTACTACATTTCAGTGAAGTGAAAGGCTTTCCAAAGCTGCCGAACGTGTTTCTTTTTCTATTTCAATGGTATTCTGCCTTGTATGACACACATTTACCACTCTAGTCTCCTTTAAGTAAAGAATATAGGATTCATACCATGTTTCATGTGATCTTAACTCGAGTTAAGGATTTCCCGGATCTTAGCTACATTTTCTACACTTAGAACTGACTTGGAGAATCTCTTTCAGCTGTTCTAAATGAGTTCTTATCTTTTTACAGTCATTTTCTCTGATTTATCCATGTCTTCATGTAGTTTCCTATATTCTGCCTTCTGGTCCAAGTATAAGCTCTGCCGACTTTATCAAACAACTTCCTACACACTGTTATGAATTGAGGCACCTTGGAAACATTGTCTCTCAACTGTGTCATAGAGTGTAGTACTACATTTCAGTGAAGTGTAAGGCTTTCCAAAGCTGCCGAACGTGTTTTTTTCTCCCTTTCAATGGTATTTTGCCTTGTATCACACACATTTACCACTCTAGTCTCCTTTAAGTAAAGAATATAGGATTCATACCATATTTCATGTGATCTTAACTCGAATTAAGGATTTCCCGGATCTTAGCTATCTTCTCTACACGAAGAACTGACTTGGAGAATCTCATTAAGCTGTTCTAAACTCGTTCTCATCTGTTTACAGTCATTTTCTCTGAGTTATCCATGTTTTCATGTAGTTTCCTATACTCTGCCTTCTGGTACAAGTATAATCTTAGCCCACTTTATCAAACAACTTTCTACACACTGTTATGAAATGAGGCAGCTCGGGATCATTGTCCCACAACTGTGTTATGGAGTGTAGTACTACATTTCAGTGAATTGTAAGGCTTTCCAAAGCTGCCGAACGTGTTTCTTTCTCTATTTCAATGGCATTATGCCTTGTATAACACACATTTACCACTCTAGTCTCCTTTAAGTAAAGAATATAGGATTCATACAGTGTTTCATGAGATCTTAACTCGAATTAAGGATTTCCCGGATCTTAGCTACTTTTCTACACTAAGAACTGACTTGGAGAATCCCTTTTAGCTGTTCTAAACGAGTTCTCATCTTTTCACAGTCATTTTCTCTGATTTATCCATGTCTTCATGTAGTTTCCTATATTCTGCCTTCTGGTACAAGTATAAGCTCTGCCCACTTTATCAAACAACTTCCTACACACTGTTATGAACTGAGGCACCTCGGGAACATTGTCTCTCAACTGTGTCATAGAGTGTAGTACTACATTTCAGTGAAGTGTAAGGCTTTCCAAAGCTGCCGAACGTGTTTCTTTCTCCCTTTCAATGGTATTCTGCCTTGTATCACACACATTTACCACTCTAGTCTCCATTAAGTAAAGAATATAGGATTCATACGGTGTTTCATGTGATCTTAACTTGAATTAAGGATTTCCCGGATCTTAGCTACCTTTTCTACACTAAGAACTGACTTGAAGAATATCTTCCAGCTGTTCTAAATGAGTTCTCATCTTTTAACAGTCATTTTCTCTGAATTATCCATGTCTTCATGTAGTTTCCTATATTCTCCTCTCGTCCAAGTATAAGCTCTGCCCACTTTATCAAACAACTTCCTACACACTGTTATGAACTGAGGCAGCTCGGGAACATTGTCTCTCAACTGTGTTATAGAGTGTAGTACTACATTTCAATGAAGTGTAAGGCTTTCCAAAGCTGCCGAACATGTTTCTTTCTCCCTTTCAATGGTATTCTGCCTTGTATCACATACATTTACCACAGTAGTCTCCTTTAAGTAAACAATATAGGAATCATACAGTGTTTCATGTGATCTTAACTTGAATTAAGGATTTCCCGGATCTTACCTACCTTTTCTACACTAAGAACTGACTTGGAGAATCTCATTAAGCTGTTCTAAACGAGTTCTCATCTGTT
This sequence comes from Pipistrellus hanaki, assembly GCF_964339955.1. Taxonomy (NCBI): domain Eukaryota; kingdom Metazoa; phylum Chordata; class Mammalia; order Chiroptera; family Vespertilionidae; genus Pipistrellus; species Pipistrellus hanaki. Next base: position 49,076,234 of record NC_140518.1, read on the forward strand.
TACAGTCATTTTCTCTGAGTTATCCATGTTTTCATGTAGTTTCCTATACTCTGCCTTCTGGTACAAGTATAATCTTAGCCCACTTTATCAAACAACTTTCTACACACTGTTATGAAATGAGGCAGCTCCGGAACATTGTCCCACAACTGTGTTATGGAGTGTAGTACTACATTTCATTGAACTTTAAGGCTTTCCAAAGCTGCCGAACGGGTTTCTTTATCTATTTTAATGGCATTCTGCGTTGTATAACACACATTTACCACTCTAGTCTCCTTTAAGTAAAGAATATAGGATTCATACCATGTTTCATGTGATCTTAACTCGAATTAAGGATTTCCCGGATCTTAGCTACCTTTTGTACACTAAGAACTGACTTGGAGAATCTCATTAAGCTGTTCTAAACGAGTTCAAATCTGCTTACAGTCATTTTCTCTGAGTTTTCCATGTTTTCATGTAGTTTCCTATTATCGGCCTACTGGTTCAAATATAAGCTTTGCACACTTTATCAAACAACTTCCTACACACTGTTATGAACTGAGGCAGCTCGGGACATTGTCTCTCAACTGTGTTATAGAGTGTAGTACTACATTTCAGTGAAGTGTAAGGCTATCCAAAGCTGCCGAACGTGTTTCTTTCTCCCTTTCAATGGTATTCTGCCTTGTATCACACACATTTACCACAATAGTCTCCTTTAAGTAAACAATATAGGAATCATACAGTGTTTCATGTGATCTTAACTTGAATTAAGAATTTCCCGGATCTTACCTACCCTTTCAACACTAAGAACTGACTTGGAGAATCTCATTAAGCTGTTCTAAACTCGTTCTCATCTGTTTACAGTCATTTTCTCTGAGTTATCCATGTTTTCATGTAGTTTCCTATACTCTGCCTTCTGGTACAAGTATAATCTTAGCCCACTTTATCAAACAACTTTCTACACACTGTTATGAAATGAGGCAGCTCGGGATCATTGTCCCACAACTGTGTTATGGAGTGTAGTACTACATTTCAGTGAATTGTAAGGCTTTCCAAAGCTGCCGAACGTGTTTCTTTCTCTATTTCAATGGCATTATGCCTTGTATAACACACATTTACCACTCTAGTCTCCTTTAAGTAAAGAATATAGGATTCATACAGTGTTTCATGTGATCTTAACTTGAATTAAGGATTTCCCGGATCTTACCTACCTTTTCTACACTAAGAACTGACTTGGAGAATCTCATTAAGCTGTTCTAAACGAGTTCTCATCTCTTTACAGTGATTTTCTCTGAGTTATCCATGTTTTCATGTAGTTTCCTATACTCTGCCTTCTGGTTCAAGTATAATCTTAGCCCACTTTATCAAACAACTTTCTACACACTGTTATGAAATAAGGCAGCTCGGGAACATTGTCCCACAACTGTGTTATGGAGTGTAGTACTACATTTCAGTGAATTGTAAGGCTTTCCAAAGCTGCCGAACGTGTTTCTTTCTCTATTTCAATGGCATTCTGCCTTGTATAACACACATTTACCACTCTAGTCACCTTTAAGTAAAGAATATAGGATTCATACAGTGTTTCATGTGATCTTAACTCGAATTAAGGATTTCCCGTATCTTAGCTACCTTTTCTACACTAAGAACTGACTTAGAGAATCTCTTTCAGCTGTTCGAAACGAGTTCTCATCTGTTTACAGTCATTTTCTCTGAATTATCCATGTTTTCATGTAGTTTCCTATATTGTGCCTTTTGGTCCAAGTATAAGCTTTGCCCACTTTATCAAACAACTTCCTACACACTGTTATGAACTGAGGCAGCTAGGGAACATTGTCTCTCAAGTGTGTTTTAGAGTGTACTACTACATTTCAGTGAAGTGTAAGGTTTCCAAAGCTGCCAAACGTGCTTCTTTTTCTATTTCAATGGTATTCTGCCTTGTATAACAAACATTTACCACCCTAGTCTCCTTCACTTAAAGAATATAGGATTCATACAGTGTTTCATGAGATCTTAACTCGAATTAAGGATTTCCCGGATCTTAGCTACTTTTCTACACTAAGAACTGACTTGGAGAATCCCTTTTAGCTGTTCTAAACGAGTTCTCATCTTTTCACAGTCATTTTCTCTGATTTATCCATGTCTTCATGTAGTTTCCTATATTCTGCCTTCTGGTCCAAGTATAAGCTCTGCCCACTTTATCAAACAACTTCCTACACACTGTTATGAACTGAGGCACCTCGGGAACATTGTCTCTCAACTGTGTCATAGAGTGTAGTACTACATTTCAGTGAAGTGTAAGGCTTTCCAAAGCTGCCGAACGTGTTTCTTTCTCACTTTCAATGGTATTCTGCCTTGTATCACACACATTTACCACTCTAGTCTCCATTAAGTAAAGAATATAGGATTCATACGGTGTTTCATGTGATCTTAACTTGAATTAAGGATTTCCCGGATCTTAGCTACCTTTTCTACACTAAGAACTGACTTGAAGAATATCTTCCAGCTGTTCTAAATGAGTTCTCATCTTTTAACAGTCATTTTCTCTGAATTATCCATGTCTTCATGTAGTTTCCTATATTCTCCTCTCGTCCAAGTATAAGCTCTGCCCACTTTATCAAACAACTTCCTACACACTGTTATGAACTGAGGCAGCTCGGGAACATTGTCTCTCAACTGTGTTATAGAGTGTAGTACTACATTTCAATGAAGTGTAAGGCTTTCCAAAGCTGCCGAACATGTTTCTTTCTCCCTTTCAATGGTATTCTGCCTTGTATCACACACATTTACCACAGTAGTCTCCTTTAAGTAAACAATATAGGAATCATACAGTGTTTCATGTGATCTTAACTTGAATTAAGGATTTCCCGGATCTTACCTACCTTTTCTACACTAAGAACTGACTTGGAGAATCTCATTAAGCTGTTCTAAACGAGTTCTCATCTGTTTACAGTCATTTTCTCTGAGTTATCCATGTTTTCATGTAGTTTCCTATACTCTGCCTTCTGGTACAAGTATAATCTTAGCCCACTTTATCAAACAACTTTCTACACACTGTTATGAAATGAGGCAGCTCCGGAACATTGTCCCACAACTGTGTTATGGAGTGTAGTACTACATTTCATTGAACTTTAAGGCTTTCCAAAGCTGCCGAACGGGTTTCTTTATCTATTTTAATGGCATTCTGCGTTGTATAACACACATTTACCACTCTAGTCTCCTTTAAGTAAAGAATATAGGATTCATACCATGTTTCATGTGATCTTAACTCGAATTAAGGATTTCCCGGATCTTAGCTACCTTTTGTACACTAAGAACTGACTTGGAGAATCTCATTAAGCTGTTCTAAACGAGTTCAAATCTGCTTACAGTCATTTTCTCTGAGTTTTCCATGTTTTCATGTAGTTTCCTATTATCGGCCTACTGGTTCAAATATAAGCTTTGCACACTTTATCAAACAACTTCCTACACACTGTTATGAACTGAGGCAGCTCGGGACATTGTCTCTCAACTGTGTTATAGAGTGTAGTACTACATTTCAGTGAAGTGTAAGGCTATCCAAAGCTGCCGAACGTGTTTCTTTCTCCCTTTCAATGGTATTCTGCCTTGTATCACACACATTTACCACAATAGTCTCCTTTAAGTAAACAATATAGGAATCATACAGTGTTTCATGTGATCTTAACTTGAATTAAGAATTTCCCGGATCTTACCTACCCTTTCAACACTAAGAACTGACTTGGAGAATCTCATTAAGCTGTTCTAAACGAGTTCTCATCTGTTTACAGTCATTTTCTCTGAGTTATCCATGTTTTCATGTAGTTTCCTATACTGTGCCTTCTGGAACAAGTATAATCTTAGCCCACTTTATCAAACAACTTTCTACACACTGTTATGAAATGAGGCAGCTCCCGAACATTGTCCCACAACTGTGTTATGGAGTGTAGTACTACATTTCAGTGAAATGTAAGGCTTTCCAAAGCTGCCGAACGTGTTTCTTTATCTATTTTAATGGCATTCTGCCTTGTATAACACACATTTACCACTCTAGTCTCCTTTAAGTAAAGAATATAGGATTCATACCATGTTTCATGTGATCTTAACTCGAGTTAAGGATTTCCCGGATCTTAGCTACCTTTTCTACACTAAGAACTGACTTGGAGAATCTCATTAAGCTGTTCTAAACGAGTTCAAATCTGTTTACAGTCATTTTCAGTGAATTAATCATGTTTTCATGTAGTTTCCTATATTCTGACTACTGGTTCAAGTATAAGCTTTGCACACTTTATCAAACAACTTCCTACACACTGTTATGAACTGAGGCAGCTTGGGACATTGTCTCTCAACTGTGTTATAGAGTGTCCTACTACATTTCAGTGAAGTGTAAGGCTTTCCAAAGCTGCCAAACGTGCTTCTTTCTCTATTTCAATGGTATTCTGCCTTGTATAACAAACATTTACCACTCTAGTTTCCTTTACTTAAAGAATATAGGATTCATACAGTGTTTCATGTGATATTACCTCGAATTAAGGATCTCCCGGATCTTAGCTACCTTTTCTACACTAAGAACTGACTTGGAGAATCTCATTAAGCTGTTCTAAACAAGTTCTCATCTGTTTACAGTCATTTTCTCTGAGTTATCCATGTTTTCTTGTAGTTACCTATATTCTGCCTACTGGTTCAAGTATAAGCTTTGCACACTTTATCAAACAACTTCCTACACACTGTTATGAACTGAGGCAGCTCGGGACATTGTCTCTCAACTGTGTTATAGAGTGTAGTACTGCATTTCAGTGAAGTGTAAGGCTTTCCAAAGCTGCCGAACGTGTTTCTTTATCCCTTTCAATGGTATTCTGCCTTGTATAACAAACATTTACCACTCTAGTCTCCTTTAAGTAAAGAATATAGGGTTCATACCATATTTCATGTGATCTTAACTCGAATTAAGGATTTCCCGGATCTTAGCTATCTTTTCTACACAAAGAACTGACTTGGAGAATCTCATTAAGCTGTTCTAAACACGTTCTCATCTGTTTACAGTCATTTTCTCTGAGTTATCCATGTTTTCATGTAGTTTCCTATACTCTGCCTTCTGGTACAAGTATAATCTTAGCCCACTTTATCAAATAAGTTTCTACACACTGTTATGAAATGAGGCAGCTCGGGAACATTGGCCCACAACTGTGTTATGGAGTGTAGTACTACATTTCAGTGAATTGTAAGTCTTTCCAAAGCTGCCGAACGTGTTTCTTTCTCTATTTCAATGGCATTCTGCCTTGTATAACACACATTTACCACTCTAGTCTCATTTAAATAAAGAATATAGGATTCATACAGTGTTTCATGTGATCTTAACATGAATTAAGGATTTCTCGGATATTAGCTACCTTTTCTGCAATAAGAACTGACTTGGCAAACCTCTTTCAGCTGTTCTAAATGAGTTCTCATCACTTTAGAGTAATTTTCTCTGAATTATTCATGTTTTCATGTAGTTTCCTATATTCTGCCTTCTTGTTCATGTATAAGCTTTGCCCACATAAACAAACAACTTCCTACACACTGTTATGAACAGAGGCAGCTCGGGAACAATGTCTCTCAACTATGTTATAGAGTGTAGTACTACATTTCAGTGAATTGTAATGTTTCCAAAGCTGCCAAACGTGTTTCTTTCTCTATTTCAATGATTTTCTGCCTTGTATAACACACATTTAGCACTCTAGTCTCCTTTAAGGAAAGAATATAGGATTCATACAGTGTTTCATGTGATCTTAACTCGAATTTAGGATTTTCCGGATCTTATTGTAGCTACCTTTTCTACACTAAGAACTGACTTGGAGAATCTCTTTCTGCTGTTCTAAACGAGTTCTCATGTGTTTACAGTCATTTTCTCTGAATTATTCATGTTTTCATGTAGTTATCTGTATTCTGCCTTCTTGTCCTTGTATAAGCTTTGCCCACTTTATCAAACAACTTCCTAAACACTGTTATGAACAGAGGCAGCTCGGGAACATTGTCTCTCAACTATGCTGCTGAGTGTAGTTCTACATTTCAGTGAAGTGTAAGGCTTTCCAAAGCTGCCGAACGTGTTTCTTTCTCCCTTTCAATGGTATTTTGCCTTGTATCACACACATTTACCACTCTAGTCTCCTTTAAGTAAAGAATATAGGATTCATACAGTGTTTCATGTGATCTTAACTCGAATTAAGGATTTCCCGGATCTTAGCTACCTTTTCTACACTAAGAACTGACTTGAAGAATATCTTCCAGCTGTTCTAAACGAGTTCTCATCTTTTTACAGTCATTTTCTCTGAATTATCCATGTCTTCATGTAGTTTCCTATATTCTGCTCTGGTCCAAGTATAAGCTCTGCCCACTTTATCAAACAACTTCCTACACACTGTTATGAACTGAGGCAGCTCGGGAACATTGTCTCTCAACTGTGTTATAGAGTGTAGTACTACATTTCAATGAAGTGTAAAGCTTTCCAAAGCTGCCGAACATGTTTCTTTCTCCCTTTCAATGGTATTCTGCCTTGTATCACACACATTTACCACAATAGTCTCCATTAAGTAAAGAATATAGGATTCATACGGTGTTTCATGTGATCTTAACTTGAATTAAGGATTTCCCGGATCTTAGCTACCTTTTCTACACTAAGAACTGACTTGAAGAATGTCTTCCAGCTGTTCTAAACAAGTTCTCATCTTTTAACAGTCATTTTCTCTGAATTATCCATGTCTTCATGTAGTTTCCTATATTCTCCTCTCGTCCAAGTATAAGCTCTGCCCACTTTATCAAACAACTTCCTACACACTGTTATGAACTGAGGCAGCTCGGGAACATTGTCTCTCAACTGTGTTATAGAGTGTAGTACTACATTTCAATGAAGTGTAAGGCTTTCCAAAGCTGCCGAACATGTTTCTTTCTCCCTTTCAATGGTATTCTGCCTTGTATCACACACATTTACCACAGTAGTCTCCTTTAAGTAAACAATGTAGGAATCATACAGTGTTTCATGTGATCTTAACTTGAATTAAGGATTTCCCGGATCTTACCTACCTTTTCTACACTAAGAACTGACTTGGAGAATCTCATTAAGCTGTTCTAAACGAGTTCTCATCTGTTTACAGTCATTTTCTCTGAGTTATCCATGTTTTCATGTAGTTTCCTATACTGTGCCTTCTGGAACAAGTATAATCTTAGCCCACTTTATCAAACAACTTTCTACACACTGTTATGAAATGAGGCAGCTCGGGAACATTGTCCCACAACTGTGTTATGGAGTGTAGTACTACATTTCAGTGAAATGTAAGGCTTTCCAAAGCTGCCGAACGTGTTTCTTTATCTATTTTAATGGCATTCTGCCTTGTATAACACACATTTACCACTCTAGTCTCCTTTAAGTAAAGGATATAGGATTCATACCATGTTTCATGTGATCTTAACTCGAGTTAAGGATTTCCCGGATCTTAGCTACCTTTTGTACACTAAGAACTGACTTGGAGAATCTCATTAAGCTGTTCTAAACGAGTTCAAATCTCTTTACAGTCATTTTCAGTGAATTAATCATGTTTTCATGTAGTTTCCTATATTCTGACTACTGGTTCAAGTATAAGCTTTGCACACTTTATCAAACAACTTCCTACACACTGTTATGAACTGAGGCAGCTCGGGACATTGTCTCTCAACTGTGTTATAGAGTGTACTACTACATTTCAGTGAAATGTAAGGCTTTCCAAAGCTGCCAAACGTGCTTCTTTCTCTATTTCAATGGTATTCTGCCTTGTATAACAAACATTTACCACTCTAGTTTCCTTTACTTAAAGAATATAGGATTCATACAGTGTTTCATGTGATATTACCTCGAATTAAGGATCTCCCGGATCTTAGCTACCTTTTCTACACTAAGAACTGACTTGGAGAATCTCATTAAGCTGTTCTAAACAAGTTCTCATCTGTTTACAGTCATTTTCTCTGAGTTATCCATGTTTTCTTGTAGTTTCCTATATTCTGCCTACTGGTTCAAGTATAAGCTTTGCACACTTTATCAAACAACTTCCTACACACTGTTATGAACTGAGGCAGCTCGGGACATTGTCTCTCAACTGTGTTATAGAGTGTAGTACTACATTTCAGTGAAGTGTAAGGCTTTCCAAAGCTGCCGAACGTGTTTCTTTATCCCTTTCAATGGTATTCTGCCTTGTATAACAAACATTTACCACTCTAGTCTCCTTTAAGTAAAGAATATAGGGTTCATACCATATTTCATGTGATCTTAACTCGAATTAAGGATTTCCCGGATCTTAGCTATCTTTTCTACACAAAGAACTGACTTGGAGAATCTCATTAAGCTGTTCTAAACACGTTCTCATCTGTTTACAGTCATTTTCTCTGAGTTATCCATGTTTTCATGTAGTTTCCTATACTCTGCCTTCTGGTACAAGTATAATCTTAGCCCACTTTATCAAATAACTTTCTACACACTGTTATGAAATAAGGCAGCTCGGGAACATTGGCCCACAACTGTGTTATGGAGTGTAGTACTACATTTCAGTGAATTGTAAGGCTTTTCAAAGCTGCCGAACGTGTTTCTTTCTCTATTTCAATGGCATTATGCCTTGTATAACACACATTTACCACTCTAGTCTCCTTTAAGTAAAGAATATAGGATTCATACAGTGTTTCATGTGATCTTAACTTGAATTAAGGATTTCCCGGATCTTACCTACCTTTTCTACACTAAGAACTGACTTGGAGAATCTCATTAAGCTGTTCTAAACGAGTTCTCATCTCTTTACAGTTATTTTCTCTGAGTTATCCATGTTTTCATGTAGTTTCCTATACTCTGCCTTCTGGTTCAAGTATAATCTTAGCCCACTTCATCAAACAACTTTCTACACACTGTTATGAAATAAGGCAGCTCGGGAACATTGGCCCACAACTGTGTTATGGAGTGTAGTACTACATTTCAGTGAATTGTAAGGCTTTCCAAAGCTGCCGAACGTGTTTCTTTCTCTATTTCAATGGCATTCTGCCTTGTATAACACACATTTACCACTCTAGTCTCCTTTAAGTAAAGAATATAGGATTCATACAGTGTTTCATGTGATCTTAACATGAATTAAGGATTTCTCGGATATTAGCTACCTTTTCTGCAATTAGAACTGACTTGGCAAACCTCTTTCAGCTGTTCTAAATGAGTTCTCATCACTTTAGAGTAATTTTCTCTGAATTATTCATGTTTTCATGTAGTTTCCTATATTCTGCCTTCTTGTCCATGTATAAGCTTTGCCCACATAAACAAACAACTTCCTACACACTGTTATGAACAGAGGCAGCTCGGGAACAATGTCTCTCAACTATGTTATAGAGTGTAGTACTACATTTCAGTGAATTGTAATGTTTCCAAAGCTGCCGAACGTGTTTCTTTCTCTATTTCAATGATTTTCTGCCTTGTATAACACACATTTAGCACTCTAGTCTCCTTTAAGGAAAGAATATAGGATTCATACAGTGTTTCATGTGATCTTAACTCGAATTTAGGATTTTCCGGATCTTATTGTAGCTACCTTTTCTACATAAGAACTGACTTGGAGAATCTCTTTCTGCTGTTCTAAACGAGTTCTCATGTGTTTACAGTCATTTTCTCTGAATTATCCATGTTTTCATGTAGTTATCTGTATTCTGCCTTCTTGTCCTTGTATAAGCTTTGCCCACTTTATCAAACAACTTCCTAAACACTGTTATGAACAAAGGCAGCTCGTGAACATTGTCTCTCAACTATGCTGCAGAGTGTAGTTCTACATTTCAGTGAAGTGTAAGGCTTTCCAAAGCTGCCGAACGTGTTTCTTTCTCCCTTTCAATGGTATTTTGCCTTGTATCACACACATTTACCACTCTAGTCTCCTTTAAGTAAAGAATATAGGATTCATACGGTGTTTCATGTGATCTTAACTTGAATTAAGGATTTCCCGGATCTTATCTACCTTTTCTACACTAAGAACTGACTTGAAGAATATCTTCCAGCTGTTCTAAACGAGTTCTCATCTTTTAACAGTCATTTTCTCTGAATTATCCATGTCTTCATGTAGTTTCCTATATTCTCCTCTGGTCCAAGTATAAGCTCTGCCCACTTTATCAAACAACTTCCTACACACTGTTATGAACTGAGGCAGCTCGGGAACATTGTCTCTCAACTGTGTTATGGAGTGTAGTACTACATTTCATTGAACTGTAAGGCTTTCCAAAGCTGCCGAACGGGTTTCTTTATCTATTTTAATGGCATTCTGCCTTGTATAACACACATTTACCACTCTAGTCTCCTTTAAGTAAAGAATATAGGATTCATACCATGTTTCATGTGATCTTAACTCGAATTAAGGATTTCCCAGATCTTAGCTACCTTTTGTACACTAAGAACTGACTTGGAGAATCTCATTAAGCTGTTCTAAACGAGTTCAAATCTGCTTACAGTCATTTTCTCTGAGTTTTCCATGTTTTCATGTAGTTTTCTATAATCGGCCTACTGGTTCAAATATAAGCTTTGCAGACTTTATCAAACAACTTCCTACACACTGTTATGAACTGAGGCAGCTCGGGACATTGTCTCTCAACTGTGTTATAGAGTGTAGTACTACATTTCAGTGAAGTGTAAGGCTTTCCAAAGCTGCCGAACGTGTTTCTTTCTCCCTTTCAATGGTATTCTGCCTTGTATCACACACATTTACCACAATAGTCTCCTTTAAGTAAACAATATAGGAATCATACAGTGTTTCATGTGATCTTAACTTGAATTAAGAATTTCCCGGATCTTACCTACCTTTTCTACACTAAGAACTGACTTGGAGAATCTCATTAAGCTGTTCTAAACGAGTTCAAATCTGTTTACAGTCATTTTCAGTGAATTAATCATGTTTTCATGTAGTTTCCTATATTCTGACTACTGGTTCAAGTATAAGCTTTGCACACTTTATCAAACAACTTCCTACACACTGTTATGAACTGAGGCAGCTCGGGACATTGTCTCTCAACTGTGTTATAGAGTGTACTACTACATTTCAGTGAAGTGTAAGGCTTTCCAAAGCTGCCAAACGTGCTTCTTTCTCTATTTCAATGGTATTCTGCCTTGTATAACAAACATTTACCACTCTAGTTTCCTTTACTTAAAGAATATAGGATTCATACAGTGTTTCATGTGATATTACCTCGAATTAAGGATCTCCCGGATCTTAGCTACCTTTTCTACACTAAGAACTGACTTGGAGAATCTCATTAAGCTGTTCTAAACAAGTTCTCATCTGTTTACAGTCATTTTCTCTGAGTTATCCATGTTTTCTTGTAGTTTCCTATATTCTGCCTACTGGTTCAAGTATAAGCTTTGCACACTTTATCAAACAACTTCCTACACACTGTTATGAACTGAGGCAGCTCGGGACATTGTCTCTCAACTGTGTTATAGAGTGTAGTACTACATTTCAGTGAAGTGTAAGGCTTTCCAAAGCTGCCGAACGTGTTTCTTTATCCCTTTCAATGGTATTCTGCCTTGTATAACAAACATTTACCACTCTAGTCTCCTTTAAGTAAAGAATATAGGGTTCATACCATATTTCATGTGATCTTAACTCGAATTAAGGATTTCCCGGATCTTAGCTATCTTTTCTACACAAAGAACTGACTTGGAGAATCTCATTAAGCTGTTCTAAACACGTTCTCATCTGTTTACAGTCATTTTCTCTGAGTTATCCATGTTTTCATGTAGTTTCCTATACTCTGCCTTCTGGTACAAGTATAATCTTAGCCCACTTTATCAAATAACTTTCTACACACTGTTATGAAATAAGGCAGCTCGGGAACATTGGCCCACAACTGTGTTATGGAGTGTAGTACTACATTTCAGTGAATTGTAAGGCTTTTCAAAGCTGCCGAACGTGTTTCTTTCTCTATTTCAATGGCATTATGCCTTGTATAACACACATTTACCACTCTAGTCTCCTTTAAGTAAAGAATATAGGATTCATACAGTGTTTCATGTGATCTTAACTTGAATTAAGGATTTCCCGGATCTTACCTACCTTTTCTACACTAAGAACTGACTTGGAGAATCTCATTAAGCTGTTCTAAACGAGTTCTCATCTCTTTACAGTTATTTTCTCTGAGTTATCCATGTTTTCATGTAGTTTCCTATACTCTGCCTTCTGGTTCAAGTATAATCTTAGCCCACTTCATCAAACAACTTTCTACACACTGTTATGAAATAAGGCAGCTCGGGAACATTGGCCCACAACTGTGTTATGGAGTGTAGTACTACATTTCAGTGAATTGTAAGGCTTTCCAAAGCTGCCGAACGTGTTTCTTTCTCTATTTCAATGGCATTCTGCCTTGTATAACACACATTTACCACTCTAGTCTCCTTTAAGTAAAGAATATAGGATTCATACAGTGTTTCATGTGATCTTAACATGAATTAAGGATTTCTCGGATATTAGCTACCTTTTCTGCAATTAGAACTGACTTGGCAAACCTCTTTCAGCTGTTCTAAATGAGTTCTCATCACTTTAGAGTAATTTTCTCTGAATTATTCATGTTTTCATGTAGTTTCCTATATTCTGCCTTCTTGTCCATGTATAAGCTTTGCCCACATAAACAAACAACTTCCTACACACTGTTATGAACAGAGGCAGCTCGGGAACAATGTCTCTCAACTATGTTATAGAGTGTAGTACTACATTTCAGTGAATTGTAATGTTTCCAAAGCTGCCGAACGTGTTTCTTTCTCTATTTCAATGATTTTCTGCCTTGTATAACACACATTTAGCACTCTAGTCTCCTTTAAGGAAAGAATATAGGATTCATACAGTGTTTCATGTGATCTTAACTCGAATTTAGGATTTTCCGGATCTTATTGTAGCTACCTTTTCTACATAAGAACTGACTTGGAGAATCTCTTTCTGCTGTTCTAAACGAGTTCTCATGTGTTTACAGTCATTTTCTCTGAATTATCCATGTTTTCATGTAGTTATCTGTATTCTGCCTTCTTGTCCTTGTATAAGCTTTGCCCACTTTATCAAACAACTTCCTAAACACTGTTATGAACAAAGGCAGCTCGTGAACATTGTCTCTCAACTATGCTGCAGAGTGTAGTTCTACATTTCAGTGAAGTGTAAGGCTTTCCAAAGCTGCCGAACGTGTTTCTTTCTCCCTTTCAATGGTATTTTGCCTTGTATCACACACATTTACCACTCTAGTCTCCTTTAAGTAAAGAATATAGGATTCATACGGTGTTTCATGTGATCTTAACTTGAATTAAGGATTTCCCGGATCTTATCTACCTTTTCTACACTAAGAACTGACTTGAAGAATATCTTCCAGCTGTTCTAAACGAGTTCTCATCTTTTAACAGTCATTTTCTCTGAATTATCCATGTCTTCATGTAGTTTCCTATATTCTCCTCTGGTCCAAGTATAAGCTCTGCCCACTTTATCAAACAACTTCCTACACACTGTTATGAACTGAGGCAGCTCGGGAACATTGTCTCTCAACTGTGTTATGGAGTGTAGTACTACATTTCATTGAACTGTAAGGCTTTCCAAAGCTGCCGAACGGGTTTCTTTATCTATTTTAATGGCATTCTGCCTTGTATAACACACATTTACCACTCTAGTCTCCTTTAAGTAAAGAATATAGGATTCATACCATGTTTCATGTGATCTTAACTCGAATTAAGGATTTCCCAGATCTTAGCTACCTTTTGTACACTAAGAACTGACTTGGAGAATCTCATTAAGCTGTTCTAAACGAGTTCAAATCTGCTTACAGTCATTTTCTCTGAGTTTTCCATGTTTTCATGTAGTTTTCTATAATCGGCCTACTGGTTCAAATATAAGCTTTGCACACTTTATCAAACAACTTCCTACACACTGTTATGAACTGAGGCAGCTCGGGACATTGTCTCTCAACTGTGTTATAGAGTGTAGTACTACATTTCAGTGAAGTGTAAGGCTTTCCAAAGCTGCCGAACGTGTTTCTTTCTCCCTTTCAATGGTATTCTGCCTTGTATCACACACATTTACCACAATAGTCTCCTTTAAGTAAACAATATAGGAATCATACAGTGTTTCATGTGATCTTAACTTGAATTAAGAATTTCCCGGATCTTACCTACCTTTTCTACACTAAGAACTGACTTGGAGAATCTCATTAAGCTGTTCTAAACGAGTTCTCATCTGTTTACAGTCATTTTCTCTGAGTTATCCATGTCTTCATGTAGTTTCCTATATTCTGCCTTCTGGTCCAAGTATAATCTTAGCCCACTTTATCAAACAACTTTCTATACACTGTTATGAAATGAGGCAGCTTGGGAACATTGTCCCACAACTGTGTTATGGAGTGTAGTACTACATTTCAGTGAAATGTAAGGCTTTCCAAAGCTGCCGAACGTGTTTCTTTATCTATTTTAATGGCATTCTGCCTTGTATAACACACATTTACCACTCTAGTCTCCTTTAAGTAAAGAATATAGGATTCATACCATGTTTCATGTGATCTTAACTCGAGTTAAGGATTTCCCGGATCTTAGCTACCTTTTGTACACTAAGAACTGACTTGGAGAATCTCATTAAGCTGTTCTAAACGAGTTCAAATCTGCTTACAGTCATTTTCTCTGAGTTTTCCATGTTTTCATGTAGTTTCCTATAATCGGCCTACTGGTTCAAATATAAGCTTTGCACACTTTATCAAACAACTTCCTACACACTGTTATGAACTGAGGCAGCTCGGGACATTGTCTCTCAACTGTGTTATAGAGTGTAGTACTACATTTCAGTGAAGTGTAAGGCTATCCAAAGCTGCCGAACGTGTTTCTTTCTCCCTTTCAATGGTATTCTGCCTTGTATCACACACATTTACCACAATAGTCTCCTTTAAGTAAACAATATAGGAATCATACAGTGTTTCATGTGATCTTAACTTGAATTAAGAATTTCCCGGATCTTACCTACCTTTTCTACACTAAGAACTGACTTGGAGAATCTCATTAAGCTGTTCTAAACGAGTTCAAATCTGTTTACAGTCATTTTCTCTGAGTTATCCATGTTTTCATGTAGTTTCCTATATTCTGCCTACTGGTTCAAGTATAAGGTTTGCACACTTTATCAAACAACTTCCTACACACTGTTATGAACTGAGGCAGCTCGGGACATTGTCTCTCAACTGTGTTATAGAGTGTAGTACTACATTTCAGTGAAGTGTAAGGCTTTCCAAAGCTGCCGAACGTGTTTCTTTCTCCCTTTCAATGGTATTCTGCCTTGTATAACAAACATTTACCACTCTAGTCTCCTTTAAGTAAAGAATATAGGATTCATACCATGTTTCATGTGATCTTAACTCAAATTAAGGATTTCCCGGATCTTAGCTATCTTTTCTACACGAAGAACTGACTTGGAGAATCTCATTAAGCTGTTCTAAACTCGTTCTCATCTGTTTACAGTCATTTTCTCTGAGTTATCCATGTTTTCATGTAGTTTCCTATACACTGCCTTCTGGTACAAGTATAATCTTAGCCCACTTTATCAAACAACTTTCTACACACTGTTATGAAATGAGGCAGCTCGGGATCATTGTCCGACAACTGTGTTATGGAGTGTAGTACTACATTTCAGTGAATTGTAAGGCTTTCCAAAGCTGCCGAACGTGTTTCTTTCTCTATTTCAATGGCATTATGCCTTGTATAACACACATTTACCACTCTAGTCTCCTTTAAGTAAAGAATATAGGATTCATACAGTGTTTCATGTGATCTTAACTTGAATTAAGGATTTCCCGGATCTTACCTACCTTTTCTACACTAAGAACTGACTTAAAGGATCTCATTAAGCTGTTCTGAACGAGTTCTCATCTGTTTATAGTGATTTTCTCTGAGTTATCCATGTTTTCATGTAGTTTCCTATACTCTGCCTTCTGGTTCAAGTATAATCTTAGCCCACTTTATCAAACAACTTTCTATACACTGTTATGAAATAAGGCAGCTCGGGAACATTGTCCCACAACTGTGTTATGGAGTGTAGTACTACATTTCAGTGAATTGTAAGGCTTTCCAAAGCTGCCGAACGTGTTTCTTTCTCTATTTCAATGGCATTCTGCCTTGTATAACACACATTTACCACTCTAGTCACCTTTAAGTAAAGAATATAGGATTCATACAGTGTTTCATGTGATCTTAACTCGAATTAAGGATTTCCCGTATCTTAGCTACCTTTTCTACACTAAGAACTGACTTAGAGAATCTCTTTCAGCTGTTCGAAACGAGTTCTCATCTGTTTACAGTCATTTTCTCTGAATTATCCATGTTTTCATGTAGTTTCCTATATTGTGCCTTTTGGTCCAAGTATAAGCTTTGCCCACTTTATCAAACAACTTCCTACACACTGTTATGAACTGAGGCAGCTCGGGAACATTGTCTCTCAAGTGTGTTTTAGAGTGTACTACTACATTTCAGTGAAGTGTAAGGTTTCCAAAGCTGCCAAACGTGCTTCTTTTTCTATTTCAATGGTATTCTGCCTTGTATAACAAACATTTACCACCCTAGTCTCCTTCACTTAAAGAATATAGGATTCATACAGTGTTTCATGTGATCTTAACTCGAATTAAGGATTTCCCGGATCTTAGCTACCTTTTCTATACTAAGAACTGACTTGAAGAATATCTTCCAGCTGTTCTAAACTAGTTCTCATCTTTTAACAGTCATTTTCTCTGAATTATCCATGTCTTCATGTAGTTTCTTATATTCTCCTCTGGTCCAAGTATAAGCTCTGCCCACTTTATCAAACAACTTCCTAAACACTGTTATGAACTGAGGCAGCTCGGGAACATTGTCTCTCAACTGTGGTATAGAGTGTAGTACTACATTTCAATGAAGTGTAAGGCTTTCCAAAGCTGCCGAACATGTTTCTTTCTCCCTTTCAATGGTATTCTGCCTTGTATCACACACATTTACCACAGTAGTCTCCTTTAAGTAAACAATATAGGAATCTTACAGTGTTTCATGTGATCTTAACTTGAATTAAGGATTTCCCGGATCTTACCTACCTTTTCTACACTAAGAACTGACTTGGAGAATCTCATTAAGGTGTTCTAAACGAGTTCTCATCTCTTTACAGTCATTTTCTCTGAGTTATCCATGTTTTCATGTAGTTTCCTATACTCTGCCTTCTGTTACAAGTATATTCTTAGCCCACTTTATCAAACAACTTTCTACACACTGTTATGAAATGAGGCAGCTCCGGAACATTGTCCCACAACTGTGTTATGGAGTGTAGTACTACATTTCATTGAACTGTAAGGCTTTCCAAAGCTGCCGAACGTGTTTCTTTCTCTATTTTCATGGTATTCTGCCTTGTATAACACACATTTACCACTCTAGTCTCCTTTAAGTAAACAATATAGGATATTTACAGTGTTTCCTGTGATCTTAACGCGAATTAAAGATTTCCCGGATCTTAGCTACCTTTTCTACACTAAGAACTGACTTGGAGATTCTATTTCAGCTGTTCTAAATGAGTTCTCATCTGTTTATCGTCATTTATCTGAATTATTCATGTTTTCATGTGTTTCCGATATTCTGCCTTCTTGTCTATGTATAAGCTTTGCCCACATATACAAACAACTTTTTACACACTGTTATGAACAGAGGCAGCTCGGGAACATTGTCTCTCAACTATGTTATGGATTGTAGTACTACATTTCAGTGAAGTGTAAGGCTTTCCAAAGCTGCCAAACGTGTTTCTTTCTTTATTTCAATGGTATTCTGCCTTGTATAAGACATATTTACCACTCTAGTCTCCTTTCAGTAAACAATATAGTATTCATACAGTGTTTCATGTGATCTTAACTCGAATTAAGGATTTCCCAGATCTTAGCTACCATTTCTACCCTAAGAACTGACTTGGAGCATCTCTTTCAGCTGTTCTAAACGAGTTCTCACTTGTTTACAGACATTTTCTCTGAATTATCCATGTTTTCATGTAGTTTCCTATATTCTGCCTTCTGGTACAAGTATAATCTTTGCCCACTTTATCAAACAACTTCCTACACACTGTTATGAACAGAGGCAGCTCGGGAACATTGTCTCTCAACTATGCTGCAGAGTGTAGTACTACATTTCAGTGAAGTGTAAGGCTTTCCAAAGCTGCCGAACGTGTTTCTTTCTCTATTTTCATGGTATTCTGCCTTGTATAACACACATTTACCACTCTAGTCTCCTTTAAGTAAACAATATAGGATATTTACAGTGTTTCCTGTGATCTTAACTCGAATTAAGGATTTCTCAGATCTTAGCTACCTTTTCTGCACTAATAACTGACTTGGAGAATCTCTCTCAGCTGTTCTAAACGAGATCTCATCTGTTTACAGTCAGTTTTTCTGAATTATACATGCTTTCATGTAGTTGACTATATTCTGCCTTCTGGTACCAGTATAATCTTTGCCCACTTTATCAAACAACTTCCTACAAACGGTTATGAAAAGAGGCAGCTCGGGAACATTGTCTCTCAACAGTGTTATAGAGTGTAGTACTACATTTCAGTGAAGTGTGAGGCTTTCCAAAGCTGCCAAACATGTTTCATTATCTATTTTCATGCTATTCTGCCTTGTATAACAGACATTTACCACGCTAATCTCCTTTAAGTAAACAATATAGGATGCATACAGTGGTTCATGTGGTCTTAACTCGAATTAAGGATTTCTCGGATCTTAGCTACCTTTTCTACACTAAGAACTGACTTGGAGATTCTCTTTCAGTTGTTCTAAATGAGTTCTCATCACTTTAGAGTCATTTTCTCTGAATAATTCATGTTTTCATGTAGTTTCCTATATTCTGCCTTCTTTTCCATGTATAAGCTTTGCCCACTTTATCAAACAACTTCCTACACACTGTTATGAACAGAGGCAGCTGGAAACATTGTCTCTCAACTATGCTGCAGAGTGCAGTACTACATTTCAGTGAAGTGTAAGGCTTTCCAAAGCTGCCGAACGTGTTTCTTTCTCTATTTCAATGGAAATCTGCCTTGTATGACACAAATTTACCACTCAAGTCTCCTTTTAGTAAAGAATAAAGGATTCATATAGTGTTTCATGTGATCTTAATTTGAATTTAGGATTTCCCAGATCTTATTGTAGCTACCTTTTCTTCAGTAAGAACTGACTTGGAGAATCACTTTCAGCTGTTCTAAATGAGTTCTCATCTGTTTATAGTCATTTTCTCTGAATTATTCATGTTTTCATGTAGTTTCCTATATTCTACCTTCTTGTCCATGCACAAGCTTTGCCCACATATACAAACAACTTTCCACTCACTGTTATGAACAGAGGCAGCTCGGGAACATTGTCTCTCAACTATGCTGCAGAGTGTAGTACTACATTTCAGTGAAGTGTAAGGCTTTCCAAAGCTGCCGAACGTGTTTCTTTCTCTATTTCAATGATTTTCTGCCTTGTATAACACACATTTACCACTCTAGTCTCCTTTAAGGAAAGAACATAGGATTCATACAGTGTTTCATGTGATCTTAACTCAAATGAAGGATTTTCCGGATCTTAGCTGCCTTTTCTACACTAAGAACTGACTTGGAGAATCTATTTCAGCTGTTCTAAATGAGTACTCATCTGTTTACAGTCATTTTCTCTGAATTATTCATGTTTTCATGTAGTTTCCTATATTCTGCCTTCTTGTCCATGTATAAGCTTTGCCCACTTTATCAAACAACTTCCTACACACTGTTATGAACAGAGGCAGCTGGGAACATTGTCTCTCAACTGTGTTATAGTGTGTAGTACTACATTTCAGTGAAATGTATGGCTTTTCAAAGCTGCCGAAAGTGTTTCTTTCTCTATTTCAATGGTATTCTGCCTTGTATAACACACATTTACCACTCTAGTCTCCTTTAAGTAAAGAATATAGGATTCATACAGTGTTTCATGTGATCTTAACTCGAATTAACGATTTCTCGGATCTTAGCTACCATTTCTACACTAAGAACTGACGTGGAGAATCTCTCTCAGCTGTTCTAAACGAGATCTCATCTGTTTACAGTCATTTTCTCTGAATTATCCATGTTTTCACATAGTTTCCTATATTCTGCCTTCTGGTACAAGTATAATCTTTGCCCACTTTATCAAACAACTTCCTAAACACTGTTATGAACAGAGGCAGCTAGGGAACATTGTCTCTCAACTGTGTTATAGAGTGTAGTACTACATTTCAGTGAAGTGTTAGGCTTTCCAAAGCTGCCAAACGTGTTTCTTTCTCTATTTTCATGGTATTCTGCCTTGTATAACACACATTTACCACTCTAGTCTTTTTTAAGTAAACAATAAAGGATATATACAGTGTTTCATGTGATCTTAACATGAATTAAGGATTTCTCGGATCTTAGCTACCTTTTCTGCACTAAGAACTGACTTGGCGAACCTCTTTCAGATGTTCTAAATGAGTTCTCATCACTTTAGAGTAATTTTCTCTGAATTATTCATGTTTTCATGTAGTTTCCTATATTCTGCCTTCTTGTCCATGTATAAGCTTTGCCCACATAAACAAACAACTTCCTACACACTGTTATGAACAGAGGCAGCTCGGGAACAATGTCTCTCAACTATGTTATAGAGTGTAGTACTACATTTCAGTGAATTGTAATGTTTCCAAAGCTTCCGAACGCGTTTCTTTCTCTATTTCAATGATTTTCTGCCTTGTATAACACACATTTACCACTCTAGTCTCCTTTAAGGAAAGAATATAGGATTCATACAGTGTTTCATGTGATCTTAACTCGAATTTAGGATTTTCCGGATCTTATTGTAGCTACCTTTTCTACACTAAGAACTGACTTGGAGAATCTCTTTCTGCTGTTCTAAACGAGATTTTATCCGTTTACAGTCATTTTCTCTGAATTATGCATATTTTCATGTAGTTTCCTGTATTCTGCCTTCTGGTACAAGTATAATCTTTGCTCACTTTATCAATCAACTTCCTACACACTGTTATGAACAGAGGCAGCTTGGGAATATTGTCTCTCAACTGTGTTATAGAGTGTAGTACTACATTTCAGTGAAGTATAAGGCTTTTCATAGCTGCCGAAAGTGTTTCTTTGTCTATTTCAAAGGTATTTTGCCTTGTATGACACAAATTTACCACTCAAGTCTCCTTTTAGTAAAGAATATAGGATTCATATAGTGTTTCATGTGATCTTAACTTGAATTTAGGATTTCCCAGATCTTATTGTAGCTACCTTTTCTTCAGTAAGAACTGACTTGGAGAATCTCTTTCAGCTGTTCTAAATGAGTTCTCATCTGTTTATAGTCATTTTCTCTGAATTATTCATGTTTTCATGTAGTTTCCTATATTCTACCTTCTTGTCCATGTACAAGCTTTGCCCACATATACAAACAACTTTCCACTCACTGTTATGAACAGAGGCAGCTCGGGAACATTGTCTCTCTACTATGTTATAGAGTGTAGTACTACATTTCTGTGAAGTGTAAGGCTTTCCAAAGCTGACAAACCTGTTTCTTTCTCTATTTCAATGTATACTGCCTTGTATGACAAACATTGACCAGTCTAGTTTCCTTTAAGTAAACAATATAGTATCCATACAGTCCTTCATGTGATCTTAACTCGAATTAAGGATTTCCCGGATCTTAGCTACCTTTTCTACACTAAGAACTGACTTGGAGAATATCTTTCAGCGGTTCTAAATGAGTTCTCATCTGTTTACAGTCATTTTCTCTGAATTATCCATGTTTTCATGTAGTTTCCTATATTCTGCCTTCTGGTACAAGTATAATCTTTGCCCACTTTATCAAACAACTTCCTACACACTGTTATGAACAGAGGCAGCTCGGGAACATTGTCTCTCAACTATGCTGCAGAGTGTAGTACTACATTTCAGTGAAGTGTAAGGCTTTCCAAAGCTGCCGAACGTGTTTCTTTCTCTATTTCAATGATTTTCTGCCTTGTATAACACACATTTACCACTCTAGTCCCTTTAAGGAAAGAATATAGGATTCATACAGTGTTTCATGTGATCTTAACTCGAATTTAGGATTTTCCGGATCTTATTGTAGCTACCTTTTCTACACTAAGAACTGACTTGGAGAATCTCTTTCTGCTGTTCTAAACGAGTTCTCATGTGTTTACAGTCATTTTCTCTGAATTATTCATTTTTTCATGTAGTTTCCTGTATTCTGCCTTCTTGTCCTTGTATAAGCTTTGCCCACTTAATCAAACAACTTCCTACACACTGTTATGAACAGAGGCAGCTCGGGAACATTGTCTCTCAACTATGCTGCAGAGTGTAGTACTACATTTCAGTGAAGTGTAAGGATTTCCAAAGCTGCCGAACGTGTTTCTTTCTCTATTTTCATGGTATTCTGCCTTGTATAACACACATTTACCACTCTAGTCTCCTTTAAGTAAACAATATAGGATTCATACAGTGTTTCCTGTGATCTTAACTCGAATTTAGGATTTCCCGGATCTTATTGTACCTACCTTTTCTACACTAAGAACTGACTTGGAGAATCTCTCTCAGCTGTTGAAACGAGATCTCATATTTTTACAGTCATTTTCTCTGAATTATACATGCTTTCATGTAGTTTCCTATATTATGCTTTCTGGTACAAGTATAATCTTTGCCCACTTTATCAAACAACTTCCTACACACTATAATGAACAGAGGCAGCTCGGGAACATTGTCTCTCAACTGTTTTATAGAGTGTAGTACTATATTTCAGTGAAGTGTAAGGCTTTCCAAAGCTGCTGAAAGTGTTTCTTTGTCTATTTCAATGGTATTCTGCCTTGTATGACACAAATTTACCACTCAAGTCTCCTTTTAGTAAAGAATATAGGATTCATACAGTGTTTCATGTGATCTTAACTCGAATTTAGGATTTCCCGGATCTTATTGTAGCTACCTTTTCTACACTAAGAACTGACTTGGAAAATATCTTTCAGCTGTTCTAAACGAGTTCTCATCTCTTTACAGTCATTTTCTCTGAATTATACATGCTTTCACGTAGTTTTCAATATTCTGCCTTCTGGTACAAGTATAATCTTTGCCCACTTTATCAAACAGCTTCCTACACACTGTTATGTACAGAGGCAGCCGGGGAACATTGTCTCTCAACCACATTTTAGAGTGTAGTACTACATTTCAGTGAAGTGTAAGGGTTTCCAAAGCAGCCGAATGTGTTTCTTTCTCTATTTCAATGGTATTCTGCCTTGTATAACACACATTTACCACTCTAGTCTCCTTTAAGTAAAGAATATAGGATTCATACAGTGTTTCATGTGATCTTAACTCTAATTAAGGATTTCCCGGATCTTACCTACCAGTTCTACCCTAAGAACTGACTTGGAGAATCTCTTTCAGCTGTTCTAAATGAGTTCTCAGCTGTTTACAGTCATTTTCTCTGAATTATTCATGTTTTCATGTAGTTTCCTATATTCTGCCTTCTGGTGCTAGTATAACCTTTGCCCACTTTATCAAATAACTTCCTACACACTGTAATGAACAGAGGCAGCTCGGGAACATTGTCTCTCAACTGTGTTATAGAGTGTAGTACTACATTTCAGTGAAATGTAAGGCTTTCCAAAGCTACCGAACGTGTTTCTTTCTCAATTTCAATGGTATTCTGCCTTGTATAACACACATTTACCACTCTAGTCTCCTTTAAGTAAACAATATTGGATACTTACAGTGTTTCCTGTGATCTTAACTCGAATTAAGGATTTCCCGGATCTTATTGTAGCTACCTTTTTTACACTAAGAACTGACTTGGAGAATCTCTCTCAGCTGTTCTAAACGAGATTTTATCTGTTTACAGTCATTTTCTCTGAATTATGCATATTTTCCTGTAGTTTCCTGTATTCTGCCTTCTGGTACAAGTATAATCTTTGCTCACTTTATCAAACAACTTCCTACACACTGTTATGAACAGAGGCAGCTTGGGAATATTGTCTCTCAACTGTGTTATAGAGTGTAGTACTACATTTCAGTGAAGTATAAGGCTTTCCATAGCTGCCGAATGTGTTTCTTTGTCTATTTCAAAGGTATTCTGCCTTGTATGACACAAATTTACCACTCAAGTCTCCTTTAAGTAAAGAATATAGGATTCATATAGTGTTTCATGTGATCTTAACTTGAATTTAGGATTTCCCAGATCTTATTGTAGCTACCTTTTCTTCAGTAAGAACTGACTTGGAGAATCTCTTTCAGCTGTTC
This sequence comes from Pipistrellus hanaki, assembly GCF_964339955.1. Lineage (NCBI taxonomy): Eukaryota > Metazoa > Chordata > Mammalia > Chiroptera > Vespertilionidae > Pipistrellus > Pipistrellus hanaki. The sequence continues at coordinate 49,100,473 of NC_140518.1, forward strand.
TAAACGAGTTCTCATCTGTTTATAGTCATTTTCTCTGAATTATTCATGTTTTCATGTAGTTTCCTATATTCTACCTTCTTGTCCATGCACAAGCTTTGCCCACATATACAAACAACTTTCCACTCACTGTTATGAAGAGACGCAGCTCGGGAACATTGTCTCTCAACTATGTTATAGTGTGTAGTACTACATTTCAGTGAAATGTATGGCTTTTCAAAGCTGCCGAAAGTGTTTCTTTCTCTATTTCAATGGTATTCTGCCTTGTATAACACACATTTACCACTCTAGTCTCCTTTAAGTAAAGAATATAGGATTCATACAGTGTTTCATGTGATCTTAACTCGAATTAACGATTTCTCGGATCTTAGCTACCATTTCTACACTAAGAACTGACTTGGAGAATCTCTCTCAGCTGTTCTAAACGAGATCTCATCTGTTTACAGTCATTTTCTCTGAATTATCCATGTTTTCACATAGTTTCCTATATTCTGCCTTCTGGTACAAGTATAATCTTTGCCCACTTTATCAAACAACTTCCTAAACACTGTTATGAACAGAGGCAGCTAGGGAACATTGTCTCTCAACTGTGTTATAGAGTGTAGTACTACATTTCAGTGAAGTGTAAGGCTTTCCAAAGCTGCCAAACGTGTTTCTTTCTCTATTTTCATGGTATTCTGCCTTGTATAACACACATTTACCACTCTAGTCTTTTTTAAGTAAACAATAAAGGATATATACAGTGTTTCATGTGATCTTAACATGAATTAAGGATTTCTCGGATCTTAGCTACCTTTTCTGCACTAAGAACTGACTTGGCGAACCTCTTTCAGATGTTCTAAATGAGTTCTCATCACTTTAGAGTAATTTTCTCTGAATTATTCATGTTTTCATGTAGTTTCCTATATTCTGCCTTCTTGTCCATGTATAAGCTTTGCCCACATAAACAAACAACTTCCTACACACTGTTATGAACAGAGGCAGCTCGGGAACAATGTCTCTCAACTATGTTATAGAGTGTAGTACTACATTTCAGTGAATTGTAATGTTTCCAAAGCTTCCGAACGCGTTTCTTTCTCTATTTCAATGATTTTCTGCCTTGTATAACACACATTTACCACTCTAGTCTCCTTTAAGGAAAGAATATAGGATTCATACAGTGTTTCATGTGATCTTAACTCGAATTTAGGATTTTCCGGATCTTATTGTAGCTACCTTTTCTACACTAAGAACTGACTTGGAGAATCTCTTTCTGCTGTTCTAAACGAGATTTTATCCGTTTACAGTCATTTTCTCTGAATTATGCATATTTTCATGTAGTTTCCTGTATTCTGCCTTCTGGTACAAGTATAATCTTTGCTCACTTTATCAATCAACTTCCTACACACTGTTATGAACAGAGGCAGCTTGGGAATATTGTCTCTCAACTGTGTTATAGAGTGTAGTACTACATTTCAGTGAAGTATAAGGCTTTTCATAGCTGCCGAAAGTGTTTCTTTGTCTATTTCAAAGGTATTTTGCCTTGTATGACACAAATTTACCACTCAAGTCTCCTTTTAGTAAAGAATATAGGATTCATATAGTGTTTCATGTGATCTTAACTTGAATTTAGGATTTCCCAGATCTTATTGTAGCTACCTTTTCTTCAGTAAGAACTGACTTGGAGAATCTCTTTCAGCTGTTCTAAATGAGTTCTCATCTGTTTATAGTCATTTTCTCTGAATTATTCATGTTTTCATGTAGTTTCCTATATTCTACCTTCTTGTCCATGTACAAGCTTTGCCCACATATACAAACAACTTTCCACTCACTGTTATGAACAGAGGCAGCTCGGGAACATTGTCTCTCTACTATGTTATAGAGTGTAGTACTACATTTCTGTGAAGTGTAAGGCTTTCCAAAGCTGACAAACCTGTTTCTTTCTCTATTTCAATGTATACTGCCTTGTATGACAAACATTGACCAGTCTAGTTTCCTTTAAGTAAACAATATAGTATCCATACAGTCCTTCATGTGATCTTAACTCGAATTAAGGATTTCCCGGATCTTAGCTACCTTTTCTACACTAAGAACTGACTTGGAGAATATCTTTCAGCGGTTCTAAATGAGTTCTCATCTGTTTACAGTCATTTTCTCTGAATTATCCATGTTTTCATGTAGTTTCCTATATTCTGCCTTCTGGTACAAGTATAATCTTTGCCCACTTTATCAAACAACTTCCTACACACTGTTATGAACAGAGGCAGCTCGGGAACATTGTCTCTCAACTATGCTGCAGAGTGTAGTACTACATTTCAGTGAAGTGTAAGGCTTTCCAAAGCTGCCGAACGTGTTTCTTTCTCTATTTCAATGATTTTCTGCCTTGTATAACACACATTTACCACTCTAGTCTCCTTTAAGGAAAGAATATAGGATTCATACAGTGTTTCATGTGATCTTAACTCGAATTTAGGATTTTCCGGATCTTATTGTAGCTACCTTTTCTACACTAAGAACTGACTTGGAGAATCTCTTTCTGCTGTTCTAAACGAGTTCTCATGTGTTTACAGTCATTTTCTCTGAATTATTCATTTTTTCATGTAGTTTCCTGTATTCTGCCTTCTTGTCCTTGTATAAGCTTTGCCCACTTAATCAAAAAACTTCCTACACACTGTTATGAACAGAGGCAGCTCGGGAACATTGTCTCTCAACTATGCTGCAGAGTGTAGTACTACATTTCAGTGAAGTGTAAGGATTTCCAAAGCTGCCGAACGTGTTTCTTTCTCTATTTTCATGGTATTCTGCCTTGTATAACACACATTTACCACTCTAGTCTCCTTTAAGTAAACAATATAGGATTCATACAGTGTTTCCTGTGATCTTAACTCGAATTTAGGATTTCCCGGATCTTATTGTACCTACCTTTTCTACACTAAGAACTGACTTGGAGAATCTCTCTCAGCTGTTGAAACGAGATCTCATATTTTTACAGTCATTTTCTCTGAATTATACATGCTTTCATGTAGTTTCCTATATTATGCCTTCTGGTACAAGTATAATCTTTGCCCACTTTATCAAACAACTTCCTACACACTATAATGAACAGAGGCAGCTCGGGAACATTGTCTCTCAACTGTTTTATAGAGTGTAGTACTATATTTCAGTGAAGTGTAAGGCTTTCCAAAGCTGCTGAAAGTGTTTCTTTGTCTATTTCAATGGTATTCTGCCTTGTATGACACAAATTTACCACTCAAGTCTCCTTTTAGTAAAGAATATAGGATTCATACAGTGTTTCATGTGATCTTAACTCGAATTTAGGATTTCCCGGATCTTATTGTAGCTACCTTTTCTACACTAAGAACTGACTTGGAAAATATCTTTCAGCTGTTCTAAACGAGTTCTCATCTCTTTACAGTCATTTTCTCTGAATTATACATGCTTTCACGTAGTTTTCAATATTCTGCCTTCTGGTACAAGTATAATCTTTGCCCACTTTATCAAACAGCTTCCTACACACTGTTATGTACAGAGGCAGCCGGGGAACATTGTCTCTCAACCACATTTTAGAGTGTAGTACTACATTTCAGTGAAGTGTAAGGGTTTCCAAAGCAGCCGAACGTGTTTCTTTCTCTATTTCAATGGTATTCTGCCTTGTATAACACACATTTACCACTCTAGTCTCCTTTAAGTAAAGAATATAGGATTCATACAGTGTTTCATGTGATCTTAACTCTAATTAAGGATTTCCCGGATCTTACCTACCAGTTCTACCCTAAGAACTGACTTGGAGAATCTCTTTCAGCTGTTCTAAATGAGTTCTCAGCTGTTTACAGTCATTTTCTCTGAATTATTCATGTTTTCATGTAGTTTCCTATATTCTGCCTTCTGGTGCTAGTATAACCTTTGCCCACTTTATCAAATAACTTCCTACACACCGTAATGAACAGAGGCAGCTCGGGAACATTGTCTCTCAACTGTGTTATAGAGTGTAGTACTACATTTCAGTGAAATGTAAGGCTTTCCAAAGCTACCGAACGTGTTTCTTTCTCAATTTCAATGGTATTCTGCCTTGTATAACACACATTTACCACTCTAGTCTCCTTTAAGTAAACAATATTGGATATTTACAGTGTTTCCTGTGATCTTAACTCGAATTAAGGATTTCCCGGATCTTATTGTAGCTACCTTTTTTACACTAAGAACTGACTTGGAGAATCTCTCTCAGCTGTTCTAAACGAGATTTTATCTGTTTACAGTCATTTTCTCTGAATTATGCATATTTTCCTGTAGTTTCCTGTATTCTGCCTTCTGGTACAAGTATAATCTTTGCTCACTTTATCAAACAACTTCCTACACACTGTTATGAACAGAGGCAGCTTGGGAATATTGTCTCTCAACTGTGTTATAGAGTGTAGTACTACATTTCAGTGAAGTATAAGGCTTTCCATAGCTGCCGAATGTGTTTCTTTGTCTATTTCAAAGGTATTCTGCCTTGTATGACACAAATTTACCACTCAAGTCTCCTTTAAGTAAAGAATATAGGATTCATATAGTGTTTCATGTGATCTTAACTTGAATTTAGGATTTCCCAGATCTTATTGTAGCTACCTTTTCTTCAGTAAGAACTGACTTGGAGAATCTCTTTCAGCTGTTCTAAACGAGTTCTCATCTGTTTATAGTCATTTTCTCTGAATTATTCATGTTTTCATGTAGTTTCCTATATTCTACCTTCTTGTCCATGTCCAAGCTTTGCCCACCTATACAGACAACTTTCCACTCAATGTTATGAACAGAGGCAGCTCGCGAACATTGTCTCTCTACTATGTTATAGAGTGTAGTCCTACATTTCTGTGAAGTGTAAGGCTTTCCAAAGCTGACAAACCTGTTTCTTTCTCTATTTCAATGTATACTGCCTTGTATGACAAACATTGACCAGTCTAGTTTCCTTTAAGTAAACAATATAGTATCTATACAGTCCTTCATGTGATCTTAACTCGAATTAAGGATTTCCCGGATCTTAGCTACCTTTTCTACACTAAGAACTGACTTGGAGAATATCTTTCAGCGGTTCTAAATGAGTTCTCATCTGTTTACAGTCATTTTCTCTGAATTATCCATGTTTTCATGTAGTTTCCTATATTCTGCCTTCTGGTACAAGTATAATCTTTGCCCACTTTATCAATCAACTTCCTACACACTGTTATGAACAGAGGCAGCTCGGGAACATTGTCTCTCAACTATGCTGCAGAGTGTAGTACTACATTTCAGTGAAGTGTAAGGCTTTCCAAAGCTTCCGAACGTGTTTCTTTCTCTATTTCAATGGTATTCTGCCTTGTATAACACACATTTACCACTCTAGTCTCCTTTAAGTAAAGAATATAGGATTCATACAGTGTTTCATGTGATCTTAACTCGATTTAAGGATTTCCCGGATCTTACCTACCAGTTCTACCCTAAGAACTGACTTGGAGAATCTCTTTCAGCTGTTCTAAATGAGTTCTCAGCTGTTTACAGTCATTTTCTCTGAATTATTCATGTTTTCATGTAGTTTCCTATATTCTGCCTTCTGGTGCTAGTATAACCTTTGCCCACTTTATCAAATAACTTCCTACACACCGTAATGAACAGAGGCAGCTCGGGAACATTGTCTCTCAACTGTGTTATAGAGTGTAGTACTACATTTCAGTGAAATGTAAGGCTTTCCAAAGCTACCGAACGTGTTTCTTTCTCAATTTCAATGGTATTCTGCCTTGTATAACACACATTTACCACTCTAGTCTCCTTTAAGTAAACAATATTGGATATTTACAGTGTTTCCTGTGATCTTAACTCGAATTAAGGATTTCCCGGATCTTATTGTAGCTACCTTTTTTACACTAAGAACTGACTTGGAGAATCTCTCTCAGCTGTTCTAAACGAGATTTTATCTGTTTACAGTCATTTTCTCTGAATTATGCATATTTTCCTGTAGTTTCCTGTATTCTGCCTTCTGGTACAAGTATAATCTTTGCTCACTTTATCAAACAACTTCCTACACACTGTTATGAACAGAGGCAGCTTGGGAATATTGTCTCTCAACTGTGTTATAGAGTGTAGTACTACATTTCAGTGAAGTATAAGGCTTTCCATAGCTGCCGAATGTGTTTCTTTGTCTATTTCAAAGGTATTCTGCCTTGTATGACACAAATTTACCACTCAAGTCTCCTTTAAGTAAAGAATATAGGATTCATATAGTGTTTCATGTGATCTTAACTTGAATTTAGGATTTCCCAGATCTTATTGTAGCTACCTTTTCTTCAGTAAGAACTGACTTGGAGAATCTCTTTCAGCTGTTCTAAACGAGTTCTCATCTGTTTATAGTCATTTTCTCTGAATTATTCATGTTTTCATGTAGTTTCCTATATTCTACCTTCTTGTCCATGTCCAAGCTTTGCCCACCTATACAGACAACTTTCCACTCAATGTTATGAACAGAGGCAGCTCGCGAACATTGTCTCTCTACTATGTTATAGAGTGTAGTCCTACATTTCTGTGAAGTGTAAGGCTTTCCAAAGCTGACAAACCTGTTTCTTTCTCTATTTCAATGTATACTGCCTTGTATGACAAACATTGACCAGTCTAGTTTCCTTTAAGTAAACAATATAGTATCTATACAGTCCTTCATGTGATCTTAACTCGAATTAAGGATTTCCCGGATCTTAGCTACCTTTTCTACACTAAGAACTGACTTGGAGAATATCTTTCAGCGGTTCTAAATGAGTTCTCATCTGTTTACAGTCATTTTCTCTGAATTATCCATGTTTTCATGTAGTTTCCTATATTCTGCCTTCTGGTACAAGTATAATCTTTGCCCACTTTATCAAACAACTTCCTACACACTGTTATGAACAGAGGCAGCTCGGGAACATTGTCTCTCAACTATGCTGCAGAGTGTAGTACTACATTTCAGTGAAGTGTAAGGCTTTCCAAAGCTTCCGAACGTGTTTCTTTCTCTATTTCAATGGTATTCTGCCTTGTATAACACACATTTACCACTCTAGTCTCCTTTAAGTAAAGAATATAGGATTCATACAGTGTTTCATGTGATCTTAACTCGATTTAAGGATTTCCCGGATCTTACCTACCAGTTCTACCCTAAGAACTGACTTGGAGAATCTCTTTCAGGTGTTCTAAATGAGTTCTCAGCTGTTTACAGTCATTTTCTCTGAATTATTCATGTTTTCATGTTGTTTCCTATATTCTGCCTTCTGGTGCTAGTATAACCTTTGCCCACTTTATCATATAACTTCCTACACACTGTAATGAACAGAGGCAGCTCGGGAACATTGTCTCTCAACGGTGTTATAGAGTGTAGTACTACATTTCAGTGAAATGTAAGGCTTTCCAAAGCTGCCGAACGTGTTTCTTTCTCAATTTCAATGGTATTCTGCCTTGTATAACACACATTTACCACTCTAGTCTCCTTTAAGTAAACAATATTGGATATTTACAGTGTTTCCTGTGATCTTAACTCGAATTAAGGATTTCCCGGATATTATTGTAGCTACCTTTTTTACACTAAGAACTGACTTGGAGGATCTCTCTCAGCTGTTCTAAACGAGATTTTATCTGTTTACAGTCATTTTCTCTGAATTATGCATATTTTCATGTAGTTTCCTGTATTCTGCCTTCTGGTACAAGTATAATCTTTGCTCACTTTATCAAACAACTTCCTACACACTGTTATGAACAGAGGCAGCTTGGGAATATTGTCTCTCAACTGTGTTATAGAGTGTAGTACTACATTTCAGTGAAGTATAAGGCTTTCCATAGCTGCCGAATGTGTTTCTTTGTCTATTTCAAAGGTATTCTGCCTTGTATGACACAAATTTACCACTCAAGTCTCCTTTAAGTAAAGAATATAGGATTCATATAGTGTTTCATGTGATCTTAACTTGAATTTAGGATTTCCCAGATCTTATTGTAGCTACCTTTTCTTCAGTAAGAACTGACTTGGAGAATCTCTTTCAGCTGTTCTAAACGAGTTCTCATCTGTTTATAGTCATTTTCTCTGAATTATTCATGTTTTCATGTAGTTTCCTATATTCTACCTTCTTGTCCATGTCCAAGCTTTGCCCACCTATACAAACAACTTTCCACTCACTGTTATGAACAGAGGCACCTCGGGAACATTGTCTCTCTACTATGTTATAGAGTGTAGTCCTACATTTCTGTGAAGTGTAAGGCTTTCCAAAGCTGACAAACCTGTTTCTTTCTCTATTTCAATGTATACTTCCTTGTATGACAAACATTGACCAGTCTAGTTTCCTTTAAGTAAACAATATAGTATCCATACAGTCCTTCATGTGATCTTAACTCGAATTAAGGATTTCCCGGATCTTAGCTACCTTTTCTACACTAAGAACTGACTTGGAGAATATCTTTCAGCGGTTCTAAATGAGTTCTCATCTGTTTACAGTCATTTTCTCTGAATTATCCATGTTTTCATGTAGTTTCCTATATTCTGCCTTCTGGTACAAGTATAATCTTTCCCCACTTTATCAAACAACTTCCTACACACTGTTATGAACAGAGGCAGCTCGCTAACATTGTCTCTCAACTATGCTGCAGAGTGTAGTACTACATTTCAGTGAAGTGTAAGGCTTTCCAAAGCTGCCGAACGTGTTTCTTTCTCTATTTCAATGGTATTCTGCCTTGTATAACACACATTTACCACTCTAGTCTCCTTTAAGTAAAGAATATAGGATTCATACAGTGTTTCATGTGATCTTAACTCTAATTAAGGATTTCCCGTATCTTACCTACCAGTTCTACCCTAAGAACTGACTTGGAGAATCTCTTTCAGCTGTTCTAAATGAGTTCTCAGCTGTTTACAGTCATTTTCTCTGAATTATTCATGTTTTCATGTTGTTTCCTATATTCTGCCTTCTGGTGCTAGTATAACCTTTGCCCACTTTATCAAATAACTTCCTACACACCGTAATGAACAGAGGCAGCTCGGGAACATTGTCTCTCAACTGTGTTATAGAGTGTAGTACTACATTTCAGTGAAATGTAAGGCTTTCCAAAGCTGCCGAACGTGTTTCTTTCTCAATTTCAATGGTATTCTGCCTTGTATAACACACATTTACCACTCTAGTCTCCTTTAAGTAAACAATATTGGATATTTACAGTGTTTCCTGTGATCTTAACTCGAATTAAGGATTTCCCGGATCTTATTGTAGCTACCTTTTTTACACTAAGAACTGACTTGGAGAATCTCTCTCAGCTGTTCTAAACGAGATTTTATCTTTTTACAGTCATTTTCTCTGAATTATGCATATTTTCATGTAGTTTCCTGTATTCTGCCTTCTGGTACAAGTATAATCTTTGCTCACTTTATCAAACAACTTCCTACACACTGTTATGAACAGAGGCAGCTTGGGAATATTGTCTCTCAACTGTGTTATAGAGTGTAGTACTACATTTCAGTGAAGTATAAGGCTTTCCATAGCTGCCGAATGTGTTTCTTTGTCTATTTCAAAGGTATTCTGCCTTGTATGACACAAATTTACCACTCAAGTCTCCTTTAAGTAAAGAATATAGGATTCATATAGTGTTTCATGTGATCTTAACTTTAATTTAGGATTTCCCAGATCTTATTGTAGCTACCTTTTCTTCAGTAAGAATTGACTTGAAGAATCTCTTTCAGCTGTTCTAAACGAGTTCTCATCTGTTTATAGTCATTTTCTCTGAATTATTCATGTTTTCATGTAGTTTCCTATATTCTACCTTCTTGTCCATGTCCAAGCTTTGCCCACATATACAAACAACTTTCCACTCACTGTTATGAACAGAGGCAGCTCGGGAACATTGTCTCTCTACTATGTTATAGAGTGTAGTCCTACAATTCTGTGAAGTGTAAGGCTTTCCAAAGCTGACAAACCTGTTTCTTTCTCTATTTCAATGTATACTGCCTTGTATGACAAACATTGACCAGTCTAGTTTCCTTTAAGTAAACAATATAGTATCTATACAGTCCTTCATGTGATCTTAACTCGAATTAAGGATTTCCCGGATCTTAGCTACCTTTTCTACACTAAGAACTGACTTGGAGAATATCTTTCAGCGGTTCTAAATGAGTTCTCATCTGTTTACAGTCATTTTCTCTGAATTATCCATGTTTTCATGTAGTTTCCTATATTCTGCCTTCTGGTACAAGTATAATCTTTGCCCACTTTATCAAACAACTTCCTACACACTGTTATGAACAGAGGCAGCTCGGGAACATTGTCTCTCAACTATGCTGCAGAGTGTAGTACTACATTTCAGTGAAGTGTAAGGCTTTCCAAAGCTTCCGAACGTGTTTCTTTCTCTATTTCAATGGTATTCTGCCTTGTATAACACACATTTACCACTCTAGTCTTCTTTAAGTAAAGAATATAGGATTCATACAGTGTTTCATGTGATCTTAACTCAAATGAAGGATTTTCCGGTTCTTAGCTACCTTTTCTACACTAAGAACTGACTTGGAGAATCTATTTCAGCTGTTCTAAACGAGTACTCATCTGTTTACAGTCATTTTCTCTGAATTATTCATGTTTTCATGTAGTTTCCTATATTCTACCTTCTTGTCCATGTCCAAGCTTTGCCCACATATACAAACAACTTTCCACTCACTGTTATGAACAGAGGCAGCTCGGGAACATTGTCTCTCTACTATGTTATAGAGTGTAGTCCTACAATTCTGTGAAGTGTAAGGCTTTCCAAAGCTGACAAACCTGTTTCTTTCTCTATTTCAATGTATACTGCCTTGTATGACAAACATTGACCAGTCTAGTTTCCTTTAAGTAAACAATATAGTATCTATACAGTCCTTCATGTGATCTTAACTCGAATTAAGGATTTCCCGGATCTTAGCTACCTTTTCTACACTAAGAACTGACTTGGAGAATATCTTTCAGCGGTTCTAAATGAGTTCTCATCTGTTTACAGTCATTTTCTCTGAATTATCCATGTTTTCATGTAGTTTCCTATATTCTGCCTTCTGGTACAAGTATAATCTTTGCCCACTTTATCAAACAACTTCCTACACACTGTTATGAACAGAGGCAGCTCGGGAACATTGTCTCTCAACTATGCTGCAGAGTGTAGTACTACATTTCAGTGAAGTGTAAGGCTTTCCAAAGCTTCCGAACGTGTTTCTTTCTCTATTTCAATGGTATTCTGCCTTGTATAACACACATTTACCACTCTAGTCTTCTTTAAGTAAAGAATATAGGATTCATACAGTGTTTCATGTGATCTTAACTCAAATGAAGGATTTTCCGGTTCTTAGCTACCTTTTCTACACTAAGAACTGACTTGGAGAATCTATTTCAGCTGTTCTAAACGAGTACTCATCTGTTTACAGTCATTTTCTCTGAATTATTCATGTTTTCATGTAGTTTCCTATATTCTGCCTTCTTGTCCATGTATAAGCTTTGCCCACATATACAAACAACTTTCTACACACTGTTATGAAGAGACGCAGCTCGGGAACATTGTCTCTCAACTATGTTATAGTGTGTAGTACTACATTTCAGTGAAATGTATGGCTTTTCAAAGCTGCCGAAAGTGTTTCTTTCTCTATTTCAATGGTATTCTGCCTTGTATAACACACATTTACCACTCTAGTCTCCTTTAAGTAAAGAATATAGGATTCATACAGTGTTTCATGTGATCTTAACTCGAATTAAGGATTTCTCGGATCTTAGCTACCATTTCTACACTAATAACTGACTTGGAGAATCTCTCTCAGCTGTTCTAAACGAGATCTCATCTGTTTACAGTCATTTTCTCTGAATTATCCATGTTTTCATATAGTTTCCTATATTCTGCCTTCTGGTACAAGTATAATCTTTGCCCACTTTATCAAACAACTTCCTACACACTGTTATGAACAGAGGCAGCTAGGGAACATTGTCTCTCAACTGTGTTATAGAGTGTAGTACTACATTTCAGTGAAGTGTAAGGCTTTCCAAAGCTGCCAAACATGTTTCTTTCTCTATTTTCATGGTATTCTGCCTTGTATAACACACATTTACCACTCTAGTCTTTTTTAAGTAAACAATAAAGGATATATACAGTGTTTCATGTGATCTTAACATGAATTAAGGATTTCTCGGATCTTAGCTACCTTTTCTGCACTAAGAACTGACTTGGCGAACCTCTTTCAGATATTCTAAATGAGTTCTCATCACTTTAGCGTAATTTTCTCTGAATTATTCATGTTTTCATGTAGTTTCCTATATTCTGCCTTCTTGTCCATGTATAAGCTTTGCCCACATAAACAAACAACTTCCTACACACTGTTATGAACAGAGGCAGCTCGGGAACAATGTCTCTCAACTATGTTATAGAGTGTAGTACTACATTTCAGTGAATTGTAATGTTTCCAAAGCTTCCGAACGTGTTTCTTTCTCTATTTCAATGATTTTCTGCCTTGTATAACACACATTTACCACTCTAGTCTCCTTTAAGTAAACAATATAGGATTCATACAGTGTTTCCTGTGATCTTAACTCGAATTTAGGATTTCCCGGATCTTATTGTACCTACCTTTTCTACACTAAGAACTGACTTGGAGAATCTACTTCAGCTGTTCTAAACGAGTTCTCATCTGTTTACAGTCATTTTCTCTGAACTATTCATGTTTTCATGTAGTTTCCTATATTCTACCTTCTTGTCCATGTCCAAGCTTTGCCCACATATACAAACAACTTTCCACTCACTGTTATGAACAGAGGCAGCTCGGGAACATTGTCTCTCTACTATGTTATAGAGTGTAGTCCTACATTTCTGTGAAGTGTAAGGCTTTCCAAAGCTGACAAACCTGTTTCTTTCTCTATTTCAATGTATACTGCCTTGTATGACAAACATTGACCAGTCTAGTTTCCTTTAAGTAAACAATATAGTATCCATACAGTCCTTCATGTGATCTTAACTCGAATTAAGGATTTCCCGGATCTTAGCTACCTTTTCTACACTAAGAACTGACTTGGAGAATATCTTTCAGCGGTTCTAAATGAGTTCTCATCTGTTTACAGTCATTTTCTCTGAATTATCCATGTTTTCATGTAGTTTCCTATATTCTGCCTTCTGGTACAAGTATAATCTTTCCCCACTTTATCAAACAACTTCCTACACACTGTTATGAACAGAGGCAGCTCGGGAACATTGTCTCTCAACTATGCTGCAGAGTGTAGTACTACATTTCCGTGAGGTGTAAGGCTTTCCAAAGCTGCCGAACGTGTTTCTTTCTCTATTTCAATGGTATTCTGCCTTGTATAACACACATTTACCACTCTAGTCTCCTTTAAGTAAAGAATATAGGATTCATACAGTGTTTCATGTGATCTTAACTCGAATTTAGGATTTCCCGGATCTTACCTACCAGTTCTACCCTAAGAACTGACTTGGAGAATCTCTTTCAGCTGTTCTAAATGAGTTCTCAGCTGTTTACAGTCATTTTCTCTGAATTATTCATGTTTTCATGTAGTTTCCTATATTCTGCCTTCTGGTGCTAGTATAACCTTTGCCCACTTTATCAAATAACTTCCTACACACTGTAATGAACAGAGGCAGCTCGGGAACATTGTCTCTCAACTGTGTTATAGAGTGTAGTACTACATTTCAGTGAAATGTAAGGCTTTCCAAAGCTGCCGAACGTGTTTCTTTCTCAATTTCAATGGTATTCTGCCTTGTATAACACACATTTACCACTCTAGTCTCCTTTAAGTAAACAATATTGGATATTTACAGTGTTTCCTGTGATCTTAACTCGAATTAAGGATTTCCCGGATCTTATTGTAGCTACCTTTTTTACACTAAGCACTGACTTGGAGAATCTCTCTCAGCTGTTCTAAACGAGATTTTATCCGTTTACAGTCATTTTCTCTGAATTATGCATATTTTCATGTAGTTTCCTGTTTTCTGCCTTCTGGTACAAGTATAATCTTTGCTCACTTTATCAATCAACTTCCTACACACTGTTATGAACAGAGGCAGCTTGGGAATATTGTCTCTCAACTGTGTTATAGAGTGTAGTACTACATTTCAGTGAAGTATAAGGCTTTCCATAGCTGCCGAATGTGTTTCTTTGTCTATTTCAAAGGTATTCTGCCTTGTATGACACAAATTTACCACTCAAGTCTCCTTTAAGTAAAGAATATAGGATTCATATAGTGTTTCATGTGATCTTAACTTGAATTTAGGATTTCCCAGATCTTATTGTAGCTACCTTTTCTTCAGTAAGAACTGACTTGGAGAATCTCTTTCAGCTGTTCTAAACGAGTTCTCATCTGTTTATAGTCATTTTCTCTGAATTATTCATGTTTTCATGTAGTTTCCTATATTCTACCTTCTTGTCCATGTCCAAGCTTTGCCCACATATACAAACAACTTTCCACTCACTGTTATGAACAGAGGCAGCTCGGGAACATTGTCTCTCTACTATGTTATAGAGTGTAGTCCTACATTTCTGTGAAGTGTAAGGCTTTCCAAAGCTGACAAACCTGTTTCTTTCTCTATTTCAATGTATACTGCCTTGTATGACAAACATTGACCAGTCTAGTTTCCTTTAAGTAAACAATATAGTATCCATACAGTCCTTCATGTGATCTTAACTCGAATTAAGGATTTCCTGGATCTTAGCTACCTTTTCTACACTAAGAACTGACTTGGAGAATATCTTTCAGCGGTTCTAAATGAGTTCTCATCTGTTTACAGTCATTTTCTCTGAATTATCCATGTTTTCATGTAGTTTCCTATATTCTGCCTTCTGGTACAAGTATAATCTTTCCCCACTTTATCAAACAACTTCCTACACACTGTTATGAACAGAGGCAGCTCGGGAACATTGTCTCTCAACTATGCTGCAGAGTGTAGTACTACATTTCCGTGAGGTGTAAGGCTTTCCAAAGCTGCCGAACGTGTTTCTTTCTCTATTTCAATGGTATTCTGCCTTGTATAACACACATTTACCACTCTAGTCTCCTTTAAGTAAAGAATATAGGATTCATACAGTGTTTCATGTGATCTTAACTCGAATTTAGGATTTCCCGGATCTTACCTACCAGTTCTACCCTAAGAACTGACTTGGAGAATCTCTTTCAGCTGTTCTAAATGAGTTCTCAGCTGTTTACAGTCATTTTCTCTGAATTATTCATGTTTTCATGTTGTTTCCTATATTCTGCCTTCTGGTGCTAGTATAACCTTTGCCCACTTTATCAAATAACTTCCTACACACTGTAATGAACAGAGGCAGCTCCGGAACATTGTCTCTCAACTGTGTTATAGAGTGTAGTACTACATTTCAGTGAAATGTAAGGCTTTCCAAAGCTGCCGAACGTGTTTCTTTCTCAATTTCAATGGTATTCTGCCTTGTATAACACACATTTACCACTCTAGTCTCCTTTAAGTAAACAATATTGGATATTTACAGTGTTTCCTGTGATCTTAACTCGAATTAAGGATTTCCCGGATCTTATTGTAGCTACCTTTTTTACACTAAGCACTGACTTGGAGAATCTCTCTCAGCTGTTCTAAACGAGATTTTATCCGTTTACAGTCATTTTCTCTGAATTATGCATATTTTCATGTAGTTTCCTGTATTCTGCCTTCTGGTACAAGTATAATCTTTGCTCACTTTATCAATCAACTTCCTACACACTGTTATGAACAGAGGCAGCTTGGGAATATTGTCTCTCAACTGTGTTATAGAGTGTAGTACTACATTTCAGTGAAGTATAAGGCTTTCCATAGCTGCCGAATGTGTTTCTTTGTCTATTTCAAAGGTATTCTGCCTTGTATGACACAAATTTACCACTCAAGTCTCCTTTAAGTAAAGAATATAGGATTCATATAGTGTTTCATGTGATCTTAACTTGAATTTAGGATTTCCCAGATCTTATTGTAGCTACCTTTTCTTCAGTAAGAACTGACTTGGAGAATCTCTTTCAGCTGTTCTAAACGAGTTCTCATCTGTTTATAGTCATTTTCTCTGAATTATTCATGTTTTCATGTAGTTTCCTATATTCTACCTTCTTGTCCATGTCCAAGCTTTGCCCACATATACAAACAACTTTCCACTCACTGTTATGAACAGAGGCAGCTCGGGAACATTGTCTCTCTACTATGTTATAGAGTGTAGTCCTACATTTCTGTGAAGTGTAAGGCTTTCCAAAGCTGACAAACCTGTTTCTTTCTCTATTTCAATGTATACTGCCTTGTATGACAAACATTGACCAGTCTAGTTTCCTTTAAGTAAACAATATAGTATCCATACAGTCCTTCATGTGATCTTAACTCGAATTAAGGATTTCCCGGATCTTAGCTACCTTTTCTACACTAAGAACTGACTTGGAGAATATCTTTCAGCGGTTCTAAATGAGTTCTCATCTGTTTACAGTCATTTTCTCTGAATTATCCATGTTTTCATGTAGTTTCCTATATTCTGCCTTCTGGTACAAGTATAATCTTTCCCCACTTTATCAAACAACTTCCTACACACTGTTATGAACAGAGGCAGCTCGGGAACATTGTCTCTCAACTATGCTGCAGAGTGTAGTACTACATTTCCGTGAGGTGTAAGGCTTTCCAAAGCTGCCGAACGTGTTTCTTTCTCTATTTCAATGGTATTCTGCCTTGTATAACACACATTTACCACTCTAGTCTCCTTTAAGTAAAGAATATAGGATTCATACAGTGTTTCATGTGATCTTAACTCGAATTTAGGATTTCCCGGATCTTACCTACCAGTTCTACCCTAAGAACTGACTTGGAGAATCTCTTTCAGCTGTTCTAAATGAGTTCTCAGCTGTTTACAGTCATTTTCTCTGAATTATTCATGTTTTCATGTTGTTTCCTATATTCTGCCTTCTGGTGCTAGTATAACCTTTGCCCACTTTATCAAATAACTTCCTACACACTGTAATGAACAGAGGCAGCTCCGGAACATTGTCTCTCAACTGTGTTATAGAGTGTAGTACTACATTTCAGTGAAATGTAAGGCTTTCCAAAGCTGCCGAACGTGTTTCTTTCTCAATTTCAATGGTATTCTGCCTTGTATAACACACATTTACCACTCTAGTCTCCTTTAAGTAAACAATATTGGATATTTACAGTGTTTCCTGTCATCTTAACTCGAATTAAGGATTTCCCGGATCTTATTGTAGCTACCTTTTTTACACTAAGAACTGACTTGGAGAATCTCTCTCAGCTGTTCTAAACGAGATTTTATCCGTTTACAGTCATTTTCTCTGAATTATGCATATTTTCATGTAGTTTCCTGTATTCTGCCTTCTGGTACAAGTATAATCTTTGCTCACTTTATCAATCAACTTCCTACACACTGTTATGAACAGAGGCAGCTTGGGAATATTGTCTCTCAACTGTGTTATAGAGTGTAGTACTACATTTCAGTGAAGTATAAGGCTTTCCATAGCTGCCGAATGTGTTTCTTTGTCTATTTCAATGGTATTCTGCCTTGTATGACACAAATTTACCACTCAAGTCTCCTTTAAGTAAAGAATATAGGATTCATATAGTGTTTCATGTGATCTTAACTTGAATTTAGGATTTCCCAGATCTTATTGTAGCTACCTTTTCTTCAGTAAGAACTGACTTGGAGAATCTCTTTCAGCTGTTCTAAACGAGTTCTCATCTGTTTATAGTCATTTTCTCTGAATTATTCATGTTTTCATGTAGTTTCCTATATTCTACCTTCTTGTCCATGTCCAAGCTTTGCCCACATATACAAACAACTTTCCACTCACTGTTATGAACAGAGGCAGCTCGGGAACATTTTCTCTCTACTATGTTATAGAGTGTAGTCCTACATTTCTGTGAAGTGTAAGGCTTTCCAAAGCTGACAAACCTGTTTCTTTCTCTATTTCAATGTATACTGCCTTGTATGACAAACATTGACCAGTCTAGTTTCCTTTAAGTAAACAATATAGTATCCATACACTCCTTCATGTGATCTTAACTCGAATTAAGGATTTCCCGGATCATAGCTACCTTTTCTACACTAAGAACTGACTTGGAGAATCTATTTCAGCTGTTCTAAACGAGTACTCATCTGTTTACAGTCATTTTTTCTGAATTATTCATGTTTTCATGTAGTTTCCTATATTCTGCCTTCTTGTCCATGTATAAGCTTTGCCCACATATACAAACAACTTTCTACACACTGTTATGAAGAGACGCAGCTCGGGAACATTGTCTCTCAACTATGTTATAGTGTGTAGTACTACATTTCAGTGAAATGTATGGCTTTTCAAAGCTGCCGAAAGTGTTTCTTTCTCTATTTCAATGGTATTCTGCCTTGTATAACACACATTTACCACTCTAGTCTCCTTTAAGTAAAGAATATAGGATTCATACAGTGTTTCATGTGATCTTAACTCGAATTAAGGATTTCTCGGATCTTAGCTACCATTTCTACACTAATAACTGACTTGGAGAATCTCTCTCAGCTGTTCTAAACGAGATCTCATCTGTTTACAGTCATTTTCTCTGAATTATCCATGTTTTCATATAGCTTCCTATATTCTGCCTTCTGGTACAAGTATAATCTTTGCCCACTTTATCAAACAACTTCCTACACACTGTTATGAACAGAGGCAGCTAGGGAACATTGTCTCTCAACTGTGTTATAGAGTGTAGTACTACATTTCAGTGAAGTGTAAGGCTTTCCAAAGCTGCCAAACATGTTTCTTTCTCTATTTTCATGGTATTCTGCCTTGTATAACACACATTTACCACTCTAGTCTTTTTTAAGTAAACAATAAAGGATATATACAGTGTTTCATGTGATCTTAACATGAATTAAGGATTTCTCGGATCTTAGCTACCTTTTCTGCACTAAGAACTGACTTGGCGAACCTCTTTCAGATGTTCTAAATGAGTTCTCATCACTTTAGCGTAATTTTCTCTGAATTATTCATGTTTTCATGTAGTTTCCTATATTCTGCCTTCTTGTCCATGTATAAGCTTTGCCCACATAAACAAACAACTTCCTACACACTGTTATGAACAGAGGCAGCTCGGGAACAATGTCTCTCAACTATGTTATAGAGTGTAGTACTACATTTCAGTGAATTGTAATGTTTCCAAAGCTTCCGAACGTGTTTCTTTCTCTATTTCAATGATTTTCTGCCTTGTATAACACACATTTACCACTCTAGTCTCCTTTAAGGAAAGAATATAGGATTCATACAGTGTTTCATGTGATCTTAACTGGAATTTAGGATTTTCCGGATCTTATTGTAGCTACCTTTTCTACACTAAGAACTGACTTGGAGATTCTCTTTCTGCTGTTCTAAACGAGTTCTCATGTGTTTACAGTCATTTTCTCTGAATTATTCATGTTTTCATGTAGTTTCCTGCATTCTGCCTTCTTGTCCTTGTATAAGCTTTGCCCACTTAATCAAACAACTTCCTACACACTGTTATGAACAGAGGCAGCTCGGGAACATTGTCTCTCAACTATGTTACAGAGCACATGTGTCAAACACAAGGCCCGCCAGGCCTTGCAATGTGGCCCGCACCGTGCTGTCATCACTGCACTCCGCTGTCAGTTTATGACATTATCAGTTTATGACTGTTCAGTAAACCATTCGGCCCGTGATTTAGGCTGGATTTTAGATTTTGGCCCCTTCTCTGATTGAGTACGACATCCCTATTATAGAGTGTAGTACTACATTTCAGTGAAGTGTAAGGCTTTCCAAAGCTGCCGAACGTGTTTTTTCTCAATTTCAAAGGTATACTGCCTTGTATAACACATATTTACCACTCTAGTGTCTTTTAAGTAAAGAATATAAGATTCACACAGTGTTTCCTGTGATCTTAACTCGAATTAAGGATTTCACGGATCTTAGCTAACTTTTCTACAGTTAGACCTGACTTGGAGAATCTCCTTCAGCTGTTCTAAAGGAGTTCTCATCTGTTTACAGTCATTTTCTCTGAATTATTCATGTTTTCATGTAGTTTCCTACATTCTGCCTTCTAGTCCATGTATAAGCTTTGCCCACATATACAAACAACTTCCTACACACTGTTAAGAACTGAGGCAGCTGGGGAACATTGTCTCTCAACTATGTTATAGAGTGTAGTACTACATTTCAGTGAAGTGTAAGGCTTTCCAAACCTGCCGAACATGATTTTTTTTCTCAATTTCAAAGGTATTCTGCCTTGTATAACACACATTAACCACTCTAGTGTCTTTTAAGTAAAGAATATAAGATTCACACAGTGTTTCCTGTGATCTTAACTCGAATTAAGGATTTCCCGGATCTTAGCTAACTTTTCTACACTTAGACCTGACTTGGAGAATCTCCTTCAGCTGTTCTAAAGGAGTTCTCATCTGTTTACAGTCATTTTCTCTGAATTATTCATGTTTTCATGTAGTTTCCTACATTTTGCCTTCTGGTCCCAGTATAAGCTTTGCCCACTTTATCATACAACTTCCTACACACTGTTATGAACTGAGGCAGCTCGGGACCATTGTCTCTCAACTGTATTATAGAGTGTAGTACTTCATTTCAGTGAAGTGTGAGGCTTTCCATAGCTGCCGAACGAGTTTCTTTCTCTATTTCAATGGTATTCTGTCTTGTATAACACACATTTACTACTCTAGTCTCCTTTAAGTAAAGAATATAGGATTCATACAGTGTTTCATGGGATCTTAACTCGAATTAAGGATTTCCCGGATCTTAGCTACCTTTTCTACACTAAGAAGTGACTTGGAGAATCTCCTTCAGGTGTTCTAAACAAGTTCTCATCTGTTTACAGTCATTTTCTGTGAATTATTCATGTTTTCATGTAGTTTCCTATATTCTGCCTTCTGGTCCATCTATAAGCTTTGCCCACATATACAAACAACTTCCTACACACTGTTATGAACACAGGCAGCTGGGGAACATTGTCTCTCAACTGTGTTATAGAGTGTAGTACTACATTGCAGTGAAGTGTAAGGCGTTCCAAAGCTGCCGAACCTGTTTCTTCTCTATTTCAATGGTATTCTGCCTTGTATAACACACAATTACCACTCTAGTCTCCTTTAAGTAAAAAATATAGGATTCATACAGTGTTTCATGTGATCTTAACTCGAATGAAGATTTCCTGGATATTAGCTACCTTTTCTACATGAAGAACTGACTTGGAGAATCTCTTTCAGCTGTTCTAAATGAGTTCTCATTTGTTTAGAGTCATTTTCTCTGAATTATTCATGTTTTCATGTAGTTTCCTACATGCTGCCTTGTGGTCCCAGTATAAGCTTTGCCTACTTTATGAAACAACTTCCTACAGACTGTTGGGAACTGAGGCAGCTCGGGAGCATTGTCTCTCAACAGTGATATAGAGTGTAGTACTACATTTCAGTGAAGCGTAAGGCTTTCCAAAGCTGCCGAACGTGTTTCTTTCTCTATTTCAATGGTATTCTGCCTTGTATAACAAACATTTACCACTCTAGTGTCCTTTAGGTAAAGAATATAGGATTCATACAGTGTTTCATGTTATCTGAACTCGAATTAAGGATATCCCGGATCTTAGCTACCTTTTCTACACTAAGAACTGACTTGGAGAATCTCCTTCAGCTGTTCTACACGAGTTCTCATCTGTTTACAGTCATTTTCTCTGAACTATTCATGGTTTCATGTAGTTTCCTGCATTCTGCCTTCTGGTCCATGTATAAGCTTTGCCCACATATACAAACAACTTCCTACACACTGTTATGAACAGGCAGCACGGGAACATTGTCTCCCAACTATGATATAGAGTGTAGTACTATATTTCAGTGAAGTGTAAGGCTTTCCAAAGCTGCCAAACCTGTTTCTTTCTCTATTACAATGGTATTCTGCTTTGTAGAACATACATTTACCACTCTAATCTCCTTTAAGTAAAGAATATAGGATTCATACAGTGTTTCATGTGATCTTAAATCGAATTAAGGATTTCCTGGATCTTAGCTACCTTTTCTACACTAAGAACTGAATTGGAGAATCTCCTTCAGCTGTTCTAAACGAGTTCTCATCTGTTTACAGTAATTTTCTCAGCATTAGTCATGTTTTTAAGTAGTTTCCTATATTCTGCCTTCCTTTCCCAGTATAAGTTTTGCCCACTTTATCAAACAACTTCCGACACACTGTTATGAACTGAGGCAGCTCGGGAACATTGTCTCTCAACTGTGTTATAGAGTGTAGTACTCCATTTCAGTGAAGTGTAAGGCTTTCCAAAGCTGCCAAACGTGTTTCTTTCTCTATTTCAATGGTATTCTGCCTTGTATAACACACATTTACCACTCTAATCCCCTTTAAGTAAAGAATATAGGATTCATACAGTGTTTCATGTGATCTTAACTCGAATTAAGGATTTCCCAGATCTTAGCTACCTTTTTCTACACTAAGAACTGACTTGCAGAATCTCCTTCAGCTGTTCTAAACGAGTTCTCATCTGTTTACAGTCATTTTCTCTGCATTAGTCATGCTTTCATGTAGTTTCCTACATTCTGCCTTCCTTTCCCAGTATAAGCTTTGGCCACTTTATCAAACAACTTCCTACACACTGTTATGAACTGAGGCAGCTCGGGAACATTGTCTCTCAACTGTGTTATAGAGTGTAGTACTCCATTTCAGTGAAGTGTAAGGCTTTGCAAAGCTGCAGAACGTGTTTCTTTCTCTATTTCAATGGTATTCTGCCTTGTATAACACATTTACCACTGTAGTCTCCTTTAAGTAAAAATATAGGATTCATACAGTGTTTCATGTGATCTTAACTCGAATTAAGGATTTCCTGGATCTTAGGTACCTTTTCTACAATAAGAACTGACTTGGAGAATTGCCTTCAGCTGTTCTAAACGAGTTCTCATCTGTTTACAGTAATTTTCTCTGCATTAGTCATGCTTTCATGTAGTTTCCTACATTGTGACTTCCTTTCCCAGTATAAGCTTTGCCCAATTTATCAAACAACTTCCTACACACTGTTATGAACAGAGGCATCACGGGAACATTGTCTCTCAACTGTGTTATTGAGTGTAGTACTACATTTCAGTGAAGTGTAAGGCTTTCCAAAGCTGCCAAACGTGTTTCTTTCTCTATTTCAATGGTATTCTGCCTTGTATAACACACATTAACCACTCTAGTCTCCTTTAAGTAAAGAATATAGGATTCATACAGTCTTTCATGTGATCTTAACTCGAATTAAGGATTTCCAGGATCTCAGCTACCTTTTCTACACTAAGAACTGACTTGGAGAATTTCCTTCAGCTGTTCTAAACGAGTTCTCATCTGTTTACAGTCATTTTCTCTGAATTATCCATGTTTTCATGTAGTTTCCTATATTCTGCCTTCTGGTCCATGTATAAGCTTTGCCCACATATACAAACAACTTCCTACACACTGTTATGTACAGAGGCAGCTCGGGAACATTGTCTCTCAACTATGTTATAGAGTGTAATACTACATTTCAGTGAAGTGTAAGGCTTTGCAAAGCTGCCAAACCTGTTTCGTTCTCTATTTCAATGGTATTCTGCCTTGTATAACACACATTTACCACTCTAGTCTCCTTTAAGTAAAGAATGTAGGATTCATACAGTCTTTCATGTGATCTTAACTCGAATTAAGGATTTCCCGGATCTTAGCTACCTTTTCTACACTAAGAACTGACTTGGAGAATCTCTTTCAGCTGTTCTAAACGAGTTCTCATCTGTTTACAGTCATTTTCTCTGAATTATTCATGTTTTCACGTAGTTTCCTACATTCTGCCTTCTGGTCCCAGTATAAGCTTTGCCCACTTTATCAAACAAGGTCCTAAATACTTTTATGAACTGAGGCATCTCGGGAACATTGTCTCTCAACTGTGTTATAGAGTGTAGTACTACATTTCAGTGAAGTGTAAGGTTTTCCAAAGCTGCCAAACCTGTTTCTTTCTCTATTTCAATGGTATTCTGCTTTGTATAACACACATTTACCTCTCTAGTCTCCTTTTAGTAAAGAATATAGGATTCATACAGTGTTTCATGTGATCTTAACTCGAATTAAGGATTTCCCGGATCTTAGCTACCTTTTCTACACTAAGAACTGACTTGGAGAATCTCCTTCAGCTGTTCTAAACGAGTTCTCATAGGTTTACAGTCATTTTCTCTGAACTGTTCATGTTTTCATGTAGTTTCCTATATTCTGCCTTCTGGGCCAAGCATAAGCTTTGCCCACTTTATCAAACAACTTCCTACACACTGTTATGAACTGAGGCAGCTCGGGAACATTGTCTCTCAACTGTGTTATGGAGTGTAGTACTACATTTCAGTGAAGTGTAAGGCTTTCCAAAGCTGCCGAACGTGTTTCTTTCTCTATTTCAATGGTATTCTTCCTTGTATAACAAACATTTACCACTCTAGTGTCCTTTAGGTAAAGAATATAGGATTCATACAGTTTTTCATGTTATCTTAACTCGAATTAAGGATATCCCGGATCTTAGCTAGCTTTTCTTCACTAAGAACTGACTTGGAGAATCTCCTTCAGCTGTTCTACCCGAGTTCTCATTTGTTTACTGTCATTTTCTCTGAATTATTCATGTTTTCATGTAGTTTCCTGCATTCTGCCTTCTGGTCCATGTATAAGCTTTGCCCACATATACAAACAACTTCCTACACACTGTTATGAACAGAGGCAGCACGGGAACATTGTCTCCCAACTATGATATAGAGTGTAAAGTGTAAGGCTTTCCAAAGCTGCCAAACATGTTTCTTTCTCTATTTCAATGGTATTCTGCCTTGTATAACACACATTTACCACTCTAGTCTCCTTTAAGTAAAGAATGTAGGATTCAGACAGTCTTTCATTTGATCTTAACTCGAATTAAGGATTTCCTGGATCTTGGCTAGCTTTTCTACACTAAGAACTGACTTGGAGAATCTCCTTCAGCTGTTCTAAACGAATTCTCATCTGTTTACAGTAATTTTCTCTGCATTAGTCATGTTTTCATGTATTTTCCTACATTCTGTATTCTTTTCCCTTGATAAGCTTTGCCCACTGTGTCAAACAACTTCCTACAAACTGTTATGAACTGAGGCATCACGTGAATATTATCTCTCAACTGTGTGATAGAGTGTAGTACTACATTTCAGTGAAGTGTAAGGCTTTCCAAAGCTGCCAAACGTGTTTCTTTCTCTATTTCAATGGTATTCTGCCTTGTATAACACACATTAACCACTCTAGTCTCCTTTAAGTAAAGAATATAGAATTCATACAGTCTTTCATGTGATCTTAACTCGAATTAAGGATTTCCCGGATTTAGCTACCTTTTCTACACTAAGAACTGACTTGGAGAATCTCCTTCAGCTTTTCTAAACGAGTTCTCATAGGTTTAAAGTCATTTTCTCTGAACTGTTCATGTTTTCATGCTGTTTCCTATATTCTGCCTTCTGGGCCAAGTATATGCTTTGCCCACTTTATCAAACAACTTCCTACACACTGTTATGAACTGAGGCAGCTCGGGAACATTGTCTCTCAACTGTGTTATGGAGTGTAGTACTACATTTCAGTGAAGTGTAAGGCTTTCCAAAGCTGCCGAACGTGTTTCTTTCTCTATTTCAATGGTATTCTTCCTTGTATAACAAACATTTACCACTGTAGTGTCCTTTAGGTAAAGAATATAGGATTCATACAGTTTTTCATGTTATCTTAACTCGAATTAAGGATATCCCGGATCTTAACTAGCTTTTCTACACTAAGAACTGACTTGGAGAACCTCCTTCAGCTGTTCTGAACGAGTTCTCATCTGTTTACTGTCATTTTCTCCGAATTATTCATGTTTTCATGTAGTTTCCTGCATTCTGCCTTCCGGTCCATGTATAAGCTTTGCCCACATATACAAACAACTTCCTACACACTGTTATGAACAGGCAGCACGGGAACATTGTCTCCCAACTATGATATAGAGTGTAGTACTATATTTCAGTGACGTGTAAGGCTTTCCAAAGCTGCCAAACCTGTTTCTTTCTCTATTACAATGGTATTCTGCTTTGTAGAACACACATTTACCACTATAGTCTCCTTTAAGTAAAGAATATAGGATTCATACAGTGTTTCATGTGATCTTAACTCGAATTAAGGATTTCCCAGATCTTAGCTACCTTTTTTACACTAAGAACTGAATTGGAGAATCTCTTTCAGCTGTTCTGAACGAGTTCTCATCTGTTTACAGTCATTTTCTCTGCATTAGTCATGTTTTCATGTAGTTTCCTACATTCTGCCTTCCTTTCCCAGTATAAGCTTTGCCCACTTTATCAAACAACTTCCGACACACTGTTATGAACTGAGGCAGCTCGGGAACATTGTCTCTCAACTGTGTTATAGAGTGTAGTACTCCATTTCAGTGAAGTGTAAGGCTTTCCAAAGCTGCAGAACGTGTTTCTTTCTCTATTTCAATGGTATTCTGCCTTGTATAACACATTTACCACTGTAGTCTCCATTAAGTAAAAATATAGGATTCATTCATGTGATCTTAACTCGAATTAAGGATTTCCCGGATCTTAGGTACCTTTTCTACAATAAGAACTGACTTGGAGAATCTCCTTCAGCTGTTCTAAACAAATTCTCATCTGTTTACAGTAATTTTCTCTGCATTAGTCATGTTTTCATGTATTTTCCAACATTTTGCCTTCCTTTCCCAGTATAAGCTTTGCCCACTTTATCAAACAACTTCCTACACACTGTTATGAACTGAGGCAGCTCGGGAACATTGTCTCTCAACTGTGTTATGGAGTGTAGTACTACATTTCAGTGAAGTGTAAAGCTTTCCAAAGCTGCCGAACGTGTTTCGTTCTCTATTTCAATGGTATTCTGCCTTGTATAACACACATTTACCACTCTAGTCTCCTTTAAGTAAAGAATGTAGGATTCATACAGTCTTTCATGTGATCTTAACTCGAATTAAGGATTTCCCGGATCTTAGCTACCTTTTCTACACTAAGAACTGACTTGGAGAATCTCTTTCAGCTGTTCTAAACGAGTTCTCATCTGTTTACAGTCATTTTCTCTGAATTATTCATGTTTTCACGTAGTTTCCTACATTCTGCCTTCTGGTCCCAGTATAAGCTTTGCCCACTTTATCAAACAAGGTCCTAAATACTTTTATGAACTGAGGCATCTCGGGAACATTGTCTCTCAACTGTGTTATAGAGTGTAGTACTACATTTCAGTGAAGTGTAAGGTTTTCCAAAGCTGCCAAACCTGTTTCTTTCTCTATTTCAATGGTATTCTGCTTTGTATAACACACATTTACCTCTCTAGTCTCCTTTTAGTAAAGAATATAGGATTCATACAGTGTTTCATGTGATCTTAACTCGAATTAAGGATTTCCCGGATCTTAGCTACCTTTTCTACACTAAGAACTGACTTGGAGAATCTCCTTCAGCTGTTCTAAACGAGTTCTCATAGGTTTACAGTCATTTTCTCTGAACTGTTCATGTTTTCATGTAGTTTCCTATATTCTGCCTTCTGGGCCAAGCATAAGCTTTGCCCACTTTATCAAACAACTTCCTACACACTGTTATGAACTGAGGCAGCTCGGGAACATTGTCTCTCAACTGTGTTATGGAGTGTAGTACTACATTTCAGTGAAGTGTAAGGCTTTCCAAAGCTGCCGAACGTGTTTCTTTCTCTATTTCAATGGTATTCTTCCTTGTATAACAAACATTTACCACTCTAGTGTCCTTTAGGTAAAGAATATAGGATTCATACAGTTTTTCATGTTATCTTAACTCGAATTAAGGATATCCCGGATCTTAGCTAGCTTTTCTTCACTAAGAACTGACTTGGAGAATCTCCTTCAGCTGTTCTACCCGAGTTCTCATTTGTTTACTGTCATTTTCTCTGAATTATTCATGTTTTCATGTAGTTTCCTGCATTCTGCCTTCTGGTCCATGTATAAGCTTTGCCCACATATACAAACAACTTCCTACACACTGTTATGAACAGAGGCAGCACGGGAACATTGTCTCCCAACTATGATATAGAGTGTAAAGTGTAAGGCTTTCCAAAGCGGCCAAACATGTTTCTTTCTCTATTTCAATGGTATTCTGCCTTTTATAACACACATTTACCACTCTAGTCTCCTTTAAGTAAAGAATGTAGGATTCAGACAGTCTTTCATTTGATCTTAATTCGAATTAAGGATTTCCTGGATCTTGGCTAGCTTTTCTACACTAAGAACTGACTTGGAGAATCTCCTTCAGCTGTTCTAAACGAATTCTCATCTGTTTACAGTAATTTTCTCTGCATTAGTCATGTTTTCATGTATTTTCCTACATTCTGTATTCTTTTCCCTTGATAAGCTTTGCCCACTGTGTCAAACAAATTCCTACAAACTGTTATGAACTGAGGCATCACGTGAATATTATCTCTCAACTGTGTGATAGAGTGTAGTACTACATTTCAGTGAAGTGTAAGGCTTTCCAAAGCTGCCAAACGTGTTTCTTTCTCTATTTCAATGGTATTCTGCCTTGTATAACACACATTAACCACTCTAGTCTCCTTTAAGTAAAGAATATAGAATTCATACAGTCTTTCATGTGATCTTAACTCGAATTAAGGATTTCCCGGATTTAGCTACCTTTTCTACACTAAGAACTGACTTGGAGAATCTCCTTCAGCTTTTCTAAACGAGTTCTCATAGGTTTAAAGTCATTTTCTCTGAACTGTTCATGTTTTCATGCTGTTTCCTATATTCTGCCTTCTGGGCCAAGTATATGCTTTGCCCACTTTATCAAACAACTTCCTACACACTGTTATGAACTGAGGCAGCTCGGGAACATTGTCTCTCAACTGTGTTATGGAGTGTAGTACTACATTTCAGTGAAGTGTAAGGCTTTCCAAAGCTGCCGAACGTGTTTCTTTCTCTATTTCAATGGTATTCTTCCTTGTATAACAAACATTTACCACTGTAGTGTCCTTTAGGTAAAGAATATAGGATTCATACAGTTTTTCATGTTATCTTAACTCGAATTAAGGATATCCCGGATCTTAACTAGCTTTTCTACACTAAGAACTGACTTGGAGAACCTCCTTCAGCTGTTCTGAACGAGTTCTCATCTGTTTACTGTCATTTTCTCCGAATTATTCATGTTTTCATGTAGTTTCCTGCATTCTGCCTTCCGGTCCATGTATAAGCTTTGCCCACATATACAAACAACTTCCTACACACTGTTATGAACAGGCAGCACGGGAACATTGTCTCCCAACTATGATATAGAGTGTAGTACTATATTTCAGTGACGTGTAAGGCTTTCCAAAGCTGCCAAACCTGTTTCTTTCTCTATTACAATGGTATTCTGCTTTGTAGAACACACATTTACCACTATAGTCTCCTTTAAGTAAAGAATATAGGATTCATACAGTGTTTCATGTGATCTTAACTCGAATTAAGGATTTCCCAGATCTTAGCTACCTTTTTTACACTAAGAACTGAATTGGAGAATCTCTTTCAGCTGTTCTGAACGAGTTCTCATCTGTTTACAGTCATTTTCTCTGCATTAGTCATGTTTTCATGTAGTTTCCTACATTCTGCCTTCCTTTCCCAGTATAAGCTTTGCCCACTTTATCAAACAACTTCCGACACACTGTTATGAACTGAGGCAGCTCGGGAACATTGTCTCTCAACTGTGTTATAGAGTGTAGTACTCCATTTCAGTGAAGTGTAAGGCTTTCCAAAGCTGCAGAACGTGTTTCTTTCTCTATTTCAATGGTATTCTGCCTTGTATAACACATTTACCACTGTAGTCTCCATTAAGTAAAAATATAGGATTCATTCATGTGATCTTAACTCGAATTAAGGATTTCCCGGATCTTAGGTACCTTTTCTACAATAAGAACTGACTTGGAGAATCTCCTTCAGCTGTTCTAAACAAATTCTCATCTGTTTACAGTAATTTTCTCTGCATTAGTCATGTTTTCATGTATTTTCCAACATTTTGCCTTCCTTTCCCAGTATAAGCTTTGCCCACTTTATCAAACAACTTCCTACACACTGTTATGAACTGAGGCAGCTCGGGAACATTGTCTCTCAACTGTGTTATGGAGTGTAGTACTACATTTCAGTGAAGTGTAAAGCTTTCCAAAGCTGCCGAACGTGTTTCGTTCTCTATTTCAATGGTATTCTGCCTTGTATAACACACATTTACCACTCTAGTCTCCTTTAAGTAAAGAATGTAGGATTCATACAGTCTTTCATGTGATCTTAACTCGAATTAAGGATTTCCCGGATCTTAGCTACCTTTTCTACACTAAGAACTGACTTGGAGAATCTCTTTCAGCTGTTCTAAACGAGTTCTCATCTGTTTACAGTCATTTTCTCTGAATTATTCATGTTTTCACGTAGTTTCCTACATTCTGCCTTCTGGTCCCAGTATAAGCTTTGCCCACTTTATCAAACAAGGTCCTAAATACTTTTATGAACTGAGGCATCTCGGGAACATTGTCTCTCAACTGTGTTATAGAGTGTAGTACTACATTTCAGTGAAGTGTAAGGTTTTCCAAAGCTGCCAAACCTGTTTCTTTCTCTATTTCAATGGTATTCTGCTTTGTATAACACACATTTACCTCTCTAGTCTCCTTTTAGTAAAGAATATAGGATTCATACAGTGTTTCATGTGATCTTAACTCGAATTAAGGATTTCCCGGATCTTAGCTACCTTTTCTACACTAAGAACTGACTTGGAGAATCTCCTTCAGCTGTTCTAAACGAGTTCTCATAGGTTTACAGTCATTTTCTCTGAACTGTTCATGTTTTCATGTAGTTTCCTATATTCTGCCTTCTGGGCCAAGCATAAGCTTTGCCCACTTTATCAAACAACTTCCTACACACTGTTATGAACTGAGGCAGCTCGGGAACATTGTCTCTCAACTGTGTTATGGAGTGTAGTACTACATTTCAGTGAAGTGTAAGGCTTTCCAAAGCTGCCGAACGTGTTTCTTTCTCTATTTCAATGGTATTCTTCCTTGTATAACAAACATTTACCACTCTAGTGTCCTTTAGGTAAAGAATATAGGATTCATACAGTTTTTCATGTTATCTTAACTCGAATTAAGGATATCCCGGATCTTAGCTAGCTTTTCTTCACTAAGAACTGACTTGGAGAATCTCCTTCAGCTGTTCTACCCGAGTTCTCATTTGTTTACTGTCATTTTCTCTGAATTATTCATGTTTTCATGTAGTTTCCTGCATTCTGCCTTCTGGTCCATGTATAAGCTTTGCCCACATATACAAACAACTTCCTACACACTGTTATGAACAGAGGCAGCACGGGAACATTGTCTCCCAACTATGATATAGAGTGTAAAGTGTAAGGCTTTCCAAAGCGGCCAAACATGTTTCTTTCTCTATTTCAATGGTATTCTGCCTTTTATAACACACATTTACCACTCTAGTCTCCTTTAAGTAAAGAATGTAGGATTCAGACAGTCTTTCATTTGATCTTAATTCGAATTAAGGATTTCCTGGATCTTGGCTAGCTTTTCTACACTAAGAACTGACTTGGAGAATCTCCTTCAGCTGTTCTAAACGAATTCTCATCTGTTTACAGTAATTTTCTCTGCATTAGTCATGTTTTCATGTATTTTCCTACATTCTGTATTCTTTTCCCTTGATAAGCTTTGCCCACTGTGTCAAACAAATTCCTACAAACTGTTATGAACTGAGGCATCACGTGAATATTATCTCTCAACTGTGTGATAGAGTGTAGTACTACATTTCAGTGAAGTGTAAGGCTTTCCAAAGCTGCCAAACGTGTTTCTTTCTCTATTTCAATGGTATTCTGCCTTGTATAACACACATTAACCACTCTAGTCTCCTTTAAGTAAAGAATATAGAATTCATACAGTCTTTCATGTGATCTTAACTCGAATTAAGGATTTCCCGGATTTAGCTACCTTTTCTACACTAAGAACTGACTTGGAGAATCTCCTTCAGCTTTTCTAAACGAGTTCTCATAGGTTTAAAGTCATTTTCTCTGAACTGTTCATGTTTTCATGCTGTTTCCTATATTCTGCCTTCTGGGCCAAGTATATGCTTTGCCCACTTTATCAAACAACTTCCTACACACTGTTATGAACTGAGGCAGCTCGGGAACATTGTCTCTCAACTGTGTTATGGAGTGTAGTACTACATTTCAGTGAAGTGTAAGGCTTTCCAAAGCTGCCGAACGTGTTTCTTTCTCTATTTCAATGGTATTCTTCCTTGTATAACAAACATTTACCACTGTAGTGTCCTTTAGGTAAAGAATATAGGATTCATACAGTTTTTCATGTTATCTTAACTCGAATTAAGGATATCCCGGATCTTAACTAGCTTTTCTACACTAAGAACTGACTTGGAGAACCTCCTTCAGCTGTTCTGAACGAGTTCTCATCTGTTTACTGTCATTTTCTCCGAATTATTCATGTTTTCATGTAGTTTCCTGCATTCTGCCTTCCGGTCCATGTATAAGCTTTGCCCACATATACAAACAACTTCCTACACATTGTTATGAACAGGCAGCACGGGAACATTGTCTCCCAACTATGATATAGAGTGTAGTACTATATTTCAGTGACGTGTAAGGCTTTCCAAAGCTGCCAAACCTGTTTCTTTCTCTATTACAATGGTATTCTGCTTTGTAGAACACACATTTACCACTATAGTCTCCTTTAAGTAAAGAATATAGGATTCATACAGTGTTTCATGTGATCTTAACTCGAATTAAGGATTTCCCAGATCTTAGCTACCTTTTTTACACTAAGAACTGAATTGGAGAATCTCTTTCAGCTGTTCTGAACGAGTTCTCATCTGTTTACAGTCATTTTCTCTGCATTAGTCATGTTTTCATGTAGTTTCCTACATTCTGCCTTCCTTTCCCAGTATAAGCTTTGCCCACTTTATCAAACAACTTCCGACACACTGTTATGAACTGAGGCAGCTCGGGAACATTGTCTCTCAACTGTGTTATAGAGTGTAGTACTCCATTTCAGTGAAGTGTAAGGCTTTCCAAAGCTGCAGAACGTGTTTCTTTCTCTATTTCAATGGTATTCTGCCTTGTATAACACATTTACCACTGTAGTCTCCATTAAGTAAAAATATAGGATTCATTCATGTGATCTTAACTCGAATTAAGGATTTCCCGGGTCTTAGGTACCTTTTCTACAATAAGAACTGACTTGGAGAATCTCCTTCAGCTGTTCTAAACAAATTCTCATCTGTTTACAGTAATTTTCTCTGCATTAGTCATGTTTTCATGTATTTTCCAACATTTTGCCTTCCTTTCCCAGTATAAGCTTTGCCCACTTTATCAAACAACTTCCTACACACTGTTATGAACTGAGGCAGCTCGGGAACATTGTCTCTCAACTGTGTTATGGAGTGTAGTACTACATTTCAGTGAAGTGTAAAGCTTTCCAAAGCTGCCGAACGTGTTTCGTTCTCTATTTCAATGGTATTCTGCCTTGTATAACACACATTTACCACTCTAGTCTCCTTTAAGTAAAGAATGTAGGATTCATACAGTCTTTCATGTGATCTTAACTCGAATTAAGGATTTCCCGGATCTTAGCTACCTTTTCTACACTAAGAACTGACTTGGAGAATCTCTTTCAGCTGTTCTAAACGAGTTCTCATCTGTTTACAGTCATTTTCTCTGAATTATTCATGTTTTCACGTAGTTTCCTACATTCTGCCTTCTGGTCCCAGTATAAGCTTTGCCCACTTTATCAAACAAGGTCCTAAATACTTTTATGAACTGAGGCATCTCGGGAACATTGTCTCTCAACTGTGTTATAGAGTGTAGTACTACATTTCAGTGAAGTGTAAGGTTTTCCAAAGCTGCCAAACCTGTTTCTTTCTCTATTTCAATGGTATTCTGCTTTGTATAACACACATTTACCTCTCTAGTCTCCTTTTAGTAAAGAATATAGGATTCATACAGTGTTTCATGTGATCTTAACTCGAATTAAGGATTTCCCGGATCTTAGCTACCTTTTCTACACTAAGAACTGACTTGGAGAATCTCCTTCAGCTGTTCTAAACGAGTTCTCATAGGTTTACAGTCATTTTCTCTGAACTGTTCATGTTTTCATGTAGTTTCCTATATTCTGCCTTCTGGGCCAAGCATAAGCTTTGCCCACTTTATCAAACAACTTCCTACACACTGTTATGAACTGAGGCAGCTCGGGAACATTGTCTCTCAACTGTGTTATGGAGTGTAGTACTACATTTCAGTGAAGTGTAAGGCTTTCCAAAGCTGCCGAACGTGTTTCTTTCTCTATTTCAATGGTATTCTTCCTTGTATAACAAACATTTACCACTCTAGTGTCCTTTAGGTAAAGAATATAGGATTCATACAGTTTTTCATGTTATCTTAACTCGAATTAAGGATATCCCGGATCTTAGCTAGCTTTTCTTCACTAAGAACTGACTTGGAGAATCTCCTTCAGCTGTTCTACCCGAGTTCTCATTTGTTTACTGTCATTTTCTCTGAATTATTCATGTTTTCATGTAGTTTCCTGCATTCTGCCTTCTGGTCCATGTATAAGCTTTGCCCACATATACAAACAACTTCCTACACACTGTTATGAACAGAGGCAGCACGGGAACATTGTCTCCCAACTATGATATAGAGTGTAAAGTGTAAGGCTTTCCAAAGCGGCCAAACATGTTTCTTTCTCTATTTCAATGGTATTCTGCCTTTTATAACACACATTTACCACTCTAGTCTCCTTTAAGTAAAGAATGTAGGATTCAGACAGTCTTTCATTTGATCTTAATTCGAATTAAGGATTTCCTGGATCTTGGCTAGCTTTTCTACACTAAGAACTGACTTGGAGAATCTCCTTCAGCTGTTCTAAACGAATTCTCATCTGTTTACAGTAATTTTCTCTGCATTAGTCATGTTTTCATGTATTTTCCTACATTCTGTATTCTTTTCCCTTGATAAGCTTTGCCCACTGTGTCAAACAAATTCCTACAAACTGTTATGAACTGAGGCATCACGTGAATATTATCTCTCAACTGTGTGATAGAGTGTAGTACTACATTTCAGTGAAGTGTAAGGCTTTCCAAAGCTGCCAAACGTGTTTCTTTCTCTATTTCAATGGTATTCTGCCTTGTATAACACACATTAACCACTCTAGTCTCCTTTAAGTAAAGAATATAGAATTCATACAGTCTTTCATGTGATCTTAACTCGAATTAAGGATTTCCCGGATTTAGCTACCTTTTCTACACTAAGAACTGACTTGGAGAATCTCCTTCAGCTTTTCTAAACGAGTTCTCATAGGTTTAAAGTCATTTTCTCTGAACTGTTCATGTTTTCATGCTGTTTCCTATATTCTGCCTTCTGGGCCAAGTATATGCTTTGCCCACTTTATCAAACAACTTCCTACACACTGTTATGAACTGAGGCAGCTCGGGAACATTGTCTCTCAACTGTGTTATGGAGTGTAGTACTACATTTCAGTGAAGTGTAAGGCTTTCCAAAGCTGCCGAACGTGTTTCTTTCTCTATTTCAATGGTATTCTTCCTTGTATAACAAACATTTACCACTGTAGTGTCCTTTAGGTAAAGAATATAGGATTCATACAGTTTTTCATGTTATCTTAACTCGAATTAAGGATATCCCGGATCTTAACTAGCTTTTCTACACTAAGAACTGACTTGGAGAACCTCCTTCAGCTGTTCTGAACGAGTTCTCATCTGTTTACTGTCATTTTCTCCGAATTATTCATGTTTTCATGTAGTTTCCTGCATTCTGCCTTCCGGTCCATGTATAAGCTTTGCCCACATATACAAACAACTTCCTACACATTGTTATGAACAGGCAGCACGGGAACATTGTCTCCCAACTATGATATAGAGTGTAGTACTATATTTCAGTGACGTGTAAGGCTTTCCAAAGCTGCCAAACCTGTTTCTTTCTCTATTACAATGGTATTCTGCTTTGTAGAACACACATTTACCACTATAGTCTCCTTTAAGTAAAGAATATAGGATTCATACAGTGTTTCATGTGATCTTAACTCGAATTAAGGATTTCCCAGATCTTAGCTACCTTTTTTACACTAAGAACTGAATTGGAGAATCTCTTTCAGCTGTTCTGAACGAGTTCTCATCTGTTTACAGTCATTTTCTCTGCATTAGTCATGTTTTCATGTAGTTTCCTACATTCTGCCTTCCTTTCCCAGTATAAGCTTTGCCCACTTTATCAAACAACTTCCGACACACTGTTATGAACTGAGGCAGCTCGGGAACATTGTCTCTCAACTGTGTTATAGAGTGTAGTACTCCATTTCAGTGAAGTGTAAGGCTTTCCAAAGCTGCAGAACGTGTTTCTTTCTCTATTTCAATGGTATTCTGCCTTGTATAACACATTTACCACTGTAGTCTCCATTAAGTAAAAATATAGGATTCATTCATGTGATCTTAACTCGAATTAAGGATTTCCCGGGTCTTAGGTACCTTTTCTACAATAAGAACTGACTTGGAGAATCTCCTTCAGCTGTTCTAAACAAATTCTCATCTGTTTACAGTAATTTTCTCTGCATTAGTCATGTTTTCATGTATTTTCCAACATTTTGCCTTCCTTTCCCAGTATAAGCTTTGCCCACTTTATCAAACAACTTCCTACACACTGTTATGAACTGAGGCAGCTCGGGAACATTGTCTCTCAACTGTGTTATGGAGTGTAGTACTACATTTCAGTGAAGTGTAAAGCTTTCCAAAGCTGCCGAACGTGTTTCGTTCTCTATTTCAATGGTATTCTGCCTTGTATAACACACATTTACCACTCTAGTCTCCTTTAAGTAAAGAATGTAGGATTCATACAGTCTTTCATGTGATCTTAACTCGAATTAAGGATTTCCCGGATCTTAGCTACCTTTTCTACACTAAGAACTGACTTGGAGAATCTCTTTCAGCTGTTCTAAACGAGTTCTCATCTGTTTACAGTCATTTTCTCTGAATTATTCATGTTTTCACGTAGTTTCCTACATTCTGCCTTCTGGTCCCAGTATAAGCTTTGCCCACTTTATCAAACAAGGTCCTAAATACTTTTATGAACTGAGGCATCTCGGGAACATTGTCTCTCAACTGTGTTATAGAGTGTAGTACTACATTTCAGTGAAGTGTAAGGTTTTCCAAAGCTGCCAAACCTGTTTCTTTCTCTATTTCAATGGTATTCTGCTTTGTATAACACACATTTACCTCTCTAGTCTCCTTTTAGTAAAGAATATAGGATTCATACAGTGTTTCATGTGATCTTAACTCGAATTAAGGATTTCCCGGATTTAGCTACCTTTTCTACACTAAGAACTGACTTGGAGAATCTCCTTCAGCTTTTCTAAACGAGTTCTCATAGGTTTAAAGTCATTTTCTCTGAACTGTTCATGTTTTCATGCTGTTTCCTATATTCTGCCTTCTGGGCCAAGTATATGCTTTGCCCACTTTATCAAACAACTTCCTACACACTGTTATGAACTGAGGCAGCTCGGGAACATTGTCTCTCAACTGTGTTATGGAGTGTAGTACTACATTTCAGTGAAGTGTAAGGCTTTCCAAAGCTGCCGAACGTGTTTCTTTCTCTATTTCAATGGTATTCTTCCTTGTATAACAAACATTTACCACTGTAGTGTCCTTTAGGTAAAGAATATAGGATTCATACAGTTTTTCATGTTATCTTAACTCGAATTAAGGATATCCCGGATCTTAACT
Organism: Pipistrellus hanaki; assembly: GCF_964339955.1. NCBI lineage: Eukaryota > Metazoa > Chordata > Mammalia > Chiroptera > Vespertilionidae > Pipistrellus > Pipistrellus hanaki. The sequence goes on from NC_140518.1 coordinate 49,138,201, forward strand.
AGCTTTTCTACACTAAGAACTGACTTGGAGAACCTCCTTCAGCTGTTCTGAACGAGTTCTCATCTGTTTACTGTCATTTTCTCCGAATTATTCATGTTTTCATGTAGTTTCCTGCATTCTGCCTTCCGGTCCATGTATAAGCTTTGCCCACATATACAAACAACTTCCTACACATTGTTATGAACAGGCAGCACGGGAACATTGTCTCCCAACTATGATATAGAGTGTAGTACTATATTTCAGTGACGTGTAAGGCTTTCCAAAGCTGCCAAACCTGTTTCTTTCTCTATTACAATGGTATTCTGCTTTGTAGAACACACATTTACCACTATAGTCTCCTTTAAGTAAAGAATATAGGATTCATACAGTGTTTCATGTGATCTTAACTCGAATTAAGGATTTCCCAGATCTTAGCTACCTTTTTTACACTAAGAACTGAATTGGAGAATCTCTTTCAGCTGTTCTGAACGAGTTCTCATCTGTTTACAGTCATTTTCTCTGCATTAGTCATGTTTTCATGTAGTTTCCTACATTCTGCCTTCCTTTCCCAGTATAAGCTTTGCCCACTTTATCAAACAACTTCCGACACACTGTTATGAACTGAGGCAGCTCGGGAACATTGTCTCTCAACTGTGTTATAGAGTGTAGTACTCCATTTCAGTGAAGTGTAAGGCTTTCCAAAGCTGCAGAACGTGTTTCTTTCTCTATTTCAATGGTATTCTGCCTTGTATAACACATTTACCACTGTAGTCTCCATTAAGTAAAAATATAGGATTCATTCATGTGATCTTAACTCGAATTAAGGATTTCCCGGGTCTTAGGTACCTTTTCTACAATAAGAACTGACTTGGAGAATCTCCTTCAGCTGTTCTAAACAAATTCTCATCTGTTTACAGTAATTTTCTCTGCATTAGTCATGTTTTCATGTATTTTCCAACATTTTGCCTTCCTTTCCCAGTATAAGCTTTGCCCACTTTATCAAACAACTTCCTACACACTGTTATGAACTGAGGCAGCTCGGGAACATTGTCTCTCAACTGTGTTATGGAGTGTAGTACTACATTTCAGTGAAGTGTAAAGCTTTCCAAAGCTGCCGAACGTGTTTCGTTCTCTATTTCAATGGTATTCTGCCTTGTATAACACACATTTACCACTCTAGTCTCCTTTAAGTAAAGAATGTAGGATTCATACAGTCTTTCATGTGATCTTAACTCGAATTAAGGATTTCCCGGATCTTAGCTACCTTTTCTACACTAAGAACTGACTTGGAGAATCTCTTTCAGCTGTTCTAAACGAGTTCTCATCTGTTTACAGTCATTTTCTCTGAATTATTCATGTTTTCACGTAGTTTCCTACATTCTGCCTTCTGGTCCCAGTATAAGCTTTGCCCACTTTATCAAACAAGGTCCTAAATACTTTTATGAACTGAGGCATCTCGGGAACATTGTCTCTCAACTGTGTTATAGAGTGTAGTACTACATTTCAGTGAAGTGTAAGGTTTTCCAAAGCTGCCAAACCTGTTTCTTTCTCTATTTCAATGGTATTCTGCTTTGTATAACACACATTTACCTCTCTAGTCTCCTTTTAGTAAAGAATATAGGATTCATACAGTGTTTCATGTGATCTTAACTCGAATTAAGGATTTCCCGGATCTTAGCTACCTTTTCTACACTAAGAACTGACTTGGAGAATCTCCTTCAGCTGTTCTAAACGAGTTCTCATAGGTTTACAGTCATTTTCTCTGAACTGTTCATGTTTTCATGTAGTTTCCTATATTCTGCCTTCTGGGCCAAGCATAAGCTTTGCCCACTTTATCAAACAACTTCCTACACACTGTTATGAACTGAGGCAGCTCGGGAACATTGTCTCTCAACTGTGTTATGGAGTGTAGTACTACATTTCAGTGAAGTGTAAGGCTTTCCAAAGCTGCCGAACGTGTTTCTTTCTCTATTTCAATGGTATTCTTCCTTGTATAACAAACATTTACCACTCTAGTGTCCTTTAGGTAAAGAATATAGGATTCATACAGTTTTTCATGTTATCTTAACTCGAATTAAGGATATCCCGGATCTTAGCTAGCTTTTCTTCACTAAGAACTGACTTGGAGAATCTCCTTCAGCTGTTCTACCCGAGTTCTCATTTGTTTACTGTCATTTTCTCTGAATTATTCATGTTTTCATGTAGTTTCCTGCATTCTGCCTTCTGGTCCATGTATAAGCTTTGCCCACATATACAAACAACTTCCTACACACTGTTATGAACAGAGGCAGCACGGGAACATTGTCTCCCAACTATGATATAGAGTGTAAAGTGTAAGGCTTTCCAAAGCGGCCAAACATGTTTCTTTCTCTATTTCAATGGTATTCTGCCTTGTATAACACACATTTACCACTCTAGTCTCCTTTAAGTAAAGAATGTAGGATTCAGACAGTCTTTCATTTGATCTTAATTCGAATTAAGGATTTCCTGGATCTTGGCTAGCTTTTCTACACTAAGAACTGACTTGGAGAATCTCCTTCAGCTGTTCTAAACGAATTCTCATCTGTTTACAGTAATTTTCTCTGCATTAGTCATGTTTTCATGTATTTTCCTACATTCTGTATTCTTTTCCCTTGATAAGCTTTGCCCACTGTGTCAAACAACTTCCTACAAACTGTTATGAACTGAGGCATCACGTGAATAATATCTCTCAACTGTGTGATAGAGTGTAGTACTACATTTCAGTGAAGTGTAAGGCTTTCCAAAGCTGCCAAACGTGTTTCTTTCTCTATTTCAATGGTATTCTGCCTTGTATAACACACATTAACCACTCTAGTCTCCTTTAAGTAAAGAATATAGAATTCATACAGTCTTTCATGTGATCTTAACTCGAATTAAGGATTTCCCGGATTTAGCTACCTTTTCTACACTAAGAACTGACTTGGAGAATCTCCTTCAGCTTTTCTAAACGAGTTCTCATAGGTTTAAAGTCATTTTCTCTGAACTGTTCATGTTTTCATGCTGTTTCCTATATTCTGCCTTCTGGGCCAAGTATATGCTTTGCCCACTTTATCAAACAACTTCCTACACACTGTTATGAACTGAGGCAGCTCGGGAACATTGTCTCTCAACTGTGTTATGGAGTGTAGTACTACATTTCAGTGAAGTGTAAGGCTTTCCAAAGCTGCCGAACGTGTTTCTTTCTCTATTTCAATGGTATTCTTCCTTGTATAACAAACATTTACCACTGTAGTGTCCTTTAGGTAAAGAATATAGGATTCATACAGTTTTTCATGTTATCTTAACTCGAATTAAGGATATCCCGGATCTTAACTAGCTTTTCTACACTAAGAACTGACTTGGAGAACCTCCTTCAGCTGTTCTGAACGAGTTCTCATCTGTTTACTGTCATTTTCTCCGAATTATTCATGTTTTCATGTAGTTTCCTGCATTCTGCCTTCCGGTCCATGTATAAGCTTTGCCCACATATACAAACAACTTCCTACACACTGTTATGAACAGGCAGCACGGGAACATTGTCTCCCAACTATGATATAGAGTGTAGTACTATATTTCAGTGACGTGTAAGGCTTTCCAAAGCTGACAAACCTGTTTCTTTCTCTATTACAATGGTATTCTGCTTTGTAGAACACACATTTACCACTATAGTCTCCTTTAAGTAAAGAATATAGGATTCATACAGTGTTTCATGTGATCTTAACTCGAATTAAGGATTTCCCAGATCTTAGCTACCTTTTTTACACTAAGAACTGAATTGGAGAATCTCTTTCAGCTGTTCTGAACGAGTTCTCATCTGTTTACAGTCATTTTCTCTGCATTAGTCATGTTTTCATGTAGTTTCCTACATTCTGCCTTCCTTTCCCAGTATAAGCTTTGCCCACTTTATCAAACAACTTCCGACACACTGTTATGAACTGAGGCAGCTCGGGAACATTGTCTCTCAACTGTGTTATAGAGTGTAGTACTCCATTTCAGTGAAGTGTAAGGCTTTCCAAAGCTGCAGAACGTGTTTCTTTCTCTATTTCAATGGTATTCTGCCTTGTATAACACATTTACCACTGTAGTCTCCATTAAGTAAAAATATAGGATTCATTCATGTGATCTTAACTCGAATTAAGGATTTCCCGGATCTTAGGTACCTTTTCTACAATAAGAACTGACTTGGAGAATCTCCTTCAGCTGTTCTAAACAAATTCTCATCTGTTTACAGTAATTTTCTCTGCATTAGTCATGTTTTCATGTATTTTCCAACATTCTGCCTTCCTTTCCCAGTATAAGCTTTGCCCACTTTATCAAACAACTTCCTACACACTGTTATGAACTGAGGCAGCTCGGGAACATTGTCTCTCAACTGTGTTATGGAGTGTAGTACTACATTTCAGTGAAGTGTAAAGCTTTCCAAAGCTGCCGAACGTGTTTCTTTCTCTATTTCAATGGTATTCTTCCTTGTATAACAAACATTTACCACTCTAGTGTCCTTTAGGTAAAGAATATAGGATTCATACAGTTTTTCATGTTATCTTAACTCGAATTAAGGATATCCCGGATCTTAGCTAGCTTTTCTACACTAAGAACTGACTTGGAGAATCTCCTTCAGCTGTTCTACACGAGTTCTCATCTGTTTACAGTCATTTTCTCTGAATTATTCATGTTTTCATGTAGTTTCCTGCATTCTGCCTTCTGGTCCATGTATAAGCTTTGCCCACATATACAAACAACTTCCTACACACAGTTATGAACAGAGGCAGCACGAGAACATTGTCTCCCAACTATGATATAGAGTGTAGTACTATATTTCAGTGAAGTGTAAGGCTTTCCGAAGCTGCCAAACCTGTTTCTTTCTCTATTTCAATGGTATTCTGCTTTGTAGAACACACATTTACTACTCTAGTCTCCTTTAAGTAAAGAATATAGGATTCATACAGTGTTTCATGTGATCTTAAATCGAATTAACGATTTCCCGGATCTTAGCTACCTTTTCTACACTAAGAACTGACTTGGAGAATTTCCTTCAGCTGTTCTAAACGAGTTCTCATCTGTTTACAGTAATTTTCTCTGCATTAGTCATGTTTTCATGTAGTTTCCTACATTCTGCCTTCCTTTCCCAGTATAAGCTTTGCCCACTTTATCAAACAACTTCCGACACACTGTTATGAACTGAGGCAGCTCGGGAACATTGTCTCTCAACTGTGTTATGGAGTGTAGTACTACATTTCAGTGAAGTGTAAGGCTTTCCAAAGCTGCCGAACGTGTTTCTTTCTCTATTTCAATGGTATTCTTCCTTGTATAACAAACATTTACCACTGTAGTGTCCTTTAGGTAAAGAATATAGGATTCATACAGTTTTTCATGTTATCTTAACTCGAATTAAGGATATCCCGGATCTTAACTAGCTTTTCTACACTAAGAACTGACTTGGAGAACCTCCTTCAGCTGTTCTGAACGAGTTCTCATCTGTTTACTGTCATTTTCTCCGAATTATTCATGTTTTCATGTAGTTTCCTGCATTCTGCCTTCCGGTCCATGTATAAGCTTTGCCCACATATACAAACAACTTCCTACACACTGTTATGAACAGGCAGCACGGGAACATTGTCTCCCAACTATGATATAGAGTGTAGTACTATATTTCAGTGACGTGTAAGGCTTTCCAAAGCTGCCAAACCTGTTTCTTTCTCTATTACAATGGTATTCTGCTTTGTAGAACACACATTTACCACTATAGTCTCCTTTAAGTAAAGAATATAGGATTCATACAGTGTTTCATGTGATCTTAACTGGAATTAAGGATTTCCCAGATCTTAGCTACCTTTTTTACACTAAGAACTGAATTGGAGAATCTCTTTCAGCTGTTCTGAACGAGTTCTCATCTGTTTACAGTCATTTTCTCTGCATTAGTCATGTTTTCATGTAGTTTCCTACATTCTGCCTTCCTTTCCCAGTATAAGCTTTGCCCACTTTATCAAACAACTTCCGACACACTGTTATGAACTGAGGCAGCTCGGGAACATTGTCTCTCAACTGTGTTATAGAGTGTAGTACTCCATTTCAGTGAAGTGTAAGGCTTTCCAAAGCTGCAGAACGTGTTTCTTTCTCTATTTCAATGGTATTCTGCCTTGTATAACACATTTACCACTGTAGTCTCCATTAAGTAAAAATATAGGATTCATTCATGTGATCTTAACTCGAATTAAGGATTTCCCGGATCTTAGGTACCTTTTCTACAATAAGAACTGACTTGGAGAATCTCCTTCAGCTGTTCTAAACAAATTCTCATCTGTTTACAGTAATTTTCTCTGCATTAGTCATGTTTTCATGTATTTTCCAACATTCTGCCTTCCTTTCCCAGTATAAGCTTTGCCCACTTTATCAAACAACTTCCTACACACTGTTATGAACTGAGGCAGCTCGGGAACATTGTCTCTCAACTGTGTTATGGAGTGTAGTACTACATTTCAGTGAAGTGTAAAGCTTTCCAAAGCTGCCGAACGTGTTTCTTTCTCTATTTCAATGGTATTCTTCCTTGTATAACAAACATTTACCCCTCTAGTGTCCTTTAGGTAAAGAATATAGGATTCATACAGTTTTTCATGTTATCTTAACTCGAATTAAGGATATCCCGGATCTTAGCTAGCTTTTCTACACTAAGAACTGACTTGGAGAATCTCCTTCAGCTGTTCTACACGAGTTCTCATCTGTTTACAGTCATTTTCTCTGAATTATTCATGTTTTCATGTAGTTTCCTGCATTCTGCCTTCTGGTCCATGTATAAGCTTTGCCCACATATACAAACAACTTCCTACACACAGTTATGAACAGAGGCAGCACGAGAACATTGTCTCCCAACTATGATATAGAGTGTAGTACTATATTTCAGTCAAGTGTAAGGCTTTCCGAAGCTGCCAAACCTGTTTCTTTCTCTATTTCAATGGTATTCTGCTTTGTAGAACACACATTTACTACTCTAGTCTCCTTTAAGTAAAGAATATAGGATTCATACAGTGTTTCATGTGATCTTAAATCGAATTAACGATTTCCCGGATCTTAGCTACCTTTTCTACACTAAGAACTGACTTGGAGAATTTCCTTCAGCTGTTCTAAACGAGTTCTCATCTGTTTACAGTAATTTTCTCTGCATTAGTCATGTTTTCATGTAGTTTCCTACATTCTGCCTTCCTTTCCCAGTATAAGCTTTGCCCACTTTATCAAACACCTTCCTACACACTGTTATGAACTGAGGCAGCTCGGGAACATTGTCTCTCAACTGTGTTATAGAGTGTAGTACTCCTTTTCAGTGAAGTGTAAGGCTTTCCAAAGCTGCAGAACGTGTTTCTTTCTCTTTTTCAATGGTATTCTGCCTTGTATAACACACATTAACCACTCTAGTCTCCTTTAAGTAAAGAATATAGAATTCATACAGTCTTTCATATGATCTTAACTCGAATTAAGGATTTCCCGGATTTAGCTACCTTTTCTACACTAAGAACTGACTTGGAGAATCTCCTTCAGCTTTTCTAAACGAGTTCTCATAGGTTTAAAGTCATTTTCTCTGAACTGTTCATGTTTTCATGCAGTTTCCTATACTCTGCCTTCTGGGCCAAGTGTATGCTTTGCCCACTTTATCAAACAACTTCCTACACACTGTTATGAACTGAGGCAGCTCGGGAACATTGTCTCTAAACTGTGTTATGGAGTGTAGTACTACATTTCAGTGAAGTGTAAGGTTTTCCAAAGCTGCCGAACGTGTTTCTTTCTCTATTTCAATGGTATTCTTCCTTGTATAACAAACGTTTACCACTGTAGTGTCCTTTAGGTAAAGAATATAGGATTCATACAGTTTTTCATGTTATCTTAACTCGAATTAAGGATATCCCGGATCTTAGCTAGCTTTTCTACACTAAGAACTGACTTGGAGAACCTCCTTCAGCTGTTCTGAACGAGTTCTCATCTGTTTACTGTCATTTTCTCCGAATTATTCATGTTTTCATGTAGTTTCCTGCATTCTGCCTTCTGGTCCATGTATAAGCTTTGCCCACATATACAAACAACTTCCTACACACTGTTATGAACAGGCAGCACGGGAACATTGTCTCCCAACTATGATATAGAGTGTAGTACTATATTTCAGTGAAGTGTAAGGCTTTCCAAAGCTGCCAAACCTGTTTCTTTCTCTATTACAATGGTATTCTGCTTTGTAGAACACACATTTACCACTCTAGTCTCCTTTAAGTAAAGAATATAGGATTCATACAGTGTTTCATGTGATCTTAAATCGAATTAAGGATTTCCCGGATCTTAGCTACCTTTTCTACACTAAGAACTGAATTGGAGAATCTCCTTCCGCTGTTCTAAACGAGTTCTCATCTGTTTACAGTAATTTTCTCAGCATTAGTCATGTTTTCATGTAGTTTCCTACATTCTGCCTTCCTTTCCCAGTATAAGTTTTGCCCACTTTATCAAACAACTTACGACACACTGTTATGAACTGAGACAGCTCGGGAACATTGTCTCTCAACTTTGTTATAGAGTGTAGTACTCCATTTCAGTGAAGTGTAAGGCTTTCCAAAGCTGCCAAACGTGTTTCTTTCTCTATTTCAATGGTATTCTGCCTTGTATAACACACATTTACAACTCTAGTCCCCTTTAAATAAAGAATATAGGATTCATACAGTGTTTCATGTGATCTTAACTCGAATTAAGGATTTCCCATATCTTAGCTACCTTTTTTACTCTAAGAACTGACTTGGAGAATCTCTTTCAGCTGTTCTGAACGAGTTCTCATCTGTTTACAGTCATTTTCTCTGCATTAGTCATGTTTTCATGTAGTTTCCTACATTCTGCCTTCCTTTCCCAGTATAAGCTTTGCCCACTTTATCAAACAACTTCCTACACACTGTTATGAACTGAGGCATCACGGGAACATTGACTCTCAACTGTGTTATAGAGTGTAGTACTATATTTCAGTGAAGTGTAAGGCTTTCTAAAGCTGCCAAACATGTTTCTTTCTCTATTTCAATGGTATTCTGCCTTGTATAACACACATTTACCACTCTAGTCTCCTTTAAGTAAAGAATATAGAATTCATACAGTCTTTCATATGATCTTAACTCGAATTAAGGATTTCCCGGATTTAGCTACCTTTTCTACACTAAGAACTGACTTGGAGAATCTCCTTCAGCTTTTCTAAACGAGTTCTCATAGGTTTAAAGTCATTTTCTCTGAACTGTTCATGTTTTCATGCAGTTTCCTATACTCTGCCTTCTGGGCCAAGTGTATGCTTTGCCCACTTTATCAAACAACTTCCTACACACTGTTATGAACTGAGGCAGCTCGGGAACATTGTCTCTAAACTGTGTTATGGAGTGTAGTACTACATTTCAGTGAAGTGTAAGGTTTTCCAAAGCTGCCGAACGTGTTTCTTTCTCTATTTCAATGGTATTCTTCCTTGTATAACAAACGTTTACCACTGTAGTGTCCTTTAGGTAAAGAATATAGGATTCATACAGTTTTTCATGTTATCTTAACTCGAATTAAGGATATCCCGGATCTTAGCTAGCTTTTCTACACTAAGAACTGACTTGGAGAACCTCCTTCAGCTGTTCTGAACGAGTTCTCATCTGTTTACTGTCATTTTCTCCGAATTATTCATGTTTTCATGTAGTTTCCTGCATTCTGCCTTCTGGTCCATGTATAAGCTTTGCCCACATATACAAACAACTTCCTACACACTGTTATGAACAGGCAGCACGGGAACATTGTCTCCCAACTATGATATAGAGTGTAGTACTATATTTCAGTGAAGTGTAAGGCTTTCCAAAGCTGCCAAACCTGTTTCTTTCTCTATTACAATGGTATTCTGCTTTGTAGAACACACATTTACCACTCTAGTCTCCTTTAAGTAAAGAATATAGGATTCATACAGTGTTTCATGTGATCTTAAATCGAATTAAGGATTTCCCGGATCTTAGCTACCTTTTATACACTAAGAACTGAATTGGAGAATCTCCTTCCGCTGTTCTAAACGAGTTCTCATCTGTTTACAGTAATTTTCTCAGCATTAGTCATGTTTTCATGTAGTTTCCTACATTCTGCCTTCCTTTCCCAGTATAAGTTTTGCCCACTTTATCAAACAACTTCCGACACACTGTTATGAACTGAGACAGCTCGGGAACATTGTCTCTCAACTGTGTTATAGAGTGTAGTACTCCATTTCAGTGAAGTGTAAGGCTTTCCAAAGCTGCCAAACGTGTTTCTTTCTCTATTTCAATGGTATTCTGCCTTGTATAACACACATTTACAACTCTAGTCCCCTTTAAATAAAGAATATAGGATTCATACAGTGTTTCATGTGATCTTAAATCAAATTAAGGATTTCCCAGATCTTAGCTACCTTTTTTACTCTAAGAACTGACTTGGAGAATCTCTTTCAGCTGTTCTGAACGAGTTCTCATCTGTTTACAGTCATTTTCTCTGCATTAGTCATGTTTTCATGTAGTTTCCTACATTCTGCCTTCCTTTCCCAGTATAAGCTTTGCCCACTTTATCAAACAACTTCCTACACACTGTTATGAACTGAGGCATCACGGGAACATTGACTCTCAACTGTGTTATAGAGTGTAGTACTATATTTCAGTGAAGTGTAAGGCTTTCTAAAGCTGCCAAACATGTTTCTTTCTCTATTTCAATGGTATTCTGCCTTGTATAACACACATTTACCACTCTAGTCTCCTTTAAGTAAAGAATGTAGGATTCATACAGTCTTTCATGTGATCTTAACTCGAATTAAGGATTTCCCGGATCTTAGCTACCTTTTCTACACTAAGAACTGACTTGGAGAATCTCCTTCAGCTTTTCTAAACGAGTTCTCATAGGTTTAAAGTCATTTTCTCTGAACTGTTCATGTTTTCATGCAGTTTCCTATATTCTTCCTTCTGGGCCAAGTATATGCTTTGCCCACTTTATCAAACAACTTCCTACACACTGTTATGAACTGAGGCAGCTCGGGAACATTGTCTCTCAACTGTGTTATGGAGTGTAGTACTACATTTCAGTGAAGTGTAAGGCTTTCCAAAGCTGCCGAACCTGTTTCTTTCTCTATTTCAATGGTATTCTTCCTTGTATAACAAACATTTACCACTGTAGTGTCCTTTAGATAAAGAATATAGGATTCATACAGTTTTTCATGTTATCTTAACTCGAATTAAGGATATCCCGGATCTTAGCTAGCTTTTCTACACTAAGAACTGACTTGGAGAACCTCCTTCAGCTGTTCTGAACGAGTTCTCATCTGTTTACTGTCATTTTCTCCGAATTATTCATGTTTTCATGTAGTTTCCTATATTCTGCCTTCTGGCCCAAGTATAAGCTTTGCCCTCTTTATCAAACACCTTCCTACACACTGTTATGAACTGAGGCAGCTTGGGAACATTGTCTCTCAACTGTGTTATAGAGTGTAGTACTACATTTCAGTGAAGTGTAAGGCTTTCCAAAGCTGCCGAACGTGTTTCTTTCTCTATTTCAATGGTATTCTGCCTTGTATAACACACATTTACCACTCTAGTCTCCTTTAAGTAAAGAATATAGGATTCATACAGTGTTTCATGTGATCTTAAATCGAATTAAGGATTTTCCGGATCTTAGCTACCTTTTCTAAACTAAGAACTTAATTGGAGAATCTCCTTCCGCTGTTCTAAACGAGTTCTCATCTGTTTACAGTAATTTTCTCAGCATTAGTCATGTTTTTATGTAGTTTCCTACATTCTGCCTTCCTTTCCCAGTATAAGTTTTGCCCACTTTATCAAACAACTTCTGACACACTGTTATGAACTGAGGCAGCTTGGGAACATTGTCTCTCAACTGTGTTATAGAGTGTAGTACTCCATTTCAGTGAAGTGTAAGGCTTTCCAAAGCTGCAAAACGTGTTTCTTTCTCTATTTCAATGGTATTCTGCCTTGTATAACACACATTTACCACTCTAGTCCCCTTTAAGTAAAGAATATAGGATTCATACAGTGTTTCATGTGATCTTAACTCGAATTAAGGATTTCCCAGATCTTAGCTACCTTTTTTACACTAAGAACTGACTTGGAGAATCTCTTTCAGCTGTTCTGAACGAGTTCTCATCTGTTTACAGTCATTTTCTCTGCATTAGTCATGTTTTCATGTAGTTTCCTACATTCTGCCTTCCTTTCCCAGTATAAGCTTTGCCCACTTTATCAAACAACTTCCTACACACTGTTATGAACTGAGGCATCACGGGAACATTGACTCTCAACTGTGTTATAGAGTGTAGTACTATATTTCAGTGAAGTGTAAGGCTTTCTAAAGCTGCCAAACATGTTTCTTTCTCTATTTCAATGGTATTGTGCCTTGTATAACACACATTTACCACTCTAGTCTCCTTTAAGTAAAGAATGTAGGATTCATACAGTCTTTCATGTGATCTTAACTCGAATTAAGGATTTCCCGGATCTTAGCTACCTTTTCTACACTAAGAACTGACTTGGAGAATCTCCTTCAGCTTTTCTAAACGAGTTCTCATAGGTTTAAAGTCATTTTCTCTGAACTGTTCATGTTTTCATGCAGTTTCCTATATTCTGCCTTCTGGGCCAAGTATATGCTTTGCCCACTTTATCAAACAACTTCCTACACACTGTTATGAACTGAGGCAGCTCGGGAACATTGTCTCTCAACTGTGTTATGGAGTGTAGTACTACATTTCAGTGAAGTGTAAGGCTTTCCAAAGCTGCCGAACGTGTTTCTTTCTCTATTTCAATGGTATTCTTCCTTGTATAACAAACATTTACCACTGTAGTGTCCTTTAGGTAAAGAATATAGGATTCATACAGTTTTTCATGTTATCTTAACTCGAATTAAGGATATCCCGGATCTTAGCTAGCTTTTCTACACTAAGAACTGACTTGGAGAACCTCCTTCAGCTGTTCTGAACGAGTTCTCATCTGTTTACTGTCATTTTCTCCGAATTATTCATGTTTTCATGTAGTTTCCTGCATTGTGCCTTCTGGTCCATGTATAAGCTTTGCCCACATATACAAACAACTTCCTACACACTGTTATGAACAGGCAGCACGGGAACATTGTCTCCCAACTATGATATAGAGTGTAGTACTATATTTCAGTGACGTGTAAGGCTTTCCAAAGCTGCCAAACCTGTTTCTTTCTCTATTACAATGGTATTCTGCCTTGTATAACACACATTTACCACTCTAGTCCCCTTTAAGTAAAGAATATAGGATTCATACAGTGTTTCATGTGATCTTAACTCGAATTAAGGATTTCCCAGATCGTAGCTACCTTTTTTACACTAAGAACTGACTTGGAGAATCTCTTTCAGCTGTTCTGAACGAATTCTCATCTGTTTACAGTCATTTTCTCTGCATTAGTCATGTTTTCATGTAGTTTCCTACATTCTGCCTTCCTTTCCCAGTATAAGCTTTGCCCACTTTATCAAACAACTTCCGACACACTGTTATGAACTGAGGCAGCTCGGGAACATTGTCTCTCAACTGTGTTATAGAGTGTAGTACTCCATTTCAGTGAAGTGTAAGGCTTTCCAAAGCTGCAGAACGTGTTTCTTTCTCTATTTCAATGGTATTCTGCCTTGTATAACACATTTACCACTGTAGTCTCCATTAAGTAAAAATATAGGATTCATACAGTGTTTCATGTGATCTTAACTCGAATTAAGGATTTCCCGGATCTTAGGTACCTTTTCTACAATAAGAACTGACTTGGAGAATCTCCTTCAGCTGTTCTAAACGAATTCTCATCTGTTTACAGTAATTTTGTCTGCATTAGTCGTGTTTTCATGTAGTTTCCTACATTCTGTCTTCCTTTCCCAGGATAAGCTTTGCCCACTTTGTCAAACAACTTCCTACAAACTGTTATGAACTGAGGCATCACGTGAATATTATCTCTCAACTGTGTGATAGAGTGTAGTACTACATTTCAGTGAAGTGTAAGGCTTTCCAAAGCTGCCAAACGTGTTTCTTTCTCTATTTTAATGGCATTCTGCCTTGTATAACACACATTAAACTCTCTAGTCTCCTTTAAGTAAAGAATATAGAATTCATACAGTCTTTCATGTGATCTTAACTCTAATTAAGGATTTCCCGGATCTTAGCTACCTTTTCTACACTAAGAACTGACCTGGAGAATCTCCTTTAGGTGTTCTGAACGAGTTCTCATCTGTTTACAGTCATTATCTCTGAATTATTCATGTTTTCATGTAGTTTCCTACATTCTGCCTTCTGGTCCATGTATAACTTTGCCCACTTTATCAAACAACTTCCTACACACTGTTATGAACTGAGGCAGCTCGGGAACATTGTCTTTCAACTGTGTTATAGAGTGTAGTACTACATTTCAGTGAAGTGTAAGGCTTTCCAAAGCTGCCGAACGTGTTTCTTTCTCTATTTCAATGGTATTCTGCCTTGTATAGCACACAATTACCACTCTAGTCTCCTTTAAGTAAAGAATATAGAATTCATACAGTCTTTCATGTTATCTTAACTCGAATTAAGGATTTCCCGGATTTAGCTACCTTTTCTACACTAAGAACTGACTTGGAGAATCTCCTTCAGCTTTTCTAAACGAGTTCTCATAGGTTTAAAGTCATTTTCTCTGAACTGTTCATGTTTTCATGCAGTTTCCTATATTCTGCCTTCTGGGCCAAGTATATGCTTTGCCCACTTTATCAAACAACTTCCTACACACTGTTATGAACTGAGGCAGCTCGGGAACATTGTCTCTCAACTGTGTTATGGAGTGTAGTACTACATTTCAGTGAAGTGTAAGGCTTTCCAAAGCTGCCGAACGTGTTTCTTTCTCTATTTCAATGGTATTCTTCCTTGTATAACAAACATTTACCACTCTAGTGTCCTTTAGGTAAAGAATATAGGATTCATACAGTTTTTCATGTTATCTTAACTCGAATTAAGGATATCCCGGATCTTAGCTAGCTTTTCTACACTAAGAACTGACTTGGAGAACCTCCTTCAGCTGTTCTGAACGAGTTCTCATCTTTTTACTGTCATTTTCTCCGAATTATTCATGTTTTCATGTAGTTTCCTGCATTGTGCCTTCTGGTCCATGTATAAGCTTTGCCCACATATACAAACAACTTCCTACACACTGTTATGAACAGAGGCAGCTCGGGAACATTGTCTCCCAACTATGATATAGAGTGTAGTACTATATTTCAGTGAAGTGTAAGGCTTTCCAAAGCTGCCAAACCTGTTTCTTTCTCTATTACAATGGTATTCTGCTTTGTAGAACACACATTTACCACTCTAGTCTCCTTTAAGTAAAGAATATAGGATTCATACAGTGTTTCATGTGATCTTAAATCGAATTAAGGATTTCCCGGATCTTAGCTACCTTTTCTACACTAAGAACTGAATTGGAGAATCTCCTTCAGCTGTTCTAAACGAGTTCTCATCTGTTTACAGTAATTTTCTCAGCATTAGTCATGTTTTCATGTAGTTTCCTACATTCTGCCTTCCTTTCCCAGTATAAGTTTTGCCCACTTTATCAAACAACTTCCGACACACTGTTATGAACTGAGACAGCTCGGGAACATTGTCTCTCAACTGTGTTATAGAGTGTAGTACTCCATTTCAGTGAAGTGTAAGGCTTTCCAAAGCTGCCAAACGTGTTTCTTTCTCTATTTCAATGGTATTCTGCCTTGTATAACACACATTTACAACTCTAGTCCCCTTTAAGTAAAGAATGTAGGATTCATACAGTCTTTCATGTGATCTTAACTCGAATTAAGGATTTCCCGGATCTTAGCTACCTTTTCTACACTAAGAACTGACTTGGAGAATCTCCTTCAGCTTTTCTAAACGAGTTCTCATAGGTTTAAAGTCATTTTCTCTGAACTGTTCATGTTTTCATGCAGTTTCCTATATTCTGCCTTCTGGGCCAAGTATATGCTTTGCCCACTTTATCAAACAACTTCCTACACACTGTTATGAACTGAGGCAGCTCGGGAACATTGTCTCTCAACTGTGTTATGGAGTGTAGTACTACATTTCAGTGAAGTGTAAGGCTTTCCAAAGCTGCCGAACGTGTTTCTTTCTCTATTTCAATGGTATTCTTCCTTGTATAACAAACATTTACCACTGTAGTGTCCTTTAGGTAAAGAATATAGGATTCATACAGTTTTTCATGTTATCTTAACTCGAATTAAGGATATCCCGGATCTTAGCTAGCTTTTCTACACTAAGAACTGACTTGGAGAACCTCCTTCAGCTGTTCTGAACGAGTTCTCATCTGTTTACTGTCATTTTCTCCGAATTATTCATGTTTTCATGTAGTTTCCTGCATTGTGCCTTCTGGTCCATGTATAAGCTTTGCCCACATATACAAACAACTTCCTACACACTGTTATGAACAGGCAGCACGGGAACATTGTCTCCCAACTATGATATAGAGTGTAGTACTATATTTCAGTGACGTGTAAGGCTTTCCAAAGCTGCCAAACCTGTTTCTTTCTCTATTACAATGGTATTCTGCTTTGTAGAACACACATGTACCACTCTAGTCTCCTTTAAGTAAAGAATATAGGATTCATACAGTGTTTCATGTGATCTTAAATCGAATTAAGGATTTCCCGGATCTTAGCTACCTTTTCTACACTAAGAACTGAATTGGAGAATCTCCTTCAGCTGTTCTAAACGAGTTCTCATCTGTTTACAGTAATTTTCTCAGCATTAGTCATGTTTTTAAGTAGTTTCCTATATTCTGCCTTCCTTTCCCAGTATAAGTTTTGCCCACTTTATCAAACAACTTCCGACACACTGTTATGAACTGAGGCAGCTCGGGAACATTGTCTCTCAACTGTGTTATAGAGTGTAGTACTCCATTTCAGTGAAGTGTAAGGCTTTCCAAAGCTGCAAAACGTGTTTCTTTCTCTATTTCAATGGTATTCTGCCTTGTATAACACACATTTACCACTCTAGTCCCCTTTAAGTAAAGAATATAGGATTCATACAGTGTTTCATGTGATCTTAACTCGAATTAAGGATTTCCCAGATCGTAGCTACCTTTTTTACACTAAGAACTGACTTGGAGAATCTCTTTCAGCTGTTCTGAACGAGTTCTCATCTGTTTACAGTCATTTTCTCTGCATTAGTCATGTTTTCATGTAGTTTCCTACATCCTGCCTTCCTTTCCCAGTATAAGCTTTGCCCACTTTATCAAACAACTTCCGACACACTGTTATGAACTGAGGCAGCTCGGGAACATTGTCTCTCAACTGTGTTATAGAGTGTAGTACTCCATTTCAGTGAAGTGTAAGGCTTTCCAAAGCTGCAGAACGTGTTTCTTTCTCTATTTCAATGGTATTCTGCCTTGTATAACACATTTACCACTGTAGTCTCCATTAAGTAAAAATATAGGATTCATACAGTGTTTCATGTGATCTTAACTCGAATTAAGGATTTCCCGGATCTTAGGTACCTTTTCTACAATAAGAACTGACTTGGAGAATCTCCTTCAGCTGTTCTAAACGAATTCTCATCTGTTTACAGTAATTTTGTCTGCATTAGTCGTGTTTTCATGTAGTTTCCTACATTCTGTCTTCCTTTCCCAGGATAAGCTTTGCCCACTTTGTCAAACAACTTCCTACAAACTGTTATGAACTGAGGCATCACGTGAATATTATCTCTCAACTGTGTGATAGAGTGTAGTACTACATTTCAGTGAAGTGTAAGGCTTTCCAAAGCTGCCAAACATGTTTCTTTCTCTATTTTAATGGCATTCTCCCTTGTATAACACACATTAAACTCTCTAGTCTCCTTTAAGTAAAGAATATAGAATTCATACAGTCTTTCATGTGATCTTAACTCTAATTAAGGATTTCCCGGATCTTAGCTACCTTTTCTACACTAAGAACTGACCTGGAGAATCTCCTTTAGGTGTTCTGAACGAGTTCTCATCTGTTTACAGTCATTATCTCTGAATTATTCATGTTTTCATGTAGTTTCCTACATTCTGCCTTCTGGTCCATGTATAACTTTGCCCACTTTATCAAACAACTTCCTACACACTGTTATGAACTGAGGCATCACGGGAACATTGTCTTTCAACTGTGTTATAGAGTGTAGTACTATATTTCAGTGAAGTGTAAGGCTTTCCAAAGCTGCCGAACGTGTTTCTTTCTCTATTTCAATGGTATTCTGCCTTGTATAGCACACAATTACCACTCTAGTCTCCTTTAAGTAAAGAATATAGAATTCATACAGTCTTTCATGTTATCTTAACTCGAATTAAGGATTTCCCGGATTTAGCTACCTTTTCTACACTAAGAACTGACTTGGAGAATCTCCTTCAGCTTTTCTAAACGAGTTCTCATAGGTTTAAAGTCATTTTCT
The DNA here is from genome assembly GCF_964339955.1 of Pipistrellus hanaki. Taxonomy (NCBI): domain Eukaryota; kingdom Metazoa; phylum Chordata; class Mammalia; order Chiroptera; family Vespertilionidae; genus Pipistrellus; species Pipistrellus hanaki. Next base: position 49,156,599 of record NC_140518.1, read on the forward strand.
CTGAACTGTTCATGTTTTCATGCAGTTTCCTATATTCTGCCTTCTGGGCCAAGTATATGCTTTGCCCACTTTATCAAACAACTTCCTACGCACTGTTATGAACTGAGGCAGCTCGGGAACATTGTCTCTCAACTGTGTTATGGAGTGTAGTACTACATTTCAGTGAAGTGTAAGGCTTTCCAAAGCTGCCGAACGTGTTTCTTTCTCTATTTCAATGGTATTCTTCCTTGTATAACAAACATTTACCACTCTAGTGTCCTTTAGGTAAAGAATATAGGATTCATACAGTTTTTCATGTTATCTTAACTCGAATTAAGGATATCCCGGATCTTAGCTAGCTTTTCTACACTAAGAACTGACTTGGAGAACCTCCTTCAGCTGTTCTGAACGAGTTCTCATCTTTTTACTGTCATTTTCTCCGAATTATTCATGTTTTCATGTAGTTTCCTGCATTGTGCCTTCTGGTCCATGTATAAGCTTTGCCCACATATACAAACAACTTCCTACACACTGTTATGAACAGAGGCAGCTCGGGAACATTGTCTCCCAACTATGATATAGAGTGTAGTACTATATTTCAGTGAAGTGTAAGGTTTTCCAAAGCTGCCAAACCTGTTTCTTTCTCTATTACAATGGTATTCTGCTTTGTAGAACACACATTTACCACTCTAGTCTCCTTTAAGTAAAGAATATAGGATTCATACAGTGTTTCATGTGATCTTAAATCGAATTAAGGATTTCCCGGATCTTAGCTACCTTTTCTACACTAAGAACTGAATTGGAGAATCTCCTTCAGCTGTTCTAAACGAGTTCTCATCTGTTTACAGTAATTTTCTCAGCATTAGTCATGTTTTCATGTAGTTTCCTACATTCTGCCTTCCTTTCCCAGTATAAGTTTTGCCCACTTTATCAAACAACTTCCGACACACTGTTATGAACTGAGACAGCTCGGGAACATTGTCTCTCAACTGTGTTATAGAGTGTAGTACTCCATTTCAGTGAAGTGTAAGGCTTTCCAAAGCTGCCAAACGTGTTTCTTTCTCTATTTCAATGGTATTCTGCCTTGTATAACACACATTTACAACTCTAGTCCCCTTTAAGTAAAGAATATAGGATTCATACAGTGTTTCATGTGATCTTAACTCGAATTAAGGATTTCCCAGATCTTAGCTACCTTTTTTACTCTAAGAACTGACTTGGAGAATCTCTTTCAGCTGTTCTGAACGAGTTCTCATCTGTTTACAGTCATTTTCTCTGCATTAGTCATGTTTTCATGTAGTTTCCTACATTCTGCCTTCCTTTCCCAGTATAAGCTTTGCCCACTTTATCAAACAACTTCCTACACACTGTTATGAACTGAGGCATCACGGGAACATTGACTCTCAACTGTGTTATAGAGTGTAGTACTATATTTCAGTGAAGTGTAAGGCTTTCTAAAGCTGCCAAACATGTTTCTTTCTCTATTTCAATGGAATTCTGCCTTGTATAACACACATTTACCACTCTAGTCTCCTTTAAGTAAAGAATGTAGGATTCATACAGTCTTTCATGTGATCTTAACTCGAATTAAGGATTTCCCGGATCTTAGCTACCTTTTCTACACTAAGAACTGACTTGGAGAATCTCCTTCAGCTTTTCTAAACGAGTTCTCATAGGTTTAAAGTCATTTTCTCTGAACTGTTCATGTTTTCATGCAGTTTCCTATATTCTGCCTTCTGGGCCAAGTATATGCTTTGCCCACTTTATCAAACAACTTCCTACACACTGTTATGAACTGAGGCAGCTCCGTAACATTGTCTCTCAACTGTGTTATGGAGTGTAGTACTACATTTCAGTGAAGTGTAAGGCTTTCCAAAGCTGCCGAACGTGTTTCTTTCTCTATTTCAATGGTATTCTTCCTTGTATAACAAACATTTACCACTCTAGTGTCCTTTAGGTAAAGAATATAGGATTCATACAGTGTTTCATGTGATCTTAACTCGAATTAAGGATTTCCCGGATCTTAGGTAACTTTTCTACAATAAGAACTGACTTGGAGTATCTCCTTCAGCTGTTCTAAACGAATTCTCATCTGTTTACAGTAATTTTCTCTGCATTAGTCGTGTTTTCATGTAGTTTCCTACATTCTGTCTTCCTTTCCCAGGATAAGCTTTGCCCACTTTGTCAAACAACTTCCTACAAACTGTTATGAACTGAGGCATCACGTGAATATTATCTCTCAACTGTGTGATAGAGTGTAGTACTACATTTCAGTGAAGTGTAAGGCTTTCCAAAGCTGCCAAACGTGTTTCTTTCTCTATTTTAATGGCATTCTGCCTTGTATAACACACATTAAACTCTCTAGTCTCCTTTAAGTAAAGAATATAGAATTCATACAGTCTTTCATGTGATCTTAACTCTAATTAAGGATTTCCCGGATCTTAGCTACCTTTTCTACACTAAGAACTGACCTGGAGAATCTCCTTTAGGTGTTCTGAACGAGTTCTCATCTGTTTACAGTCATTATCTCTGAATTATTCATGTTTTCATGTAGTTTCCTACATTCTGCCTTCTGGTCCATGTATAACTTTGCCCACTTTATCAAACAACTTCCTACACACTGTTATGAACAGAGGCAGCTCGGGAACATTGTCTCCCAACTATGATATAGAGTGTAGTACTATATTTCAGTGAAGTGTAAGGTTTTCCAAAGCTGCCAAACCTGTTTCTTTCTCTATTACAATGGTATTCTGCTTTGTAGAACACACATTTACCACTCTAGTCTCCTTTAAGTAAAGAATAAGGATTCATACAGTCTTTCATGTGATCTTAACTCTAATTAAGGATTTCCCAGATCTTAGCTACCTTTTCTACACTAAGAACTGACTTGGAGAATCTCCTTTAGCTGTTCTGAACGAGTTCTCATCTGTTTACAGTCATTATCTCTGAATTATTCATGTTTTCATGTAGTTTCCTACCTTCTGCCTTCTGGTCCCAGTATAACTTTGCCCACTTTATCAAACAACTTCCTACACACTGTTATGAACTGAGGCAGCTCGGGAACATTGTCTTTCAACTGTGTTATAGAGTGTAGTACCACATTTCAGTGAAGTGTAAGGCTTTCCAAAGCTGCAGAACGTGTTTCTTTCTCTATTTCAATGGTATTCTGCCTTGTATAACAAACATTTACCACTCTAGTCTCCTTTAGGTAAATAATATAGGATTCATACAGTGTTTCACGTCATCTTAACTCAAATTAATGATATCCCGGATCTTAGCTACCTTTTCTACACTAAGAACTGACTTGGAGAATCTCCTTCAGCTGTTCTAAACGAGTTCTCTTCTGTTTACAGTCATTTTCTCTGAATTATTCATGTTTTCATGTAGTTTTCTATATTCTGCCTTCTAGTCCATGTATAAGCTTTGCCCACATATACAAACAACTTCCTACACACTGTTATGAACTGAGGCAGCTCGGGAACATTGTCTCTCAACTGTGTTATAGAGTGTAGTACTCCATTTCAGTGAAGTGTAAGGCTTTCCAAAGCTGCAGAACGTGTTTCTTTCTCTATTTCAATGGTATTCTGCCTTGTGTAACACATTTACCACTGTAGTCTCCTTTAAGTAAAAATATAGGATTCATACAGTGTTTCATGTGATCTTAACTCGAATTAAGGATTTCCCGGATCTTAGGTACCTTTTCTACAATAAGAACTGACTTGGAGAATTGCCTTCAGCTGTTCTAAACGAGTTCTCCTCTGTTTACAGTAATTTTCTCTGCATTAGTCATGTTTTCATGTATTTTCCAACATTCTGCCTTCCTTTCCCAGTATAAGCTTTGCCCACTTTATCAAACAACTTCCTGCACACTGTTATGAACTGAGGCAGCTCGGGAACATTGTCTCTCAACTGTGTTATAGAGTGCAGTACTACATTTCAGTGAAGTGTAAGGCTTTCCAAAGCTGCCGAACGTGTTTCTTTCTCTATTTCAATGGTATTCTGCCTTGAATAACACACATTTACCACTCTAGTCTTCTTTAAGTAAAGAATATAGGATTCATACAGTGTTTCCTGTGATCTTAACTCGAATTAAGGATTTCCCGGATCTCAGCTACCTTTTCTACACTAAGAACTGACTTGGAGAATCTCTTTCAGCTGTACTGAAGAAGTTGTCATCTGTTTACAGTCATTGTCACTGAATTCTTCATGTTTTCATGTAGTTTCCTTTATTCTGCCTTCTGGTCCATGTATAAGCTTTGCCCACATATACAAACAACTTCCTACACACTGTTATGAACAGAGGCAGCTCGGGAACATTGTCTCTCAATTATGTTATAGAGTGTAGTACTACATTTCAGTGAAGTGTAAAGCTTTCCAAAGCTGCAAAACCTATTTCTCTCTCTACTTCAATGGTATTCTGCTTTTTATAACACACATTTACCACTCTAGTCTCCTTTAAGTATAGAATGTAGGATTCATACAGTGTTTCATGTGATCTTAACTAGAAGTAAGGATTTCCCGGATGTTAGCTACCTTTTCTACACTAAGAACTGACTTGGAGAATCTCTTTCATCTATTCTAAACGAGTTCTCATCTGTTTACAGTCATTTTCTCTGAACTATTCATGTTTTCATGTACTGTCCTATATTCTGCCTTCTGGGCCAAGTATAAGCTTTGCCCACTTTATCAAACAACTTCCTACACACTGTTATGAACTGAGGCATCACGTGAATATTGTCTCTCAACTGTGTTAAAGAGTGTAGTACTACATTTCAGTGAAGTGTAAGGCTTTGCAAAGCTGCCAAACTTGTTTCTTTCTCTATTTCAATGGTATTCTGCCTTGCATAACACAAATTTACCACTCTAGTCTCCTTTAAGTAAAGATTATAGGATTCATACATTGTTTCATGTGATCTTAACTCTAATTAAGGATTTCCCAGATCTTGGAGAATTGCCGTCAGCTGTTCTAAATGAGTTCCCATCTGTTTACAGTAATTTTCTCTGAATTATTCATGTTTTCATGTAGTTTCCTACATTCTGCTTTCCTTTCCCAGTATAAGCTTTGCCCACTTTATCAAACAAATCCCTACACAGTGTTATGAACTGAGGCATCACGGGAACATTGTCTCTCAACTGTGTTATAGAGTGTAGTACTACATTTCAGGGAAGTGTAAGGCTTTCCAAAGCTGCCAAACATGTTTCTTTCTCTATTTCAATGGTATTCTGCCTTGTATAACACACATTTACCACTCTAGTATCCTTAAAGTAAAGATTATAGGATTCATACATTGTTTCATGTGATCTTAACAGGAATTAAGGATTTCCTGCATCTTAGCTACCTTTTCTACACTAAGAACTGATTTGGAGAACCTCCTTCAGCTGTTCTAAACGAGTTCTCATTTGTTTACAGTCATTTTCTCTGAATTATTCATGTTTTCATGTAGTTTCCTATATTCTGCCTTCTATTCCATGTATAAGCTTTGCCCACATATACAAACAACTTCCTACACACTGTTATGAACAGAGGCAGCTCGGGAACATTGTCTCTCAATTATGTTATAGAGTGTAGTACTACATTTCATTGAAGTGTAAGGCTTTCCAAAGCTGCCGAACGTGTTTCTTTCTTTATTTCAATGGTATTCTGCTTTGTATAACACACATTTACCAGTCTAGTCTCCTTTAGGTAAAGAATATAAGATTCATACAGTGTTTCATGTGATCTTAACTCGAATTAAGGATTTCCTGGATCTTAGCTACCTTTTCAACACTAAGAACTGACTTGGACAATCTCTTTCAGCTGTTCTAAACGAGTTCTCATCTGTTTACAGTCATTTTCTCTGAACTATTCATGTTTTCATGTACTTTCCTATATTCTCCTTCTGATCCAAGTATAAGCTTTGCCCACTTTATCAAACAACTTCCTACACACTGTAATGAACTGAGGCAGCTCGGGAACATTTACTCTAAACTGTGTTATAGAGTGTAGTACTACATTTCAGTGAAGTGTAAGGCTTTCCAAAGCTGCCGAACGTGTTTCTTTCTTTATTTCAATGGCATTCTGCTTTGTATAACACACATTTACCAGTCTCGTCTCCTTTAGGTAAAGAATATAAGATTCATACAGTGTTTCATGTGATCTTAACTCGAATTAAGGATTTCCTGGATCTTAGCTACCTTTTCAACACTAAGAACTGACTTGGACAATCTCTTTAGCTGTTCTAAACGAGTTCTCATCTGTTTACAGTCATTTTCTCTGAACTATTCATGTTTTCATGTACTTTCCTATATTCTCCTTCTGATCCAAGTATAAGCTTTGCCCACTTTATCAAACAACTTCCTACACACTGTAATGAACTGAGGCAGCTTGGGAACATTTACTCTAAACTGTGTTATAGAGTGTAGTACTACATTTCAGTGAAGTGTAAGGCTTTCCAAAGCTGCCGAACGTGTTTCTTTCTCTATTTCAATGTTATGCTGCCTTGTTTAACACACATTTACCACTCCAGTCTCCTTTAAATAAAGAATATAGAATTCAAACAATGTTTCATGTGATCTTAACTCGAATTAAGGATTTCCAAGATCTTAGCTACCTTTTCTACACTAAGAACTGACTTGGAGAATCTATTTCAGCTGTTCTAAACGAGTTCTCATCTGTTTACAGTCATTTTCTCTGAACTATTCATGTTTTCATGTAGTTTCCTATATTCTGCCTTCTGGGCCAAGTATAAGCTTTGCCCACTTTATCAAACAACTTCCTACATACTGTTATGAACTGAGGCAGCTCAGGAACATTGTCTCTCAATTGTGTTATAGAGTGTAGTACTACATTGCAGTAAAGTGTAAGGCATTCCAAAGCTGCCGAACGTGTTTCTTTCTCTATTTTAATAGTATTCTGCTTTGTATAACACACATTTACCACTCTAGTCTCCTTTAGGTAAAGAAAATAAGATTCATACAGTGTTTCATGTGATCTTAACTCGAATTAAGGATTTCCTGGTCTTAGCTACATTTTCAACACTTAGAACTGACTTGGAGAATCTCTTTCAGCTGTTCTAAACGAGTTCTCATCTGTTTACAGTCATTTTCTCTGAACTATTCATGTTTTCATGTACTTTCCTATATTGTCCTTCTGGTCCAAGTATAAGCTTTGCCCACTTTATCAAACAACTTCCTACACACTGTTATGAACTGAGGCAGCTCGGGAACATTTATTCTAAATTGTGTTATAGAGTGTAGTACTACATTTCAGTGAAGTGTAAGGCTTTCCAAAGCTGCCGAACGTGTTTCTTTCTCCCTTTCAATGGTATTCTGCCTTGTATAACACACATTTACCACTCCAGTCTCCTTTAAGTAAAGAATATAGAATTCATACAGTCTTTCATGTTATCTTAACTCGAATTAAGGATTTCCCGGATTTAGCTACCTTTTCTACACTAAGAACTGACTTGGAGAATCTCCTTCAGCTTTTCTAAACGAGTTCTCATAGGTTTAAAGTCATTTTCTCTGAACTGTTCATGTTTTCATGTAGTTTCCTGCATTCTGCCTTCTGGTCCAAGTATAAGCTTTGCCCACTTTATCAAACAACTTCCTACACAATGTTAGGAACTGAGGCAGCTCGGGAACATTGTCTCTCAACTGTGCTATAGAGTGTAGTACTACATTTCTGTGAAGTATAAGGCTTTCCAAAGCTGCCGAACCTGTTTCTTTCGATATTTCAATGGTATTCTGCCTTGTATTACACACATTTATCACTCTAGTGTCCTTTAAGTAATGAATATAGTATTCATACAGTGTTTCATGTGATCTTAACTCGAATTAAGGATTTCCCGGATCTTAGCTACCTTTCTACACTAAGAACTGACTTGGAGAATCTCTTTCAGCTGTTCTAAACGAGTTCTCATCTGTTTACAGTCATTTTCTCTGAATTATCCATGTCTTCATGTAGTTTCCTATATTCTGCCTTTTGGTCCAAGTATAAGCTTTGCCCACTTTATCAAACAACTTCCTACAAACTGTTATGAACTGAGGCAGCTCGGGAATATTGTCTCTCAAATCTGTTATAGAGTGTAGTACTACATTTCAGTGAAGTGTAAGGCTTTCCGAAGCTGCAGAAGGTGTTTCTTTCTCTATTTCAAGAGTATTCTGCCTTGTATAACACACATTTACCACTCTAGTATCCTTAAAGTAAAGATTATAGGATTCATACATTGTTTCATGTGATCTTAACAGGAATTAAGGATTTCCTGTATCTTAGCTACCTTTTCTACACTAAGAACTGATTTGGAGAACCTCCTTCAGCTGTTCTAAACGAGTTCTCATTTGTTTACAGTCATTTTCTCTGAATTATTCATGTTTTCATGTAGTTTCCTATATTCTGCCTTCTATTCCATGTATAAGCTTTGCCCACATATACAAACAACTTCCTACACACTGTTATGAACAGAGGCAGCTCGGGAACATTGTCTCTCAATTATGTTATAGAGTGTAGTACTACATTTCATTGAAGTGTAAGGCTTTCCAAAGCTGCCGAACGTGTTTCTTTCTTTATTTCAATGGTATTCTGCTTTGTATAACACACATTTACCAGTCTAGTCTCCTTTAGGTAAAGAATATAAGATTCATACAGTGTTTCATGTGATCTTAACTCGAATTAAGGATTTCCTGGATCTTAGCTACCTTTTCAACACTAAGAACTGACTTGGACAATCTCTTTCAGCTGTTCTAAACGAGTTCTCATCTGTTTACAGTCATTTTCTCTGAACTATTCATGTTTTCATGTACTTTCCTATATTCTCCTTCTGATCCAAGTATAAGCTTTGCCCACTTTATCAAACAACTTCCTACACACTGTAATGAACTGAGGCAGCTCAGGAACATTTACTCTAAACTGTGTTATAGAGTGTAGTACTACATTTCAGTGAAGTGTAAGGCTTTCCAAAGCTGTCGAACGTGTTTCTTTCTTTATTTCAATGGCATTCTGCTTTGTATAACACACATTTACCAGTCTCGTCTCCTTTAGGTAAAGAATATAAGATTCATACAGTGTTTCATGTGATCTTAACTCGAATTAAGGATTTCCTGGATCTTAGCTACCTTTTCAACACTAAGAACTGACTTGGACAATCTCTTTAGCTGTTCTAAACGAGTTCTCATCTGTTTACAGTCATTTTCTCTGAACTATTCATGTTTTCATGTACTTTCCTATATTCTCCTTCTGATCCAAGTATAAGCTTTGCCCACTTTATCAAACAACTTCCTACACACTGTAATGAACTGAGGCAGCTTGGGAACATTTACTCTAAACTGTGTTATAGAGTGTAGTACTACATTTCAGTGAAGTGTAAGGCTTTCCAAAGCTGCCGAACGTGTTTCTTTCTCTATTTCAATGGTATTCTGCCTTGTATAACACACATTTACCACTCCAGTCTCCTTTAAGTAAAGAATATAGGATTCATACAGTGTTTCATGTAATCTTAATTCGAATTAAGGATTTCCCGCATCTTAGCTACCTTTTCTACACTAAGAACTGACTTGGAGAATCTCTTTCAGCTGTTCTAAACGAGTTCTCATCTGTTTACAGTCATTTTCTCTGAATTATTCATGTTTTCATGTAGTTTCCAATATTCTGTCTTCTGTTCCAAGTATAAGCTTTGCCAACTTCATAAAAAACTTCCTACACACTGTTATGAACTGAGGCAGCTCGGGAACATTGTCTCTCAACTGTGTTATAGAGTGTAGTACTACATTGCAGTGAAGTGTAAGGCTTTCCAAAGCTGCCGAACGTGTTTCTTTCTCTATTTCAATGTTATGCTGCCTTGTTTAACACACATTTACCACTCCAGTCTCCTTTAAATAAAGAATATAGAATTCAAACAATGTTTCATGTGATCTTAACTCGAATTAAGGATTTCCAAGATCTTAGCTACCTTTTCTACACTAAGAACTGACTTGGAGAATCTATTTCAGCTGTTCTAAACGAGTTCTCATCTGTTTACAGTCATTTTCTCTGAACTATTCATGTTTTCATGTAGTTTCCTATATTCTGCCTTCTGGGCCAAGTATAAGCTTTGCCCACTTTATCAAACAACTTCCTACATACTGTTATGAACTGAGGCAGCTCAGGAACATTGTCTCTCAATTGTGTTATAGAGTGTAGTACTACATTGCAGTAAAGTGTAAGGCATTCCAAAGCTGCCGAACGTGTTTCTTTCTCTATTTTAATAGTATTCTGCTTTGTATAACACACATTTACCACTCTAGTCTCCTTTAGGTAAAGAAAATAAGATTCATACAGTGTTTCATGTGATCTTAACTCGAATTAAGGATTTCCTGGTCTTAGCTACATTTTCAACACTTAGAACTGACTTGGAGAATCTCTTTCAGCTGTTCTAAACGAGTTCTCATCTGTTTACAGTCATTTTCTCTGAACTATTCATGTTTTCATGTACTTTCCTATATTGTCCTTCTGGTCCAAGTATAAGCTTTGCCCACTTTATCAAACAACTTCCTACACACTGTTATGAACTGAGGCAGCTCGGGAACATTTATTCTAAATTGTGTTATAGAGTGTAGTACTACATTTCAGTGAAGTGTAAGGCTTTCCAAAGCTGCCGAACGTGTTTCTTTCTCTATTTCAATGGTATTCTTCCTTGTATAACAAACATTTACCACTCTAGTGTCCCTTAGGTAAAGAATATAGGATTCATACAGTTTTTCATGTTATCTTAACTCGAATTAAGGATATCCCGGATCTTAGCTAGCTTTTCTACACTAAGAACTGACTTGAGAATCTCCTTCAGCTGTTCTACACGAGTTCTCATCTGTTTACAGTCATTTTCTATGAATTATTCATGTTTTCATGTAGTTTCCTATATTCTTCCATCTGGTCCATGTATAAGCTTTGCCCACATATACAAACAACTTCCTACACACTGTTATGAACAGAGGAAGCTCGGGAACATTGTCTCTCAACTATGTTATAGAGTGTAGTACTACATTTCAGTGAAGTGGAAGGCTTTCCAAAGCTGCCAAACCTGTTTCTTTCTCTATTTCAATGGTATTCTGCTTTGTATAACACACATTTACCACTGTAGTGTCCTTTAAGTAAAGAATATAGGATACATACAGTGTTTCATGTGATCTTAACTCAAATTAAGGATTTCCCGGATCTTAGCTACCTTTTCTACACTAAGAACTGACTTGGAGAACCTCCTTCAGCTGTTCTGAATGAGTTCTCATCTGTTTACTGTCATTTTCTCTGAATTATTCATGTTTTCATGTAGTTTCCTGGATTCTGCCTTCTGGTCCATGTATAAGCTTTGCCCACATATACAAACAACTTCCTACACACAGTTATGAACAGAGGCAGCACGGGAACATTGTCTCCCAACTATGATATAGAGTGTAGTACTATATTTCAGTGAAGTGTAAGGCTTTCCAAAGCTGCCAAACCTGTTTCTTTCTCTATTACAATGGTATTCTGCTTTGTAGAACACACATTTACCACTGTAGTCTCCATTAAGTAAAAATATAGGATTCATACAGTGTTTAATGTGATCTTAACTCGAATTAAGGATTTCCCGGATCTTAGGTACGTTTTCTACAATAAGAACTGACTTGGAGAATCTCCTTCAGCTGTTCTAAACGAATTCTCATCTGTTTACAGTAATTTTCTCTGCATTAGTCATGTTTTCATGTAGTTTCCTACATTCTGCTTTCCTTTCCCAGTATAAGTTTTGCCCACTTTATCAAACAACTTCCGACACACTGTTATGAACTGAGGCAGCTCGGGAACATTGTCTCCCAACTGTGTTATAGAGTGTAGTACTCCATTTCAGTGAAGTGTAAGGCTTTCCAAAGCTGCAGAACGTGTTTCTTTCTCTATTTCAATGGTATTCTGCCTTGTATAACACACATTAACCACTCTAGTCTCTTTTAAGTAAAGAATATAGAATTCATACAGTCTTTCATGTGATCTTAACTCGAATTAAGGATTTCCCGGATTTAGCTACCTTTTCTACACTAAGAACTGACTTGGAGAATCTCCTTCAGCTTTTCTAAATGAGTTCTCATAGGATTAAAGTCATTTTCTCTGAACTGTTCATGTTTTCATGCAGTTTCCTATATTCTGCCTTCTGGGCCAAGTATATGCTTTGCCCACTTTATCAAACAACTTCCTAAACACTGTTATGAACTGAGGCAGCTCGGGAACATTGTCTCTAAACTGTGTTATGGAGTGTAGTACTACATTTCAGTGAAGTGTAAGGCTTTCCAAAGCTGCCGAACTTGTTTCTTTCTCTATTTCAATGGTATTCTGCCATGTATAACAAACGTTTACCACTGTAGTGTCCTTTAGGTAAAGAATATAGGATTCATACAGTTTTTCATGTTATCTTAACTCGAATTAAGGATATCCCGGATCTTAGCTAGCTTTTCTACACTAAGAACTGACTTGGAGAACCTCCTTCAGCTGTTCTGAACGAGTTCTCATCTGTTTACTGTCATTTTCTCCGAATTATTCATGTTTTCATGTAGTTTCCTGCATTGTGCCTTCTGGTCCATGTATAAGCTTTGCCCACATATACAAACAACTTCCTACACACTGTTATGAACAGGCAGCACGGGAATATTGTCTCCCAACTATGATATAGAGTGTAGTACTATATTTCAGTGAAGTGTAAGGCTTTCCAAAGCTGCCAAACCTGTTTCTTTCTCTATTACAATGGTATTCTGCTTTGTAGAACACACATTTACCACTCTAGTCTCCTTTAAGTAAAGAATATAGCATTCATACAGTCTTTCATTTGATCTTAACTTGAATTAAGGATTTCCCGGATCTTAGCTACCTTTTCTACACTAAGAACTGACTTGGAGAATATCCTTTAGCTCTTCTAAACGAGTTCTCATCTGTTTACAGTCATTTTCTCTGAATTATCCATGTTTTCATGTAGTTTCCTCTATTCTGCCTTCTGGTACAAGTATAAGCTTTGCGCACTTTATCAAACAACTGCCTACACACTGTTATGAACTGAGGCAGCTCGGGAACATTGTCTCTCAACTGTGTTATAGAGTGTAGTACTCCATTTCAGTGAAGTGTAAGGCTTTCCAAAGCTGCAGAACGTGTTTCTTTCTCTATTTCAATGGTATTCTGCCTTGTGTAACACATTTACCACTGTAGTCTCCTTTAAGTAAAAATATAGGATTCATACAGTGTTTCATGTGATCTTAACTCGAATTAAGGATTTCCCGGATCTTAGGCACCTTTTCTACAATAAGAACTGACTTGGAGAATTGCCTTCAGCTGTTCTAAACGAGTTCTCATCTGTTTACAGTAATTTTCTCTGCATTAGTCATGTTTTCATGTATTTTCCAACATTCTGCCTTCCTTTCCCAGTATAAGCTTTGCCCACTTTATCAAACAACTTCCTACACACTGTTATGAACTGAGGCATCACGGGAACATTGTCTCTCAACTGTGTTATAGAGTGTAGTACTACATTTCAGTGAAGTGTAAGGCTTTCCAAAGCTGCCAAACATGTTTCTTTCTCTATTTCAATGGTATTCTGCCTTGTATAACACACATTTACCACTCTAGTCTCCTTTAAGTAAAGAATATAGGATTCATACAGTCTTTCATTTGATCTTAACTTGAATTAAGGATTTCCCGGATCTTAGCTACCTTTTCTACACTAAGAACTGACTTGGAGAATATCCTTCAGCTGTTCTAAACGAATTCTCATCTGTTTACAGTAATTTTCTCTGCATTAGTCACTTTTTCATGTAGTTTCCTATATTCTGCCTTCTGGGCCAAGTATAAGCTTTGCCCACTTTATCAAACAACTTCCTGCACACTGTTATGAACTGAGGCAGCTCGGGAACATTGTCTCTCAACAGTGTTATGGAGTGTAGTACTACATTTCAGTGAAGTGTAAGGCTTTCCAAAGCTGCCGAACGTGTTTCTTTCTCTATTTCAATGGTATTCTTCCTTGTATAACAAACATTTACCACTCTAGTGTCCTTTAGGTAAAGAATATAGGATTCATACAGTGTTTCATGTGATCTTAACTCAAATTAAGGATTTACCGGATCTTAGCTACCTTTTCTACACTAAGAACTGACTTGGAGAATCTCCTTCAGCTGTTCTAAACGAGTTCTCATCTGTTTACAGTAATTTTCTCTGATTTATCCATGTCTTCATGTAGTTTCCTATATTCTGCCTTCTGGTCCAAGTATAAGCTTTGCCCACTTTATCAAACAACTTCCTACACACTTTTATGAACTGAGGCAGCTCAGGAACATTGTCTCTCAACTGTGTTATACAGTGCAGTACTACATTTCAGTGAAGTGTAAGGCTTTCCAAAGCTGCCGAACGTGTTTCTTTCTCTATTTCAATGGTATTCTGCCTTGAATAACACACATTTACCACTCTAGTCTTCTTTAAGTAAAGAATATAGGATTCATACAGTGTTTCCTGTGATCTTAACTCGAATTAAGGATTTCCCGGATCTCAGCTACCTTTTCTACACTAAGAACTGACTTGGAGAATCTCTTTCAGCTGTACTGAAGAAGTTGTCATCTGTTTACAGTCATTGTCACTGAATTCTTCATGTTTTCATGTAGTTTCCTTTATTCTGCCTTCTGGTCCATGTATAAGCTTTGCCCACATATACAAACAACTTCCTACACACTGTTATGAACAGAGGCAGCTCGGGAACATTGTCTCTCAATTATGTTATAGAGTGTAGTACTACATTTCAGTGAAGTGTAAAGCTTTCCAAAGCTGCAAAACCTATTTCTCTCTCTACTTCAATGGTATTCTGCTTATTATAACACACATTTACCACTCTAGTCTCCTTTAAGTATAGAATGTAGGATTCATACAGTGTTTCATGTGATCTTAACTAGAAGTAAGGATTTCCCGGATGTTAGCTACCTTTTCTACACTAAGAACTGACTTGGAGAATCTCTTTCATCTATTCTAAACGAGTTCTCATCTGTTTACAGTCATTTTCTCTGAACTATTCATGTTTTCATGTACTGTCCTATATTCTGCCTTCTGGGCCAAGTATAAGCTTTGCCCACTTTATCAAACAACTTCCTACACACTGTTATGAACTGAGGCATCACGTGAATATTGTCTCTCAACTGTGTTAAAGAGTGTAGTACTACATTTCAGTGAAGTGTAAGGCTTTGCAAAGCTGCCAAACTTGTTTCTTTCTCTATTTCAATGGTATTCTGCCTTGCATAACACAAATTTACCACTCTAGTCTCCTTTAAGTAAAGATTATAGGATTCATACATTGTTTCATGTGATCTTAACTCTAATTAAGGATTTCCCAGATCTTGGAGAATTGCCGTCAGCTGTTCTAAATGAGTTCCCATCTGTTTACAGTAATTTTCTCTGAATTATTCATGTTTTCATGTAGTTTCCTACATTCTGCCTTCCTTTCCCAGTATAAGCTTTGCCCACTTTATCAAACAAATCCCTACACAGTGTTATGAACTGAGGCATCACGGGAACATTGTCTCTCAACTGTGTTATAGAGTGTAGTACTACATTTCAGGGAAGTGTAAGGCTTTCCAAAGCTGCCAAACATGTTTCTTTCTCTATTTCAATGGTATTCTGCCTTGTATAACACACATTTACCACTCTAGTATCCTTAAAGTAAAGATTATAGGATTCATACATTGTTTCATGTGATCTTAACAGGAATTAAGGATTTCCTGTATCTTAGCGACCTTTTCTACACTAAGAACTGATTTGGAGAACCTCCTTCAGCTGTTCTAAACGAGTTCTCATTTCTTTACAGTCATTTTCTCTGAATTATTCATGTTTTCATGTAGTTTCCTATATTCTGCCTTCTATTCCATGTATAAGCTTTGCCCACATATACAAACAACTTCCTACACACTGTTATGAACAGAGGCAGCTCGGGAACATTGTCTCTCAATTATGTTATAGAGTGTAGTACTACATTTCAGTGAAGTGTAAGGCTTTCCAAAGCTGCCGAACGTGTTTCTTTCTCTATTTCAATGGTATTCTGCCTTGTATAACACACATTTACCACTCCAGTCTCCTTTAAGTAAAGAATATAGGATTCATACAGTGTTTCATGTAATCTTAATTCGAATTAAGGATTTCCCGCATCTTAGCTACCTTTTCTACACTAAGAACTGACTTGGAGAATCTCTTTCAGCTGTTCTAAACGAGTTCTCATCTGTTTACAGTCATTTTCTCTGAATTATTCATGTTTTCATGTAGTTTCCAATATTCTGTCTTCTGTTCCAAGTATAAGCTTTGCCAACTTCATAAAAAACTTCCTACACACTGTTATGAACTGAGGCAGCTCGGGAACATTGTCTCTCAACTGTGTTATAGAGTGTAGTACTACATTGCAGTGAAGTGTAAGGCTTTCCAAAGCTGCCGAACGTGTTTCTTTCTCTATTTCAATGTTATGCTGCCTTGTTTAACACACATTTACCACTCCAGTCTCCTTTAAATAAAGAATATAGAATTCAAACAATGTTTCATGTGATCTTAACTCGAATTAAGGATTTCCAAGATCTTAGCTACCTTTTCTACACTAAGAACTGACTTGGAGAATCTATTTCAGCTGTTCTAAACGAGTTCTCATCTGTTTACAGTCATTTTCTCTGAACTATTCATGTTTTCATGTAGTTTCCTATATTCTGCCTTCTGGGCCAAGTATAAGCTTTGCCCACTTTATCAAACAACTTCCTACATACTGTTATGAACTGAGGCAGCTCAGGAACATTGTCTCTCAATTGTGTTATAGAGTGTAGTACTACATTGCAGTAAAGTGTAAGGCATTCCAAAGCTGCCGAACGTGTTTCTTTCTCTATTTTAATAGTATTCTGCTTTGTATAACACACATTTACCACTCTAGTCTCCTTTAGGTAAAGAAAATAAGATTCATACAGTGTTTCATGTGATCTTAACTCGAATTAAGGATTTCCTGGTCTTAGCTACATTTTCAACACTTAGAACTGACTTGGAGAATCTCTTTCAGCTGTTCTAAACGAGTTCTCATCTGTTTACAGTCATTTTCTCTGAACTATTCATGTTTTCATGTACTTTCCTATATTGTCCTTCTGGTCCAAGTATAAGCTTTGCCCACTTTATCAAACAACTTCCTACACACTGTTATGAACTGAGGCAGCTCGGGAACATTTATTCTAAATTGTGTTATAGAGTGTAGTACTACATTTCAGTGAAGTGTAAGGCTTTCCAAAGCTGCCGAACGTGTTTCTTTCTCTATTTCAATGGTATTCTTCCTTGTATAACAAACATTTACCACTCTAGTGTCCCTTAGGTAAAGAATATAGGATTCATACAGTTTTTCATGTTATCTTAACTCGAATTAAGGATATCCCGGATCTTAGCTAGCTTTTCTACACTAAGAACTGACTTGAGAATCTCCTTCAGCTGTTCTACACGAGTTCTCATCTGTTTACAGTCATTTTCTATGAATTATTCATGTTTTCATGTAGTTTCCTATATTCTTCCATCTGGTCCATGTATAAGCTTTGCCCACATATACAAACAACTTCCTACACACTGTTATGAACAGAGGAAGCTCGGGAACATTGTCTCTCAACTATGTTATAGAGTGTAGTACTACATTTCAGTGAAGTGGAAGGCTTTCCAAAGCTGCCAAACCTGTTTCTTTCTCTATTTCAATGGTATTCTGCTTTGTATAACACACATTTACCACTGTAGTGTCCTTTAAGTAAAGAATATAGGATACATACAGTGTTTCATGTGATCTTAACTCAAATTAAGGATTTCCCGGATCTTAGCTACCTTTTCTACACTAAGAACTGACTTGGAGAACCTCCTTCAGCTGTTCTGAATGAGTTCTCATCTGTTTACTGTCATTTTCTCTGAATTATTCATGTTTTCATGTAGTTTCCTGGATTCTGCCTTCTGGTCCATGTATAAGCTTTGCCCACATATACAAACAACTTCCTACACACAGTTATGAACAGAGGCAGCACGGGAACATTGTCTCCCAACTATGATATAGAGTGTAGTACTATATTTCAGTGAAGTGTAAGGCTTTCCAAAGCTGCCAAACCTGTTTCTTTCTCTATTACAATGGTATTCTGCTTTGTAGAACACACATTTACCACTGTAGTCTCCATTAAGTAAAAATATAGGATTCATACAGTGTTTAATGTGATCTTAACTCGAATTAAGGATTTCCCGGATCTTAGGTACGTTTTCTACAATAAGAACTGACTTGGAGAATCTCCTTCAGCTGTTCTAAACGAATTCTCATCTGTTTACAGTAATTTTCTCTGCATTAGTCATGTTTTCATGTAGTTTCCTACATTCTGCTTTCCTTTCCCAGTATAAGTTTTGCCCACTTTATCAAACAACCTCCGACACACTGTTATGAACTGAGGCAGCTCGGGAACATTGTCTCCCAACTGTGTTATAGAGTGTAGTACTCCATTTCAGTGAAGTGTAAGGCTTTCCAAAGCTGCAGAACGTGTTTCTTTCTCTATTTCAATGGTATTCTGCCTTGTATAACACACATTAACCACTCTAGTCTCTTTTAAGTAAAGAATATAGAATTCATACAGTCTTTCATGTGATCTTAACTCGAATTAAGGATTTCCCGGATTTAGCTACCTTTTCTACACTAAGAACTGACTTGGAGAATCTCCTTCAGCTTTTCTAAATGAGTTCTCATAGGATTAAAGTCATTTTCTCTGAACTGTTCATGTTTTCATGCAGTTTCCTATATTCTGCCTTCTGGGCCAAGTATATGCTTTGCCCACTTTATCAAACAACTTCCTAAACACTGTTATGAACTGAGGCAGCTCGGGAACATTGTCTCTAAACTGTGTTATGGAGTGTAGTACTACATTTCAGTGAAGTGTAAGGCTTTCCAAAGCTGCCGAACTTGTTTCTTTCTCTATTTCAATGGTATTCTGCCATGTATAACAAACGTTTACCACTGTAGTGTCCTTTAGGTAAAGAATATAGGATTCATACAGTTTTTCATGTTATCTTAACTCGAATTAAGGATATCCCGGATCTTAGCTAGCTTTTCTACACTAAGAACTGACTTGGAGAACCTCCTTCAGCTGTTCTGAACGAGTTCTCATCTGTTTACTGTCATTTTCTCCGAATTATTCATGTTTTCATGTAGTTTCCTGCATTGTGCCTTCTGGTCCATGTATAAGCTTTGCCCACATATACAAACAACTTCCTACACACTGTTATGAACAGGCAGCACGGGAATATTGTCTCCCAACTATGATATAGAGTGTAGTACTATATTTCAGTGAAGTGTAAGGCTTTCCAAAGCTGCCAAACCTGTTTCTTTCTCTATTACAATGGTATTCTGCTTTGTAGAACACACATTTACCACTCTAGTCTCCTTTAAGTAAAGAATATAGCATTCATACAGTCTTTCATTTGATCTTAACTTGAATTAAGGATTTCCCGGATCTTAGCTACCTTTTCTACACTAAGAACTGACTTGGAGAATATCCTTTAGCTCTTCTAAACGAGTTCTCATCTGTTTACAGTCATTTTCTCTGAATTATCCATGTTTTCATGTAGTTTCCTCTATTCTGCCTTCTGGTACAAGTATAAGCTTTGCGCACTTTATCAAACAACTGCCTACACACTGTTATGAACTGAGGCAGCTCGGGAACATTGTCTCTCAACTGTGTTATAGAGTGTAGTACTCCATTTCAGTGAAGTGTAAGGCTTTCCAAAGCTGCAGAACGTGTTTCTTTCTCTATTTCAATGGTATTCTGCCTTGTGTAACACATTTACCACTGTAGTCTCCTTTAAGTAAAAATATAGGATTCATACAGTGTTTCATGTGATCTTAACTCGAATTAAGGATTTCCCGGATCTTAGGCACCTTTTCTACAATAAGAACTGACTTGGAGAATTGCCTTCAGCTGTTCTAAACGAGTTCTCATCTGTTTACAGTAATTTTCTCTGCATTAGTCATGTTTTCATGTATTTTCCAACATTCTGCCTTCCTTTCCCAGTATAAGCTTTGCCCACTTTATCAAACAACTTCCTACACACTGTTATGAACTGAGGCATCACGGGAACATTGTCTCTCAACTGTGTTATAGAGTGTAGTACTACATTTCAGTGAAGTGTAAGGCTTTCCAAAGCTGCCAAACATGTTTCTTTCTCTATTTCAATGGTATTCTGCCTTGTATAACACACATTTACCACTCTAGTCTCCTTTAAGTAAAGAATATAGGATTCATACAGTCTTTCATTTGATCTTAACTTGAATTAAGGATTTCCCGGATCTTAGCTACCTTTTCTACACTAAGAACTGACTTGGAGAATATCCTTCAGCTGTTCTAAACGAATTCTCATCTGTTTACAGTAATTTTCTCTGCATTAGTCACTTTTTCATGTAGTTTCCTATATTCTGCCTTCTGGGCCAAGTATAAGCTTTGCCCACTTTATCAAACAACTTCCTGCACACTGTTATGAACTGAGGCAGCTCGGGAACATTGTCTCTCAACAGTGTTATGGAGTGTAGTACTACATTTCAGTGAAGTGTAAGGCTTTCCAAAGCTGCCGAACGTGTTTCTTTCTCTATTTCAATGGTATTCTTCCTTGTATAACAAACATTTACCACTCTAGTGTCCTTTAGGTAAAGAATATAGGATTCATACAGTGTTTCATGTGATCTTAACTCAAATTAAGGATTTACCGGATCTTAGCTACCTTTTCTACACTAAGAACTGACTTGGAGAATCTCCTTCAGCTGTTCTAAACGAGTTCTCATCTGTTTACAGTAATTTTCTCTGATTTATCCATGTCTTCATGTAGTTTCCTATATTCTGCCTTCTGGTCCAAGTATAAGCTTTGCCCACTTTATCAAACAACTTCCTACACACTTTTATGAACTGAGGCAGCTCAGGAACATTGTCTCTCAACTGTGTTATACAGTGCAGTACTACATTTCAGTGAAGTGTAAGGCTTTCCAAAGCTGCCGAACGTGTTTCTTTCTCTATTTCAATGGTATTCTGCCTTGAATAACACACATTTACCACTCTAGTCTTCTTTAAGTAAAGAATATAGGATTCATACAGTGTTTCCTGTGATCTTAACTCGAATTAAGGATTTCCCGGATCTCAGCTACCTTTTCTACACTAAGAACTGACTTGGAGAATCTCTTTCAGCTGTACTGAAGAAGTTGTCATCTGTTTACAGTCATTGTCACTGAATTCTTCATGTTTTCATGTAGTTTCCTTTATTCTGCCTTCTGGTCCATGTATAAGCTTTGCCCACATATACAAACAACTTCCTACACACTGTTATGAACAGAGGCAGCTCGGGAACATTGTCTCTCAATTATGTTATAGAGTGTAGTACTACATTTCAGTGAAGTGTAAAGCTTTCCAAAGCTGCAAAACCTATTTCTCTCTCTACTTCAATGGTATTCTGCTTATTATAACACACATTTACCACTCTAGTCTCCTTTAAGTATAGAATGTAGGATTCATACAGTGTTTCATGTGATCTTAACTAGAAGTAAGGATTTCCCGGATGTTAGCTACCTTTTCTACACTAAGAACTGACTTGGAGAATCTCTTTCATCTATTCTAAACGAGTTCTCATCTGTTTACAGTCATTTTCTCTGAACTATTCATGTTTTCATGTACTGTCCTATATTCTGCCTTCTGGGCCAAGTATAAGCTTTGCCCACTTTATCAAACAACTTCCTACACACTGTTATGAACTGAGGCATCACGTGAATATTGTCTCTCAACTGTGTTAAAGAGTGTAGTACTACATTTCAGTGAAGTGTAAGGCTTTGCAAAGCTGCCAAACTTGTTTCTTTCTCTATTTCAATGGTATTCTGCCTTGCATAACACAAATTTACCACTCTAGTCTCCTTTAAGTAAAGATTATAGGATTCATACATTGTTTCATGTGATCTTAACTCTAATTAAGGATTTCCCAGATCTTGGAGAATTGCCGTCAGCTGTTCTAAATGAGTTCCCATCTGTTTACAGTAATTTTCTCTGAATTATTCATGTTTTCATGTAGTTTCCTACATTCTGCCTTCCTTTCCCAGTATAAGCTTTGCCCACTTTATCAAACAAATCCCTACACAGTGTTATGAACTGAGGCATCACGGGAACATTGTCTCTCAACTGTGTTATAGAGTGTAGTACTACATTTCAGGGAAGTGTAAGGCTTTCCAAAGCTGCCAAACATGTTTCTTTCTCTATTTCAATGGTATTCTGCCTTGTATAACACACATTTACCACTCTAGTATCCTTAAAGTAAAGATTATAGGATTCATACATTGTTTCATGTGATCTTAACAGGAATTAAGGATTTCCTGTATCTTAGCGACCTTTTCTACACTAAGAACTGATTTGGAGAACCTCCTTCAGCTGTTCTAAACGAGTTCTCATTTCTTTACAGTCATTTTCTCTGAATTATTCATGTTTTCATGTAGTTTCCTATATTCTGCCTTCTATTCCATGTATAAGCTTTGCCCACATATACAAACAACTTCCTACACACTGTTATGAACAGAGGCAGCTCGGGAACATTGTCTCTCAATTATGTTATAGAGTGTAGTACTACATTTCATTGAAGTGTAAGGCTTTCCAAAGCTGCCGGACGTGTTTCTTTCTTTATTTCAATGGTATTCTGCTTTGTATAACACACATTTACCAGTCTAGTCTCCTTTAGGTAAAGAATATAAGATTCATACAGTGTTTCATGTGATCTTAACTCGAATTAAGGATTTCCTGGATCTTAGCTACCTTTTCAACACTAAGAACTGACTTGGACAATCTCTTTCAGCTGTTCTAAACGAGTTCTCATCTGTTTACAGTCATTTTCTCTGAACTATTCATGTTTTCATGTACTTTCCTATATTCTCCTTCTGATCCAAGTATAAGCTTTGCCCACTTTATCAAACAACTTCCTACACACTGTAATGAACTGAGGCAGCTCAGGAACATTTACTCTAAACTGTGTTATAGAGTGTAGTACTACATTTCAGTGAAGTGTAAGGCTTTCCAAAGCTGCCGAACGTGTTTCTTTCTTTATTTCAATGGCATTCTGCTTTGTATAACACACATTTACCAGTCTCGTCTCCTTTAGGTAAAGAATATAAGATTCATACAGTGTTTCATGTGATCTTAACTCGAATTAAGGATTTCCTGGATCTTAGCTACCTTTTCAACACTAAGAACTGACTTGGACAATCTCTTTAGCTGTTCTAAACGAGTTCTCATCTGTTTACAGTCATTTTCTCTGAACTATTCATGTTTTCATGTACTTTCCTATATTCTCCTTCTGATCCAAGTATAAGCTTTGCCCACTTTATCAAACAACTTCCTACACACTGTAATGAACTGAGGCAGCTTGGGAACATTTACTCTAAACTGTGTTATAGAGTGTAGTACTACATTTCAGTGAAGTGTAAGGCTTTCCAAAGCTTCCGAACGTGTTTCTTTCTCTATTTCAATGGTATTCTGCCTTGTATAACACACATTTACCACTCCAGTCTCCTTTAAGTAAAGAATATAGGATTCATACAGTGTTTCATGTAATCTGAATTCGAATTAAGGATTTCCCGCATCTTAGCTACCTTTTCTACACTAAGAACTGACTTGGAGAATCTCTTTCAGCTGTTCTAAACGAGTTCTCATCTGTTTACAGTCATTTTCTCTGAATTATTCATGTTTTCATGTAGTTTCCAATATTCTGTCTTCTGTTCCAAGTATAAGCTTTGCCAACTTCATAAAAAACTTCCTACACACTGATATGAACTGAGGCAGCTCGGGAACATTGTCTCTCAACTGTGTTATAGAGTGTAGTACTACATTGCAGTGAAGTGTAAGGCTTTCCAAAGCTGCCGAACGTGTTTCTTTCTCTATTTCAATGTTATGCTGCCTTGTTTAACACACATTTACCACTCCAGTCTCCTTTAAATAAAGAATATAGAATTCAAACAATGTTTCATGTGATCTTAACTCGAATTAAGGATTTCCAAGATCTTAGCTACCTTTTCTACACTAAGAACTGACTTGGAGAATCTATTTCAGCTGTTCTAAACGAGTTCTCATCTGTTTACAGTCATTTTCTCTGAACTATTCATGTTTTCATGTAGTTTCCTATATTCTGCCTTCTGGGCCAAGTATAAGCTTTGCCCACTTTATCAAACAACTTCCTACATACTGTTATGAACTGAGGCAGCTCAGGAACATTGTCTCTCAATTGTGTTATAGAGTGTAGTACTACATTGCAGTAAAGTGTAAGGCATTCCAAAGCTGTCGAACGTGTTTCTTTCTCTATTTTAATAGTATTCTGCTTTGTATAACACCCATTTACCACTCTAGTCTCCTTTAGGTAAAGAAAATAAGATTCATACAGTGTTTCATGTGATCTTAACTCGAATTAAGGATTTCCTGGTCTTAGCTACATTTTCAACACTTAGAACTGACTTGGAGAATCTCTTTCAGCTGTTCTAAACGAGTTCTCATCTGTTTACAGTCATTTTCTCTGAACTATTCATGTTTTCATGTACTTTCCTATATTGTCCTTCTGGTCCAAGTATAAGCTTTGCCCACTTTATCAAACAACTTCCTACACACTGTTATGAACTGAGGCAGCTTGGGAACATTTATTCTAAATTGTGTTATAGAGTGTAGTACTACATTTCAGTGAAGTGTAAGGCTTTCCAAAGCTGCCGAACGTGTTTCTTTCTCCCTTTCAATGGTATTCTGCCTTGTATAACACACATTTACCACTCCAGTCTCCTATAAGTAAAGAATATAGAATTCATACAGTCTTTCATGTTATCTTAACTCGAATTAAGGATTTCCCGGATTTAGCTACCTTTTCTACACTAAGAACTGACTTGGAGAATCTCCTTCAGCTTTTCTCAAGGAGTTCTCATAGGTTTAAAGTCATTTTCTCTGAACTGGTCATGTTTTCATGTAGTTTCCTGCATTCTGCCTTCTGGTCCAAGTATAAGCTTTGCCCACTTTATCAAACAACTTCCTACACAATGTTAGGAACTGAGGCAGCTCGGGAACATTGTCTCTCAACTGTGCTATAGAGTGTAGTACTACATTTCTGTGAAGTATAAGGCTTTCCAAAGCTGCCGAACCTGTTTCTTTCGATATTTCAATGGTATTCTGCCTTGTATTACACACATTTATCACTCTAGTGTCCTTTAAGTAATGAATATAGTATTCATACAGTGTTTCATGTGATCTTAACTCGAATTAAGGATTTCCCGGATCTTAGCTACCTTTCTACACTAAGAACTGACTTGGAGAATCTCTTTCAGCTGTTCTAAACGAGTTCTCATCTGTTTACAGTCATTTTCTCTGAATTATCCATGTCTTCATGTAGTTTCCTATATTCTGCCTTTTGGTCCAAGTATAAGCTTTGCCCACTTTATCAAACAACTTCCTACACACTGTTATGAACTGAGGCAGCTCGGGAATATTGTCTCTCAAATCTGTTATAGAGTGTAGTACTACATTTCAGTGAAGTGTAAGGCTTTCCGAAGCTGCAGAAGGTGTTTCTTTCTCTATTTCAAGAGTATTCTGCCTTGTATAACACACATTTACCACTCTAGTATCCTTAAAGTAAAGATTATAGGATTCATACATTGTTTCATGTGATCTTAACAGGAATTAAGGATTTCCTGTATCTTAGCTACCTTTTCTACACTAAGAACTGATTTGGAGAACCTCCTTCAGCTGTTCTAAACGAGTTCTCATTTGTTTACAGTCATTTTCTCTGAAGTATTCATGTTTTCATGTAGTTTTCTATATTCTGCCTTCTATTCCATGTATAAGCTTTGCCCACATATACAAACAACTTCCTACACACTGTTATGAACAGAGGCAGCTTGGGAACATTGTCTCTCAATTATGTTATAGAGTGTAGTACTACATTTCATTGAAGTGTAAGGCTTTCCAAAGCTGCCGAACGTGTTTCTTTCTTTATTTCAATGGTATTCTGCTTTGTATAACACACATTTACCAGTCTAGTCTCCTTTAGGTAAAGAATATAAGATTCATACAGTGTTTCATGTGATCTTAACTCGAATTAAGGATTTCCTGGATCTTAGCTACCTTTTCAACACTAAGAACTGACTTGGACAATCTCTTTCAGCTGTTCTAAACGAGTTCTCATCTGTTTACAGTCATTTTCTCTGAACTATTCATGTTTTCATGTACTTTCCTATATTCTCCTTCTGATCCAAGTATAAGCTTTGCCCACTTTATCAAACAACTTCCTACACACTGTAATGAACTGAGGCAGCTCGGGAACATTTACTCTAAACTGTGTTATAGAGTGTAGTACTACATTTCAGTGAAGTGTAAGGCTTTCCAAAGCTGCCGAACGTGTTTCTTTCTTTATTTCAATGGCATTCTGCTTTGTATAACACACATTTACCAGTCTCGTCTCCTTTAGGTAAAGAATATAAGATTCATACAGTGTTTCATGTGATCTTAACTCGAATTAAGGATTTCCTGGATCTTAGCTACCTTTTCAACACTAAGAACTGACTTGGACAATCTCTTTAGCTGTTCTAAACGAGTTCTCATCTGTTTACAGTCATTTTCTCTGAACTATTCATGTTTTCATGTAATTCCTATATTCTCCTTCTGATCCAAGTATAAGCTTTGCCCACTTTATCAAACAACTTCCTACACACTGTAATGAACTGAGGCAGCTTGGGAACATTTACTCTAAACTGTGTTATAGAGTGTAGTACTACATTTCAGTGAAGTGTAAGGCTTTCCAAAGCTGCCGAACGTGTTTCTTTCTCTATTTCAATGGTATTCTGCCTTGTATAACACACATTTACCACTCCAGTCTCCTTTAAGTAAAGAATATAGGATTCATACAGTGTTTCATGTAATCTTAATTCGAATTAAGGATTTCCCGCATCTTAGCTACCTTTTCTACACTAAGAACTGACTTGGAGAATCTCTTTCAGCTGTTCTAAACGAGTTCTCATCTGTTTACAGTCATTTTCTCTGAATTATTCATGTTTTCATGTAGTTTCCAATATTCTGTCTTCTGTTCCAAGTATAAGCTTTGCCAACTTCATAAAAAACTTCCTACACACTGTTATGAACTGAGGCAGGTCGGGAACATTGTCTCTCAACTGTGTTATAGAGTGTAGTACTACATTTCAGTGAAGTGTAAGGCTTTCCAAAGCTGCCGAACGTGTTTCTTTCTCTATTTCTATGGTATTCTGCCTTCTATAACACACATTTACCACTCCAGTCTCCTTTAAATAAAGAATATAGAATTCAAACAATGTTTCATGTGATCTTAACTCGAATTAAGGATTTCCAAGATCTTAGCTACCTTTTCTACACTAAGAACTGACTTGGAGAATCTATTTCAGCTGTTCTAAACGAGTTCTCATCTGTTTACAGTCATTTTCTCTGAACTATTCATGTTTTCATGTAGTTTCCTATATTCTGCCTTCTGGGCCAAGTATAAGCTTTGCCCACTTTATCAAACAACTTCCTACATACTGTTATGAACTGAGGCAGCTCAGGAACATTGTCTCTCAATTGTGTTATAGAGTGTAGTACTACATTGCAGTAAAGTGTAAGGCATTCCAAAGCTGCCGAACGTGTTTCTTTCTCTATTTTAATAGTATTCTGCTTTGTATAACACACATTTACCACTCTAGTCTCCTTTAGGTAAAGAAAATAAGATTCATACAGTGTTTCATGTGATCTTAACTCGAATTAAGGATTTCCTGGTCTTAGCTACATTTTCAACACTTAGAACTGACTTGGAGAATCTCTTTCAGCTGTTCTAAACGAGTTCTCATCTGTTTACAGTCATTTTCTCTGAACTATTCATGTTTTCATGTACTTTCCTATATTGTCCTTCTGGTCCAAGTATAAGCTTTGCCCACTTTATCAAACAACTTCCTACACACTGTTATGAACTGAGGCAGCTCGGGAACATTTATTCTAAATTGTGTTATAGAGTGTAGTACTACATTTCAGTGAAGTGTAAGGCTTTCCAAAGCTGCCGAACGTGTTTCTTTCTCCCTTTCAATGGTATTCTGCCTTGTATAACACACATTTACCACTCCAGTCTCCTTTAAGTAAAGAATATAGAATTCATACAGTCTTTCATGTTATCTTAACTCGAATTAAGGATTTCCCGGATTTAGCTACCTTTTCTACACTAAGAACTGACTTGGAGAATCTCCTTCAGCTTTTCTAAACGAGTTCTCATAGGTTTAAAGTCATTTTCTCTGAACTGTTCATGTTTTCATGTAGTTTCCTGCATTCTGCCTTCTGGTCCAAGTATAAGCTTTGCCCACTTTATCAAACAACTTCCTACACAATGTTAGGAACTGAGGCAGCTCGGGAACATTGTCTCTCAACTGTGCTATAGAGTGTAGTACTACATTTCTGTGAAGTATAAGGCTTTCCAAAGCTGCCGAACCTGTTTCTTTCGATATTTCAATGGTATTCTGCCTTGTATTACACACATTTATCACTCTAGTGTCCTTTAAGTAATGAATATAGGATTCATACAGTGTTTCATGTGATCTTAACTCGAATTAAGGATTTCCAGGATCTTAGCTACCTTTTCTACACTTAGAACTTACATGGAGAATCTCTATTAGCTGTTCTAAACGAGTTCTCATCTGTTTACCTATATTTTCTCTGAATTACCCATGTTTTCATGTAGTTTCCTATGTTCTGCCTTCTCGTCCAAGTATAAGCTTTGCCCACTTTTTTTTTTTTTTTAATATATTTTATTGATTTTTTTTTGCCCCCCACCCTCCCTCCCACACATCCCCTCCCTCCCCAGAGTTTTGTGTCCATTGGTTATATTTATATGCATGTATAAAAGTCCTTCGGTTGATCTATTATCTCCCCCAGATCTTCCTCCCCTCCCCGCTGTAATTTGACAGTCTACTTGTTGATTTACTGTCTCTATATCTATCTTTTGGTTCATCAGTTTATAATGCTCTTTGTTATCCACAAATGAGTGAGGTCATGTGGTGTTTCTCTTTCATTGATTGGCTTATTTCACTCAGCATGATGTTCTCCAGTTCCATCCAGTTTGCTGCAAATGATGAGAATTCCTTATTTTTTATGGCCGCATAGTATTCCATTGTGTAGATGTACCAAAGTTTTTGGATCCAATCATCTGCTGACGGACACTTAGGCTGTTTCCAAATTCTGGCTATTGTAGATTGTGCTGCTATGAACATAGGGGTGCATATATCCTTTCTGATTGGTGTTTCTAGTTTCTTGGGATATATTCCTAGAAGTGGGATTACTGGGTCAAATGGGAGTTCCATTTTCAGTTTTTTGAGGAAACTCCACACTGTTCTCCACAGTGGTTGCACCAGTCTACATTCCCACCAGCAGTGCACGAGGGTTCCTTTTTCTCCGCAACCTCGCCAACACTTGTCGTTTGTTGATTTGTTGATGTTGGCCATTCTGACAGGTGTGAGATGGTACCGCATTGTTGTTTTGATTTGCATCTCTCGGACAATTAGTGACTTTGAGCATGTTTTCATGTGCCTTTTGGCCTTCCTTCTGTCTTCTTTTGAAAATGTTCTATTTAGGTCCATTGCCCATTTTTTAATTGGATTATTTATCTTCCTTTTATTTAGTTGTATAAGCTGTTTGTAGATGTTGGAGATTAAACCTTTATCAGTGGTATCATTTGCAAATATGTTCTCCCACACTGTGGGCTTTCTTGTTGTTTTGTTGATGGTTTCTTTTGCTGTAAAAAAGCTTTTTATTTTGCTGTAGTCCCATTTGTTTATTTTCTCTTTAGCTTCCATTGCCCTAGGGGTAGTATCAGTGAAGAAGTTCTTTTGGCATACGTCTGAGATTTTGCTGCCTGTGGATGCTTCTAGTATTTTTATGGTTTCCCGTCTGATGTTTAAGTCCTGTATCCATTTTGAGTTTATTTTTGTGAATGGTGTAAGTTGGTGATCTAGTTTCATTCTTTTGCATGTGTCTGTCCAATTTTCCCAACACCATTTATTGAAGAAACTGTCTTGACTCCATTGTATATTCGTGCCTCCTTTGTCAAATATTAGTTGAGCATAGTGATTTGGGTTGATATCTGGGTTCTCAATTCGATTCCATTGATCTATATGTCTGTTCTTGTGCCAGTACCAGGCTGTTTTGAGAACAGTGGCTTTGTAATATAGTTTGAAGTCTGGTATTGAGATCCCTCCTACTTTACTCTTCTTTCTCAGGATTGCTGTGGCTATTCGGGGTCTTTTATTGTTCCAAATGAACTTTTGGAGAGTTCTTTCTAGGTCAGTGAAATATGTCGTTGGTATTTTAATGGGGAGTGCATTGAACCTATAGATTGCTTTAGGAAGTATGGACATTTTGATGATGTTGATCCTACCAATCCATGAACATGGTATGTTCTTCCATCTCCTTACATCTTCCTCTATCTCTTTTTTCAGTGTCGTGTAGTTTTCCCCATATAGGTCCTTTACTTCCTTAGTTAAAGTTATTCCTAGATATCTTAATTTTTTTGGTGCGATGGTAAATGGAATTGCTTTTTTAGTCTCTGTTTCTGCAGTTTCTCTGTTGGTGTATAGAAAAGCCATGGATTTCTTGGCATTAATTTTGTATCCTGCTACATTACCAAATTCATTTATTAAGTCAATTAGTTTTTTAATGGAGTCTTTTGGGTTTTTTATGTACAATATCATGTCATCGGCAAATAAGGATAACTTTACTTCTTCTTTTCCAATTTGGATGCCTTTTATTTCCTCCTCTTGTCTAATTGCAATGGCTAGTACTTCCAGTACTATGTCAAACAGGAGTGGCGAGAGTGGGCATCCCTGTCTTGTTCCTGTTCTTAGAGGGAATGGTTTTAGTTTTTGCCCATTGAGTATAATGTTGGCTGTGGGTTTATCATATATAGCTTTTATTATGTTGAGGTATGATCCTTGTACTCCCACCTTGTTAAGAGTTTTTATCAGAAAAGGGTGTTGGATTTTATCGAATGCTTTTTCTGCATCAATTGATATGACTATATGATTTTTATCTTTCAATTTGTTTATGTGATGTATCACGTTTATTGATTTGCGGATATTGTACCATCCTTGCATTCCTGGAATAAATCCTACTTGGTCGTGGTGTATGATCTTTGTGATGCTCTTCTGGAGTCGATTTGCTAGAATTTTGTTGAGGATTTTAGCATCTATGTTCATGAGGGATATTGGTCTGTAATTCTCTTTCATTGAGTTGTCTTTATCTGGTTTTGGTATTAGGGTGATGCTGGCTTCATAGAAGGAATTTGGAAGTGTTCCTTCCTCTTGGATTTTTTGGAATAGTCTGAGGAGGATAGTTTTTAGTTCTTCCTTGAATGTTTGGTAAAACTCTCCTGTGAAGCCATCTGGCCCTGGGCTTTTGTTTGCTGGAAGCTTTTTGATGACTGTTTCAATTTCTTCCCAAGTCACTGGTTTATTGAGATTTTTAGATTCTTCCTGATTGAGTTTTGGAAGATTATATTTTTCTAGGAATATGTCCATTTCCTCCAGGTTGTTCAGTTTGTTGGAGTAGAGTTGTTCATAGTATTTTGTAACAATCCGTTGTATTTCGGTGGGGTCTGTTGTTATTTCACCTCTTTCATTTCTGATTTTGTTTATTTGGGTCCTCTCTCTTTGTTTCTTGGTTAGTCTGGCTAGAGGTCCATCTATCTTGTTTATCCTTTCAAAGAACCAGCTCTTGGTTTTGTTGATCTTATGTATTGTTTCTTTGGTCTCTATGTCGTTTATCTGTGCTCTGATTTTTGTTATTTCCTTCCTTCTACTTACACTGGGCTTTTCTTGTTGCTCTTTTTCTAACTCTTTGAGTTGTAGAGTTAGATCATTTGTTACACTTTTTTCTAGTTTTTTGCAATAGGCTTGTAAGGATATGAACTTCCCTCTCAAAACTGCTTTTGCTGTGTCCCATAGATTTTGGATTGTTGTGTTTTCATTGTCATTTGTTTCCAGGATGTTTTTAATTTCTTCCTTGATTTCTCTGGTAACCCAGTCCTTGTTTAATAGCATGCTGTTTAGTCTCCATGTGTTTGATTTCTTTGGATTATTTTTATTGTAGTTAATTTCCAGTTTTATGCCATTATGGTCTGAGAAGATGCTTGATATGATTTCTATCTTCTTGAATTTGAAGAGACTTTGCCTATGTCCCAAAATGTGGTCTATCTTTGAGAATGTCCCATGTGCATTTGAGAAGAATGTATATTCTGTGGCTTTGGGGTGGAATGTTCTGAAGATGTCAATTAATTCCATCTGGTCTAGTGAGTCATTTAGGATTGATATTTCTTTGCTGATTTTTTGTTTGGATGATTTGTCGAAGGGTGACAGTGGGGTATTAAAATCTCCTACTATGATTGTATTGCTGTTAATCTCTCCCTTAATGTCCTCCAGCAGTTTTTTTATGTATTTGGGTGCTCCCGTATTGGGTGCATATATATTTACCAGGGTTATTTCTTCTTGTTTGATTGCTCCCTTTAGTATTATGAAGTGGCCTTCATTGTCTCTTGTTATGTCCTTCACTCTGAGATCTAATTTGTCAGATATAAGTATTGCTACCCCATCTTTCTTTTCATTTCCATTTGCCTGGAAAACCTTTTTCCATCCCTTCACCCTCAGTCTGTGTGCATCTCTTTTTCTGAGGTGGGTTTCTTGTAGACAGCAGATGTATGGGTCTTGTTTTCTTATCCAATCTGTTACCCTATGTCTTTTGATTGGAGCATTTAAACCATTTACATTTAATGTTATTAATGATAGGTACTCATTTGATGCCATTTTTATTCTATACCCCTGTGTTCCTTCTTCGCTTCCTATTTATTTATTTTTACAGTAGACCTTTGAGCATTTCTTGCATTGCTGGTTTGGAGGAGATAAATTCCTTTAGTCTTTTTTTGTCTGTGAAGCTCCTGATTTCCCCTTCAATTTTGATTGATAGTCTTGCTGGGTACAGTATTCTTGGATTCAGACCCTTTCTTTGCATGACTTTGTATATTTCATCCCATTCCCTTCTGGCCTGATAAGTTTCTGTTGAGAAATCAGTTGTTAGTCTGATGGGGGTTCCTTTATATGTAACTTTCTGTCTCTCTCTGGCTGCTTTTAAGATTCTAACTTTGTCATTGGTGTTTGCCAATTTAATTATAATATGTCTTGGCGTCGGTCTTCTGGGATCCATTTTGCTTGGGACTCTGCGAGCATCTTGGATTTGTGTGGGTTTTTTCTTCTCTATCTCAGGAAAATTTTCTGTCATTATTTCTTGAAATACATTTTCCATGTCTACCTCGGTTTTCTTTCCTTCCGGAACCCCTATTATTCGAATATTGTTTTGTTTTGCATTGTCCCAAAGCTCCCGTAGGCTCTCCTCCTGCTTTTTAATTTTTTTTTCTAGAAGCTGCTCTAATTGGGTATTTTTTTCCATCTTGTCTTCTAGCTCACTGATGCGATCCTCTGCTTCTTCTAGTCTGCTCTTGATGCTATCTATTGAGTTCTTCATAGTAGTGATGTCATTTTTCATTTCATCTTGAGTCATCTTCATTTCCTCTTGGGTTTTTTTCATTTCCTCTTGGGTCTTACTCAAATTGTCAAATTTGTCTTCCATTCTTTTTAGCCATCTTAAGATTGTTACTCTGAATTCTTGCTCTGGTAGGTTGCTTGCCTCTATATCGTTTACTTCCTTTTCTGGTGAAGCCTGCTTTTCTTTCATATGCGGGCTGTTTTTTGGTCTCCCCATGATCTATGATGTCTGGTTGTGTAGTTCTCTCTCTCCTGCTTTGATTTAAAGGCACAAAATACAACACAACCAGGTACAACACACAAGGCACTGAATCGAAATGTGTTTGCGATATTAATAACCACCAATAAGGGTGACTAGAACCCAGCTAACAAAAACATGCAATCAAACAAAAAGCATAGGCAAATCAATCTTATAAAAGAAAAGCATACAACTTCAGTAAAGTTAACATTCAACATACAACTTCAGAGTTAGAGAGTAAGACTGTTTTGTTTTTTTTGTTTTTTTTTTTTTGTTTTTAGGACAACTGCGAGGGAGGTGTGAATGGGTTTGGAGCAGGTAGTTGGAAATTAGATATATACAAGTAGGGTGAAATTTTAGGAGGGGGTAGACAGATGGAATGGGGGAAATCTAGAGCAGGAAAGGGTTAAGATAAACAGGGTATCAAAGGAAAAGATTGGAAAGAGGGTGAGGGCATAAAGGTAGGGTTGAGATAGAATAAAGCGTTGGAGAAAGAAGGATAGATAAAGACTGTAGAACAGTAATCCTTTTCGCGGAGCAGTGGGGCAATCCTGTGAGGGCAAGTGTTCGCGCCGCTTGGGATCCGCGTTCTGGGGGTCACAGATGCTTGGTGGTCACTGCGGCTGTGGATATTCAGGCCTCTGACACGATCCTATCTTCCTCTCAAGATGGCGAGGTTTCCCCGTCCAAGCCGGTAGGTAGCTCCGGGCAGGGACACAGCCCGCGTGGGTGCTTCCCTGTGAGGGGCACCTCTGTCAGCAGCCCCCCAGCAGTTTCTTCTGGTGTTCGCTGTCTCCCAGCTTGCCAATAAACACTCACAGCACAAGACCCTCAGTTGCTCTCTCTTTCTGCTTCGGGAGAGGGCTCAGAATCCGCCCATCTATTCTTCCGCCATCTTACCTCCTCTTTTTAGGAAATACTTCAAGAATTTGAATCCTAAATGTGGGTCCTGGGTGAAGAAATGCCTTGATCAGGAAGGTGCTTCTCCCATGACCAGGTTTAACTCTTGTACTCTGTAGAAATGACTTCCTCTGTTTCTCCAAATATGAGAAAAGCAGCTGCTGAGCGCCCTGAGCGCCACTGTCTGCCTGCCTCCGGAGGCGGTGGGTGCGTGCCTCTTGCGCCCCAGCTCCACGGCTTTTCGTCCTGATTTTTCAGGCTTTATGGGAGCATTTCTTTGTCTGGACTGGGTCTTGAACCTGGCGTTGGCAACTCAGCTTTGCCCACTTTATTAAACAACTTCCTACACACTGTTATGAACTGAGGCAGCTCGGTTACATTGTCTCTCAACTGTGTTATAGAGTGTACTACTACATTTCAGAGAAGTGTAAGGCTTTCCAAAGCTGCCAAACGTGCTTCTTTCTCTATTTCAATGGTATTCTGCCTTGTATAACAAACATTTACCACTCTAGTTTCCTTTACTTAAAGAATATAGGATTCATACAGTGTTTCATGTGATATTACCTCGAATTAAGGATTTCCCGGATCTTAGCTACATTTTCTACACTAAGAACTGACTTGGAGAATCTCTTTCAGCTGTTCTAAATGAGTTCTCATCTTTTTACAGTCATTTTCTCTGATTTATCCATGTCTTCATGTAGTTTCCTATATTCTGCCTTCTGGTCCAAGTATAAGCTCTGCCCACTTTATCAAACAACTTCCTACACACTGTTATGAACTGAGGCACCTCGGGAACATTGTCTCTCAACTGTGTCATAGAGTGTAGTACTACATTTCAGTGAAGTGTAAGGCTTTCCAAAGCTGCCGAACGTGTTTCTTTCTCCCTTTCAATGGTATTCTGCCTTGTATCACACACATTTACCACTCTAGTCTCCTTTAAGTAAAGAATATAGGATTCATACGGTGTTTCATGTGATCTTAACTTGAATTAAGGATTTCCCGGATCTTAGCTACCTTTTCTACACTAAGAACTAACTTGGAGAATCTCATTAAGCTGTTCTAAACAAGTTCTCATCTGTTTACAGTCATTTTCTCTGAGTTATCCATGTTTTCATGTAGTTTCCTATATTCTGCCTACTGGTTCAAGTATAAGCTTTGCACACTTTATCAAACAACTTCCTACACACTGTTTTGAACTGAGGCAGCTCGGGACATTGTCTCTCAACTGTGTTATAGAGTGTAGTACTACATTTCAGTGAAGTGTAAGGCTTTCCAAAGCTGCCAAACGTGTTTCTTTATCCCTTTCAATGGTATTCTGCCTTGTATATAAAACATTTACCACTCTAGTCTCCTTTAAGTAAAGAATATAGGGTTCATACCATATTTCATGTGATCTTAACTCGAATTAAGGATTTCCCGGATCTTAGCTATCTTTTCTACACAAAGAACTGACTTGGAGAATCTCATTAAGCTGTTCTAAACACGTTCTCATCTGTTTACAGTCATTTTCTCTGACTTATCCATGTTTTCATGTAGTTTCCTATACTCTGCCTTCTGGTACAAGTATAATCTTAGCCCACTTTATCAAATAACTTTCTACACACTGTTATGAACTGAGGCAGCTCGGGAACATTGTCCCACAACTGTGTTCTGGAGTGTAGTACTACATTTCAGTGAATTGTAAGGCTTGCCAAAGCTGCCGAACGTGTTTCTTTCTCTATTTCAATGGCATTATGCCTTGTATAACACACATTTACCACTCTAGTCTCCTTTAAGTAAAGAATATAGGATTCATACAGTGTTTCATGTGATCTTAACTTGAATTAAGGATTTCCCGGATCTTACCTACCTTTTCTACACTAAGAACTGACTTGGAGAATCTCATTAAGCTGTTCTAAACGAGTTCTCATCTCTTTACAGTCATTTTCTCTGAGTTATCCATGTTTTCATGTAGTTTCCTATACTGTGCCTTCTGGTACAAGTATAATCTTAGCCCACTTTATCAAACAACTTTCTACACACTGTTATGAAATGAGGCAGCTCAGGAACATTGTCCCACAACTGTGTTATGGAGTGTAGTACTACATTTCAGTGAACTGTAAGGCTTTCCAAAGCTGCCGAATGTGTTTCTTTATCTATTTTAATGGCATTCTGCCTTGTATAACACACATTTACCACTCTAGTCTCCTTTAAGTAAAGAATATAGGATTCATACCATGTTTCATGTGATCTTAACTCGAATTAAGGATTTCCCGGATCTTAGCTACCTTTTGTACACTAAGAACTGACTTGGAGAATCTCTTTCAGCTCTTCTAAACGAGTTCAAATCTGTTTACAGTCATTTTCTCTGAGTTATCCATGTTTTCATGTAGTTTCCTATATTCTGCCTTCTGGTACAAGTATAATCTTTGCCCACTTTATCAAACAACTTCCTACACACTGTTATGAAATGAGGCAGCTCGGGAACATTGTCTCTCAACTGTGTTATAGAGTGTACTACTACATTTCAGTGAAGTGTAAGGCTTTCCAAAGCTGCCAAACGTACTTCTTTCTCTATTTCAATGGTATTCTGCCTTGTATAACAAACATTTACCACTCTAGTTTCCTTTACTTAAAGAATATAGGATTCATACAGTGTTTCATGTGATATTACCTCGAATTAAGGATTTCCCGGATCTTAGCTACATTTTCTACACTAACAACTGACTTGGAGAATCTCTTTCAGCTGTTCTAAATGAGTTCTCCTCTTTTTACAGTCATTTCTCTGATTTATCCATGTCTTCATGTAGTTTCCTATATTGTGCCTTCTGGTCCAAGTATAAGCTCTGCCCACTTTATCAAACAACTTCCTACACACTGTTATGAACTGCGGCACCTCGGGAACATTGTCTCTCAACTGTGTCATAGAGTGTAGTACTACATTTCAGTGAAGTGTAAGGCTTTCCAAAGCTGCCGAACGTGTTTCTTTCTCCCTTTCAATGGTATTCTGCCTTGTATCACACACATTTACCACTCTAGTCTCCTTTAAGTAAAGAATATAGGATTCATACGGTGTTTCATGTGATCTTAACTTGAATTAAGGATTTCCCGGATCTTAGCTACCTTTTCTACACTAAGAACTAACTTGGAGAATCTCATTAAGCTGTTCTAAACAAGTTCTCATCTGTTTACAGTCATTTTCTCTGAGTTATCCATGTTTTCATGTAGTTTCCTATATTCTGCCTACTGGTTCAAGTATAAGCTTTGCACACTTTATCAAACAACTTCCTACACACTGTTTTGAACTGAGGCAGCTCGGGACATTGTCTCTCAACTGTGTTATAGAGTGTAGTACTACATTTCAGTGAAGTGTAAGGCTTTCCAAAGCTGCCGAACGTGTTTCTTTATCCCTTTCAATGGTATTCTGCCTTGTATAACAAACATTTACCACTCTAGTCTCCTTTAAGTAAAGAATATAGGGTTCATACCATATTTCATGTGATCTTAACTCGAATTAAGGATTTCCCGGATCTTAGCTATCTTTTCTACACAAAGAACTGACTTGGAGAATCTCATTAAGCTGTTCTAAACACGTTCTCATCTGTTTACAGTCACTTTCTCTGAGTTATCCATGTTTTCATGTAGTTTCCTATACTCTGCCTTCTGGTACAAGTATAATCTTAGCCCACTTTATCAAATAACTTTCTACACACTGTTATGAACTGAGGCAGCTCGGGAACATTGTCCCACAACTGTGTTCTGCAGTGTAGTACTACATTTCAGTGAATTGTAAGGCTTTCCAAAGCTGCCGAACGTGTTTCTTTCTCTATTTCAATTGCATTATGCCTTGTATAACACACATTTACCACTCTAGTCTCCTTTAAGTAAAGAATATAGGATTCATACAGTGTTTCATGTGATCTTAACTCGAATTAAGGATTTCCCGGATCTTACCTACCTTTTCTACACTACGAACTGACTTGGAGAATCTGATTAAGCTGTTCTAAACGAGTTCTCATCTCTTTACAGTCATTTTCTCTGAGTTATCCATGTTTTCATGTAGTTTCCTATACTCTGCCTTCTGGTTCAAGTATAATCTTAGTCCACTTTATCAAACAACTTTCTACACACTGTTATGAAATAAGGCAGCTCGGGAACATTGGCCCACAACTGTGTCGTGGAGTGTAGTACTACATTTCAGTGAATTGTAAGGCTTTCCAAAGCTGCCGATCGTGTTTCTTTCTCTATTTCAATGGCATTCTGCCTTGTATAACACACATTTACCACTCTAGTCTCCTTTAAGTAAAGAATATAGGATTCATACAGTGTATCATGTGATCTTAACTCCAATTAAGGATTTCCCGGATCTTAGCTACCTTTTCTACACTAAGAACTGACTTGGAGAATCTCTTTTAGCTGTTCTAAACGAGTTCTCATCTTTTTACAGTCATTTTCTCTGATTTATCCATGTCTTCATGTAGTTTCCTATATTCTGCCTTCTGGTCCAAGTATAAGCTCTGCCCACTTTATCAAACAACTTCCTACAGACTGTTATGAACTGAGGCAGCTCGGGAACATTGTCTCTCAACTGTGTCATAGAGTGTAGTACTACATTTCAGTGAAGTGTAAGGCTTTCCAAAGCTGCCGAACGTGTTTCTTTCTCCCTTTTAATGGTATTCTGCCTTGTATCACACACATTTACCACAGTAGTCTTCTTTAAGTAAACAATATAGGAATCATACAGTGTTTCATGTGATCTTAACTTGAATTAAGGATTTCCCGGATCTTACCTACCTTTTCTACACTAAGAACTGACTTGGAGAATCTCATTAAGCTGTTCTAAACGAGTTCTCATCTGTTCACAGTCATTTTCTCTGAGTTATCCATGTTTTCATGTAGTTTCCTATACTGTGCCTTCTGGTACAAGTATAATCTGAGCCCATTTTATCAAACAACTTTCTACACACTGTTATGAACTGAGGCAGCTCGGGACATTGTCTCTCAACTGTGTTATAGAGTGTAGTACTACATTTCAGTGAAGTGTAAGGCTTTCCAAAGCTGCCGAACGTGTTTCTTTATCCCTTTCAATGGTATTCTGCCTTGTATAACAAACATTTACCACACTAGTCTCCTTTAAGTAAATAATATAGGGTTCATACCATATTTCATGTGATCTTAACTCGAATTAAGGATTTCCCGGATCTTTGCTATCTTTTCTACTCAAAGAACTGACTTGGAGAATCTCATTAAGCTGTTCTAAACACGTTCTCATCTGTTTACAGTCATTTTCTCTGAGTTATCCATGTTTTCATGTAGTTTCCTATACTGTGCCTTCTGGTAAAAGTATAATCTTAGCCCACTTTATCAAACAACTTTCTACACACTGTTATGAAATGAGGCAGCTCGGGAACATTGTCCCACAACTGTGTTATGGAGTGTAGTACTACATTTCAGTGAACTGTAAGGCTTTCCAAAGCTGCCGAATGTGTTTCTTTATCTATTTTAATGGCATTCTGCCTTGTATAACACACATTTACCACTCTAGTCTCCTTTAAGTAAAGAATATAGGATTCATACCATGTTTCATGTGATCTTAACTCGAATTAAGGATTTCCCGGATCTTAGCTACCTTTTGTACACTAAGAACTGACTTGGAGAATCTCTTTCAGCTGTTCTAAACGAGTTCAAATCTGTTTACAGTCATTTTCTCTGAGTTATCCATGTTTTCATGTAGTTTCCTATATTCTGCCTACTGGTTCAAGTATAAGCTTTGCACACTTTATCAAACAACTTCCTACACACTGTTATGAAATGAGGCAGCTCGGGAACATTGTCTCTCAACTGTGTTATAGAGTGTACTACTACATTTCAGAGAAGTGTAAGGCTTTCCAAAGCTGCCAAACGTGCTTCTTTCTCTATTTCAATGGTATTCTGCCTTGTATAACAAACATTTACCACTCTAGTTTCCTTTACTTAAAGAATATAGGATTCATACAGTGTTTCATGTAATATTACCTCGAATTAAGGATTTCCCGGATCTTAGCTACATTTTCTACACTAAGAACTGACTTGGAGAATCTCTTTCAGCTGTTCTAAATGAGTTCTCATCTTTTTACAGTCATTTTCTCTGATTTATCCATGTCTTCATGTAGTTTCCTATATTCTGCCTTCTGGTCCAAGTATAAGCTCTGCCCACTTTATCAAACAACTTCCTACACACTGTTATGAACTGAGGCACCTCGGGAACATTGTCTCTCAACTGTGTCATAGAGTGTAGTACTACATTTCAGTGAAGTGTAAGGCTTTCCAAAGCTGCCGAACGTGTTTCTTTCTCCCTTTCAATGGTATTCTGCCTTGTATCACATACATTTACCACTCTAGTCTCCTTAAAGTAAAGAATATAGGATTCATACGGTGTTTCATGTGATCTTAACTTGAATTAAGGATTTCCCGGATCTTAGCTACCTTTCTACACTAAGAACTGACTTGGAGAATCTCATTAAGCTGTTCTAAACAAGTTCTCATCTGTTTACATTTTCTCTGAGTTATCCATGTTTTCATGTAGTTTCCTATATTCTGCCTACTGGTTCAAGTATAAGCTTTGCACACTTTATCAAACAACTTCCTACACACTGTTATGAACTGAGGCAGCTCGGGACATTGTCTCTCAACTGTGTTATAGAGTGTAGTACTACATTTCAGTGAAGTGTAAGGCTTTCCAAAGCTGCCGAACGTGTTTCTTTATCCCTTTCAATGGTATTCTGCCTTGTATAACAAACATTTAACACAATAGTCTCCTTTAAGTAAAGAATATAGGGTTCATACCATATTTCATGTGATCTTAACTCGAATTAAGGATTTCCCGGATCTTAGCTATCTTTTCTACACAAAGAACTGACTTGGAGAATCTCATTAAGCTGTTATAAACACGTTCTCATCTGTTTACAGTCATTTTCTCTGAGTTATCCATGTTTTCATGTAGTTTCCTATACTCTGCCTTCTGGTACAAGTATAATCTTAGCCCACTTTATCAAATAACTTTCTACACACTGTTATGAAATGAGGCAGCTCGGGAACATTGTCCCACAACTGTGTTCTGGAG
This sequence comes from Pipistrellus hanaki, assembly GCF_964339955.1. Lineage (NCBI taxonomy): Eukaryota > Metazoa > Chordata > Mammalia > Chiroptera > Vespertilionidae > Pipistrellus > Pipistrellus hanaki. The sequence continues at coordinate 49,198,387 of NC_140518.1, forward strand.
TGTAGTACTACATTTCAGTGAATTGTAAGGCTTTCCAAAGCTGCCGAACGTGTTTCTTTCTCTATTTCAATGGCATTATGCCTTGTATAACACACATTTACCACTCTAGTCTCCTTTAAGTAAAGAATATAGGATTCATACAGTGTTTCATGTGATCTTAACTTGAATTAAGGATTTCCCGGATCTTACCTACCTTTTCTACACTAAGAACTGACTTGGAGAATCTCATTAAGCTGTTCTAAACGAGTTCTCATCTCTTTACAGTCATTTTCTCTGAGTTATCCATGTTTTCATGTAGTTTCCTATACTCTGCCTTCTGGTTCAAGTATAATCTTAGCCCACTTTATCAAACAACTTTCTACACACTGTTATGAAATAAGGCAGCTCGGGAACATTGGCCCACAACTGTGTTATGGAGTGTAGTACTACATTTCAGTGAATTGTAAGGCTTTCCAAAGCTGCCGAACGTGTTTCTTTCTCTATTTCAATGGCATTCTGCCTTGTATAACACACATATACCACTCTAGTCTCCTTTAAGTAAAGAATATAGGATTCATACAGTGTTTCATGTGATCTTAACTCGAATTAAGGATTTCCCGGATCTTAGCTACTTTTCTACACTAAGAACTGACTTAGAGAATCTCTTTCAGCTGTTCGAAACGAGTTCTCATCTGTTTTCAGTCATTTTCTCTGAATTATCCATGTTTTCATGTAGTTTCCTTTATTGTGCCTTTTGGTCCAAGTATAAGCTTTGCCCACTTTATCAAACAACTTCCTACACACTGTTATGAACTGAGGCCGCTCGGGAACATTGTCTCTCAAGTGTGTTTTAGAGTGTACTACTACATTTCAGTGAAGTGTAAGGTTTCCAAAGCTGCCAAACGTGCTTCTTTCTCTATTTCAATGGTATTCTGCCTTGTATAACAAACATTTACCACCCTAGTCTCCTTCACTTAAAGAATATAGGATTCATACAGTGTTTCATGTGATCTTAACTCGAATTAAGGATTTCCCGGATCTTAGCTACTTTTCTACACTAAGAACTGACTTGGAGAATCTCTTTCAGCTGTTCTAAATGAGTTCTCATCTTTTTACAGTCATTTTCTCTGATTTATCCATGTCTTCATGTAGTTTCCTATATTCTGCCTTCTGGTCCAAGTATAAGCTCTGCCCACTTTATCAAACAACTTCCTACACACTGTTATGAACTGAGGCACCTCGGGAACATTGTCTCTCAACTGTGTCATAGAGTGTAGTACTACATTTCAGTGAAGTGTAAGGCTTTCCAAAGCTGCCGAACGTGTTTCTTTCTCCCTTTCAATGGTATTCTGCCTTGTATCACACACATTTACCACTCTAGTCTCCTTTAAGTAAAGAATATAGGATTCATACGGTGTTTCATGTGATCTTAACTTGAATTAAGGATTTCCCGGATCTTAGCTACCTTTTCTACACTAAGAACTGACTTGGAGAATCTCATTAAGCTGTTCTAAACAAGTTCATTGTCTCTGAGTTATCCATGTTTTCATGTAGTTTCCTATATTCTGCCTACTGGTTCAAGTATAAGCTTTGCACACTTTATCAAACAACTTCCTACACACTGTTATGAACTGAGGCAGCTCGGGACATTGTTTCTCAACTGTGTTATAGAGTGTAGTACTACATTTCAGTGAAGTGTAAGGCTTTCCAAAGCTGCCGAACGTGTTTCTTTATCCCTTTCAATGGTATTCTGCCTTGTATAACAAACAATTACCACTCTAGTCTCCTTTAAGTAAAGAATATAGGGTTCATTCCATATTTCATGTGATCTTAACTCGAATTAAGGATTTCCCGGATCTTAGCTATCTTTTCTACACAAAGAACTGACTTGGAGAATCTCATTAAGCTGTTCTAAACGAGTTCTCATCTCTTTACAGTCATTTTCTCTGAGTTATCCATGTTTTCATGTAGTTTCCTATACTCTGCCTTCTGGTTCAAGTATAATCTTAGCCCACTTTATCAAACAACTTTCTACACACTGTTATGAAATAAGGCAGCTCGGGAACATTGGCCCACAACTGTGTTATGGAGTGTAGTACTACATTTCAGTGAATTGTAAGGCTTTCCAAAGCTGCCGAACGTGTTTCTTTCTCTATTTCAATGGCATTCTGCCTTGTATAACACACATATACCACTCTAGTCTCCTTTAAGTAAAGAATATAGGATTCATACAGTGTTTCATGTGATCTTAACTCGAATTAAGGATTTCCCGGATCTTAGCTACTTTTCTACACTAAGAACTGACTTAGAGAATCTCTTTCAGCTGTTCGAAACGAGTTCTCATCTGTTTTCAGTCATTTTCTCTGAATTATCCATGTTTTCATGTAGTTTCCTTTATTGTGCCTTTTGCTCCAAGTATAAGCTTTGCCCACTTTATCAAACAACTTCCTACACACTGTTATGAACTGAGGCCGCTCGGGAACATTGTCTCTCAAGTGTGTTTTAGAGTGTACTACTACATTTCAGTGAAGTGTAAGGTTTCCAAAGCTGCCAAACGTGCTTCTTTCTCTATTTCAATGGTATTCTGCCTTGTATAACAAACATTTACCACCCTAGTCTCCTTCACTTAAAGAATATAGGATTCATACAGTGTTTCATGGGATCTTAACTCGAATTAAGGATTTCCCGGATCTTAGCTACTTTTCTACACTAAGAACTGACTTGGAGAATCTCTTTAAGCTGTTCTAAATGAGTTCTCATCGGTTTACAGTCATTTTCTCTGAGTTATCCAAGTTTTCATGTAGTTTCCTATATTCTGCCTTCTGGTCCAAGTATAAGCTCTGCCCACTTTATCAAACAACTTCCTACACACTGTTATGAACTAAGGCAGCTCGGGAACATTGTCTCTGAACTGTGTTATAGAGTGTAGTACTACATTTCAGTGAAGTGTAAGGCTTTCCAAAGCTGCCAAACGTGCTTCTTTCTCTATTTCAATGGTATTCTGCCTTGTATAACAAACATTTACCACTCTAGTTTCCTTTACTTAAAGAATATAGGATTCATACAGTGTTTCATGTGATATTACCTCGAATTAAGGATCTTCCGGATCTTAGCTACATTTTCTACACTAAGAACTGACTTGGAGAATCTCTTTCAGCTGTTCTAAATGAGTTCTCATCTTTTTACAGTCATTTTCTCTGATTTATCCATGTCTTCATGTAGTTTCCTATATTCTGCCTTCTGGTCCAAGTATAAGCTCTGCCCACTTTATCAAACAACTTCCTACACACTGTTATGAACTGAGGCACCTCGGGAACATTGTCTCTCAACTGTGTCATAGAGTGTAGTACTACATTTCAGTGAAGTGTAAGGCTTTCCAAAGCTGCCGAACGTGTTTCTTTCTCCCTTTCAATGGTATTCTGCCTTGTATCACACACATTTACCACTCTAGTCTCCTTTAAGTAAAGAATATAGGATTCATACGGTGTTTCATGTGATCTTAACTTGAATTAAGGATTTCCCGGATCTTAGCTACCTTTTCTACACTAAGAACTGACTTGGAGAATCTCATTAAGCTGTTCTAAACAAGTTCTCATCTGTTTACAGTCATTGTCTCTGAGTTATCCATGTTTTCATGTAGTTTCCTATATTCTGCCTACTGGTTCAAGTATAAGCTTTGCACACTTTATCAAACAACTTCCTACACACTGTTATGAACTGAGGCAGCTCGGGACATTGTCTCTCAACTGTGTTATAGAGTGTAGTACTACATTTCAGTGAAGTGTAAGGCTTTCCAAAGCTGCCGAACGTGTTTCTTTCTCCCTTTCAATGGTATTCTGCCTTGTATAACAAACATTTACCACTCTAGTCTCCTTTAAGTAAAGAATATAGGGTTCATACCATATTTCATGTGATCTTAACTCGAATTAAGGATTTCCCGGATCTTAGCTATCTTTTCTACACAAAGAACTGACTTGGAGAATCTCATTAAGCTGTTCTAAACACGTTCTCATCTGTTTACAGTCATTTTCTCTGAGTTATCCATGTTTTCATGTAGTTTCCTATACTCTGCCTTCTGGTACAAGTATAATCTTAGCCCACTTTATCAAATAACTTTCTACACACTGTTATGAAATGAGGCAGCTCGGGATTATTGTCCCACAACTGTGTTATGGAGTGTAGTACTACATTTCAGTGAAGTGTAAGGCTTTCCAAAGCTGCCGAACGTGTTTCTTTCTCCCTTTCAATCGTATGCTGCCTTGTATCACACACATTTACCACACTAGTCTCCTTTAACTAAACAATATAGGAATCATACAGTGTTTCATGTGATCTTAACTCGAATTAAGGATTTCCCGGATCTTAGGTACCTTTTCTACACTAAGAACTGACTTGAAGAATATCTTCCAGCTGTTCTAAACGAGTTCTCATCTTTTAACAGTCATTTCCTCTGAATTATCCATGTCTTCATGTAGTTTCCTATATTCACCTCTGGTCCAATATAAGCTCTGCCCACTTTATCAAACAACTTCCTACACACTGTTATGAACTGAGGCAGTTCGGGAACATTGTCTCTAAACTGTGTTATAGAGTGTAGTACTACATTTCAATGAAGTGTAAGGCTTTCCAAAGCTGCCGAACATGTTTCTTTCTCCCTTTCAATGGTATTCTGCCTTGTATCACACACATTTACGACAGTAGTCTCCTTTAAGTAAACAATATAGGAATCATACAGTGTTTCATGTGATCTTAACTTGAATTAAGGATTTCCCGGATCTTACCTACCTTTTCTACACTAAGAACTGACTTGGAGAATCTCTTTAACCTGTCTAAACGAGTTCTCATCTGTTTACAGTCATTTTCTCTGAGTTATCCATGTTTTCATGTAGTTTCCTATACTCTGCCTTCTGGTACAAGTATAATCTTAGCCCACTTTATCAAACAACTTTCTACACACTGTTATGAAATTAGGCAGCTCGGGAACATTGTCCCACAACTGTGTTATGGATTGTAGTACTACATTTCATTGAACTGTAAGGCTTTCCAAAGCTGCCGAACGTGTTTCTTTCTCCCTTTCAATGGTATTCTGCCTTGTATCACACACATTTACCACTCTAGTCTCCTTTAAGTAAAGAATATATGATTCATACGGTGTTTCACGTGATCTTAACTTGAATTAAGGATTTCCCGGATCTTAGCTACCTTTTCTACACTAAGAACTGACTTGGAGAATCTAATTAAGCTGTTCTAAACGAGTTCTCATCTGTTTACAGTCATTTTCTCTGAGTTATCCATGTTTTCATGTAGTTTCCTATATTCTGCCTACTGGTTCAAGTATAAGCTTTGCACGCTTTATCAAACAACTTCCTACACACTGTTATGAACTGAGGCAGCTCGGGACATTGTTTCTCAACTGTGTTATAGAGTGTAGTACTACATTTCAGTGAAGTGTAAGGCTTTCCAAAGCTGCCGAACGTGTTTCTTTATCCCTTTCAATGGTATTCTGCCTTGTATAACAAACAATTACCACTCTAGTCTCCTTTAAGTAAAGAATATAGGGTTCATTCCATATTTCATGTGATCTTAACTCGAATTAAGGATTTCCCGGATCTTAGCTATCTTTTCTACACAAAGAACTGACTTGGAGAATCTCATTAAGCTGTTCTAAACACGTTCTCATCTGTTTACAGTCATTTTCTCTGAGTTATCCATTTTTTCATGTAGTTTCCTATACTCTGCCTTCTGGTTCAAGTATAATCTTAGCCCACTTTATCAAACAACTTTCTACACACTGTTATGAAATAAGGCAGCTCGGGAACATTGGCTCACAACTGTGTTATGGAGTGTAGTACTACATTTCAGTGAATTGTAAGGCTTTCCAAAGCTGCCGAACGTGTTTCTTTCTCTATTTCAATGGCATTATGCCTTGTATAACACACATTTACCACTCTAGTCTCCTTTAAGTAAAGAATATAGGATTCATACAGTGTTTCATGTGATCTTAACTCGAATTAAGGATTTCCCGGATCTTAGCTACCTTTTCTACACTAAGAACTGACTTGGAGAGTCTCATTAAGCTGTTCTAAACGAGTTCTCATCTGTTTACAGTCATTTTCTCTGAGTTATCCATGTTTTCATGTAGTTTCCTATATTCTGCCTACTGGTTCAAGTATAAGCTTTGCCCACTTTATCAAACAACTTCCTACACACTGTTATGAACTGAGGCAGCTCGGGAACATTGTCTCTCAACTTTGTTATAGAGTGTACTACTACATTTCAGTGAAGTGTAAGGGTTTCCAAAGCTGCCAAACATGCTTCTTTCTCTATTTCTATGGTATTCTGCCTTGTATAACAAACATTTACCACTCTAGTCTCCTTTACTTAAAGAATATAGGATTCATACAGTGTTTCATGTGATCTTAACTCGAATTAAGGATTTCCTGGACCTAAGCTACCTTTTCTACACTAAGAACTGACTTGGAGAATCTCTTTTAGCTGTTCTAAACGAGTTCTCATCTTTTTACAGTCATTTTCTCTGATTTATCCATGTCTTCATGTAGTTTCCTATATTCTGCCTTCTGGTCCAAGTATAAGGTCTGCCCACTTTATCAAACAACTTCCTACACACTGTTATGAACTGAGGCACCTCGGGAACATTGTCTCTAAACTGTGTCATAGAGTGTAGTACTACATTTCAGTGAAGTGTAAGGCTTTCCAAAGCTGCCGAACGTGTTCCTTTATCCCTTTCAATGGTATTCTGCCTTGTATAACAAACATTTACCACTCTAGTCTCCTTTAAGTAAATAATATAGGGTTCATACCATATTTCATGTGATCTTAACTCGAATTAAGGATTTCCCGGATCTTACCTATATTTTCTACACAAAGAACTGACTTGGAGAATCTCATTAAGCTGTTCTAAACACGTTCTCATCTGTTTACAGTCATTTTCTCTGAGTTATCCATGTTTTCATGTAGTTTCCTATACTCTGCCTTCTGGTACAAGTATAATCTTAGCCCACTTTATCAAATAACTTTCAACACACTGTTATGAAATGAGGCAGCTCCGGAACATTGTCCCACAACTGTGTTATGGAGTGTAGTACTACATTTCAGTGAATTGTAAGGCTTTCCAAAGCTGCCAAACGTGTTTCTTTCTCTATTTCAATGGCATTATGCCTCGTATAACACACATTTACCACTCTAGTCTCCTTTAAGTAAAGAATATAGGATTCATACCGTGTTTCATGTGATCTTAACTTGAATTTAGGATTTTTCGGATCTTACCTACCTTTTCTACACTAAGAACTGACTTGGAGAATCTCATTAAGCTGTTCTAAATGAGTTCTCATCCCTTTACAGTCATTTTCTCTGAGTTATCCATGTTTTCAGGTAGTTTCCTAGACTCTGCCTTCTGGTTCAAGTATAATCTTAGCCCACTTTATCAAACAACTTCCTACACACTATTATGAACTGAGGGAGCTCAGGAACATTGTCTCTCAAGTGTGTTTTAGAGTGTACTACTACATTTCAGTGAAGTGTAAGGTTTCCAAAGCTGCCAAACGTGCTTCTTTCTCTATTTCAATGGTATTCTGCCTTGTATAACAAACATTTACCACTCTAGTCTCCTTTACTTAAAGAATATAGGATTCATACAGTGTTTCATATGATCTTAACTCGAATTAAGTATTTCCCGGATCTTAGCTACCTTTTCTACACTAAGAACTGACTTGGAGAATCTCTTTCAGCTGTTCTAAACGGGTTCTCATCTTTTTACAGTCATTTTCTCTGATTTATCCATGTCTTCATGTAGTTTCCTATATTCTGCCTTCTGGTCCAAGTATAAGCTCTGCCCACTTTATCAAACAACTTCCTACACACTGTTATGAACTGAGGCAGCTCGGGAACATTGTCTCTCAACTGTGTTATAGAGTGTAGTACTACATTTCAGTGAAGTGTAAGGCTTTCCAAAGCTGCCAAACGTGTTTCTTTCTCCCTTTCAATGGTATTCTGCCTTGTATCACACACATTTACCACTCTAGTCTCCTTTAAGTAAACAATATAGGAATCATACAGTGTTTCATGTGATCTTAACTTGAATTAAGGATTTCCCGGATCTTAGCTACCTTTTCTACACTAAGAACTGACTTGGAGAATCCCATTAAGCTGTTCTAAACGCGTTCAAATCTGTTTACAGTCATTTTCTCTGAGTTATCCATGTTTTCATGTAGTTTCCTATACTCTGCCTTCTGGTACAAGTATATTCTTAGCCCACTTTATCAAACAACTTCCTACACACTGTTATGAAATGAGGCAGCTCGGGAACATTGTCCCACAACTGTGTTATGGAGTGTAGTACTACATTTCAGTGAATTGTAAGGCTTTCCAAAGCTGCTGAACGTGTTTCTTTCTCTATTTCAATGGCATTATGCCTTGTATAACACACATTTAGCACTCTAGTCTCCTTTAAGTAAAGAATATAGGATTCATGCAGTGTTTCATGTGATCTTAACTCGAATTAAGGATTTCCCTTATCTTAGCTACCTTTTCTACACTAAGAACTGACTTGAAGATTCTCTTTCAGCTGTTCTAAACAAGTTCTCATATGTTTACAGTCATTTTCATTGAATTATTCATGATTTCATGTAGTTTCCTATATTCTGCCTTCTGGCCCAATTATAAGCTTTGCCCACTTTATCAAACACCTTCCTACAAACTGTTATGAACTGAGGCAGCTATGGAACATTGTCTCTCAACTGTGTTATAGAGTGTAGTACTACATTTCAGTGAAGTGTAAGGCTTTCCAAAGCTGCCGAACGTGTTTCTTTCTCTATTTCAATGGTATTCTGCCTTGTATAACACACATTTACCACTCTAGTCTCCTTTATGTAAAGAATATAGGATTCATACAGTGTTTCATGTGATCTAAACTCGAATTAAGGATTTTCCGGATATTATCTACCTTTTCTACACTAAGAACTGACTTGGAGAATCTCTTTCAGCTGTTCTAAACAAGTTCTCATCTGTTTACAGTCATTTTCACTGAATTATTCATGTTTTCATGCAGTTTCCTATATTCTGCCTTCTGGTCCAAGAATAAGCTTTGCCCACTTTATCAAACAACTTCCTACACACTGTTATGAACTGAGGCAGCTCGGGAACATTGTCTCTCAACTGTGTTATAGAGTGTAGTACTACATTTCAGTGAAGTGTAAGGCTTTCCAAAGCTGCCGAACGTGTCTCTTTCTCTATTTCAATGGTATTCTGCCTTGTATAACACACATTTACCACTCTAGTCTCCTTTAAGTAAAGAATATAGGATTCATACAGTGTTTCATGTGATCTTAACTGGAATTAAGGATTTCCCTTATCTTAGCTACCTTTTCTACACTAAGAACTGACTTGGAGATTCTCTTTCAGCTGTTCTAAACAAGTTCTCATCTCTGTACAGTCATTTTCACTGAATTATTCATGTTTTCATGTAGTTTCCTATATTCTGCCTTCTGGCCCAAGTAAGCTTTGCCCACTTTATCAAAGAACTTCCTACACCCTGTTATGAACTGATGCAGCTAGGGAACATTGTCTCTCAACTGTGTTATAGAGTATAGTACTACATTTAAGTGAAGTGTAAGGCTTTCTACAGCTGCCGAACATGTTTCTTTCTCTATTTCAATGGTATTCTGCCTTCTATAACACACATTTACCACTCTAGTCTCCTTTAAGTAATGAATATAGGATTCATACAGTGTTTGATGTTATCTTAACTCGAATTAAGGATTTCCCTTATCTTACCTACCTTTTCTACACTAAGAACTGCCTTGGAGATTCTCTTTCAGCTTTTCTAAACAAGTTCTCATCTGTTTATAGTCATTTTAACTGAATTATTCATGTTTTCATGCAGTTTTCTATATTCTGCCTTCTGGCCCTATTATGAGCTTTGCCCACTTTATCAAACAACTTCCTACACACTGTTATAAACTTAGGGAGCTAGGGAACATTGTCTCTCAACTGTGTTATAGAGTGTAGTACTACATTTCAGTGAAGTGTAAGGCTTTCCAAAGCTTTCGAACGTTTTTCTTTCTCTATTTCACTGGTATTCTGCCTTGTATAACACATATTTACCACTCTAGTCTCCTTTAAGTAATGAATATAGGATTCATACAGTGTTTCATGTGATCTTAACTGGAATTAAGGATTTCCCTTATCTTAGCTACCTTTTCTACACTAAGAACTGACTTGGAGATTCTCTTTCAGCTGTTCTAAACAATTTCTCATCTGTTTACAGTCATTTTCACTGAATTATTCATGTTTTCATGTAGTTTCCTATATTCTGCCTTCTGGCCTAAGTATAAGCTTTGCCCACTTTATCAAACAACTTCCTACACACTGTTATGAACTTAGGGAGCTAGGGAACGTTGTCTCTCAACTGTGTTATAGAGTGTAGTACTACATTTTAGTGAAGTGTAAGGATTTCCAAAGCTGACGAACGTGTTTCTTTCTCTATTTCAATGGTATTCTGCCCTATATAACACACATTTACCACTCTAGTCTCCTTTAAGTAAAGAATATAGGATTCATACAGTGTTTCATGTGATCTTAACTCGAATTAAGGATTTCCCGGATCTTAGCTACCTTTTTTACACTAAGAACTGACTTGGAGAATCTCTTTCAGCTGTTCTAAACAAGTTCTCATCTGTTTACAGTCATTTTCACTGAATTATTCATGTTTTCATGTAGTTTCCTATATTCTGCCTTCTGTTCCAAGTATAAGCTTTGCGCACTTTATCAAACAACTGCCTACACACTGTTATGAACTGAGGCAGCTCGGGAACATTGTCTCTCAACTGTGTTATAGAGGGTAGTACTACATTTCAGTGAAGTGTAAGGCTTTCCAAAGCTGCCGAACGTGTTTCTTTCTCTATTTCAATGGTATTCTGCCTTGTATAACACACATTTACCACTCTAGTCTCCTTTAAGTAAAGAATATAGGATTCATACAGTGTTTCATGTGATCTTAACTGGAATTAAGGATTTCCCGGATCTTACCTACCTTTTCTACACTAAGAACTGACTTGGAGAATCTCATTAAGCTGTTCTAAACGAGTTCTCATCTCTTTACAGTCATTTTCTCTGAGTTATCCATGTTTTCATGTAGTTTCCTATACTGTGCCTTCTGGTACAAGTATAATCTTAGCCCACTTTATCAAACAACTTTCTACACACTGTTATGAAATGAGGCAGCTCAGGAACATTGTCCCACAACTGTGTTATGGAGTGTAGTACTACATTTCAGTGAACTGTAAGGCTTTCCAAAGCTGCCGAATGTGTTTCTTTATCTATTTTAATGGCATTCTGCCTTGTATAACACACATTTACCACTCTAGTCTCCTTTAAGTAAAGAATATAGGATTCATACCATGTTTCATGTGATCTTAACTCGAATTAAGGATTTCCCGGATCTTAGCTACCTTTTGTACACTAAGAACTGACTTGGAGAATCTCTTTCAGCTCTTCTAAACGAGTTCAAATCTGTTTACAGTCATTTTCTCTGAGTTATCCATGTTTTCATGTAGTTTCCTATATTCTGCCTTCTGGTACAAGTATAATCTTTGCCCACTTTATCAAACAACTTCCTACACACTGTTATGAAATGAGGCAGCTCGGGAACATTGTCTCTCAACTGTGTTATAGAGTGTACTACTACATTTCAGTGAAGTGTAAGGCTTTCCAAAGCTGCCAAACGTACTTCTTTCTCTATTTCAATGGTATTCTGCCTTGTATAACAAACATTTACCACTCTAGTTTCCTTTACTTAAAGAATATAGGATTCATACAGTGTTTCATGTGATATTACCTCGAATTAAGGATTTCCCGGATCTTAGCTACATTTTCTACACTAAGAACTGACTTGGAGAATCTCTTTCAGCTGTTCTAAATGAGTTCTCCTCTTTTTACAGTCATTTCTCTGATTTATCCACGTCTTCATGTAGTTTCCTATATTGTGCCTTCTGGTCCAAGTATAAGCTCTGCCCACTTTATCAAACAACTTCCTACACACTGTTATGAACTGCGGCACCTCGGGAACATTGTCTCTCAACTGTGTCATAGAGTGTAGTACTACATTTCAGTGAAGTGTAAGGCTTTCCAAAGCTGCCGAACGTGTTTCTTTCTCCCTTTCAATGGTATTCTGCCTTGTATCACACACATTTACCACTCTAGTCTCCTTTAAGTAAAGAATATAGGATTCATACGGTGTTTCATGTGATCTTAACTTGAATTAAGGATTTCCCGGATCTTAGCTACCTTTTCTACACTAAGAACTAACTTGGAGAATCTCATTAAGCTGTTCTAAACAAGTTCTCATCTGTTTACAGTCATTTTCTCTGAGTTATCCATGTTTTCATGTAGTTTCCTATATTCTGCCTACTGGTTCAAGTATAAGCTTTGCACACTTTATCAAACAACTTCCTACACACTGTTTTGAACTGAGGCAGCTCGGGACATTGTCTCTCAACTGTGTTATAGAGTGTAGTACTACATTTCAGTGAAGTGTAAGGCTTTCCAAAGCTGCCAAACGTGTCTCTTTATCCCTTTCAATGGTATTCTGCCTTGTATAACAAACATTTACCACTCTAGTCTCCTTTAAGTAAAGAATATAGGGTTCATACCATATTTCATGTGATCTTAACTCGAATTAAGGATTTCCCGGATCTTAGCTATCTTTTCTACACAAAGAACTGACTTGGAGAATCTCATTAAGCTGTTCTAAACACGTTCTCATCTGTTTACAGTCACTTTCTCTGAGTTATCCATGTTTTCATGTAGTTTCCTATACTCTGCCTTCTGGTACAAGTATAATCTTAGCCCACTTTATCAAATAACTTTCTACACACTGTTATGAACTGAGGCAGCTCGGGAACATTGTCCCACAACTGTGTTCTGGAGTGTAGTACTACATTTCAGTGAATTGTAAGGCTTTCCAAAGCTGCCGAACGTGTTTCTTTCTCTATTTCAATGGCATTATGCCTTGTATAACACACATTTACCACTCTAGTCTCCTTTAAGTAAAGAATATAGGATTCATACAGTGTTTCATGTGATCTTAACTCGAATTAAGGATTTCCCGGATCTTACCTACCTTTTCTACACTACGAACTGACTTGGAGAATCTGATTAAGCTGTTCTAAACGAGTTCTCATCTCTTTACAGTCATTTTCTCTGAGTTATCCATGTTTTCATGTAGTTTCCTATACTCTGCCTTCTGGTTCAAGTATAATCTTAGTCCACTTTATCAAACAACTTTCTACACACTGTTATGAAATAAGGCAGCTCGGGAACATTGGCCCACAACTGTGTCGTGGAGTGTAGTACTACATTTCAGTGAATTGTAAGGCTTTCCAAAGCTGCCGATCGTGTTTCTTTCTCTATTTCAATGGCATTCTGCCTTGTATAACACACATTTACCACTCTAGTCTCCTTTAAGTAAAGAATATAGGATTCATACAGTGTATCATGTGATCTTAACTCCAATTAAGGATTTCCCGGATCTTAGCTACATTTTCTACACTAAGAACTGACTTGGAGAATCTCTTTTAGCTGTTCTAAACGAGTTCTCATCTTTTCACAGTCATTTTCTCTGATTTATCCATGTCTTCATGTAGTTTCCTATATTCTGCCTTCTGGTCCAAGTATAAGCTCTGCCCACTTTATCAAACAACTTCCTACAGACTGTTATGAACTGAGGCAGCTCGGGAACATTGTCTCTCAACTGTGTCATAGAGTGTAGTACTACATTTCAGTGAAGTGTAAGGCTTTCCAAAGCTGCCGAACGTGTTTCTTTCTCCCTTTTAATGGTATTCTGCCTTGTATCACACACATTTACCACAGTAGTCTTCTTTAAGTAAACAATATAGGAATCATACAGTGTTTCATGTGATCTTAACTTGAATTAAGGATTTCCCGGATCTTACCTACCTTTTCTACACTAAGAACTGACTTGGAGAATCTCATTAAGCTGTTCTAAACGAGTTCTCATCTGTTCACAGTCATTTTCTCTGAGTTATCCATGTTTTCATGTAGTTTCCTATACTGTGCCTTCTGGTACAAGTATAATCTGAGCCCATTTTATCAAACAACTTTCTACACACTGTTATGAACTGAGGCAGCTCGGGACATTGTCTCTCAACTGTGTTATAGAGTGTAGTACTACATTTCAGTGAAGTGTAAGGCTTTCCAAAGCTGCCGAACGTGTTTCTTTATCCCTTTCAATGGTATTCTGCCTTGTATAACAAACATTTACCACACTAGTCTCCTTTAAGTAAATAATATAGGGTTCATACCATATTTCATGTGATCTTAACTCGAATTAAGGATTTCCCGGATCTTTGCTATCTTTTCTACTCAAAGAACTGACTTGGAGAATCTCATTAAGCTGTTCTAAACACGTTCTCATCTGTTTACAGTCATTTTCTCTGAGTTATCCATGTTTTCATGTAGTTTCCTATACTGTGCCTTCTGGTAAAAGTATAATCTTAGCCCACTTTATCAAATAACTTTCTACACACTGTTATGAAATGAGGCAGCTCGGGAACATTGTCCCACAACTGTGTTATGGAGTGTAGTACTACATTTCAGTGAACTGTAAGGCTTTCCAAAGCTGCCGAATGTGTTTCTTTATCTATTTTAATGGCATTCTGCCTTGTATAACACACATTTACCACTCTAGTCTCCTTTAAGTAAAGAATATAGGATTCATACCATGTTTCATGTGATCTTAACTCGAATTAAGGATTTCCCGGTTCTTAGCTACCTTTTGTACACTAAGAACTGACTTGGAGAATCTCTTTCAGCTGTTCTAAACGAGTTCAAATCTGTTTACAGTCATTTTCTCTGAGTTATCCATGTTTTCATGTAGTTTCCTATATTCTGCCTACTGGTTCAAGTATAAGCTTTGCACACTTTATCAAACAACTTCCTACACACTGTTATGAAATGAGGCAGCTCGGGAACATTGTCTCTCAACTGTGTTATAGAGTGTACTACTACATTTCAGAGAAGTGTAAGGCTTTCCAAAGCTGCCAAACGTGCTTCTTTCTCTATTTCAATGGTATTCTGCCTTGTATAACAAACATTTACCACTCTAGTTTCCTTTACTTAAAGAATATAGGATTCATACAGTGTTTCATGTAATATTACCTCGAATTAAGGATTTTCCGGATCTTAGCTACATTTTCTACACTAAGAACTGACTTGGAGAATCTCTTTCAGCTGTTCTAAATGAGTTCTCATCTTTTTACAGTCATTTTCTCTGATTTATCCATGTCTTCATGTAGTTTCCTATATTCTGCCTTCTGGTCCAAGTATAAGCTCTGCCCACTTTATCAAACAACTTCCTACACACTGTTATGAACTGAGGCACCTCGGGAACATTGTCTCTCAACTGTGTCATAGAGTGTAGTACTACATTTCAGTGAAGTGTAAGGCTTTCCAAAGCTGCCGAACGTGTTTCTTTCTCCCTTTCAATGGTATTCTGCCTTGTATCACATACATTTACCACTCTAGTCTCCTTAAAGTAAAGAATATAGGATTCATACGGTGTTTCATGTGATCTTAACTTGAATTAAGGATTTCCCGGATCTTAGCTACCTTTCTACACTAAGAACTGACTTGGAGAATCTCATTAAGCTGTTCTAAACAAGTTCTCATCTGTTTACATTTTCTCTGAGTTATCCATGTTTTCATGTAGTTTCCTATATTCTGCCTACTGGTTCAAGTATAAGCTTTGCACACTTTATCAAACAACTTCCTACACACTGTTATGAACTGAGGCAGCTCGGGACATTGTCTCTCAACTGTGTTATAGAGTGTAGTACTACATTTCAGTGAAGTGTAAGGCTTTCCAAAGCTGCCGAACGTGTTTCTTTATCCCTTTCAATGGTATTCTGCCTTGTATAACAAACATTTAACACAATAGTCTCCTTTAAGTAAAGAATATAGGGTTCATACCATATTTCATGTGATCTTAACTCGAATTAAGGATTTCCCGGATCTTAGCTATCTTTTCTACACAAAGAACTGACTTGGAGAATCTCATTAAGCTGTTATAAACACGTTCTCATCTGTTTACAGTCATTTTCTCTGAGTTATCCATGTTTTCATGTAGTTTCCTATACTCTGCCTTCTGGTACAAGTATAATCTTAGCCCACTTTATCAAATAACTTTCTACACACTGTTATGAAATGAGGCAGCTCGGGAACATTGTCCCACAACTGTGTTCTGGAGTGTAGTACTACATTTCAGTGAATTGTAAGGCTTTCCAAAGCTGCCGAACGTGTTTCTTTCTCTATTTCAATGGCATTATGCCTTGTATAACACACATTTACCACTCTAGTCTCCTTTAAGTAAAGAATATAGGATTCATACAGTGTTTCATGTGATCTTAACTTGAATTAAGGATTTCCCGGATCTTACCTACCTTTTCTACACTAAGAACTGACTTGGAGAATCTCATTAAGCTGTTCTAAACGAGTTCTCATCTCTTTACAGTCATTTTCTCTGAGTTATCCATGTTTTCATGTAGTTTCCTATACTCTGCCTTCTGGTTCAAGTATAATCTTAGCCCACTTTATCAAACAACTTTCTACACACTGTTATGAAATAAGGCAGCTCGGGAACATTGGCCCACAACTGTGTTATGGAGTGTAGTACTACATTTCAGTGAATTGTAAGGCTTTCCAAAGCTGCCGAACGTGTTTCTTTCTCTATTTCAATGGCATTCTGCCTTGTATAACACACATATACCACTCTAGTCTCCTTTAAGTAAAGAATATAGGATTCATACAGTGTTTCATGTGATCTTAACTCGAATTAAGGATTTCCCGGATCTTAGCTACTTTTCTACACTAAGAACTGACTTAGAGAATCTCTTTCAGCTGTTCGAAACGAGTTCTCATCTGTTTTCAGTCATTTTCTCTGAATTATCCATGTTTTCATGTAGTTTCCTTTATTGTGCCTTTTGGTCCAAGTATAAGCTTTGCCCACTTTATCAAACAACTTCCTACACACTGTTATGAACTGAGGCCGCTCGGGAACATTGTCTCTCAAGTGTGTTTTAGAGTGTACTACTACATTTCAGTGAAGTGTAAGGTTTCCAAAGCTGCCAAACGTGCTTCTTTCTCTATTTCAATGGTATTCTGCCTTGTATAACAAACATTTACCACCCTAGTCTCCTTCACTTAAAGAATATAGGATTCATACAGTGTTTCATGTGATCTTAACTCGAATTAAGGATTTCCCGGATCTTAGCTACTTTTCTACACTAAGAACTGACTTGGAGAATCTCTTTCAGCTGTTCTAAATGAGTTCTCATCTTTTTACAGTCATTTTCTCTGATTTATCCATGTCTTCATGTAGTTTCCTATATTCTGCCTTCTGGTCCAAGTATAAGCTCTGCCCACTTTATCAAACAACTTCCTACACACTGTTATGAACTGAGGCACCTCGGGAACATTGTCTCTCAACTGTGTTATAGAGTGTAGTACTACATTTCAGTGAAGTGTAAGGCTTTCCAAAGCTGCCGAACGTGTTTCTTTCTCCCTTTCAATGGTATTCTGCCTTGTATCACACACATTTACCACTCTAGTCTCCTTTAAGTAAAGAATATAGGATTCATACGGTGTTTCATGTGATCTTAACTTGAATTAAGGATTTCCCGGATCTTAGCTACCTTTTCTACACTAAGAACTGACTTGGAGAATCTCATTAAGCTGTTCTAAACAAGTTCATTGTCTCTGAGTTATCCATGTTTTCATGTAGTTTCCTATATTCTGCCTACTGGTTCAAGTATAAGCTTTGCACACTTTATCAAACAACTTCCTACACACTGTTATGAACTGAGGCAGCTCGGGACATTGTTTCTCAACTGTGTTATAGAGTGTAGTACTACATTTCAGTGAAGTGTAAGGCTTTCCAAAGCTGCCGAACGTGTTTCTTTATCCCTTTCAATGGTATTCTGCCTTGTATAACAAACAATTACCACTCTAGTCTCCTTTAAGTAAAGAATATAGGGTTCATTCCATATTTCATGTGATCTTAACTCGAATTAAGGATTTCCCGGATCTTAGCTATCTTTTCTACACAAAGAACTGACTTGGAGAATCTCATTAAGCTGTTCTAAACACGTTCTCATCTGTTTACAGTCATTTTCTCTGAGTTATCCATTTTTTCATGTAGTTTCCTATACTCTGCCTTCTGGTTCAAGTATAATCTT
The DNA here is from genome assembly GCF_964339955.1 of Pipistrellus hanaki. NCBI lineage: Eukaryota > Metazoa > Chordata > Mammalia > Chiroptera > Vespertilionidae > Pipistrellus > Pipistrellus hanaki. The sequence goes on from NC_140518.1 coordinate 49,216,635, forward strand.
AGCCCACTTTATCAAACAACTTTCTACACACTGTTATGAAATAAGGCAGCTCGGGAACATTGGCTCACAACTGTGTTATGGAGTGTAGTACTACATTTCAGTGAATTGTAAGGCTTTCCAAAGCTGCCGAACGTGTTTCTTTCTCTATTTCAATGGCATTATGCCTTGTATAACACACATTTACCACTCTAGTCTCCTTTAAGTAAATAATATAGGATTCATACAGTGTTTCATGTGATCTTAACTCGAATTAAGGATTTCCCGGATCTTAGCTACCTTTTCTACACTAAGAACTGACTTAGAGAATCTCTTTCAGCTGTTCGAAACGAGTTCTCATCTGTTTTCAGTCATTTTCTCTGAATTATCCATGTTTTCATGTAGTTTCCTTTATTGTGCCTTTTGGTCCAAGTATAAGCTTTGCCCACTTTATCAAACAACTTCCTACACACTGTTATGAACTGAGGCCGCTCGGGAACATTGTCTCTCAAGTGTGTTTTAGAGTGTACTACTACATTTCAGTGAAGTGTAAGGTTTCCAAAGCTGCCAAACGTGCTTCTTTCTCTATTTCAATGGTATTCTGCCTTGTATAACAAATATTTACCACTCTAGTCTCCTTTACTTAAAGAATATAGGATTCATACAGTGTTTCATATGATCTTAACTCGAATTAAGTATTTCCCGGATCTTAGCTACCTTTTCTACACTAAGAACTGACTTGGAGAATCTCTTTCAGCTGTTCTAAACGGGTTCTCATCTTTTTACAGTCATTTTCTCTGATTTATCCATGTCTTCATGTAGTTTCCTATATTCTGCCTTCTGGTCCAAGTATAAGCTCTGCCCACTTTATCAAACAACTTCCTACACACTGTTATGAACTGAGGCAGCTCGGGAACATTGTCTCTCAACTGTGTTATAGAGTGTAGTACTACATTTCAGTGAAGTGTAAGGCTTTCCAAAGCTGCCAAACGTGTTTCTTTCTCCCTTTCAATGGTATTCTGCCTTGTATCACACACATTTACCACTCTAGTCTCCTTTAAGTAAACAATATAGGAATCATACAGTGTTTCATGTGATCTTAACTTGAATTAAGGATTTCCCGGATCTTAGCTACCTTTTCTACACTAAGAACTGACTTGGAGAATCCCATTAAGCTGTTCTAAACGCGTTCAAATCTGTTTACAGTCATTTTCTCTGAGTTATCCATGTTTTCATGTAGTTTCCTATACTCTGCCTTCTGGTACAAGTATATTCTTAGCCCACTTTATCAAACAACTTCCTACACACTGTTATGAAATGAGGCAGCTCGGGAACATTGTCCCACAACTGTGTTATGGAGTGTAGTACTACATTTCAGTGAATTGTAAGGCTTTCCAAAGCTGCTGAACGTGTTTCTTTCTCTATTTCAATGGCATTATGCCTTGTATAACACACATTTAGCACTCTAGTCTCCTTTAAGTAAAGAATATAGGATTCATGCAGTGTTTCATGTGATCTTAACTCGAATTAAGGATTTCCCTTATCTTAGCTACCTTTTCTACACTAAGAACTGACTTGAAGATTCTCTTTCAGCTGTTCTAAACAAGTTCTCATATGTTTACAGTCATTTTCATTGAATTATTCATGATTTCATGTAGTTTCCTATATTCTGCCTTCTGGCCCAATTATAAGCTTTGCCCACTTTATCAAACACCTTCCTACAAACTTATGAACTGAGGCAGCTATGGAACATTGTCTCTCAACTCTGTTATAGAGTGTAGTACTACATTTCAGTGAAGTGTAAGGCTTTCCAAAGCTGCCGAACGTGTTTCTTTCTCTATTTCAATGGTATTCTGCCTTGTATAACACACATTTACCACTCTAGTCTTCTTTAAGTAAAGAATATAGGATTCATACAGTGTTTCATGTGATCTTAACTCGAATTAAGGATTTTCCGGATATTATCTACCTTTTCTACACTAAGAACTGACTTGGAGAATCTCTTTCAGCTGTTCTAAACAAGTTCTCATCTGTTTACAGTCATTTTCACTGAATTATTCATGTTTTCATGCAGTTTCCTATATTCTGCCTTGTGGTCCAAGAATAAGCTTTGCCCACTTTATCAAACAACTTCCTACACACTGTTATGAACTGAGGCAGCTCGGGAACATTGTCTCTCAACTGTGTTATAGAGTGTAGTACTACATTTCAGTGAAGTGTAAGGCTTTCCAAAGCTGCCGAACGTGTCTCTTTCTCTATTTCAATGGTATTCTGCCTTGTATAACACACATTTACCACTCTAGTCTCCTTTAAGTAAAGAATATAGGATTCATACAGTGTTTCATGTGATCTTAACTGGAATTAAGGATTTCCCTTATCTTAGCTACCTTTTCTACACTAAGAACTGACTTGGAGATTCTCTTTCAGCTGTTCTAAACAAGTTCTCATCTCTGTACAGTCATTTTCACTGAATTATTCATGTTTTCATGTAGTTTCCTATATTCTGCCTTCTGGCCCAAGTAAGCTTTGCCCACTTTATCAAAGAACTTCCTACACACTGTTATGAACTGATGCAGCTAGGGAACATTGTCTCTCAACTGTGTTATAGAGTATAGTACTACATTTAAGTGAAGTGTAAGGCTTTCTACAGCTGCCGAACATGTTTCTTTCTCTATTTCAATGGTATTCTGCCTTCTATAACACACATTTACCACTCTAGTCTCCTTTAAGTAATGAATATAGGATTCATACAGTGTTTGATGTTATCTTAACTCGAATTAAGGATTTCCCTTATCTTACCTACCTTTTCTACACTAAGAACTGCCTTGGAGATTCTCTTTCAGCTTTTCTAAACAAGTTCTCATCTGTTTATAGTCATTTTAACTGAATTATTCATGTTTTCATGTAGTTTTCTATATTCTGCCTTCTGGCCCTATTATGAGCTTTGCCCACTTTATCAAACAACTTCCTACGCACTGTTATAAACTGAGGGAGCTAGGGAACATTGTCTCTCAACTGTGTTATAGAGTGTAGTACTACATTTCAGTGAAGTGTAAGGCTTTCCAAAGCTGCCGAACGTGTTTCTTTCTCTATTTCAATGGTATTCTGCCTTGTATAACACACATTTACCACTCTAGTCTCCTTTAAGTAAAGAATATAGGATTCATACAGTGTTTCATGTGATCTTAACTCGAATTAAGGATTTCCCGGATCTAAGCTACCTTTTTTACACTAAGAACTGACTTGGAGAAACTCTTTCAGCTGTTCTAAACAAGTTCTCATCTGTTTACAGTCATTTTCACTGAATTATTCATGTTTTCATGTAGTTTCCTATATTCTGCCTTCTGTTCCAAGTATAAGCTTTGCGCAGTTTATCAAACAACTGCCTACACACTGTTATGAACTGAGGCAGCTCGGGAACATTGTCTCTCAACTGTGTTATAGAGTGTAGTACTACATTTCAGTGAAGTGTAAGGCTTTCCAAAGCTGCCGAACGTGTTTCTTTCTCTATTTCAATGGTATTCTGCCTTGTATAACACACATTTACCACTCTAGTCTCCTTTAAGTAAAGAATATAGGATTCATACAGTGTTTCATGTGATCTTAACTGGAATTAAGGATTTTCCTTATCTTAGCTACCTTTTCTACAATAAGAACTTCCTTGGAGATTCTCTTTCAGCTGTTCTAAACAAGTTCTCATCTGTTTACAGTCATTTTAACTGAATTATTCATGTTTTCATGTAGTTTCCTATATTCTGCCTTCTGGCCCTATTTTGAGCTTTGCCCACTTTATCAAACAACTTCCTACACACTGTTATAAACTTAGGGAGCTAGGGAACATTGTCTCTCAACTGTGTTATAGAGTGTAGTACTACATTTCAGTGAAGTGTAAGGCTTTCCAAAGCTTTCGAACGTTTTTCTTTCTCTATTTCACTGGTATTCTGCCTTGTATAACACATATTTACCACTCTAGTCTCCTTTAAGTAAAGAATATAGGATTCATACAGTGTTTCATGTGATCTTAACTGGAATTAAGGATTTCCCTTATCTTAGCTACCTTTTCTACACTAAGAACTGACTTGGAGATTCTCTTTCAGCTGTTCTAAACAATTTCTCATCTGTTTACAGTCATTTTCACTGAATTATTCATGTTTTCATGTAGTTTCCTATATTCTGCCTTCTGGCCTAAGTATAAGCTTTGCCCACTTTATCAAACAACTTCCTACACACTGTTATGAACTTAGGGAGCTAGGCAACGTTGTCTCTCAACTGTGTTATAGAGTGTAGTACTACATTTTAGTGAAGTGTAAGGATTTCCAAAGCTGACGAACGTGTTTCTTTCTCTATTTCAATGGTATTCTGCCCTATATAACACACATTTACCACTCTAGTCTCCTTTAAGTAAAGAATATAGGATTCATACAGTGTTTCATGTGATCTTAACTCGAATTAAGGATTTCCCGGATCTTAGCTACCTTTTTTACACTAAGAACTGACTTGGAGAATCTCTTTCAGCTGTTCTAAACAAGTTCTCATCTGTTTACAGTCATTTTCACTGAATTATTCATGTTTTCATGTAGTTTCCTATATTCTGCCTTCTGTTCCAAGTATAAGCTTTGCGCACTTTATCAAACAACTGCCTACACACTGTTATGAACTGAGGCAGCTCGGGAACATTGTATCTCAACTGTGTTATAGAGGGTAGTACTACATTTCAGTGAAGTGTAAGGCTTTCCAAAGCTGCCGAACGTGTTTCTTTCTCTATTTCAATGGTATTCTGCCTTGTATAACACACATTTACCACTCTAGTCTCCTTTAAGTAAAGAATATAGGATTCATACAGTGTTTCATGTGATCTTAACTGGAATTAAGGATTTCCCGGATCTTAGCTACCTTTTCTACACTAAGAACTGACTTGGAGATTCTCTTTCAGCTGTTCTAAACAAGTTCTCATCTGTTTACAGTCATTTTAACTGAATTATTCATGTTTTCATGATGTTTCCTATATTCTGCCTTCTGGTCCAAGAATAAGCTTTGCCCACTTTATCAAACAACTTCCTACACACTGTTATGAACTGAGGCAGCTCTGGAACATGGTCTCTCAACTGTGTTATAGAGTATAGTACTACATTTCAGTGAAGTGTAAGGCTTTCCAAAGCTGCCGAAAGTGTTTCTTTCTCTATTTCAATGATATTCTGCCTTATATAACACACATTTACCACTCTAGTCTCCTTTAAGTAAGCAATATAGGATTCATACAGTGTTTGATGTTACCTTAACTCGAATTAAGGATTTCCCTTATCTTAGCTACCTTTTCTACCCTAAGAACTGATTTGGAGATTCTCTTTCAGCTGTTCTAAACAAGTTCTCATCTGTTTACAGTCATTTTCACTGAATTATTCATGTTTTCATGATGTTTCCTATATACTGCCTTCTGGTCCAAGAATAAGCTTTGCCCACTTTATCAAACAACTTCCTACACACTGTTATGAACTGAGGCAGCTCGGGAACATTGTCTCTCAACTGTGTTATAGAGTGTAGTACTACATTTCAGTGAAGTGTAAGGCTTTCCAAAGCTGCCGAACGTGTTTCTTTCTCTATTTCTATGGTAATCTGCCTTGTATAACACACATTTACCACTCTAGTCTCCTTTAAGTATTGAATATAGATTTCATACAGTGTTTGATGTTATCTAAACAGGAATAAAGGATTTCCCTTATCTTAGCTACCTTTTCTACACTGAGAACTGACTTGGAGGTTCTCTTTCAGCTGTTCTAAACAAGTTCTCATCTGTTTACAGTCATTTTCACTGAATTATTCATGTTTTCATGTAGTTTCCTATATTCTGCCTTCTGGCCCAAGTATAAGCTTTGCCCACTTTATCAAACAACTTCCTACACACTGTTATTAACTGAGGGAGCTAGGGAACATTGTCTCTCAACTGTGTTATATAGAGTGTAGTACTACATTTCAGTGAAGGGTAAGGCTTTCCAAAGCTGCCGAACGTGTTTCTTTCTCTATTTCAATGGTATTCTGCCTTATATAACACACATTTACCACTGGTCTCCTTTAAGTAAACAATATAGGATTCATACAGTGTTTGATGTTATCTAAACAGGAATTAAGGATTTCCCTTATCTTAGCTACCTTTTCTACACTGAGAACTGACTTGGAGATTCTCTTTCAGCTGTTCTAAACAAGTTCTCATCTCTGTACAGTCATTTTCACTGAATTATTCATGTTTTCATGTAGTTTCCTATATTCTGCCTTCTGGCCCAAGTAAGCTTTGCCCACTTTATCAAAGAACTTCCTACACACTGTTATGAACTGATGCAGCTAGGGAACATTGTCTCTCAACTGTGTTATAGAGTATAGTACTACATTTAAGTGAAGTGTAAGGCTTTCTACAGCTGCCGAACATGTTTCTTTCTCTATTTCAATGGTATTCTGCCTTCTATAACACACATTTACCACTCTAGTCTCCTTTAAGTAATGAATATAGGATTCATACAGTGTTTGATGTTATCTTAACTCGAATTAAGGATTTCCCTTATCTTACCTACCATTTCTACACTAAGAACTGCCTTTGGAGATTCTCTTTCAGCTTTTCTAAACAAGTTCTCATCTGTTTATAGTCATTTTAACTGAATTATTCATGTTTTCATGTAGTTTTCTATATTCTGCCTTCTGGCCCTATTATGAGCTTTGCCCACTTTATCAAACAACTTCCTACGCACTGTTATAAACTGAGGGAGCTAGGGAACATTGTCTCTCAACTGTGTTATAGAGTGTAGTACTACATTTCAGTGAAGTGTAAGGCTTTCCAAAGCTTCAGAACGTGTTTATTTCTCTATTTCAATGGTATCCTGCCCTATATAACACACATTTACCACTCTAGTCTCCTTTAAGTAAACAATATAGGATTCATACAGTGTTTCATGTGATCTTAACTCAAATTAAGGATTTCCCGGATTTAGCTACCTTTTCTACACAAAGAACTGACTTGGAGAATCTCTTTCAGCTGTTCTAAACAAGTTCTCATCTGTTTACCTTCATTTTCACTGAATTATTCATGTTTTCATGTAGTTTCCTATATTCTGCCTTTTGGCCCTATTATGAGCTTTGCCCACTTTATCAAACAACTTCCTACACACTGTTATAAACTGAGGGAGCTAGGGAACATTGTCTCTCAACTGTGTTATAGAGTGTAGTACTACATTTCAGTGAAGTGTAAGGCTTTCCAAAGCTGCCGAACGTGTTTCTTTCTCTATTTCAATGGTATTCTGCCTTGTATAACACACATTTACCACTCTAGTCTCCTTTAAGTAAAGAATATAGGATTCATACAGTGTTTCATGTGATCTTAACTCGAATTAAGGATTTCCCGGATCTAAGCTACCTTTTTTACACTAAGAACTGACTTGGAGAAACTCTTTCAGCTGTTCTAAACAAGTTCTCATCTGTTTACAGTCATTTTCACTGAATTATTCATGTTTTCATGTAGTTTCCTATATTCTGCCTTCTGTTCCAAGTATAAGCTTTGCGCAGTTTATCAAACAACTGCCTACACACTGTTATGAACTGAGGCAGCTCGGGAACATTGTCTCTCAACTGTGTTATAGAGTGTAGTACTACATTTCAGTGAAGTGTAAGGCTTTCCAAAGCTGCCGAACGTGTTTCTTTCTCTATTTCAATGGTATTCTGCCTGGTATAACACACATTTACCACTCTAGTCTCCTTTAAGTAAAGAATATAGGATTCATACAGTGTTTCATGTGATCTTAACTGGAATTAAGGATTTTCCTTATCTTAGCTACCTTTTCTACAATAAGAACTTCCTTGGAGATTCTCTTTCAGCTGTTCTAAACAAGTTCTCATCTGTTTACAGTCATTTTAACTGAATTATTCATGTTTTCATGTAGTTTCCTATATTCTGCCTTCTGGCCCTATTTTGAGCTTTGCCCACTTTATCAAACAACTTCCTACACACTGTTATAAACTTAGGGAGCTAGGGAACATTGTCTCTCAACTGTGTTATAGAGTGTAGTACTACATTTCAGTGAAGTGTAAGGCTTTCCAAAGCTTTCGAACGTTTTTCTTTCTCTATTTCACTGGTATTCTGCCTTGTATAACACATATTTACCACTCTAGTCTCCTTTAAGTAAAGAATATAGGATTCATACATTGTTTCATGTGATCTTAACTGGAATTAAGGATTTCCCTTATCTTAGCTACCTTTTCTACACTAAGAACTGACTTGGAGATTCTCTTTCAGCTGTTCTAAACAATTTCTCATCTGTTTACAGTCATTTTCACTGAATTATTCATGTTTTCATGTAGTTTCCTATATTCTGCCTTCTGGCCTAAGTATAAGCTTTGCCCACTTTATCAAACAACTTCCTACACACTGTTATGAACTTAGGGAGCTAGGCAACGTTGTCTCTCAACTGTGTTATAGAGTGTAGTACTACATTTTAGTGAAGTGTAAGGATTTCCAAAGCTGACGAACGTGTTTCTTTCTCTATTTCAATGGTATTCTGCCCTATATAACACACATTTACCACTCTAGTCTCCTTTAAGTAAAGAATATAGGATTCATACAGTGTTTCATGTGATCTTAACTCGAATTAAGGATTTCCCGGATCTTAGCTACCTTTTTTACACTAAGAACTGACTTGGAGAATCTCTTTCAGCTGTTCTAAACAAGTTCTCATCTGTTTACAGTCATTTTCACTGAATTATTCATGTTTTCATGTAGTTTCCTATATTCTGCCTTCTGTTCCAAGTATAAGCTTTGCGCACTTTATCAAACAACTGCCTACACACTGTTATGAACTGAGGCAGCTCGGGAACATTGTCTCTCAACTGTGTTATAGAGGGTAGTACTACATTTCAGTGAAGTGTAAGGCTTTCCAAAGCTGCCGAACGTGTTTCTTTCTCTATTTCAATGGTATTCTGCCTTGTATAACACACATTTACCACTCTAGTCTCCTTTAAGTAAAGAATATAGGATTCATACAGTGTTTCATGTGATCTTAACTGGAATTAAGGATTTCCCGGATCTTAGCTACCTTTTCTACACTAAGAACTGACTTGGAGATTCTCTTTCAGCTGTTCTAAACAAGTTCTCATCTGTTTACAGTCATTTTAACTGAATTATTCATGTTTTCATGATGTTTCCTATATTCTGCCTTCTGGTCCAAGAATAAGCTTTGCCCACTTTATCAAACAACTTCCTACACACTGTTATGAACTGAGGCAGCTCTGGAACATGGTCTCTCAACTGTGTTATAGAGTATAGTACTACATTTCAGTGAAGTGTAAGGCTTTCCAAAGCTGCCGAAAGTGTTTCTTTCTCTATTTCAATGGTATTCTGCCTTATATAACACACATTTACCACTGGTCTCCTTTAAGTAAACAATATAGGATTCATACAGTGTTTGATGTTATCTAAACAGGAATTAAGGATTTCCCTTATCTTAGCTACCTTTTCTACACTGAGAACTGACTTGGAGATTCTCTTTCAGCTGTTCTAAACAAGTTCTCATCTGTTTACAGTCATTTTCACTGAATTATTCATGTTTTCATGTAGTTTCCTATATTCTGCCTTCTGGCCCAAGTATAAGCTTTGCCCACTTTATCAAACAACTTCCTACACAGTATTATGAACTGAGGGAGCTAGAGAACATTGTCTCTCAACTGTGTTATAGAGTGTAGTACTACATTTCAGTGAAGTGTAAGGCTTTCCAAAGCTGTCGAAAGTGTTTCTTTCTCTATTTCAATGGTATTCTGCCTTATATAACACACATTTACCACTCTAGTCTCCTTTAAGTAAACAATATAGGATTCATACAGTGTTTGATGATATCTTAACTCGAATTAAGGATTTCCCTTATCTTAGCTACCTTTTCTACACTAAGAACTGACTTGGAGATTCTCTTTCAGCTGTTCTAAACAAGTTCTCATCTGTTTACAGTCATTTTCACTGAATTATTCATGTTTTCATGATGTTTCCTATATTCTGCCTTCTGGTCCAAGAATAAGCTTTGCCCACTTTATCAAACAACTTCCTACACACTGTTATGAACTGAGGCAGCTCGGGAACATGGTCTCTCAACTGTGTTATAGAGTATAGTACTACATTTCAGTGAAGTGTAAGGCTTTCCAAAGCTGCCGAAAGTGTTTCTTTCTCTATTTCAATGGTATTCTGCCTTATATAACACACATTTACCACTCTAGTCTCCTTTAAGTAAACAATATAGGATTCATACAGTGTTTGATGTTATCTTAACTCCAATTAAGGATTTCCCTTATCTTAGCTACCTTTTCTACACTAAGAACTGATTTGGAGATTCTCTTTCAGCTGTTCTAAACAAGTTCTCATCTGTTTACAGTCATTTTCACTGAATTATTCATGTTTTCATGATGTTTCCTATATTCTGCCTTCTGGTCCAAGAATAAGCTTTGCCCACTTTATCAAACAACTTCCTACACACTGTTATGAACTGAGGCAGCTCGGGAACATGGTCTCTCAACTGTGTTATAGAGTATAGTACTACATTTCAGTGAAGTGTAAGGCTTTCCAAAGCTGCCGAAAGTGTTTCTTTCTCTATTTCTATGGTAATCTGCCTTGTATAACACACATTTACCACTCTAGTCTCCTTTAAGTAATGAATATAGATTTCATACAGTGTTTGATGTTATCTAAACAGGAATTAAGGATTTCCCTTATCTTAGCTACCTTTTCTACACTGAGAACTGACTTGGAGGTTCTCTTTCAGCTGTTCTAAACAAGTTCTCATCTGTTTACAGTCATTTTCACTGAATTATTCATGTTTTCATGGAGTTTCCTATATTCTGCCTTCTGGCCCAAGTATAAGCTTTGCCCACTTTATCAAACAACTTCCTACACACTGTTATGAAATGAGGGAGCTAGGGAACATTGTCTCTCAACTGTGTTATAGAGTGTAGTACTACATTTCAGTGAAGTGTAAGGCTTTCCAAAGCTGCCGAACGTGTTTCTTTCTCTATTTCAATGGTATTCTGCCCTATATAACACACATTTACCACTCTAGTCTCCTTTAAGTAAACAATATAGGATTCATACAGTGTTTCATGTGATCTTAACTCGAATTAAGGATTTCCCGGATTTAGCTACCTTTTCTATACTAAGAACTGACTTGGAGATTCTCTTTCAGCTCTTCTAAAACAAGTTCTCATCTGTTTACAGTCATTTTCACTGAATTATTGATGTTTTCATGTAGTTTCCTTTATTCTGCCTTCTGCTTCAAGTATAAGCTTTGCCCACTTTATCAAACAACTTCCTACACACTGTTATGAACTGAGGCAGCTAGGGAACATTGTCTCTCAACTGTGTTATAGAGTGTAGTACTACATTTCAGTGAAGTATAAGGCTTTCCAAAGCTGCTGAACGTGTTTCTTTCTCTATTTCAATGGTATTCTGCCTTGTATAACACACATTTACCACTCTAGTCTCCTTTAAGTAAAGAATATAGGATTCATACAGTGTTTCAGGTGATCTTAACTCGAATTAAGGATTTCCCGGATCTTAGCTACCTTTTCTACACTAAGAACTGACTTGGAGAATCTCTTTCAGCTGTTCTAAACAAGTTCTCATCTGTTTACAGTCATTTTCACTGAATTATTCATGTTTTCCTGTAGTTTCCTATATTCTACCTTCTGGTCCAAGTATAAGCTTTGCCCACTTTATCAAACAACTGCCTACACACTGTTATGAACTGAGGCAGCTCAGGAACATTGTCTCTCAATTGTGTTATAGAGTGTAGTACTACATTTCAGTGAAGTGTAAGGCTTTCCATAGCTGCCAAAAGTGTTTCTTTCTCTATTTCATTGGTATTCTGCCTTATATAACACACATTTACCACTCTAGTCTCCTTTAAGTAAACATTATAGGATTCATACAGTGTTTGATGTTATCTTAACTCGAATTAAGGATTTCCCTTATCTTAGCTACCTTTTCAACACTAAGAACTGACTTGGAGATTCTCTTTCAGCTGTTCTAAACAAGTTCTCATCTGTTTACAGTCATTTTCAGTGAATTATTCATGTTTTCATGTAGTTTCCTATATTCTGCCTTCTGGTCCAAGAATAAGCTTTGCCCACTTTATCAAACAACTTCCTACACACTGTTATGAACTGAGGCAGCTCGGGAACATTGTCTCTCAACTGTGTTATAGAGTGTAGTACTACATTTCAGTGAAGTGTAAGGCTTTCCAAAGCTGCCGAAAGTGTTTCTTTCTCTATTTCAATGGTATTCTGCCTTATATAACACACATTTACCACTCTAGTCTCCTTTAAGTAAACGATATAGGATTCATACAGTGTTTCATATGATCTTAACTGGAATTAAGGATTTCCCTTATCTTAGCTACCTTTTCTACACTAAGAACTGACTTGGAGATTCTCTTTCAGCTGTTCTAAACAAGTTCTCATCTGTTTACAGTCATTTTCACTGAATTATTCATGTTTTCATGGAGTTTCCTATATTCTGCCTTCTGGCCCAAGTATAAGCTTTGCCTACTTTATCAAACAATTTCCTACACACTGTTATGAACTGAGGGAGCTAGGGAACATTGTCTCTCAACTGTGTTATAGAGTGTAGTACTACATTTCAGTGAAGTGTAAGGCTTTCCAAAGCTGCCGAACGTGTTTCTTTCTCTATTTCAATGGTATTCTGCCCTATATAACACACATTTACCACTCTAGTCTCCTTTAAGTAAACAATATAGGATTCATACAGTGTTTCATGTGATCTTAACTCGAATTAAGGATTTCCCGGATTTAGCTACCTTTTCTATACTAAGAACTGACTTGGAGATTCTCTTTCAGCTCTTCTAAAACAAGTTCTCATCTGTTTACAGTCATTTTCACTGAATTATTGATGTTTTCATGTAGTTTCCTTTATTCTGCCTTCTGCTCCAAGTATAAGCTTTGCCCACTTTATCAAACAATTTCCTACACACTGTTATGAACTGAGGCAGCTAGGGAACATTGTCTCTCAACTGTGTTATAGAGTGTAGTACTACATTTCAGTGAAGTGTAAGGCTTTCCAAAGCTGCCGAACATGTTTCTTTCTCTATTTCAATGGTATTCTGCCTTCTATAACACACATTTACCACTCTAGTCTCCTTTAAGTAATGAATATAGGATTCATACAGTGTTTCATGTGATCTTAACTCGAATTAAGGATTTCCCTTATCTTAGCTACCTTTTCTACACTAAGAACTGACTTGAAGATTCTCTTTCATCTGTTCTAAACAAGTTCTCATCTGTTTACAGTCATTTTCACTGAATTATTCATGTTTTCATGTAGTTTCCCATATTCTGCCTTCTGGCCCAAGTATAAGCTTTGCCCACTTTATCAAACAACTTCCTACACACTGTTATGAACTGAGGCAGCTAGGGAACATTGTCTCTCAACTGTGTTATAGAGTGTAGTACTACATTTCAGTGAAGTGTAAGGCTTTCCAAAGCTGCCGAAAGTGTTTCTTTATCTATTTCAATGGTATTCTGCCTTATATAACACACATTTACCACTCCGGTCTCCTTTAAGTAAACAATATAGGATTCATACAGTGTTTGATGTTATCTTAACTCGAATTAAGGATTTCCCTTATCTTAGATACCTTTTCTACACTAAGAACTGATTTGGAGATTCTCTTTCAGCTGTTCTAAACAAGTTCTCATCTGTTTACTGTCATTTTCACTGAATTATTCATGTTTTCATGATGTTTCCTATATACTGCCTTCTGGTCCAAGAATAAGCTTTGCCCACTTTATCAAACAACTTCCTACACACTGTTATGAACTGAGGCAGCTCGGGAACATTGTCTCTCAACTGTGTTATAGAGTGTAGTACTACATTTCAGTGAAGTGTAAGGCTTTCCAAAGCTGCCGAACGTGTTTCTTTCTCTATTTCTATGGTAATCTGCCTTGTATAACACACATTTACCACTCTAGTCTCCTTTAAGTAATGAATATAGGATTCATACAGTGTTTCATGTGATCTTAACTCAAATTAAGGATTTCCCGGATTTAGCTACCTTTTCTATACTAAGAACTGACTTGGAGATTCTCTTTCAGCTCTTCTAAAACAAGTTCTCATCTGTTTACAGTCATTTTCACTGAATTATTGATGTTTTCATGTAGTTTCCTTTATTCTGCCTTCTGCTTCAAGTATAAGCTTTGCCCACTTTATCAAACAACTTCCTACACACTGTTATGAACTGAGGCAGCTAGGGAACATTGTCTCTCAACTGTGTTATAGAGTGTAGTACTACATTTCAGTGAAGTATAAGGCTTTCCAAAGCTGCCGAACGTGTTTCTTTCTCTATTTCAATGGTATTCTGCCTTGTATAACACACATTTACCACTCTAGTCTCCTTTAAGTAAAGAATATAGGATTCATACAGTGTTTCAGGTGATCTTAACTCGAATTAAGGATTTCCCGGATCTTAGCTACCTTTTCTACACTAAGAACTGACTTGGAGATTCTCTTTCAGCTGTTCTAAACAAGTTCTCATCTGTTTACAGTCATTTTCACTGAATTATTCATGTTTTCATGATGTTTCCTATATTCTGCCTTCTGGTCCAAGAATAAGCTTTGCCCACTTTATCAAACAACTTCCTACACACTGTTATGAACTGAGGCAGCTCGGGAACATTGTCTCTCAACTGTGTTATAGAGTGTAGTACTACATTTCAGTGAAGTGTAAGGCTTTCCAAAGCTGCCGAACGTGTTTCTTTCTCTATTTCTATGGTAATCTGCCTTGTATAACACACATTTACCACTCTAGTCTCCTTTAAGTAATGAATATAGATTTCATACAGTGTTTGATGTTATCTAAACAGGAATAAAGGATTTCCCTTATCTTAGCTACCTTTTCTACACTGAGAACTGACTTGGAGGTTCTCTTTCAGCTGTTCTAAACAAGTTCTCATCTGTTTACAGTCATTTTCACTGAATTATTCATGTTTTCATGTAGTTTCCTATATTCTGCCTTCTGGCCCAAGTATAAGCTTTGCCCACTTTATCAAACAACTTCCTACACACTGTTATTAACTGAGGGAGCTAGGGAACATTGTCTCTCAACTGTGTTATATAGAGTGTAGTACTACATTTCAGTGAAGGGTAAGGCTTTCCAAAGATGCCGAACGTGTTTCTTTCTCTATTTCAATGGTATTCTGCCTTATATAACACACATTTACCACTCTGGTCTCCTTTAAGTAAACGATATAGGATTCATACAGTGTTTCATATGATCTTAACTGGAATTAAGGATTTCCCTTATCTTAGCTACCTTTTCTACACTAAGAACTGACTTG
The DNA here is from genome assembly GCF_964339955.1 of Pipistrellus hanaki. Lineage (NCBI taxonomy): Eukaryota > Metazoa > Chordata > Mammalia > Chiroptera > Vespertilionidae > Pipistrellus > Pipistrellus hanaki. The sequence continues at coordinate 49,231,977 of NC_140518.1, forward strand.
GAGATTCTCTTTCAGCTGTTCTAAACAAGTTCTCATCTGTTTACAGTCATTTTCACTGAATTATTCATGTTTTCATGTAGTTTCCTATATTCTGCCTTCTGGCCCAAGTATAAGCTTTGCCCACTTTATCAAACAACTTCCTACACACTGTTATGAACTGAGGCAGCTAGGGAACATTGTCTCTCAACTGTGTTATAGAGTGTAGTACTACATTTCAGTGAAGTGTAAGGCTTTCCAAAGCTGCCGAAAGTGTTTCTTTCTCTATTTCAATGGTATTCTGCCTTATATAACACACATTTACCACTGGTCTCCTTTAAGTAAACAATATAGGATTCATACAGTGTTTGATGTTATCTTAACTCGAATTAAGGATTTCCCTTATCTTAGCTACCTTTTCTACACTGAGAACTGACTTGGAGATTCTCTTTCAGCTGTTCTAAACAAGTTCTCATCTGTTTACAGTCATTTTCACTGAATTATTCATGTTTTCATGTAGTTTCCTATATTCTGCCTTCTGGCCCAAGTATAAGCTTTGCCCACTTTATCAAACAACTTCCTACACAGTATTATGAACTGAGGGAGCTAGAGAACATTGTCTCTCAACTGTGTTATAGAGTGTAGTACTACATTTCAGTGAAGTGTAAGGCTTTCCAAAGCTGTCGAAAGTGTTTCTTTCTCTATTTCAATGGTATTCTGCCTTATATAACACACATTTACCACTCTAGTCTCCTTTAAGTAAACAATATAGGATTCATACAGTGTTTGATGATATCTTAACTCGAATTAAGGATTTCCCTTATCTTAGCTACTTTTTCTACACTAAGAACTGACTTGGAGATTCTCTTTCAGCTGTTCTAAACAAGTTCTCATCTGTTTACAGTCATTTTCACTGAATTATTCATGTTTTCATGATGTTTCCTATATTCTGCCTTCTGGTCCAAGAATAAGCTTTGCCCACTTTATCAAACAACTTCCTACACACTGTTATGAACTGAGGCAGCTCGGGAACATGGTCTCTCAACTGTGTTATAGAGTATAGTACTACATTTCAGTGAAGTGTAAGGCTTTCCAAAGCTGCCGAAAGTGTTTCTTTCTCTATTTCAATGGTATTCTGCCTTATATAACACACATTTACCACTCTAGTCTCCTTTAAGTAAACAATATAGGATTCATACAGTGTTTGATGATATCTTAACTCGAATTAAGGATTTCCCTTATCTTAGCTACCTTTTCTACACTAAGAACTGACTTGGAGATTCTCTTTCAGCTGTTCTAAACAAGTTCTCATCTGTTTACAGTCATTTTCACTGAATTATTCATGTTTTCATGATGTTTCCTATATTCTGCCTTCTGGTCCAAGAATAAGCTTTGCCCACTTTATCAAACAACTTCCTACACACTGTTATGAACTGAGGCAGCTCGGGAACATTGTCTCTCAACTGTGTTATAGAGTGTAGTACTACATTTCAGTGAAGTGTAAGGCTTTCCAAAGCTGCCGAAAGTGTTTCTTTCTCTATTTCTATGGTAATCTGCCTTGTATAACACACATTTACCACTCTAGTCTCCTTTAAGTAATGAATATAGATTTCATACAGTGTTTGATGTTATCTAAACAGGAATTAAGGATTTCCCTTATCTTAGCTACCTTTTGTACACTGAGAACTGACTTGGAGGTTCTCTTTCATCTGTTCTAAACAAGTTCTCATCTGTTTACAGTCATTTTCACTGAATTATTCATGTTTTCATGGAGTTTCCTATATTCTGCCTTCTGGCCCAAGTATAAGCTTTGCCCACTTTATCAAACAACTTCCTACACACTGTTATGAAATGAGGGAGCTAGGGAACATTGTCTCTCAACTGTGTTATAGAGTGTAGTACTACATTTCAGTGAAGTGTAAGGCTTTCCAAAGCTGCCGAACGTGTTTCTTTCTCTATTTCAATGGTATTCTGCCCTATATAACACACATTTACCACTCTAGTCTCCTTTAAGTAAACAATATAGGATTCATACAGTGTTTCATGTGATCTTAACTCGAATTAAGGATTTCCCGGATTTAGCTACCTTTTCTATACTAAGAACTGACTTGGAGATTCTCTTTCAGCTCTTCTAAAACAAGTTCTCATCTGTTTACAGTCATTTTCACTGAATTATTGATGTTTTCATGTAGTTTCCTTTATTCTGCCTTCTGCTCCAAGTATAAGCTTTGCCCACTTTATCAAACAATTTCCTACACACTGTTATGAACTGAGGCAGCTAGGGAACATTGTCTCTCAACTGTGTTATAGAGTGTAGTACTACATTTCAGTGAAGTGTAAGGCTTTCCAAAGCTGCCGAACATGTTTCTTTCTCTATTTCAATGGTATTCTGCCTTCTATAACACACATTTACCACTCTAGTCTCCTTTAAGTAATGAATATAGGATTCATACAGTGTTTCATGTGATCTTAACTCGAATTAAGGATTTCCCTTATCTTAGCTACCTTTTCTACACTAAGAACTGACTTGAAGATTCTCTTTCATCTGTTCTAAACAAGTTCTCATCTGTTTACAGTCATTTTCACTGAATTATTCATGTTTTCATGTAGTTTCCCATATTCTGCCTTCTGGCCCAAGTATAAGCTTTGCCCACTTTATCAAACAACTTCCTACACACTGTTATGAACTGAGGCAGCTAGGGAACATTGTCTCTCAACTGTGTTATAGAGTGTAGTACTACATTTCAGTGAAGTGTAAGGCTTTCCAAAGCTGCCGAAAGTGTTTCTTTATCTATTTCAATGGTATTCTGCCTTATATAACACACATTTACCACTCCGGTCTCCTTTAAGTAAACAATATAGGATTCATACAGTGTTTGATGTTATCTTAACTCGAATTAAGGATTTCCCTTATCTTAGATACCTTTTCTACACTAAGAACTGATTTGGAGATTCTCTTTCAGCTGTTCTAAACAAGTTCTCATCTGTTTACTGTCATTTTCACTGAATTATTCATGTTTTCATGATGTTTCTTATATACTGCCTTCTGGTCCAAGAATAAGCTTTGCCCACTTTATCAAACAACTTCCTACACACTGTTATGAACTGAGGCAGCTCGGGAACATTGTCTCTCAACTGTGTTATAGAGTGTAGTACTACATTTCAGTGAAGTGTAAGGCTTTCCAAAGCTGCCGAACGTGTTTCTTTCTCTATTTCTATGGTAATCTGCCTTGTATAACACACATTTACCACTCTAGTCTCCTTTAAGTAATGAATATAGGATTCATACAGTGTTTCATGTGATCTTAACTCAAATTAAGGATTTCCCGGATTTAGCTACCTTTTCTATACTAAGAACTGACTTGGAGATTCTCTTTCAGCTCTTCTAAAACAAGTTCTCATCTGTTTACAGTCATTTTCACTGAATTATTGATGTTTTCATGTAGTTTCCTTTATTCTGCCTTCTGCTTCAAGTATAAGCTTTGCCCACTTTATCAAACAACTTCCTACACACTGTTATGAACTGAGGCAGCTAGGGAACATTGTCTCTCAACTGTGTTATAGAGTGTAGTACTACATTTCAGTGAAGTATAAGGCTTTCCAAAGCTGCCGAACGTGTTTCTTTCTCTATTTCAATGGTATTCTGCCTTGTATAACACACATTTACCACTCTAGTCTCCTTTAAGTAAAGAATATAGGATTCATACAGTGTTTCAGGTGATCTTAACTCGAATTAAGGATTTCCCGGATCTTAGCTACCTTTTCTACACTAAGAACTGACTTGGAGATTCTCTTTCAGCTGTTCTAAACAAGTTCTCATCTGTTTACAGTCATTTTCACTGAATTATTCATGTTTTCATGATGTTTCCTATATTCTGCCTTCTGGTCCAAGAATAAGCTTTGCCCACTTTATCAAACAACTTCCTACACACTGTTATGAACTGAGGCAGCTCGGGAACATTGTCTCTCAACTGTGTTATAGAGTGTAGTACTACATTTCAGTGAAGTGTAAGGCTTTCCAAAGCTGCCGAACGTGTTTCTTTCTCTATTTCTATGGTAATCTGCCTTGTATAACACACATTTACCACTCTAGTCTCCTTTAAGTAATGAATATAGATTTCATACAGTGTTTGATGTTATCTAAACAGGAATAAAGGATTTCCCTTATCTTAGCTACCTTTTCTACACTGAGAACTGACTTGGAGGTTCTCTTTCAGCTGTTCTAAACAAGTTCTCATCTGTTTACAGTCATTTTCACTGAATTATTCATGTTTTCATGTAGTTTCCTATATTCTGCCTTCTGGCCCAAGTATAAGCTTTGCCCACTTTATCAAACAACTTCCTACACACTGTTATTAACTGAGGGAGCTAGGGAACATTGTCTCTCAACTGTGTTATATAGAGTGTAGTACTACATTTCAGTGAAGGGTAAGGCTTTCCAAAGATGCCGAACGTGTTTCTTTCTCTATTTCAATGGTATTCTGCCTTATATAACACACATTTACCACTCTGGTCTCCTTTAAGTAAACGATATAGGATTCATACAGTGTTTCATATGATCTTAACTGGAATTAAGGATTTCCCTTATCTTAGCTACCTTTTCTACACTAAGAACTGACTTGGAGATTCTCTTTCAGCTGTTCTAAACAAGTTCTCATCTGTTTACAGTCATTTTCACTGAATTATTCATGTTTTCATGTAGTTTCCTATATTCTGCCTTCTGGCCCAAGTATAAGCTTTGCCCACTTTATCAAACAACTTCCTACACACTGTTATGAACTGAGGCAGCTAGGGAACATTGTCTCTCAACTGTGTTATAGAGTGTAGTACTACATTTCAGTGAAGTGTAAGGCTTTCCAAAGCTGCCGAAAGTGTTTCTTTCTCTATTTCAATGGTATTCTGCCTTATATAACACACATTTACCACTGGTCTCCTTTAAGTAAACAATATAGGATTCATACAGTGTTTGATGTTATCTTAACTCGAATTAAGGATTTCCCTTATCTTAGCTACCTTTTCTACACTGAGAACTGACTTGGAGATTCTCTTTCAGCTGTTCTAAACAAGTTCTCATCTGTTTACAGTCATTTTCACTGAATTATTCATGTTTTCATGTAGTTTCCTATATTCTGCCTTCTGGCCCAAGTATAAGCTTTGCCCACTTTATCAAACAACTTCCTACACAGTATTATGAACTGAGGGAGCTAGAGAACATTGTCTCTCAACTGTGTTATAGAGTGTAGTACTACATTTCAGTGAAGTGTAAGGCTTTCCAAAGCTGTCGAAAGTGTTTCTTTCTCTATTTCAATGGTATTCTGCCTTATATAACACACATTTACCACTCTAGTCTCCTTTAAGTAAACAATATAGGATTCATACAGTGTTTGATGATATCTTAACTCGAATTAAGGATTTCCCTTATCTTAGCTACCTTTTCTACACTAAGAACTGACTTGGAGATTCTCTTTCAGCTGTTCTAAACAAGTTCTCATCTGTTTACAGTCATTTTCACTGAATTATTCATGTTTTCATGATGTTTCCTATATTCTGCCTTCTGGTCCAAGAATAAGCTTTGCCCACTTTATCAAACAACTTCCTACACACTGTTATGAACTGAGGCAGCTCGGGAACATGGTCTCTCAACTGTGTTATAGAGTATAGTACTACATTTCAGTGAAGTGTAAGGCTTTCCAAAGCTGCCGAAAGTGTTTCTTTCTCTATTTCAATGGTATTCTGCCTTATATAACACACATTTACCACTCTAGTCTCCTTTAAGTAAACAATATAGGATTCATACAGTGTTTGATGATATCTTAACTCGAATTAAGGATTTCCCTTATCTTAGCTACCTTTTCTACACTAAGAACTGACTTGGAGATTCTCTTTCAGCTGTTCTAAACAAGTTCTCATCTGTTTACAGTCATTTTCACTGAATTATTCATGTTTTCATGATGTTTCCTATATTCTGCCTTCTGGTCCAAGAATAAGCTTTGCCCACTTTATCAAACAACTTCCTACACACTGTTATGAACTGAGGCAGCTCGGGAACATTGTCTCTCAACTGTGTTATAGAGTGTAGTACTACATTTCAGTGAAGTGTAAGGCTTTCCAAAGCTGCCGAAAGTGTTTCTTTCTCTATTTCTATGGTAATCTGCCTTGTATAACACACATTTACCACTCTAGTCTCCTTTAAGTAATGAATATAGATTTCATACAGTGTTTGATGTTATCTAAACAGGAATTAAGGATTTCCCTTATCTTAGCTACCTTTTGTACACTGAGAACTGACTTGGAGGTTCTCTTTCATCTGTTCTAAACAAGTTCTCATCTGTTTACAGTCATTTTCACTGAATTATTCATGTTTTCATGGAGTTTCCTATATTCTGCCTTCTGGCCCAAGTATAAGCTTTGCCCACTTTATCAAACAACTTCCTACACACTGTTATGAAATGAGGGAGCTAGGGAACATTGTCTCTCAACTGTGTTATAGAGTGTAGTACTACATTTCAGTGAAGTGTAAGGCTTTCCAAAGCTGCCGAACGTGTTTCTTTCTCTATTTCAATGGTATTCTGCCCTATATAACACACATTTACCACTCTAGTCTCCTTTAAGTAAACAATATAGGATTCATACAGTGTTTCATGTGATCTTAACTCGAATTAAGGATTTCCCGGATTTAGCTACCTTTTCTATACTAAGAACTGACTTGGAGATTCTCTTTCAGCTCTTCTAAAACAAGTTCTCATCTGTTTACAGTCATTTTCACTGAAATATTGATGTTTTCATGTAGTTTCCTTTATTCTGCCTTCTGCTTCAAGTATAAGCTTTGCCCACTTTATCAAACAACTTCCTACACACTGTTATGAACTGAGGCAGCTAGGGAACATTGTCTCTCAACTGTGTTATAGAGTGTAGTACTACATTTCAGTGAAGTATAAGGCTTTCCAAAGCTGCCGAACGTGTTTCTTTCTCTATTTCAATGGTATTCTGCCTTGTATAACACACATTTACCACTCTAGTCTCCTTTAAGTAAAGAATATAGGATTCATACAGTGTTTCAGGTGATCTTAACTCGAATTAAGGATTTCCCGGATCTTAGCTACCTTTTCTACACTAAGAACTGACTTGGAGAATCTCTTTCAGCTGTTCTAAACAAGTTCTCATCTGTTTACAGTCATTTTCACTGAATTATTCATGTTTTCCTGTAGTTTCCTATATTCTACCTTCTGGTCCAAGTATAAGCTTTGCCCACTTTATCAAACAACTGCCTACACACTGTTATGAACTGAGGCAGCTCAGGAACATTGTCTCTCAATTGTGTTATAGAGTGTAGTACTACATTTCAGTGAAGTGTAAGGCTTTCCAAAGCTGCCAAAAGTGTTTCTTTCTCTATTTCATTGGTATTCTGCCTTATATAACACACATTTACCACTCTAGTCTCCTTTAAGTAAACATTATAGGATTCATACAGTGTTTGATGTTATCTTAACTCGAATTAAGGATTTCCCTTATCTTAGCTACCTTTTCAACACTAAGAACTGACTTGGAGATTCTCTTTCAGCTGTTCTAAACAAGTTCTCATCTGTTTACAGTCATTTTCAGTGAATTATTCATGTTTTCATGTAGTTTCCTATATTCTGCCTTCTGGTCCAAGAATAAGCTTTGCCCACTTTATCAAACAACTTCCTACACACTGTTATGAACTGAGGCAGCTCGGGAACATTGTCTCTCAACTGTGTTATAGAGTGTAGTACTACATTTCAGTGAAGTGTAAGGCTTTCCAAAGCTGCCGAAAGTGTTTCTTTCTCTATTTCAATGGTATTCTGCCTTATATAACACACATTTACCACTCTAGTCTCCTTTAAGTAAAGGATATAGGATTCATACAGTGTTTCATATGATCTTAACTGGAATTAAGGATTTCCCTTATCTTAGCTACCTTTTCTACACTAAGAACTGACTTGGAGATTCTCTTTCAGCTGTTCTAAACAAGTTCTCATCTGTTTACAGTCATTTTCACTGAATTATTCATGTTTTCATGTAGTTTCCTATATTCTGCCTTCTGGGCCAAGTATAAGCTTTGCCCACTTTATCAAACAACTTCCTACACTCTGTTATGAACTGAGGGAGCTAGGGAACATTGTCTCTCAACTGTGTTATAGAGTGTAGTACTACATTTCAGTGAAGTGTAAGGCTTTCCTTAAGCTGCCGAACGTGTTTCTTTCTCTATTTCAATGGTATTCTGCCCTATATAACACACATTTACCACTCTAGTCTCCTTTAAGTAAACAATATAGGATTCATACAGTGTTTCATGTGATCTTAACTCGAATTAAGGATTTCCCGGATTTAGCTACCTTTTCTATACTAAGAACTGACTTGGAGATTCTCTTTCAGCTCTTCTAAAACAAGTTCTCATCTGTTTACAGTCATTTTCACTGAATTATTGATGTTTTCATGTAGTTTCCTTTATTCTGCCTTCTGCTCCAAGTATAAGCTTTGCCCACTTTATCAAACAATTTCCTACACACTGTTATGAACTGAGGCAGCTAGGGAACATTGTCTCTCAACTGTGTTATAGAGTGTAGTACTACATTTCAGTGAAGTGTAAGGCTTTCCAAAGCTGCCGAACATGTTTCTTTCTCTATTTCAATGGTATTCTGCCTTCTATAACACACATTTACCACTCTAGTCTCCTTTAAGTAATGAATATAGGATTCATACAGTGTTTCATGTGATCTTAACTCGAATTAAGGATTTCCCTTATCTTAGCTACCTTTTCTACACTAAGAACTGACTTGAAGATTCTCTTTCATCTGTTCTAAACAAGTTCTCATCTGTTTACAGTCATTTTCACTGAATTATTCATGTTTTCATGTAGTTTCCCATATTCTGCCTTCTGGCCCAAGTATAAGCTTTGCCCACTTTATCAAACAACTTCCTACACACTGTTATGAACTGAGGCAGCTAGGGAACATTGTCTCTCAACTGTGTTATAGAGTGTAGTACTACATTTCAGTGAAGTGTAAGGCTTTCCAAAGCTGCCGAAAGTGTTTCTTTATCTATTTCAATGGTATTCTGCCTTATATAACACACATTTACCACTCCGGTCTCCTTTAAGTAAACAATATAGGATTCATACAGTGTTTGATGTTATCTTAACTCGAATTAAGGATTTCCCTTATCTTAGCTACCTTTTCTACACTAAGAACTGATTTGGAGATTCTCTTTCAGCTGTTCTAAACAAGTTCTCATCTGTTTACAGTCATTTTCACTGAATTATTCATGTTTTCATGATGTTTCCTATATACTGCCTTCTGGTCCAAGAATAAGCTTTGCCCACTTTATCAAACAACTTCCTACACACTGTTATGAACTGAGGCAGCTCGGGAACATTGTCTCTCAACTGTGTTATAGAGTGTAGTACTACATTTCAGTGAAGTGTAAGGCTTTCCAAAGCTGCCGAACGTGTTTCTTTCTCTATTTCTATGGTAATCTGCCTTGTATAACACACATTTACCACTCTAGTCTCCTTTAAGTAATGAATATAGGATTCATACAGTGTTTCATGTGATCTTAACTCAAATTAAGGATTTCCCGGATTTAGCTACCTTTTCTATACTAAGAACTGACTTGGAGATTCTCTTTCAGCTCTTCTAAAACAAGTTCTCATCTGTTTACAGTCATTTTCACTGAATTATTGATGTTTTCATGTAGTTTCCTTTATTCTGCCTTCTGCTTCAAGTATAAGCTTTGCCCACTTTATCAAACAACTTCCTACACACTGTTATGAACTGAGGCAGCTAGGGAACATTGTCTCTCAACTGTGTTATAGAGTGTAGTACTACATTTCAGTGAAGTATAAGGCTTTCCAAAGCTGCCGAACGTGTTTCTTTCTCTATTTCAATGGTATTCTGCCTTGTATAACACACATTTACCACTCTAGTCTCCTTTAAGTAAAGAATATAGGATTCATACAGTGTTTCATGTGATCTTAACTCGAATTAAGGATTTCCCTTATCTTAGCTACCTTTTCTACACTAAGAACTGACTTGAAGATTCTCTTTCATCTGTTCTAAACAAGTTCTCATCTGTTTACAGTCATTTTCACTGAATTATTCATGTTTTCATGTAGTTTCCCATATTCTGCCTTGTGGCCCAAGTATAAGCTTTGCCCACTTTATCAAACAACTTCCTACACACTGTTATGAACTGAGGCAGCTAGGGAACATTGTCTCTCAACTGTGTTATAGAGTGTAGTACTACATTTCAGTGAAGTGTAAGGCTTTCCAAAGCTGCCGAAAGTGTTTCTTTATCTATTTCAATGGTATTCTGCCTTATATAACACACATTTACCACTCCGGTCTCCTTTAAGTAAACAATATAGGATTCATACAGTGTTTGATGTTATCTTAACTCGAATTAAGGATTTCCCTTATCTTAGCTACCTTTTCTACACTAAGAACTGATTTGGAGATTCTCTTTCAGCTGTTCTAAACAAGTTCTCATCTGTTTACAGTCATTTTCACTGAATTATTCATGTTTTCATGATGTTTCCTATATACTGCCTTCTGGTCCAAGAATAAGCTTTGCCCACTTTATCAAACAACTTCCTACACACTGTTATGAACTGAGGCAGCTCGGGAACATTGTCTCTCAACTGTGTTATAGAGTGTAGTACTACATTTCAGTGAAGTGTAAGGCTTTCCAAAGCTGCCGAACGTGTTTCTTTCTCTATTTCTATGGTAATCTGCCTTGTATAACACACATTTACCACTCTAGTCTCCTTTAAGTAATGAATATAGGATTCATACAGTGTTTCATGTGATCTTAACTCAAATTAAGGATTTCCCGGATTTAGCTACCTTTTCTATACTAAGAACTGACTTGGAGATTCTCTTTCAGCTCTTCTAAAACAAGTTCTCATCTGTTTACAGTCATTTTCACTGAATTATTGATGTTTTCATGTAGTTTCCTTTATTCTGCCTTCTGCTTCAAGTATAAGCTTTGCCCACTTTATCAAACAACTTCCTACACACTGTTATGAACTGAGGCAGCTAGGGAACATTGTCTCTCAACTGTGTTATAGAGTGTAGTACTACATTTCAGTGAAGTATAAGGCTTTCCAAAGCTGCCGAACGTGTTTCTTTCTCTATTTCAATGGTATTCTGCCTTGTATAACACACATTTACCACTCTAGTCTCCTTTAAGTAAAGAATATAGGATTCATACAGTGTTTCAGGTGATCTTAACTCGAATTAAGGATTTCCCGAATCTTAGCTACCTTTTCTACACTAAGAACTGACTTGGAGATTCTCTTTCAGCTGTTCTAAACAAGTTCTCATCTGTTTACAGTCATTTTCACTGAATTATTCATGTTTTCATGATGTTTCCTATATTCTGCCTTCTGGTCCATGAATAAGCTTTGCCCACTTTATCAAACAACTTCCTACACACTGTTATGAACTGAGGCAGCTCTGGAACATGGTCTCTCAACTGTGTTATAGAGTATAGTACTACATTTCAGTGAAGTGTAAGGCTTTCCAAAGCTGCCGAAAGTGTTTCTTTCTCTATTTCAATGATATTCTGCCTTATATAACACACATTTACCACTCTAGTCTCCTTTAAGTAAGCAATATAGGATTCATACAGTGTTTGATGTTACCTTAACTCGAATTAAGGATTTCCCTTATCTTAGCTACCTTTTCTACACTAAGAACTGATTTGGAGATTCTCTTTCAGCTGTTCTAAACAAGTTCTCATCTGTTTACAGTCATTTTCACTGAATTATTCATGTTTTCATGATGTTTCCTATATACTGCCTTCTGGTCCAAGAATAAGCTTTGCCCACTTTATCAAACAACTTCCTACACACTGTTATGAACTGAGGCAGCTCGGGAACATTGTCTCTCAACTGTGTTATAGAGTGTAGTACTACATTTCAGTGAAGTGTAAGGCTTTCCAAAGCTGCCGAACGTGTTTCTTTCTCTATTTCTATGGTAATCTGCCTTGTATAACACACATTTACCACTCTAGTCTCCTTTAAGTAATGAATATAGATTTCATACAGTGTTTGATGTTATCTAAACAGGAATAAAGGATTTCCCTTATCTTAGCTACCTTTTCTATACTGAGAACTGACTTGGAGGTTCTCTTTCAGCTGTTCTAAACAAGTTCTCATCTGTTTACAGTCATTTTCACTGAATTATTCATGTTTTCATGTAGTTTCCTATATTCTGCCTTCTGGCCCAAGTATAAGCTTTGCCCACTTTATCAAACAACTTCCTACACACTGTTATTAACTGAGGGAGCTAGGGAACATTGTCTCTCAACTGTGTTATATAGAGTGTAGTACTACATTTCAGTGAAGGGTAAGGCTTTCCAAAGCTGCCGAACGTGTTTCTTTCTCTATTTCAATGGTATTCTGCCTTATATAACACACATTTACCACTCTGGTCTCCTTTAAGTAAAGAATATAGGATTCATACAGTGTTTCAGGTGATCTTAACTCGAATTAAGGATTTCCCGGATCTTAGCTACCTTTTCTACACTAAGAACTGACTTGGAGATTCTCTTTCAGCTGTTCTAAACAAGTTCTCATCTGTTTACAGTCATTTTCACTGAATTATTCATGTTTTCATGATGTTTCCTATATTCTGCCTTCTGGTCCATGAATAAGCTTTGCCCACTTTATCAAACAACTTCCTACACACTGTTATGAACTGAGGCAGCTCTGGAACATGGTCTCTCAACTGTGTTATAGAGTATAGTACTACATTTCAGTGAAGTGTAAGGCTTTCCAAAGCTGCCGAAAGTGTTTCTTTCTCTATTTCAATGATATTCTGCCTTATATAACACACATTTACCACTCTAGTCTCCTTTAAGTAAGCAATATAGGATTCATACAGTGTTTGATGTTACCTTAACTCGAATTAAGGATTTCCCTTATCTTAGCTACCTTTTCTACACTAAGAACTGATTTGGAGATTCTCTTTCAGCTGTTCTAAACAAGTTCTCATCTGTTTACAGTCATTTTCACTGAATTATTCATGTTTTCATGATGTTTCCTATATACTGCCTTCTGGTCCAAGAATAAGCTTTGCCCACTTTATCAAACAACTTCCTACACACTGTTATGAACTGAGGCAGCTCGGGAACATTGTCTCTCAACTGTGTTATAGAGTGTAGTACTACATTTCAGTGAAGTGTAAGGCTTTCCAAAGCTGCCGAACGTGTTTCTTTCTCTATTTCTATGGTAATCTGCCTTGTATAACACACATTTACCACTCTAGTCTCCTTTAAGTAATGAATATAGATTTCATACAGTGTTTGATGTTATCTAAACAGGAATAAAGGATTTCCCTTATCTTAGCTACCTTTTCTATACTGAGAACTGACTTGGAGGTTCTCTTTCAGCTGTTCTAAACAAGTTCTCATCTGTTTACAGTCATTTTCACTGAATTATTCATGTTTTCATGTAGTTTCCTATATTCTGCCTTCTGGCCCAAGTATAAGCTTTGCCCACTTTATCAAACAACTTCCTACACACTGTTATTAACTGAGGGAGCTAGGGAACATTGTCTCTCAACTGTGTTATATAGAGTGTAGTACTACATTTCAGTGAAGGGTAAGGCTTTCCAAAGCTGCCGAACGTGTTTCTTTCTCTATTTCAATGGTATTCTGCCTTATATAACACACATTTACCACTCTGGTCTCCTTTAAGTAAACGATATAGGATTCATACAGTGTTTCATATGATCTTAACTGGAATTAAGGATTTCCCTTATCTTAGCTACCTTTTCTACACTAAGAACTGACTTGGAGATTCTCTTTCAGCTGTTCTAAACAAGTTCTCATCTGTTTAGAGTCATTTTCACTGAATTATTCATGTTTTCATGTAGTTTCCTATATTCTGCCTTCTGGCCCAAGTATAAGCTTTGCCCACTTTATCAAACAACTTCCTACACACTGTTATGAACTGAGGCAGCTAGGGAACATTGTCTCTCAACTGTGTTATAGAGTGTAGTACTACATTTCAGTGAAGTGTAAGGCTTTCCAAAGCTGTCGAAAGTGTTTCTTTCTCTATTTCAATGGTATTCTGCCTTATATAACACACATTTACCACTGGTCTCCTTTAAGTAAACATTATAGGATTCATACAGTGTTTGATGTTATCTAAACAGGAATTAAGGATTTCCCTTATCTTAGCTACCTTTTCTACACTGAGAACTGACTTGGAGATTCTCTTTCAGCTGTTCTAAACAAGTTCTCATCTGTTTACAGTCATTTTCACTGAATTATTCATGTTTTCATGATGTTTCCTATATTCTGCCTTCTGGTCCAAGAATAAGCTTTGCCCACTTTATCAAACAACTTCCTACACACTGTTATGAACTGAGGCAGCTCGGGAACATGGTCTCTCAACTGTGTTATAGAGTATAGTACTACATTTCAGTGAAGTGTAAGGCTTTCCAAAGCTGCCGAAAGTGTTTCTTTCTCTATTTCAATGGTATTCTGCCTTATATAACACACATTTACCACTCTAGTCTCCTTTAAGTAAACAATATAGGATTCATACAGTGTTTGATGTTATCTTAACTCCAATTAACGATTTCCCTTATCTTAGCTACCTTTTCTACACTAAGAACTGATTTGGAGATTCTCTTTCAGCTGTTCTAAACAAGTTCTCATCTGTTTACAGTCATTTTTACTGAATTATTCATGTTTTCATGATGTTTCCTATATACTGCCTTCTGGTCCAAGAATAAGCTTTGCCCACTTTATCAAACAACTTCCTACACACTGTTATGAACTGAGGCAGCTCGGGAACATTGTCTCTCAACTGTGTTATAGCGTGTAGTACTACATTTCAGTGAAGTGTAAGGCTTTCCAAAGCTGCCGAAAGTGTTTCTTTCTCTATTTCTATGGTAATCTGCCTTGTATAACACACATTTACCACTCTAGTCTCCTTTAAGTAATGAATATAGATTTCATACAGTGTTTGATGTTATCTAAACAGGAATTAAGGATTTCCCTTATCTTAGCTACCTTTTCTACACTGAGAACTGACTTGGAGGTTCTCTTTCAGCTGTTCTAAACAAGTTCTCATCTGTTTACAGTCATTTTCACTGAATTATTCATGTTTTCATGGAGTTTCCTATATTCTGCCTTCTGGCCCAAGTATAAGCTTTGCCCACTTTATCAAACAACTTCCTACACACTGTTATGAAATGAGGGAGCTAGGGAACATTGTCTCTCAACTGTGTTATAGAGTGTAGTACTACATTTCAGTGAAGTGTAAGGCTTTCCAAAGCTGCCGAACGTGTTTCTTTCTCTATTTCAATGGTATTCTGCCCTATATAACACACATTTACCACTCTAGTCTCCTTTAAGTAAACAATATAGGATTCATACAGTGTTTCATGTGATCTTAACTCGAATTAAGGATTTCCCGGATTTAGCTACCTTTTCTATACTAAGAACTGACTTGGAGATTCTCTTTCAGCTCTTCTAAAACAAGTTCTCATCTGTTTACAGTCATTTTCACTGAATTATTCATGTTTTCATGGAGTTTCCTATATTCTGCCTTCTGGCCCAAGTATAAGCTTTGCCCACTTTATCAAACAACTTCCTACACACTGTTATGAAATGAGGGAGCTAGGGAACATTGTCTCTCAACTGTGTTATAGAGTGTAGTACTACATTTCAGTGAAGTATAAGGCTTTCCAAAGCTGCCGAACGTGTTTCTTTCTCTATTTCAATGGTATTCTGCCTTGTATAACACACATTTACCACTCTAGTCTCCTTTAAGTAAAGAATATAGGATTCATACAGTGTTTCAGGTGATCTTAACTCGAATTAAGGATTTCCCGGATCTTAGCTACCTTTTCTACACTAAGAACTGACTTGGAGAATCTCTTTCAGCTGTTCTAAACAAGTTTTCATCTGTTTACAGTCATTTTCACTGAATTATTCATGTTTTCCTGTAGTTTCCTATATTCTACCTTCTGGTGCAAGTATAAGCTTTGCCCACTTTATCAAACAACTGCCTACACACTGTTATGAACTGAGGCAGCTCAGGAACATTGTCTCTCAATTGTGTTATAGAGTGTAGTACTACATTTCAGTGAAGTGTAAGGCTTTCCAAAGCTGCCAAAAGTGTTTCTTTCTCTATTTCATTGGTATTCTGCCTTATATAACACACATTTACCACTCTAGTCTCCTTTAAGTAAACATTATAGGATTCATACAGTGTTTGATGTTATCTTAACTCGAATTAAGGATTTCCCTTATCTTAGCTACCTTTTCAACACTAAGAACTGACTTGGAGATTCTCTTTCAGCTGTTCTAAACAAGTTCTCATCTGTTTACAGTCATTTTCAGTGAATTATTCATGTTTTCATGTAGTTTCCTATATTCTGCCTTCTGGTCCAAGAATAAGCTTTGCCCACTTTATCAAACAACTTCCTACACACTGTTATGAACTGAGGCAGCTCGGGAACATTGTCTCTCAACTGTGTTATAGAGTGTAGTACTACATTTCAGTGAAGTGTAAGGCTTTCCAAAGCTGCCGAAAGTGTTTCTTTCTCTATTTCAATGGTATTCTGCCTTATATAACACACATTTACCACTCTAGTCTCCTTTAAGTAAAGGATATAGGATTCATACAGTGTTTCATATGATCTTAACTGGAATTAAGGATTTCCCTTATCTTAGCTACCTTTTCTACACTAAGAACTGACTTGGAGATTCTCTTTCAGCTCTTCTAAACAAGTTCTCATCTGTTTACAGTCATTTTCACTGAATTATTCATGTTTTCATGTAGTTTCCTATATTCTGCCTTCTGGGCCAAGTATAAGCTTTGCCCACTTTATCAAACAACTTCCTACACTCTGTTATGAACTGAGGGAGCTAGGGAACATTGTCTCTCAACTGTGTTATAGAGTGTAGTACTACATTTCAGTGAAGTGTAAGGCTTTCCAAAGCTGCCGAACGTGTTTCTTTCTCTATTTCAATGGTATTCTGCCCTATATAACACACATTTACCACTCTAGTCTCCTTTAAGTAAACAATATAGGATTCATACAGTGTTTCATGTGATCTTAACTCGAATTAAGGATTTCCCGGATTTAGCTACCTTTTCTATACTAAGAACTGACTTGGAGATTCTCTTTCAGCTCTTCTAAAACAAGTTCTCATCTGTTTACAGTCATTTTCACTGAATTATTGATGTTTTCATGTAGTTTCCTTTATTCTGCCTTCTGCTCCAAGTATAAGCTTTGCCCACTTTATCAAACAATTTCCTACACACTGTTATGAACTGAGGCAGCTAGGGAACATTGTCTCTCAACTGTGTTATAGAGTGTAGTACTACATTTCAGTGAAGTGTAAGGCTTTCCAAAGCTGCCGAACATGTTTCTTTCTCTATTTCAATGGTATTCTGCCTTCTATAACACACATTTACCACTCTAGTCTCCTTTAAGTAATGAATATAGGATTCATACAGTGTTTCATGTGATCTTAACTCGAATTAAGGATTTCCCTTATCTTAGCTACCTTTTCTACACTAAGAACTGACTTGAAGATTCTCTTTCATCTGTTCTAAACAAGTTCTCATCTGTTTACAGTCATTTTCACTGAATTATTCATGTTTTCATGTAGTTTCCCATATTCTGCCTTCTGGCCCAAGTATAAGCTTTGCCCACTTTATCAAACAACTTCCTACACACTGTTATGAACTGAGGCAGCTAGGGAACATTGTCTCTCAACTGTGTTATAGAGTGTAGTACTACATTTCAGTGAAGTGTAAGGCTTTCCAAAGCTGCCGAAAGTGTTTCTTTATCTATTTCAATGGTATTCTGCCTTATATAACACACATTTACCACTCCGGTCTCCTTTAAGTAAACAATATAGGATTCATACAGTGTTTGATGTTATCTTAACTCGAATTAAGGATTTCCCTTATCTTAGCTACCTTTTCTACACTAAGAACTGATTTGGAGATTCTCTTTCAGCTGTTCTAAACAAGTTCTCATCTGTTTACAGTCATTTTCACTGAATTATTCATGTTTTCATGATGTTTCCTATATACTGCCTTCTGGTCCAAGAATAAGCTTTGCCCACTTTATCAAACAACTTCCTACACACTGTTATGAACTGAGGCAGCTCGGGAACATTGTCTCTCAACTGTGTTATAGAGTGTAGTACTACATTTCAGTGAAGTGTAAGGCTTTCCAAAGCTGCCGAACGTGTTTCTTTCTCTATTTCTATGGTAATCTGCCTTGTATAACACACATTTACCACTCTAGTCTCCTTTAAGTAATGAATATAGGATTCATACAGTGTTTCATGTGATCTTAACTCAAATTAAGGATTTCCCGGATTTAGCTACCTTGTCTATACTAAGAACTGACTTGGAGATTCTCTTTCAGCTCTTCTAAAACAAGTTCTCATCTGTTTACAGTCATTTTCACTGAATTATTGATGTTTTCATGTAGTTTCCTTTATTCTGCCTTCTGCTTCAAGTATAAGCTTTGCCCACTTTATCAAACAACTTCCTACACACTGTTATGAACTGAGGCAGCTAGGGAACATTGTCTCTCAACTGTGTTATAGAGTGTAGTACTACATTTCAGTGAAGTATAAGGCTTTCCAAAGCTGCCGAACGTGTTTCTTTCTCTATTTCAATGGTATTCTGCCTTGTATAACACACATTTACCACTCTAGTCTCCTTTAAGTAAAGAATATAGGATTCATACAGTGTTTCATGTGATCTTAACTCGAATTAAGGATTTCCCTTATCTTAGCTACCTTTTCTACACTAAGAACTGACTTGAAGATTCTCTTTCATCTGTTCTAAACAAGTTCTCATCTGTTTACAGTCATTTTCACTGAATTATTCATGTTTTCATGTAGTTTCCCATATTCTGCCTTCTGGCCCAAGTATAAGCTTTGCCCACTTTATCAAACAACTTCCTACACACTGTTATGAACTGAGGCAGCTAGGGAACATTGTCTCTCAACTGTGTTATAGAGTGTAGTACTACATTTCAGTGAAGTGTAAGGCTTTCCAAAGCTGCCGAAAGTGTTTCTTTATCTATTTCAATGGTATTCTGCCTTATATAACACACATTTACCACTCCGGTCTCCTTTAAGTAAACAATATAGGATTCATACAGTGTTTGATGTTATCTTAACTCGAATTAAGGATTTCCCTTATCTTAGCTACCTTTTCTACACTAAGAACTGATTTGGAGATTCTCTTTCAGCTGTTCTAAACAAGTTCTCATCTGTTTACAGTCATTTTCACTGAATTATTCATGTTTTCATGATGTTTCCTATATACTGCCTTCTGGTCCAAGAATAAGCTTTGCCCACTTTATCAAACAACTTCCTACACACTGTTATGAACTGAGGCAGCTCGGGAACATTGTCTCTCAACTGTGTTATAGAGTGTAGTACTACATTTCAGTGAAGTGTAAGGCTTTCCAAAGCTGCCGAACGTGTTTCTTTCTCTATTTCTATGGTAATCTGCCTTGTATAACACACATTTACCACTCTAGTCTCCTTTAAGTAATGAATATAGGATTCATACAGTGTTTCATGTGATCTTAACTCAAATTAAGGATTTCCCGGATTTAGCTACCTTTTCTATACTAAGAACTGACTTGGAGATTCTCTTTCAGCTCTTCTAAAACAAGTTCTCATCTGTTTACAGTCATTTTCACTGAATTATTGATGTTTTCATGTAGTTTCCTTTATTCTGCCTTCTGCTTCAAGTATAAGCTTTGCCCACTTTATCAAACAACTTCCTACACACTGTTATGAACTGAGGCAGCTAGGGAACATTGTCTCTCAACTGTGTTATAGAGTGTAGTACTACATTTCAGTGAAGTATAAGGCTTTCCAAAGCTGCCGAACGTGTTTCTTTCTCTATTTCAATGGTATTCTGCCTTGTATAACACACATTTACCACTCTAGTCTCCTTTAAGTAAAGAATATAGGATTCATACAGTGTTTCAGGTGATCTTAACTCGAATTAAGGATTTCCCGGATCTTAGCTACCTTTTCTACACTAAGAACTGACTTGGAGATTCTCTTTCAGCTGTTCTAAACAAGTTCTCATCTGTTTACAGTCATTTTCACTGAATTATTCATGTTTTCATGATGTTTCCTATATTCTGCCTTCTGGTCCATGAATAAGCTTTGCCCACTTTATCAAACAACTTCCTACACACTGTTATGAACTGAGGCAGCTCTGGAACATGGTCTCTCAACTGTGTTATAGAGTATAGTACTACATTTCAGTGAAGTGTAAGGCTTTCCAAAGCTGCCGAAAGTGTTTCTTTCTCTATTTCAATGATATTCTGCCTTATATAACACACATTTACCACTCTAGTCTCCTTTAAGTAAGCAATATAGGATTCATACAGTGTTTGATGTTACCTTAACTCGAATTAAGGATTTCCCTTATCTTAGCTACCTTTTCTACACTAAGAACTGATTTGGAGATTCTCTTTCAGCTGTTCTAAACAAGTTCTCATCTGTTTACAGTCATTTTCACTGAATTATTCATGTTTTCATGATGTTTCCTATATACTGCCTTCTGGTCCAAGAATAAGCTTTGCCCACTTTATCAAACAACTTCCTACACACTGTTATGAACTGAGGCAGCTCGGGAACATTGTCTCTCAACTGTGTTATAGAGTGTAGTACTACATTTCAGTGAAGTGTAAGGCTTTCCAAAGCTGCCGAACGTGTTTCTTTCTCTATTTCTATGGTAATCTGCCTTGTATAACACACATTTACCACTCTAGTCTCCTTTAAGTAATGAATATAGATTTCATACAGTGTTTGATGTTATCTAAACAGGAATAAAGGATTTCCCTTATCTTAGCTACCTTTTCTATACTGAGAACTGACTTGGAGGTTCTCTTTCAGCTGTTCTAAACAAGTTCTCATCTGTTTACAGTCATTTTCACTGAATTATTCATGTTTTCATGTAGTTTCCTATATTCTGCCTTCTGGCCCAAGTATAAGCTTTGCCCACTTTATCAAACAACTTCCTACACACTGTTATTAACTGAGGGAGCTAGGGAACATTGTCTCTCAACTGTGTTATATAGAGTGTAGTACTACATTTCAGTGAAGGGTAAGGCTTTCCAAAGCTGCCGAACGTGTTTCTTTCTCTATTTCAATGGTATTCTGCCTTATATAACACACATTTACCACTCTGGTCTCCTTTAAGTAAACGATATAGGATTCATACAGTGTTTCATATGATCTTAACTGGAATTAAGGATTTCCCTTATCTTAGCTACCTTTTCTACACTAAGAACTGACTTGGAGATTCTCTTTCAGCTGTTCTAAACAAGTTCTCATCTGTTTAGAGTCATTTTCACTGAATTATTCATGTTTTCATGTAGTTTCCTATATTCTGCCTTCTGGCCCAAGTATAAGCTTTGCCCACTTTATCAAACAACTTCCTACACACTGTTATGAACTGAGGCAGCTAGGGAACATTGTCTCTCAACTGTGTTATAGAGTGTAGTACTACATTTCAGTGAAGTGTAAGGCTTTCCAAAGCTGTCGAAAGTGTTTCTTTCTCTATTTCAATGGTATTCTGCCTTATATAACACACATTTACCACTGGTCTCCTTTAAGTAAACATTATAGGATTCATACAGTGTTTGATGTTATCTAAACAGGAATTAAGGATTTCCCTTATCTTAGCTACCTTTTCTACACTGAGAACTGACTTGGAGATTCTCTTTCAGCTGTTCTAAACAAGTTCTCATCTGTTTACAGTCATTTTCACTGAATTATTCATGTTTTCATGATGTTTCCTATATTCTGCCTTCTGGTCCAAGAATAAGCTTTGCCCACTTTATCAAACAACTTCCTACACACTGTTATGAACTGAGGCAGCTCGGGAACATGGTCTCTCAACTGTGTTATAGAGTATAGTACTACATTTCAGTGAAGTGTAAGGCTTTCCAAAGCTGCCGAAAGTGTTTCTTTCTCTATTTCAATGGTATTCTGCCTTATATAACACACATTTACCACTCTAGTCTCCTTTAAGTAAACAATATAGGATTCATACAGTGTTTGATGTTATCTTAACTCCAATTAACGATTTCCCTTATCTTAGCTACCTTTTCTACACTAAGAACTGATTTGGAGATTTTCTTTCAGCTGTTCTAAACAAGTTCTCATCTGTTTACAGTCATTTTTACTGAATTATTCATGTTTTCATGATGTTTCCTATATACTGCCTTCTGGTCCAAGAATAAGCTTTGCCCACTTTATCAAACAACTTCCTACACACTGTTATGAACTGAGGCAGCTCGGGAACATTGTCTCTCAACTGTGTTATAGAGTGTAGTACTACATTTCAGTGAAGTGTAAGGCTTTCCAAAGCTGCCGAAAGTGTTTCTTTCTCTATTTCTATGGTAATCTGCCTTGTATAACACACATTTACCACTCTAGTCTCCTTTAAGTAATGAATATAGATTTCATACAGTGTTTGATGTTATCTAAACAGGAATTAAGGATTTCCCTTATCTTAGCTACCTTTTCTACACTGAGAACTGACTTGGAGGTTCTCTTTCAGCTGTTCTAAACAAGTTCTCATCTGTTTACAGTCATTTTCACTGAATTATTCATGTTTTCATGGAGTTTCCTATATTCTGCCTTCTGGCCCAAGTATAAGCTTTGCCCACTTTATCAAACAACTTCCTACACACTGTTATGAAATGAGGGAGCTAGGGAACATTGTCTCTCAACTGTGTTATAGAGTGTAGTACTACATTTCAGTGAAGTGTAAGGCTTTCCAAAGCTGCCGAACGTGTTTCTTTCTCTATTTCAATGGTATTCTGCCCTATATAACACACATTTACCACTCTAGTCTCCTTTAAGTAAACAATATAGGATTCATACAGTGTTTCATGTGATCTTAACTCGAATTAAGGATTTCCCGGATTTAGCTACCTTTTCTATACTAAGAACTGACTTGGAGATTCTCTTTCAGCTCTTCTAAAACAAGTTCTCATCTGTTTACAGTCATTTTCACTGAATTATTCATGTTTTCATGGAGTTTCCTATATTCTGCCTTCTGGCCCAAGTATAAGCTTTGCCCACTTTATCAAACAACTTCCTACACACTGTTATGAAATGAGGGAGCTAGGGAACATTGTCTCTCAACTGTGTTATAGAGTGTAGTACTACATTTCAGTGAAGTATAAGGCTTTCCAAAGCTGCCGAACGTGTTTCTTTCTCTATTTCAATGGTATTCTGCCTTGTATAACACACATTTACCACTCTAGTCTCCTTTAAGTAAAGAATATAGGATTCATACAGTGTTTCAGGTGATCTTAACTCGAATTAAGGATTTCCCGGATCTTAGCTACCTTTTCTACACTAAGAACTGACTTGGAGAATCTCTTTCAGCTGTTCTAAACAAGTTTTCATCTGTTTACAGTCATTTTCACTGAATTATTTATGTTTTCCTGTAGTTTCCTATATTCTACCTTCTGGTGCAAGTATAAGCTTTGCCCACTTTATCAAACAACTGCCTACACACTGTTATGAACTGAGGCAGCTCAGGAACATTGTCTCTCAATTGTGTTATAGAGTGTAGTACTACATTTCAGTGAAGTGTAAGGCTTTCCAAAGCTGCCGAAAGTGTTTCTTTCTCTATTTCAATGATATTCTGCCTTATATAACACACATTTACCACTCTAGTCTCCTTTAAGTAAGCAATATAGGATTCATACAGTGTTTGATGTTACCTTAACTCGAATTAAGGATTTCCCTTATCTTAGCTACCTTTTCTACACTAAGAACTGATTTGGAGATTCTCTTTCAGCTGTTCTAAACAAGTTCTCATCTGTTTACAGTCATTTTCACTGAATTATTCATGTTTTCATGATGTTTCCTATATACTGCCTTCTGGTCCAAGAATAAGCTTTGCCCACTTTATCAAACAACTTCCTACACACTGTTATGAACTGAGGCAGCTCGGGAACATTGTCTCTCAACTGTGTTATAGAGTGTAGTACTACATTTCAGTGAAGTGTAAGGCTTTCCAAAGCTGCCGAACGTGTTTCTTTCTCTATTTCTATGGTAATCTGCCTTGTATAACACACATTTACCACTCTAGTCTCCTTTAAGTAATGAATATAGATTTCATACAGTGTTTGATGTTATCTAAACAGGAATAAAGGATTTCCCTTATCTTAGCTACCTTTTCTATACTGAGAACTGACTTGGAGGTTCTCTTTCAGCTGTTCTAAACAAGTTCTCATCTGTTTACAGTCATTTTCACTGAATTATTCATGTTTTCATGTAGTTTCCTATATTCTGCCTTCTGGCCCAAGTATAAGCTTTGCCCACTTTATCAAACAACTTCCTACACACTGTTATTAACTGAGGGAGCTAGGGAACATTGTCTCTCAACTGTGTTATATAGAGTGTAGTACTACATTTCAGTGAAGGGTAAGGCTTTCCAAAGCTGCCGAACGTGTTTCTTTCTCTATTTCAATGGTATTCTGCCTTATATAACACACATTTACCACTCTGGTCTCCTTTAAGTAAACGATATAGGATTCATACAGTGTTTCATATGATCTTAACTGGAATTAAGGATTTCCCTTATCTTAGCTACCTTTTCTACACTAAGAACTGACTTGGAGATTCTCTTTCAGCTGTTCTAAACAAGTTCTCATCTGTTTAGAGTCATTTTCACTGAATTATTCATGTTTTCATGTAGTTTCCTATATTCTGCCTTCTGGCCCAAGTATAAGCTTTGCCCACTTTATCAAACAACTTCCTACACACTGTTATGAACTGAGGCAGCTAGGGAACATTGTCTCTCAACTGTGTTATAGAGTGTAGTACTACATTTCAGTGAAGTGTAAGGCTTTCCAAAGCTGTCGAAAGTGTTTCTTTCTCTATTTCAATGGTATTCTGCCTTATATAACACACATTTACCACTGGTCTCCTTTAAGTAAACATTATAGGATTCATACAGTGTTTGATGTTATCTAAACAGGAATTAAGGATTTCCCTTATCTTAGCTACCTTTTCTACACTGAGAACTGACTTGGAGATTCTCTTTCAGCTGTTCTAAACAAGTTCTCATCTGTTTACAGTCATTTTCACTGAATTATTCATGTTTTCATGATGTTTCCTATATTCTGCCTTCTGGTCCAAGAATAAGCTTTGCCCACTTTATCAAACAACTTCCTACACACTGTTATGAACTGAGGCAGCTCGGGAACATGGTCTCTCAACTGTGTTATAGAGTATAGTACTACATTTCAGTGAAGTGTAAGGCTTTCCAAAGCTGCCGAAAGTGTTTCTTTCTCTATTTCAATGGTATTCTGCCTTATATAACACACATTTACCACTCTAGTCTCCTTTAAGTAAACAATATAGGATTAATACAGTGTTTGATGTTATCTTAACTCCAATTAAGGATTTCCCTTATCTTAGCTACCTTTTCTACACTAAGAACTGATTTGGAGATTCTCTTTCAGCTGTTCTAAACAAGTTCTCATCTGTTTACAGTCATTTTTACTGAATTATTCATGTTTTCATGATGTTTCCTATATACTGCCTTCTGGTCCAAGAATAAGCTTTGCCCACTTTATCAAACAACTTCCTACACACTGTTATGAACTGAGGCAGCTCGGGAACATTGTCTCTCAACTGTGTTATAGAGTGTAGTACTACATTTCAGTGAAGTGTAAGGCTTTCCAAAGCTGCCGAAAGTGTTTCTTTCTCTATTTCTATGGTAATCTGCCTTGTATAACACACATTTACCACTCTAGTCTCCTTTAAGTAATGAATATAGATTTCATACAGTGTTTGATGTTATCTAAACAGGAATTAAGGATTTCCCTTATCTTAGCTACCTTTTCTACACTGAGAACTGACTTGGAGGTTCTCTTTCAGCTGTTCTAAACAAGTTCTCATCTGTTTACAGTCATTTTCACTGAATTATTCATGTTTTCATGGAGTTTCCTATATTCTGCCTTCTGGCCCAAGTA
This sequence comes from Pipistrellus hanaki, assembly GCF_964339955.1. Classification (NCBI taxonomy): domain Eukaryota; kingdom Metazoa; phylum Chordata; class Mammalia; order Chiroptera; family Vespertilionidae; genus Pipistrellus; species Pipistrellus hanaki. The sequence goes on from NC_140518.1 coordinate 49,258,004, forward strand.
TAAGCTTTGCCCACTTTATCAAACAACTTCCTACACACTGTTATGAAATGAGGGAGCTAGGGAACATTGTCTCTCAACTGTGTTATAGAGTGTAGTACTACATTTCAGTGAAGTGTAAGGCTTTCCAAAGCTGCCGAACGTGTTTCTTTCTCTATTTCAATGGTATTCTGCCCTATATAACACACATTTACCACTCTAGTCTCCTTTAAGTAAACAATATAGGATTCATACAGTGTTTCATGTGATCTTAACTCGAATTAAGGATTTCCCGGATTTAGCTACCTTTTCTATACTAAGAACTGACTTGGAGATTCTCTTTCAGCTCTTCTAAAACAAGTTCTCATCTGTTTACAGTCATTTTCACTGAATTATTCATGTTTTCATGGAGTTTCCTATATTCTGCCTTCTGGCCCAAGTATAAGCTTTGCCCACTTTATCAAACAACTTCCTACACACTGTTATGAAATGAGGGAGCTAGGGAACATTGTCTCTCAACTGTGTTATAGAGTGTAGTACTACATTTCAGTGAAGTATAAGGCTTTCCAAAGCTGCCGAACGTGTTTCTTTCTCTATTTCAATGGTATTCTGCCTTGTATAACACACATTTACCACTCTAGTCTCCTTTAAGTAAAGAATATAGGATTCATACAGTGTTTCAGGTGATCTTAACTCGAATTAAGGATTTCCCGGATCTTAGCTACCTTTTCTACACTAAGAACTGACTTGGAGAATCTCTTTCAGCTGTTCTAAACAAGTTTTCATCTGTTTACAGTCATTTTCACTGAATTATTCATGTTTTCCTGTAGTTTCCTATATTCTACCTTCTGGTGCAAGTATAAGCTTTGCCCACTTTATCAAACAACTGCCTACACACTGTTATGAACTGAGGCAGCTCAGGAACATTGTCTCTCAATTGTGTTATAGAGTGTAGTACTACATTTCAGTGAAGTGTAAGGCTTTCCAAAGCTGCCAAAAGTGTTTCTTTCTCTATTTCATTGGTATTCTGCCTTATATAACACACATTTACCACTCTAGTCTCCTTTAAGTAAACATTATAGGATTCATACAGTGTTTGATGTTATCTTAACTCGAATTAAGGATTTCCCTTATCTTAGCTACCTTTTCAACACTAGAACTGACTTGGAGATTCTCTTTCAGCTGTTCTAAACAAGTTCTCATCTGTTTACAGTCATTTTCAGTGAATTATTCATGTTTTCATGTAGTTTCCTATATTCTGCCTTCTGGTCCAAGAATAAGCTTTGCCCACTTTATCAAACAACTTCCTACACACTGTTATGAACTGAGGCAGCTCGGGAACATGGTCTCTCAACTGTGTTATAGAGTGTAGTACTACATTTCAGTGAAGTGTAAGGCTTTCCAAAGCTGCCGAAAGTGTTTCTTTCTCTATTTCAATGGTATTCTGCCTTATATAACACACATTTACCACTCTAGTCTCCTTTAAGTAAACGATATAGGATTCATACAGTGTTTCATATGATCTTAACTGGAATTAAGGATTTCCCTTATCTTAGCTACCTTTTCTACACTAAGAACTGACTTGGAGATTCTCTTTCAGCTGTTCTAAACAAGTTCTCATCTGTTTACAGTCATTTTCAGTGAATTATTCATGTTTTCATGTAGTTTCCTATATTCTGCCTTCTGGGCCAAGTATAAGCTTTGCCCAGTTTATCAAACAACTTCCTACACACTGTTATGAACTGAGGGAGCTAGGGAACATTGTCTCTCAACTGTGTTATAGAGTGTAGTACTACATTTCAGTGAAGTGTAAGGCTTTCCAAAGCTGCCGAACGTGTTTCTTTCTCTATTTCAATGGTATTCTGCCCTATATAACACACATTTACCACTCTAGTCTCCTTTAAGTAAACAATATAGGATTCATACAGTGTTTCATGTGATCTTAACTCGAATTAAGGATTTCCCGGATTTAGCTACCTTTTCTATACTAAGAACTGACTTGGAGATTCTCTTTCAGCTCTTCTAAAACAAGTTCTCATCTGTTTACAGTCATTTTCACTGAATTATTGATGTTTTCATGTAGTTTCCTTTATTCTGCCTTCTGCTCCAAGTATAAGCTTTGCCCACTTTATCAAACAATTTCCTACACACTGTTATGAACTGAGGCAGCTAGGGAACATTGTCTCTCAACTGTGTTATAGAGTGTAGTACTACATTTCAGTGAAGTGTAAGGCTTTCCAAAGCTGCCGAACATGTTTCTTTCTCTATTTCAATGGTATTCTGCCTTCTATAACACACATTTACCACTCTAGTCTCCTTTAAGTAATGAATATAGGATTCATACAGTGTTTCATGTGATCTTAACTCGAATTAAGGATTTCCCTTATCTTAGCTACCTTTTCTACACTAAGAACTGACTTGAAGATTCTCTTTCATCTGTTCTAAACAAGTTCTCATCTGTTTACAGTCATTTTCACTGAATTATTCATGTTTTCATGTAGTTTCCCATATTCTGCCTTCTGGCCCAAGTATAAGCTTTGCCCACTTTATCAAACAACTTCCTACACACTGTTATGAACTGAGGCAGCTAGGGAACATTGTCTCTCAACTGTGTTATAGAGTGTAGTACTACATTTCAGTGAAGTGTAAGGCTTTCCAAAGCTGCCGAACGTGTTTCTTTCTCTATTTCAATGGTATTCTGCCCTATATAACACACATTTACCACTCTAGTCTCCTTTAAGTAAACAATATAGGATTCATACAGTGTTTCATGTGATCTTAACTCGAATTAAGGATTTCCCGGATTTAGCTACCTTTTCTATACTAAGAACTGACTTGGAGATTCTCTTTCAGCTCTTCTAAAACAAGTTCTCATCTGTTTACAGTCATTTTCACTGAATTATTCATGTTTTCATGGAGTTTCCTATATTCTGCCTTCTGGCCCAAGTATAAGCTTTGCCCACTTTATCAAACAACTTCCTACACACTGTTATGAAATGAGGGAGCTAGGGAACATTGTCTCTCAACTGTGTTATAGAGTGTAGTACTACATTTCAGTGAAGTATAAGGCTTTCCAAAGCTGCCGAACGTGTTTCTTTCTCTATTTCAATGGTATTCTGCCTTGTATAACACACATTTACCACTCTAGTCTCCTTTAAGTAAAGAATATAGGATTCATACAGTGTTTCAGGTGATCTTAACTCGAATTAAGGATTTCCCGGATCTTAGCTACCTTTTCTACACTAAGAACTGACTTGGAGAATCTCTTTCAGCTGTTCTAAACAAGTTTTCATCTGTTTACAGTCATTTTCACTGAATTATTCATGTTTTCCTGTAGTTTCCTATATTCTACCTTCTGGTGCAAGTATAAGCTTTGCCCACTTTATCAAACAACTGCCTACACACTGTTATGAACTGAGGCAGCTCAGGAACATTGTCTCTCAATTGTGTTATAGAGTGTAGTACTACATTTCAGTGAAGTGTAAGGCTTTCCAAAGCTGCCAAAAGTGTTTCTTTCTCTATTTCATTGGTATTCTGCCTTATATAACACACATTTACCACTCTAGTCTCCTTTAAGTAAACATTATAGGATTCATACAGTGTTTGATGTTATCTTAACTCGAATTAAGGATTTCCCTTATCTTAGCTACCTTTTCAACACTAGAACTGACTTGGAGATTCTCTTTCAGCTGTTCTAAACAAGTTCTCATCTGTTTACAGTCATTTTCAGTGAATTATTCATGTTTTCATGTAGTTTCCTATATTCTGCCTTCTGGTCCAAGAATAAGCTTTGCCCACTTTATCAAACAACTTCCTACACACTGTTATGAACTGAGGCAGCTCGGGAACATGGTCTCTCAACTGTGTTATAGAGTGTAGTACTACATTTCAGTGAAGTGTAAGGCTTTCCAAAGCTGCCGAAAGTGTTTCTTTCTCTATTTCAATGGTATTCTGCCTTATATAACACACATTTACCACTCTAGTCTCCTTTAAGTAAACGATATAGGATTCATACAGTGTTTCATATGATCTTAACTGGAATTAAGGATTTCCCTTATCTTAGCTACCTTTTCTACACTAAGAACTGACTTGGAGATTCTCTTTCAGCTGTTCTAAACAAGTTCTCATCTGTTTACAGTCATTTTCACTGAATTATTCATGTTTTCATGTAGTTTCCTATATTCTGCCTTCTGGGCCAAGTATAAGCTTTGCCCAGTTTATCAAACAACTTCCTACACACTGTTATGAACTGAGGGAGCTAGGGAACATTGTCTCTCAACTGTGTTATAGAGTGTAGTACTACATTTCAGTGAAGTGTAAGGCTTTCCAAAGCTGCCGAACGTGTTTCTTTCTCTATTTCAATGGTATTCTGCCCTATATAACACACATTTACCACTCTAGTCTCCTTTAAGTAAACAATATAGGATTCATACAGTGTTTCATGTGATCTTAACTCGAATTAAGGATTTCCCGGATTTAGCTACCTTTTCTATACTAAGAACTGACTTGGAGATTCTCTTTCAGCTCTTCTAAAACAAGTTCTCATCTGTTTACAGTCATTTTCACTGAATTATTGATGTTTTCATGTAGTTTCCTTTATTCTGCCTTCTGCTCCAAGTATAAGCTTTGCCCACTTTATCAAACAATTTCCTACACACTGTTATGAACTGAGGCAGCTAGGGAACATTGTCTCTCAACTGTGTTATAGAGTGTAGTACTACATTTCAGTGAAGTGTAAGGCTTTCCAAAGCTGCCGAACATGTTTCTTTCTCTATTTCAATGGTATTCTGCCTTCTATAACACACATTTACCACTCTAGTCTCCTTTAAGTAATGAATATAGGATTCATACAGTGTTTCATGTGATCTTAACTCGAATTAAGGATTTCCCTTATCTTAGCTACCTTTTCTACACTAAGAACTGACTTGAAGATTCTCTTTCATCTGTTCTAAACAAGTTCTCATCTGTTTACAGTCATTTTCACTGAATTATTCATGTTTTCATGTAGTTTCCCATATTCTGCCTTCTGGCCCAAGTATAAGCTTTGCCCACTTTATCAAACAACTTCCTACACACTGTTATGAACTGAGGCAGCTAGGGAACATTGTCTCTCAACTGTGTTATAGAGTGTAGTACTACATTTCAGTGAAGTGTAAGGCTTTCCAAAGCTGCCGAAAGTGTTTCTTTATCTATTTCAATGGTATTCTGCCTTATATAACACACATTTACCACTCCGGTCTCCTTTAAGTAAACAATATAGGATTCATACAGTGTTTGATGTTATCTTAACTCGAATTAAGGATTTCCCTTATCTTAGCTACCTTTTCTACACTAAGAACTGATTTGGAGATTCTCTTTCAGCTGTTCTAAACAAGTTCTCATCTGTTTACAGTCATTTTCACTGAATTATTCATGTTTTCATGATGTTTCCTATATACTGCCTTCTGGTCCAAGAATAAGCTTTGCCCACTTTATCAAACAACTTCCTACACACTGTTATGAACTGAGGCAGCTCGGGAACATTGTCTCTCAACTGTGTTATAGAGTGTAGTACTACATTTCAGTGAAGTGTAAGGCTTTCCAAAGCTGCCGAACGTGTTTCTTTCTCTATTTCTATGGTAATCTGCCTTGTATAACACACATTTACCACTCTAGTCTCCTTTAAGTAATGAATATAGGATTCATACAGTGTTTCATGTGATCTTAACTCAAATTAAGGATTTCCCGGATTTAGCTACCTTTTCTATACTAAGAACTGACTTGGAGATTCTCTTTCAGCTCTTCTAAAACAAGTTCTCATCTGTTTACAGTCATTTTCACTGAATTATTGATGTTTTCATGTAGTTTCCTTTATTCTGCCTTCTGCTTCAAGTATAAGCTTTGCCCACTTTATCAAACAACTTCCTACACACTGTTATGAACTGAGGCAGCTAGGGAACATTGTCTCTCAACTGTGTTATAGAGTGTAGTACTACATTTCAGTGAAGTATAAGGCTTTCCAAAGCTGCCGAACGTGTTTCTTTCTCTATTTCAATGGTATTCTGCCTTGTATAACACACATTTACCACTCTAGTCTCCTTTAAGTAAAGAATATAGGATTCATACAGTGTTTCAGGTGATCTTAACTCGAATTAAGGATTTCCCGGATCTTAGCTACCTTTTCTACACTAAGAACTGACTTGGAGATTCTCTTTCAGCTGTTCTAAACAAGTTCTCATCTGTTTACAGTCATTTTCACTGAATTATTCATGTTTTCATGATGTTTCCTATATTCTGCCTTCTGGTCCAAGAATAAGCTTTGCCCACTTTATCAAACAACTTCCTACACACTGTTATGAACTGAGGCAGCTCTGGAACATGGTCTCTCAACTGTGTTATAGAGTATAGTACTACATTTCAGTGAAGTGTAAGGCTTTCCAAAGCTGCCGAAAGTGTTTCTTTCTCTATTTCAATGATATTCTGCCTTATATAACACACATTTACCACTCTAGTCTCTTTTAAGTAATGAATATAGATTTCATACAGTGTTTGATGTTATCTAAACAGGAATAAAGGATTTCCCTTATCTTAGCTACCTTTTCTACACTGAGAACTGACTTGGAGGTTCTCTTTCAGCTGTTCTAAACAAGTTCTCATCTGTTTACAGTCATTTTCACTGAATTATTCATGTTTTCATGTAGTTTCCTATATTCTGCCTTCTGGCCCAAGTATAAGCTTTGCCCACTTTATCAAACAACTTCCTACACACTGTTATTAACTGAGGGAGCTAGGGAACATTGTCTCTCAACTGTGTTATATAGAGTGTAGTACTACATTTCAGTGAAGGGTAAGGCTTTCCAAAGCTGCCGAACGTGTTTCTTTCTCTATTTCAATGGTATTCTGCCTTATATAACACACATTTACCACTCTGGTCTCCTTTAAGTAAACGATATAGGATTCATACAGTGTTTCATATGATCTTAACTGGAATTAAGGATTTCCCTTATCTTAGCTACCTTTTCTACACTAAGAACTGACTTGGAGATTCTCTTTCAGCTGTTCTAAACAAGTTCTCATCTGTTTACAGTCATTTTCACTGAATTATTCATGTTTTCATGGAGTTTCCTATATTCTGCCTTCTGGCCCAAGTATAAGCTTTGCCCACTTTATCAAACAACTTCCTACACACTGTTATGAAATGAGGGAGCTAGGGAACATTGTCTCTCAACTGTGTTATAGAGTGTAGTACTACATTTCAGTGAAGTGTAAGGCTTTCCAAAGCTGCCGAACGTGTTTCTTTCTCTATTTCAATGGTATTCTGCCCTATATAACACACATTTACCACTCTAATCTCCTTTAAGTAAACAATATAGGATTCATACAGTGTTTCATGTGATCTTAACTCGAATTAAGGATTTCCCGGATTTAGCTACCTTTTCTATACTAAGAACTGACTTGGAGATTCTCTTTCAGCTCTTCTAAAACAAGTTCTCATCTGTTTACAGTCATTTTCACTGAATTATTGATGTTTTCATGTAGTTTCCTTTATTCTGCCTTCTGCTTCAAGTATAAGCTTTGCCCACTTTATCAAACAACTTCCTACACACTGTTATGAACTGAGGCAGCTAGGGAACATTGTCTCTCAACTGTGTTATAGAGTGTAGTACTACATTTCAGTGAAGTATAAGGCTTTCCAAAGCTGCCGAACGTGTTTCTTTTTCTATTTCAATGGTATTCTGCCTTGTATAACACACATTTACCACTCTAGTCTCCTTTAAGTAAAGAATATAGGATTCATACAGTGTTTCAGGTGATCTTAACTCGAATTAAGGATTTCCCGGATCTTAGCTACCTTTTCTACACTAAGAACTGACTTGGAGAATCTCTTTCAGCTGTTCTAAACAAGTTCTCATCTGTTTACAGTCATTTTCACTGAATTATTCATGTTTTCCTGTAGTTTCCTATATTCTACCTTCTGGTCCAAGTATAAGCTTTGCCCACTTTATCAAACAACTGCCTACACACTGTTATGAACTGAGGCAGCTCAGGAACATTGTCTCTCAATTGTGTTATAGAGTGTAGTACTACATTTCAGTGAAGTGTAAGGCTTTCCAAAGCTGCCAAAAGTGTTTCTTTCTCTATTTCATTGGTATTCTGCCTTATATAACACACATTTACCACTCTAGTCTCCTTTAAGTAAACATTATAGGATTCATACAGTGTTTGATGTTATCTTAACTCGAATTAAGGATTTCCCTTATCTTAGCTACCTTTTCAACACTAAGAACTGACTTGGAGATTCTCTTTCAGCTGTTCTAAACAAGTTCTCATCTGTTTACAGTCATTTTCAGTGAATAATTCATGTTTTCATGTAGTTTCCTATATTCTGCCTTCTGGTCCAAGAATAAGCTTTGCCCACTTTATCAAACAACTTCCTACACACTGTTATGAACTGAGGCAGCTCGGGAACATTGTCTCTCAACTGTGTTATAGAGTGTAGTACTACATTTCAGTGAAGTGTAAGGCTTTCCAAAGCTGCCGAAAGTGTTTCTTTCTCTATTTCAATGGTATTCTGCCTTGTATAACACACATTTACCACTCTAGTCTCCTTTAAGTAAAGAATATAGGATTCATACAGTGTTTCAGGTGATCTTAACTCGAATTAAGGATTTCCCGGATCTTAGCTACCTTTTCTACACTAAGAACTGACTTGGAGATTCTCTTTCAGCTGTTCTAAACAAGTTCTCATCTGTTTACAGTCATTTTCACTGAATTATTCATGTTTTCATGATGTTTCCTATATTCTGCCTTCTGGTCCAAGAATAAGCTTTGCCCACTTTATCAAACAACTTCCTACACACTGTTATGAACTGAGGCAGCTCTGGAACATGGTCTCTCAACTGTGTTATAGAGTATAGTACTACATTTCAGTGAAGTGTAAGGCTTTCCAAAGCTGCCGAAAGTGTTTCTTTCTCTATTTCAATGATATTCTGCCTTATATAACACACATTTACCACTCTAGTCTCTTTTAAGTAATGAATATAGATTTCATACAGTGTTTGATGTTATCTAAACAGGAATAAAGGATTTCCCTTATCTTAGCTACCTTTTCTACACTGAGAACTGACTTGGAGGTTCTCTTTCAGCTGTTCTAAACAAGTTCTCATCTGTTTACAGTCATTTTCACTGAATTATTCATGTTTTCATGTAGTTTCCTATATTCTGCCTTCTGGCCCAAGTATAAGCTTTGCCCACTTTATCAAACAACTTCCTACACACTGTTATTAACTGAGGGAGCTAGGGAACATTGTCTCTCAACTGTGTTATATAGAGTGTAGTACTACATTTCAGTGAAGGGTAAGGCTTTCCAAAGCTGCCGAACGTGTTTCTTTCTCTATTTCAATGGTATTCTGCCTTATATAACACACATTTACCACTCTGGTCTCCTTTAAGTAAACGATATAGGATTCATACAGTGTTTCATATGATCTTAACTGGAATTAAGGATTTCCCTTATCTTAGCTACCTTTTCTACACTAAGAACTGACTTGGAGATTCTCTTTCAGCTGTTCTAAACAAGTTCTCATCTGTTTACAGTCATTTTCACTGAATTATTCATGTTTTCATGGAGTTTCCTATATTCTGCCTTCTGGCCCAAGTATAAGCTTTGCCCACTTTATCAAACAACTTCCTACACACTGTTATGAAATGAGGGAGCTAGGGAACATTGTCTCTCAACTGTGTTATAGAGTGTAGTACTACATTTCAGTGAAGTGTAAGGCTTTCCAAAGCTGCCGAACGTGTTTCTTTCTCTATTTCAATGGTATTCTGCCCTATATAACACACATTTACCACTCTAATCTCCTTTAAGTAAACAATATAGGATTCATACAGTGTTTCATGTGATCTTAACTCGAATTAAGGATTTCCCGGATTTAGCTACCTTTTCTATACTAAGAACTGACTTGGAGATTCTCTTTCAGCTCTTCTAAAACAAGTTCTCATCTGTTTACAGTCATTTTCACTGAATTATTGATGTTTTCATGTAGTTTCCTTTATTCTGCCTTCTGCTTCAAGTATAAGCTTTGCCCACTTTATCAAACAACTTCCTACACACTGTTATGAACTGAGGCAGATAGGGAACATTGTCTCTCAACTGTGTTATAGAGTGTAGTACTACATTTCAGTGAAGTATAAGGCTTTCCAAAGCTGCCGAACGTGTTTCTTTTTCTATTTCAATGGTATTCTGCCTTGTATAACACACATTTACCACTCTAGTCTCCTTTAAGTAAAGAATATAGGATTCATACAGTGTTTCAGGTGATCTTAACTCGAATTAAGGATTTCCCGGATCTTAGCTACCTTTTCTACACTAAGAACTGACTTGGAGAATCTCTTTCAGCTGTTCTAAACAAGTTCTCATCTGTTTACAGTCATTTTCACTGAATTATTCATGTTTTCCTGTAGTTTCCTATATTCTACCTTCTGGTCCAAGTATAAGCTTTGCCCACTTTATCAAACAACTGCCTACACACTGTTATGAACTGAGGCAGCTCAGGAACATTGTCTCTCAATTGTGTTATAGAGTGTAGTACTACATTTCAGTGAAGTGTAAGGCTTTCCAAAGCTGCCAAAAGTGTTTCTTTCTCTATTTCATTGGTATTCTGCCTTATATAACACACATTTACCACTCTAGTCTCCTTTAAGTAAACATTATAGGATTCATACAGTGTTTGATGTTATCTTAACTCGAATTAAGGATTTCCCTTATCTTAGCTACCTTTTCAACACTAAGAACTGACTTGGAGATTCTCTTTCAGCTGTTCTAAACAAGTTCTCATCTGTTTACAGTCATTTTCAGTGAATAATTCATGTTTTCATGTAGTTTCCTATATTCTGCCTTCTGGTCCAAGAATAAGCTTTGCCCACTTTATCAAACAACTTCCTACACACTGTTATGAACTGAGGCAGCTCGGGAACATTGTCTCTCAACTGTGTTATAGAGTGTAGTACTACATTTCAGTGAAGTGTAAGGCTTTCCAAAGCTGCCGAAAGTGTTTCTTTCTCTATTTCAATGGTATTCTGCCTTGTATAACACACATTTACCACTCTAGTCTCCTTTAAGTAAAGAATATAGGATTCATACAGTGTTTCAGGTGATCTTAACTCGAATTAAGGATTTCCCGGATCTTAGCTACCTTTTCTACACTAAGAACTGACTTGGAGATTCTCTTTCAGCTGTTCTAAACAAGTTCTCATCTGTTTACAGTCATTTTCACTGAATTATTCATGTTTTCATGATGTTTCCTATATTCTGCCTTCTGGTCCAAGAATAAGCTTTGCCCACTTTATCAAACAACTTCCTACACACTGTTATGAACTGAGGCAGCTCTGGAACATGGTCTCTCAACTGTGTTATAGAGTATAGTACTACATTTCAGTGAAGTGTAAGGCTTTCCAAAGCTGCCGAAAGTGTTTCTTTCTCTATTTCAATGATATTCTGCCTTATATAACACACATTTACCACTCTAGTCTCTTTTAAGTAATGAATATAGATTTCATACAGTGTTTGATGTTATCTAAACAGGAATAAAGGATTTCCCTTATCTTAGCTACCTTTTCTACACTGAGAACTGACTTGGAGGTTCTCTTTCAGCTGTTCTAAACAAGTTCTCATCTGTTTACAGTCATTTTCACTGAATTATTCATGTTTTCATGTAGTTTCCTATATTCTGCCTTCTGGCCCAAGTATAAGCTTTGCCCACTTTATCAAACAACTTCCTACACACTGTTATTAACTGAGGGAGCTAGGGAACATTGTCTCTCATCTGTGTTATATAGAGTGTAGTACTACATTTCAGTGAAGGGTAAGGCTTTCCAAAGCTGCCGAACGTGTTTCTTTCTCTATTTCAATGGTATTCTGCCTTATATAACACACATTTACCACTCTGGTCTCCTTTAAGTAAACGATATAGGATTCATACAGTGTTTCATATGATCTTAACTGGAATTAAGGATTTCCCTTATCTTAGCTACCTTTTCTACACTAAGAACTGACTTGGAGATTCTCTTTCAGCTGTTCTAAACAAGTTCTCATCTGTTTACAGTCATTTTCACTGAATTATTCATGTTTTCATGGAGTTTCCTATATTCTGCCTTCTGGCCCAAGTATAAGCTTTGCCCACTTTATCAAACAACTTCCTACACACTGTTATGAAATGAGGGAGCTAGGGAACATTGTCTCTCAACTGTGTTATAGAGTGTAGTACTACATTTCAGTGAAGTGTAAGGCTTTCCAAAGCTGCCGAACGTGTTTCTTTCTCTATTTCAATGGTATTCTGCCCTATATAACACACATTTACCACTCTAATCTCCTTTAAGTAAACAATATAGGATTCATACAGTGTTTCATGTGATCTTAACTCGAATTAAGGATTTCCCGGATTTAGCTACCTTTTCTATACTAAGAACTGACTTGGAGATTCTCTTTCAGCTCTTCTAAAACAAGTTCTCATCTGTTTACAGTCATTTTCACTGAATTATTGATGTTTTCATGTAGTTTCCTTTATTCTGCCTTCTGCTTCAAGTATAAGCTTTGCCCACTTTATCAAACAACTTCCTACACACTGTTATGAACTGAGGCAGATAGGGAACATTGTCTCTCAACTGTGTTATAGAGTGTAGTACTACATTTCAGTGAAGTATAAGGCTTTCCAAAGCTGCCGAACGTGTTTCTTTTTCTATTTCAATGGTATTCTGCCTTGTATAACACACATTTACCACTCTAGTCTCCTTTAAGTAAAGAATATAGGATTCATACAGTGTTTCAGGTGATCTTAACTCGAATTAAGGATTTCCCGGATCTTAGCTACCTTTTCTACACTAAGAACTGACTTGGAGAATCTCTTTCAGCTGTTCTAAACAAGTTCTCATCTGTTTACAGTCATTTTCACTGAATTATTCATGTTTTCCTGTAGTTTCCTATATTCTACCTTCTGGTCCAAGTATAAGCTTTGCCCACTTTATCAAACAACTGCCTACACACTGTTATGAACTGAGGCAGCTCAGGAACATTGTCTCTCAATTGTGTTATAGAGTGTAGTACTACATTTCAGTGAAGTGTAAGGCTTTCCAAAGCTGCCAAAAGTGTTTCTTTCTCTATTTCATTGGTATTCTGCCTTATATAACACACATTTACCACTCTAGTCTCCTTTAAGTAAACATTATAGGATTCATACAGTGTTTGATGTTATCTTAACTCGAATTAAGGATTTCCCTTATCTTAGCTACCTTTTCAACACTAAGAACTGACTTGGAGATTCTCTTTCAGCTGTTCTAAACAAGTTCTCATCTGTTTACAGTCATTTTCAGTGAATAATTCATGTTTTCATGTAGTTTCCTATATTCTGCCTTCTGGTCCAAGAATAAGCTTTGCCCACTTTATCAAACAACTTCCTACACACTGTTATGAACTGAGGCAGCTCGGGAACATTGTCTCTCAACTGTGTTATAGAGTGTAGTACTACATTTCAGTGAAGTGTAAGGCTTTCCAAAGCTGCCGAAAGTGTTTCTTTCTCTATTTCAATGGTATTCTGCCTTATATAACACACATTTACCACTCTAGTCTCCTTTAAGTAAACGATATAGGATTCATACAGTGTTTCATATGATCTTAACTGGAATTAAGGATTTCCCTTATCTTAGCTACCTTTTCTACACTAAGAACTGACTTGGAGATTCTCTTTCAGCTGTTCTAAACAAGTTCTCATCTGTTTACAGTCATTTTCACTGAATTATTCATGTTTTCATGTAGTTTCCTATATTCTGCCTTCTGGGCCAAGTATAAGCTTTGCCCACTTTATCAAACAACTTCCTACACACTGTTATGAACTGAGGGAGCTAGGGAACATTGTCTCTCAACTGTGTTATAGAGTGTAGTACTACATTTCAGTGAAGTGTAAGGCTTTCCAAAGCTGCCGAACGTGTTTCTTTCTCTATTTCAATGGTATTCTGCCCTATATAACACACATTTACCACTCTAGTCTCCTTTAAGTAAACAATATAGGATTCATACAGTGTTTCATGTGATCTTAACTCGAATTAAGGATTTCCCGGATTTAGCTACCTTTTCTATACTAAGAACTGACTTGGAGATTCTCTTTCAGCTCTTCTAAAACAAGTTCTCATCTGTTTACAGTCATTTTCACTGAATTATTGATGTTTTCATGTAGTTTCCTTTATTCTGCCTTCTGCTTCAAGTATAAGCTTTGCCCACTTTATCAAACAACTTCCTACACACTGTTATGAACTGAGGCAGCTCGGGAACATTGTCTCTCAACTGTGTTATAGAGTGTAGTACTACATTTCAGTGAAGTGTAAGGCTTTCCAAAGCTGCCGAAAGTGTTTCTTTCTCTATTTCAATGGTATTCTGCCTTCTATAACACACATTTACCACTCTAGTCTCCTTTAAGTAATGATTATAGGATTCATACAGTGTTTCATGTGATCTTAACTCGAATTAAGGATTTCCCTTATCTTAGCTACCTTTTCTACACTAAGAACTGACTTGAAGATTCTCTTTCATCTGTTCTAAACAAGTTCTCATCTGTTTACAGTCATTTTCACTGAATTATTCATGTTTTCATGTAGTTTCCCATATTCTGCCTTCTGGCCCAAGTATAAGCTTTGCCCACTTTATCAAACAACTTCCTACACACTGTTATGAACTGAGGCAGCTAGGGAACATTGTCTCTCAACTGTGTTATAGAGTGTAGTACTACATTTCAGTGAAGTGTAAGGCTTTCCAAAGCTGCCGAAAGTGTTTCTTTATCTATTTCAATGGTATTCTGCCTTATATAACACACATTTACCACTCCGGTCTCCTTTAAGTAAACAATATAGGATTCATACAGTGTTTGATGTTATCTTAACTCGAATTAAGGATTTCCCTTATCTTAGCTACCTTTTCTACACTAAGAACTGATTTGGAGATTCTCTTTCAGCTGTTCTAAACAAGTTCTCATCTGTTTACAGTCATTTTCACTGAATTATTCATGTTTTCATGATGTTTCCTATATACTGCCTTCTGGTCCAAGAATAAGCTTTGCCCACTTTATCAAACAACTTCCTACACACTGTTATGAACTGAGGCAGCTCGGGAACATTGTCTCTCAACTGTGTTATAGAGTGTAGTACTACATTTCAGTGAAGTGTAAGGCTTTCCAAAGCTGCCGAACGTGTTTCTTTCTCTATTTCTATGGTAATCTGCCTTGTATAACACACATTTACCACTCTAGTCTCCTTTAAGTAATGAATATAGATTTCATACAGTGTTTGATGTTATCTAAACAGGAATAAAGGATTTCCCTTATCTTAGCTACCTTTTCTACACTGAGAACTGACTTGGAGGTTCTCTTTCAGCTGTTCTAAACAAGTTCTCATCTGTTTACAGTCATTTTCACTGAATTATTCATGTTTTCATGTAGTTTCCTATATTCTGCCTTCTGGCCCAAGTATAAGCTTTGCCCACTTTATCAAACAACTTCCTACACACTGTTATTAACTGAGGGAGCTAGGGAACATTGTCTCTAAACTGTGTTATATAGAGTGTAGTACTACATTTCAGTGAAGGGTAAGGCTTTCCAAAGCTGCCGAACGTGTTTCTTTCTCTATTTCAATGGTATTCTGCCTACTATAACACACATTAACCACTCTAGTCTCCTTTAAGTAATGAATATAGGATTCATACAGTGTTTCATGTGATCTTAACTGGAATTAAGGATTTCCCTTATCTTAGCTACCTTTTCTACACTAAGAACTGACTTGAAGATTCTCTTTCATCTGTTCTAAACAAGTTCTCATCTGTTTACAGTCATTTTCACTGAATTATTCATGTTTTCATGTAGTTTCCTATATTCTGCCTTCTGGCCCAAGTATAAGCTTTGCCCACTTTATCAAACAACTTCCTACACACTGTTATGAACTGAGGGAGCTAGGGAACATTGTCTCTCAACTGTGTTATAGAGTGTAGTACTACATTTCAGTGAAGTGTAAGGCTTTCCAAAGCTGCCGAAAGTGTTTCTTTCTCTATTTCAATGGTATTCTGCCTTATATAACACATATTTACCACTCTGGTCTCCTTTAAGTAAACGATATAGGATTCATACAGTGTTTCATATGATCTTAACTGGAATTAAGGATTTCCCTTATCTTAGCTACCTTTTCTACACTAAGAACTGACTTGGAGATTCTCTTTCAGCTGTTCTAAACAAGTTCTCATCTGTTTACAGTCATTTTCACTGAATTATTCATGTTTTCATGTAGTTTCCTATATTCTGCCTTCTGGCCCAAGTATAAGCTTTGCCCACTTTATCAAACAACTTCCTACACACTGTTATGAACTGAGGCAGCTAGGGAACATTGTCTCTCAACTGTGTTATAGAGTGTAGTACTACATTTCAGTGAAGTGTAAGGCTTTCCAAAGCTGCCGAAAGTGTTTCTTTCTCTATTTCAATGGTATTCTGCCTTATATAACACACATTTACCACTGGTCTCCTTTAAGTAAACAATATAGGATTCATACAGTGTTTGATGTTATCTAAACAGGAATTAAGGATTTCCCTTATCTTAGCTACCTTTTCTACACTGAGAACTGACTTGGAGATTCTCTTTCAGCTGTTCTAAACAAGTTCTCATCTGTTTACAGTCATTTTCACTGAATTATTCATGTTTTCATGTAGTTTCCTATATTCTGCCTTCTGGCCCAAGTATAAGCTTTGCCCACTTTATCAAACAACTTCCTACACAGTATTATGAACTGAGGGAGCTAGAGAACATTGTCTCTCAACTGTGTTATAGAGTGTAGTACTACATTTCAGTGAAGTGTAAGGCTTTCCAAAGCTGTCGAAAGTGTTTCTTTCTCTATTTCAATGGTATTCTGCCTTATATAACACACATTTACCACTCTAGTCTCCTTTAAGTAATGAATATAGATTTCATACAGTGTTTGATGTTATCTAAACAGGAATTAAGGATTTCCCTTATCTTAGCTACCTTTTCTACACTGAGAACTGACTTGGAGGTTCTCTTTCAGCTGTTCTAAACAAGTTCTCATCTGTTTACAGTCATTTTCACTGAATTATTCATGTTTTCATGGAGTTTCCTATATTCTGCCTTCTGGCCCAAGTATAAGCTTTGCCCACTTTATCAAACAACTTCCTACACACTGTTATGAACTGAGGGAACTAGGGAACATTGTCTCTCAACTGTGTTATAGAGTGTAGTACTACATTTCAGTGAAGTGTAAGGCTTTCCAAAGCTGCCGAACGTGTTTCTTTCTCTATTTCAATGGTATTCTGCCTTATATAACACACATTTACCACTCTAGTCTCCTTTAAGTAAACGATATAGGATTCATACAGTGTTTCATATGATCTTAACTGGAATTAAGGATTTCCCTTATCTTAGCTACCTTTTTTACACTAAGAACTGACTTGGAGATTCTCTTTCAGCTGTTCTAAACAAGTTCTCATCTGTTTACAGTAATTTTCACTGAATTATTCATGTTTTCATGTAGTTTCCTATATTCTGCCTTCTGGGCCAAGTATAAGCTTTGCCCAGTTTATCAAACAACTTCCTACACACTGTTATGAACTGAGGGAGCTAGGGAACATTGTCTCTCAACTGTGTTATAGAGTGTAGTACTACATTTCAGTGAAGTGTAAGGCTTTCCAAAGCTGCCGAACGTGTTTCTTTCTCTATTTCAATGGTATTCTGCCCTATATAACACACATTTACCACTCTAGTCTCCTTTAAGTAAACAATATAGGATTCATACAGTGTTTCATGTGATCTTAACTCGAATTAAGGATTGCCCGGATTTAGCTACCTTTTCTATACTAAGAACTGACTTGGAGATTCTCTTTCAGCTCTTCTAAAACAAGTTCTCATCTGTTTACAGTCATTTTCACTGAATTATTGATGTTTTCATGTAGTTTCCTTTATTCTGCCTTCTGCTTCAAGTATAAGCTTTGCCCACTTTATCAAACAACTTCCTACACACTGTTATGAACTGAGGCAGCTAGGGAACATTGTCTCTCAACTGTGTTATAGAGTGTAGTACTACATTTCAGTGAAGTGTAAGGCTTTCCAAAGCTGCCGAAAGTGTTTCTTTCTCTATTTCAATGGTATTCTGCCTTATATAACACACATTTACCACTGGTCTCCTTTAAGTAAACAATATAGGATTCATACAGTGTTTGATGTTATCTAAACAGGAATTAAGGATTTCCCTTATCTTAGCTACCTTTTCTACACTGAGAACTGACTTGGAGATTCTCTTTCAGCTGTTCTAAACAAGTTCTCATCTGTTTACAGTCATTTTCACTGAATTATTCATGTTTTCATGTAGTTTCCTATATTCTGCCTTCTGGCCCAAGTATAAGCTTTGCCCACTTTATCAAACAACTTCCTACACAGTATTATGAACTGAGGGAGCTAGAGAACATTGTCTCTCAACTGTGTTATAGAGTGTAGTACTACATTTCAGTGAAGGGTAAGGCTTTCCAAAGCTGTCGAAAGTGTTTCTTTCTCTATTTCAATGGTATTCTGCCTTATATAACACACATTTACCACTCTAGTCTCCTTTAAGTAATGAATATAGATTTCATACAGTGTTTGATGTTATCTAAACAGGAATTAAGGATTTCCCTTATCTTAGCTACCTTTTCTACAGTGAGAACTGACTTGGAGGTTCTCTTTCAGCTGTTCTAAACAAGTTCTCATCTGTTTACAGTCATTTTCACTGAATTATTCATGTTTTCATGGAGTTTCCTATATTCTGCCTTCTGGCCCAAGTATAAGCTTTGCCCACTTTATCAAACAACTTCCTACACACTGTTATGAACTGAGGGAGCTAGGGAACATTGTCTCTCAACTGTGTTATAGAGTGTAGTACTACATTTCAGTGAAGTGTAAGGCTTTCCAAAGCTGCCGAACGTGTTTCTTTCTCTATTTCAATGGTATTCTGCCTTATATAACACACATTTACCACTCTAGTCTCCTTTAAGTAAACGATATAGGATTCATACAGTGTTTCATATGATCTTAACTGGAATTAAGGATTTCCCTTATCTTAGCTACCTTTTCTACACTAAGAACTGACTTGGAGATTCTCTTTCAGCTGTTCTAAACAGGTTCTCATCTGTTTACAGTAATTTTCACTGAATTATTCATGTTTTCATGTAGTTTCCTATATTCTGCCTTCTGGGCCAAGTATAAGCTTTGCCCAGTTTATCAAACAACTTCCTACACACTGTTATGAACTGAGGGAGCTAGGGAACATTGTCTCTCAACTGTGTTATAGAGTGTAGTACTACATTTCAGTGAAGTGTAAGGCTTTCCAAAGCTGCCGAACGTGTTTCTTTCTCTATTTCAATGGTATTCTGCCCTATATAACACACATTTACCACTCTAGTCTCCTTTAAGTAAACAATATAGGATTCATACAGTGTTTCATGTGATCTTAACTCGAATTAAGGATTTCCCGGATTTAGCTACCTTTTCTATACTAAGAACTGACTTGGAGATTCTCTTTCAGCTCTTCTAAAACAAGTTCTCATCTGTTTACAGTCATTTTCACTGAATTATTGATGTTTTCATGTAGTTTCCTTTATTCTGCCTTCTGCTTCAAGTATAAGCTTTGCCCACTTTATCAAACAACTTCCTACACACTGTTATGAACTGAGGCAGCTAGGGAACATTGTCTCTCAACTGTGTTATAGAGTGTAGTACTACATTTCAGTGAAGTATAAGGCTTTCCAAAGCTGCCGAACATGTTTCTTTCTCTATTTCAATGGTATTCTGCCTTGTATAACACACATTTACCACTCTAGTCTCCTTTAAATAAAGAATATAGGATTCATACAGTGTTTCAGGTGATCTTAACTCGAATTAAGGATTTCCCGGATCTTAGCTACCTTTTCTACACTAAGAACTGACTTGGAGAATCTCTTTCAGCTGTTCTAAACAAGTTCTCATCTGTTTACAGTCATTTTCACTGAATTATTCATGTTTTCCTGTAGTTTCCTATATTCTACCTTCTGGTCCAAGTATAAGCTTTGCCCACTTTATCAAACAACTGCCTACACACTGTTATGAACTGAGGCAGCTCAGGAACATTGTCTCTCAATTGTGTTATAGAGTGTAGTACTACATTTCAGTGAAGTGTAAGGCTTTCCAAAGCTGCCAAAAGTGTTTCTTTCTCTATTTCATTGGTATTCTGCCTTATATAACACACATTTACCACTCTAGTCTCCTTTAAGTAAACATTATAGGATTCATACAGTGTTTGATGTTATCTTAACTCGAATTAAGGATTTCCCTTATCTTAGCTACCTTTTCAACACTAAGAACTGACTTGGAGATTCTCTTTCAGCTGTTCTAAACAAGTTCTCATCTGTTTACAGTCATTTTCAGTGAATTATTCATGTTTTCATGTAGTTTCCTATATTCTGCCTTCTGGCCCAAGTATAAGCTTTGCCCACTTTATCAAACAACTTCCTACACACTGTTATGAACTGAGGGAACTAGGGAACATTGTCTCTCAACTGTGTTATAGAGTGTAGTACTACATTTCAGTGAAGTGTAAGGCTTTCCAAAGCTGCCGAACGTGTTTCTTTCTCTATTTCAATGGTATTCTGCCTTATATAACACACATTTACCACTCTAGTCTCCTTTAAGTAAACAATATAGGATTCATACAGTGTTTGATGTTATCTTAACTCGAATTAAGGATTTCCCTTATCTTAGCTACCTTTTCTACACTAAGAACTGACTTGGAGATTCTCTTTCAGCTGTTCTAAACAAGTTCTCATCTGTTTACAGTCATTTTCACTGAATTATTCATGTTTTCATGTAGTTTCCTATATTCTGCCTTCTGGCCCAAGTATAAGCTTTGCCCACTTTATCAAACAACTTCCTACACACTGTTATGAACTGAGGCAGCTCGGGAACATTGTCTCTCAACTGTGTTATAGAGTGTAGTACTACATTTTAGTGAAGTGTAAGGCTTTCCAAAGCTGCCGAACGTGTTTCTTTCTCTATTTCAATGGTATTCTGCCTTGTATAACACACGTTTACCACTCTAGTCTCCTTTAAGCAATGAATATAGGATTCATACAGCGTTTGATGTTATCTTAACTCGAATTAAGGATTTCCCTTAGCTTAGCTACCTATTCTACACTAAGAACTGACTTGGAGATTCTCTTTCAGCTGTTCTAAACAAGTTCTCATCTGTTTACATTCATTTTCACTGAATTATTCATGTTTTCATGTAGTTTCCTATATTCTGCCTTCTGGTACATGTATAATCTTTGCCCACTTTATCAAACAACTTCCTACACAATGTTATGAACAGAGGCAGCTGGGGAACATTGTCTCTCAACTATGTTACTGAGTGTACTACTACATTTCAGTGAAGTGTAAGGCTTTCCAAAGCTGCCAAAAGTCTTTCTTTCTCTATTTTAATGGTATTCTGCCTTATATAACACACATTTACCACTCTAGTCTCCTTTAAGTAAAGAATATTGGATTCATACTGTGTTTCATGTAATCTTAACTCGAATTAAGGATTTCCCGGATCTTAGCTACCTTTTCTACACTAAGAACTGATTTGGAGATTCTCTTTCAGCTGTTCTAAACAAGTTCTCATCTGTTTACAGTCATTTTCACTGAATTATTCATGTTTTCATGATGTTTCCTATATTCTGCCTTCTGGTCCAAGAATAAGCTTTGCCCACATTATCAAACAACTTCCTACACACTGTTATGAACTGAGGCAGCTCGGGAACATGGTCTCTCAACTGTGGTATAGAGTGTAGTACTACATTTCAGTGAAGTGTAAGGCTTTCCAAAGCTGCCGAACGTGTTTCTTTCTCTATTTCTATGGTAATCTGCCTTGTATAACACACGTTTACCACTCTAGTCTCCTTTAAGTAATGAATATAGGATTCATACAGTGTTTGATGTTATCTTAACTCGAATTAAGGATTTCCCTTAGCTTAGCTACCTTTTCTACACTAAGAACTGACTTGGAGATTCTCTTTCAGCTGTTCTAAACAAGTTCTCATCTGTTTACAGTCATTTTCACTGAATTATTCATGTTTTCATGTAGTTTCCTATATTCTGCCTTCTGGCCCAAGTATAAGCTTTGCCCACTTTATCAAACAACTTCCCACACACTGTTATAAACAGAGGGACCTAGGGAACATTGTCTCTCAACTGTGTTATAGAGTGTAGTACTACATTTCAGTGAAGTGTAAGGCTTTCCAAAGCTGCCGAACATGTTTCTTTCTCTATTTCAATGGTATTCTGCCTTTTATAACACACATTTACCACTCTAGTCTCCTTTAAGTAATGAATATAGGATTCATACACTGTTTCATGTGATCTTAACTGGAATTAAGGATTTCCCTTATCTTAGCTACCTTTCCTTCACTAAGAACTGACTTGGAGATTCTCTTTCAGTTGTTCTAAACAAGCTCTCATCTGTTTACAGTCATTTTCCCTGAATAATTCATGTTTTCATGTAGTTTCCTGTATTCTGCCTTCTGGCCCAAGTATAAGCTTTGCCCACTTTATCAAACAACTTCCTAGACACTGTTATGAACTGAGGAAGCTAGGGAACATTGTCTCTCAACTCTGTTATAGAGTGTAGTACTACATTTCAGTGAAGTGTAAGGCTTTCCAAAGCTGCCGAACATGTTTCTTTCTCTATTTCAATGGTATTCTGCCTTCTATAACACACATTTACCACTCTAGTCTCCTTTAAGTAATGAATATAGGATTCATACAGTGTTTCATGTGATCTTAAGTGGAATTAAGGATTTCCCTTATCTTAGCTACCTTTTCTACACTAAGAACTGACTTGAAGATTCTCTTTCATCTGTTCTAAACAAGTTCTCATCTGTTTACAGTCATTTTCACTGAATTATTCATGTTTTCATGTAGTTTTCTATATTCTGCCTTCTGGCCCAAGTATAAGCTTTGCCCACTTTATCAAACAACTTCCTACACACTGTTATGAACTGAGGGAGCTAGGGAACATTGTCTCTCAACTGTGTTATAGAGTGTAGTACTACATTTCAGTGAAGTGTAAGGCTTTCCAAAGCTGCCGAAAGTGTTTCTTTCTCTATTTCAATGGTATTCTGCCTTATATAACACACATTTACCACTCTAGTCTCCTTTAAGTAAACAATATAGGATTCATACAGTGTTTGATGTTATCTTAACTCGAATTAAGGATTTCCCTTATCTTAGCTACCTTTTCTACACTAAGAACTGACTTGGAGATTCTCTTTCAGTTGTTCTAAACAAGCTCTCATCTGTTTACAGTCATTTTCCCTTAATTATTCATGTTTTCATGTAGTTTCCTGTATTCTGCCTTCTGGCCCAAGTATAAGCTTTGCCCACTTTATCAAACAACTTCCTACACACTGTTATGAACTGAGGCAGCTAGGGAACATTGTCTCTCAACTGTGTTATAGAGTGTAGTACTAAATTTCAGTGAAGTGTAAGGCTTTCCAAAGCTGCCGAACATGTTTCTTTCTCTATTTCAATGGTATTCTGCCTCCTATAACACACATTTACCACTCTAGTCTCCTTTAAGTAATGAATATAGGATTCATACAGTGTTTCATGTGATCTTAACTGGAATTAAGGATTTCCCTTATCTTAGCTACCTTTTCTACACTAAGAACTGACTTGGAGATTCTGTTTCAGCTGTTCTAAACAAGTTCTCATCTGTTTACAGTCATTTTCACTGAATTATTCATGTTTTCATGTAGTTTCCTATATTCTGCCTTCTGGCCCAAGTATAAGCTTTGCCCACTTTATCAAACAACTTCCTACACACTGTTATGAACTGAGGCAGCTAGGGAACATTGTCTCTCAACTGTGTTATAGAGTGTAGTACTACATTTCAGTGAAGTGTAAGGCTTTCCAAAGCTTCCGAAAGTGTTTCTTTCTCTATTTCAATGGTATTCTGCTTATATAACACACATTTACCACTCTAGTCTCCTTTAAGTAAACAATATAGGATTCATACAGTGTTTGATGTTATCTTAACTCTAATTAAGGATTTCCCTTATCTTAGCTACCTTTTCTACACTAAGAACTGATTTGGAGATTCTCTTTCAGCTGTTCTAAACAAGTTCTCATCTGTTTACAGTCATTTTCACTGAATTATTCATGTTTTCATGATGTTTCCTATATTCTGCCTTCTGGTCCAAGAATAAGCTTTGCCCACTTTATCAAACAACTTCCTACACACTGTTATGAACTGAGGCAGCTCGGGAACATGGTCTCTCAACTGTGGTATAGAGTGTAGTACTACATTTCAGTGAAGTGTAAGGCTTTCCAAAGCTGCCGAACGTGTTTCTTTCTCTATTTCTATGGTAATCTGCCTTGTATAACACACGTTTACCACTCTAGTCTCCTTTAAGCAATGAATATAGGATTCATACAGTGTTTGATGTTATCTTAACTCGAATTAAGGATTTCCCTTAGCTTAGCTACCTATTCTACACTAAGAACTGACTTGGAGATTCTCTTTCAGCTGTTATAAACAAGTTCTCATCTATTTACATTCATTTTCACTGAATTATTCATGTTTTCATGTAGTTTCCTATATTCTGCCTTCTGGCCCAAGTTTAAGCTTTGCCCACTTTATCAAACAACTTCCTACACACTGTTATGAACTGAGGCAGCTCGGGAACATTGTCTCTCAACTGTGTTATAGACTGTAGTACTACATTTTAGTGAAGTGTAAGGCTTTCCAAAGCTGCCGAACGTGTTTCTTTCTCTATTTCAATGGTATTCTGCCTTGTATAACACACATTTACCACTCTAGACTCTTTTAAGTAAAGAATATTGGATTCATACAGTGTTTCATGTGATCTTAACTGGAATTAAGGATTTCCCTTATCTTAGCTACCTTTTCTACACTAAGAACTGACTTGGAGATTCTCTTTCAGCTGTTCTAAACAAGTTCTCATCTGTTTACAGTCATTTTCACTGAATTATTCATGTTTTCATGTAGTTTCCTATATTCTGCCTTCTGGCCCAAGTATAAGCTTTGCCCACTTTATCAAACAACTTCCCACACACTGTTATAAACTGAGGGACCTAGGGAACATTGTCTCTCAACTGTGTTATAGAGTGTAGTACTACATTTCAGTGAAGTGTAAGGATTTCCAAAGCTGCCGAAAGTCTTTCTTTCTCTATTTTAATGGTATTCTGCCTTATATAACACACATTTACCACTCTAGTCTCCTTTAAGTAAACAATATAGGATTCATACAGTGTTTGATGTGATCTTAACTGGAATTAAGGATTTCCCTTATCTTAGCTACCTTTCCTACACTAAGAACTGACTTGGAGATTCTCTTTCAGTTGTTCTAAACAAGCTCTCATCTGTTTACAGTCATTTTCCCTGAATAATTCATGTTTTCATGTAGTTTCCTGTATTCTGCCTTCTGGCCCAAGTATAAGCTTTGCCCACTTTATCAAACAACTTCCTAAACACTGTTATGAACTGAGGCAGCTAGGGAACATTTTCTCTCAACTCTGTTATAGAGTGTAGTACTACATTTCAGTGAAGTGTAAGGCTTTCCAAAGCTGCCGAACATGTTTCTTTCTCTATTTCAATGGTATTCTGCCTTCTATAACACACATTTACCACTCTAGTCTCCTTTAAGCAATGAATATAGGATTCATACAGTGTTTCATGTGATCTTAACTGGAATTAAGGATTTCCCTTATCTTAGCTATCTTTTCTACACTAAGAACTGACTTGAAGATTCTATTTCATCTGTTCTAAACAAGTTCTCATCTGTTTACAGTCATTTTCACTGAATTATTCATGTTTTCATGTAGTTTCCTATATTCTGCCTTCTGGCCCAAGTATAAGCTTTGCCCACTTTATCAAACAACGTCCTACACACTGTTATGAACTGAGGGAGCTAGGGAACATTGTCTCTCAACTCTGTTATAGAGTGTAGTACTACATTTCAGTGAAGTGTAAGGCTTTCCAAAGCTGCCGAAAGTGTTTCTTTCTCTATTTCAATGGTATTCTGCCTTATATAACAGACATTTACCACTCTAGTCTCCTTTAAGTAAACAATATAGGATTCATACAGTGTTTGATGTTATCTTAACTCGAATTAAGGATATCCCTTATCTTAGCTACCTTTTCTACACTAGGAACTGACTTGGAGATTCTCTTTCAACATTTCTAAACAAGTTCTCATCTGTTTACAGTCATTTTCACTGAATTATTCATGTTTTCATGTAGTTTCCTATATTCTGCCTTCTGGCCCATGTATAAGCTTTGCCCACTTTATCAAACAACTTCCTACACACTGTTATGAACTGAGGGAGCTAGGGAACATTGTCTCTCAACTGTGTTATAGAGTGTAGTACTACATTTCAGTGAAGTGTAAGGCTTTCCAAAGCTGCCGAAAGTGTTTCTTTCTCTATTTCAATGGTATTCTGCCTTATATAACACACATTTACCACTCTAGTCTCCTTTAAGTAAACAATATAGGATTCATACTGTGTTTGATGTGATCTTAACTGGAATTAAGGATTTCCCTTATCTTAGCTACCTTTCCTACACTAAGAACTGACTTGGAGATTCTCTTTCAGTTGTTCTAAGCAAGCTCTCATCTGTTTACAGTAATTTTCCCTGAATAATTCATGTTTTCATGTAGTTTCCTGTATTCTGCCTTCTGGCCCAAGTATAAGCTTTGCCCACTTTATCAAACAACTTCCTACACACTGTTATGAACTGAGGGAGCCAGGGAACATTGTCTCTCAACTGTGTTATAGAGTGTAGTACTACATTGCAGTGAAGTGTAAGGCTTTCCAAAGCTGCCAAAAGTGTTTCCTTCTCTATTTCAATGGTATTCTGCCTTATATAACACACATTTACCACTCTAGTCTCCTTTAAGTAAACAATATAGGATTCATACAGTGTTTGATGTGATCTTAACTGGAATTAAGGATTTCCCTTATCTTAGCTACCTTTCCTACACTAAGAACTGACTTGGAGATTTTCTTTCAGTTGTTCTAAACAAGCTCTCATCTGTTTACAGTCATTTTCCCTGAATAATTCATGTTTTCATGTAGTTTCCTGTATTCTGCCTTCTGGCCCAAGTATAAGCTTTGCCCACTTTATCAAACAACTTCCTAAACACTGTTATGAACTGAGGCAGCTAGGGAACATTTTCTCTCAACTCTGTTATAGAGTGTAGTACTACATTTCAGTGAAGTGTAAGGCTTTCCAAAGCTGCCGAACATGTTTCTTTCTCTATTTCAATGGTATTCTGCCTTCTATAACACACATTTACCACTCTAGTCTCCTTTAAGTAATGAATATAGGATTCATACAGTGTTTCATGTGATCTTAACTGGAATTAAGGATTTCCCTTATCTTAGCTACCTTTCCTACACTAAGAACTGACTTGGAGATTCTCTTTCAGTTGTTCTAAACAAGCTCTCATCTGTTTACAGTCATTTTCCCTGAATAATTCATGTTTTCATGTAGTTTCCTGTATTCTGCCTTCTGGCCCAAGTATAAGCTTTGCCCACTTTATCAAACAACTTCCTAAACACTGTTATGAACTGAGGCAGCTAGGGAACATTTTCTCTCAACTCTGTTATAGAGTGTAGTACTACATTTCAGTGAAGTGTAAGGCTTTCCAAAGCTGCCGAACATGTTTCTTTCTCTATTTCAATGGTATTCTGCCTTCTATAACACACATTTACCACTCTAGTCTCCTTTAAGCAATGAATATAGGATTCATACAGTGTTTCATGTGATCTTAACTGGAATTAAGGATTTCCATAATCTTAGCTATCTTTTCTACACTAAGAACTGACTTGAAGATTATATTTCATCTGTTCTAAACAAGTTCTCATCTGTTTACAGTCATTTTCACTGAATTATTCATGTTTTCATGTAGTTTCCTATATTCTGCCTTCTGGCCCAAGTATAAGCTTTGCCCACTTTATCAAACAACGTCCTACACACTGTTATGAACTGAGGGAGCTAGGGAACATTGTCTCTCAACTCTGTTATAGAGTGTAGTACTACATTTCAGTGAAGTGTAAGGCTTTCCAAAGCTGCCGAAAGTCTTTCTTTCTCTATTTCAATGGTATTCTGCCTTATATAACAGACATTTACCACTCTAGTCTCCTTTAAGTAAACAATATAGGATTCATACAGTGTTTGATGTTATCTTAACTCGAATTAAGGATATCCCTTATCTTAGCTACCTTTTCTACACTAGGAACTGACTTGGAGATTCTCTTTCAACATTTCTAAACAAGTTCTCATCTGTTTACAGTCATTTTCACTGAATAATTCATGTTTTCATGTAGTTTCCTGTATTCTGCCTTCTGGCCCAAGTATAAGCTTTGCCCACTTTATCAAACAACGTCCTACACACTGTTATGAACTGAGGGAGCCAGGGAACATTGTCTCTCAACTGTGTTATAGAGTGTAGTACTACATTGCAGTGAAGTGTAAGGCTTTCCAAAGCTGCCAAAAGTGTTTCCTTCTCTATTTCAATGGTATTCTGCCTTCTATAACACACATTTACCACTCTAGTCTCCTTTAAGTAATGAATATAGGATTCATACAGTGTTTCATGTGATCTTAACTGGAATTAAGGATTTCCCTTATCTTAGCTACCTTTCCTACACTAAGAACTGACTTGGAGATTCTCTTTCAGTTGTTCTAAACAAGCTCTCATCTGTTTACAGTCATTTTCCCTGAATAATTCATGTTTTCATGTAGTTTCCTGTATTCTGCCTTCTGGCCCAAGTATAAGCTTTGCCCACTTTATCAAACAACTTCCTACACACTGTTATGAACTGAGGGAGCTAGGGAACATTGTCTCTCAACTGTGTTATAGAGTGTAGTACTACATTTCAGTGAAGTGTAAGGCTTTCCAAAGCTGCCGAAAGTGTTTCTTTCTCTATTTCAATGGTATTCTGCCTTATATAACACACATTTACCACTCTAGTCTCCTTTAAGTAAACAATATAGGATTCATACTGTGTTTGATGTGATCTTAACTGGAATTAAGGATTTCCCTTATCTTAGCTACCTTTCCTACACTAAGAACTGACTTGGAGATTCTCTTTCAGTTGTTCTAAGCAAGCTCTCATCTGTTTACAGTAATTTTCCCTGAATAATTCATGTTTTCATGTAGTTTCCTGTATTCTGCCTTCTGGCCCAAGTATAAGCTTTGCCCACTTTATCAAACAACGTCCTACACACTGTTATGAACTGAGGGAGCCAGGGAACATTGTCTCTCAACTGTGTTATAGAGTGTAGTACTACATTGCAGTGAAGTGTAAGGCTTTCCAAAGCTGCCAAAAGTGTTTCCTTCTCTATTTCAATGGTATTCTGCCTTCTATAACACACATTTACCACTCTAGTCTCCTTTAAGTAATGAATATAGGATTCATACAGTGTTTCATGTGATCTTAACTGGAATTAAGGATTTCCCTTATCTTAGCTACCTTTCCTACACTAAGAACTGACTTGGAGATTCTCTTTCAGTTGTTCTAAACAAGCTCTCATCTGTTTACAGTCATTTTCCCTGAATAATTCATGTTTTCATGTAGTTTCCTGTATTCTGCCTTCTGGCCCAAGTATAAGCTTTGCCCACTTTATCACACAACTTCCTAGACACTGTTATGAACTGAGGAAGCTAGGGAACATTGTCTCTCAACTCTGTTATAGAGTGTAGTACTACATTTCAGTGAAGTGTAAGGCTTTCCAAAGCTGCCGAACATGTTTCTTTCTCTATTTCAATGGTATTCTGCCTTCTATAACACACATTTACCACTCTAGTCTCCTTTAAGTAATGAATATAGGATTCATACAGTGTTTCATGTGATCTTAACTGGAATTAAGGATTTCCCTTATCTTAGCTACCTTTTCTACACTAAGAACTGACTTGAAGATTCTCTTTCATCTGTTCTAAACAAGTTCTCATCTGTTTACAGTCATTTTCACTGAATTATTCATGTTTTCATGTAGTTTTCTATATTCTGCCTTCTGGCCCAAGTATAAGCTTTGCCCACTTTATCAAACAACTTCCTACACACTGTTATGAACTGAGGGAGCTAGGGAACATTGTCTCTCAACTGTGTTATAGAGTGTAGTACTACATTTCAGTGAAGTGTAAGGCTTTCCAAAGCTGCCGAAAGTGTTTCTTTCTCTATTTCAATGGTATTCTGCCTTATATAACACACATTTACCACTCTAGTCTCCTTTAAGTAAACAATATAGGATTCATACAGTGTTTGATGTTATCTTAACTCGAATTAAGGATTTCCCTTATCTTAGCTACCTTTTCTACACTAAGAACTGACTTGGAGATTCTCTTTCAGTTGTTCTAAACAAGCTCTCATCTGTTTACAGTCATTTTCCCTTAATTATTCATGTTTTCATGTAGTTTCCTGTATTCTGCCTTCTGGCCCAAGTATAAGCTTTGCCCACTTTATCAAACAACTTCCTACACACTGTTATGAACTGAGGCAGCTAGGGAACATTGTCTCTCAACTGTGTTATAGAGTGTAGTACTACATTTCAGTGAAGTGTAAGGCTTTCCAAAGCTGCCGAACATGTTTCTTTCTCTATTTCAATGGTATTCTGCCTTCTATAACACACATTTACCACTCTAGTCTCCTTTAAGTAATGAATATAGGATTCATACAGTGTTTCATGTGATCTTAACTGGAATTAAGGATTTCCCTTATCTTAGCTACCTTTTCTACACTAAGAACTGATTTGGAGATTCTCTTTCAGCTGTTCTAAACAAGTTCTCATCTGTTTACAGTCATTTTCACTGAATTATTCATGTTTTCATGATGTTTCCTATATTCTGCCTTCTGGTCCAAGAATAAGCTTTGCCCACTTTATCAAACAACTTCCTACACACTGTTATGAACTGAGGCAGCTCGGGAACATGGTCTCTCAACTGTGGTATAGAGTGTAGTACTACATTTCAGTGAAGTGTAAGGCTTTCCAAAGCTGCCGAACGTGTTTCTTTCTCTATTTCTATGGTAATCTGCCTTGTATAACACACGTTTACCACTCTAGTCTCCTTTAAGCAATGAATATAGGATTCATACAGTGTTTGATGTTATCTTAACTCGAATTAAGGATTTCCCTTAGCTTAGCTACCTATTCTACACTAAGAACTGACTTGGAGATTCTCTTTCAGCTGTTCTAAACAAGTTCTCATCTGTTTACATTCATTTTCACTGAATTATTCATGTTTTCATGTAGTTTCCAATATTCTGCCTTCTGGCCCAAGTATAAGCTTTGCCCACTTTATCAAACAACTTCCTACACACTGTTATGAACTGAGGCAGCTCGGGAACATTGTCTCTCAACTGTGTTATAGACTGTAGTACTACATTTTAGTGAAGTGTAAGGCTTTCCAAAGCTGCCGAACGTGTTTCTTTCTCTATTTCAATGGTATTCTGCCTTGTATAACACACATTTACCACTCTAGACTCTTTTAAGTAAAGAATATTGGATTCATACAGTGTTTCATGTGATCTTAACTGGAATTAAGGATTTCCCTTATCTTAGCTACCTTTTCTACACTAAGAACTGACTTGGAGATTCTCTTTCAGCTGTTCTAAACAAGTTCTCATCTGTTTACAGTCATTTTCACTGAATTATTCATGTTTTCATGTAGTTTCCTATATTCTGCCTTCTGGCCCAAGTATAAGCTTTGCCCACTTTATCAAACAACTTCCCACACACTGTTATAAACTGAGGGACCTAGGGAACATTGTCTCTCAACTGTGTTATAGAGTGTAGTACTACATTTCAGTGAAGTGTAAGGCTTTCCAAAGCTGCCGAAAGCCTTTCTTTCTCTATTTTAATGGTATTCTGCCTTATATAACACACATTTACCACTCTAGTCTCCTTTAAGTAATGAATATAGGATTCATACAGTGTTTCATGTGATCTTAACTGGAATTAAGGATTTCCCTTATCTTAGCTACCTTTTCTACACTAAGAACTGACTTGAAGATTCTCTTTCATCTGTTCTAAACAAGTTCTCATCTGTTTACAGTCATTTTCACTGAATTATTCATGTTTTCATGTAGTTTTCTATATTCTGCCTTCTGGCCCAAGTATAAGCTTTGCCCACTTTATCAAACAACTTCCTACACACTGTTATGAACTGAGGGAGCTAGGGAACATTGTCTCTCAACTGTGTTATAGAGTGTAGTACTACATTTCAGTGAAGTGTAAGGCTTTCCAAAGCTGCCGAAAGTGTTTCTTTCTCTATTTCAATGGTATTCTGCCTTATATAACACACATTTACCACTCTAGTCTCCTTTAAGTAAACAATATAGGATTCATACAGTGTTTGATGTTATCTTAACTCGAATTAAGGATTTCCCTTAGCTTAGCTACCTATTCTACACTAAGAACTGACTTGGAGATTCTCTTTCAGCTGTTCTAAACAAGTTCTCATCTGTTTACATTCATTTTCACTGAATTATTCATGTTTTCATGTAGTTTCCAATATTCTGCCTTCTGGCCCAAGTATAAGCTTTGCCCACTTTATCAAACAACTTCCTACACACTGTTATGAACTGAGGCAGCTCGGGAACATTGTCTCTCAACTGTGTTATAGACTGTAGTACTACATTTTAGTGAAGTGTAAGGCTTTCCAAAGCTGCCGAACGTGTTTCTTTCTCTATTTCAATGGTATTCTGCCTTGTATAACACACATTTACCACTCTAGACTCTTTTAAGTAAAGAATATTGGATTCATACAGTGTTTCATGTGATCTTAACTGGAATTAAGGATTTCCCTTATCTTAGCTACCTTTTCTACACTAAGAACTGACTTGGAGATTCTCTTTCAGCTGTTCTAAACAAGTTCTCATCTGTTTACAGTCATTTTCACTGAATTATTCATGTTTTCATGTAGTTTCCTATATTCTGCCTTCTGGCCCAAGTATAAGCTTTGCCCACTTTATCAAACAACTTCCCACACACTGTTATAAACTGAGGGACCTAGGGAACATTGTCTCTCAACTGTGTTATAGAGTGTAGTACTACATTTCAGTGAAGTGTAAGGCTTTCCAAAGCTGCCGAAAGTCTTTCTTTCTCTATTTTAATGGTATTCTGCCTTATATAACACACATTTACCACTCTAGTCTCCTTTAAGTAATGAATATAGGATTCATACAGTGTTTCATGTGATCTTAACTGGAATTAAGGATTTCCCTTATCTTAGCTACCTTTTCTACACTAAGAACTGACTTGAAGATTCTCTTTCATCTGTTCTAAACAAGTTCTCATCTGTTTACAGTCATTTTCACTGAATTATTCATGTTTTCATGTAGTTTTCTATATTCTGCCTTCTGGCCCAAGTATAAGCTTTGCCCACTTTATCAAACAACTTCCTACACACTGTTATGAACTGAGGGAGCTAGGGAACATTGTCTCTCAACTGTGTTATAGAGTGTAGTACTACATTTCAGTGAAGTGTAAGGCTTTCCAAAGCTGCCGAAAGTGTTTCTTTCTCTATTTCAATGGTATTCTGCCTTATATAACACACATTTACCACTCTAGTCTCCTTTAAGTAAACAATATAGGATTCATACAGTGTTTGATGTTATCTTAACTCGAATTAAGGATTTCCCTTATCTTAGCTACCTTTTCTACACTAAGAACTGACTTGGAGATTCTCTTTCAGTTGTTCTAAACAAGCTCTTATCTGTTTACAGTCATTTTCCCTTAATTATTCATGTTTTCATGTAGTTTCCTGTATTCTGCCTTCTGGCCCAAGTATAAGCTTTGCCCACTTTATCAAACAACTTCCTACACACTGTTATGAACTGAGGCAGCTAGGGAACATTGTCTCTCAACTGTGTTATAGAGTGTAGTACTACATTTCAGTGAAGTGTAAGGCTTTCCAAAGCTGCCGAACATGTTTCTTTCTCTATTTCAATGGTATTCTGCCTTCTATAACACACATTTACCACTCTAGTCTCCTTTAAGTAAACAATATAGGATTCATACAGTGTTTGATGTTATCTTAACTCGAATAAAGGATATCCCTTATCTTAGCTACCTTTTCTACACTAGGAACTGACTTGGAGATTCTCTTTCAACATTTCTAAACAAGTTCTCATCTGTTTACAGTCATTTTCACTGATTTATTCATGTTTTCATGTAGTTTCCTATATTCTGCCTTCTGGCCCAAGTATAAGCTTTGCCCACTTTATCAAACAACTTCCTACACACTGTTATGAACTGAGGGAGCTAGGGAACATTGTCTCCAACTGTGTTATAGAGTGTAGTACTACATTTCAGTGAAGTGTAAGGCTTTCCAAAGCTGCCGAAAGTGTTTCTTTCTCTATTTCAATGGTATTCTGCCTTATATAACACACATTTACCACTCTAGTCTCCTTTAAGTAAACAATATAGGATTCATACTGTGTTTGATGTGATCTTAACTGGAATTAAGGATTTCCCTTATCTTAGCTACCTTTCCTACACTAAGAACTGACTTGGAGATTCTCTTTCAGTTGTTCTAAGCAAGCTCTCATCTGTTTACAGTAATTTTCCCTGAATAATTCATGTTTTCATGTAGTTTCCTGTATTCTGCCTTCTGGCCCAAGTATAAGCTTTGCCCACTTTATCAAACAGCTTCCTAAACACTGTTATGAACTGAGGCAGCTAGGGAACATTGTCTCTCAACTCTGTATAGAGTGTAGCACTACATTTCAGTGAAGTGTAAGGCTTTCCAAAGCTGCCGAACATGTTTCTTTCTCTATTTCAATGGTATTCTGCCTTCTATAACACACATTTACCACTCTAGTCTCCTTTAAGTAATGAATATAGGATTCATACAGTGTTTCATGTGATCTTAACTGGAATTAAGGATTTCCCTTATCTTAGCTACCTTTCCTACACTAAGAACTGACTTGGAGATTCTCTTTCAGTTGTTCTAAACAAGCTCTCATCTGTTTACAGTCATTTTCCCTGAATAATTCATGTTTTCATGTAGTTTCCTGTATTCTGCCTTCTGGCCCAAGTATAAGCTTTGCCCACTTTATCAAACAACTTCCTAGACACTGTTATGAACTGAGGAAGCTAGGGAACATTGTCTCTCAACTCTGTTATAGAGTGTAGTACTACATTTCAGTGAAGTGTAAGGCTTTCCAAAGCTGCCGAACATGTTTCTTTCTCTATTTCAATGGTATTCTGCCTTCTATAACACACATTTACCACTCTAGTCTCCTTTAAGTAATGAATATAGGATTCATACAGTGTTTCATGTGATCTTAACTGGAATTAAGGATTTCCCTTATCTTAGCTACCTTTTCTACACTAAGAACTGGCTTGAAGATTCTCTTTCATCTGTTCTAAACAAGTTCTCATCTGTTTACAGTCATTTTCACTGAATTATTCATGTTTTCATGTAGTTTTCTATATTCTGCCTTCTGGCCCAAGTATAAGCTTTGCCCACTTTATCAAACAACTTCCTACACACTGTTATGAACTTAGGGAGCTAGGGAACATTGTCTCTCAACTGTGTTATAGAGTGTAGTACTACATTTCAGTGAAGTGTAAGGCTTTCCAAAGCTGCCGAAAGTGTTTCTTTCTCTATTTCAATGGTATTCTGCCTTATATAACACACATTTACCACTCTAGTCTCCTTTAAGTAAACAATATAGGATTCATACAGTGTTTGATGTTATCTTAACTCGAATTAAGGATTTCCCTTATCTTAGCTACCTTTTCTACACTAAGAACTGACTTGGAGATTCTCTTTCAGTTGTTCTAAACAAGCTCTCATCTGTTTACAGTCATTTTCCCTTAATTATTCATGTTTTCATGTAGTTTCCTGTATTCTGCCTTCTGGCCCAAGTATAAGCTTTGCCCACTTTATCAAACAACTTCCTAGACACTGTTATGAACTGAGGCAGCTAGGGAACATTGTCTCTCAACTGTGTTATAGAGTGTAGTACTACATTTCAGTGAAGGGTAAGGCTTTCCAAAGCTGCCGAACATGTTTCTTTCTCTATTTCAATGGTATTCTGCCTTCTATAACACACATTTACCACTCTAGTCTCCTTTAAGTAATGAATATAGGATTCATACAGTGTTTCATGTGATCTTAACTGGAATTAAGGATTTCCCTTATCTTAGCTACCTTTTCTACACTAAGAACTGATTTGGAGATTCTCTTTCAGCTGTTCTAAACAAGTTCTCATCTGTTTACAGTCATTTTCACTGAATTATTCATGTTTTCATGATGTTTCCTATATTCTGCCTTCTGGTCCAAGAATAAGCTTTGCCCACTTTATCAAACAACTTCCTACACACTGTTATGAACTGAGGCAGCTCGGGAACATGGTCTCTCAACTGTGGTATAGAGTGTAGTACTACATTTCAGTGAAGTGTAAGGCTTTCCAAAGCTGCCAAGGTGTTTCTTTCTCTATTTCTATGGTAATCTGCCTTGTATAACACACGTTTACCACTCTAGTCTCCTTTAAGCAATGAATATAGGATTCATACAGTGTTTGATGTTATCTTAACTCGAATTAAGGATTTCCCTTAGCTTAGCTACCTATTCTACACTAAGAACTGACTTGGAGATTCTCTTTCAGCTGTTCTAAACAAGTTCTCATCTGTTTACATTCATTTTCACTGAATTATTCATGTTTTCATGTAGTTTCCAATATTCTGCCTTCTGGCCCAAGTATAAGCTTTGCCCACTTTATCAAACAACTTCCTACACACTGTTATGAACTGAGGCAGCTCGGGAACATTGTCTCTCAACTGTGTTATAGACTGTAGCACTACATTTTAGTGAAGTGTAAGGCTTTCCAAAGCTGCCGAACGTGTTTCTTTCTCTATTTCAATGGTATTCTGCCTTCTATAACACACATTTACCACTCTAGACTCTTTTAAGTAAAGAATATTGGATTCATACAGTGTTTCATGTGATCTTAACTGGAATTAAGGATTTCCCTTATCTTAGCTACCTTTTCTACACTAAGAACTGACTTGGAGATTCTCTTTCAGCTGTTCTAAACAAGTTCTCATCTGTTTACAGTCATTTTCACTGAATTATTCATGTTTTCATGTAGTTTATTATATTCTGCCTTCTGGCCCAAGTATAAGCTTTGCCCACTTTATCAAACAACTTGCCACACACTGTTATAAACTGAGGGACCTAGGGAACATTGTCTCTCAACTGTGTTATAGAGTGTAGTACTACATTTCAGTGAAGTGTAAGGCTTTCCAAAGCTGCCGAACATGTTTCTTTCTCTATTTCAATGGTATTCTGCCTTCTATAACACACATTTACCACTCTAGTCTCCTTTAAGTAATGAATATAGGATTCATACAGTGTTTCATGTGATCTTAACTGGAATTAAGGATTTCCCTTATCTTAGCTACCTTTTCTACACTAAGAACTGACTTGAAGATTCTCTTTCATCTGTTCTAAACAAGTTCTCATCTGTTTACAGTCATTTTCACTGAATTATTCATGTTTTCATGTAGTTTTTTATATTCTGCCTTCTGGCCCAAGTATAAGCTTTGCCCACTTTATCAAACAACTTCCTACACACTGTTATGAACTGAGGGAGCTAGGGAACATTGTCTCTCAACTGTGTTATAGAGTGTAGTACTACATTTCAGTGAAGTGTAAGGCTTTCCAAAGCTGCCGAAAGTGTTTCTTTCTCTATTTCAATGGTATTCTGCCTTATATAACACACATTTACCACTCTAGTCTCCTTTAAGTAAACAATATAGGATTCATACAGTGTTTGATGTTATCTTAACTCGAATTAAGGATTTCCCTTATCTTAGCTACCTTTTCTACACTAAGAACTGACTTGGAGATTCTCTTTCAGTTGTTCTAAACAAGCTCTCATCTGTTTACAGTCATTTTCCCTTAATTATTCATGTTTTCATGTAGTTTCCTGTATTCTGCCTTCTGGCCCAAGTATAAGCTTTGCCCACTTTATCAAACAACTTCCTACACACTGTTATGAACTGAGGCAGCTAGGGAACATTGTCTCTCAACTGTGTTATAGAGTGTAGTACTACATTTCAGTGAAGTGTAAGGCTTTCCAAAGCTGCCGAACATGTTTCTTTCTCTATTTCAATGGTATTCTGCCTTCTATAACACACATTTACCACTCTAGTCTCCTTTAAGTAATGAATATAGGATTCATACAGTGTTTCATGTGATCTTAACTGGAATTAAGGATTTCCCTTATCTTAGCTACCTTTTCTACACTAAGAACTGACTTGGAGATTCTCTTTCAGTTGTTCTAAACAAGCTCTCATCTGTTTACAGTCATTTTCCCTTAATTATTCATGTTTTCATGTAGTTTCCTGTATTCTGCCTTCTGGCCCAAGTATAAGCTTTGCCCACTTTATCAAACAACTTCCTACACACTGTTATGAACTGAGGCAGCTAGGGAACATTGTCTCTCAACTGTGTTATAGAGTGTAGTACTACATTTCAGTGAAGTGTAAGGCTTTCCAAAGCTGCCGAACATGTTTCTTTCTCTATTTCAATGGTATTCTGCCTTCTATAACACACATTTACCACTCTAGTCTCCTTTAAGTAAACAATATAGGATTCATACAGTGTTTGATGTTATCTTAACTCGAATAAAGGATATCCCTTATCTTAGCTACCTTTTCTACACTAGGAACTGACTTGGAGATTCTCTTTCAACATTTCTAAACAAGTTCTCATCTGTTTACAGTCATTTTCACTGAATTATTCATGTTTTCATGTAGTTTCCTATATTCTGCCTTCTGGCCCAAGTATAAGCTTTGCCCACTTTATCAAACAACTTCCTACACACTGTTATGAACTGAGGGAGCTAGGGAACATTGTCTCCAACTGTGTTATAGAGTGTAGTACTACATTTCAGTGAAGTGTAAGGCTTTCCAAAGCTGCCGAAAGTGTTTCTTTCTCTATTTCAATGGTATTCTGCCTTATATAACACACATTTACCACTCTAGTCTCCTTTAAGTAAACAATATAGGATTCATACTGTGTTTTATGTGATCTTAACTGGAATTAAGGATTTCCCTTATCTTAGCTACCTTTCCTACACTAAGAACTGACTTGGAGATTCTCTTTCAGTTGTTCTAAGCAAGCTCTCATCTGTTTACAGTAATTTTCCCTGAATAATTCATGTTTTCATGTAGTTTCCTGTATTCTGCCTTCTGGCCCAAGTATAAGCTTTGCCCACTTTATCAAACAGCTTCCTAAACACTGTTATGAACTGAGGCAGCTAGGGAACATTGTCTCTCAACTCTGTATAGAGTGTAGCACTACATTTCAGTGAAGTGTAAGGCTTTCCAAAGCTGCCGAACATGTTTCTTTCTCTATTTCAATGGTATTCTGCCTTCTATAACACACATTTACCACTCTAGTCTCCTTTAAGTAATGAATATAGGATTCATACAGTGTTTCATGTGATCTTAACTGGAATTAAGGATTTCCCTTATCTTAGCTACCTTTCCTACACTAAGAACTGAATTGGAGATTCTCTTTCAGTTGTTCTAAACAAGCTCTCATCTGTTTACAGTCATTTTCCCTGAATAATTCATGTTTTCATGTAGTTTCCTGTATTCTGCCTTCTGGCCCAAGTATAAGCTTTGCCCACTTTATCAAACAACTTCCTAGACACTGTTATGAACTGAGGAAGCTAGGGAACATTGTCTCTCAACTCTGTTATAGAGTGTAGTACTACATTTCAGTGAAGTGTAAGGCTTTCCAAAGCTGCCGAACATGTTTCTTTCTCTATTTCAATGGTATTCTGCCTTCTATAACACACATTTACCACTCTAGTCTCCTTTAAGTAATGAATATAGGATTCATACAGTGTTTCATGTGATCTTAACTGGAATTAAGGATTTCCCTTATCTTAGCTACCTTTTCTACACTAAGAACTGACTTGAAGATTCTCTTTCATCTGTTCTAAACAAGTTCTCATCTGTTTACAGTCATTTTCACTGAATTATTCATGTTTTCATGTAGTTTTCTATATTCTGCCTTCTGGCCCAAGTATAAGCTTTGCCCACTTTATCAAACAACTTCCTACACACTGTTATGAACTGAGGGAGCTAGGGAACATTGTCTCTCAACTGTGTTATAGAGTGTAGTACTACATTTCAGTGAAGTGTAAGGCTTTCCAAAGCTGCCGAAAGTGTTTCTTTCTCTATTTCAATGGTATTCTGCCTTGTATAACACACATTTACCACTCTAGTCTCCTTTAAGTAAACAATATAGGATTCATACAGTGTTTGATGTTATCTTAACTCGAATTAAGGATTTCCCTTAGCTTAGCTACCTATTCTACACTAAGAACTGACTTGGAGATTCTCTTTCAGCTGTTCTAAACAAGTTCTCATCTGTTTACATTCATTTTCACTGAATTATTCATGTTTTCATGTAGTTTTCAATATTCTGCCTTCTGGCCCAAGTATAAGCTTTGCCCACTTTATCAAACAACTTCCTACACACTGTTATGAACTGAGGCAGCTCGGGAACATTGTCTCTCAACTGTGTTATAGACTGTAGTACTACATTTTAGTGAAGTGTAAGGCTTTCCAAAGCTGCCGAACGTGTTTCTTTCTCTATTTCAATGGTATTCTGCCTTCTATAACACACATTTACCACTCTAGACTCTTTTAAGTAAAGAATATTGGATTCATACAGTGT
Source organism: Pipistrellus hanaki (assembly GCF_964339955.1). NCBI lineage: Eukaryota > Metazoa > Chordata > Mammalia > Chiroptera > Vespertilionidae > Pipistrellus > Pipistrellus hanaki. The sequence goes on from NC_140518.1 coordinate 49,298,782, forward strand.
TTCATGTGATCTTAACTGGAATTAAGGATTTCCCTTATCTTAGCTACCTTTTCTACACTAAGAACTGACTTGGAGATTCTCTTTCAGCTGTTCTAAACAAGTTCTCATCTGTTTACAGTCATTTTCACTGAATTATTCATGTTTTCATGTAGTTTCCTATATTCTGCCTTCTGGCCCAAGTATAAGCTTTGCCCACTTTATCAAACAACTTCCCACACACTGTTATAAACTGAGGGACCTAGGGAACATTGTCTCTCAACTGTGTTATAGAGTGTAGTACTACATTTCAGTGAAGTGTAAGGCTTTCCAAAGCTGCCGAAAGTCTTTCTTTCTCTATTTTAATGGTATTCTGCCTTATATAACACACATTTACCACTCTAGTCTCCTTTAAGTAAACAATATAGGATTCATACAGTGTTTGATGTGATCTTAACTGGAATTAAGGATTTCCCTTATCTTAGCTACCTTTCCTACACTAAGAACTGACTTGGAGATTCTCTTTCAGTTGTTCTAAACAAGCTCTCATCTGTTTACAGTCATTTTCCCTGAATTATTCATGTTTTCATGTAGTTTCCTGTATTCTGCCTTCTGGCCCAAGTATAAGCTTTGCCCACTTTATCAAACAACTTCCTACACACTGTTATGAACTGAGGCAGCTAGGGAACATTGTCTCTCAACTGTGTTATAGAGTGTAGTACTACATTTCAGTGAAGTGTAAGGCTTTCCAAAGCTGCCGAACATGTTTCTTTCTCTATTTCAATGGTATTCTGCCTTCTATAACACACATTTACCACTCTAGTCTCCTTTAAGTAATGAATATAGGATTCATACAGTGTTTCATGTGATCTTAACTGGAATTAAGGATTTCCCTTATCTTAGCTACCTTTTCTACACTAAGAACTGACTTGAAGATTCTCTTTCATCTGTTCTAAACAAGTTCTCATCTGTTTACAGTCATTTTCACTGAATTATTCATGTTTTCATGTAGTTTTTTATATTCTGCCTTCTGGCCCAAGTATAAGCTTTGCCCACTTTATCAAACAACTTCCTACACACTGTTATGAACTGAGGGAGCTAGGGAACATTGTCTCTCAACTGTGTTATAGAGTGTAGTACTACATTTCAGTGAAGTGTAAGGCTTTCCAAAGCTGCCGAAAGTGTTTCTTTCTCTATTTCAATGGTATTCTGCCTTATATAACACACATTTACCACTCTAGTCTCCTTTAAGTAAACAATATAGGATTCATACAGTGTTTGATGTTATCTTAACTCGAATTAAGGATTTCCCTTATCTTAGCTACCTTTTCTACACTAAGAACTGACTTGGAGATTCTCTTTCAGTTGTTCTAAACAAGCTCTCATCTGTTTACAGTCATTTTCCCTTAATTATTCATGTTTTCATGTAGTTTCCTGTATTCTGCCTTCTGGCCCAAGTATAAGCTTTGCCCACTTTATCAAACAACTTCCTACACACTGTTATGAACTGAGGCAGCTAGGGAACATTGTCTCTCAACTGTGTTATAGAGTGTAGTACTACATTTCAGTGAAGTGTAAGGCTTTCCAAAGCTGCCGAACATGTTTCTTTCTCTATTTCAATGGTATTCTGCCTTCTATAACACACATTTACCACTCTAGTCTCCTTTAAGTAATGAATATAGGATTCATACAGTGTTTCATGTGATCTTAACTGGAATTAAGGATTTCCCTTATCTTAGCTACCTTTTCTACACTAAGAACTGATTTGGAGATTCTCTTTCAGCTGTTCTAAACAAGTTCTCATCTGTTTACAGGCATTTTCACTGAATTATTCATGTTTTCATGATGTTTCCTATATTCTGCCTTCTGGTCCAAGAATAAGCTTTGCCCACTTTATCAAACAACTTCCTACACACTGTTATGAACTGAGGCAGCTCGGGAACATGGTCTCTCAACTGTGGTATAGAGTGTAGTACTACATTTCAGTGAAGTGTAAGGCTTTCCAAAGCTGCCGAACGTGTTTCTTTCTCTATTTCTATGGTAATCTGCCTTGTATAACACACGTTTACCACTCTAGTCTCCTTTAAGCAATGAATAAAGGATTCATACAGTGTTTGATGTTATCTTAACTCGAATTAAGGATTTCCCTTAGCTTAGCTACCTATTCTACACTAAGAACTGACTTGGAGATTCTCTTTCAGCTGTTCTAAACAAGTTCTCATCTGTTTACATTCATTTTCACTGAATTATTCATGTTTTCATGTAGTTTCCAATATTCTGCCTTCTGGCCCAAGTATAAGCTTTGCCCACTTTATCAAACAACTTCCTACACACTGTTATGAACTGAGGCAGCTCGGGAACATTGTCTCTCAACTGTGTTATAGACTGTAGTACTACATTTTAGTGAAGTGTAAGGCTTTCCAAAGCTGCCGAACGTGTTTCTTTCTCTATTTCAATGGTATTCTGCCTTCTATAACACACATTTACCACTCTAGACTCTTTTAAGTAAAGAATATTGGATTCATACAGTGTTTCATGTGATCTTAACTGGAATTAAGGATTTCCCTTATCTTAGCTACCTTTTCTACACTAAGAACTGACTTGGAGATTCTCTTTCAGCTGTTCTAAACAAGTTCTCATCTGTTTACAGTCATTTTCACTGAATTATTCATGTTTTCATGTAGTTTCCTATATTCTGCCTTCTGGCCCAAGTATAAGCTTTGCCCACTTTATCAAACAACTTCCCACACACTGTTATAAACTGAGGGACCTAGGGAACATTGTCTCTCAACTGTGTTATAGAGTGTAGTACTACATTTCAGTGAAGTGTAAGGCTTTCCAAAGCTGCCGAAAGTCTTTCTTTCTCTATTTTAATGGTATTCTGCCTTATATAACACACATTTACCACTCTAGTCTCCTTTAAGTAAACAATATAGGATTCATACAGTGTTTGATGTGATCTTAACTGGAATTAAGGATTTCCCTTATCTTAGCTACCTTTCCTACACTAAGAACTGACTTGGAGATTCTCTTTCAGTTGTTCTAAACAAGCTCTCATCTGTTTACAGTCATTTTCCCTGAATTATTCATGTTTTCATGTAGTTTCCTGTATTCTGCCTTCTGGCCCAAGTATAAGCTTTGCCCACTTTATCAAACAACTTCCTACACACTGTTATGAACTGAGGCAGCTAGGGAACATTGTCTCTCAACTGTGTTATAGAGTGTAGTACTACATTTCAGTGAAGTGTAAGGCTTTCCAAAGCTGCCGAACATGTTTCTTTCTCTATTTCAATGGTATTCTGCCTTCTATAACACACATTTACCACTCTAGTCTCCTTTAAGTAATGAATATAGGATTCATACAGTGTTTCATGTGATCTTAACTGGAATTAAGGATTTCCCTTATCTTAGCTACCTTTTCTACACTAAGAACTGACTTGAAGATTCTCTTTCATCTGTTCTAAACAAGTTCTCATCTGTTTACAGTCATTTTCACTGAATTATTCATGTTTTCATGTAGTTTTTTATATTCTGCCTTCTGGCCCAAGTATAAGCTTTGCCCACTTTATCAAACAACTTCCTACACACTGTTATGAACTGAGGGAGCTAGGGAACATTGTCTCTCAACTGTGTTATAGAGTGTAGTACTACATTTCAGTGAAGTGTAAGGCTTTCCAAAGCTGCCGAAAGTGTTTCTTTCTCTATTTCAATGGTATTCTGCCTTATATAACACACATTTACCACTCTAGTCTCCTTTAAGTAAACAATATAGGATTCATACAGTGTTTGATGTTATCTTAACTCGAATTAAGGATTTCCCTTATCTTAGCTACCTTTTCTACACTAAGAACTGACTTGGAGATTCTCTTTCAGTTGTTCTAAACAAGCTCTCATCTGTTTACAGTCATTTTCCCTTAATTATTCATGTTTTCATGTAGTTTCCTGTATTCTGCCTTCTGGCCCAAGTATAAGCTTTGCCCACTTTATCAAACAACTTCCTACACACTGTTATGAACTGAGGCAGCTAGGGAACATTGTCTCTCAACTGTGTTATAGAGTGTAGTACTACATTTCAGTGAAGTGTAAGGCTTTCCAAAGCTGCCGAACATGTTTCTTTCTCTATTTCAATGGTATTCTGCCTTCTATAACACACATTTACCACTCTAGTCTCCTTTAAGTAATGAATATAGGATTCATACAGTGTTTCATGTGATCTTAACTGGAATTAAGGATTTCCCTTATCTTAGCTACCTTTTCTACACTAAGAACTGATTTGGAGATTCTCTTTCAGCTGTTCTAAACAAGTTCTCATCTGTTTACAGGCATTTTCACTGAATTATTCATGTTTTCATGATGTTTCCTATATTCTGCCTTCTGGTCCAAGAATAAGCTTTGCCCACTTTATCAAACAACTTCCTACACACTGTTATGAACTGAGGCAGCTCGGGAACATGGTCTCTCAACTGTGGTATAGAGTGTAGTACTACATTTCAGTGAAGTGTAAGGCTTTCCAAAGCTGCCGAACGTGTTTCTTTCTCTATTTCTATGGTAATCTGCCTTGTATAACACACGTTTACCACTCTAGTCTCCTTTAAGCAATGAATAAAGGATTCATACAGTGTTTGATGTTATCTTAACTCGAATTAAGGATTTCCCTTAGCTTAGCTACCTATTCTACACTAAGAACTGACTTGGAGATTCTCTTTCAGCTGTTCTAAACAAGTTCTCATCTGTTTACATTCATTTTCACTGAATTATTCATGTTTTCATGTAGTTTCCAATATTCTGCCTTCTGGCCCAAGTATAAGCTTTGCCCACTTTATCAAATAACTTCCTACACACTGTTATGAACTGAGGCATCTCGGGAACATTGTCTCTCAACTGTGTTATAGACTGTAGTACTACATTTTAGTGAAGTGTAAGGCTTTCCAAAGCTGCCGAACGTGTTTCTTTCTCTATTTCAATGGTATTCTGCCTTGTATAACACACATTTACCACTCTAGACTCTTTTAAGTAAAGAATATTGGATTCATACAGTGTTTCATGTGATCTTAACTGGAATTAAGGATTTCCCTTATCTTAGCTACCTTTTCTACACTAAGAACTGACTTGGAGATTCTCTTTCAGCTGTTCTAAACAAGTTCTCATCTGTTTACAGTCATTTTCACTGAATTATTCATGTTTTCATGTAGTTTCCTATATTCTGCCTTCTGGCCCAAGTATAAGCTTTGCCCACTTTATCAAACAACTTCCCACACACTGTTATAAACTGAGGGACCTAGGGAACATTGTCTCTCAACTGTGTTATAGAGTGTAGTACTACATTTCAGTGAAGTGTAAGGCTTTCCAAAGCTGCCGAAAGTCTTTCTTTCTCTATTTTAATGGTATTCTGCCTTATATAACACACATTTACCACTCTAGTCTCCTTTAAGTAAACAATATAGGATTCATACAGTGTTTGATGTGATCTTAACTGGAATTAAGGATTTCCCTTATCTTAGCTACCTTTCCTACACTAAGAACTGACTTGGAGATTCTCTTTCAGTTGTTCTAAACAAGCTCTCATCTGTTTACAGTCATTTTCCCTGAATTATTCATGTTTTCATGTAGTTTCCTGTATTCTGCCTTCTGGCCCAAGTATAAGCTTTGCCCACTTTATCAAACAACTTCCTACACACTGTTATGAACTGAGGCAGCTAGGGAACATTGTCTCTCAACTCTGTTATAGAGTGTAGTACTACATTTCAGTGAAGTGTAAGGCTTTCCAAAGCTGCCGAACATGTTTCTTTCTCTATTTCAATGGTATTCTGCCTTCTATAACACACATTTACCACTCTAGTCTCCTTTAAGTAATGAATATAGGATTCATACAGTGTTTCATGTGATCTTAACTGGAATTAAGGATTTCCCTTATCTTAGCTACCTTTTCTACACTAAGAACTGACTTGAAGATTCTCTTTCATCTGTTCTAAACAAGTTCTCATCTGTTTACAGTCATTTTCACTGAATTATTCATGTTTTCATGTAGTTTTTTATATTCTGCCTTCTGGCCCAAGTATAAGCTTTGCCCACTTTATCAAACAACTTCCTACACACTGTTATGAACTGAGGGAGCTAGGGAACATTGTCTCTCAACTGTGTTATAGAGTGTAGTACTACATTTCAGTGAAGTGTAAGGCTTTCCAAAGCTGCCGAAAGTGTTTCTTTCTCTATTTCAATGGTATTCTGCCTTATATAACACACATTTACCACTCTAGTCTCCTTTAAGTAAACAATATAGGATTCATACAGTGTTTGATGTTATCTTAACTCGAATTAAGGATTTCCCTTATCTTAGCTACCTTTTCTACACTAAGAACTGACTTGGAGATTCTCTTTCAGTTGTTCTAAACAAGCTCTCATCTGTTTACAGTCATTTTCCCTGAATTATTCATGTTTTCATGATGTTTCCTATATTCTGCCTTCTGGTCCAAGAATAAGCTTTGCCCACTTTATCAAACAACTTCCTACACACTGTTATGAACTGAGGCAGCTCGGGAACATTGTCTCTCAACTGTGTTATAGACTGTAGTACTACATTTTAGTGAAGTGTAAGGCTTTCCAAAGCTGCCGAACGTGTTTCTTTCTCTATTTCAATGGTATTCTGCCTTGTATAACACACATTTACCACTCTAGACTCTTTTAAGTAAAGAATATTGGATTCATACAGTGTTTCATGTGATCTTAACTGGAATTAAGGATTTCCCTTATCTTAGCTACCTTTTCTACACTAAGAACTGACTTGGAGATTCTCTTTCAGCTGTTCTAAACAAGTTCTCATCTGTTTACAGTCATTTTCACTGAATTATTCATGTTTTCATGTAGTTTCCTATATTCTGCCTTCTGGCCCAAGTATAAGCTTTGCCCACTTTATCAAACAACTTCCCACACACTGTTATAAACTGAGGGACCTAGGGAACATTGTCTCTCAACTGTGTTATAGAGTGTAGTACTACATTTCAGTGAAGTGTAAGGCTTTCCAAAGCTGCCGAAAGTCTTTCTTTCTCTATTTTAATGGTATTCTGCCTTATATAACACACATTTACCACTCTAGTCTCCTTTAAGTAAACAATATAGGATTCATACAGTGTTTGATGTGATCTTAACTGGAATTAAGGATTTCCCTTATCTTAGCTACCTTTCCTACACTAAGAACTGACTTGGAGATTCTCTTTCAGTTGTTCTAAACAAGCTCTCATCTGTTTACAGTCATTTTCCCTGAATTATTCATGTTTTCATGTAGTTTCCTGTATTCTGCCTTCTGGCCCAAGTATAAGCTTTGCCCACTTTATCAAACAACTTCCTACACACTGTTATGAACTGAGGCAGCTAGGGAACATTGTCTCTCAACTCTGTTATAGAGTGTAGTACTACATTTCAGTGAAGTGTAAGGCTTTCCAAAGCTGCCGAACATGTTTCTTTCTCTATTTCAATGGTATTCTGCCTTCTATAACACACATTTACCACTCTAGTCTCCTTTAAGTAATGAATATAGGATTCATACAGTGTTTCATGTGATCTTAACTGGAATTAAGGATTTCCCTTATCTTAGCTACCTTTTCTACACTAAGAACTGACTTGAAGATTCTCTTTCATCTGTTCTAAACAAGTTCTCATCTGTTTACAGTCATTTTCATTGAATTATTCATGTTTTCATGTAGTTTTCTATATTCTGCCTTCTGGCCCAAGTATAAGCTTTGCCCACTTTATCAAACAACTTCCTACACACTGTTATGAACTGAGGGAGCTAGGGAACATTGTCTCTCAACTGTGTTATAGAGTGTAGTACTACATTTCAGTGAAGTGTAAGGCTTTCCAAAGCTGCCGAAAGTGTTTCTTTCTCTATTTCAATGGTATTCTGCCTTATATAACACACATTTACCACTCTAGTCTCCTTTAAGTAAACAATATAGGATTCATACAGTGTTTGATGTTATCTTAACTCGAATTAAGGATTTCCCTTATCTTAGCTACCTTTTCTACACTAAGAACTGACTTGGAGATTCTCTTTCAGTTGTTCTAAACAAGCTCTCATCTGTTTACAGTCATTTTCCCTTAATTATTCATGTTTTCATGTAGTTTCCTGTATTCTGCCTTCTGGCCCAAGTATAAGCTTTGCCCACTTTATCAAACAACTTCCTACACACTGTTATGAACTGAGGCAGCTAGGGAACATTGTCTCTCAACTGTGTTATAGAGTGTAGTACTACATTTCAGTGAAGTGTAAGGCTTTCCAAAGCTGCCGAACATGTTTCTTTCTCTATTTCGATGGTATTCTGCCTTCTATAACACACATTTACCACTCTAGTCTCCTTTAAGTAATGAATATAGGATTCATACCGTGTTTCATGTGATCTTAACTGGAATTAAGGATTTCCCTTATCTTAGCTACCTTTTCTACACTAAGAACTGACTTGAAGATTCTCTTTCATCTGTTCTAAACAAGTTCTCATCTGTTTACAGTCATTTTCACTGAATTATTCATGTTTTCATGTAGTTTCCTATATTCTGCCTTCTGGCCCAAGTATAAGCTTTGCCCACTTTATCAAACAACTTCCTACACACTGTTATGAACTGAGGCAGCTAGGGAACATTGTCTCTCAACTGTGTTATAGAGTGTAGTACTACATTTCAGTGAAGTGTAAGGCTTTCCAAAGCTTCCGAAAGTGTTTCTTTCTCTATTTCAATGGTATTCTGCCTTATATAACACACATTTACCACTCTAGTCTCCTTTAAGTAAACAATATAGGATTCATACAGTGTTTGATGTTATCTTAACTCGAATTAAGGATTTCCCTTATCTTAGCTACCTTTTCTACACTAAGAACTGATTTGGAGATTCTCTTTCAGCTGTTCTAAACAAGTTCTCATCTGTTTACAGTCATTTTCACTGAATTATTCATGTTTTCATGATGTTTCCTATATTCTGCCTTCTGGTCCAAGAATAAGCTTTGCCCACTTTATCAAACAACTTCCTACACACTGTTATGAACTGAGGCAGCTCGGGAACATGGTCTCTCAACTGTGGTATAGAGTGTAGTACTACATTTCAGTGAAGTGTAAGGCTTTCCAAAGCTGCCGAACGTGTTTCTTTCTCTATTTCTATGGTAATCTGCCTTGTATAACACACGTTTACCACTCTAGTCTCCTTTAAGCAATGAATATAGGATTCATACAGTGTTTGATGTTATCTTAACTCGAATTAAGGATTTCCCTTAGCTTAGCTACCTATTCTACACTAAGAACTGACTTGGAGATTCTCTTTCAGCTGTTCTAAACAAGTTCTCATCTGTTTACATTCATTTTCACTGAATTATTCATGTTTTCATGTAGTTTCCTATATTCTGCCTTCTGGCCCAAGTATAAGCTTTGCCCACTTTATCAAACAACTTCCTACACACTGTTATGAACTGAGGCAGCTCGGGAACATTGTCTCTCAACTGTGTTATAGACTGTAGTACTACATTTTAGTGAAGTGTAAGGCTTTCCAAAGCTGCCGAACGTGTTTCTTTCTCTATTTCAATGGTATTCTGCCTTGTATAACACACATTTACCACTCTAGACTCTTTTAAGTAAAGAATATTGGATTCATACAGTGTTTCATGTGATCTTAACTGGAATTAAGGATTTCCCTTATCTTAGCTACCTTTTCTACACTAAGAACTGACTTGGAGATTCTCTTTCAGCTGTTCTAAACAAGTTCTCACCTGTTTACAGTCATTTTCACTGAATTATTCATGTTTTCATGTAGTTTCCTATATTCTGCCTTCTGGCCCAAGTATAAGCTTTGCCCACTTTATCAAACAACTTCCCACACACTGTTATAAACTGAGGGACCTAGGGAACATTGTCTCTCAACTGTGTTATAGAGTGTAGTACTACATTTCAGTGAAGTGTAAGGCTTTCCAAAGCTGCCGAAAGTCTTTCTTTCTCTATTTTAATGGTATTCTGCCTTATATAACACACATTTACCACTCTAGTCTCCTTTAAGTAAACAATATAGGATTCATACAGTGTTTGATGTGATCTTAACTGGAATTAAGGATTTCCCTTATCTTAGCTACCTTTCCTACACTAAGAACTGACTTGGAGATTCTCTTTCAGTTGTTCTAAACAAGCTCTCATCTGTTTACAGTCATTTTCCCTGAATTATTCATGTTTTCATGTAGTTTCCTGTATTCTGCCTTCTGGCCCAAGTATAAGCTTTGCCCACTTTATCAAACAACTTCCTACACACTGTTATGAACTGAGGCAGCTAGGGAACATTGTCTCTCAACTCTGTTATAGAGTGTAGTACTACATTTCAGTGAAGTGTAAGGCTTTCCAAAGCTGCCGAACATGTTTCTTTCTCTATTTCAATGGTATTCTGCCTTCTATAACACACATTTACCACTCTAGTCTCCTTTAAGTAATGAATATAGGATTCATACAGTGTTTCATGTGATCTTAACTGGAATTAAGGATTTCCCTTATCTTAGCTACCTTTTCTACACTAAGAACTGACTTGAAGATTCTCTTTCATCTGTTCTAAACAAGTTCTCATCTGTTTACAGTCATTTTCACTGAATTATTCATGTTTTCATGTAGTTTTCTATATTCTGCCTTCTGGCCCAAGTATAAGCTTTGCCCACTTTATCAAACAACTTCCTACACACTGTTATGAACTGAGGGAGCTAGGGAACATTGTCTCTCAACTGTGTTATAGAGTGTAGTACTACATTTCAGTGAAGTGTAAGGCTTTCCAAAGCTGCCGAAAGTGTTTCTTTCTCTATTTCAATGGTATTCTGCCTTATATAACACACATTTACCACTCTAGTCTCCTTTAAGTAAACAATATAGGATTCATACAGTGTTTGATGTTATCTTAACTCGAATTAAGGATTTCCCTTATCTTAGCTACCTTTTCTACACTAAGAACTGACTTGGAGATTCTCTTTCAGTTGTTCTAAACAAGCTCTCATCTGTTTACAGTCATTTTCCCTTAATTATTCATGTTTTCATGTAGTTTCCTGTATTCTGCCTTCTGGCCCAAGTATAAGCTTTGCCCACTTTATCAAACAACTTCCTACACACTGTTATGAACTGAGGCAGCTAGGGAACATTGTCTCTCAACTGTGTTATAGAGTGTAGTACTACATTTCAGTGAAGTGTAAGGCTTTCCAAAGCTGCCGAACATGTTTCTTTCTCTATTTCGATGGTATTCTGCCTTCTATAACACACATTTACCACTCTAGTCTCCTTTAAGTAATGAATATAGGATTCATACAGTGTTTCATGTGATCTTAACTGGAATTAAGGATTTCCCTTATCTTAGCTACCTTTTCTACACTAAGAACTGACTTGAAGATTCTCTTTCATCTGTTCTAAACAAGTTCTCATCTGTTTACAGTCATTTTCACTGAATTATTCATGTTTTCATATAGTTTCCTATATTCTGCCTTCTGGCCCAAGTATAAGCTTTGCCCACCTTATCAAACAACTTCCTACACACTGTTATGAACTGAGGCAGCTAGGGAACATTGTCTCTCAACTGTGTTATAGAGTGTAGTACTACATTTCAGTGAAGTGTAAGGCTTTCCAAAGCTTCCGAAAGTGTTTCTTTCTCTATTTCAATGGTATTCTGCCTTATATAACACACATTTACCACTCTAGTCTCCTTTAAGTAAACAATATAGGATTCATACAGTGTTTGATGTTATCTTAACTCGAATTAAGGATTTCCCTTATCTTAGCTACCTTTTCTACACTAAGAACTGATTTGGAGATTCTCTTTCAGCTGTTCTAAACAAGTTCTCATCTGTTTACAGTCATTTTCACTGAATTATTCATGTTTTCATGATGTTTCCTATATTCTGCCTTCTGGTCCAAGAATAAGCTTTGCCCACTTTATCAAACAACTTCCTACACACTGTTATGAACTGAGGCAGCTCGGGAACATGGTCTCTCAACTGTGGTATAGAGTGTAGTACTACATTTCAGTGAAGTGTAAGGCTTTCCAAAGCTGCCGAACGTGTTTCTTTCTCTATTTCTATGGTAATCTGCCTTGTATAACACACGTTTACCACTCTAGTCTCCTTTAAGCAATGAATATAGGATTCATACAGTGTTTGATGTTATCTTAACTCAAATTAAGGATTTCCCTTAGCTTAGCTACCTATTCTACACTAAGAACTGACTTGGAGATTCTCTTTCAGCTGTTCTAAACAAGTTCTCATCTGTTTACATTCATTTTCACTGAATTATTCATGTTTTCATGTAGTTTCCTATATTCTGCCTTCTGGCCCAAGTATAAGCTTTGCCCACTTTATCAAACAACTTCCTACACACTGTTATGAACTGAGGCAGCTCGGGAACATTGTCTCTCAACTGTGTTATAGACTGTAGTACTACATTTTAGTGAAGTGTAAGGCTTTCCAAAGCTGCCGAACGTGTTTCTTTCTCTATTTCAATGGTATTCTGCCTTGTATAACACACATTTACCACTCTAGACTCTTTTAAGTAAAGAATATTGGATTCATACAGTGTTTCATGTGATCTTAACTGGAATTAAGGATTTCCCTTATCTTAGCTACCTTTTCTACACTAAGAACTGACTTGGAGATTCTCTTTCAGCTGTTCTAAACAAGTTCTCATCTGTTTACAGTCATTTTCACTGAATTATTCATGTTTTCATGTAGTTTCCTATATTCTGCCTTCTGGCCCAAGTATAAGCTTTGCCCACTTTATCAAACAACTTCCCACACACTGTTATAAACTGAGGGACCTAGGGAACATTGTCTCTCAACTGTGTTATAGAGTGTAGTACTACATTTCAGTGAAGTGTAAGGCTTTCCAAAGCTGCCGAAAGTCTTTCTTTCTCTATTTTAATGGTATTCTGCCTTATATAACACACATTTACCACTCTAGTCTCCTTTAAGTAAACAATATAGGATTCATACAGTGTTTGATGTGATCTTAACTGGAATTAAGGATTTCCCTTATCTTAGCTACCTTTCCTACACTAAGAACTGACTTGGAGATTCTCTTTCAGTTGTTCTAAACAAGCTCTCATCTGTTTACAGTCATTTTCCCTGAATTATTCATGTTTTCATGTAGTTTCCTGTATTCTGCCTTCTGGCCCAAGTATAAGCTTTGCCCACTTTATCAAACAACTTCCTACACACTGTTATGAACTGAGGCAGCTAGGGAACATTGTCTCTCAACTCTGTTATAGAGTGTAGTACTACATTTCAGTGAAGTGTAAGGCTTTCCAAAGCTGCCGAACATGTTTCTTTCTCTATTTCAATGGTATTCTGCCTTCTATAACACACATTTACCACTCTAGTCTCCTTTAAGTAATGAATATAGGATTCATACAGTGTTTCATGTGATCTTAACTGGAATTAAGGATTTCCCTTATCTTAGCTACCTTTTCTACACTAAGAACTGACTTGAAGATTCTCTTTCATCTGTTCTAAACAAGTTCTCATCTGTTTACAGTCATTTTCACTGAATTATTCATGTTTTCATGTAGTTTTCTATATTCTGCCTTCTGGCCCAAGTATAAGCTTTGCCCACTTTATCAAACAACTTCCTACACACTGTTATGAACTGAGGGAGCTAGGGAACATTGTCTCTCAACTGTGTTATAGAGTGTAGTACTACATTTCAGTGAAGTGTAAGGCTTTCCAAAGCTGCCGAAAGTGTTTCTTTCTCTATTTCAATGGTATTCTGCCTTATATAACACACATTTACCACTCTAGTCTCCTTTAAGTAAACAATATAGGATTCATACAGTGTTTGATGTTATCTTAACTCGAATTAAGGATTTCCCTTATCTTAGCTACCTTTTCTACACTAAGAACTGACTTGGAGATTCTCTTTCAGTTGTTCTAAACAAGCTCTCATCTGTTTACAGTCATTTTCCCTTAATTATTCATGTTTTCATGTAGTTTCCTGTATTCTGCCTTCTGGCCCAAGTATAAGCTTTGCCCACTTTATCAAACAACTTCCTACACACTGTTATGAACTGAGGCAGCTAGGGAACATTGTCTCTCAACTGTGTTATAGAGTGTAGTACTACATTTCAGTGAAGTGTAAGGCTTTCCAAAGCTGCCGAACATGTTTCTTTCTCTATTTCGATGGTATTCTGCCTTCTATAACACACATTTACCACTCTAGTCTCCTTTAAGTAATGAATATAGGATTCATACAGTGTTTCATGTGATCTTAACTGGAATTAAGGATTTCCCTTATCTTAGCTACCTTTTCTACACTAAGAACTGACTTGAAGATTCTCTTTCATCTGTTCTAAACAAGTTCTCATCTGTTTACAGTCATTTTCACTGAATTATTCATGTTTTCATGTAGTTTCCTATATTCTGCCTTCTGGCCCAAGTATAAGCTTTGCCCACCTTATCAAACAACTTCCTACACACTGTTATGAACTGAGGCAGCTAGGGAACATTGTCTCTCAACTGTGTTATAGAGTGTAGTACTACATTTCAGTGAAGTGTAAGGCTTTCCAAAGCTTCCGAAAGTGTTTCTTTCTCTATTTCAATGGTATTCTGCCTTATATAACACACATTTACCACTCTAGTCTCCTTTAAGTAAACAATATAGGATTCATACAGTGTTTGATGTTATCTTAACTCGAATTAAGGATTTCCCTTATCTTAGCTACCTTTTCTACACTAAGAACTGATTTGGAGATTCTCTTTCAGCTGTTCTAAACAAGTTCTCATCTGTTTACAGTCATTTTCACTGAATTATTCATGTTTTCATGATGTTTCCTATATTCTGCCTTCTGGTCCAAGAATAAGCTTTGCCCACTTTATCAAACAACTTCCTACACACTGTTATGAACTGAGGCAGCTCGGGAACATGGTCTCTCAACTGTGGTATAGAGTGTAGTACTACATTTCAGTGAAGTGTAAGGCTTTCCAAAGCTGCCGAACGTGTTTCTTTCTCTATTTCTATGGTAATCTGCCTTGTATAACACACGTTTACCACTCTAGTCTCCTTTAAGCAATGAATATAGGATTCATACAGTGTTTGATGTTATCTTAACTCGAATTAAGGATTTCCCTTAGCTTAGCTACCTATTCTACACTAAGAACTGACTTGGAGATTCTCTTTCAGCTGTTCTAAACAAGTTCTCATCTGTTTACATTCATTTTCACTGAATTATTCATGTTTTCATGTAGTTTCCTATATTCTGCCTTCTGGCCCAAGTATAAGCTTTGCCCACTTTATCAAACAACTTCCTACACACTGTTATGAACTGAGGCAGCTCGGGAACATTGTCTCTCAACTGTGTTATAGACTGTAGTACTACATTTTAGTGAAGTGTAAGGCTTTCCAAAGCTGCCGAACGTGTTTCTTTCTCTATTTCAATGGTATTCTGCCTTGTATAACACACATTTACCACTCTAGACTCTTTTAAGTAAAGAATATTGGATTCATACAGTGTTTCATGTGATCTTAACTGGAATTAAGGATTTCCCTTATCTTAGCTACCTTTTCTACACTAAGAACTGACTTGGAGATTCTCTTTCAGCTGTTCTAAACAAGTTCTCATCTGTTTACAGTCATTTTCACTGAATTATTCATGTTTTCATGTAGTTTCCTATATTCTGCCTTCTGGCCCAAGTATAAGCTTTGCCCACTTTATCAAACAACTTCCCACACACTGTTATAAACTGAGGGACCTAGGGAACATTGTCTCTCAACTGTGTTATAGAGTGTAGTACTACATTTCAGTGAAGTGTAAGGCTTTCCAAAGCTGCCGAAAGTCTTTCTTTCTCTATTTTAATGGTATTCTGCCTTATATAACACACATTTACCACTCTAGTCTCCTTTAAGTAAACAATATAGGATTCATACAGTGTTTGATGTGATCTTAACTGGAATTAAGGATTTCCCTTATCTTAGCTACCTTTCCTACACTAAGAACTGACTTGGAGATTCTCTTTCAGTTGTTCTAAACAAGCTCTCATCTGTTTACAGTCATTTTCCCTGAATTATTCATGTTTTCATGTAGTTTCCTGTATTCTGCATTCTGGCCCAAGTATAAGCTTTGCCCACTTTATCAAACAACTTCCTACACACTGTTATGAACTGAGGCAGCTAGGGAACATTGTCTCTCAACTGTGTTATAGAGTGTAGTACTACATTTCAGTGAAGTGTAAGGCTTTCCAAAGCTGCCGAACATGTTTCTTTCTCTATTTCAATGGTATTCTGCCTTCTATAACACACATTTACCACTCTAGTCTCCTTTAAGTAATGAATATAGGATTCATACAGTGTTTCATGTGATCTTAACTCGAATTAAGGATTTCCCTTATCTTAGCTACCTTTTCTACACTAAGAACTGATTTGGAGATTCTCTTTCAGCTGTTCTAAACAAGTTCTCATCTGTTTACAGTTATTTTCACTGAATTATTCATGTTTTCATGCAGTTTCCTATATTCTGCCTTCTGGTCCAAGAATAAGCTTTGCCCACTTTATCAAACAACTTCCTACACACTGTTATGAACTGAGGCAGCTCGGGAACATTGTCTCTCAACTGTGTTATAGAGTGTAGTACTACATTTCAGTGAAGTGTAAGGCTTTCCAAAGCTGCCGAACGTGTTTCTTTCTCTATTTCTATGGTATTCTGCCTTGTATAACACACATTTACCACTCTAGTCTCCTTTAAGTAATGAATATAGGATTCATACAGTGTTTGATGTTATCTAAACAGGAATTAAGGATTTCCCTTATCTTAGCTACCTTTTCTACACTGAGAACTGACTTGGAGATTCTCTTTCAGCTGTTCTAAACAAGTTCTTATCTGTTTACAGTCATTTTCACTGAATTATTCATGTTTTCATGTAGTTTCCTATATTCTGCCTTCTGGCCCAAGTATAAGCTTTGCCCACTTTATCAAACAACTTCCTACACACTGTTATGAACTGAGGCAGCTCGGGAACATTGTCTCTCAACTGTGTTATAGAGTGTAGTACTACATTTTAGTGAAGTGTAAGGCTTTCCAAAGCTGCCGAACGTGTTTCTTTCTCTATTTCAATGGTATTCTGCCTTGTATAACACACATTTACCACTCTAGTCTCCTTTAAGTAAAGAATATTGGATTCATACAGTGTTTCATGTGATCTTAACTGGAATTAAGGATTTCCCTTATCTTAGCTACCTTTTCTACACTAAGAACTGAATTGGAGATTCTCTTTCAGCTGTTCTAAACAAGTTCTCATCTGTTTACAGTCATTTTCACTGAATTATTCATGTTTTCATGTAGTTTCCTATATTCTGCCTTCTGGCCCAAGTATAAGCTTTGCCCACTTTATCAAACAACTTCCCACACACTGTTATAAACTGAGGGACCTAGGGAACATTGTCTCTCAACTGTGTTATAGAGTGTAGTACTACATTTCAGTGAAGTGTAAGGCTTTCCAAAGCTGCCGAAAGTGTTTCTTTCTCTATTTCAATGGTATTCTGCCTTATATAACACACATTTACCACTCTAGTCTCCTTTAAGTAAACAATATAGGATTCATACTGTGTTTCATGTGATCTTAACTGGAATTAAGGATTTCCCTTATCTTAGCTACCTTTCCTACACTAAGAACTGACTTGGAGATTCTCTTTCAGTTGTTCTAAGCAAGCTCTCATCTGTTTACAGTAATTTTCCCTGAATAATTCATGTTTTCATGTAGTTTCCTGTATTCTGCCTTCTGGCCCAAGTATAAGCTTTGCCCACTTTATCAAACAGCTTCCTAAACACTGTTATGAACTGAGGCAGCTAGGGAACATTGTCTCTCAACTCTGTATAGAGTGTAGTACTACATTTCAGTGAAGTGTAAGGCTTTCCAAAGCTGCCGAACATGTTTCTTTCTCTATTTCAATGGTATTCTGCCTTCTATAACACACATTTACCACTCTAGTCTCCTTTAAGAAATGAATATAGGATTCATACACTGTTTCATGTGATCTTAACTGGAATTAAGGATTTCCCTTATCTTAGCTACCTTTCCTACACTAAGAACTGACTTGGAGATTCTCTTTCAGTTGTTCTAAACAAGCTCTCATCTGTTTACAGTCATTTTTCCTGAATAATTCATGTTTTCATGTAGTTTCCTGTATTCTGCCTTCTGGCCCAAGTATAAGCTTTGCCCACTTTATCAAACAACTTCCTAGACACTGTTATGAACTGAGGAAGCTAGGGAACATTGTCTCTCAACTCTGTTATAGAGTGTAGTACTACATTTCAGTGAAGTGTAAGGCTTTCCAAAGCTGCCGAACATGTTTCTTTCTCTATTTCAATGGTATTCTGCCTTCTATAACACACATTTACCACTCTAGTCTCCTTTAAGTAATGAATATAGGATTCATACAGTGTTTCATGTGATCTTAACTGGAATTAAGGATTTCCCTTATCTTAGCTACCTTTTCTACACTAAGAACTGACTTGAAGATTCTCTTTCATCTGTTCTAAACTAGTTCTCATCTGTTTACAGTCATTTTCACTGAATTATTCATGTTTTCATGTAGTTTTCTATATTCTGCCTTCTGGCCCAAGTATAAGCTTTGCCCACTTTATCAAACAACTTCCTACACACTGTTATGAACTGAGGGAGCTAGGGAACATTGTCTCTCAACTGTGTTATAGAGTGTAGTACTACATTTCAGTGAAGTGTAAGGCTTTCCAAAGCTGCCGAAAGTGTTTCTTTCTCTATTTCAATGGTATTCTGCCTTATATAACACACATTTACCACTCTAGTCTCCTTTAAGTAAACAATATAGGATTCATACAGTGTTTGATGTTATCTTAACTCGAATTAAGGATTTCCCTTATCTTAGCTACCTTTTCTACACTAAGAACTGATTTGGAGATTCTCTTTCAGCTGTTCTAAACAAGTTCTCATCTGTTTACAGTCATTTTCACTGAATTATTCATGTTTTCATGATGTTTCCTATATTCTGCCTTCTGGTCCAAGAATAAGCTTTGCCCACATTATCAAACAACTTCCTACACACTGTTATGAACTGTGTCAGCTCGGGAACATGGTCTCTCAACTGTGGTATAGAGTGTAGTACTACATTTCAGTGAAGTGTAAGGCTTTCCAAAGCTGCCGAACGTGTTTCTTTCTCTATTTCTATGGTAATCTGCCTTGTATAACACACGTTTACCACTCAAGTCTCCTTTAAGTAATGAATATAGGATTCATACAGTGTTTGATGTTATCTTAACTCGAATTAAGGATTTCCCTTAGCTTAGCTACCATTTCTACACTAAGAACTGACTTGGAGATTCTCTTTCAGCTGTTCTAAACAAGTTCTCATCTGTTTACAGTCATTTTCACTGAATTATTCATGTTTTCATGTAGTTTCCTATATTCTGCCTTCTGGCCCAAGTATAAGCTTTGCCCACTTTATCAAACAACTTCCTACACACTGTTATGAACTGAGGCAGCTCGGGAACATTGTCTCTCAACTGTGTTATAGAGTGTAGTACTACATTTTAGTGAAGTGTAAGGCTTTCCAAAGCTGCCGAACGTGTTTCTTTCTCTATTTCAATGGTATTCTGCCTTGTATAACACACATTTACCACTCTAGTCTCCTTTAAGTAAAGAATATTGGATTCATACAGTGTTTCATGTGATCTTAACTGGAATTAAGGATTTCCCTTATCTTAGCTACCTTTTCTACACTAAGAACTGAATTGGAGATTCTCTTTCAGCTGTTCTAAACAAGTTCTCATCTGTTTACAGTCATTTTCACTGAATTATTCATGTTTTCATGTAGTTTCCTATATTCTGCCTTCTGGCCCAAGTATAAGCTTTGCCCACTTTATCAAACAACTTCCCACACACTGTTATAAACTGAGGGACCTAGGGAACATTGTGTCTCAACTGTGTTATAGAGTGTAGTACTACATTTCAGTGAAGTGTAAGGCTTTCCAAAGCTGCCGAAAGTGTTTCTTTCTCTATTTCAATGGTATTCTGCCTTATATAACACACATTTACCACTCTAGTCTCCTTTAAGTAAACAATATAGGATTCATACTGTGTTTGATGTGAACTTAACTGGAATTAAGGATTTCCCTTATCTTAGCTACCTTTCCTACACTAAGAACTGACTTGGAGATTCTCTTTCAGTTGTTCTAAGCAAGCTCTCATCTGTTTACAGTAATTTTCCCTGAATAATTCATGTTTTCATGTAGTTTCCTGTATTCTGCCTTCTGGCCCAAGTATAAGCTTTGCCCACTTTATCAAACAGCTTCCTAAACACTGTTATGAACTGAGGCAGCTAGGGAACATTGTCTCTCAACTCTGTATAGAGTGTAGTACTACATTTCAGTGAAGTGTAAGGCTTTCCAAAGCTGCCGAACATGTTTCTTTCTCTATTTCAATGGTATTCTGCCTTCTATAACACACATTTACCACTCTAGTCTCCTTTAAGTAATGAATATAGGATTCATACACTGTTTCATGTGATCTTAACTGGAATTAAGGATTTCCCTTATCTTAGCTACCTTTCCTACACTAAGAACTGACTTGGAGATTCTCTTTCAGTTGTTCTAAACAAGCTCTCATCTGTTTACAGTCATTTTTCCTGAATAATTCATGTTTTCATGTAGTTTCCTGTATTCTGCCTTCTGGCCCAAGTATAAGCTTTGCCCACTTTATCAAACAACTTCCTAGACACTGTTATGAACTGAGGAAGCTAGGGAACATTGTCTCTCAACTCTGTTATAGAGTGTAGTACTACATTTCAGTGAAGTGTAAGGCTTTCCAAAGCTGCCGAACATGTTTCTTTCTCTATTTCAATGGTATTCTGCCTTCTATAACACACATTTACCACTCTAGTCTCCTTTAAGTAATGAATATAGGATTCATACAGTGTTTCATGTGATCTTAACTGGAATTAAGGATTTCCCTTATCTTAGCTACCTTTTCTACACTAAGAACTGACTTGAAGATTCTCTTTCATCTGTTCTAAACAAGTTCTCATCTGTTTACAGTCATTTTCACTGAATTATTCATGTTTTCATGTAGTTTTCTATATTCTGCCTTCTGGCCCAAGTATAAGCTTTGCCCACTTTATCAAACAACTTCCTACACACTGTTATGAACTGAGGGAGCTAGGGAACATTGTCTCTCAACTGTGTTATAGAGTGTAGTACTACATTTCAGTGAAGTGTAAGGCTTTCCAAAGCTGCCGAAAGTGTTTCTTTCTCTATTTCAATGGTATTCTGCCTTATATAACACACATTTACCACTCTAGTCTCCTTTAAGTAAACAATATAGGATTCATACAGTGTTTGATGTTATCTTAACTCGAATTAAGGATTTCCCTTATCTTAGCTACCTTTTCTACACTAAGAACTGATTTGGAGATTCTCTTTCAGCTGTTCTAAACAAGTTCTCATCTGTTTACAGTCATTTTCACTGAATTATTCATGTTTTCATGATGTTTCCTATATTCTGCCTTCTGGTCCAAGAATAAGCTTTGCCCACATTATCAAACAACTTCCTACACACTGTTATGAACTGAGTCAGCTCGGGAACATGGTCTCTCAACTGTGGTATAGAGTGTAGTACTACATTTCAGTGAAGTGTAAGGCTTTCCAAAGCTGCCGAACGTGTTTCTTTCTCTATTTCTATGGTAATCTGCCTTGTATAACACACGTTTACCACTCAAGTCTCCTTTAAGTAATGAATATAGGATTCATACAGTGTTTGATGTTATCTTAACTCGAATTAAGGATTTCCCTTAGCTTAGCTACCTTTTCTACACTAAGAACTGACTTGGAGATTCTCTTTCAGCTGTTCTAAACAAGTTCTCATCTGTTTACAGTCATTTTCACTGAATTATTCATGTTTTCATGTAGTTTCCTATATTCTGCTTCTGGCCCAAGTATAAGCTTTGCCCACTTTATCAAACAACTTCCTACACACTGTTATGAACTGAGGCAGCTCGGGAACATTGTCTCTCAACTGTGTTATAGAGTGTAGTACTACATTTTAGTGAAGTGTAAGGCTTTCCAAAGCTGCCGAACGTGTTTCTTTCTCTATTTCAATGGTATTCTGCCTTGTATAACACACATTTACCACTCTAGTCTCCTTTAAGTAAAGAATATTGGATTCATACAGTGTTTCATGTGATCTTAACTGGAATTAAGGATTTCCCTTATCTTAGCTACCTTTTCTACACTAAGAACTGAATTGGAGATTCTCTTTCAGCTGTTCTAAACAAGTTCTCATCTGTTTACAGTCATTTTCACTGAATTATTCATGTTTTCATGTAGTTTCCTATATTCTGCCTTCTGGCCCAAGTATAAGCTTTGCCCACTTTATCAAACAACTTCCCACACACTGTTATAAACTGAGGGACCTAGGGAACATTGTGTCTCAACTGTGTTATAGAGTGTAGTACTACATTTCAGTGAAGTGTAAGGCTTTCCAAAGCTGCCGAAAGTGTTTCTTTCTCTATTTCAATGGTATTCTGCCTTATATAACACACATTTACCACTCTAGTCTCCTTTAAGTAAACAATATAGGATTCATACTGTGTTTGATGTGAACTTAACTGGAATTAAGGATTTCCCTTATCTTAGCTACCTTTCCTACACTAAGAACTGACTTGGAGATTCTCTTTCAGTTGTTCTAAGCAAGCTCTCATCTGTTTACAGTAATTTTCCCTGAATAATTCATGTTTTCATGTAGTTTCCTGTATTCTGCCTTCTGGCCCAAGTATAAGCTTTGCCCACTTTATCAAACAGCTTCCTAAACACTGTTATGAACTGAGGCAGCTAGGGAACATTGTCTCTCAACTCTGTATAGAGTGTAGTACTACATTTCAGTGAAGTGTAAGGCTTTCCAAAGCTGCCGAACATGTTTCTTTCTCTATTTCAATGGTATTCTGCCTTCTATAACACACATTTACCACTCTAGTCTCCTTTAAGTAATGAATATAGGATTCATACACTGTTTCATGTGATCTTAACTGGAATTAAGGATTTCCCTTATCTTAGCTACCTTTCCTACACTAAGAACTGACTTGGAGATTCTCTTTCAGTTGTTCTAAACAAGCTCTCATCTGTTTACAGTCATTTTTCCTGAATAATTCATGTTTTCATGTAGTTTCCTGTATTCTGCCTTCTGGCCCAAGTATAAGTTTTGCCCACTTTATCAAACAACTTCCTAGACACTGTTATGAACTGAGGAAGCTAGGGAACATTGTCTCTCAACTCTGTTATAGAGTGTAGTACTACATTTCAGTGAAGTGTAAGGCTTTCCAAAGCTGCCGAACATGTTTCTTTCTCTATTTCAATGGTATTCTGCCTTCTATAACACACATTTACCACTCTAGTCTCCTTTAAGTAATGAATATAGGATTCATACAGTGTTTCATGTGATCTTAACTGGAATTAAGGATTTCCCTTATCTTAGCTACCTTTTCTACACTAAGAACTGACTTGAAGATTCTCTTTCATCTGTTCTAAACAAGTTCTCATCTGTTTACAGTCATTTTCACTGAATTATTCATGTTTTCATGTAGTTTTCTATATTCTGCCTTCTGGCCCAAGTATAAGCTTTGCCCACTTTATCAAACAACTTCCTACACACTGTTATGAACTGAGGGAGCTAGGGAACATTGTCTCTCAACTGTGTTATAGAGTGTAGTACTACATTTCAGTGAAGTGTAAGGCTTTCCAAAGCTGCCGAAAGTGTTTCTTTCTCTATTTCAATGGTATTCTGCCTTATATAACACACATTTACCACTCTAGTCTCCTTTAAGTAAACAATATAGGATTCATACAGTGTTTGATGTTATCTTAACTCGAATTAAGGATTTCCCTTATCTTAGCTACCTTTTCTACACTAAGAACTGATTTGGAGATTCTCTTTCAGCTGTTCTAAACAAGTTCTCATCTGTTTACAGTCATTTTCACTGAATTATTCATGTTTTCATGATGTTTCCTATATTCTGCCTTCTGGTCCAAGAATAAGCTTTGCCCACATTATCAAACAACTTCCTACACACTGTTATGAACTGAGTCAGCTCGGGAACATGGTCTCTCAACTGTGGTATAGAGTGTAGTACTACATTTCAGTGAAGTGTAAGGCTTTCCAAAGCTGCCGAACGTGTTTCTTTCTCTATTTCTATGGTAATCTGCCTTGTATAACACACGTTTACCACTCAAGTCTCCTTTAAGTAATGAATATAGGATTCATACAGTGTTTGATGTTATCTTAACTCGAATTAAGGATTTCCCTTAGCTTAGCTACCTTTTCTACACTAAGAACTGACTTGGAGATTCTCTTTCAGCTGTTCTAAACAAGTTCTCATCTGTTTACAGTCATTTTCACTGAATTATTCATGTTTTCATGTAGTTTCCTATATTCTGCTTCTGGCCCAAGTATAAGCTTTGCCCACTTTATCAAACAACTTCCTACACACTGTTATGAACTGAGGCAGCTCGGGAACATTGTCTCTCAACTGTGTTATAGAGTGTAGTACTACATTTTAGTGAAGTGTAAGGCTTTCCAAAGCTGCCGAACGTGTTTCTTTCTCTATTTCAATGGTATTCTGCCTTGTATAACACACATTTACCACTCTAGTCTCCTTTAAGTAAAGAATATTGGATTCATACAGTGTTTCATGTGATCTTAACTGGAATTAAGGATTTCCCTTATCTTAGCTACCTTTTCTACACTAAGAACTGAATTGGAGATTCTCTTTCAGCTGTTCTAAACAAGTTCTCATCTGTTTACAGTCATTTTCACTGAATTATTCATGTTTTCATGTAGTTTCCTATATTCTGCCTTCTGGCCCAAGTATAAGCTTTGCCCACTTTATCAAACAACTTCCCACACACTGTTATAAACTGAGGGACCTAGGGAACATTGTGTCTCAACTGTGTTATAGAGTGTAGTACTACATTTCAGTGAAGTGTAAGGCTTTCCAAAGCTGCCGAAAGTGTTTCTTTCTCTATTTCAATGGTATTCTGCCTTATATAACACACATTTACCACTCTAGTCTCCTTTAAGTAAACAATATAGGATTCATACTGTGTTTGATGTGAACTTAACTGGAATTAAGGATTTCCCTTATCTTAGCTACCTTTCCTACACTAAGAACTGACTTGGAGATTCTCTTTCAGTTGTTCTAAGCAAGCTCTCATCTGTTTACAGTAATTTTCCCTGAATAATTCATGTTTTCATGTAGTTTCCTGTATTCTGCCTTCTGGCCCAAGTATAAGCTTTGCCCACTTTATCAAACAGCTTCCTAAACACTGTTATGAACTGAGGCAGCTAGGGAACATTGTCTCTCAACTCTGTATAGAGTGTAGTACTACATTTCAGTGAAGTGTAAGGCTTTCCAAAGCTGCCGAACATGTTTCTTTCTCTATTTCAATGGTATTCTGCCTTCTATAACACACATTTACCACTCTAGTCTCCTTTAAGTAATGAATATAGGATTCATACAGTGTTTCATGTGATCTTAACTCGAATTAAGGATTTCCCTTATCTTAGCTACCTTTTCTACACTAAGAACTGACTTGAAGATTCTCTTTCATCTGTTCTAAACAAGTTCTCATCTGTTTACAGTCATTTTCACTGAATTATTCATGTTTTCATGTAGTTTCCTATATTCTGCTTCTGGCCCAAGTATAAGCTTTGCCCACTTTATCAAACAACTTCCTACACACTGTTATGAACTGAGGCAGCTAGGGAAAATTGTCTCTCAACTGTGTTATAGAGTGTAGTACTACATTTCAGTGAAGTGTAAGGCTTTCCAAAGCTGCCGAACGTGTTTCTTTCTCTATTTCTATGGTATTCTGCCTTGTATAACACACATTTACCACTCTAGTCTCCTTTAAGTAATGAATATAGGATTCATACAGTGTTTGATGTTATCTAAACAGGAATTAAGGATTTCCCTTATCTTAGCTACCTTTTCTACACTGAGAACTGACTTGGAGATTCTCTTTCAGCTGTTCTAAACAAGTTCTTATCTGTTTACAGTCATTTTCACTGAATTATTCATGTTTTCATGTAGTTTCCTATATTCTGCCTTCTGGCCCAAGTATAAGCTTTGCCCACTTTATCAAACAACTTCCTACACACTGTTATGAACTGAGGCAGCTCGGGAACATTGTCTCTCAACTGTGTTATAGAGTGTAGTACTACATTTTAGTGAAGTGTAAGGCTTTCCAAAGCTGCCGAACGTGTTTCTTTCTCTGTTTCAATGGTATTCTGCCTTGTATAACACACATTTACCACTCTAGTCTCCTTTAAGTAAAGAATATTGGATTCATACAGTGTTTCATGTGATCTTAACTGGAATTAAGGATTTCCCTTATCTTAGCTACCTTTTCTACACTAAGAACTGAATTGGAGATTCTCTTTCAGCTGTTCTAAACAAGTTCTCATCTGTTTACAGTCATTTTCACTGAATTATTCATGTTTTCATGTAGTTTCCTATATTCTGCCTTCTGGCCCAAGTATAAGCTTTGCCCACTTTATCAAACAACTTCCCACACACTGTTATAAACTGAGGGACCTAGGGAACATTGTCTCTCAACTGTGTTATAGAGTGTAGTACTACATTTCAGTGAAGTGTAAGGCTTTCCAAAGCTGCCGAAAGTGTTTCTTTCTCTATTTCAATGGTATTCTGCCTTATATAACACACATTTACCACTCTAGTCTCCTTTAAGTAAACAATATAGGATTCATACTGTGTTTCATGTGATCTTAACTGGAATTAAGGATTTCCCTTATCTTAGCTACCTTTCCTACACTAAGAACTGACTTGGAGATTCTCTTTCAGTTGTTCTAAGCAAGCTCTCATCTGTTTACAGTAATTTTCCCTGAATAATTCATGTTTTCATGTAGTTTCCTGTATTCTGCCTTCTGGCCCAAGTATAAGCTTTGCCCACTTTATCAAACAGCTTCCTAAACACTGTTATGAACTGAGGCAGCTAGGGAACATTGTCTCTCAACTCTGTATAGAGTGTAGTACTACATTTCAGTGAAGTGTAAGGCTTTCCAAAGCTGCCGAACATGTTTCTTTCTCTATTTCAATGGTATTCTGCCTTCTATAACACACATTTACCACTCTAGTCTCCTTTAAGTAATGAATATAGGATTCATACACTGTTTCATGTGATCTTAACTGGAATTAAGGATTTCCCTTATCTTAGCTACCTTTCCTACACTAAGAACTGACTTGGAGATTCTCTTTCAGTTGTTCTAAACAAGCTCTCATCTGTTTACAGTCATTTTTCCTGAATAATTCATGTTTTCATGTAGTTTCCTGTATTCTGCCTTCTGGCCCAAGTATAAGCTTTGCCCACTTTATCAAACAACTTCCTAGACACTGTTATGAACTGAGGAAGCTAGGGAACATTGTCTCTCAACTCTGTTATAGAGTGTAGTACTACATTTCAGTGAAGTGTAAGGCTTTCCAAAGCTGCCGAACATGTTTCTTTCTCTATTTCAATGGTATTCTGCCTTCTATAACACACATTTACCACTCTAGTCTCCTTTAAGTAATGAATATAGGATTCATACAGTGTTTCATGTGATCTTAACTGGAATTAAGGATTTCCCTTATCTTAGCTACCTTTTCTACACTAAGAACTGACTTGAAGATTCTCTTTCATCTGTTCTAAACAAGTTCTCATCTGTTTACAGTCATTTTCACTGAATTATTCATGTTTTCATGTAGTTTTCTATATTCTGCCTTCTGGCCCAAGTATAAGCTTTGCCCACTTTATCAAACAACTTCCTACACACTGTTATGAACTGAGGGAGCTAGGGAACATTGTCTCTCAACTGTGTTATAGAGTGTAGTACTACATTTCAGTGAAGTGTAAGGCTTTCCAAAGCTGCCGAAAGTGTTTCTTTCTCTATTTCAATGGTATTCTGCCTTATATAACACACATTTACCACTCTAGTCTCCTTTAAGTAAACAATATAGGATTCATACAGTGTTTGATGTTATCTTAACTCGAATTAAGGATTTCCCTTATCTTAGCTACCTTTTCTACACTAAGAACTGATTTGGAGATTCTCTTTCAGCTGTTCTAAACAAGTTCTCATCTGTTTACAGTCATTTTCACTGAATTATTCATGTTTTCATGATGTTTCCTATATTCTGCCTTCTGGTCCAAGAATAAGCTTTGCCCACATTATCAAACAACTTCCTACACACTGTTATGAACTGAGTCAGCTCGGGAACATGGTCTCTCAACTGTGGTATAGAGTGTAGTACTACATTTCAGTGAAGTGTAAGGCTTTCCAAAGCTGCCGAACGTGTTTCTTTCTCTATTTCTATGGTAATCTGCCTTGTATAACACACGTTTACCACTCAAGTCTCCTTTAAGTAATGAATATAGGATTCATACAGTGTTTGATGTTATCTTAACTCGAATTAAGGATTTCCCTTAGCTTAGCTACCTTTTCTACACTAAGAACTGACTTGGAGATTCTCTTTCAGCTGTTCTAAACAAGTTCTCATCTGTTTACAATCATTTTCACTGAATTATTCATGTTTTCATGTAGTTTCCTATATTCTGCCTTCTGGCCCAAGTATAAGCTTTGCCCACTTTATCAAACAACTTCCTACACACTGTTATGAACTGAGGCAGCTCGGGAACATTGTCTCTCAACTGTGTTATAGAGTGTAGTACTACATTTTAGTGAAGTGTAAGGCTTTCCAAAGCTGCCGAACGTGTTTCTTTCTCTATTTCAATGGTATTCTGCCTTGTATAACACACATTTACCACTCTAGTCTCCTTTAAGTAAAGAATATTGGATTCATACAGTGTTTCATGTGATCTTAACTGGAATTAAGGATTTCCCTTATCTTAGCTACCTTTTCTACACTAAGAACTGAATTGGAGATTCTCTTTCAGCTGTTCTAAACAAGTTCTCATCTGTTTACAGTCATTTTCACTGAATTATTCATGTTTTCATGTAGTTTCCTATATTCTGCCTTCTGGCCCAAGTATAAGCTTTGCCCACTTTATCAAACAACTTCCCACACACTGTTATAAACTGAGGGACCTAGGGAACATTGTGTCTCAACTGTGTTATAGAGTGTAGTACTACATTTCAGTGAAGTGTAAGGCTTTCCAAAGCTGCCGAAAGTGTTTCTTTCTCTATTTCAATGGTATTCTGCCTTATATAACACACATTTACCACTCTAGTCTCCTTTAAGTAAACAATATAGGATTCATACTGTGTTTGATGTGAACTTAACTGGAATTAAGGATTTCCCTTATCTTAGCTACCTTTCCTACACTAAGAACTGACTTGGAGATTCTCTTTCAGTTGTTCTAAGCAAGCTCTCATCTGTTTACAGTAATTTTCCCTGAATAATTCATGTTTTCATGTAGTTTCCTGTATTCTGCCTTCTGGCCCAAGTATAAGCTTTGCCCACTTTATCAAACAGCTTCCTAAACACTGTTATGAACTGAGGCAGCTAGGGAACATTGTCTCTCAACTCTGTATAGAGTGTAGTACTACATTTCAGTGAAGTGTAAGGCTTTCCAAAGCTGCCGAACATGTTTCTTTCTCTATTTCAATGGTATTCTGCCTTCTATAACACACATTTACCACTCTAGTCTCCTTTAAGTAATGAATATAGGATTCATACACTGTTTCATGTGATCTTAACTGGAATTAAGGATTTCCCTTATCTTAGCTACCTTTCCTACACTAAGAACTGACTTGGAGATTCTCTTTCAGTTGTTCTAAGCAAGCTCTCATCTGTTTACAGTAATTTTCCCTGAATAATTCATGTTTTCATGTAGTTTCCTGTATTCTGCCTTCTGGCCCAAGTATAAGCTTTGCCCACTTTATCAAACAGCTTCCTAAACACTGTTATGAACTGAGGCAGCTAGGGAACATTGTCTCTCAACTCTGTATAGAGTGTAGTACTACATTTCAGTGAAGTGTAAGGCTTTCCAAAGCTGCCGAACATATTTCTTTCTCTATTTCAATGGTATTCTGCCTTCTATAACACACATTTACCACTCTAGTCTCCTTTAAGTAATGAATATAGGATTCATACACTGTTTCATGTGATCTTAACTGGAATTAAGGATTTCCCTTATCTTAGCTACCTTTCCTACACTAAGAACTGACTTGGAGATTCTCTTTCAGTTGTTCTAAACAAGCTCTCATCTGTTTACAGTCATTTTTCCTGAATAATTCATGTTTTCATGTAGTTTCCTGTATTCTGCCTTCTGGCCCAAGTATAAGCTTTGCCCACTTTATCAAACAACTTCCTAGACACTGTTATGAACTGAGGAAGCTAGGGAACATTGTCTCTCAACTCTGTTATAGAGTGTAGTACTACATTTCAGTGAAGTGTAAGGCTTTCCAAAGCTGCCGAACATGTTTCTTTCTCTATTTCAATGGTATTCTGCCTTCTATAACACACATTTACCACTCTAGTCTCCTTTAAGTAATGAATATAGGATTCATACAGTGTTTCATGTGATCTTAACTGGAATTAAGGATTTCCCTTATCTTAGCTACCTTTTCTACACTAAGAACTGACTTGAAGATTCTCTTTCATCTGTTCTAAACAAGTTCTCATCTGTTTACAGTCATTTTCACTGAATTATTCATGTTTTCATGTAGTTTTCTATATTCTGCCTTCTGGCCCAAGTATAAGCTTTGCCCACTTTATCAAACAACTTCCTACACACTGTTATGAACTGAGGGAGCTAGGGAACATTGTCTCTCAACTGTGTTATAGAGTGTAGTACTACATTTCAGTGAAGTGTAAGGCTTTCCAAAGCTGCCGAAAGTGTTTCTTTCTCTATTTCAATGGTATTCTGCCTTATATAACACACATTTACCACTCTAGTCTCCTTTAAGTAAACAATATAGGATTCATACAGTGTTTGATGTTATCTTAACTCGAATTAAGGATTTCCCTTATCTTAGCTACCTTTTCTACACTAAGAACTGATTTGGAGATTCTCTTTCAGCTGTTCTAAACAAGTTCTCATCTGTTTACAGTCATTTTCACTGAATTATTCATGTTTTCATGATGTTTCCTATATTCTGCCTTCTGGTCCAAGAATAAGCTTTGCCCACATTATCAAACAACTTCCTACACACTGTTATGAACTGAGTCAGCTCGGGAACATGGTCTCTCAACTGTGGTATAGAGTGTAGTACTACATTTCAGTGAAGTGTAAGGCTTTCCAAAGCTGCCGAACGTGTTTCTTTCTCTATTTCTATGGTAATCTGCCTTGTATAACACACGTTTACCACTCAAGTCTCCTTTAAGTAATGAATATAGGATTCATACAGTGTTTGATGTTATCTTAACTCGAATTAAGGATTTCCCTTAGCTTAGCTACCTTTTCTACACTAAGAACTGACTTGGAGATTCTCTTTCAGCTGTTCTAAACAAGTTCTCATCTGTTTACAGTCATTTTCACTGAATTATTCATGTTTTCATGTAGTTTCCTATATTCTGCCTTCTGGCCCAAGTATAAGCTTTGCCCACTTTATCAAACAACTTCCTACACACTGTTATGAACTGAGGCAGCTCGGGAACATTGTCTCTCAACTGTGTTATAGAGTGTAGTACTACATTTTAGTGAAGTGTAAGGCTTTCCAAAGCTGCCGAACGTGTTTCTTTCTCTATTTCAATGGTATTCTGCCTTGTATAACACACATTTACCACTCTAGTCTCCTTTAAGTAAAGAATATTGGATTCATACAGTGTTTCATGTGATCTTAACTGGAATTAAGGATTTCCCTTATCTTAGCTACCTTTTCTACACTAAGAACTGAATTGGAGATTCTCTTTCAGCTGTTCTAAACAAGTTCTCATCTGTTTACAGTCATTTTCACTGAATTATTCATGTTTTCATGTAGTTTCCTATATTCTGCCTTCTGGCCCAAGTATAAGCTTTGCCCACTTTATCAAACAACTTCCCACACACTGTTATAAACTGAGGGACCTAGGGAACATTGTGTCTCAACTGTGTTATAGAGTGTAGTACTACATTTCAGTGAAGTGTAAGGCTTTCCAAAGCTGCCGAAAGTGTTTCTTTCTCTATTTCAATGGTATTCTGCCTTATATAACACACATTTACCACTCTAGTCTCCTTTAAGTAAACAATATAGGATTCATACTGTGTTTGATGTGAACTTAACTGGAATTAAGGATTTCCCTTATCTTAGCTACCTTTCCTACACTAAGAACTGACTTGGAGATTCTCTTTCAGTTGTTCTAAGCAAGCTCTCATCTGTTTACAGTAATTTTCCCTGAATAATTCATGTTTTCATGTAGTTTCCTGTATTCTGCCTTCTGGCCCAAGTATAAGCTTTGCCCACTTTATCAAACAGCTTCCTAAACACTGTTATGAACTGAGGCAGCTAGGGAACATTGTCTCTCAACTCTGTATAGAGTGTAGTACTACATTTCAGTGAAGTGTAAGGCTTTCCAAAGCTGCCGAACATGTTTCTTTCTCTATTTCAATGGTATTCTGCCTTCTATAACACACATTTACCACTCTAGTCTCCTTTAAGTAATGAATATAGGATTCATACACTGTTTCATGTGATCTTAACTGGAATTAAGGATTTCCCTTATCTTAGCTACCTTTCCTACACTAAGAACTGACTTGGAGATTCTCTTTCAGTTGTTCTAAACAAGCTCTCATCTGTTTACAGTCATTTTTCCTGAATAATTCATGTTTTCATGTAGTTTCCTGTATTCTGCCTTCTGGCCCAAGTATAAGCTTTGCCCACTTTATCAAACAACTTCCTAGACACTGTTATGAACTGAGGAAGCTAGGGAACATTGTCTCTCAACTCTGTTATAGAGTGTAGTACTACATTTCAGTGAAGTGTAAGGCTTTCCAAAGCTGCCGAACATGTTTCTTTCTCTATTTCAATGGTATTCTGCCTTCTATAACACACATTTACCACTCTAGTCTCCTTTAAGTAATGAATATAGGATTCATACAGTGTTTCATGTGATCTTAACTGGAATTAAGGATTTCCCTTATCTTAGCTACCTTTTCTACACTAAGAACTGACTTGAAGATTCTCTTTCATCTGTTCTAAACAAGTTCTCATCTGTTTACAGTCATTTTCACTGAATTATTCATGTTTTCATGTAGTTTTCTATATTCTGCCTTCTGGCCCAAGTATAAGCTTTGCCCACTTTATCAAACAACTTCCTACACACTGTTATGAACTGAGGGAGCTAGGGAACATTGTCTCTCAACTGTGTTATAGAGTGTAGTACTACATTTCAGTGAAGTGTAAGGCTTTCCAAAGCTGCCGAAAGTGTTTCTTTCTCTATTTCAATGGTATTCTGCCTTATATAACACACATTTACCACTCTAGTCTCCTTTAAGTAAACAATATAGGATTCATACAGTGTTTGATGTTATCTTAACTCGAATTAAGGATTTCCCTTATCTTAGCTACCTTTTCTACACTAAGAACTGATTTGGAGATTCTCTTTCAGCTGTTCTAAACAAGTTCTCATCTGTTTACAGTCATTTTCACTGAATTATTCATGTTTTCATGATGTTTCCTATATTCTGCCTTCTGGTCCAAGAATAAGCTTTGCCCACATTATCAAACAACTTCCTACACACTGTTATGAACTGAGTCAGCTCGGGAACATGGTCTCTCAACTGTGGTATAGAGTGTAGTACTACATTTCAGTGAAGTGTAAGGCTTTCCAAAGCTGCCGAACGTGTTTCTTTCTCTATTTCTATGGTAATCTGCCTTGTATAACACACGTTTACCACTCAAGTCTCCTTTAAGTAATGAATATAGGATTCATACAGTGTTTGATGTTATCTTAACTCGAATTAAGGATTTCCCTTAGCTTAGCTACCTTTTCTACACTAAGAACTGACTTGGAGATTCTCTTTCAGCTGTTCTAAACAAGTTCTCATCTGTTTACAGTCATTTTCACTGAATTATTCATGTTTTCATGTAGTTTCCTATATTCTGCCTTCTGGCCCAAGTATAAGCTTTGCCCACTTTATCAAACAACTTCCTACACACTGTTATGAACTGAGGCAGCTCGGGAACATTGTCTCTCAACTGTGTTATAGAGTGTAGTACTACATTTTAGTGAAGTGTAAGGCTTTCCAAAGCTGCCGAACGTGTTTCTTTCTCTATTTCAATGGTATTCTGCCTTGTATAACACACATTTACCACTCTAGTCTCCTTTAAGTAAAGAATATTGGATTCATACAGTGTTTCATGTGATCTTAACTGGAATTAAGGATTTCCCTTATCTTAGCTACCTTTTCTACACTAAGAACTGAATTGGAGATTCTCTTTCAGCTGTTCTAAACAAGTTCTCATCTGTTTACAGTCATTTTCACTGAATTATGTTTTCATGTAGTTTCCTATATTCTGCCTTCTGGCCCAAGTATAAGCTTTGCCCACTTTATCAAACAACTTCCCACACACTGTTATAAACTGAGGGACCTAGGGAACATTGTGTCTCAACTGTGTTATAGAGTGTAGTACTACATTTCAGTGAAGTGTAAGGCTTTCCAAAGCTGCCGAAAGTGTTTCTTTCTCTATTTCAATGGTATTCTGCCTTATATAACACACATTTACCACTCTAGTCTCCTTTAAGTAAACAATATAGGATTCATACTGTGTTTGATGTGAACTTAACTGGAATTAAGGATTTCCCTTATCTTAGCTACCTTTCCTACACTAAGAACTGACTTGGAGATTCTCTTTCAGTTGTTCTAAGCAAGCTCTCATCTGTTTACAGTAATTTTCCCTGAATAATTCATGTTTTCATGTAGTTTCCTGTATTCTGCCTTCTGGCCCAAGTATAAGCTTTGCCCACTTTATCAAACAGCTTCCTAAACACTGTTATGAACTGAGGCAGCTAGGGAACATTGTCTCTCAACTCTGTATAGAGTGTAGTACTACATTTCAGTGAAGTGTAAGGCTTTCCAAAGCTGCCGAACATGTTTCTTTCTCTATTTCAATGGTATTCTGCCTTCTATAACACACATTTACCACTCTAGTCTCCTTTAAGTAATGAATATAGGATTCATACACTGTTTCATGTGATCTTAACTGGAATTAAGGATTTACCTTATCTTAGCTACCTTTCCTACACTAAGAACTGACTTGGAGATTCTCTTTCAGTTGTTCTAAGCAAGCTCTCATCTGTTTACAGTAATTTTCCCTGAATAATTCATGTTTTCATGTAGTTTCCTGTATTCTGCCTTCTGGCCCAAGTATAAGCTTTGCCCACTTTATCAAACAGCTTCCTAAACACTGTTATGAACTGAGGCAGCTAGGGAACATTGTCTCTCAACTCTGTATAGAGTGTAGTACTACATTTCAGTGAAGTGTAAGGCTTTCCAAAGCTGCCGAACATGTTTCTTTCTCTATTTCAATGGTATTCTGCCTTCTATAACACACATTTACCACTCTAGTCTCCTTTAAGTAATGAATATAGGATTCATACACTGTTTCATGTGATCTTAACTGGAATTAAGGATTTCCCTTATCTTAGCTACCTTTCCTACACTAAGAACTGACTTGGAGATTCTCTTTCAGTTGTTCTAAGCAAGCTCTCATCTGTTTACAGTCATTTTCCTTGAATAATTCATGTTTTCATGTAGTTTCCTGTATTCTGCCTTCTGGCCCAAGTATAAGCTTTGCCCACTTTGTCAAACAACTTCCTAGACACTGTTATGAACTGAGGAAGCTAGGGAACATTGTCTCTCAACTCTGTTATAGAGTGTAGTACTACATTTCAGTGAAGTGTAAGGCTTTCCAAAGCTGCCGAACATGTTTCTTTCTCTATTTCAATGGTATTCTGCCTTCTATAACACACATTTACCACTCTAGTCTCCTTTAAGTAATGAATATAGGATTCATACAGTGTTTCATGTGATCTTAACTGGAATTAAGGATTTCCCTTATCTTAGCTACCTTTTCTACACTAAGAACTGACTTGAAGATTCTCTTTCATCTGTTCTAAACAAGTTCTCATCTGTTTACAGTCATTTTCACTGAATTATTCATGTTTTCATGTAGTTTTCTATATTCTGCCTTCTGGCCCAAGTATAAGCTTTGCCCACTTTATCAAACAACTTCCTACACACTGTTATGAACTGAGGGAGCTAGGGAACATTGTCTCTCAACTGTGTTATAGAGTGTAGTACTACATTTCAGTGAAGTGTAAGGCTTTCCAAAGCTGCCGAAAGTGTTTCTTTCTCTATTTCAATGGTATTCTGCCTTATATAACACACATTTACCACTCTAGTCTCCTTTAAGTAAACAATATAGGATTCATACAGTGTTTGATGTTATCTTAACTCGAATTAAGGATTTCCCTTATCTTAGCTACCTTTTCTACACTAAGAACTGATTTGGAGATTCTCTTTCAGCTGTTCTAAACAAGTTCTCATCTGTTTACAGTCATTTTCACTGAATTATTCATGTTTTCATGATGTTTCCTATATTCTGCCTTCTGGTCCAAGAATAAGCTTTGCCCACATTATCAAACAACTTCCTACACACTGTTATGAACTGAGGCAGCTCGGGAACATGGTCTCTCAACTGTGGTATAGAGTGTAGTACTACATTTCAGTGAAGTGTAAGGCTTTCCAAAGCTGCCGAACGTGTTTCTTTCTCTATTTCTATGGTAATCTGCCTTGTATAACACACGTTTACCACTCTAGTCTCCTTTAAGTAATGAATATAGGATTCATACAGTGTTTGATGTTATCTTAACTCGAATTAAGGATTTCCCTTAGCTTAGCTACCTTTTCTACACTAAGAACTGACTTGGAGATTCTCTTTCAGCTGTTCTAAACAAGTTCTCATCTGTTTACAGTCATTTTCACTGAATTATTCATGTTTTCATGTAGTTTCCTATATTCTGCCTTCTGGCCCAAGTATAAGCTTTGCCCACTTTATCAAACAACTTCCTACACACTGTTATGAACTGAGGCAGCTCGGGAACATTGTCTCTCAACTGTGTTATAGAGTGTAGTACTACATTTTAGTGAAGTGTAAGGCTTTCCAAAGCTGCCGAACATGTTTCTTTCTCTATTTCAATGGTATTCTGCCTTGTATAACACACATTTACCACTCTAGTCTCCTTTAAGTAAAGAATATTGGATTCATACAGTGTTTCATGTGATCTTAACTGGAATTAAGGATTTCCCTTATCTTAGCTACCTTTTCTACACTAAGAACTGAATTGGAGATTCTCTTTCAGCTGTTCTAAACAAGTTCTCATCTGTTTACAGTCATTTTCACTGAATTATTCATGTTTTCATGTAGTTTCCTATATTCTGCCTTCTGGCCCAAGTATAAGCTTTGCCCACTTTATCAAACAACTTCCTAGACACTGTTATGAACTGAGGAAGCTAGGGAACATTGTCTCTCAACTCTGTTATAGAGTGTAGTACTACATTTCAGTGAAGTGTAAGGCTTTCCAAAGCTGCCGAACATGTTTCTTTCTCTATTTCAATGGTATTCTGCCTTCTATAACACACATTTACCACTCTAGTCTCCTTTAAGTAATGAATATAGGATTCATACAGTGTTTCATGTGATCTTAACTGGAATTAAGGATTTCCCTTATCTTAGCTACCTTTTCTACACTAAGAACTGACTTGAAGATTCTCTTTCATCTGTTCTAAACAAGTTCTCATCTGTTTACAGTTATTTTCACTGAATTATTCATGTTTTCATGCAGTTTCCTATATTCTGCCTTCTGGTCCAAGAATAAGCTTTGCCCACTTTATCAAACAACTTCCTACACACTGTTATGAACTGAGGCAGCTCGGGAACATTGTCTCTCAACTGTGTTATAGAGTGTAGTACTACATTTCAGTGAAGTGTAAGGCTTTCCAAAGCTGCCGAACGTGTTTCTTTCTCTATTTCTATGGTATTCTGCCTTGTATAACACACATTTACCACTCTAGTCTCCTTTAAGTAATGAATATAGGATTCATACAGTGTTTGATGTTATCTAAACAGGAATTAAGGATTTCCCTTATCTTAGCTACCTTTTCTACACTGAGAACTGACTTGGAGATTCTCTTTCAGCTGTTCTAAACAAGTTCTTATCTGTTTACAGTCATTTTCACTGAATTATTCATATTTTCATGTAGTTTCCTATATTCTGCCTTCTGGCCCAAGTATAAGCTTTGCCCACTTTATCAAACAACTTCCTACACACTGTTATGAACTGAGGGAGCTAGAGAACATTGTCTCTAAACTGTGTTATAGAGTGTAGTACTACATTTCAGTGAAGTGTAAGGCTTTCCAAAGCTGCCGAAAGTGTTTCTTTCTCTATTTCAATGGTATTCTGCCTTATATAACACACATTTACCACTCTAGTCTCCTTTAAGTAATGAATATAGGATTCATACAGTGTTTCATGTGATCTTAACTGGAATTAAGGATTTCCCTTATCTTAGCTACCTTTTCTACACTAAGAACTGACTTGGAGATTCTCTTTCAGCTGTTCTAAACAAGTTCTTATCTGTTTACAGTCATTTTCACTGAATTATTCATGTTTTCATGTAGTTTCCTATATTCTACCTTCTGGGCCAAGTATAAGCTTTGCCCACTTTATCAAACAACTTCCTACACACTGTTATAAACTGAGGGAGCTAGAGAACATTGTCTCTCAACTGTGTTATAGAGTGTAGTACTACATTTCAGTGAAGTGTAAGGCTTTCCAAAGCAGCCGAAAGTGTTTCTTTCTCTATTTCAATGGTATTCTGCCTTGTATAACACACATTTACCACTCTAGTCCCCTTTAAGTAAAGAATATTGGATTCATACTGTGTTTCATGTAATCTTACCTCGAATTAAGGATTTCCCGGATCTTAGCTACCTTTTCTACACTAAGAACTGATTTGGAGATTCTCTTTCAGCTGTTCTAAACAAGTTCTCATCTGTTTACAGTCATTTTCACTGAATTATTCATGTTTTCATGTAGTTTCCTATATTCTGCCTCCTGGCCCAAGTATAAGCTTTGCCCACTTTATCAAACAACTTCCTACACACTGTTATAAACTGAGGGAGCTAGAGAACATTGTCTCTCAACTCTGTTATAGAGTGTAGTACTACATTTCAGTGAAGTGTAAGGCTTTCCAAAGCTGCCAAAAGTGTTTCTTTCTCTATTTCAATGGTATTCTGCCTTCTATAACACACATTTACCATTCTAGTCTCCTTTAAGTAAACAATATAGGATTCATACAGTGTTTGATGTTATCTTAACTCGAATTAAGGATTTCCGTTATCTTAGCTACCTTTTCTACACCAATAACTGACTTGGAGATTCTCTTTCAACTTTTCTAAACAGGTTCTCATCTGCTTACAGTCAATTTCACTGAATTATTCATGTTTTCATGTAGTTTCCTATATTCTGCCTTCTGGCCCAAGTATAAGCTTTGCCCACTTTATCAAACAACGTCCTACACACTGTTATGAACTGAGGGAGCTGGGGAACATTGTCTCTCAACTCTGTTATAGAGTGTAGTACTACATTTCAGTGAAGTGTAAGGCTTTCCAAAGCTGCCGAAAGTGTTTCTTTCTCTATTTCAATGGTATTCTGCCTTATATAACACACATTTACCACTCTAGTCTCCTTTAAGTAAACAATATAGGATTCATACAGTGTTTGATGTTATCTTAACTCGAATTAAGGATATCCCTTATCTTAGCTACCTTTTCTACACTAGGAACTGACTTGGAGATTCTCTTTCAACATTTCTAAACAAGTTCTCATCTGTTTACAGTCATTTTCACTGAATTATTCATGTTTTCATGTAGTTTCCTATATTCTGCCTTCTGGCCCAAGTATAAGCTTTGCCCACTTTATCAAACAACTTCCTACACACTGTTATGAACTGACGGAGCTAGGGAACATTGTCTCTCAACTGTGTTATAGAGTGTAGTACTACATTTCAGTGAAGTGTAAGGCTTTCCAAAGCTGCCGAAAGTGTTTCTTTCTCTATTTCAATGGTATTCTGCCTTATATAACACACATTTACCACTCTAGTCTCCTTTAAGTAAACAATATAGGATTCATACTGTGTTTGATGTGATCTTAGCTGGAATTAAGGATTTCCCTTATCTTAGCTACCTTTCCTACACTAAGAACTGACTTGGAGATTCTCTTTCAGTTGTTCTAAGCAAGCTCTCATCTGTTTACAGTAATTTTCCCTGAATAATTCATGTTTTCATGTAGTTTCCTGTATTCTGCCTTCTGGCCCAAGTATAAGCTTTGCCCACTTTATCAAACAGCTTCCTAAACACTGTTATGAACTGAGGCAGCTAGGGAACATTGTCTCTCAACTCTGTATAGAGTGTAGTACTACATTTCAGTGAAGTGTAAGGCTTTCCAAAGCTGCCGAACATGTTTCTTTCACTATTTCAATGGCATTCTGCCTTCTATAACACACATTTACCACTCTAGTCTCCTTTAAGTAATGAATATAGGATTCATACACTGTTTCATGTGATCTTAACTGGAATTAAGGATTTCCCTTATCTTAGCTACCTTTCCTACACTAAGAACTGACTTGGAGATTCTCTTTCAGTTGTTCTAAACAAGCTCTCATCTGTTTACAGTCATTTTCCCTGAATAATTCATGTTTTCATGTAGTTTCCTGTATTCTGCCTTCTGGCCCAAGTATAAGCTTTGCCCACTTTATCAAACAACTTCCTAAACACTGTTATGAACTGAGGAAGCTAGGGAACATTGTCTCTCAACTCTGTTATAGAGTGTAGTACTACA
This sequence comes from Pipistrellus hanaki, assembly GCF_964339955.1. NCBI lineage: Eukaryota > Metazoa > Chordata > Mammalia > Chiroptera > Vespertilionidae > Pipistrellus > Pipistrellus hanaki. The sequence goes on from NC_140518.1 coordinate 49,339,594, forward strand.
TTTCAGTGAAGTGTAAGGCTTTCCAAAGCTGCCGAACGTGTTTCTTTCTCTATTTCTATGGTAATCTGCCTTGTATAACACACGTTTACCACTCTAGTCTCCTTTAAGTAATGAATATAGGATTCATACAGTGTTTGATGTTATCTTAACTCGAATTAAGGATTTCCCTTAGCTTAGCTACCTTTTCTACACTAAGAACTGACTTGGAGATTCTCTTTCAGCTGTTCTAAACAAGTTCTCATCTGTTTACAGTCATTTTCACTGAATTATTCATGTTTTCATGTAGTTTCCTATATTCTGCCTTCTGGCCCAAGTATAAGCTTTGCCCACTTTATCAAACAACTTCCTACACACTGTTATGAACTGAGGCAGCTCGGGAACATTGTCTCTCAACTGTGTTATAGAGTGTAGTACTACATTTTAGTGAAGTGTAAGGCTTTCCAAAGCTGCCGAACATGGTTCTTTCTCTATTTCAATGGTATTCTGCCTTGTATAACACACATTTACCACTCTAGTCTCCTTTAAGTAAAGAATATTGGATTCATACAGTGTTTCATGTGATCTTAACTGGAATTAAGGATTTCCCTTATCTTAGCTACCTTTTCTACACTAAGAACTGAATTGGAGATTCTCTTTCAGCTGTTCTAAACAAGTTCTCATCTGTTTACAGTCATTTTCACTGAATTATTCATGTTTTCATGTAGTTTCCTATATTCTGCCTTCTGGCCCAAGTATAAGCTTTGCCCACTTTATCAAACAACTTCCTAGACACTGTTATGAACTGAGGAAGCTAGGGAACATTGTCTCTCAACTCTGTTATAGAGTGTAGTACTACATTTCAGTGAAGTGTAAGGCTTTCCAAAGCTGCCGAACATGTTTCTTTCTCTATTTCAATGGTATTCTGCCTTCTATAACACACATTTACCACTCTAGTCTCCTTTAAGTAATGAATATAGGATTCATACAGTGTTTCATGTGATCTTAACTGGAATTAAGGATTTCCCTTATCTTAGCTACCTTTTCTACACTAAGAACTGACTTGAAGATTCTCTTTCATCTGTTCTAAACAAGTTCTCATCTGTTTACAGTTATTTTCACTGAATTATTCATGTTTTCATGCAGTTTCCTATATTCTGCCTTCTGGTCCAAGAATAAGCTTTGCCCACTTTATCAAACAACTTCCTACACACTGTTATGAACTGAGGCAGCTCGGGAACATTGTCTCTCAACTGTGTTATAGAGTGTAGTACTACATTTCAGTGAAGTGTAAGGCTTTCCAAAGCTGCCGAACGTGTTTCTTTCTCTATTTCTATGGTATTCTGCCTTGTATAACACACATTTACCACTCTAGTCTCCTTTAAGTAATGAATATAGGATTCATACAGTGTTTGATGTTATCTAAACAGGAATTAAGGATTTCCCTTATCTTAGCTACCTTTTCTACACTGAGAACTGACTTGGAGATTCTCTTTCAGCTGTTCTAAACAAGTTCTTATCTGTTTACAGTCATTTTCACTGAATTATTCATATTTTCATGTAGTTTCCTATATTCTGCCTTCTGGCCCAAGTATAAGCTTTGCCCACTTTATCAAACAACTTCCTACACACTGTTATGAACTGAGGGAGCTAGAGAACATTGTCTATAAACTGTGTTATAGAGTGTAGTACTACATTTCAGTGAAGTGTAAGGCTTTCCAAAGCTGCCGAAAGTGTTTCTTTCTCTATTTCAATGGTATTCTGCCTTATATAACACACATTTACCACTCTAGTCTCCTTTAAGTAATGAATATAGGATTCATACAGTGTTTCATGTGATCTTAACTGGAATTAAGGATTTCCCTTATCTTAGCTACCTTTTCTACACTAAGAACTGACTTGGAGATTCTCTTTCAGCTGTTCTAAACAAGTTCTTATCTGTTTACAGTCATTTTCACTGAATTATTCATGTTTTCATGTAGTTTCCTATATTCTACCTTCTGGGCCAAGTATAAGCTTTGCCCACTTTATCAAACAACTTCCTACACACTGTTATAAACTGAGGGAGCTAGAGAACATTGTCTCTCAACTGTGTTATAGAGTGTAGTACTACATTTCAGTGAAGTGTAAGGCTTTCCAAAGCTGCCGAAAGTGTTTCTTTCTCTATTTCAATGGTATTCTGCCTTGTATAACACACATTTACCACTCTAGTCCCCTTTAAGTAAAGAATATTGGATTCATACTGTGTTTCATGTAATCTTACCTCGAATTAAGGATTTCCCGGATCTTAGCTACCTTTTCTACACTAAGAACTGATTTGGAGATTCTCTTTCAGCTGTTCTAAACAAGTTCTCAGCTGTTTACAGTCATTTTCACTGAATTATTCATGTTTTCATGTAGTTTCCTATATTCTGCCTCCTGGCCCAAGTATAAGCTTTGCCCACTTTATCAAACAACTTCCTACACACTGTTATAAACTGAGGGAGCTAGAGAACATTGTCTCTCAACTCTGTTATAGAGTGTAGTACTACATTTCAGTGAAGTGTAAGGCTTTCCAAAGCTGCCAAAAGTGTTTCTTTCTCTATTTCAATGGTATTCTGCCTTCTATAACACACATTTACCATTCTAGTCTCCTTTAAGTAAACAATATAGGATTCATACAGTGTTTGATGTTATCTTAACTCGAATTAAGGATTTCCGTTATCTTAGCTACCTTTTCTACACCAATAACTGACTTGGAGATTCTCTTTCAACTTTTCTAAACAGGTTCTCATCTGCTTACAGTCAATTTCACTGAATTATTCATGTTTTCATGTAGTTTCCTATATTCTGCCTTCTGGCCCAAGTATAAGCTTTGCCCACTTTATCAAACAACGTCCTACACACTGTTATGAACTGAGGGAGCTGGGGAACATTGTCTCTCAACTCTGTTATAGAGTGTAGTACTACATTTCAGTGAAGTGTAAGGCTTTCCAAAGCTGCCGAAAGTGTTTCTTTCTCTATTTCAATGGTATTCTGCCTTATATAACACACATTTACCACTCTAGTCTCCTTTAAGTAAACAATATAGGATTCATACAGTGTTTGATGTTATCTTAACTCGAATTAAGGATATCCCTTATCTTAGCTACCTTTTCTACACTAGGAACTGACTTGGAGATTCTCTTTCAACATTTCTAAACAAGTTCTCATCTGTTTACAGTCATTTTCACTGAATTATTCATGTTTTCATGTAGTTTCCTATATTCTGCCTTCTGGCCCAAGTATAAGCTTTGCCCACTTTATCAAACAACTTCCTACACACTGTTATGAACTGACGGAGCTAGGGAACATTGTCTCTCAACTGTGTTATAGAGTGTAGTACTACATTTCAGTGAAGTGTAAGGCTTTCCAAAGCTGCCGAAAGTGTTTCTTTCTCTATTTCAATGGTATTCTGCCTTATATAACACACATTTACCACTCTAGTCTCCTTTAAGTAAACAATATAGGATTCATACTGTGTTTGATGTGATCTTAGCTGGAATTAAGGATTTCCCTTATCTTAGCTACCTTTCCTACACTAAGAACTGACTTGGAGATTCTCTTTCAGTTGTTCTAAGCAAGCTCTCATCTGTTTACAGTAATTTTCCCTGAATAATTCATGTTTTCATGTAGTTTCCTGTATTCTGCCTTCTGGCCCAAGTATAAGCTTTGCCCACTTTATCAAACAGCTTTCTAAACACTGTTATGAACTGAGGCAGCTAGGGAACATTGTCTCTCAACTCTGTATAGAGTGTAGTACTACATTTCAGTGAAGTGTAAGGCTTTCCAAAGCTGCCGAACATGTTTCTTTCACTATTTCAATGGCATTCTGCCTTCTATAACACACATTTACCACTCTAGTCTCCTTTAAGTAATGAATATAGGATTCATACACTGTTTCATGTGATCTTAACTGGAATTAAGGATTTCCCTTATCTTAGCTACCTTTCCTACACTAAGAACTGACTTGGAGATTCTCTTTCAGTTGTTCTAAACAAGCTCTCATCTGTTTACAGTCATTTTCCCTGAATAATTCATGTTTTCATGTAGTTTCCTGTATTCTGCCTTCTGGCCCAAGTATAAGCTTTGCCCACTTTATCAAACAACTTCCTAAACACTGTTATGAACTGAGGAAGCTAGGGAACATTGTCTCTCAACTCTGTTATAGAGTGTAGTACTACATTTCAGTGAAGTGTAAGGCTTTCCAAAGCTGCCGAACGTGTTTCTTTCTCTATTTCAATGGTATTCTGCCTTGTATAACACACATTTACCACTCTAGTCTCCTTTAAGTAATGAATATAGGATTCATACAGTGTTTGATGTTATCTAAACAGTAATTAAGGATTTCCCTTATCTTAGCTACCTTTTCTACACTGAGAACTGACTTGGAGATTCTCTTTTAGCTGTTCTAAACAAGTTCTCATCTGTTTACAGTCATTTTCACTGAATTATTCATGTTTTCATGTAGTTTCCTATATTCTGCCTTCTGGCCCAAGTATAAGCTTTGCCCACTTTATCAAACAACTTCCTACACACTGTTATGAACTGAGGGAGCTAGGGAACATTGTCTCTCAACTGTGTTATAGAGTGTAGTACTACATTTCAGTGAAGTGTAAGGCTTTCCAAAGCTGCCGAAAGTGTTTCTTTCTCTATTTCAATGGTATTCTGCCTTATATAACACACATTTACCACTCTAGTCTCCTTTAAGTAAACAATATAGGATTCATACAGTGTTTGATGTTATCTTAACTCGAATTAAGGATTTCCCTTATCTTAGCTACCTTTTCTACACTAAGAACTGACTTGGAGATTCTCTTTCAGTTGTTCTAAACAAGCTCTCATCTGTTTACAGTCATTTTCCCTTAATTATTCATGTTTTCATGTAGTTTCCTGTATTCTGCCTTCTGGCCCAAGTATAAGCTTTGCCCACTTTATCAAACAACTTCCTACACACTGTTATGAACTGAGGCAGCTAGGGAACATTGTCTCTCAACTGTGTTATAGAGTGTAGTACTACATTTCAGTGAAGTGTAAGGCTTTCCAAAGCTGCCGAACGTGTTTCTTTCTCTATTTCTATGGTATTCTGCCTTGTATAACACACATTTACCACTCTAGTCTCCTTTAAGTAATGAATATAGGATTCATACAGTGTTTGATGTTATCTAAACAGTAATTAAGGATTTCCCTTATCTTAGCTACCTTTTCTACACTGAGAACTGACTTGGAGATTCTCTTTTAGCTGTTCTAAACAAGTTCTCATCTGTTTACAGTCATTTTCACTGAATTATTCATGTTTTCATGTAGTTTCCTATATTCTGCCTTCTGGCCCAAGTATAAGCTTTGCCCACTTTATCAAACAACTTCCTACACACTGTTATGAACTGAGGGAGCTAGGGAACATTGTCTCTCAACTGTGTTATAGAGTGTAGTACTACATTTCAGTGAAGTGTAAGGCTTTCCAAAGCTGCCGAAAGTGTTTCTTTCTCTATTTCAATGGTATTCTGCCTTATATAACACACATTTACCACTCTAGTCTCCTGTAAGTAAACAATATAGGATTCATACAGTGTTTGATGTTATCTTAACTGGAATTAAGGATTTCCCTTATCTTAGCTACCTTTTCTACACTAAGAACTTTATTGGAGATTCTCTTTCAGCTGTTCTAAACAAGTTCTCATCTGTTTACAGTCATTTTCACTGAATTATTCATGTTTTCATGTAGTTTCCTATATTCTGCCTTCTGGCCCAAGTATAAGCTTTGCCCACTTTATCAAACAACTTCCTACACACTGTTATGAACTGAGGGAGCTAGGGAATATTGTCTCTCAACTGTGTTATAGAGTGTAGTACTACATTTCAGTGAAGTGTAAGGCTTTCCAAAGCTGCCGAAAGTGTTTCTTTCTCTATTTCAATGGTATTCTGCCTTGTATAACACATTTACCACTCTAGTCTCCTTTAAGTAAAGAATATTGGATTCATACAGTGTTTTATGTGATCTTAACTCGAATTAAGGATTTCCCGGATCTTAGCTACCTTTTCTACACTAAGAACTGACTTGGAGAATTTCCTTCAGCTGTTCTAAACGAGTTCTCATCTGTTTACAGTAATTTTCTCTGCATTAGTCATGTTTTCATGTAGTTTCCTCCATTCTGCCTTCCTTTCCCAGTATAAGCTTTGCCCACTTTATCAAACAACTTCCGACACACTGTTATGAACTGAGGCAGCTCGGGAACATTGTCTCTCAACTGTGTTATAGAGTGTAGTACTCCATTTCAGTGAAGTGTAAGGCTTTCCAAAGCTGCAGAACGTGTTTCTTTCTCTTTTTCAATGGTATTCTGCCTTGTATAACACACATTAACCACTCTAGTCTCCTTTAAGTAAAGAATATAGAATTCATACAGTCTTTCATGTGATCTTAACTCGAATTAAGGATTTCCCGGATTTAGCTACCTTTTCTACACTAAGAACTGACTTGGAGAATCTCCTTCAGCTTTGCTAAACGAGTTCTCATAGGTTTAAAGTCATTTTCTCTGAACTGTTCATGTTTTCATGCAGTTTCCTATACTCTGCCTTCTGGGCCAAGTGTATGCTTTGCCCACTTTATCAAACAACTTCCTACACACTGTTATGAACTGAGGCAGCTCGGGAACATTGTCTCTAAACTGTGTTATGGAGTGTAGTACTACATTTCAGTGAAGTGTAAGGCTTTCCAAAGCTGCCGAAAGTGTTTCTTTCTCTATTTCAATGGTATTCTGCCTTATATAACACACATTTACCACTCTAGTCTCCTTTAAGTAAACAATATAGGATTCATACTGTGTTTGATGTGATCTTAGCTGGAATTAAGGATTTCCCTTATCTTAGCTACCTTTCCTACACTAAGAACTGACTTGGAGATTCTCTTTCAGTTGTTCTAAGCAAGCTCTCATCTGTTTACAGTAATTTTCCCTGAATAATTCATGTTTTCATGTAGTTTCCTGTATTCTGCCTTCTGGCCCAAGTATAAGCTTTGCCCACTTTATCAAACAGCTTCCTAAACACTGTTATGAACTGAGGCAGCTAGGGAACATTGTCTCTCAACTCTGTATAGAGTGTAGTACTACATTTCAGTGAAGTGTAAGGCTTTCCAAAGCTGCCGAACATGTTTCTTTCACTATTTCAATGGCATTCTGCCTTCTATAACACACATTTACCACTCTAGTCTCCTTTAAGTAATGAATATAGGATTCATACACTGTTTCATGTGATCTTAACTGGAATTAAGGATTTCCCTTATCTTAGCTACCTTTCCTACACTAAGAACTGACTTGGAGATTCTCTTTCAGTTGTTCTAAACAAGCTCTCATCTGTTTACAGTCATTTTCCCTGAATAATTCATGTTTTCATGTAGTTTCCTGTATTCTGCCTTCTGGCCCAAGTATAAGCTTTGCCCACTTTATCAAACAACTTCCTAAACACTGTTATGAACTGAGGAAGCTAGGGAACATTGTCTCTCAACTCTGTTATAGAGTGTAGTACTACATTTCAGTGAAGTGTAAGGCTTTCCAAAGCTGCCGAACGTGTTTCTTTCTCTATTTCTATGGTAATCTGCCTTGTATAACACACGTTTACCACTCTAGTCTCCTTTAAGTAATGAATATAGGATTCATACAGTGTTTGATGTTATCTTAACTCGAATTAAGGATTTCCCTTAGCTTAGCTACCTTTTCTACACTAAGAACTGACTTGGAGATTCTCTTTCAGCTGTTCTAAACAAGTTCTCATCTGTTTACAGTCATTTTCACTGAATTATTCATGTTTTCATGTAGTTTCCTATATTCTGCCTTCTGGCCCAAGTATAAGCTTTGCCCACTTTATCAAACAACTTCCTACACACTGTTATGAACTGAGGCAGCTCGGGAACATTGTCTCTCAACTGTGTTATAGAGTGTAGTACTACATTTTAGTGAAGTGTAAGGCTTTCCAAAGCTGCCGAACATGTTTCTTTCTCTATTTCAATGGTATTCTGCCTTGTATAACACACATTTACCACTCTAGTCTCCTTTAAGTAAAGAATATTGGATTCATACAGTGTTTCATGTGATCTTAACTGGAATTAAGGATTTCCCTTATCTTAGCTACCTTTTCTACACTAAGAACTGAATTGGAGATTCTCTTTCAGCTGTTCTAAACAAGTTCTCATCTGTTTACAGTCATTTTCACTGAATTATTCATGTTTTCATGTAGTTTCCTATATTCTGCCTTCTGGCCCAAGTATAAGCTTTGCCCACTTTATCAAACAACTTCCTAGACACTGTTATGAACTGAGGAAGCTAGGGAACATTGTCTCTCAACTCTGTTATAGAGTGTAGTACTACATTTCAGTGAAGTGTAAGGCTTTCCAAAGCTGCCGAACATGTTTCTTTCTCTATTTCAATGGTATTCTGCCTTCTATAACACACATTTACCACTCTAGTCTCCTTTAAGTAATGAATATAGGATTCATACAGTGTTTCATGTGATCTTAACTGGAATTAAGGATTTCCCTTATCTTAGCTACCTTTTCTACACTAAGAACTGACTTGAAGATTCTCTTTCATCTGTTCTAAACAAGTTCTCATCTGTTTACAGTTATTTTCACTGAATTATTCATGTTTTCATGCAGTTTCCTATATTCTGCCTTCTGGTCCAAGAATAAGCTTTGCCCACTTTATCAAACAACTTCCTACACACTGTTATGAACTGAGGCAGCTCGGGAACATTGTCTCTCAACTGTGTTATAGAGTGTAGTACTACATTTCAGTGAAGTGTAAGGCTTTCCAAAGCTGCCGAACGTGTTTCTTTCTCTATTTCTATGGTATTCTGCCTTGTATAACACACATTTACCACTCTAGTCTCCTTTAAGTAATGAATATAGGATTCATACAGTGTTTGATGTTATCTAAACAGGAATTAAGGATTTCCCTTATCTTAGCTACCTTTTCTACACTGAGAACTGACTTGGAGATTCTCTTTCAGCTGTTCTAAACAAGTTCTTATCTGTTTACAGTCATTTTCACTGAATTATTCATATTTTCATGTAGTTTCCTATATTCTGCCTTCTGGCCCAAGTATAAGCTTTGCCCACTTTATCAAACAACTTCCTACACACTGTTATGAACTGAGGGAGCTAGAGAACATTGTCTATAAACTGTGTTATAGAGTGTAGTACTACATTTCAGTGAAGTGTAAGGCTTTCCAAAGCTGCCGAAAGTGTTTCTTTCTCTATTTCAATGGTATTCTGCCTTATATAACACACATTTACCACTCTAGTCTCCTTTAAGTAATGAATATAGGATTCATACAGTGTTTCATGTGATCTTAACTGGAATTAAGGATTTCCCTTATCTTAGCTACCTTTTCTACACTAAGAACTGACTTGGAGATTCTCTTTCAGCTGTTCTAAACAAGTTCTTATCTGTTTACAGTCATTTTCACTGAATTATTCATGTTTTCATGTAGTTTCCTATATTCTACCTTCTGGGCCAAGTATAAGCTTTGCCCACTTTATCAAACAACTTCCTACACACTGTTATAAACTGAGGGAGCTAGAGAACATTGTCTCTCAACTGTGTTATAGAGTGTAGTACTACATTTCAGTGAAGTGTAAGGCTTTCCAAAGCTGCCGAAAGTGTTTCTTTCTCTATTTCAATGGTATTCTGCCTTGTATAACACACATTTACCACTCTAGTCCCCTTTAAGTAAAGAATATTGGATTCATACTGTGTTTCATGTAATCTTACCTCGAATTAAGGATTTCCCGGATCTTAGCTACCTTTTCTACACTAAGAACTGATTTGGAGATTCTCTTTCAGCTGTTCTAAACAAGTTCTCAGCTGTTTACAGTCATTTTCACTGAATTATTCATGTTTTCATGTAGTTTCCTATATTCTGCCTCCTGGCCCAAGTATAAGCTTTGCCCACTTTATCAAACAACTTCCTACACACTGTTATAAACTGAGGGAGCTAGAGAACATTGTCTCTCAACTCTGTTATAGAGTGTAGTACTACATTTCAGTGAAGTGTAAGGCTTTCCAAAGCTGCCAAAAGTGTTTCTTTCTCTATTTCAATGGTATTCTGCCTTCTATAACACACATTTACCATTCTAGTCTCCTTTAAGTAAACAATATAGGATTCATACAGTGTTTGATGTTATCTTAACTCGAATTAAGGATTTCCGTTATCTTAGCTACCTTTTCTACACCAATAACTGACTTGGAGATTCTCTTTCAACTTTTCTAAACAGGTTCTCATCTGCTTACAGTCAATTTCACTGAATTATTCATGTTTTCATGTAGTTTCCTATATTCTGCCTTCTGGCCCAAGTATAAGCTTTGCCCACTTTATCAAACAACGTCCTACACACTGTTATGAACTGAGGGAGCTGGGGAACATTGTCTCTCAACTCTGTTATAGAGTGTAGTACTACATTTCAGTGAAGTGTAAGGCTTTCCAAAGCTGCCGAAAGTGTTTCATTCTCTATTTCAATGGTATTCTGCCTTATATAACACACATTTACCACTCTAGTCTCCTTTAAGTAAACAATATAGGATTCATACAGTGTTTGATGTTATCTTAACTCGAATTAAGGATATCCCTTATCTTAGCTACCTTTTCTACACTAGGAACTGACTTGGACATTCTCTTTCAACATTTCTAAACAAGTTCTCATCTGTTTACAGTCATTTTCACTGAATTATTCATGTTTTCATGTAGTTTCCTATATTCTGCCTTCTGGCCCAAGTATAAGCTTTGCCCACTTTATCAAACAACTTCCTACACACTGTTATGAACTGACGGAGCTAGGGAACATTGTCTCTCAACTGTGTTATAGAGTGTAGTACTACATTTCAGTGAAGTGTAAGGCTTTCCAAAGCTGCCGAAAGTGTTTCTTTCTCTATTTCAATGGTATTCTGCCTTATATAACACACATTTACCACTCTAGTCTCCTTTAAGTAAACAATATAGGATTCATACTGTGTTTGATGTGATCTTAGCTGGAATTAAGGATTTCCCTTATCTTAGCTACCTTTCCTACACTAAGAACTGACTTGGAGATTCTCTTTCAGTTGTTCTAAGCAAGCTCTCATCTGTTTACAGTAATTTTCCCTGAATAATTCATGTTTTCATGTAGTTTCCTGTATTCTGCCTTCTGGCCCAAGTATAAGCTTTGCCCACTTTATCAAACAGCTTCCTAAACACTGTTATGAACTGAGGCAGCTAGGGAACATTGTCTCTCAACTCTGTATAGAGTGTAGTACTACATTTCAGTGAAGTGTAAGGCTTTCCAAAGCTGCCGAACATGTTTCTTTCACTATTTCAATGGCATTCTGCCTTCTATAACACACATTTACCACTCTAGTCTCCTTTAAGTAATGAATATAGGATTCATACACTGTTTCATGTGATCTTAACTGGAATTAAGGATTTCCCTTATCTTAGCTACCTTTCCTACACTAAGAACTGACTTGGAGATTCTCTTTCAGTTGTTCTAAACAAGCTCTCATCTGTTTACAGTCATTTTCCCTGAATAATTCATGTTTTCATGTAGTTTCCTGTATTCTGCCTTCTGGCCCAAGTATAAGCTTTGCCCACTTTATCAAACAACTTCCTAAACACTGTTATGAACTGAGGAAGCTAGGGAACATTGTCTCTCAACTCTGTTATAGAGTGTAGTACTACATTTCAGTGAAGTGTAAGGCTTTCCAAAGCTGCCGAACGTGTTTCTTTCTCTATTTCAATGGTATTCTGCCTTGTATAACACACATTTACCACTCTAGTCTCCTTTAAGTAATGAATGTAGGATTCATACAGTGTTTGATGTTATCTAAACAGTAATTAAGGATTTCCCTTATCTTAGCTACCTTTTCTACACTGAGAACTGACTTGGAGATTCTCTTTTAGCTGTTCTAAACAAGTTCTCATCTGTTTACAGTCATTTTCACTGAATTATTCATGTTTTCATGTAGTTTCCTATATTCTGCCTTCTGGCCCAAGTATAAGCTTTGCCCACTTTATCAAACAACTTCCTACACACTGTTATGAACTGAGGGAGCTAGGGAACATTGTCTCTCAACTGTGTTATAGAGTGTAGTACTACATTTCAGTGAAGTGTAAGGCTTTCCAAAGCTGCCGAAAGTGTTTCTTTCTCTATTTCAATGGTATTCTGCCTTATATAACACACATTTACCACTCTAGTCTCCTTTAAGTAAACAATATAGGATTCATACAGTGTTTGATGTTATCTTAACTCGAATTAAGGATTTCCCTTATCTTAGCTACCTTTTCTACACTAAGAACTGACTTGGAGATTCTCTTTCAGTTGTTCTAAACAAGCTCTCATCTGTTTACAGTCATTTTCCCTTAATTATTCATGTTTTCATGTAGTTTCCTGTATTCTGCCTTCTGGCCCAAGTATAAGCTTTGCCCACTTTATCAAACAACTTCCTACACACTGTTATGAACTGAGGCAGCTAGGGAACATTGTCTCTCAACTGTGTTATAGAGTGTAGTACTACATTTCAGTGAAGTGTAAGGCTTTCCAAAGCTGCCGAACGTGTTTCTTTCTCTATTTCTATGGTATTCTGCCTTGTATAACACACATTTACCACTCTAGTCTCCTTTAAGTAATGAATATAGGATTCATACAGTGTTTGATGTTATCTAAACAGTAATTAAGGATTTCCCTTATCTTAGCTACCTTTTCTACACTGAGAACTGACTTGGAGATTCTCTTTTAGCTGTTCTAAACAAGTTCTCATCTGTTTACAGTCATTTTCACTGAATTATTCATGTTTTCATGTAGTTTCCTATATTCTGCCTTCTGGCCCAAGTATAAGCTTTGCCCACTTTATCAAACAACTTCCTACACACTGTTATGAACTGAGGGAGCTAGGGAACATTGTCTCTCAACTGTGTTATAGAGTGTAGTACTACATTTCAGTGAAGTGTAAGGCTTTCCAAAGCTGCCGAAAGTGTTTCTTTCTCTATTTCAATGGTATTCTGCCTTATATAACACACATTTACCACTCTAGTCTCCTGTAAGTAAACAATATAGGATTCATACAGTGTTTGATGTTATCTTAACTGGAATTAAGGATTTCCCTTATCTTAGCTACCTTTTCTACACTAAGAACTTTATTGGAGATTCTCTTTCAGCTGTTCTAAACAAGTTCTCATCTGTTTACAGTCATTTTCACTGAATTATTCATGTTTTCATGTAGTTTCCTATATTCTGCCTTCTGGCCCAAGTATAAGCTTTGCCCACTTTATCAAACAACTTCCTACACACTGTTATGAACTGAGGGAGCTAGGGAATATTGTCTCTCAACTGTGTTATAGAGTGTAGTACTACATTTCAGTGAAGTGTAAGGCTTTCCAAAGCTGCCGAAAGTGTTTCTTTCTCTATTTCAATGGTATTCTGCCTTGTATAACACATTTACCACTCTAGTCTCCTTTAAGTAAAGAATATTGGATTCATACAGTGTTTTATGTGATCTTAACTCGAATTAAGGATTTCCCGGATCTTAGCTACCTTTTCTACACTAAGAACTGACTTGGAGAATTTCCTTCAGCTGTTCTAAACGAGTTCTCATCTGTTTACAGTAATTTTCTCTGCATTAGTCATGTTTTCATGTAGTTTCCTCCATTCTGCCTTCCTTTCCCAGTATAAGCTTTGCCCACTTTATCAAACAACTTCCGACACACTGTTATGAACTGAGGCAGCTCGGGAACATTGTCTCTCAACTGTGTTATAGAGTGTAGTACTCCATTTCAGTGAAGTGTAAGGCTTTCCAAAGCTGCAGAACGTGTTTCTTTCTCTTTTTCAATGGTATTCTGCCTTGTATAACACACATTAACCACTCTAGTCTCCTTTAAGTAAAGAATATAGAATTCATACAGTCTTTCATGTGATCTTAACTCGAATTAAGGATTTCCCGGATTTAGCTACCTTTTCTACACTAAGAACTGACTTGGAGAATCTCCTTCAGCTTTTCTAAACGAGTTCTCATAGGTTTAAAGTCATTTTCTCTGAACTGTTCATGTTTTCATGCAGTTTCCTATACTCTGCCTTCTGGGCCAAGTGTATGCTTTGCCCACTTTATCAAACAACTTCCTACACACTGTTATGAACTGAGGCAGCTCGGGAACATTGTCTCTAAACTGTGTTATGGAGTGTAGTACTACATTTCAGTGAAGTGTAAGGTTTTCCAAAGCTGCCGAACGTGTTTCTTTCTTTATTTCAATGGTATTCTTCCTTGTATAACACACATTTACCACTCTAGTCTCCTTTAAGTAAACAATATAGGATTCATACAGTGTTTGATGTTATCTTAACTCGAATTAAGGATTTCCCTTATCTTAGCGACCTTTTCTACACTAAGAACTGACTTGGAGATTCTCTTTCATCTGTTCTAAACAAGTTCTCATCTGTTTACAGTCATTTTCACTGAATTATTCATGTTTTCATGTAGTTTCCTATATTCTGCCTTCTGGCCCAAGTATAAGCTTTGCCCACTTTATCAAACAACTTCCTACACACTGTTATAAACTGAGGGAGCTAGAGAACATTGTCTCTCAACTCTGTTATAGAGTGTAGTACTACATTTCAGTGAAGTGTAAGGCTTTCCAAAGCTGCCAAAAGTGTTTCTTTCTCTATTTCAATGGTATTCTGCCTTCTATCACACACATTTACCATTCTAGTCTACTTTAAGTAAACAATATAGGATTCATACAGTGTTTGATGTTATCTTAACTCGAATTAAGGATTTCCGTTATCTTAGCTACCTTTTCTACACTAATAACTGACTTGGAGATTCTCTTTCAACTTTTCTAAACAGGTTCTCATCTGCTTACAGTCAATTTCACTGAATTATTCATGTTTTCATGTAGTTTCCTATATTGTGCCTTCTGGCCCAAGTATAAGCTTTGCCCACTTTATCAAACAACGTCCTACACACTGTTATGAACTGAGGGAGCTAGGGAACATTGTCTCTCAACTCTGTTATAGAGTGTAGTACTACATTTCAGTGAAGTGTAAGGCTTTCCAAAGCTGCCGAAAGTGTTTCTTTCTCTATTTCAATGGTATTCTTCCTTATATAACACACATTTACCACTCTAGTCTCCTTTAAGTAAACAATATAGGATTCATACTGTGTTTGATGTGATCTTAAATGGAATTAAGGATTTCCCTTATCTTAGCTACCTTTCGTACACTAAGAACTGACTTGGAGATTCTCTTTCAGTTGTTCTAAGCAAGCTCTCATCTGTTTACAGTAATTTTCCCTGAATAATTCATGTTTTCATGTAGTTTCCTGTATTCTGCCTTCCGGCCCAAGTATAAGCTTTGCCCACTTTATCAAACAGCTTCCTAAACACTGTTATGAACTGAGGCAGCTAGGGAACATTGTCTCTCAACTCTGTATAGAGTGTAGTACTACATTTCAGTGAAGTGTAAGGCTTTCCAAAGCTGCCGAACATGTTTCTTTCTCTATTTCAATGGCATTCTGCCTTCTATAACACACATTTACCACTCTAGTCTCCTTTAAGTAATGAATATAGGATTCATACACTGTTTCATGTGATCTTAACTGGAATTAAGGATTTCCCTTATCTTAGCTACCTTTCCTACACTAAGAACTGACTTGGAGATTCTCTTTCAGTTGTTCTAAACAAGCTCTCATCTGTTTACAGTCATTTTCCCTGAATAATTCATTTTTTCATGTAGTTTCCTGTATTCTGCCTTCTGGCCCAAGTATAAGCTTTGCCCACTTTATCAAACAACTTCCTAAACACTGTTATGAACTGAGGAAGCTAGGGAACATTGTCTCTCAACTCTGTTATAGAGTGTAGTACTACATTTCAGTGAAGTGTAAGGCTTTCCAAAGCTCCCGAACATGTTTCTTTCTCTATTTCAATGGTATTCTGCCTTCTATAACACATATTTACCACTCTAGTCTCCTTTAAGTAATGAATATAGGATTCATACAGTGTTTCATGTGATCTTAACTGGAATTAAGGATTTCCCCTATCTTAGCTACCTTTTCTACACTAAGAACTGACTTGAAGATTCTCTTTCATCTGTTCTAAACAAGTTCTCATCTGTTTACAGTCATTTTCACTGAATTATTCATGTTTTCATGTAGTTTTCTATATTCTGCCTTCTGGCCCAAGTATAAGCTTTGCCCACTTTATCAAACAACTTCCTACACACTGTTATGAACTGAGGGAGCTAGGGAACATTGTCTCTCAACTGTGTTATAGAGTGTAGTACTACATTTCAGTGAAGTGTAAGGCTTTCCAAAGCTGCCGAAAGTGTTTCTTTCTCTATTTCAATGGTATTCTGCCTTATATAACACACATTTACCACTCTAGTCTCCTTTAAGTAAAGAATATTGGATTCATACAGTGTTTCATGTGATCTTAACTGGAATTAAGGATTTCCCTTATCTTAGCTACTTTTTCTACACTATGAACTGACTTGGAGATTCTCTTTCAGCTGTTCTAAACAAGTTCTCATATGTTTACAGATATTTTCACTGAATTATTCATGTTTTCATGTAGTTTCCTATATTCTGCCTTCTGGCCCAAGTATAAGCTTTGCCCACTTTATCAAACAACTTCCTACACACTGTTATGAACTGAGGGAGCTAGGGAACATTGTCTCTCAACTGTGTTATAGAGTGTAGTACTACATTTCAGTGAAGTATAAGGCTTTCCAAAGCTGCCGAAAGTGTTTCTTTCTCTATTTCAATGGTATTCTACCTTATATAACACACATTTACCACTCTAGTCTCCTTTAAGTAAACAATATAGGATTCATACAGTGTTTGATGTTATCTTAACTCGAATTAAGGATTTCCCTTATCTTAGCTACCTTTTCTACACTAAGAACTGATTTGGAGATTCTCTTTCAGCTGTTCTAAAAAAGTTCTCATCTGTTTACAGTCATTTTCACTGAATTATTCAAGTTTTCATGCAGTTTCCTATATTCTGCCTTCTGGTCCAAGAATAAGCTCTGCCCACTTTATCAAACAACTTCCTACACACTGTTATGAACTGAGGCAGCTCGGGAACATTGTCTCTCAACTGTGTTATAGAGTGTAGTACTACATTTCAGTGAAGTGTAAGGATTTCCAAAGCTGCCGAACGTGTTTCTTTCTCTATTTCAATGGTATTCTGCCTTGTATAACACACATTTACCACTCTAGTCTCCTTTAAGTAAACAATATAGGATTCATACAGTGTTTGATGTTATCTTAACTCGAATTAAGGATTTCCCTTATCTTAGCTACCTTTTCAACACTAAGAACTGACTTGGAGATTCTCTTTCAGCTGTTCTAAACAAGTTCTCATCTGTTTACAGTCATTTTCACTGAATTATTCATGTTTTCATGTAGTTTCCTATATTCTACCTTCTGGCCCAAGTATAAGCTTTGCCCACTTTATCAAACAACTTAATACACACTGTTATAAACTGAGGGAGCTAGAGAACATTGTCTCTCAACTGTGTTATAGAGTGTAGTACTACATTTCAGTGAAGTGTAAGGCTTTCCAAAGCTGCCGAAAGTGTTTCTTTCTCTATTTCAATGGTATTCTGCCTTATATAACACACATTTACCACTCTAGTCTCCTTTAAGTAAAGAGTATTGGATTCATACAGTGTTTCATGTGATCTTAACTCGAATTAAGGATTTTCCGGATATTAGCTACCTTTTCTACACTAAGAACTGACTTGGAGAATCTCTTTCAGCTGTTCTAAACAAGTTCTCATCTGTTTACAGTCATTTTCACTGAATTATTCATGTTTTCATGTAGTTTCCTATATTCTGCCTTCTGGCCCAAGTATAAGCTTTGCCCACTTTATCAAACAACTTCCTACACACTGTTATGAACTGAGGGAGCTAGGGAATATTGTCTCTCAACTGTGTTATAGAGTGTAGTACTACATTTCAGTTAAGTGTAAGGCTTTCCAAAGCTGCTGAACGTGTTTCTTTCTCTATTTCTATGGTATTCTGCCTTGTATAATACACATTGACCACTCTAGTCTCCTTTAAGTAATGAATATAGGATTCATACAGTGTTTGATGTTATCTAAACACGAATTAAGGATTTCCCTTATCTTAGCTACCTTTTCTACACTAAGAACTGACTTGGAGATTCTCTTTCAGCTGTTCTAAACAAGTTCTCATCTGTTTACGGTCATTTTCAGTGAATTATTCATGTTTTCATGTAGTTTCCTATATTCTGCCTTCTGGTCCAAGTATAAGCTTTGCCCACTTTATCAAACAACTTCCTACACAGTGTTATGAACTGAGGCAGCTCGGGAACATTGTCTCTCAACTGTGTTATAGAGTGTAGTACTACATTTCAGTGAAGTGTAAGGCTTTCCAAAGCTGCCGAACGTGTTTCTTTCTCTATTTCAATGGTATTCTGCCTTGTATAACACACATTTACCACTCTAGTCTCCTTTAAGTAAAGAGTATTGGATTCATACAGTGTTTCATGTGATCTTAACTCGAATTAAGGATTTTCCGGATATTAGCTACCTTTTCTACACTAAGAACTGACTTGGAGAATCTCTTTCAGCTGTTCTAAACAAGTTCTCATCTGTTCACAGTCATTTTCACTGAATTATTCATGTTTTCATGTAGTTTCCTATATTCTGCCTTCTGGCCCAAGTATAAGCTTTGCCCACTTTATCAAACAACTTCCTACACACTGTTATGAACTTAAGGAGCTAGGGAACATTGTCTCTCAACTGTGTTATAGAGTGTAGTACTACATTTCAGTGAAGTGTAAGGCTTTCCAAAGCTGCCGAAAGTGTTTCTTTCTCTATTTCAATGGTATTCTGCCTTATATAACACACATTTACCACTCTAGTCTCCTTTAAGTAAACAATATAGGATTCATACTGTGTTTGATGTGATCTTAGCTGGAATTAAGGATTTCCCTTATCTTAGCTACCTTTCCTACACTAAGAACTGACTTGGAGATTCTCTTTCAGTTGTTCTAAGCAAGCTCTCATCTGTTTACAGTAATTTTCCCTGAATAATTCATGTTTTCATGTAGTTTCCTGTATTCTGCCTTCTGGCCCAAGTATAAGCTTTGCCCACTTTATCAAACAGCTTCCTAAACACTGTTATGAACTGAGGCAGCTAGGGAACATTGTCTCTCAACTCTGTATAGAGTGTAGTACTACATTTCAGTGAAGTGTAAGGCTTTCCAAAGCTGCCGAACATGTTTCTTTCTCTATTTCAATGGCATTCTGCCTTCTATAACACACATTTACCACTCTAGTCTCCTTTAAGTAATGAATATAGGATTCATACACTGTTTCATGTGATCCTAACTGGAATTAAGGATTTCCCTTATCTTAGCTACTTTTTCTACACTATGAACTGACTTGGAGATTCTCTTTCAGCTGTTCTAAACAAGTTCTCATCTGTTTACTGTCATTTTCTCCGAATTATTCATGTTTTCATGTAGTTTCCTGCATTCTGCCTTCTGGTCCATGTATAAGCTTTGCCCACATATACAAACAACTTCCTACACACTGTTATGAACAGGCAGCACGGGAACATTGTCTCCCAACTATGATATAGAGTGTAGTACTATATTTCAGTGAAGTGTAAGGCTTTCCAAAGCTGCCAAACCTGTTTCTTTCTCTATTTCAATGGTATTCTGCCTTGTATAACACACATTTACAACTCTAGTCCCCTTTAAATAAAGAATATAGGATTCATACAGTGTTTCATGTGATCTTAACTCGAATTAAGGATTTCCCAGATCTTAGCTACCTTTTTTACTCTAAGAACTGACTTGGAGAATCTCTTTCAGCTGTTCTGAACGAGTTCTCATCTGTTTACAGTCATTTTCTCTGCATTAGTCATGTTTTCATGTAGTTTCCTACATTCTGCCTTCCTTTCCCAGTATAAGCTTTGCCCACTTTATCAAACAACTTCCTACACACTGTTATGAACTGAGGCATCACGGGAACATTGACTCTCAACTGTGTTATAGAGTGTAGTACTATATTTCAGTGAAGTGTAAGGCTTTCTAAAGCTGCCAAACATGTTTCTTTCTCTATTTCAATGGTATTGTGCCTTGTATAACACACATTTACCACTCTAGTCTCCTTTAAGTAAAGAATGTAGGATTCATACAGTCTTTCATGTGATCTTAACTCGAATAAAGGATTTCCCGGATCTTAGCTACCTTTTCTACACTAAGAACTGACTTGGAGAATCTCCTTCAGCTTTTCTTAACGAGTTCTCATAGGTTTAAAGTCATTTTCTCTGAACTGTTCATGTTTTCATGCAGTTTCCTATATTCTGCCTTCTGGGCCAAGTATATGCTTTGCCCACTTTATCAAACAACTTCCTACACACTGTTATGAACTGAGGCAGCTCGGGAACATTGTCTCTCAACTGTGTTATGGAGTGTAGTACTACATTTCAGTGAAGTGTAAGGCTTTCCAAAGCTGCCGAACGTGTTTCTTTCTCTATTTCAATGGTATTCTTCCTTGTATAACAAACATTTACCACTGTAGTGTCCTTTAGGTAAAGAATATAGGATTCATACAGTTTTTCATGTTATCTTAACTAGAATTAAGGATATCCCGGATCTTAGCTAGCTTTTCTACACTAAGAACTGACTTGGAGAACCTCCTTCAGCTGTTCTGAACGAGTTCTCATCTGTTTACTGTCATTTTCTCCGAATCATTCATGTTTTCATGTAGTTTCCTGCATTCTGCCTTCTGGTCCATGTATAAGCTTTGCCCACATATACAAACAACTTCCTACACACTGTTATGAACAGGCAGCACGCGAACATTGTCTCCCAATTATGATATAGAGTGTAGTACTATATTTCAGTGACGTGTAAGGCTTTCCAAAGCTGCCAAACCTGTTTCTTTCTCTATTACAATGGTATTCTGCTTTGTAGAACACACATTTACCACTCTAGTCTCCTTTAAGTAAAGAATATAGGATTCATACAGTGTTTCATGTGATCTTAAATCGAATTAAGGATTTCCCGGATCTTAGCTACCTTTTCTACACTAAGAATTGAATTGGAGAATCTCCTTCAGCTGTTCTAAACGAGTTCTCATCTGTTTACAGTAATTTTCTCAGCATTAGTCATGTTTTTAAGTAGTTTCCTACATTCTGCCTTCCTTTCCCAGTATAAGTTTTGCCCACTTTATCAAACAACTTCCGACACACTGTTATGAACTGAGGCAGCTCGGGAACATTGTCTCTCAACTGTGTTATAGAGTGTAGTACTCCATTTCAGTGAAGTGTAAGGCTTTCCAAAGCTGCAAAACGTGTTTCTTTCTCTATTTCAATGGTATTCTGCCTTGTATAACACACATTTACCACTCTAGTCCCCTTTAAGTAAAGAATATAGGATTCATACAGTGTTTCATGTGATCTTAACTCGAATTAAGGATTTCCCGGATCTTAGGTACCTTTTCTACAATAAGAACTGACTTGGAGAATCTCCTTCAGCTGTTCTAAACGAATTCTCATCTGTTTACAGTAATTTTGTCTGCATTAGTCGTGTTTTCATGTAGTTTCCTACATTCTGTCTTCCTTTCCCAGGATAAGCTTTGCCCACTTTGTCAAACAACTTCCTACAAACTGTTATGAACTGAGGCATCACGTGAATATTATCTCTCAACTGTGTGATAGAGTGTAGTACTACATTTCAGTGAAGTGTAAGGCTTTCCAAAGCTGCCAAACGTGTTTCTTTCTCTATTTTAATGGCATTCTGCCTTGTATAACACACATTAAACTCTCTAGTCTCCTTTAAGTAAAGAATATAGAATTCATACAGTCTTTCATGTGATCTTAACTCTAATTAAGGATTTCCCGGATCTTAGCTACCTTTTCTACACTAAGAACTGACCTGGAGAATCTCCTTTAGGTGTTCTGAATGAGTTCTTATCTGTTTACAGTCATTATCTCTGAATTATTCATGTTTTCATGTAGTTTCCTACATTCTGCCTTCTGGTCCATGTATAACTTTGCCCACTTTATCAAACAACTTCCTACACACTGTTATGAACTGAGGCAGCTCGGGAACATTGTCTTTCAACTGTGTTATAGAGTGTAGTACTACATTTCAGTGAAGTGTAAGGCTTTCCAAAGCTGCCGAACGTGTTTCTTTCTCTATTTCAATGGTATTCTGCCTTGTATAGCACACAATTACCACTCTAGTCTCCTTTAAGTAAAGAATATAGAATTCATACAGTCTTTCATGTTATCTTAACTCGAATTAAGGATTTCCCGGATTTAGCTACCTTTTCTACACTAAGAACTGACTTGGAGAATCTCCTTCAGCTTTTCTAAACGAGTTCTCATAGGTTTAAAGTCATTTTCTCTGAACTGTTAATGTTTTCATGCAGTTTCCTATATTCTGCCTTCTGGGCCAAGTATATGCTTTGCCCACTTTATCAAACAACTTCCTACACACTGTTATGAACTGAGGCAGCTCGGGAACATTGTCTCTCAACTGTGTTATGGAGTGTAGTACTACATTTCAGTGAAGTGTAAGGCTTTCCAAAGCTGCCGAACGTGTTTCTTTCTCTATTTCAATGGTATTCTTCCTTGTATAACAAACATTTACCACTCTAGTGTCCTTTAGGTAAAGAATATAGGATTCATACAGTTTTTCATGTTATCTTAACTCGAATTAAGGATATCCCGGATCTTAGCTAGCTTTTCTACACTAAGAACTGACTTGGAGAACCTCCTTCAGCTGTTCTGAACGAGTTCTCATCTTTTTACTGTCATTTTCTCCGAATTATTCATGTTTTCATGTAGTTTCCTGCATTGTGCCTTCTGGTCCATGTATAAGCTTTTCCCACATATACAAACAACTTCCTACACACTGTTATGAACAGAGGCAGCTCGGGAACATTGTCTCCCAACTATGATATAGAGTGTAGTACTATATTTCAGTGAAGTGTAAGGCTTTCCAAAGCTGCCAAACCTGTTTCTTTCTCTATTACAATGGTATTCTGCTTTGTAGAACACACATTTACCACTCTAGTCTCCTTTAAGTAAAGAATATAGGATTCATACAGTGTTTCATGTGATCTTAAATCGAATTAAGGATTTCCCGGATCTTAGCTACCTTTTCTACACTAAGAACTGAATTGGAGAATCTCCTTCAGCTGTTCTAAACAAGTTCTCATCTGTTTACAGGCATTTTCACTGAATTATTCATATTTTCATGTAGTTTCCTATATTCTGCCTTCTGGCCCAAGTATAAGCTTTGCCCACTTTATCAAACAACTTCCTACACACTGTTATGAACTGAGGCAGCTCGGGAACATTGTCTCTCAACTGTGTTATAGAGTTTAGTACTCCATTTCAGTGAAGTGTAAGGCTTTCCAAAGCTGCAAAACGTGTTTCTTTCTCTATTTCAATGGTATTCTGCCTTGTATAACACACATTTACCACTCTAGTCCCCTTTAAGTAAAGAATATAGGATTCATACAGTGTTTCATGTGATCTTAACTCGAATTAAGGATTTCCCAGATCGTAGCTACCTTTTTTACACTAAGAACTGACTTGGAGAATCTCTTTCAGCTGTTCTGAACGAGTTCTCATCTGTTTACAGTCATTTTCTCTGCATTAGTCAGGTTTTCATGTAGTTTCCTACATTCTGCCTTCCTTTCCCAGTATAAGCTTTGCCCACTTTATCAAACAACTTCCGACACACTGTTATGAACTGAGGCAGCTCGGGAACATTGTCTCTCAACTGTGTTATAGAGTGTAGTACTCCATTTCAGTGAAGTGTAAGGCTTTCCAAAGCTGCAGAACGTGTTTCTTTCTCTATTTCAATGGTATTCTGCCTTGTATAACACATTTACCACTGTAGTCTCCATTAAGTAAAAATATAGGATTCATACAGTGTTTCATGTGATCTTAAGTCGAATTAAGGATTTCCCGGATTTTAGGTACCTTTTCTACAATAAGAACTGACTTGGAGAATCTCCTTCAGCTGTTCTAAACGAATTCTCATCTGTTTACAGTAATTTTCTCTGCATTAGTCGTGTTTTCATGTAGTTTCCTACATTCTGTCTTCCTTTCCCAGGATAAGCTTTGCCCACTTTGTCAAACAACTTCCTACAAACTGTTATGAACTGAGGCATCACGTGAATATTATCTCTCAACTGTGTGATAGAGTGTAGTACTACATTTCAGTGAAGTGTAAGGCTTTCCAAAGCTGCCAAACGTGTTTCTTTCTCTATTTTAATGGCATTCTGCCTTGTATAACACACATTAAACTCTCTAGTCTCCTTTAAGTAAAGAATATAGAATTCATACAGTCTTTCATGTGATCTTAACTCTAATTAAGGATTTCCCGGATCTTAGCTACCTTTTCTACACTAAGAACTGACCTGGAGAATCTCCTTTAGGTGTTCTGAACGAGTTCTCATCTGTTTACAGTCATTATCTCTGAATTATTCATGTTTTCATGTAGTTTCCTACATTCTGCCTTCTGGTCCATGTATAACTTTGCCCACTTTATCAAACAACTTCCTACACACTGTTATGAACTGAGGCAGCTCAGGAACATTGTCTTTCAACTGTGTTATAGAGTGTAGTACTACATTTCAGTGAAGTGTAAGGCTTTCCAAAGCTGCCAAACCTGTTTCTTTCTCTATTTCAATGGTATTCTGCCTTGTATAACACACATTTACCACTCTAGTCCCCTTTAAGTAAAGAATATAGGATTCATACAGTGTTTCATGTGATCTTAACTCGAATTAAGGATTTCCCAGATCGTAGCTACCTTTTTTACACTAAGAACTGACTTGGAGAATCTCTTTCAGCTGTTCTGAACGAGTTCTCATCTGTTTACAGTCATTTTCTCTGCATTAGTCATGTTTTCATGTAGTTTCCTACATTCTGCCTTCCTTTCCCAGTATAAGCTTTGCCCACTTTATCAAACAACTTCCGACACACTGTTATGAACTGAGGCAGCTCGGGAACATTGTCTCTCAACTGTGTTATAGAGTGTAGTACTCCATTTCAGTGAAGTGTAAGGCTTTCCAAAGCTGCAGAACGTGTTTCTTTCTCTATTTCAATGGTATTCTGCCTTGTATAACACATTTACCACTGTAGTCTCCATTAAGTAAAAATATAGGATTCATACAGTGTTTCATGTGATCTTAACTCGAATTAAGGATTTCCCGGATTTTAGGTACCTTTTCTACAATAAGAACTGACTTGGAGAATCTCCTTCAGCTGTTCTAAACGAGTTCTCATCTGTTTACAGTAATTTTCTCAGCATTAGTCATGTTTTTAAGTAGTTTCCTACATTCTGCCTTCCTTTCCCAGTATAAGTTTTGCCCACTTTATCAAACAACTTCCGACACACTGTTATGAACTGAGGCAGCTCGGGAACATTGTCTCTCAACTGTGTTATAGAGTGTAGTACTCCATTTCAGTGAAGTGTAAGGCTTTCCAAAGCTGCAAAACGTGTTTCTTTCTCTATTTCAATGGTATTCTGCCTTGTATAACACACATTTACCACTCTAGTCCCCTTTAAGTAAAGAATATAGGATTCATACAGTGTTTCATGTGATCTTAACTCGAATTAAGGATTTCCCAGATCGTAGCTACCTTTTTTACACTAAGAACTGACTTGGAGAATCTCTTTCAGCTGTTCTGAACGAGTTCTCATCTGTTTACAGTCATTTTCTCTGCATTAGTCATGTTTTCATGTAGTTTCCTACATTCTGCCTTCCTTTCCCAGTATAAGCTTTGCCCACTTTATCAAACAACTTCCGACACACTGTTATGAACTGAGGCAGCTCGGGAACATTGTCTCTCAACTGTGTTATAGAGTGTAGTACTCCATTTCAGTGAAGTGTAAGGCTTTCCAAAGCTGCAGAACGTGTTTCTTTCTCTATTTCAATGGTATTCTGCCTTGTATAACACATTTACCACTGTAGTCTCCATTAAGTAAAAATATAGGATTCATACAGTGTTTCATGTGATCTTAACTCGAATTAAGGATTTCCCGGATCTTAGGTACCTTTTCTACAATAAGAACTGACTTGGAGAATCTCCTTCAGCTGTTCTAAATGAATTCTCATCTGTTTACAGTAATTTTCTCTGCATTAGTCGTGTTTTCATGTAGTTTCCTACATTCTGTCTTCCTTTCCCAGGATAAGCTTTGCCCACTTTGTCAAACAACTTACTACAAACTTTTATGAACTGAGGCATCACGTGAATATTATCTCTCAACTGTGTGATAGAGTGTAGTACTGCATTTCAGTGAAGTGTAAGGCTTTCCAAAGCTGCCAAACGTGTTTCTTTCTCTATTTTAATGGCATTCTGCCTTGTATAACACACATTAAACTCTCTAGTCTCCTTTAAGTAAAGAATATAGAATTCATACAGTCTTTCATGTGATCTTAACTCTAATTAAGGATTTCCCGGATCTTAGCTACCTTTTCTACACTAAGAACTGACCTGGAGAATCTCCTTTAGGTGTTCTGAACGAGTTCTCATCTGTTTACAGTCATTATCTCTGAATTATTCATGTTTTCATGTAGTTTCCTACATTCTGCCTTCTGGTCCATGTATAACTTTGCCCACTTTATCAAACAACTTCCTACACACTGTTATGAACTGAGGCAGCTCGGGAACATTGTCTTTCAACTGTGTTATAGAGTGTAGTACTACATTTCAGTGAAGTGTAAGGCTTTCCAAAGCTGCCAAACCTGTTTCTTTCTCTATTACAATGGTATTCTGCTTTGTAGAACACACATTTTCCACTCTAGTCTCCTTTAAGTAAAGAATATAGAATTCATACAGTCTTTCATGTTATCTTAACTCGAATTAAGGATTTCCCGGATTTAGCTACCTTTTCTACACTAAGAACTGACTTGGAGAATCTCCTTCCGCTTTTCTAAACGAGTTCTCATAGGTTTAAAGTCATTTTCTCTGAACTGTTCATGTTTTCATGCAGTTTCCTATATTCTGCCTTCTGGGCCAAGTATATGCTTTGCCCACTTTATCAAACAACTTCCTACACACTGCTATGAACTGAGGCAGCTCGGGAACATTGTCTCTCAACTGTGTTATGGAGTGTAGTACTACATTTCAGTGAAGTGTAAGGCTTTCCAAAGCTGCCGAACGTGTTTCTTTCTCTATTTCAATGGTATTCTTCCTTGTATAACAAACATTTACCACTCTAGTGTCCTTTAGGTAAAGAATATAGGATTCATACAGTTTTTCATGTTATCTTAACTGGAATTAAGGATATCCCGGATCTTAGCTAGCTTTTCTACACTAAGAACTGACTTGGAGAACCTCCTTCAGCTGTTCTGAACGAGTTCTCATCTGTTTACAGTAATTTTCTCAGCATTAGTCATGTTTTCATGTAGTTTCCTACATTCTGCCTTCCTTTCCCAGTATACGTTTTGCCCACTTTATCAAACAACTTCCGACACACTGTTGTGAACTGAGGCAGCTCGGGAACATTGTCTCTCAACCGTGTTATAGAGTGTAGTACTTCATTTCAGTGAAGTGTAAGGTTTCCAAAGCTGCCAAACGTGTTTCTTTCTCTATTTCAATGGTATTCTGCCTTGTATAACACACATTTAGCACTCTAGTCCCCTTTAAGTAAAGAATATAGGATTCATACAGTATTTCATGTGATCTTAACTCGAATTAAGGATTTCCCAGATCTTAGCTACCTTTTTTACACTAAGAACTGACTTGGAGAATCTCTTTCAGCTGTTCTGAACGAGTTCTCATCTGTTTACTGTCATTTTCTCCGAATTATTCATGTTTTCATGTAGTTTCCTGCATTCTGCCTTCTGGTCCATGTATAAGCTTTGCCCACATATACAAACAACTTCCTACACACTGTTATGAACAGAGGCAGCTCGGGAACATTGTCTCTCAACTGTGTTATAGAGTGTAGTACTCCATTTCAGTGAAGTGTAAGGCTTTCCAAAGCTGCCAAACCTGTTTCTTTCTCTATTTCAATGGTATTCTGCCTTGTATAACACATTTACCACTGTAGTCTCCTTTAAGTAAAAATATAGGATTCATACAGTGTTTCATGTGATCTTAACTCGAATTAAGGATTTCCCGGATCTTAGGTACCTTTTCTACAATAAGAACTGACTTGGAGAATTGCCTTCAGCTGTTCTAAACGAGTTCTCATCTGTTTACAGTAATTTTCTCTGCATTAGTCATGTTTTCATGTATTTTCCAACATTCTGCCTTCCTTTCCCAGTATAAGCTTTGCCCACTTTATCAAACAACTTCCTACACACTGTTATGAACTGAGGCAGCTCGGGAACATTGTCTCTCAGCTGTGTTATGGAGTGTAGTACTACATTTCAGTGAAGTGTAAGGCTTTCCAAAGCTGCCGAATGTGTTTCTTTCTCTATTTCAATGGTATTCTTCCTTGTATAACAAACATTTACCACTCTAGTGTCCCTTAGGTAAAGAATATAGGATTCATACAGTTTTTCATGTTATCTTAACTCGAATTAAGGATATCCCAGATCTTAGCTAGCTTTTCTACACTAAGAACTGACTTGGAGAATCTCCTTCAGCTGTTCTACACGAGTTCTCATCTGTTTACAGTCATTTTCTATGAATTATTCATGTTTTCATGTAGTTTCCTATATTCTTCCATCTGGTCCATGTATAAGCTTTGCCCACATATACAAACAACTTCCTACACACTGTTATGAACAGAGGTAGCTCGGGAACATTGTCTCTCAACTATGTTATAGAGTGTAGTACTACATTTCAGCGAAGTGGAAGGCTTTCCAAAGCTGCCAAACCTGTTTCTTTCTCTATTTCAATGGTATTCTGCTTTGTATAACACACATTTACCACTGTAGTGTCCTTTAAGTAAAGAATATAGGATACATACAGTGTTTCATGTGATCTTAACTCAAATTAAGGATTTCCCGGATCTTAGCTACCTTTTCTACACTAAGAACTGACTTGGAGAACCTCCTTCAGCTGTTCTGAATGAGTTCTCATCTGTTTACTGTCATTTTCTCTGAATTATTCATGTTTTCATGTAGTTTCCTGCATTCTGCCTTCTGGTCCATGTATAAGCTTTGCCCAAATATACAAACAACTTCCTACACACAGTTATGAACAGAGGCAGCACGGGAACATTGTCTCCCAACTATGATATAGAGTGTAGTACTATATTTCAGTGAAGTGTAAGGCTTTCCGAAGCTGCCAAACCTGTTTCTTTCTCTATTTCAATGGTATTCTGCTTTGTAGAACACACATTTACTACGCTAGTCTCCTTTAAGTAAGGAATATAGGATTCATACAGTGTTTCATGTGATCTTAAATCGAATTAACGATTTCCCGGATCTTAGGTACCTTTTCTACACTAAGAACTGACTTGAAGAATTTCCTTCAGCTGTTCTAAACGAGTTCTCATCTGTTTACAGTAATTTTCTCAGCATTAGTCATGTTTTCATGTAGTTTCCTACATTCTGCTTTCCTTTTCCAGTATAAGTTTTGCCCACTTTATCAAACAACTTCCGACACACTGTTATGAACTGAGGCAGCTCGGGAACATTGTCTCTCAACTGTGTTATAGAGTGTAGTACTCCATTTCAGTGAAGTGTAAGGCTTTCCAAAGCTGCAGAACGTGTTTCTTTCTCTATTTCAATGGTATTCTGCCTTGTATAACACACATTAACCACTCTAGTCTCCTTTAAGTAAAGAATATAGAATTCATACAGTCTTTCATGTGATCTTAACTCGAATTAAGGATTTCCCGGATTTAGCTACCTTTTGTACACTAAGAACTGACTTGGAGAATCTCCTTCAGCTTTTCTAAACGAGTTCTCATAGGATTAAAGTCATTTTCTCTGAACTGTTCATGTTTTCATGCAGTTTGCTATATTCTGCCTTCTGGGCCAAGTATATGCTTTGCCCACTTTATCAAACAACTTCCTAAACACTGTTATGAACTGAGGCAGCTCGGGAACATTGTCTCTAAACTGTGTTATGGAGTGTAGTACTACATTTCAGTGAAGTGTAAGGCTTTCCAAAGCTGCCGAACTTGTTTCTTTCTCTATTTCAATGGTATTCTGCCATGTATAACAAACGTTTACCACTGTAGTGTCCTTTAGGTAAAGAATATAGGATTCATACAGTGTTTCATGTGATCTTAACTCGAATTAAGGATTTCCCGGATCTTAGGTACCTTTTCTACAATAAGAACTGACTTGGAGAACCTCCTTCAGCTGTTCTGAACGAGTTCTCATCTGTTTACTGTCATTTTCTCCGAATTATTCATGTTTTCATGTAGTTTCCTGCATTGTGCCTTCTGGTCCATGTATAAGCTTTGCCCACATATACAAACAACTTCCTACACACTGTTATGAACAGGCAGCATGGGAACATTGTCTCCCAACTATGATATAGAGTGTAGTACTATATTTCAGTGAAGTGTAAGGCTTTCCAAAGCTGCCAAACCTGTTTCTTTCTCTATTACAATGGTATTCTGCTTTGTAGAACACACATTTACCACTGTAGTCTCCATTAAGTAAAAATATAGGATTCATACAGTGTTTCATGTGATCTTAACTCGAATTAAGGATTTCCCGGATCTTAGGTACCTTTTCTACAATAAGAACTGACTTGGAGAATCTCCTTCAGCTGTTCTAAACGAATTCTCATCTGTTTATAGTAATTTTCTCTGCATTAGTCATGTTTTCATGTAGTTTCCTACATTCTGCCTTCCTTTCCCAGTATACGTTTTGCCCACTTTATCAAACAACTTCCGACACACTGTTGTGAACTGAGGCAGCTCGGGAACATTGTCTCTCAACTGTGTTATAGAGTGTAGTACTCCATTTCAGTGAAGTGTAAGGTTTCCAAAGCTGCCAAACGTGTTTCTTTCTCTATTTCAATGGTATTCTGCCTTGTATAACACACATTTAGCACTCTAGTTCCCTTTAAGTAAAGAATATAGGATTCATACAGTATTTCATGTGATCTTAACTCGAATTAAGGATTTCCCAGATCTTAGCTACCTTTTTTACACTAAGAACTGACTTGGAGAATCTCTTTCAGCTGTTCTGAACGAGTTCTCATCTGTTTACTGTCATTTTCTCCGAATTATTCATGTTTTCATGTAGTTTCCTGCATTCTGCCTTCTGGTCCATGTATAAGCTTTGCCCACATATACAAAGAACTTCCTACACACTGTTATGAACTGACGGAGCTAGGGAACATTGTCTCTCAACTGTGTTATAGAGTGTAGTACTACATTTCAGTGAAGTGTAAGGCTTTCCAAAGCTGCCGAAAGTGTTTCTTTCTCTATTTCAATGGTATTCTGCCTTATATAACACACATTTACCACTCTAGTCTCCTTTAAGTAAACAATATAGGATTCATACTGTGTTTGATGTGATCTTAGCTGGAATTAAGGATTTCCCTTATCTTAGCTACCTTTCCTACACTAAGAACTGACTTGGAGATTCTCTTTCAGTTGTTCTAAGCAAGCTCTCATCTGTTTACAGTAATTTTCCCTGAATAATTCATGTTTTCATGTAGTTTCCTGTATTCTGCCTTCTGGCCCAAGTATAAGCTTTGCCCACTTTATCAAACAGCTTCCTAAACACTGTTATGAACTGAGGCAGCTAGGGAACATTGTCTCTCAACTCTGTATAGAGTGTAGTACTACATTTCAGTGAAGTGTAAGGCTTTCCAAAGCTGCCGAACATGTTTCTTTCTCTATTTCAATGGCATTCTGCCTTCTATAACACACATTTACCACTCTAGTCTCCTTTAAGTAATGAATATAGGATTCATACACTGTTTCATGTGATCTTAACTGGAATTAAGGATTTCCCTTATCTTAGCTACTTTTTCTACACTATGAACTGACTTGGAGATTCTCTTTCAGCTGTTCTAAACAAGTTCTCATCTGTTTACTGTCATTTTCTCCGAATTATTCATGTTTTCATGTAGTTTCCTGCATTCTGCCTTCTGGTCCATGTATAAGCTTTGCCCACATATACAAACAACTTCCTACACACTGTTATGAACAGGCAGCACGGGAACATTGTCTCCCAACTATGATATAGAGTGTAGTACTATATTTCAGTGAAGTGTAAGGCTTTCCAAAGCTGCCAAACCTGTTTCTTTCTCTATTTCAATGGTATTCTGCCTTGTATAACACACATTTACAACTCTAGTCCCCTTTAAATAAAGAATATAGGATTCATACAGTGTTTCATGTGATCTTAACTCGAATTAAGGAATTCCCAGATCTTAGCTACCTTTTTTACTCTAAGAACTGACTTGGAGAATCTCTTTCAGCTGTTCTGAACGAGTTCTCATCTGTTTACAGTCATTTTCTCTGCATTAGTCATGTTTTCATGTAGTTTCCTACATTCTGCCTTCCTTTCCCAGTAAAAGCTTTGCCCACTTTATCAAACAACTTCCTACACACTGTTATGAACTGAGGCATCACGGGAACATTGACTCTCAACTGTGTTATAGAGTGTAGTACTATATTTCAGTGAAGTGTAAGGCTTTCTAAAGCTGCCAAACATGTTTCTTTCTCTATTTCAATGGTATTGTGCCTTGTATAACACACATTTACCACTCTAGTCTCCTTTAAGTAAAGAATGTAGGATTCATACAGTCTTTCATGTGATCTTAACTCGAATTAAGGATTTCCCGGATCTTAGCTACCTTTTCTACACTAAGAACTGACTTGGAGAATCTCCTTCAGCTTTTCTAAACGAGTTCTCATAGGTTTAAAGTCATTTTCTCTGAACTGTTCATGTTTTCATGCAGTTTCCTATATTCTGCCTTCTGGGCCAAGTATATGCTTTGCCCACTTTATCAAACAACTTCCTACACACTGTTATGAACTGAGGCCGCTCGGGAACATTGTCTCTCAACTGTGTTATGGAGTGTAGTACTACATTTCAGTGAAGTGTAAGGCTTTCCAAAGCTGCCGAACGTGTTTCTTTCTCTATTTCAATGGTATTCTTCCTTGTATAACAAACATTTACCACTGTAGTGTCCTTTAGGTAAAGAATATAGGATTCATACAGTTTTTCATGTTATCTTAACTAGAATTAAGGATATCCCGGATCTTAGCTAGCTTTTCTACACTAAGAACTGACTTGGAGAACCTCCTTCAGCTGTTCTGAACGAGTTCTCATCTGTTTACTGTCATTTTCTCCGAATTATTCATGTTTTCATGTAGTTTCCTGCATTCTGCCTTCTGGTCCATGTATAAGCTTTGCCCACATATACAAACAACTTCCTACACACTGTTATGAACAGGCAGCACGCGAACATTGTCTCCCAATTATGATATAGAGTGTAGTACTATATTTCAGTGACATGTAAGGCTTTCCAAAGCTGCCAAACCTGTTTCTTTCTCTATTACAATGGTATTCTGCTTTGTAGAACACACATTTACCACTCTAGTCTCCTTTAAGTAAAGAATATAGGATTCATACAGTGTTTCATGTGATCTTAAATCGAATTAAGGATTTCCCGGATCTTAGCTACCTTTTCTACACTAAGAATTGAATTGGAGAATCTCCTTCAGCTGTTCTAAACGAGTTCTCATCTGTTTACAGTAATTTTCTCAGCATTAGTCATGTTTTTAAGTAGTTTCCTACATTCTGCCTTCCTTTCCCAGTATAAGTTTTGCCCACTTTATCAAACAACTTCCGACACACTGTTATGAACTGAGGCAGCTCGGGAACATTGTCTCTCAACTGTGTTATAGAGTGTAGTACTCCATTTCAGTGAAGTGTAAGGCTTTCCAAAGCTGCAAAACGTGTTTCTTTCTCTATTTCAATGGTATTCTGCCTTGTATAACACACATTTACCACTCTAGTCCCCTTTAAGTAAAGAATATAGGATTCATACAGTGTTTCATGTGATCTTAACTCGAATTAA
Organism: Pipistrellus hanaki; assembly: GCF_964339955.1. Taxonomy (NCBI): domain Eukaryota; kingdom Metazoa; phylum Chordata; class Mammalia; order Chiroptera; family Vespertilionidae; genus Pipistrellus; species Pipistrellus hanaki. The sequence goes on from NC_140518.1 coordinate 49,373,568, forward strand.
GGATTTCCCAGATCTTAGCTACCTTTTTTACACTAAGAACTGACTTGGAGAATCTCTTTCAGCTGTTCTGAACGAGTTCTCATCTGTTTACAGTCATTTTCTCTGCATTAGTCATGTTTTCATGTAGTTTCCTACATTCTGCCTTCCTTTCCCAGTATAAGCTTTGCCCACTTTATCAAACAACTTCCGACACACTGTTATGAACTGAGGCAGCTCGGGAACATTGTCTCTCAACTGTGTTATAGAGTGTAGTACTCCATTTCAGTGAAGTGTAAGGCTTTCCAAAGCTGCAGAACGTGTTTCTTTCTCTATTTCAATGGTATTCTGCCTTGTATAACACATTTACCATTGTAGTCTCCATTAAGTAAAAATATAGGATTCATACAGTGTTTCATGTGATCTTAACTCGAATTAAGGATTTCCCGGATCTTAGGTACCTTTTCTACAATAAGAACTGACTTGGAGAATCTCCTTCAGCTGTTCTAAACGAATTCTCATCTGTTTACAGTAATTTTGTCTGCATTAGTCGTGTTTTCATGTAGTTTCCTACATTCTGTCTTCCTTTCCCAGGATAAGCTTTGCCCACTTTGTCAAACAACTTCCTACAAACTGTTATGAACTGAGGCATCACGTGAATATTATCTCTCAACTGTGTGATAGAGTGTAGTACTACATTTCAGTGAAGTGTAAGGCTTTCCAAAGCTGCCAAACGTGTTTCTTTCTCTATTTTAATGGCATTCTGCCTTGTATAACACACATTAAACTCTCTAGTCTCCTTTAAGTAAAGAATATAGAATTCATACAGTCTTTCATGTGATCTTAACTCTAATTAAGGATTTCCCGGATCTTAGCTACCTTTTCTACACTAAGAACTGACCTGGAGAATCTCCTTTAGGTGTTCTGAATGAGTTCTTATCTGTTTACAGTCATTATCTCTGAATTATTCATGTTTTCATGTAGTTTCCTACATTCTGCCTTCTGGTCCATGTATAACTTTGCCCACTTTATCAAACAACTTCCTACACACTGTTATGAACTGAGGCAGCTCGGGAACATTGTCTTTCAACTGTGTTATAGAGTGTAGTACTACATTTCAGTGAAGTGTAAGGCTTTCCAAAGCTGCCGAACGTGTTTCTTTCTCTATTTCAATGGTATTCTGCCTTGTATAGCACACAATTACCACTCTAGTCTCCTTTAAGTAAAGAATATAGAATTCATACAGTCTTTCATGTTATCTTAACTCGAATTAAGGATTTCCCGGATTTAGCTACCTTTTCTACACTAAGAACTGACTTGGAGAATCTCCTTCAGCTTTTCTAAACGAGTTCTCATAGGTTTAAAGTCATTTTCTCTGAACTGTTCATGTTTTCATGCAGTTTCCTATATTCTGCCTTCTGGGCCAAGTATATGCTTTGCCCACTTTATCAAACAACTTCCTACACACTGTTATGAACTGAGGCAGCTCGGGAACATTGTCTCTCAACTGTGTTATGGAGTGTAGTACTACATTTCAGTGAAGTGTAAGGCTTTCCAAAGCTGCCGAACGTGTTTCTTTCTCTATTTCAATGGTATTCTTCCTTGTATAACAAACATTTACCACTCTAGTGTCCTTTAGGTAAAGAATATAGGATTCATACAGTTTTTCATGTTATCTTAACTCGAATTAAGGATATCCCGGATCTTAGCTAGCTTTTCTACACTAAGAACTGACTTGGAGAACCTCCTTCAGCTGTTCTGAACGAGTTCTCATCTTTTTACTGTCATTTTCTCCGAATTATTCATGTTTTCATGTAGTTTCCTGCATTGTGCCTTCTGGTCCATGTATAAGCTTTTCCCACATATACAAAAAACTTCCTACACACTGTTATGAACAGAGGCAGCTCGGGAACATTGTCTCCCAACTATGATATAGAGTGTAGTACTATATTTCAGTGAAGTGTAAGGCTTTCCAAAGCTGCCAAACCTGTTTCTTTCTCTATTACAATGGTATTCTGCTTTGTAGAACACACATTTACCACTCTAGTCTCCTTTAAGTAAAGAATATAGGATTCATACAGTGTTTCATGTGATCTTAAATCGAATTAAGTATTTCCCGGATCTTAGCTACCTTTTCTACACTAAGAACTGAATTGGAGAATCTCCTTCAGCTGTTCTAAACGAGTTCTCATCTGTTTACAGTAATTTTCTCAGCATTAGTCATGTTTTCATGTAGTTTCCTACATTCTGCCTTCCTTTCCCAGTATAAGTTTTGCCCACTTTATCAAACAACTTCCGACACACTGTTATGAACTGAGACAGCTCGGGAACATTGTCTCTCAACTGTGTTATAGAGTGTAGTACTCCATTTCAGTGAAGTGTAAGGCTTTCCAAAGCTGCCAAACGTGTTTCTTTCTCTATTTCAATGGTATTCTGCCTTGTATAACACACATTTACAACTCTAGTCCCCTTTAAGTAAAGAATATAGGATTCATACAGTGTTTCATGTGATCTTAACTCGAATTAAGGATTTCCCAGATCTTAGCTACCTTTTTTACTCTAAGAACTGACTTGGAGAATCTCTTTCAGCTGTTCTGAACGAGTTCTCATCTGTTTACAGTCATTTTCTCTGCATTAGTCATGTTTTCATGTAGTTTCCTACATTCTGCCTTCCTTTCCCAGTATAAGCTTTGCCCACTTTATCAAACAACTTCCTACACACTGTTATGAACTGAGGCATCACGGGAACATTGACTCTCAACTGTGTTATAGAGTGTAGTACTATATTTCAGTGAAGTGTAAGGCTTTCTAAAGCTGCCAAACATGTTTCTTTCTCTATTTCAATGGTATTCTGCCTTGTATAACACACATTTACCACTCTAGTCTCCTTTAAGTAAAGAATATAGGATTCATACAGTCTTTCATGTGATCTTAACTCGAATTAAGGATTTCCCGGATCTTAGCTACCTTTTCTACACTAAGAACTGACTTGGAGAATCTCCTTCAGCTTTTCTAAACGAGTTCTCATAGGTTTAAAGTCATTTTCTCTGAACTGTTCATGTTTTCATGCAGTTTCCTATATTCTGCCTTCTGGGCCAAGTATATGCTTTGCCCACTTTATCAAACAACTTCCTACACACTGTTATGAACTGAGGCAGCTCGGGAACATTGTCTCTCAACTGTGTTATGGAGTGTAGTACTACATTTCAGTGAAGTGTAAGGCTTTCCAAAGCTGCCGAACGTGTTTCTTTCTCTATTTCAATGGTATTCTTCCTTGTATAACAAACATTTACCACTCTAGTGTCCTTTAGGTAAAGAATATAGGATTCATACAGTTTTTCATGTTATCTTAACTCGAATTAAGGATATCCCGGATCTTAGCTAGCTTTTCTACACTAAGAACTGACATGGAGAACCTCCTTCAGCTGTTCTGAACGAGTTCTCATCTGTTTACTGTCATTTTCTCCGAATTATTCATGTTTTCATGTAGTTTCCTGCATTCTGCCTTCTGGTCCATATATAAGCTTTGACCACATATACAAACAACTTCCTACACACTGTTATGAACAGGCAGCACGGGAACATTGTCTCCCAACTATGATATAGAGTGTAGTACTATATTTCAGTGAAGTGTAAGGCTTTCCAAAGCTGCCAAACCTGTTTCTTTCTCTATTACAATGGTATTCTGCTTTGTAGAACACACATTTACCACTCTAGTCTCCTTTAAGTAAAGAATATAGGATTCATACAGTGTTTCATGTGATCTTAAATCGAATTAAGGATTTCCCGGATCTTAGCTACCTTTTCTACACTAAGAACTGAATTGGAGAATCTCCTTCAGCTGTTCTAAACGAGTTCTCATCTGTTTACAGTAATTTTCTCAGCATTAGTCATGTTTTTAAGTAGTTTCCTACATTCTGCCTTCCTTTCCCTGTATAAGTTTTGCCCACTTTATCAACCAACTTCCGACACACTGTTATGAACTGAGGCAGCTCGGGAACATTGTCTCTCAACTGTGTTATAGAGTGTAGTACACCATTTCAGTGAAGTGTAAGGCTTTCCAAAGCTGCCAAACGTGTTTCTTTCTCTATTTCAATGGTATTCTGCCTTGTATAACACACATTTACAAATCTAGTCCCCTTTAAGTAAAGAATATAGGATTCATACAGTGTTTCATGTGATCTTAACTCGAATTAAGGATTTCCCAGATCTTAGCTACCTTTTTTACTCTAAGAACTGATTTGGAGAATCTCTTTCAGCTGTTCTGAACGAGTTGTCATCTGTTTACAGTCATTTTCTCTGCATTAGTCATGTTTTCATGTAGTTTCCTACATTCTGCCTTCCTTTCCCAGTATAAGCTTTGCCCACTTTATCAAACAACTTCCTACACACTGTTATGAACTGAGGCATCACGGGAACATTGACTCTCAACTGTGTTATAGAGTGTAGTACTATATTTCAGTGAAGTGTAAGGCTTTCTAAAGCTGCCAAACATGTTTCTTTCTCTATTTCAATGGTATTCTGCCTTGTATAACACACATTTACCACTCTAGTCTCCTTTAAGTAAAGAATATAGGATTCATACAGTCTTTCATGTGATCTTAACTAGAATTAAGGATTTCCCGGATCTTAGCTACCTTTTCTACACTAAGAACTGACTTGGAGAATCTCCTTCAGCTTTTCTAAACGAGTTCTCATAGGTTTAAAGTCATTTTCTCTGAACTGTTCATGTTTTCATGCAGTTTCCTATATTCTGCCTTCTGGGCCAATTATATGCTTTGCCCACTTTATCAACCAACTTCCTACACACTGTTATGAACTGAGGCAGCTCGGGAACATTGTCTCTCAACTGTGTTATGGAGTGTAGTACTACATTTCAGTGAAGTGTAAGGCTTTCCAAAGCTGCCGAACGTGTTTCTTTCTCTATTTCAATGGTATTCTTCCTTGTATAACAAACATTTACCACTCTAGTGTCCTTTAGGTAAAGAATATAGGATTCATACAGTTTTTCATGTTATCTTAACTCGAATTAAGGATATCCCGGATCTTAGCTAGCTTTTCTACACTAAGAACTGACATGGAGAACCTCCTTCAGCTGTTCTGAACGAGTTCTCATCTGTTTACTGTCATTTTCTCAGAATTATTCATGTTTTCATGTAGTTTCCTGCATTCTGCCTTCTGGTCCATGTATAAGCTTTGCCCACATATACAAACAACTTCCTACACACTGTTATGAACAGGCAGCACGGGAACATTGTCTCCCAACTATGATATAGAGTGTAGTACTATATTTCAGTGACGTGTAAGGCTTTCCAAAGCTGCCAACCTGTTTCTTTCTCTATTACAATGGTATTCTGCTTTGTAGAACACACATTTACCACTCTAGTCTCCTTTAAGTAAAGAATATAGGATTCATACAGTGTTTCATGTGATCTTAAATCGAATTAAGGATTTCCCGGATCTTAGCTACCTTTTCTACACTAAGAACTGAATTGGAGAATCTCCTTCAGCTGTTCTAAACGAGTTCTCATCTGTTTACAGTAATTTTCTCAGCATTAGTCATGTTTTTAAGTAGTTTCCTACATTCTGCCTTCCTTTCCCTGTATAAGTTTTGCCCACTTTATCAACCAACTTCCGACACACTGTTATGAACTGAGGCAGCTCGGGAACATTGTCTCTCAACTGTGTTATAGAGTGTAGTACTCCATTTCAGTGAAGTGTAAGGCTTTCCAAAGCTGCAGAACGTGTTTCTTTCTCTATTTCAATGGTATTCTGCCTTGTATAACACATTTACCACTGTAGTCTCCATTAAGTAAAAATATAGGATTCATACAGTGTTTCATGTGATCTTAACTCGAATTAAGGATTTCCCGGATCTTAGGTACCTTTTCTACAATAAGAACTGACTTGGAGAATCTCCTTCAGCTGTTCTAAACGAATTCTCATCTGTTTACAGTAATTTTCTCTGCATTAGTCGTGTTTTCATGTAGTTTCCTACATTCTGTCTTCCTTTCCCAGGATAAGCTTTGCCCACTTTGTCAAACAACTTCCTACAAACTGTTATGAACTGAGGCATCACGTGAATATTATCTCTCAACTGTGTGATAGAGTGTAGTACTGCATTTCAGTGAAGTGTAAGGCTTTCCAAAGCTGCCAAACGTGTTTCTTTCTCTATTTTAATGGCATTCTGCCTTGTATAACACACATTAAACTCTCTAGTCTCCTTTAAGTAAAGAATATAGAATTCATACAGTCTTTCATGTGATCTTAACTCTAATTAAGGATTTCCCGGATCTTAGCTACCTTTTCTACACTAAGAACTGACCTGGAGAATCTCCTTTAGGTGTTCTGAACGAGTTCTCATCTGTTTACAGTCATTATCTCTGAATTATTCATGTTTTCATGTAGTTTCCTACATTCTGCCTTCTGGTCCATGTATAACTTTGCCCACTTTATCAAACAACTTCCTACACACTGTTATGAACTGAGGCAGCTCAGGAACATTGTCTTTCAACTGTGTTATAGAGTGTAGTACTACATTTCAGTGAAGTGTAAGGCTTTCCAAAGCTGCCAAACCTGTTTCTTTCTCTATTTCAATGGTATTCTGCCTTGTATAACACATTTACCACTGTAGTCTCCATTAAGTAAAAATATAGGATTCATACAGTGTTTCATGTGATCTTAACTCGAATTAAGGATTTCCCGGATTTTAGGTACCTTTTCTACAATAAGAACTGACTTGGAGAATCTCCTTCAGCTGTTCTAAACGAGTTCTCATCTGTTTACAGTAATTTTCTCAGCATTACTCATGTTTTTAAGTAGTTTCCTACATTCTGCCTTCCTTTCCCAGTATAAGTTTTGCCCACTTTATCAAACAACTTCCGACACACTGTTATGAACTGAGGCAGCTCGGGAACATTGTCTCTCAACTGTGTTATAGAGTGTAGTACTCCATTTCAGTGAAGTGTAAGGCTTTCCAAAGCTGCAAAACGTGTTTCTTTCTCTATTTCAATGGTATTCTGCCTTGTATAACACACATTTACCACTCTAGTCCCCTTTAAGTAAAGAATATAGGATTCATACAGTGTTTCATGTGATCTTAACTCGAATTAAGGATTTCCCAGATCGTAGCTACCTTTTTTACACTAAGAACTGACTTGGAGAATCTCTTTCAGCTGTTCTGAACGAGTTCTCATCTGTTTACAGTCATTTTCTCTGCATTAGTCATGTTTTCATGTAGTTTCCTACATTCTGCCTTCCTTTCCCAGTATAAGCTTTGCCCACTTTATCAAACAACTTCCGACACACTGTTATGAACTGAGGCAGCTCGGGAACATTGTCTCTCAACTGTGTTATAGAGTGTAGTACTCCATTTCAGTGAAGTGTAAGGCTTTCCAAAGCTGCAGAACGTGTTTCTTTCTCTATTTCAATGGTATTCTGCCTTGTATAACACATTTACCACTGTAGTCTCCATTAAGTAAAAATATAGGATTCATACAGTGTTTCATGTGATCTTAACTCGAATTAAGGATTTCCCGGATCTTAGGTACCTTTTCTACAATAAGAACTGACTTGGAGAATCTCCTTCAGCTGTTCTAAATGAATTCTCATCTGTTTACAGTAATTTTCTCTGCATTAGTCGTGTTTTCATGTAGTTTCCTACATTCTGTCTTCCTTTCCCAGGATAAGCTTTGCCCACTTTGTCAAACAACTTACTACAAACTGTTATGAACTGAGGCATCACGTGAATATTATCTCTCAACTGTGTGATAGAGTGTAGTACTGCATTTCAGTGAAGTGTAAGGCTTTCCAAAGCTGCCAAACGTGTTTCTTTCTCTATTTTAATGGCATTCTGCCTTGTATAACACACATTAAACTCTCTAGTCTCCTTTAAGTAAAGAATATAGAATTCATACAGTCTTTCATGTGATCTTAACTCTAATTAAGGATTTCCCGGATCTTAGCTACCTTTTCTACACTAAGAACTGACCTGGAGAATCTCCTTTAGGTGTTCTGAACGAGTTCTCATCTGTTTACAGTCATTATCTCTGAATTATTCATGTTTTCATGTAGTTTCCTACATTCTGCCTTCTGGTCCATGTATAACTTTGCCCACTTTATCAAACAACTTCCTACACACTGTTATGAACTGAGGCAGCTCGGGAACATTGTCTTTCAACTGTGTTATAGAGTGTAGTACTACATTTCAGTGAAGTGTAAGGCTTTCCAAAGCTGCCAAACCTGTTTCTTTCTCTATTACAATGGTATTCTGCTTTGTAGAACACACATTTTCCACTCTAGTCTCCTTTAAGTAAAGAATATAGAATTCATACAGTCTTTCATGTTATCTTAACTCGAATTAAGGATTTCCCGGATTTAGCTACCTTTTCTACACTAAGAACTGACTTGGAGAATCTCCTTCCGCTTTTCTAAACGAGTTCTCATAGGTTTAAAGTCATTTTCTCTGAACTGTTCATGTTTTCATGCAGTTTCCTATATTCTGCCTTCTGGGCCAAGTATATGCTTTGCCCACTTTATCAAACAACTTCCTACACACTGCTATGAACTGAGGCAGCTCGGGAACATTGTCTCTCAACTGTGTTATGGAGTGTAGTACTACATTTCAGTGAAGTGTAAGGCTTTCCAAAGCTGCCGAACGTGTTTCTTTCTCTATTTCAATGGTATTCTTCCTTGTATAACAAACATTTACCACTCTAGTGTCCTTTAGGTAAAGAATATAGGATTCATACAGTTTTTCATGTTATCTTAACTGGAATTAAGGATATCCCGGATCTTAGCTAGCTTTTCTACACTAAGAACTGACTTGGAGAACCTCCTTCAGCTGTTCTGAACGAGTTCTCATCTGTTTACAGTAATTTTCTCAGCATTAGTCATGTTTTCATGTAGTTTCCTACATTCTGCCTTCCTTTCCCAGTATACGTTTTGCCCACTTTATCAAACAACTTCCGACACACTGTTGTGAACTGAGGCAGCTCGGGAACATTGTCTCTCAACCGTGTTATAGAGTGTAGTACTTCATTTCAGTGAAGTGTAAGGTTTCCAAAGCTGCCAAACGTGTTTCTTTCTCTATTTCAATGGTATTCTGCCTTGTATAACACACATTTAGCACTCTAGTCCCCTTTAAGTAAAGAATATAGGATTCATACAGTATTTCATGTGATCTTAACTCGAATTAAGGATTTCCCAGATCTTAGCTACCTTTTTTACACTAAGAACTGACTTGGAGAATCTCTTTCAGCTGTTCTGAACGAGTTCTCATCTGTTTACTGTCATTTTCTCCGAATTATTCATGTTTTCATGTAGTTTCCTGCATTCTGCCTTCTGGTCCATGTATAAGCTTTGCCCACATATACAAACAACTTCCTACACACTGTTATGAACAGAGGCAGCTCGGGAACATTGTCTCTCAACTGTGTTATAGAGTGTAGTACTCCATTTCAGTGAAGTGTAAGGCTTTCCAAAGCTGCCAAACCTGTTTCTTTCTCTATTTCAATGGTATTCTGCTTTGTATAACACATTTACCACTGTAGTCTCCTTTAAGTAAAAATATAGGATTCATACAGTGTTTCATGTGATCTTAACTCGAATTAAGGATTTCCCGGATCTTAGGTACCTTTTCTACAATAAGAACTGACTTGGAGAATTGCCTTCAGCTGTTCTAAACGAGTTCTCATCTGTTTACAGTAATTTTCTCTGCATTAGTCATGTTTTCATGTATTTTCCAACATTCTGCCTTCCTTTCCCAGTATAAGCTTTGCCCACTATATCAAACAACTTCCTACACACTGTTATGAACTGAGGCAGCTCGGGAACATTGTCTCTCAGCTATGTTATGGAGTGTAGTACTACATTTCAGTGAAGTGTAAGGCTTTCCAAAGCTGCCGAATGTGTTTCTTTCTCTATTTCAATGGTATTCTTCCTTGTATAACAAACATTTACCACTCTAGTGTCCCTTAGGTAAAGAATATAGGATTCATACAGTTTTTCATGTTATCTTAACTCGAATTAAGGATATCCCAGATCTTAGCTAGCTTTTCTACACTAAGAACTGACTTGGAGAATCTCCTTCAGCTGTTCTACACGAGTTCTCATCTGTTTACAGTCATTTTCTATGAATTATTCATGTTTTCATGTAGTTTCCTATATTCTTCCATCTGGTCCATGTATAAGCTTTGCCCACATATACAAACAACTTCCTACACACTGTTATGAACAGAGGTAGCTCGGGAACATTGTCTCTCAACTATGTTATAGAGTGTAGTACTACATTTCAGCGAAGTGGAAGGCTTTCCAAAGCTGCCAAACCTGTTTCTTTCTCTATTTCAATGGTATTCTGCTTTGTATAACACACATTTACCACTGTAGTGTCCTTTAAGTAAAGAATATAGGATACATACAGTGTTTCATGTGATCTTAACTCAAATTAAGGATTTCCCGGATCTTAGCTACCTTTTCTACACTAAGAACTGACTTGGAGAACCTCCTTCAGCTGTTCTGAATGAGTTCTCATCTGTTTACTGTCATTTTCTCTGAATTATTCATGTTTTCATGTAGTTTCCTGCATTCTGCCTTCTGGTCCATGTATAAGCTTTGCCCACATATACAAACAACTTCCTACACACAGTTATGAACAGAGGCAGCACGGGAACATTGTCTCCCAACTATGATATAGAGTGTAGTACTATATTTCAGTGAAGTGTAAGGCTTTCCGAAGCTGCCAAACCTGTTTCTTTCTCTATTTCAATGGTATTCTGCTTTGTAGAACACACATTTACTACGCTAGTCTCCTTTAAGTAAGGAATATAGGATTCATACAGTGTTTCATGTGATCTTAAATCGAATTAACGATTTCCCGGATCTTAGGTACCTTTTCTACACTAAGAACTGACTTGAAGAATTTCCTTCAGCTGTTCTAAACGAGTTCTCATCTGTTTACAGTAATTTTCTCAGCATTAGTCATGTTTTCATGTAGTTTCCTACATTCTGCTTTCCTTTCCCAGTATAAGTTTTGCCCACTTTATCAAACAACTTCCGACACACTGTTATGAACTGAGGCAGCTCGGGAACATTGTCTCTCAACTGTGTTATAGAGTGTAGTACTCCATTTCAGTGAAGTGTAAGGCTTTCCAAAGCTGCAGAACGTGTTTCTTTCTCTATTTCAATGGTATTCTGCCTTGTATAACACACATTAACCACTCTAGTCTCCTTTAAGTAAAGAATATAGAATTCATACAGTCTTTCATGTGATCTTAACTCGAATTAAGGATTTCCCGGATTTAGCTACCTTTTGTACACTAAGAACTGACTTGGAGAATCTCCTTCAGCTTTTCTAAACGAGTTCTCATAGGATTAAAGTCATTTTCTCTGAACTGTTCATGTTTTCATGCAGTTTCCTATATTCTGCCTTCTGGGCCAAGTATATGCTTTGCCCACTTTATCAAACAACTTCCTAAACACTGTTATGAACTGAGGCAGCTCGGGAACATTGTCTCTCAACTGTGTTATGGAGTGTAGTACTACATTTCAGTGAAGTGTAAGGCTTTCCAAAGCTGCCGAACTTGTTTCTTTCTCTATTTCAATGGTATTCTGCCATGTATAACAAACGTTTACCACTGTAGTGTCCTTTAGGTAAAGAATATAGGATTCATACAGTGTTTCATGTGATCTTAACTCGAATTAAGGATTTCCCGGATCTTAGGTACCTTTTCTACAATAAGAACTGACTTGGAGAACCTCCTTCAGCTGTTCTGAACGAGTTCTCATCTGTTTACTGTCATTTTCTCCGAATTATTCATGTTTTCATGTAGTTTCCTGCATTGTGCCTTCTGGTCCATGTATAAGCTTTGCCCACATATACAAACAACTTCCTACACACTGTTATGAACAGGCAGCATGGGAACATTGTCTCCCAACTATGATATAGAGTGTAGTACTATATTTCAGTGAAGTGTAAGGCTTTCCAAAGCTGCCAAACCTGTTTCTTTCTCTATTACAATGGTATTCTGCTTTGTAGAACACACATTTACCACTGTATTCTCCATTAAGTAAAAATATAGGATTCATACAGTGTTTCATGTGATCTTAACTCGAATTAAGGATTTCCCGGATCTTAGGTACCTTTTCTACAATAAGAACTGACTTGGAGAATCTCCTTCAGCTGTTCTAAACGAATTCTCATCTGTTTACAGTAATTTTCTCTGCATTAGTCATGTTTTCATGTAGTTTCCTACATTCTGCCTTCCTTTCCCAGTATACGTTTTGCCCACTTTATCAAACAACTTCCGACACACTGTTGTGAACTGAGGCAGCTCGGGAACATTGTCTCTCAACTGTGTTATAGAGTGTAGTACTCCATTTCAGTGAAGTGTAAGGTTTCCAAAGCTGCCAAACGTGTTTCTTTCTCTATTTCAATGGTATTCTGCCTTGTATAACACACATTTAGCACTCTAGTCCCCTTTAAGTAAAGAATATAGGATTCATACAGTATTTCATGTGATCTTAACTCGAATTAAGGATTTCCCAGATCTTAGCTACCTTTTTTACACTAAGAACTGACTTGGAGAATCTCTTTCAGCTGTTCTGAACGAGTTCTCATCTGTTTACTGTCATTTTCTCCGAATTATTCATGTTTTCATGTAGTTTCCTGCATTCTGCCTTCTGGTCCATGTATAATCTTTGCCCACATATACAAACAACTTCCTACACACTGTTATGAACAGAGGCAGCTCGGGAACATTGTCTCTCAACTGTGTTATGGAGTGTAGTACTACATTTCAGTGAAGTGTAAGGCTTTCCAAAGCTGCCGAACGTGTTTTTTTCTCTATTTCAATGGTATTCTTCCTTGTATAACAAACATTTACCACTCTAGTGTCCTTTAGGTAAAGAATATAGGATTCATACAGTTTTTCATGTTATCTTAACTCGAATTAAGGATATCCCGGATCTTAGCTAGCTTTTCTACACTAAGAACTGACTTGGAGAATCTCCTTCAGCTGTTCTACACGAGTTCTCATCTGTTTACAGTCATTTTCTATGAATTATTCATGTTTTCATGTAGTTTCCTATATTCTTCCATCTGGTCCATGTATAAGCTTTGCCCACATATACAAACAACTTCCTACACACTGTTATGAACAGAGGTAGCTCGGGAACATTGTCTCTCAACTGTGTTATAGAGTGTAGTACTACATTTCAGTGAAGTGGAAGGCTTTCCAAAGCTGCCAAACCTGTTTCTTTCTCTATTTCAATGGTATTCTGCTTTGTATAACACACATTTACCACTGTAGTGTCCTTTAAGTAAAGAATATAGGATACATACAGTGTTTCATGTGATCTTAACTCTAATTAAGGATTTCCCGGATCTTAGCTACCTTTTCTACACTAAGAACTGACTTGGAGAACCTCCTTCAGCTGTTCTGAATGAGTTCTCATCTGTTTACTGTCATTTTCTCTGAATTATTCATGTTTTCATTTAGTTTCCTGCATTCTGCCTTCTGGTCCATGTATAAGCTTTGCCCACATATACAAACAACTTCCTACACACAGTTATGAACAGAGGCAGCACGGGAACATTGTCTCCCAACTATGATATAGAGCGTAGTACTATATTTCAGTGAAGTGTAGGGTTTTCCGAAGCTGCCAAACCTGTTTCTTTCTCTATTTCAATGGTATTCTGCTTTGTAGAACACACATTTACTACTCTAGTCTCCTTTAAGTAAGGAATATAGGATTCATACAGTGTTTCATGTGATCTTAAATCGAATTAACGATTTCCCGGATCTTAGCTACCTTTTCTACACTAAGAACTGACTTGGAGAATTTCCTTCAGCTGTTCTAAACGAGTTCTCATCTGTTTACAGTAATTTTCTCAGCATTAGTCATGTTTTCATGTAGTTTCCTACATTCTGCTTTCCTTTCCCAGTATAAGTTTTGCCCACTTTATCAAACAACTTCCGAAACACTGTTATGAACTGAGGCAGCTCGGGAACATTGTCTCTCAACTGTGTTATAGAGTGTAGTACTCCATTTCAGTGAAGTGTAAGGCTTTCCAAAGCTGCAGAACGTGTTTCTTTCTCTATTTCAATGGTATTTTGCCTTGTATAACACACATTAACCACTCTAGTCTCTTTTAAGTAAAGAATATAGAATTCATACAGTCTTTCATGTGATCTTAACTCGAATTAAGGATTTCCCGGATTTAGCTACCTTTTCTACACTAAGAACTGACTTGGAGAATCTCCTTCAGCTTTTCTAAATGAGTTCTCATAGGATTAAAGTCATTTTCTCTGAACTGTTCATGTTTTCATGCAGTTTCCTATATTCTGCCTTCTGGGCCAAGTATATGCTTTGCCCACTTTATCAAACAACTTCCTAAACACTGTTATGAACTGAGGCAGCTCGGGAACATTGTCTCTAAACTGTGTTATGGAGTGTAGTACTACATTTCAGTGAAGTGTAAGGCTTTCCAAAGCTGCCGAACTTGTTTCTTTCTCTATTTCAATGGTATTCTGCCATGTATAACAAACGTTTACCACTGTAGTGTCCTTTAGGTAAAGAATATAGGATTCATACAGTTTTTCATGTTATCTTAACTCGAATTAAGGATATCCCGGATCTTAGCTAGCTTTTGTACACTAAGAACTGACTTGGAGAACCTCCTTCAGCTGTTCTGAACGAGTTCTCATCTGTTTACTGTCATTTTCTCCGAATTATTCATGTTTTCATGTAGTTTCCTGCATTGTGCCTTCTGGTCCATGTATAAGCTTTGCCCACATATACAAACAACTTCCTACACACTGTTATGAACAGGCAGCACGGGAACATTGTCTCCCAACTATGATATAGAGTGTAGTACTATATTTCAGTGAAGTGTAAGGCTTTCCAAAGCTGCCAAACCTGTTTCTTTCTCTATTACAATGGTATTCTGCTTTGTAGAACACACATTTACCACTGTAGTCTCCATTAAGTAAAAATATAGGATTCATACAGTGTTTCATGTGATCTTAACTCGAATTAAGGATTTCCCGGATCTTAGGTACCTTTTCTACAATAAGAACTGACTTGGAGAATCTCCTTCAGCTGTTCTAAACGAATTCTCATCTGTTTACAGTAATTTTCTCTGCATTAGTCATGTTTTCATGTAGTTTCCTACATTCTGTCTACCTTTCCCAGGATAAGCTTTGCCCACTTTGTCAAACAACTTCCTACAAACTGTTATGAACTGAGGCATCACGTGAATATTATCTCTCAACTGTGTGATAGAGTGTAGTACTACATTTCAGTGAAGTGTAAGGCTTTCCAAAGCTGCCAAACGTGTTTCTTTCTCTATTTCAATGGTATTCTGCCTTGTATAACACACATTAACCTCTCTAGTCTCCTTTAAGTAAAGAATATAGAATTCATACAGTCTTTCATGTGATCTTAACTCGAATTAAGGATTTCACGGATTTAGCTACCTCTTCTACACTAATAACTGACTTGGAGAATCTCCTTCAGCTTTTCTAAACGAGTTCTCATAGGTTTAAAGTCATTTTCTCTGAACTGTCCATGTTTTCATGCAGTTTCCTAGATTCTGCCTTCTGGGCCAAGTATATGCTTTGCCCACTTTATCAAACAACTTCGGACACACTGTTATGAACTGAGGAAGCTAGGGAACATTGTCTCTCAACTGTGTTATAGAGTGTAGTACTACATTTCAGTGAAGTGTAAGGCTTTCCAAAGCAGCCAAACATGTTTCATTATCTATTTCATTGGTATTCTGCCTTGTAAAACACACATTTACCACTCTAGTCTCCTTTAAGTAAAGAATAAGGATTCATACAGTCTTTCATGTGATCTTAACTCTAATTAAGGATTTCCCGGATCTTAGCTACCTTTTCTACACTAAGAACTGACTTGGAGAATCTCCTTTAGCTGTTCTGAACGAGTTCTCATCTGTTTACAGTAATTATCTCTGAATTATTCATGTTTTCATGTAGTTTCCTACCTTCTGCCTTCTGGTCCCAGTATAACTTTGCCCACTTTATCAAACAACTTCCTACACACTGTTATGAACTGAGGCAGCTCGGGAACATTGTCTTTCAACTGTGTTATAGAGTGTAGTACCACATTTCAGTGAAGTGTAAGGCTTTCCAAAGCTGCAGAACGTGTTTCTTTCTCTATTTCAATGGTATTCTGCCTTGTATAACAAACATTTACCACTCTAGTCTCCTTTAGGTAAAGAATATAGGATTCATACAGTGTTTCACGTCATCTTAACTCGAATTAATGATATCCCGGATCTTAGCTACCTTTTCTACACTAAGAACTGACTTGGAGAATCTCCTTCAGCTGTTCTAAACGAGTTCTCTTCTGTTTACAGTCATTTTCTATGAATTATTCATGTTTTCATGTAGTTTCCTATATTCTGCCTTCTAGTCCATGTATAAGCTTTGCCCACATATACAAACAACTTCCTACACACTGTTATGAACAGAGGCAGCTGGGGAACATTGTCTCTCCACTATATTAAAGAGTGTAGTACTACATTTCAGTGAAGGGTAAGGCTTTCCAAAGCTGCCGAACGTGTTTCTTTGTCTATTTCAAAGGTATTCTGCCTTGTATAACACACATTTAGCACTCTAGTATCATTTAAGTAAAGAATATAAGATTCATACACTGTTTCATGTGATCTTAACTCGAATTAAGGATTTCCCGGATCTTAGCTACCTTTTCTACACTAAGAACTGACTTGGAGAATCTCCTTTAGCTCTTCTAAACGAGTTCTCATCTGTTTACAGTCATTTTCTCTGAATTATCCATGTTTTCATGTAGTTTCCTCTATTCTGCCTTCTGGTATAAGTATAAGCTTTGCGCACTTTATCAAACAACTGCCTACACACTGTTATGAACTGAGGCAGCTCGGGAACATTGTCTCTCAACTGTGTTATAGAGTGTAGTACTCCATTTCAGTGAAGTGTAAGGCTTTCCAAAGCTGCAGAACGTGTTTCTTTCTCTATTTCAATGGTATTCTGCCTTGTGTAACACATTTACCACTGTAGTCTCCTTTAAGTAAAAATATAGGATTCATACAGTGTTTCATGTGATCTTAACTCGAATTAAGGATTTCCCGGATCTTAGGTACCTTTTCTACAATAAGAACTGACTTGGAGAATTGCCTTCAGCTGTTCTAAACGAGTTCTCATCTGTTTACAGTAATTTTCTCTGCATTAGTCATGTTTTCATGTATTTTCCAACATTCTGCCTTCCTTTCCCAGTATAAGCTTTGCCCACTTTATCAAACAACTTCCTACACACTGTTATGAACTGAGGCATCACGGGAACATTGTCTCTCAACTGTGTTATAGAGTGTAGTACTACATTTCAGTGAAGTGTAAGGCTTTCCAAAGCTGCCAAACATGTTTCTTTCTCTATTTCAATGGTATTCTGCCTTGTATAACACACATTTACCACTCTAGTCTCCTTTAAGTAAAGAATATAGGATTCATACAGTCTTTCATTTGATCTTAACTTGAATTAAGGATTTCCCGGATCTTAGCTACCTTTTCTACACTAAGAACTGACTTGGAGAATATCCTTCAGCTGTTCTAAACGAATTCTCATCTGTTTACAGTAATTTTCTCTGCATTAGTCACTTTTTCATGTAGTTTCCTATATTCTGCCTTCTGGGCCAAGTATAAGCTTTGCCCACTTTATCAAACAACTTCCTACACACTGTTATGAACTGAGGCAGCTCGGGAACATTGTCTTTCAACTGTGTTATAGAGTGTAGTACCACATTTCAGTGAAGTGTAAGGCTTTCCAAAGCTGCAGAACGTGTTTCTTTCTCTATTTCAATGGTATTCTGCCTTGTATAACAAACATTTACCACTCTAGTCTCCTTTAGGTAAAGAATATAGGATTCATACAGTGTTTCACCTCATCTTAACTCGAATTAATGATATCCCGGATCTTAGCTACCTTTTCTACACTAAGAACTGACTTGGAGAATCTCCTTCAGCTGTTCTAAACGAGTTCTCTTCTGTTTACAGTCATTTTCTATGAATTATTCATGTTTTCATGTAGTTTCCTATATTCTGCCTTCTAGTCCATGTATAAGCTTTGCCCACATATACAAACAACTTCCTACACACTGTTATGAACAGAGGCAGCTGGGGAACATTGTCTCTCCACTATATTAAAGAGTGTAGTACTACATTTCAGTGAAGGGTAAGGCTTTCCAAAGCTGCCGAACGTGTTTCTTTGTCTATTTCAAAGGTATTCTGCCTTGTATAACACACATTTAGCACTCTAGTATCATTTAAGTAAAGAATATAAGATTCATACACTGTTTCATGTGATCTTAACTCGAATTAAGGATTTCCCGGATCTTAGCTACCTTTTCTACACTAAGAACTGACTTGGAGAATCTCCTTTAGCTGTTCTAAACGAGTTCTCATCTGTTTACAGTCATTTTCTCTGAATTATCCATGTTTTCATGTAGTTTCCTCTATTCTGCCTTCTGGTATAAGTATAAGCTTTGCGCACTTTATCAAACAACTGCCTACACACTGTTATGAACTGAGGCAGCTCGGGAATATTGTCTCTCAACTGTGTTATAGAGTGTAGTACTCCATTTCAGTGAAGTGTAAGGCTTTCCAAAGCTGCAGAACGTGTTTCTTTCTCTATTTCAATGGTATTCTGCCTTGTGTAACACATTTACCACTGTAGTCTCCTTTAAGTAAAAATATAGGATTCATACAGTGTTTCATGTGATCTTAACTCGAATTAAGGATTTCCCGGATCTTAGGTACCTTTTCTACAATAAGAACTGACTTGGAGAATTGCCTTCAGCTGTTCTAAACGAGTTCTCATCTGTTTACAGTAATTTTCTCTGCATTAGTCATGTTTTCATGTATTTTCCAACATTCTGCCTTCCTTTCCCAGTATAAGCTTTGCCCACTTTATCAAACAACTTCCTACACACTGTTATGAACTGAGGCATCACGGGAACATTGTCTCTCAACTGTGTTATAGAGTGTAGTACTCCATTTCAGTGAAGTGTAAGGCTTTCCAAAGCTGCCAAACATGTTTCTTTCTCTATTTCAATGGTATTCTGCCTTGTATAACACACATTTACCACTCTAGTCTCCTTTAAGTAAAGAATATAGGATTCATACAGTCTTTCATTTGATCTTAACTTGAATTAAGGATTTCCTGGATCTTAGCTACCTTTTCTACACTAAGAACTGACTTGGAGAATATCCTTCAGCTGTTCTAAACGAATTCTCATCTGTTTACAGTAATTTTCTCTGCATTAGTCACTTTTTCATGTAGTTTCCTATATTCTGCCTTCTGGGCCAAGTATAAGCTTTGCCCACTTTATCAAACAACTTCCTGCACACTGTTATGAACTGAGGCAGCTCGGGAACATTGTCTCTCAACAGTGTTATGGAGTGTAGTACTACATTTCAGTGAAGTGTAAGGCTTTCCAAAGCTGCCGAACGTGTTTCTTTCTCTATTTCAATGGTATTCTTCCTTGTATAACAAACATTTACCACTCTAGTGTCCTTTAGGTAAAGAATATAGGATTCATACAGTGTTTTATGTGATCTTAACTCAAATTAAGGATTTACCGGATCTTAGCTACCTTTTCTACACTAAGAACTGACTTGGAGAATCTCCTTCAGCTGTTCTAAACGAGTTCTCATCTGTTTACAGTAATTTTCTCTGATTTATCCATGTCTTCATGTAGTTTCCTATATTCTGCCTTCTGGTCCAAGTATAAGCTTTGCCCACTTTATCAAACAACTTCCTACACACTTTTATGAACTGAGGCAGCTCGGGAACATTGTCTCTCAACTGTGTTATAGAGTGCAGTACTACATTTCAGTGAAGTGTAAGGCTTTCCAAAGCTGCCGAACGTTTTTCTTTCTCTATTTCAATGGTATTCTGCCTTGAATAACACACATTTACCACTCTAGTCTTCTTTAAGTAAAGAATATAGGATTCATACAGTGTTTCCTGTGATCTTAACTCGAATTAATGATTTCCCGGATCTCAGCTACCTTTTCTACACTAAGAACTGACTTGGAGAATCTCTTTCAGCTGTACTGAAGAAGTTGTCATCTGTTTACAGTCATTGTCACTGAATTCTTCATGTTTTCATGTAGTTTCCTTTATTCTGCCTTCTGGTCCATGTATAAGCTTTGCCCACATATACAAACAACTTCCTACACACTGTTATGAACAGAGGCAGCTCGGGAACATTGTCTCTCAATTATGTTATAGAGTGTAGTACTACATTTCAGTGAAGTGTAAAGCTTTCCAAAGCTGCAAAACCTATTTCTCTCTCTACTTCAATGGTATTCTGCTTTTTATAACACACATTTACCACTCTAGTCTCCTTTAAGTATAGAATGTAGGATTCATACAGTGTTTCATGTGATCTTAACTAGAAGTAAGGATTTCACGGATGTTAGCTACCTTTTCTACACTAAGAACTGACTTGGAGAATCTCTTTCATCTATTCTAAACGAGTTCTCATCTGTTTACAGTCATTTTCTCTGAACTATTCATGTTTTCATGTAGTGTCCTATATTCTGCCTTCTGGGCCAAGTATAAGCTTTGCCCACTTTATCAAACAACTTCCTACACACTGTTATGAACTGAGGCATCACGTGAATATTGTCTCTCAACTGTGTTAAAGAGTGTAGTACTACATTTCAGTGAAGTGTAAGGCTTTGCAAAGCTGCCAAACTTGTTTCTTTCTCTATTTCAATGGTATTCTGCCTTGCATAACACAAATTTACCACTCTAGTCTCCTTTAAGTAAAGATTATAGGATTCATACATTGTTTCATGTGATCTTAACTCTAATTAAGGATTTCCCAGATCTTGGAGAATTGCCGTCAGCTGTTCTAAATGAGTTCCCATCTGTTTACAGTAATTTTCTCTGAATTATTCATGTTTTCATGTAGTTTCCTACATTCTGCCTTCCTTTCCCAGTATAAGCTTTGCCCACTTTATCAAACAAATCCCTACACAGTGTTATGAACTGAGGCATCACGGGAACATTGTCTCTCAACTGTGTTATAGAGTGTAGTACTACATTTCAGGGAAGTGTAAGGCTTTCCAAAGCTGCCAAACATGTTTCTTTCTCTATTTCAATGGTATTCTGCCTTGTATAACACACATTTACCACTCTAGTATCCTTAAAGTAAAGATTATAGGATTCATACATTGTTTCATGTGATCTTAACAGGAATTAAGGATTTCCTGTATCTTAGCTACCTTTTCTACACTAAGAACTGATTTGGAGAACCTCCTTCAGCTGTTCTAAACGAGTTCTCATTTGTTTACAGTCATTTTCTCTGAATTATTCATGTTTTCATGTAGTTTCCTATATTCTGCCTTCTATTCCATGTATAAGCTTTGCCCACATATACAAACAACTTCCTACACACTGTTATGAACAGAGGCAGCTCGGGAACATTGTCTCTCAATTATGTTATAGAGTGTAGTACTACATTACAGTGAAGTGTAAGGCTTTCCAAAGCTGCCGAACGTGTTTCTTTCTTTATTTCAATGGTATTCTGCTTTGTATAACATACATTTACCAGTCTAGTCTCCTTTAGGTAAAGAATATAAGATTCATACAGTGTTTCATGTGATCTTAACTCGAATTAAGGATTTCCTGGATCTTAGCTACCTTTTCAACACTAAGAACTGACTTGGACAATCTCTTTCAGCTGTTCTAAATGAGTTCTCATCTGTTTACAGTCATTTTCTCTGAACTATTCATGTTTTCATGTACTTTCCTATATTCTCCTTCTGATCCAAGTATAAGCTTTGCCAACTTTATCAAACAACTTCCTACACACTGTAATGAACTGAGGCAGCTCGGGAACATTTACTCTAAACTGTGTTATAGAGTGTAGTACTACATTTCAGTGAAGTGTAAGGCTTTCCAAAGCTGCCGAACGTGTTTCTTTCTTTATTTCAATGGTATTCTGCTTTGTATAACACACATTTACCAGTCTCGTCTCCTTTAGGTAAAGAATATAAGATTCATACAGTGTTTCATGTGATGTTAACTCGAATTAAGGATTTCCTGGATCTTAGCTACCTTTTCAACACTAAGAACTGACTTGGACAA
Organism: Pipistrellus hanaki; assembly: GCF_964339955.1. Taxonomy (NCBI): domain Eukaryota; kingdom Metazoa; phylum Chordata; class Mammalia; order Chiroptera; family Vespertilionidae; genus Pipistrellus; species Pipistrellus hanaki. The sequence continues at coordinate 49,395,699 of NC_140518.1, forward strand.
TCTCTTTAGCTGTTCTAAACGAGTTCTCATCTGTTTACAGTCATTTTCTCTGAACTATTCATGTTTTCATGTACTTTCCTATATTCTCCTTCTGATCCAAGTATAAGCTTTGCCCACTTTATCACACAACTTCCTACACACTGTAATGAACTGAGGCAGCTCGGGAACATTTACTCTAAACTGTGTTATAGAGTGTAGTACTACATTTCAGTGAAGTGTAAGGCTTTCCAAAGTTGCCGAACGTGTTTCTTTCTCTATTTCAATGGTATTCTGCCTTGTATAACACACATTTACCACTCCAGTCTCCTTTAAGTAAAGAATATAGGATTCATACAGTGTTTCATGTAATCTTAATTCGAATTAAGGATTTCCCGCATCTTAGCTACCTTTTCTACACTAAGAACTGACTTGGAGAATCTCTTTCAGCTGTTCTAAACGAGTTCTCATCTGTTTACAGTCATTTTCTCTGAATTATTCATGTTTTCATGTAGTTTCCAATATTCTGTCTTCTGTTCCAAGTATAAGCTTTGCCAACTTCATAAAAAACTTCCTACACACTGTTATGAACTGAGGCAGCTCGGGAACATTGTCTCTCAACTGTGTTATAGAGTGTAGTACTACATTTCAGTGAAGTGTAAGGCTTTCCAAAGCTGCAGAAGGTGTTTCTTTCTCTATTTCAAGAGTATTCTACCTTGTATAACACACATTTACCACCCTAGTCTCCTTTAAGTAAAGAATATAGGATTCATATAGTGTTTCACGTGATCTTAACTCGAATTAAGGTTTTCTGGGATCTTAGCTACCTTTTCTACACTAAGAACTGACTTGGAGAATCTCTTTCAGCTGTTCTAAATGAGTTCTCATCTGTTTACAGTCATTTTCTCTGAATTATCCATGTTTTCATGTAGTTTCCTAAATTCTTTCTTCTGGTACAAGTATAATCTTTGCCCACTTTATCAAACAACTTCCTACACACAGTTATGAACAGAGGTAGCTCAGGAACATTGTCTCTCAACTATGTTACTGAGTGTACTACTACATTTCAGTGAAGTGTAAGGCTTTCGAAAGCTGCTGAACGTGTTTCTTTCTCTATTTCAATGGTATTCTGCCTTGTATAACACACATTTACCACGCTAGTCTCCTTTTAGTAAAGAATATAGGATTCATACAGTGTTTCATGTGATCTTAACTCGAATTAAGGATTTCCCGGATCTTAGCTACCTTTTCTACACTTAGAACTTACATGGAGAATCTCTTTTAGCTGTTCTAAACGAGTTCTCATCTGTTTACCGATATTTTCTCTGAATTACCCATGTTTTCATGTAGTTTCCTATGTTCTGCCTTCTCGTCCAAGTATAAGCTTTGCCCACTTTATTAAACAACTTCCTACACACTGTTATGAACTGAGGCAGCTCGGTTACATTGTCTCTCAACTGTGTTATAGAGTGTAGTACTACATTTCAGTGAAGTGTAAGGCTTTCCAAAGCTGCCGAACGTGTTTCTTTTTCTATTTCAAAGATATTCTGCCTTGTATATCACACATTTACCACTCTAGTCTCCTTTTAGTAAGGAATATCGGATTCATACAGTGTTTCATGTGATCTTAACTTGAATGAAGGAATTCCCGGATCTTAGCTACCTTTTCTACACTAAGAACTGACTTGGAGAATCTCATTAAGCTGTTCTAAACGAGTTCTCATCTGTTTACAGTCATTTTCTCTGAGTTTTCCATGCTTTCATGTAGTTTCCAATATTCTGCCTTCTGGTCCAATTATAATCTTTGCCCACTTTATCAAACAACTTCCTACACACTGTTATGAACTGAGGCAGCTCGGGAACATTGTCTCTCAACTGTGTTATAGAGTGTAGTACTACATTTCAGTGAAGTGTAAGGCTTTCCAAAGCTGCCGAACGTGTTTCTTTTTCTATTTCAAAGATATTCTGCCTTGTATATCACACATTTACCACTCTAGTCTCCTTTTAGTAAGGAATATCGGATTCATACAGTGTTTCATGTGATCTTAAATTGAATGAAGGATTTCCCGGATCTTAGCTACCTTTTCGACACTAAGAACTGACTTGGAGAATCTCATTAAGCTGTTCTAAACGAGTTCTCATCTGTTTACAGTCATTTTCTCTGAGTTTTCCATGCTTTCATGTAGTTTCCAATATTCTGCCTTCTGGTCCAATTATAATCTTTGCCCACTTTATCAAACAACTTCCTACACACTGTTATGAACTGAGGCAGCTAGGGAACATTGTCTCTCAACTGTGTTATAGAGTGTAGTACTCCATTTCAGTGAAGTGTAAGGCTTTCCAAAGCTGCAGAACGTGTTTCTTTCTCTATTTCAATGGTATTCTGCCTTGTATAACACATTTACCACTGTAGTCTCCTTTAAGTAAAAATATAGGATTCATACAGTGTTTCATGTGATCTTAACTCGAATTAAGGATTTCCCGGATCTTAGGTACCTTTTCTACAATAAGAACTGACTTGGAGAATTGCCTTCAGCTGTTCTAAACGAGTTCTCATCTGTTTACAGTAATTTTCTCTGCATTAGTCATGTTTTCATGTATTTTCCAACATTCTGCCTTCCTTTCCCAGTATAAGCTTTGCCCACTTTATCAAACAACTTCCTACACACTGTTATGAACAGAGGCAGCTCGGGAACATTGTCTCTCAACTATGTTACTAAGTGTACTACTACATTTCAGTGAAGTGTAAGGCTTTCCAAAGCTGCTGAACATGTTTCTTTCTCTATTTCAATGGTATTCTGCCTTGTATCACACACATTTACCACTCTAGTCTCCTTTAAGTAAACAATATAGGAATCATACAGTGTTTCACGTGTCCTTAACTCGAATTAAGGATTTCCCGGATCTTAGCTACCTTTTCTACACTAAGAACTGACATGGAGAATCTCTTTCAGATGTTCTAAACAAGTTCTCATTTGTTTACAGTCATTTTCTCTGAATTATCCATGTTTTCATGTAGTTTCCTATATTCTGCCTTCTGGTCCAAGTATAAGCTTTGCCCACTTTATCAAACAACTTGCTACACAATGTTAGGAACTGAGGCAGCTATTGAACATTGTCTCTCAACTGTGCTATAGAGTGTAGTACTACATTTCTGTGAAGTATAAGGCTTTCCAAAGCTGCCGAACCTGTTTCTTTCGATATTTCAATGGTATTCTGCCTTGTATAATACACATTTATCACTCTAGTGTCCTTTAAGTAATGAATATAGTATTCATACAGTGTTTCATGTGATCTTAACTCGAATTAAGGATTTCCCGGATCTTAGCTACCTTTCTACACTAAGAACTGACTTGGAGAATCTCTTTCAGCTGTTCTAAACGAGTTCTCATCTGTTTACAGTCATTTTCTCTGAATTATCCATGTCTTCATGTAGTTTCCTATATTCTGCCTTTTGGTCCAAGGATAAGCTTTGCCCACTTTATCAAACAACTTCCTACACACTGTTATGAACTGAGGCAGCTTGGGAATATTGTCTCTCAACTCTGTTATAGAGTGTAGTACTACATTTCAGTGAAGTGTAAGGCTTTCCGAAGCTGCAGAAGGTGTTTCTTTCTCTATTTCAAGAGTATTCTACCTTGTATAACACACATTTACCACCCTAGTCTCCTTTAAGTAAAGAATATAGGATTCATATAGTGTTTCACGTGATCTTAACTCGAATTAAGGTTTTCTGGGATCTTAGCTACCTTTTCTACACTAAGAACTGACTTGGAGAATCTCTTTCAGCTGTTCTAAATGAGTTCTCATCTGTTTACAGTCATTTTCTCTGAATTATCCATGTTTTCATGTAGTTTCCTAAATTCTTTCTTCTGGTACAAGTATAATCTTTGCCCACTTTATCAAACAACTTCCTACACACAGTTATGAACAGAGGTAGCTCAGGAACATTGTCTCTCAACTATGTTACTGAGTGTACTACTACATTTCAGTGAAGTGTAAGGCTTTCGAAAGCTGCCGAACGTGTTTCTTTCTCTATTTCAATGGTATTCTGCCTTGTATAACACACATTTACCACTCCAGTCTCCTTTAAGTAAAGAATATAGGATTCATACAGTGTTTCATGTGATCTTAACTCGAATTAAGGATTTCCCGGATCTTAGCTACCTTTTCTACACTTAGAACTTACATGGAGAATCTCTTTTAGCTGTTCTAAACGAGTTCTCATCTGTTTACCGATATTTTCTCTGAATTACCCATGTTTTCATGTAGTTTCCTATGTTCTGCCTTCTCGTCCAAGTATAAGCTTTGCCCACTTTATTAAAAAACTTCCTACACACTGTTATGAACTGAGGCAGCTCGGTTACATTGTCTCTCAACTGTGTTATAGAGTGTAGTACTACATTTCAGTGAAGTGTAAGGCTTTCCAAAGCTGCCGAACGTGTTTCTTTTTCTATTTCAAAGATATTCTGCCTTGTATATCACACATTTACCACTCTAGTCTCCTTTTAGTAAGGAATATCGGATTCATACAGTGTTTCATGTGATCTTAACTTGAATGAAGGATTTCCCGGATCTTAGCTACCTTTTCTACACTAAGAACTGACTTGGAGAATCTCATTAAGCTGTTCTAAACGAGTTCTCATCTGTTTACAGTCATTTTCTCTGAGTTTTCCATGCTTTCATGTAGTTTCCAATATTCTGCCTTCTGGTCCAATTATAATCTTTGCCCACTTTATCAAACAACTTCCTACACACTGTTATGAACTGAGGCAGCTCGGGAACATTGTCTCTCAACTGTGTTATAGAGTGTAGTACTACATTTCAGTGAAGTGTAAGGCTTTCCAAAGCTGCCGAACGTGTTTCTTTTTCTATTTCAAAGATATTCTGCCTTGTATATCACACATTTACCACTCTAGTCTCCTTTTAGTAAGGAATATCGGATTCATACAGTGTTTCATGTGATCTTAACTTGAATGAAGGATTTCCCGGATCTTAGCTACCTTTTCGACACTAAGAACTGACTTGGAGAATCTCATTAAGCTGTTCTAAACGAGTTCTCATCTGTTTACAGTCATTTTCTCTGAGTTTTCCATGCTTTCATGTAGTTTCCAATATTCTGCCTTCTGGTCCAATTATAATCTTTGCCCACTTTATCAAACAACTTCCTACACACTGTTATGAACTGAGGAGCTCGGGAACATTGTCTCTCAACTGTGTTATACAGTGTAGTACTAAATTTCAGTGAAGTGTAAGGCTTTCCAAAGCTGCCGAACGTGTTTCTTTCTCTATTTCAATGGTATTCTGCCTTGTATAACAAACATTTACCACTCTAGTCTCCTTTAAGTAAAGAATATAGGATTCATACAGTGTTTCATGTGATCTTAACTCGAATTAAGGATTTACCGGATCTTAGCTACCTTTCTACACTAAGAACTGACTTGCAGAATCTCTTTCAGCTGTTCTAAACGAGTTCTCATCTGTTTACAGTCATTTTCTCTGAATTATCCATGTCTTCATGTAGTTTCCTATATTCTGCCTTCTGGTCCAAGTATAATCTTTGCCCAGTTTATCAAATAACTTCCTACAAACTGTTATGAATTGAGGCAGCTCCGGAACATGGTCCCACAACTGTGTTATAGAGTGTAGTAATACATTTCAGTGAAGTGTAAGGCTTTCCAAAGCTGCCGAACGTGTTTCTTTCTCTATTTCAATGGTATTCTGCCTTGTATCACACATATTCAACACTCTAGTCTACTTTAAGTAAACAATATAGGAATCATACAGAGTTTCATGTGATCTTAAGTCGAATTAAGGATTTCCCGGATCTTAGCTACCTTTTCTACACTAAGAACTGACTTGGAGAATCTCTATCAGCTGTTCTAAACGAGTTCTCATCTGTTTACAGTCATTTTCTCTGAATTATCTATGTCTTCATGTAGTTTCCTATATTCTGCCTTCTGGTACATGTATAATCTTTGCCCACTTTATCAAACAACTTCCTACACAATGTTATGAACAGAGGCAGCTCGGGAACATTGTCTCTCAACTATGTTACTGAGTGTACTACTACATTTCAGTGAAGTGTAAGGCTTTCCAAAGCTGCCGAACGTGTTTCTTTCTCTATTTCAATGGTATTCTGCCTTGTATAACACACATTTACCACGCTAGTCTCCTTTTAGTAAAGAATATAGGATTCATACAGTGTTTCATGTGATCTTAACTCGAATTAAGGATTTCCCGGATCTTAGCTACCTTTTCTACACTTAGAACTTACATGGAGAATCTCTTTTAGCTGTTCTAAACGAGTTCTCATCTGTTTACCGATATTTTCTCTGAATTACCCATGTTTTCATGTAGTTTCCTATGTTCTGCCTTCTCGTCCAAGTATAAGCTTTGCCCACTTTATTAAACAACTTCCTACACACTGTTATGAACTGAGGCAGCTCAGTTACATTGTCTCTCAACTGTGTTATAGAGTGTAGTACTACATTTCAGTGAAGTGTAAGGCTTTCCAAAGCTGCCGAACGTGTTTCTTTTTCTATTTCAAAGATATTCTGCCTTGTATATCACACATTTACCACTCTAGTCTCCTTTTAGTAAGGAATATCGGATTCATACAGTGTTTCATGTGATCTTAACTTGAATGAAGGATTTCCCGGATCTTAGCTACCTTTTCTACACTAAGAACTGACTTGGAGAATCTCATTAAGCTGTTCTAAACGAGTTCTCATCTGTTTACAGTCATTTTCTCTGAGTTTTCCATGCTTTCATGTAGTTTCCAATATTCTGCCTTCTGGTCCAATTATAATCTTTGCCCACTTTATCAAACAACTTCCTACACACTGTTATGAACTGAGGCAGCTCGGGAACATTGTCTCTCAATTGTGTTATAGAGTGTAGTACTACATTTCAGTGAAGTGTAAGGCTTTCCAAAGCTGCCGAACGTGTTTCTTTTTCTATTTCAAAGATATTCTGCCTTGTATATCACACATTTACCACTCTAGTCTCCTTTTAGTAAGGAATATCGGATTCATACAGTGTTTCATGTGATCTTAACTTGAATGAAGGATTTCCCGGATCTTAGCTACCTTTTCGACACTAAGAACTGACTTGGAGAATCTCATTAAGCTGTTCTAAACGAGTTCTCATCTGTTTACAGTCATTTTCTCTGAGTTTTCCATGCTTTCATGTAGTTTCCAATATTCTGCCTTCTGGTCCAATTATAATCTTTGCCCACTTTATCAAACAACTTCCTACACACTGTTATGAACTGAGGCAGCTCGGGAACATTGTCTCTCAACTGTGTTATAGAGTGTAGTACTACATTTCAGTGAAGTGTAAGGCTTTCCAAAGCTGCCGAACGTGTTTCTTTCTCTATTTCAATGGTATTCTGCCTTGTATAACACACATTTACCACTCTAGTATCCTTAAAGTAAAGATTATAGGATTCATACATTGTTTCATGTGATCTTAACAGGAATTAAGGATTTCCTGTATCTTAGCTACATTTTCTACACTAAGAACTGATTTGGAGAACCTCCTTCAGCTGTTCTAAACGAGTTCTCATTTGTTTACAGTCATTTTCTCTGAATTATTCATGTTTTCATGTAGTTTCCTATATTCTGCCTTCTATTCCATGTATAAGCTTTGCCCATATATACAAACAACTTCCTACACACTGTTATGAACAGAGGCAGCTCGGGAACATTGTCTCTCAATTATGTTATAGAGTGTAGTACTACATTTCATTGAAGTGTAAGGCTTTCCAAAGCTGCCGAACGTGTTTCTTTCTTTATTTCAATGGTATTCTGCTTTGTATAACACACATTTACCAGTCTAGTCTCCTTTAGGTAAAGAATATAAGATTCATACAGTGTTTCATGTGATCTTAACTCGAATTAAGGATTTCCTGGATCTTAGCTACCTTTTCAACACTAAGAACTGACTTGGACAATCTCTTTCAGCTGTTCTAAACGAGTTCTCATCTGTTTACCGTCATTTTCTCTGAACTATTCATGTTTTCATGTACTTTCCTATATTCTCCTTCTGATCCAAGTATAAGCTTTGCCCACTTTATCAAACAACTTCCTACACACTGTAATGAACTGAGGCAGCTTGGGAACATTTACTCTAAACTGTGTTATAGAGTGTAGTACTACATTTCAGTGAAGTGTAAGGCTTTCCAAAGCTGCCGAACGTGTTTCTTTCTCTATTTCAATGGTATTCTGCCTTGAATAACACACATTTACCACTCCAGTCTCCTTTAAGTAAAGAATATAGGATTCATACAGTGTTTCATGTAATCTTAATTCGAATTAAGGATTTCCCGCATCTTAGCTACCTTTTCTACACTAAGAACTGACTTGGAGAATCTCTTTCAGCTGTTCTAAACGAGTTCTCATCTGTTTACAGTCATTTTCTCTGAATTATTCATGTTTTCATGTAGTTTCCAATATTCTGTCTTCTGTTCCAAGTATAAGCTTTGCCAACTTCATAAAAAACTTCCTACACACTGTTATGAACTGAGGCAGCTCGGGAACATTGTCTCTCAACTGTGTTATAGAGTGCAGTACTACATTTCAGTGAAGTGTAAGGCTTTCCAAAGCTGCCGAACGTGTTTCTTTCTCTATTTCAATGGTATTCTGCCTTGAATAACACACATTTACCACTCTAGTCTTCTTTAAGTAAAGAATATAGGATTCATACAGTGTTTCCTGTGATCTTAACTCGAATTAAGGATTTCCCGGATCTCAGCTACCTTTTCTACACTAAGAACTGACTTGGAGAATCTCTTTCAGCTGTACTGAAGAAGTTGTCATCTGTTTACAGTCATTGTCACTGAATTCTTCATGTTTTTATGTAGTTTCCTTTATTCTGCCTTCTGGGCCAAGTATAAGCTTTGCCCACTTTATCAAACAACTTCCTACACACTGTTATGAACTGAGGCATCACGTGAATATTGTCTCTCAACTGTGTTAAAGAGTGTAGTACTACATTTCAGTGAAGTGTAAGGCTTTGCAAAGCTGCCAAACTTGTTTCTTTCTCTATTTCAATGCTATTCTGCCTTGCATAACACAAATTTACCACTCTAGTCTCCTTTAAGTAAAGATTATAGGATTCATACATTGTTTCATGTGATCTTAACTCTAATTAAGGATTTCCCAGATCTTGGAGAATTGCCGTCAGCTGTTCTAAATGAGTTCCCATCTGTTTACAGTAATTTTCTCTGAATTATTCATGTTTTCATGTAGTTTCCTACATTCTGCCTTCCTTTCCCAGTATAAGCTTTGCCCACTTTATCAAACAAATCCCTACACAGTGTTATGAACTGAGGCATCACGGGAACATTGTCTCTCAACTGTGTTATAGAGTGTAGTACTACATTTCAGGGAAGTGTAAGGCTTTCCAAAGCTGCCAAACATGTTTCTTTCTCTATTTCAATGGTATTCTGCCTTGTATAACACACATTTACCACTCTAGTATCCTTAAAGTAAAGATTATAGGATTCATACATTGTTTCATGTGATCTTAACAGGAATTAAGGATTTCCTGTATCTTAGCTACCTTTTCTACACTAAGAACTGATTTGGAGAACCTCCTTCAGCTGTTCTAAACGAGTTCTCATTTGTTTACAGTCATTTTCTCTGAATTATTCATGTTCTCATGTAGTTTCCTATATTCTGCCTTCTATTCCATGTATAAGCTTTGCCCATATATACAAACAACTTCCTACACACTGTTATGAACAGAGGCAGCTCGGGAACATTGTCTCTCAATTATGTTATAGAGTGTAGTACTACATTTCATTGAAGTGTAAGGCTTTCCAAAGCTGCCGAACGTGTTTCTTTCTTTATTTCAATGGTATTCTGCTTTGTATAACACACATTTACCAGTCTAGTCTCCTTTAGGTAAAGAATATAAGATTCATACAGTGTTTCATGTGATCTTAACTCGAATTAAGGATTTCCTGGATCTTAGCTACCTTTTCAACACTAAGAACTGACTTGGACAATCTCTTTCAGCTGTTCTAAACGAGTTCTCATCTGTTTACAGTCATTTTCTCTGAACTATTCATGTTTTCATGTACTTTCCTATATTCTCCTTCTGATCCAAGTATAAGCTTTGCCCACTTTATCAAACAACTTCCTACACCCTGTAATGAACTGAGGCAGCTTGGGAACATTTACTCTAAACTGTGTTATAGAGTGTAGTACTACATTTCAGTGAAGTGTAAGGCTTTCCAAAGCTGCCGAACGTGTTTCTTTCTCTATTTCAATGGTATTCTGCCTTGTATAACACACATTTACCACTCTAGTCTCCTTTAAGTAAAGAATATAGGATTCATACAGTGTTTCATGTGATCTTAACTCGAATTAAGGATTTTCCGGATATTATCTACCTTTTCTACACTAAGAACTGACTTGGAGAATCTCTTTCAGCTGTTCTAAACAAGTTCTCATCTGTTTACAGTCATTTTCACTGAATTATTCATGTTTTCATGCAGTTTCCTATATTCTGCCTTCTGGTCCAAGAATAAGCTTTGCCCACTTTATCAAACAACTTCCTACACACTGTTATGAACTGAGGCAGCTCGGGAACATTGTCTCTCAACTGTGTTATAGAGTGTAGTACTACATTTCAGTGAAGTGTAAGGCTTTCTAAAGCTGATCAACGTGTTTCTTTCTCTATTTCTATGGTATTCTGCCTTGTATAACGCACATTGACCACTCTAGTCTCCTTTAAGTAATGAATATAGGATTCATACAGTGTTTGATGTTATCTTAACTCGAATTAAGGATTTCCCTTATCTTACCTACGTTTTCTACACTAAGAACTGCCTTGGAGATTCTCTTTCAGCTGTTCTAAACAATTTCTCATCTGTTAACAGTCATTTTCACTGAATTATTCATGTTTTCATGTAGTTTCCTATATTCTGCCTTCTGGCCCAAGTATAAGCTTTGCCCACTTTATCAAACAACTTCCTACACACTGTTATGAACTGAGGCAGCTAGGGAACATTGTCTCTCAACTGTGTTATAGAGTGTAGTACTACATTTCAGTGAAGTGTAAGGCTTTCCAAAGCTTCCGAACATGTTTCTTTCTCTATTTCAATGGTATTCTGCCTTCTATAACACACATTTACCACTCTAGTCTCCTTTAAGTAAAGAATATAGGATTCATACAGTGTTTCATGTGATCTTAACTCGAATTAAGGATTTTCCGGATATTATCTACCTTTTCTACACTAAGAACTGACTTGGAGAATCTCTTTCAGCTGTTCTAAACAAGTTCTCATCTGTTTACAGTCATTTTCACTGAATTATTCATGTTTTCATGCAGTTTCCTATATTCTGCCTTCTGGTCCAAGAATAAGCTTTGCCCACTTTATCAAACAACTTCCTACACACTGTTATGAACTGAGGCAGCTCGGGAACATTGTCTCTCAACTGTGTTATAGAGTGTAGTACTACATTTCAGTGAAGTGTAAGGCTTTCCAAAGCTGCCGAACGTGTCTCTTTCTCTATTTCAATGGTATTCTGCCTTGTATAACACACATTTACCACTCTAGTCTCCTTTAAGTAAAGAATATAGGATTCATACAGTGTTTCATGTGATCTTAACTGGAATTAAGGATTTCCCTTATCTTAGCTACCTTTTCTACACTAAGAACTGACTTGGAGATTCTCTTTCAGCTGTTCTAAACAAGTTCTCATCTCTGTACAGTCATTTTCACTGAATTATTCATGTTTTCATGTAGTTTCCTATATTCTGCCTTCTGGCCCAAGTAAGCTTTGCCCACTTTATCAAAGAACTTCCTACACACTGTTATGAACTGATGCAGCTAGGGAACATTGTCTCTCAACTGTGTTATAGAGTATAGTACTACATTTTAGTGAAGTGTAAGGCTTTCTAAAGCTGCCGAACATGTTTCTTTCTCTATTTCAATGGTATTCTACCTTCTATAACACACATTTACCACTCTAGTCTCCTTTAAGTAATGAATATAGGATTCATACAGTGTTTGATGTTATCTTAACTCGAATTAAGGATTTCCCTTATCTTACCTACCTTTTCTACACTAAGAACTGCCTTGGAGATTCTCTTTCAGCTGTTCTAAACAAGTTCTCATCTGTTTATAGTCATTTTAACTGAATTATTCATGTTTTCATGTAGTTTTCTATATTCTGCCTTCTGGCCCTATTATGAGCTTTGCCCACTTTATCAAACAACTTCCTACACACTGTTATAAACTGAGGGAGCTAGGGAACATTGTCTCTCAACTGTGTTATAGAGTGTAGTACTACATTTCAGTGAAGAGTAAGGCTTTCCAAAGCTTCAGAACGTGTTTATTTCTCTATTTCAATGGTATTCTGCCCTATATAACACACATTTACCACTCTAGTCTCCTTTAAGTAAACAATATAGGATTCATACAGTGTTTCATGTGATCTTAACTCAAATTAAGGATTTCCCGGATTTAGCTACCTTTTCTACACTAAGAACTGACTTGGAGAATCTCTTTCAGCTGTTCTAAACAAGTTCTCATCTGTTTACCTTCATTTTCACTGAATTATTCATGTTTTCATGTAGTTTCCTATATTCTGCCTTCTGGCCCTATTATGAGCTTTGCCCACTTTATCAAACAACTTCCTACACACTGTTATAAACTGAGGGAGCTAGGGAACATTGTCTCTCAACTGTGTTATAGAGTGTAGTACTACATTTCAGTGAAGTGTAAGGCTTTCCAAAGCTTCCGACCGTGTTTCTTTCTCTATTTCAATGGTATTCTGCCTTATATAACACACATTTACCACTCTAGTCTCCTTTAAGTAAACAATATAGGATTCATACAGTGTTTCATGTGATCTTAACTCCAATTAAGGATTTCCCGGATTTAGCTAACTTTTCTACACTAAGAACTGACTTTGAGATTCTCTTTCAGCTGTTCTAAACAAGTTCTCATCTGTTTACGGTCATTTTCAGTGAATTATTCATGTTTTCATGTAGTTTCCTATATTCTGCCTTCTGGTCCAAGTATAAGCTTTGCCCACTTTATCAAACAACTTCCTACACAGTGTTATGAACTGAGGCAGCTCGGGAACATTGTTTCTCAACTGTGTTATAGAGTGTAGTACTACATTTCAGTGAAGTGTAAGGCTTTCCAAAGCTGCCGAACGTGTTTCTTTCTCTATTTCAATGGTATTCTGCCTTGTATAACACTCATTTACGACTCTAGTCTCCTTTAAGTAAAGAATATTGGATTCCTACAGTGTTCCATGTGATCTTAACTGGAATTAATGATTTCCCTTATCTTAGCTACCTTTTCTACACTAAGAACTGACTTGGAGATTCTCTTTCATCTGTTCTAAACAAGTTCTCATCTGTTTACAGTCATTTTCACTGAATTATTCATGTTTTCATGTAGTTTCCTATATTCTGCCTTCTGGCCCAAGTATAAGCTTTGCCCACTTTATCAATCAACTTTCTACACACTGTTATAAACTGAGGGAGCTAGGGAACATTGTCTCTCAACTGTGTTATAGAGTGTAGTAGTACATTTCAGTGAAGTGTAAGGCTGTCCAAAGCTGCCGAAAGAGTTTCTTTCTCTATTTCAATGGTATTCTGCCTTGTATAACACACATTTACCACTCTAGTCTCCTTTAAGTAAACAATATAGGATTCATACAGTGTTTGATGTTATCTTAACTCGAATTAAGGATTTCCCTTATCTTAGCTACCTTTTCTACACTAAGAACTGACTTGAAGATTCTCTTTCAGCTGTTCTAAAAAAGTTCTCATCTGTTTACAGTCATTTTCACTGAATTATTCATGTTTTCATGTAGTTTCCTATATTCTGCCTTCTGGCCCAAGTATAACCTTTGCCCACTTTATCAAACAACTTCCTACACAGTTTTGAACTGAGGCAGCTCGGGAACATTGTCTCTCAACTGTGTCATAGAGTGTAGTACTACATTTCTGTGAAGTGTAAGGCTTTCCAAAGCTGCCGAACGTGTTTCTTTCTCTATTTCAATGGTATTCTGCCTTGTATAACACACATTTACCACTCTAGTCTCCTTTAAGTAAACAATATAGGATTCATACAGTGTTTCATGTGATCTTAACTGGAATTAAGGATTTCCCTTATCTTAGCTACCTTTTCTACACTGAGAACTGACTTGGAGGTTCTCTTTCAGCTGTTCTAAACAAGTTCTCATCTGTTTACAGTCATTTTCACTGAATTATTCATGTTTTCATGTAGTTTCCTATATTCTGCCTTCTGGCCCAAGTATAAGCTTTGCCCACTTTATCAAACAACTTCCTACACACTGTTATTAACTGAGGGAGCTAGGGAACATTGTCTCTCAACTGTGTTATATAGAGTGTAGTACTACATTTCAGTGAAGGGTAAGGCTTTCCAAAGCTGCCGAACGTGTTTCTTTCTCTATTTCAATGGTATTCTGCCTACTATAACACACATTTACCACTCTAGTCTCCTTTAAGTAATGAATATAGGATTCATACAGTGTTTCATGTGATCTTAACTGGAATTAAGGATTTCCCTTATCTTAGCTACCTTTTCTACACTAAGAGCTGACTTGAAGATTCTCTTTCATCTGTTCTAAACAAGTTCTCATCTGTTTACAGTCATTTTCACTGAATTATTCATGTTTTCATGTAGTTTCCTATATTCTGCCTTCTGGCCCAAGTATAAGCTTTGCCCACTTTATCAAACAACTTCCTACACACTGTTATGAACTGAGGGAGCTAGGGAACATTGTCTCTCAACTGTGTTATAGAGTGTAGTACTACATTTCAGTGAAGTGTAAGGCTTTCCAAAGCTGCCGAAAGTGTTTCTTTCTCTATTTCAATGGTATTCTGCCTTATATAACACACATTTACCACTCTAGTCTCCTTTAAGTAAACGATATAGAATTCATACAGTGTTTCATATGATCTTAACTGGAATTAAGGATTTCCCTTATCTTAGCTACCTTTTCTACACTAAGAAATGACTTGGAGATTCTCTTTCAGCTGTTCTAAACAAGTTCTCATCTGTTTACAGTCATTTTCACTGAATTATTCATGTTTTCATGTAGTTTCCTATATTCTGCCTTCTGGCCCAAGTATAAGCTTTGCCCACTTTATCAAACAACTTCCTACACACTGTTATGAACTGAGGCAGCTAGGGAACATTGTCTCTCAACTGTGTTATAGAGTGTAGTACTACATTTCAGTGAAGTGTAAGGCTTTCCAAAGCTTCCGAACATGTTTCTTTCTCTATTTCAATGGTATTCTGCCTTCTATAACACACATTTACCACTCTAGTCTCCTTTAAGTAAAGAATATAGGATTCATACAGTGTTTCATGTGATCTTAACTCGAATTAAGGATTTTCCGGATATTATCTACCTTTTCTACACTAAGAACTGACTTGGAGAATCTCTTTCAGCTGTTCTAAACAAGTTCTCATCTGTTTACAGTCATTTTCACTGAATTATTCATGTTTTCATGCAGTTTCCTATATTCTGCCTTCTGGTCCAAGAATAAGCTTTGCCCACTTTATCAAACAACTTCCTACACACTGTTATGAACTGAGGCAGCTCGGGAACATTGTCTCTCAACTGTGTTATAGAGTGTAGTACTACATTTCAGTGAAGTGTAAGGCTTTCCAAAGCTGCCGAACGTGTCTCTTTCTCTATTTCAATGGTATTCTGCCTTGTATAACACACATTTACCACTCTAGTCTCCTTTAAGTAAAGAATATAGGATTCATACAGTGTTTCATGTGATCTTAACTGGAATTAAGGATTTCCCTTATCTTAGCTACCTTTTCTACACTAAGAACTGACTTGGAGATTCTCTTTCAGCTGTTCTAAACAAGTTCTCATCTCTGTACAGTCATTTTCACTGAATTATTCATGTTTTCATGTAGTTTCCTATATTCTGCCTTCTGGCCCAAGTAAGCTTTGCCCACTTTATCAAAGAACTTCCTACACACTGTTATGAACTGATGCAGCTAGGGAACATTGTCTCTCAACTGTGTTATAGAGTATAGTACTACATTTTAGTGAAGTGTAAGGCTTTCTAAAGCTGCCGAACATGTTTCTTTCTCTATTTCAATGGTATTCTACCTTCTATAACACACATTTACCACTCTAGTCTCCTTTAAGTAATGAATATAGGATTCATACAGTGTTTGATGTTATCTTAACTCGAATTAAGGATTTCCCTTATCTTACCTACCTTTTCTACACTAAGAACTGCCTTGGAGATTCTCTTTCAGCTGTTCTAAACAAGTTCTCATCTGTTTATAGTCATTTTAACTGAATTATTCATGTTTTCATGTAGTTTTCTATATTCTGCCTTCTGGCCCTATTATGAGCTTTGCCCACTTTATCAAACAACTTCCTACACACTGTTATAAACTGAGGGAGCTAGGGAACATTGTCTCTCAACTGTGTTATAGAGTGTAGTACTACATTTCAGTGAAGAGTAAGGCTTTCCAAAGCTTCAGAACGTGTTTATTTCTCTATTTCAATGGTATTCTGCCCTATATAACACACATTTACCACTCTAGTCTCCTTTAAGTAAACAATATAGGATTCATACAGTGTTTCATGTGATCTTAACTCAAATTAAGGATTTCCCGGATTTAGCTACCTTTTCTACACTAAGAACTGACTTGGAGAATCTCTTTCAGCTGTTCTAAACAAGTTCTCATCTGTTTACCTTCATTTTCACTGAATTATTCATGTTTTCATGTAGTTTCCTATATTCTGCCTTCTGGCCCTATTATGAGCTTTGCCCACTTTATCAAACAACTTCCTACACACTGTTATAAACTGAGGGAGCTAGGGAACATTGTCTCTCAACTGTGTTATAGAGTGTAGTACTACATTTCAGTGAAGTGTAAGGCTTTCCAAAGCTTCCGACCGTGTTTCTTTCTCTATTTCAATGGTATTCTGCCTTATATAACACACATTTACCACTCTAGTCTCCTTTAAGTAAACAATATAGGATTCATACAGTGTTTCATGTGATCTTAACTCCAATTAAGGATTTCCCGGATTTAGCTAACTTTTCTACACTAAGAACTGACTTTGAGATTCTCTTTCAGCTGTTCTAAACAAGTTCTCATCTGTTTACGGTCATTTTCAGTGAATTATTCATGTTTTCATGTAGTTTCCTATATTCTGCCTTCTGGTCCAAGTATAAGCTTTGCCCACTTTATCAAACAACTTCCTACACAGTGTTATGAACTGAGGCAGCTCGGGAACATTGTTTCTCAACTGTGTTATAGAGTGTAGTACTACATTTCAGTGAAGTGTAAGGCTTTCCAAAGCTGCCGAACGTGTTTCTTTCTCTATTTCAATGGTATTCTGCCTTGTATAACACTCATTTACGACTCTAGTCTCCTTTAAGTAAAGAATATTGGATTCCTACAGTGTTCCATGTGATCTTAACTGGAATTAATGATTTCCCTTATCTTAGCTACCTTTTCTACACTAAGAACTGACTTGGAGATTCTCTTTCATCTGTTCTAAACAAGTTCTCATCTCTGTACAGTCATTTTCACTGAATTATTCATGTTTTCATGTAGTTTCCTATATTCTGCCTTCTGGCCCAAGTATAAGCTTTGCCCACTTTATCAATCAACTTTCTACACACTGTTATAAACTGAGGGAGCTAGGGAACATTGTCTCTCAACTGTGTTATAGAGTGTAGTAGTACATTTCAGTGAAGTGTAAGGCTGTCCAAAGCTGCCGAAAGAGTTTCTTTCTCTATTTCAATGGTATTCTGCCTTGTATAACACACATTTACCACTCTAGTCTCCTTTAAGTAAACAATATAGGATTCATACAGTGTTTGATGTTATCTTAACTCGAATTAAGGATTTCCCTTATCTTAGCTACCTTTTCTACACTAAGAACTGACTTGAAGATTCTCTTTCAGCTGTTCTAAAAAAGTTCTCATCTGTTTACAGTCATTTTCACTGAATTATTCATGTTTTCATGTAGTTTCCTATATTCTGCCTTCTGGCCCAAGTATAACCTTTGCCCACTTTATCAAACAACTTCCTACACAGTTTTGAACTGAGGCAGCTCGGGAACATTGTCTCTCAACTGTGTCATAGAGTGTAGTACTACATTTCTGTGAAGTGTAAGGCTTTCCAAAGCTGCCGAACGTGTTTCTTTCTCTATTTCAATGGTATTCTGCCTTGTATAACACACATTTACCACTCTAGTCTCCTTTAAGTAAACAATATAGGATTCATACAGTGTTTCATGTGATCTTAACTGGAATTAAGGATTTCCCTTATCTTAGCTACCTTTTCTACACTGAGAACTGACTTGGAGGTTCTCTTTCAGCTGTTCTAAACAAGTTCTCATCTGTTTACAGTCATTTTCACTGAATTATTCATGTTTTCATGTAGTTTCCTATATTCTGCCTTCTGGCCCAAGTATAAGCTTTGCCCACTTTATCAAACAACTTCCTACACACTGTTATTAACTGAGGGAGCTAGGGAACATTGTCTCTCAACTGTGTTATATAGAGTGTAGTACTACATTTCAGTGAAGGGTAAGGCTTTCCAAAGCTGCCGAACGTGTTTCTTTCTCTATTTCAATGGTATTCTGCCTACTATAACACACATTTACCACTCTAGTCTCCTTTAAGTAATGAATATAGGATTCATACAGTGTTTCATGTGTTCTTAACTGGAATTAAGGATTTCCCTTATCTTAGCTACCTTTTCTACACTAAGAGCTGACTTGAAGATTCTCTTTCATCTGTTCTAAACAAGTTCTCATCTGTTTACAGTCATTTTCACTGAATTATTCATGTTTTCATGTAGTTTCCTATATTCTGCCTTCTGGCCCAAGTATAAGCTTTGCCCACTTTATCAAACAACTTCCTACACACTGTTATGAACTGAGGGAGCTAGGGAACATTGTCTCTCAACTGTGTTATAGAGTGTAGTACTACATTTCAGTGAAGTGTAAGGCTTTCCAAAGCTGCCGAAAGTGTTTCTTTCTCTATTTCAATGGTATTCTGCCTTATATAACACACATTTACCACTCTAGTCTCCTTTAAGTAAACGATATAGAATTCATACAGTGTTTCATATGATCTTAACTGGAATTAAGGATTTCCCTTATCTTAGCTACCTTTTCTACACTAAGAAATGACTTGGAGATTCTCTTTCAGCTGTTCTAAACAAGTTCTCATCTGTTTACAGTCATTTTCACTGAATTATTCATGTTTTCATGTAGTTTCCTATATTCTGCCTTCTGGGCCAAGTATAAGCTTTGCCCACTTTATCAAACAACTTCCTACACACTGTTATGAACTGAGGCAGCTAGGGAACATTGTCTCTCAACTGTGTTATAGAGTGTAGTACTACATTTCAGTGAAGTGTAAGGCTTTCCAAAGCTTCCGAACATGTTTCTTTCTCTATTTCAATGGTATTCTGCCTTCTATAACACACATTTACCACTCTAGTCTCCTTTAAGTAAAGAATATAGGATTCATACAGTGTTTCATGTGATCTTAACTCGAATTAAGGATTTTCCGGATATTATCTACCTTTTCTACACTAAGAACTGACTTGGAGAATCTCTTTCAGCTGTTCTAAACAAGTTCTCATCTGTTTACAGTCATTTTCACTGAATTATTCATGTTTTCATGCAGTTTCCTATATTCTGCCTTCTGGTCCAAGAATAAGCTTTGCCCACTTTATCAAACAACTTCCTACACACTGTTATGAACTGAGGCAGCTCGGGAACATTGTCTCTCAACTGTGTTATAGAGTGTAGTACTACATTTCAGTGAAGTGTAAGGCTTTCCAAAGCTGCCGAACGTGTCTCTTTCTCTATTTCAATGGTATTCTGCCTTGTATAACACACATTTACCACTCTAGTCTCCTTTAAGTAAAGAATATAGGATTCATACAGTGTTTCATGTGATCTTAACTGGAATTAAGGATTTCCCTTATCTTAGCTACCTTTTCTACACTAAGAACTGACTTGGAGATTCTCTTTCAGCTGTTCTAAACAAGTTCTCATCTCTGTACAGTCATTTTCACTGAATTATTCATGTTTTCATGTAGTTTCCTATATTCTGCCTTCTGGCCCAAGTAAGCTTTGCCCACTTTATCAAAGAACTTCCTACACACTGTTATGAACTGATGCAGCTAGGGAACATTGTCTCTCAACTGTGTTATAGAGTATAGTACTACATTTTAGTGAAGTGTAAGGCTTTCTAAAGCTGCCGAACATGTTTCTTTCTCTATTTCAATGGTATTCTACCTTCTATAACACACATTTACCACTCTAGTCTCCTTTAAGTAATGAATATAGGATTCATACAGTGTTTGATGTTATCTTAACTCGAATTAAGGATTTCCCTTATCTTACCTACCTTTTCTACACTAAGAACTGCCTTGGAGATTCTCTTTCAGCTGTTCTAAACAAGTTCTCATCTGTTTATAGTCATTTTAACTGAATTATTCATGTTTTCATGTAGTTTTCTATATTCTGCCTTCTGGCCCTATTATGAGCTTTGCCCACTTTATCAAACAACTTCCTACACACTGTTATAAACTGAGGGAGCTAGGGAACATTGTCTCTCAACTGTGTTATAGAGTGTAGTACTACATTTCAGTGAAGAGTAAAGCTTTCCAAAGCTTCAGAACGTGTTTATTTCTCTATTTCAATGGTATTCTGCCCTATATAACACACATTTACCACTCTAGTCTCCTTTAAGTAAACAATATAGGATTCATACAGTGTTTCATGTGATCTTAACTCAAATTAAGGATTTCCCGGATTTAGCTACCTTTTCTACACTAAGAACTGACTTGGAGAATCTCTTTCAGCTGTTCTAAACAAGTTCTCATCTGTTTACCTTCATTTTCACTGAATTATTCATGTTTTCATGTAGTTTCCTATATTCTGCCTTCTGGCCCTATTATGAGCTTTGCCCACTTTATCAAACAACTTCCTACACACTGTTATAAACTGAGGGAGCTAGGGAACATTGTCTCTCAACTGTGTTATAGAGTGTAGTACTACATTTCAGTGAAGTGTAAGGCTTTCCAAAGCTTCCGACCGTGTTTCTTTCTCTATTTCAATGGTATTCTGCCTTATATAACACACATTTACCACTCTAGTCTCCTTTAAGTAAACAATATAGGATTCATACAGTGTTTCATGTGATCTTAACTCCAATTAAGGATTTCCCGGATTTAGCTAACTTTTCTACACTAAGAACTGACTTTGAGATTCTCTTTCAGCTGTTCTAAACAAGTTCTCATCTGTTTACGGTCATTTTCAGTGAATTATTCATGTTTTCATGTAGTTTCCTATATTCTGCCTTCTGGTCCAAGTATAAGCTTTGCCCACTTTATCAAACAACTTCCTACACAGTGTTATGAACTGAGGCAGCTCGGGAACATTGTTTCTCAACTGTGTTATAGAGTGTAGTACTACATTTCAGTGAAGTGTAAGGCTTTCCAAAGCTGCCGAACGTGTTTCTTTCTCTATTTCAATGGTATTCTGCCTTGTATAACACTCATTTACGACTCTAGTCTCCTTTAAGTAAAGAATATTGGATTCCTACAGTGTTCCATGTGATCTTAACTGGAATTAATGATTTCCCTTATCTTAGCTACCTTTTCTACACTAAGAACTGACTTGGAGATTCTCTTTCATCTGTTCTAAACAAGTTCTCATCTGTTTACAGTCATTTTCACTGAATTATTCATGTTTTCATGTAGTTTCCTATATTCTGCCTTCTGGCCCAAGTATAAGCTTTGCCCACTTTATCAATCAACTTTCTACACACTGTTATAAACTGAGGGAGCTAGGGAACATTGTCTCTCAACTGTGTTATAGAGTGTAGTAGTACATTTCAGTGAAGTGTAAGGCTGTCCAAAGCTGCCGAAAGAGTTTCTTTCTCTATTTCAATGGTATTCTGCCTTGTATAACACACATTTACCACTCTAGTCTCCTTTAAGTAAACAATATAGGATTCATACAGTGTTTGATGTTATCTTAACTCGAATTAAGGATTTCCCTTATCTTACCTACCTTTTCTACACTAAGAACTGACTTGAAGATTCTCTTTCAGCTGTTCTAAAAAAGTTCTCATCTGTTTACAGTCATTTTCACTGAATTATTCATGTTTTCATGTAGTTTCCTATATTCTGCCTTCTGGCCCAAGTATAACCTTTGCCCACTTTATCAAACAACTTCCTACACAGTTTTGAACTGAGGCAGCTCGGGAACATTGTCTCTCAACTGTGTCATAGAGTGTAGTACTACATTTCTGTGAAGTGTAAGGCTTTCCAAAGCTGCCGAACGTGTTTCTTTCTCTATTTCAATGGTATTCTGCCTTGTATAACACACATTTACCACTCTAGTCTCCTTTAAGTAAACAATATAGGATTCATACAGTGTTTCATGTGATCTTAACTGGAATTAAGGATTTCCCTTATCTTAGCTACCTTTTCTACACTGAGAACTGACTTGGAGGTTCTCTTTCAGCTGTTCTAAACAAGTTCTCATCTGTTTACAGTCATTTTCACTGAATTATTCATGTTTTCATGTAGTTTCCTATATTCTGCCTTCTGGCCCAAGTATAAGCTTTGCCCACTTTATCAAACAACTTCCTACACACTGTTATTAACTGAGGGAGCTAGGGAACATTGTCTCTCAACTGTGTTATATAGAGTGTAGTACTACATTTCAGTGAAGGGTAAGGCTTTCCAAAGCTGCCGAACGTGTTTCTTTCTCTATTTCAATGGTATTCTGCCTACTATAACACACATTTACCACTCTAGTCTCCTTTAAGTAATGAATATAGGATTCATACAGTGTTTCATGTGATCTTAACTGGAATTAAGGATTTCCCTTATCTTAGCTACCTTTTCTACACTAAGAGCTGACTTGAAGATTCTCTTTCATCTGTTCTAAACAAGTTCTCATCTGTTTACAGTCATTTTCACTGAATTATTCATGTTTTCATGTAGTTTCCTATATTCTGCCTTCTGGCCCAAGTATAAGCTTTGCCCACTTTATCAAACAACTTCCTACACACTGTTATGAACTGAGGGAGCTAGGGAACATTGTCTCTCAACTGTGTTATAGAGTGTAGTACTACATTTCAGTGAAGTGTAAGGCTTTCCAAAGCTGCCGAAAGTGTTTCTTTCTCTATTTCAATGGTATTCTGCCTTATATAACACACATTTACCACTCTAGTCTCCTTTAAGTAAACGATATAGAATTCATACAGTGTTTCATATGATCTTAACTGGAATTAAGGATTTCCCTTATCTTAGCTACCTTTTCTACACTAAGAAATGACTTGGAGATTCTCTTTCAGCTGTTCTAAACAAGTTCTCATCTGTTTACAGTCATTTTCACTGAATTATTCATGTTTTCATGTAGTTTCCTATATTCTGCCTTCTGGGCCAAGTATAAGCTTTGCCCACTTTATCAAACAACTTCCTACACACTGTTATGAACTGAGGGAGCTAGGGAAAATTGTCTCTCAACTGTGTTATAGAGTGTAGTACTACATTTCAGTGAAGTGTAAGGCTTTCCAAAGCTGCCGAACGTGTTTCTTTCTCTATTTCAATGGTATTCTGCCTTGTATAACACACATTTACCAGTCTAGTCTCCTTTAAGTAAACAATATAGGATTCATACAGTGTTTCATGTGATCTTAACTCGAATTAAGGATTTCCCGGATTTAGCTACCTTTTCTATACTAAGAAATGTCTTGGAGATTCTCTTTCAGCTCTTCTAAAACAAGTTCTCATCTGTTTACAGTCATTTTCACTGAATTATTGATGTTTTCATGTAGTTTCCTTTATTCTGCCTTATGCTCCAAGTATAAGCTTTGCCCACTTTATCAAACAATTTCCTACACACTGTTATGAACTGAGGCAGCTAGGGAACATTGTGTCTCAACTGTGTTATAGAGTGTAGTACTACATTTCAGTGAAGTGTAAGGCTTTCCAAAGGTGCCGAACATGTTTCTTTCTCTATTTCAATGGTATTCTGCCTTCTATAACACACATTTACCACTCTAGTCTCCTTTAAGTAATGAATATAGGATTCATACAGTGTTTCATGTGATCTTAACTCGAATTAAGGATTTCCCTTACCTTAGCTACCTTTTCTACACTAAGAACTGACTTGAAGATTCTCTTTCATCTGTTCTAAACAAGTTCTCATCTGCTTACAGTCATTTTCACTGAATTATTCATGTTTTCATGTAGTTTCCTATATTCTGCCTTCTGGCCCAAGTATAAGCTTTGCCCACTTTATCAAACAACTTCCTACACACTGTTATGAACTGAGGCAGCTAGGGAACATTGTCTCTCAACTGTGTTATAGAGTGTAGTACTACATTTCAGTGAAGTGTAAGGCTTTCCAAAGCTGCCGAAAGTGTTTCTTTATCTATTTCAATGGTATTCTGCCTTATATAACACACATTTACCACTCCGGTCTCCTTTAAGTAAACAATATAGGATTCATACAGTGTTTGATGTTATCTTAACTCGAATTAAGGATTTCCCTTATCTTAGCTACCTTTTCTACACTAAGAACTGATTTGGAGATTCTCTTTCAGCTGTTCTAAACAAGTTCTCATCTGTTTACAGTCATTTTCACTGAATTATTCATGTTTTCATGATGTTTCCTATATACTGCCTTCTGGTCCAAGAATAAGCTTTGACCACTTTATCAAACAACTTCCTACACACTGTTATGAACTGAGGCAGCTCGGGAACATTGTCTCTCAACTGTGTTATAGAGTGTAGTACTACATTTCAGTGAAGTGTAAGGCTTTCCAAAGCTGCCGAACGTGTTTCTTTCTCTATTTCTATGGTAATCTGCCTTGTATAACACACATTTACCACTCTAGTCTCCTTTAAGTAATGAATATAGGATTCATACAGTGTTTCATGTGATCTTAACTCAAATTAAGGATTTCCCGGATTTAGCTACCTTTTCTATACTAAGAACTGACTTGGAGATTCTCTTTTAGCTCTTCTAAAACAAGTTCTCATCTGTTTACAGTCATTTTCACTGAATTATTGATGTTTTCATGTAGTTACCTTTATTCTGCCTTCTGCTTCAAGTATAAGCTTTGCCCACTTTATCAAACAACTTCCTACACACTGTTATGAACTGAGGCAGCTAGGGAACATTGTCTCTCAACTGTGTTATAGAGTGTAGTACTACATTTCAGTGAAGTATAAGGCTTTCCAAAGCTGCCGAACGTGTTTCTTTCTCTATTTCAATGGTATTCTGCCTTGTATAACACACATTTACCACTCTAGTCTCCTTTAAGTAAAGAATATAGGATTCATACAGTGTTTCAGGTGATCTTAACTCGAATTAAGGATTTCCCGGATCTTAGCTACCTTTTCTACACTAAGAACTGACTTGGAGATTCTCTTTCAGCTGTTCTAAACAAGTTCTCATCTGTTTACAGTCATTTTCACTGAATTATTCATGTTTTCATGATGTTTCCTATATTCTGCCTTCTGGTCCAAGAATAAGCTTTGCCCACTTTATCAATCAACTTTCTACACACTGTTATAAACTGAGGGAGCTAGGGAACATTGTCTCTCAACTGTGTTATAGAGTGTAGTAGTACATTTCAGTGAAGTGTAAGGCTGTCCAAAGCTGCCGAAAGAGTTTCTTTCTCTATTTCAATGGTATTCTGCCTTGTATAACACACATTTACCACTCTAGTCTCCTTTAAGTAAACAATATAGGATTCATACAGTGTTTGATGTTATCTTAACTCGAATTAAGGATTTCCCTTATCTTACCTACCTTTTCTACACTAAGAACTGACTTGAAGATTCTCTTTCAGCTGTTCTAAAAAAGTTCTCATCTGTTTACAGTCATTTTCACTGAATTATTCATGTTTTCATGTAGTTTCCTATATTCTGCCTTCTGGCCCAAGTATAACCTTTGCCCACTTTATCAAACAACTTCCTACACAGTTTTGAACTGAGGCAGCTCGGGAACATTGTCTCTCAACTGTGTCATAGAGTGTAGTACTACATTTCTGTGAAGTGTAAGGCTTTCCAAAGCTGCCGAACGTGTTTCTTTCTCTATTTCAATGGTATTCTGCCTTGTATAACACACATTTACCACTCTAGTCTCCTTTAAGTAAACAATATAGGATTCATACAGTGTTTCATGTGATCTTAACTGGAATTAAGGATTTCCCTTATCTTAGCTACCTTTTCTACACTGAGAACTGACTTGGAGGTTCTCTTTCAGCTGTTCTAAACAAGTTCTCATCTGTTTACAGTCATTTTCACTGAATTATTCATGTTTTCATGTAGTTTCCTATATTCTGCCTTCTGGCCCAAGTATAAGCTTTGCCCACTTTATCAAACAACTTCCTACACACTGTTATTAACTGAGGGAGCTAGGGAACATTGTCTCTCAACTGTGTTATATAGAGTGTAGTACTACATTTCAGTGAAGGGTAAGGCTTTCCAAAGCTGCCGAACGTGTTTCTTTCTCTATTTCAATGGTATTCTGCCTACTATAACACACATTTACCACTCTAGTCTCCTTTAAGTAATGAATATAGGATTCATACAGTGTTTCATGTGATCTTAACTGGAATTAAGGATTTCCCTTATCTTAGCTACCTTTTCTACACTAAGAGCTGACTTGAAGATTCTCTTTCATCTGTTCTAAACAAGTTCTCATCTGTTTACAGTCATTTTCACTGAATTATTCATGTTTTCATGTAGTTTCCTATATTCTGCCTTCTGGCCCAAGTATAAGCTTTGCCCACTTTATCAAACAACTTCCTACACACTGTTATGAACTGAGGGAGCTAGGGAACATTGTCTCTCAACTGTGTTATAGAGTGTAGTACTACATTTCAGTGAAGTGTAAGGCTTTCCAAAGCTGCCGAAAGTGTTTCTTTCTCTATTTCAATGGTATTCTGCCTTATATAACACACATTTACCACTCTAGTCTCCTTTAAGTAAACGATATAGAATTCATACAGTGTTTCATATGATCTTAACTGGAATTAAGGATTTCCCTTATCTTAGCTACCTTTTCTACACTAAGAAATGACTTGGAGATTCTCTTTCAGCTGTTCTAAACAAGTTCTCATCTGTTTACAGTCATTTTCACTGAATTATTCATGTTTTCATGTAGTTTCCTATATTCTGCCTTCTGGGCCAAGTATAAGCTTTGCCCACTTTATCAAACAACTTCCTACACACTGTTATGAACTGAGGGAGCTAGGGAAAATTGTCTCTCAACTGTGTTATAGAGTGTAGTACTACATTTCAGTGAAGTGTAAGGCTTTCCAAAGCTGCCGAACGTGTTTCTTTCTCTATTTCAATGGTATTCTGCCTTGTATAACACACATTTACCAGTCTAGTCTCCTTTAAGTAAACAATATAGGATTCATACAGTGTTTCATGTGATCTTAACTCGAATTAAGGATTTCCCGGATTTAGCTACCTTTTCTATACTAAGAAATGTCTTGGAGATTCTCTTTCAGCTCTTCTAAAACAAGTTCTCATCTGTTTACAGTCATTTTCACTGAATTATTGATGTTTTCATGTAGTTTCCTTTATTCTGCCTTATGCTCCAAGTATAAGCTTTGCCCACTTTATCAAACAATTTCCTACACACTGTTATGAACTGAGGCAGCTAGGGAACATTGTGTCTCAACTGTGTTATAGAGTGTAGTACTACATTTCAGTGAAGTGTAAGGCTTTCCAAAGGTGCCGAACATGTTTCTTTCTCTATTTCAATGGTATTCTGCCTTCTATAACACACATTTACCACTCTAGTCTCCTTTAAGTAATGAATATAGGATTCATACAGTGTTTCATGTGATCTTAACTCGAATTAAGGATTTCCCTTACCTTAGCTACCTTTTCTACACTAAGAACTGACTTGAAGATTCTCTTTCATCTGTTCTAAACAAGTTCTCATCTGCTTACAGTCATTTTCACTGAATTATTCATGTTTTCATGTAGTTTCCTATATTCTGCCTTCTGGCCCAAGTATAAGCTTTGCCCACTTTATCAAACAACTTCCTACACACTGTTATGAACTGAGGCAGCTAGGGAACATTGTCTCTCAACTGTGTTATAGAGTGTAGTACTACATTTCAGTGAAGTGTAAGGCTTTCCAAAGCTGCCGAAAGTGTTTCTTTATCTATTTCAATGGTATTCTGCCTTATATAACACACATTTACCACTCCGGTCTCCTTTAAGTAAACAATATAGGATTCATACAGTGTTTGATGTTATCTTAACTCGAATTAAGGATTTCCCTTATCTTAGCTACCTTTTCTACACTAAGAACTGATTTGGAGATTCTCTTTCAGCTGTTCTAAACAAGTTCTCATCTGTTTACAGTCATTTTCACTGAATTATTCATGTTTTCATGATGTTTCCTATATACTGCCTTCTGGTCCAAGAATAAGCTTTGACCACTTTATCAAACAACTTCCTACACACTGTTATGAACTGAGGCAGCTCGGGAACATTGTCTCTCAACTGTGTTATAGAGTGTAGTACTACATTTCAGTGAAGTGTAAGGCTTTCCAAAGCTGCCGAACGTGTTTCTTTCTCTATTTCTATGGTAATCTGCCTTGTATAACACACATTTACCACTCTAGTCTCCTTTAAGTAATGAATATAGGATTCATACAGTGTTTCATGTGATCTTAACTCAAATTAAGGATTTCCCGGATTTAGCTACCTTTTCTATACTAAGAACTGACTTGGAGATTCTCTTTTAGCTCTTCTAAAACAAGTTCTCATCTGTTTACAGTCATTTTCACTGAATTATTGATGTTTTCATGTAGTTACCTTTATTCTGCCTTCTGCTTCAAGTATAAGCTTTGCCCACTTTATCAAACAACTTCCTACACACTGTTATGAACTGAGGCAGCTAGGGAACATTGTCTCTCAACTGTGTTATAGAGTGTAGTACTACATTTCAGTGAAGTATAAGGCTTTCCAAAGCTGCCGAACGTGTTTCTTTCTCTATTTCAATGGTATTCTGCCTTGTATAACACACATTTACCACTCTAGTCTCCTTTAAGTAAAGAATATAGGATTCATACAGTGTTTCAGGTGATCTTAACTCGAATTAAGGATTTCCCGGATCTTAGCTACCTTTTCTACACTAAGAACTGACTTGGAGATTCTCTTTCAGCTGTTCTAAACAAGTTCTCATCTGTTTACAGTCATTTTCACTGAATTATTCATGTTTTCATGATGTTTCCTATATTCTGCCTTCTGGTCCAAGAATAAGCTTTGCCCACTTTATCAAACAACTTCCTACACACTGTTATGAACTGAGGCAGCTCTGGAACATGGTCTCTCAACTGTGTTATAGAGTATAGTACTACATTTCAGTGAAGTGTAAGGCTTTCCAAAGCTGCCGAAAGTGTTTCTTTCTCTATTTCAATGGTATTCTGCCTACTATAACACACATTTACCACTCTAGTCTCCTTTAAGTAAGCAATATAGGATTCATACAGTGTTTGATGTTACCTTAACTCGAATTAAGGATTTCCCTTATCTTAGCTACCTTTTCTACACTAAGAACTGATTTGGAGATTCTCTTTCAGCTGTTCTAAACAAGTTCTCATCTGTTTACAGTCATTTTCACTGAATTATTCATGTTTTCATGATGTTTCCTATATACTGCCTTCTGGTCCAAGAATAAGCTTTGCCCACTTTATCAAACAACTTCCTACACACTGTTATGAACTGAGGCAGCTCGGGAACATTGTCTCTCAACTGTGTTATAGAGTGTAGTACTACATTTCAGTGAAGTGTAAGGCTTTCCAAAGCTGCCGAACGTGTTTCTTTCTCTATTTCTATGGTAATCTGCCCTGTATAACACACATTTACCACTCTAGTCTCCTTTAAGTAAAGAATATAGATTTCATACAGTGTTTGATGTTATCTAAACAGGAATTAAGGATTTCCCTTATCTTAGCTACCTTTTCTACACTGAGAACTGACTTGGAGGTTCTCTTTCAGCTGTTCTAAACAAGTTCTCATCTGTTTACAGTCATTTTCACTGAATTATTCATGTTTTCATGTAGTTTCCTATTTTCTGCCTTCTGGCCCAAGTATAAGCTTTGCCCACTGTATCAAACAACTTCCTATACAGTATTATGAACTGAGGGAGCTAGAGAACATTGTCTCTCAACTGTGTTATAGAGTGTAGTACTACATTTCAGTGAAGTGTAAGGCTTTCCAAAGCTGCCGAAAGTGTTTCTTTCTCTATTTCAATGGTATTCTGCCTTATATAACACACATTTACCACTCTAGTCTCCTTTAAGTAAACAATATAGGATTCATACAGTGTTTGATGTTATCTTAACTCGAATTAAGGATTTCCCTTATCTTAGCTACCTTTTCTACACTAAGAACTGACTTGGAGATTCTCTTTCAGCTGTTCTAAAAAAGTTCTCATCTGTTTACAGTCATTTTCACTGAATTATTCATGTTTTCATGATGTTTCCTATATTCTGCCTTCTGGTCCAAGAATAAGCTTTGCCCACTTTATCAAACAACTTCCTACACACTGTTATGAACTGAGGCAGCTCTGGAACATGGTCTCTCAACTGTGTTATAGAGTATAGTACTACATTTCAGTGAAGTGTAAGGCTTTCCAAAGCTGCCGAAAGTGTTTCTTTCTCTATTTCAATGTTATTCTGCCTTATATAACACACATTTACCACTCTAGTCTCCTTTAAGTAAGCAATATAGGATTCATACAGTGTTTGATGTTACCTTAACTCGAATTAAGGATTTCCCTTATCTTAGCTACCTTTTCTACACTAAGAACTGACTTGGAGGTTCTCTTTCAGCTGTTCTAAACAAGTTCTCATCTGTTTACAGTCATTTTCACTGAATTATTCATGTTTTCATGTAGTTTCCTATATTCTGCCTTCTGGCCCAAGTATAAGCTTTGCCCACTTTATCAAACAACTTCCTACACACTGTTATTAACTGAGGGAGCTAGGGAACATTGTCTCTCAACTGTGTTATATAGAGTGTAGTACTACATTTCAGTGAAGGGTAAGGCTTTCCAAAGCTGCCGAAAGTGTTTCTTTCTCTATTTCAATGGTATTCTGCCTTATATAACACACATTTACCACTCTAGTCTCCTTTAAGTAAACAATATAGGATTCATACAGTGTTTGATGTTATCTTAACTCGAATTAAGGATTTCCCTTATCTTAGCTACCTTTTCTACACTAAGAACTGACTTGGAGATTCTCTTTCAGCTGTTCTAAAAAAGTTCTCATCTGTTTACAGTCATTTTCACTGAATTATTCATGTTTTCATGATGTTTCCTATATTCTGCCTTCTGGTCCAAGAATAAGCTTTGCCCACTTTATCAAACAACTTCCTACACACTGTTATGAACTGAGGCAGCTCGGGAACATTGTCTCTCAACTGTGTTATATAGAGTGTAGTACTACATTTCAGTGAAGGGTAAGGCTTTCCAAAGCTGCCGAACGTGTTTCTTTCTCTATTTCAATGGTATTCTGCCTACTATAACACACATTTACCACTCTAGTCTCCTTTAAGTAATGAATATAGGATTCATACAGTGTTTCATGTGATCTTAACTCAAATTAAGGATTTCCCGGATTTAGCTACCTTTTCTATACTAAGAACTGACTTGGAGATTCTCTTTCAGCTCTTCTAAAACAAGTTCTCATCTGTTTACAGTCATTTTCACTGAATTATTGATGTTTTCATGTAGTTTCCTTTATTCTGCCTTCTGCTTCAAGTATAAGCTTTGCCCACTTTATCAAACAACTTCCTACACACTGTTATGAACTGAGGCAGCTAGGGAACATTGTCTCTCAACTGTGTTATAGAGTGTAGTACTACATTTCAGTGAAGTATAAGGCTTTCCAAAGCTGCCGAACGTGTTTCTTTCTCTATTTCAATGGTATTCTGCCTTGTATAACACACATTTACCACTCCAGTCTCCTTTAAGTAAAGAATATAGGATTCATACAGTGTTTCAGGTGATCTTAACTCGAATTAAGGATTTCCCGGATCTTAGCTACCTTTTCTACACTAAGAACTGACTTGGAGATTCTCTTTCAGCTGTTCTAAACAAGTTCTCATCTGTTTACAGTCATTTTCACTGAATTATTCATGTTTTCATGATGTTTCCTATATTCTGCCTTCTGGTCCAAGAATAAGCTTTGCCCACTTTATCAAACAACTTCCTACACACTGTTATGAACTGAGGCAGCTCTGGAACATGGTCTCTCAACTGTGTTATAGAGCATAGTACTACATTTCAGTGAAGTGTAAGGCTTTCCAAAGCTGCCGAAAGTGTTTCTTTCTCTATTTCAATGATATTCTGCCTTATATAACACACATTTACCACTCTAGTCTCCTTTAAGTAAGCAATATAGGATTCATACAGTGTTTGATGTTACCTTAACTCGAATAAAGGATTTCCCTTATCTTAGCTACCTTTTCTACACTGAGAACTGACTTGGAGGTTCTCTTTCAGCTGTTCTAAACAAGTTCTCATCTGTTTACAGTCATTTTCACTGAATTATTCATGTTTTCATGTAGTTTCCTATATTCTGCCTTCTGGCCCAAGTATAAGCTTTGCCCACTTTATCAAACAACTTCCTACACACTGTTATTAACTGAGGGAGCTAGGGAACATTGTCTCTCAACTGTGTTATATAGAGTGTAGTACTACATTTCAGTGAAGGGTAAGGCTTTCCAAAGCTGCCGAAAGTGTTTCTTTCTCTATTTCAATGGTATTCTGCCTTATATAACACACATTTACCACTCTAGTCTCCTTTAAGTAAACAATATAGGATTCATACAGTGTTTGATGTTATCTTAACTCGAATTAAGGATTTCCCTTATCTTAGCTACCTTTTCTACACTAAGAACTGACTTGGAGATTCTCTTTCAGCTGTTCTAAAAAAGTTCTCATCTGTTTACAGTCATTTTCACTGAATTATTCATGTTTTCATGATGTTTCCTATATTCTGCCTTCTGGTCCAAGAATAAGCTTTGCCCACTTTATCAAACAACTTCCTACACACTGTTATGAACTGAGGCAGCTCGGGAACATTGTCTCTCAACTGTGTTATATAGAGTGTAGTACTACATTTCAGTGAAGGGTAAGGCTTTCCAAAGCTGCCGAACGTGTTTCTTTCTCTATTTCAATGGTATTCTGCCTACTATAACACACATTTACCACTCTAGTCTCCTTTAAGTAATGAATATAGGATTCATACAGTGTTTCATGTGATCTTAACTCAAATTAAGGATTTCCCGGATTTAGCTACCTTTTCTATACTAAGAACTGACTTGGAGATTCTCTTTCAGCTCTTCTAAAACAAGTTCTCATCTGTTTACAGTCATTTTCACTGAATTATTGATGTTTTCATGTAGTTTCCTTTATTCTGCCTTCTGCTTCAAGTATAAGCTTTGCCCACTTTATCAAACAACTTCCTACACACTGTTATGAACTGAGGCAGCTAGGGAACATTGTCTCTCAACTGTGTTATAGAGTGTAGTACTACATTTCAGTGAAGTATAAGGCTTTCCAAAGCTGCCGAACGTGTTTCTTTCTCTATTTCAATGGTATTCTGCCTTGTATAACACACATTTACCACTCTAGTCTCCTTTAAGTAAAGAATATAGGATTCATACAGTGTTTCATGTGATCTTAACTGGAATTAAGGATTTCCCTTATCTTAGCTACCTTTTCTATACTAAGAACTGACTTGGAGATTCTCTTTCAGCTGTTCTAAACAAGTTCTCATCTGTTTACAGTCATTTTCAATGAATTATTCTTGTTTTCATGTAGTTTCCTATATTCTGCCTTCTGGCCCAAGTATAAGCTTTGCCCACTTTATCAAACAACTTCCTACACACTGTTATAAACTGAGGGAGCTAGGGAACATTGTCTCTCAACTGTGTTATAGAGTGTAGTACTACATTTCAGTGGAGTGTAATGCTTTCCAAAGCTTCCGAACGTGTTTCTTTCTGTATTTCCATGGTATTCTGCCTTATATAACACACATTTACCACTCTAGTCTCCTTTAAGTAAACAATATAGGATTCATACAGTGTTTCATGTGATCTTAACCCCAATTAAGGATTTCCCGGATTTAGCTATCTTTTCTACACTAAGAACTGACTTGGAGAATCTCTTTCAGCTGTTCTAAACAAGTTCTCACCTGTTTACAGTCATTTTCACTGAATTATTCATGTTTTCATGTAGTTTCCTATATTCTGCCTTCTGGCCCAAGTATAACCATTGCCCACTTTATCAAACAACTTCCTACACACTGTTATAAACTAAGGGAGCTAGGGAACATTGTCTCTCAACTGTGTTATAGAGTGTAGTACTACATTTCAGTGAAGTGTAAGGCTTTCCAAAGCTGCCGAACGTGTTTCTTTCTCTATTTCAATGGTATTCTGCCTTGTATAACACACATTTACCACTCTAGTCTCCTTTAAGTAAAGATTATAGGATTCATACAGTGTTTCATGTGATCTTAACTGGAATTAAGTATTTCCCTTACCTTAGCTACCTTTTCTACACTAAAAACTGACTTGGAGATTCTCTTTCAGCTGTTCTAAACAAGTTCTCATCTGTTTTCAGTCATTTTCACTGAATTATTCATGTTTTCATGTAGTTTCCTATATTCTGCCTTCTGGCCCAAGTATAAGCTTTGCCCACTTTATCAAACAACTTCCTACCCGGTTTGAAGTGAGGCAGCTCGGGAACATTGTCTCTCAACTGTGTTATAGAGTGTAGTACTACATTTCAGTGAAGTGAAAGGCTTTCCAAAGCTGCTGAACGTGTTTCTTTCTCTATATCAATGGTATTCAGCATTGTATAACACACATTTACCACTCTAGTCTCCTTTAAGTAAAGAATATGGTGTTCATACAGTGTTTCATGTGATCTTAACTGGAATTAAGTATTTCCCTTATCTTAGCTACCTTTTCTACACTAAGAACTGACTTGGAGATTCTCTTTCAGCTGTTCTAAACAAGTTCTCATCTGTTTATAGTCATTTTCACTGAATTATTCATGTTTTCATGTAGTTTCCTATATTCTGCCTTCTGGCCCTAGTATAAGCTTTGCCCACTTTATCAAACAACTTCCTACACACTGTTATAAACTGAGGGAGCTAGGGAACATTGTCTCTCAACTGTGTTATAGAGTGTAGTACTACATTTCAGTGGAGTGTAATGCTTTCCAAAGCTTCCGAACGTGTTTCTTTCTGTATTTCCATGGTATTCTGCCTTATATAACACACATTTACCACTCTAGTCTCCTTTAAGTAAACAATATAGGATTCATACAGTGTTTCATGTGATCTTAACTCCAATTAAGGATTTCCCGGATTTAGCTATCTTTTCTACACTAAGAACTGACTTGGAGAATCTCTTTCAGCTGTTTTAAACAAGTTCTCACCTGTTTACAGTCATTTTCACTGAATTATTCATGTTTTCATGTAGTTTCCTATATTCTGCCTTCTGGCCCTAGTATAAGCTTTGCCCACTTTATCAAACAACTTCCTACACACTGTTATAAACTGAGGGAACTAGGGAACATTGTCTCTCAACTGTGTTATAGAGAGTAGTACTACATTTCAGTGAAGTGTAAGGCTTTGCAAAGCTGCCGAACATGTTTCTTTCTCTATTTCAATGGTATTCTGCGTTGTATAACACACATTTACCACTCTAGTCTCCTTTAAGTAAAGAATATGGGATTCATACAGTGTTTCATGTGATCGTAACTGGAATTAAGTATTTCCCTTATCTTAGCTACATTTTGTACACTAAAAACTGACTTGGAGATTCTCTTTCAGCTGTTCTAAACAAGTTCTCATCTGTTTACAGTCATTTTCACTGAATTATTCATGTTTTCATGTAGTTTCCTATATTCTGCCTTCTGGCCCAAGTATAAGCTTTGCCCACTTTATCAAACAACTTCCTACACACTGTTATGAACTGAGGGAGCTAGGGAACATTGTCTCTCAACTGTGTTATAGAGTGTAGTACTACATTTCTGTGAAGTGTAAGGCTTTCCAAAGCTGCCGAACGTGTTTCTTTCTCTATTTCAATGGTATTCTGCCTTGTATAACACACATTTACCACTCTAGTCTCCTTTAAGTAAACAATATAGGATTCATACAGTGTTTCATGTGATCTTAACTCGAATTAAGGATTTCCCGGATTTAGCTACCTTTTCTACACTAAGAACTGACTTGGAGAATCTCTTTCAGCTGTTCTAAAACAAGTTCTCATCTGTTTACAGTCATTTTTACTGAATTATTCATGTTTTCATGTAGTTTCCTATCTTCTGCCTTCTGGTCCAAGTATAAGCTTTGCCCACTTTATCAAACAACTTCCTACACACTGTTATGAACTGAGGCAGCTAGGGAACATTGTCTCTCAACTGTGTTATAGAGTGTAGTACTACATTTCAGTGAAGTGTAAGACTTTCCAAAGCTGCCGAACGTGTTTCTTTCTCTATTTCAATGGTATTCTGCCTTGTATAACACACATTTACCACTCTAGTCTCCTTTAAGTAAAGAATATGGGATTCATACAGTGTTTCATGTGATCTTAACTGGAATTAAGGATTTCCCTTATCTTAGCTACCTTTTCTACACTAAGAACTGACTTGGAGAATCTCTTTCAGCTGTTCTAAACAAGCTCTCATCTGTTTACAGTCATTTTCACTGAATTATTCATGTTTTCATGTAGTTTCCTATATTCTGCCTTCTGGCCCAAGTATAAGCTTTGCCCACTTTATCAAACAACTTCCTACACAGTTATGAACTGAGGCAGCTCGGGAACATTGTCTCTCAACTGTGTCATAGAGTGTAGTACTACATTTCAGTGAAGTGTAAGGCTTTCCAACGCTGCCGAACGTGTTTCTTTTTCTATTTCAATGGTATTCTGCCTTCTATAACAAACATTTACCACTGTAGTCTCCTTTAAGTAAAGAATATAGGATTCATACAGTGTTTCATGTGATCTTAACTCGAATTAAGGATTTCCCGGATCTTGGCTACCTTTTCTACACTAAGAACTGACTTGGAGAATCTCTTTCAGCTGTTCTAAACAAGGTCTCATCTGTTTACAGTCATTTTCACTGAATTATTCATGTTTTCATGTAGTTTCCTATATTCTGCCTTCTGGTCCAAGTATAAGCTTTGGCCACTTCATCAAACAACTGCCTACACACTGTTATGAACTGAGGCAGCTAGGGAACATTGTCTCTCAACTGTGTTATAGAGTGTAGTACTACATTTCAGTGAAGTGTAAGGCTTTCCAAAGCTGCCAAACCTGTTTCTTTCTCTATTTCAATGGTATTCTGCCTTGTATAACACACATTTACCACTCTAGTCTCATTTAAGTAAAGAATATAGGATTCATACAGTGTTTCATGTGATCTTAACTGGAATTAAGGATTTCCCTTATCTTAGCTACCTTTTCTACACTAAGAACTGACTTGGAGATTCTCTTTCAGCTGTTCTAAACAAGTTCTCATCTGTTTACAGTCATTTTCACTGAATTATTCATGTTTTCATGTAGTTTCCTATATTCTGCCTTCTGGCCCATGTATAAGCTTTGCCCACTTTATCAAACAACTTCCTACACACTGTTATAAACTGAGGGAGATAGGGAACATTGTCTCTCAACTGTGTTATAGAGTGTAGTACTACATTTCAGTGGAGTGTAATGCTTTCCAAAGCTTCCGAACGTGTTTCTTTCTCTATTTCAATGGTATTCTGCCTTATATAACACACATTTACCACTCTAGTCTCCTTTAAGTAAACAATATAGGATTCATACAGTGTTTCATGTGATCTTAACTCCAATTAAGGATTTCCCGGATTTAGCTACCTTTTCTACACTAAGAACTGACTTGGAGAATCTCTTTCAGCTGTTCTAAACAAGTTCTCATCTGTTTACAGTCATTTTCACTGAATTATTCATGATTTCATGTAGTTTCCTATATTCTGCCTTCTGGCCCAAGTATAACCTTTGCCCACTTTATCAAACAACTTCCTACACACTGTTATGAACTGAGGCAGCTAGGGAACATTGTCTCTCAACTGTGTTATAGAGTGTAGTACTACATTTCAGTGAAGTGTAAGACTTTCCAAAGCTGCCGAACGTGTTTCTTTCTCTATTTCAATGGTATTCTGCCTTGTATAACACACATTTACCACTCTAGTCTCCTTTAAGTAAAGAATATGGGATTCATACAGTGTTTCATGTGATCTTAACTGGAATTAAGGATTTCCCTTATCTTAGCTACCTTTTCTACACTAAGAACTGACTTGGAGATTCTCTTTCAGCTGTTCTAAACAAGTTCTCATCTGTTTATAGTCATTTTCACTGAATTATTCATGTTTTCATGTAGTTTCCTATATTCTGCCTTCTGGCCCAAGTATAAGCTTTGCCCACTTTATGAAACAACTTCCTACACACTGTTATAAACTGAGGGAACTAGGGAACATTGTCTCTCAACTGTGTTATAGAGAGTAGTACTACATTTCAGTGAAGTGTAAAGCTTTCCAAAGCTGACGAACGTGTTTCTTTCTCTATTTCAATGGTATTCTGCGTTGTATAACACACATTTACCACTCTAGTCTCCTTTAAGTAAAGATTATGGGATTCATACAGTGTTTCATGTGATCGTAACTGGAATTAAGTATTTCCCTTATCTTAGGAACATTTTGTACACTAAAAACTGACTTGGAGATTCTCTTTCAGCTGTTCTAAACAAGTTCTCATCTGTTTACAGTCATTTTCACTGAATTATTCATGTTTTCATGTAGTTTCCTATATTCTGCCTTCTGGCCCAAGTATAAGCTTTGCCCACTTTATCAAACAACTTCCTACACACTGTTATGAACTGAGGGAGCTAGGGAACATTGTCTCTCAACTGTGTTATAGAGTGTAGTACTACATTTCTGTGAAGTGTAAGGCTTTCCAAAGCTGCCGAACGTGTTTCTTTCTCTATTTCAATGGTATTCTGCCTTGTATAACACACATTTACCACTCTAGTCTCCTTTAAGTAAACAATATAGGATTCATACAGTGTTTCATGTGATCTTAACTCGAATTAAGGATTTCCCGGATTTAGCTACCTTTTCTACACTAAGAACTGACTTGGAGAATCTCTTTCAGCTGTTCTAAACAAGCTCTCATCTGTTTACAGTCATTTTCACTGAATTATTCATGTTTTCATGTAGTTTCCTATATTCTGCCTTCTGGCCCAAGTATAAGCTTTGCCCACTTTATCAAACAACTTCCTACACAGTTATGAACTGAGGCAGCTCGGGAACATTGTCTCTCAACTGTGTCATAGAGTGTAGTACTACATTTCAGTGAAGTGTAAGGCTTTCCAACGCTGCCGAACGTGTTTCTTTTTCTATTTCAATGGTATTCTGCCTTCTATAACAAACATTTACCACTGTAGTCTCCTTTAAGTAAAGAATATAGGATTCATACAGTGTTTCATGTGATCTTAACTCGAATTAAGGATTTCCCGGATCTTGGCTACCTTTTCTACACTAAGAACTGACTTGGAGAATCACTTTCAGCTGTTCTAAACAAGGTGTCATCTGTTTACAGTCATTTTCACTGAATTATTCATGTTTTCATGTAGTTTCCTATATTCTGCCTTCTGGTCCAAGTATAAGCTTTGGCCACTTCATCAAACAACTGCCTACACACTGTTATGAACTGAGGCAGCTAGGGAACATTGTCTCTCAACTGTGTTATAGAGTGTAGTACTACATTTCAGTGAAGTGTAAGGCTTTCCAAAGCTGCCGAACGTGTTTCTTTCTCTATTTCAATGGTATTCTGCCTTGTATAACAAACATTTACCACTGTAGTCTCCTTTACGTAAAGAATATAGGATTCATACAGTGTTTCATGTGATCTTAACTCGAATTAAGGATTTCCCGGATCTTAGCTACCTTTTCTACACTAAGAACTGACTTGGAGATTCTCTTTCAGCTGTTCTAAACAAGTTCTCATCTGTTTACAGTCATTTTCAATGAATTATTCTTGTTTTCATGTAGTTTCCTATATTCTGCCTTCTGGCCCAAGTATAAGCTTTGCCCACTTTATCAAACAACTTCCTACACACTGTTATAAACTGAGGGAGCTAGGGAACATTGTCTCTCAACTGTGTTATAGAGTGTAGTACTACATTTCAGTGGAGTCTAATGCTGTCCAAAGCTTCCGAACGTGTTTCTTTCTGTATTTCCATGGTATTCTGCCTTATATAACACACATTTACCACTCTAGTCTCCTTTAAGTAAACAATATAGGATTCATACAGTGTTTCATGTGATCTTAACCCCAATTAAGGATTTCCCGGATTTAGCTATCTTTTCTACACTAAGAACTGACTTGGAGAATCTCTTTCAGCTGTTCTAAACAAGTTCTCACCTGTTTAGAGTCATTTTCACTGAATTATTCATGTTTTCATGTAGTTTCCTATATTCTGCCTTCTGGCCCAAGTATAACCATTGCCCACTTTATCAAACAACTTCCTACACACTGTTATAAACTGAGGGAGCTAGGGAACATTGTCTCTCAACTGTGTTATAGAGTGTAGTACTACATTTCAGTGAAGTGTAAGGCTTTCCAAAGCTGCCGAACGTGTTTCTTTCTCTATTTCAATGGTATTCTGCCTTGTATAACACACATTTACCACTCTAGTCTCCTTTAAGTAAAGATTATAGGATTCATACAGTGTTTCATGTGATCTTAACTGGAATTAAGTATTTCCCTTACCTTAGCTACCTTTTCTACACTAAAAACTGACTTGGAGATTCTCTTTCAGCTGTTCTAAACAAGTTCTCATCTGTTTTCAGTCATTTTCACTGAATTATTCATGTTTTCATGTAGTTTCCTATATTCTGCCTTCTGGCCCAAGTATAAGCTTTGCCTACTTTATCAAACAACTTCCTACACACTGTTATGAACTGAGGGAGATAGGGAACATTGTCTCTCAACTGTGTTATAGAGTGTAGTACTACATTTCAGTGAAGTGTAAGGCTTTCCAAAGCTGCCGATCGTGTTTCTTTCTCTATTTCAATGGTATTCTGCCTTATATAACACACATTTAACACTCTAGTCTCCTTTAAGTAAACAATATAGGACTCATACAGTGTTTCATGTGATCTTAACTGGAATTAAGGATTTTCCGGGTTTAGCTACCTTTTCT
Organism: Pipistrellus hanaki; assembly: GCF_964339955.1. Lineage (NCBI taxonomy): Eukaryota > Metazoa > Chordata > Mammalia > Chiroptera > Vespertilionidae > Pipistrellus > Pipistrellus hanaki. The sequence goes on from NC_140518.1 coordinate 49,436,999, forward strand.
ACATTAAGAACTGACTTGGAGATTCTCTTTCAGCTGTTCTAAAACAAGTCCTCATCTGTTTACAGTCATTTTCACTGAATTATTTATGTTTTCATGTAGTTTCCTATATTCTGCCTTCTGGCCCAAGTATAAGCTTTGCCGACTTTATCAAACAAATTCCTACCCGGTTTGAACTGAGGCAGCTCGGGAACATTGTCTCTCAACTGTGTCATAGAGTGTAGTACTACATTTCAGTGAAGTGTAAGGCTTTCCAAAGCTGCTGAACGTGTTTCTTTCTCTATATCAATGGTATTCAGCATTGTATAACACACATTTACCACTCTAGTCTCCTTTAAGTAAAGAATATGGTGTTCATACAGTGTTTCATGTGATCTTAACTGGAATTAAGTATTTCCCTTATCTTAGCTACCTTTTCTACACTAAGAACTGACTTGGAGATTCTCTTTCAGCTGTTCTAAACAAGTTCTCATCTGTTTATAGTCATTTTCACTGAATTATTCATGTTTTCATGTAGTTTCCTATATTCTGCCTTCTGGCCCTAGTATAAGCTTTGCCCACTTTATCAAACAACTTCCTACACACTGTTATAAACTGAGGGAACTAGGGAACATTGTCTCTCAACTGTGTTATAGAGAGTAGTACTACATTTCAGTGAAGTGTAAGGCTTTCCAAAGCTGACGAACGTGTTTCTTTCTCTATTTCAATGGTATTCTGCGTTGTATAACACACATTTACCACTCTAGTCTCCTTTAAGTAAAGAATATGGGATTCATACAGTGTTTCATGTGATCGTAACTGGAATTAAGTATTTCCCTTATCTTAGCTACATTTTGTACACTAAAAACTGACTTGGAGATTCTCTTTCAGCTGTTCTAAAACAAGTTCTCATCTGTTTACAGTCATTTTTACTGAATTATTCATGTTTTCATGTAGTTTCCTATCTTCTGCCTTCTGGTCCAAGTATAAGCTTTGCCCACTTTATCAAACAACTTCCTACACACTGTTATGCACTGAGGCAGCTAGGGAACATTGTCTCTCAACTGTGTTATAGAGTGTAGTACTACATTTCAGTGAAGTGTAAGGCTTTCCAAAGCTGCCGAACGTGTTTCTTTCTCTATTTCAATGGTATTCTGCCTTGTATAACACACATTTACCACTCTAGTCTCCTTTAAGTAAAGAATATGGGATTCATACAGTGTTTCATGTGATCTTAACTGGAATTAACGATTTCCCTTATCTTAGCTACCTTTTCTACACTAAGAACTGACTTGGAGAATCTCTTTCAGCTGTGCTAAACAAGCTCTCATCTGTTTACAGTCATTTTCACTGAATTATTCATGTTTTCATGTAGTTTCCTATATTCTGCCTTCTGGCCCAAGTATAAGCTTTGCCCACTTTATCAAACAACTTCCTACACAGTTATGAACTGAGGCAGCTGGGGAACGTTGTCTCTCAACTGTGTCATAGAGTGTAGTACTACATTTCAGTGAAGTGTAAGGCTTTCCAACGCTGCCGAACGTGTTTCTTTTTCTATTTCAATGGTATTCTGCCTTGTATAACACACATTTACCACTCTAGTCTCCTTTAAGTAAACAATATAGGATTCATGCAGTGTTTCATGTGATCTTAACTGGAATTAAGGATTTCCCTTATCTTACCTACCTTTTCTACACTAAGAACTGCCTTGGAGATTCTCTTTCAGCTGTTCCAAACAAATTCTCATCTGTTTACAGTCATTTTAACTGAATTATTCATGTTTTCATGTAGTTTCCTATATTCTGCCTTCTGGCCCAAGTATAAGCTTTGCCCACTTTATCAAACAACTTCCTACACACTGTTATAAACTGAGGCAGCTAGGGAACATTGTCTCTCAACTGTGTTATAGAGTGTAGTACTACATTTCAGTGGAGTGTAATGCTTTCCAAAGCTTCTGAACATGTTTCTTTCTGTATTTCCATGGTATTCTGCCTTATATAACACACATTTACCACTCTAGTCTCCTTTAAGTAAACAATATAGGATTCATACAGTGTTTCATGTGATCTTAACTCCAATTAAGGATTTCCCGGATTTAGCTATCTTTTCTACACTAAGAACTGACTTGGAGAATCTCTTTCAGCTGTTCTAAACAAGTTCTCACCTGTTTACAGTCATTTTCACTGAATTATTCATGTTTTCATGTAGTTTCCTATATTCTGCCTTCTGGCCCAAGTATAACCTTTGCCCACTTTATCAAACAACTTCCTACACACTGTTATAAACTGAGGGAGCTAGGGAACATTGTCTCTCAACTGTGTTATAGAGTGTAGTACTACATTTCAGTGGAGTGTAAGGCTTTCCAAAGCTGCCGAACGTGTTTCTTTCTCTATTTCAATGGTATTCTGCCTTGTATAACCCACATTTACCACTCTAGTCTCCTTTAAGTAAAGATTATAGGATTCATACAGTGTTTCATGTGATCTTAACTGGAATTAAGTATTTCCCTTACCTTAGCTACCTTTTCTACACTAAAAACTGACTTGGAGATTCTCTTTCAGCTGTTCTAAACAAGTTCTCATCTGTTTTCAGTCATTTTCACTGAATTATTCATGTTTTCATGTAGTTTCCTATATTCTGCCTTCTGGCCCAAGTATAAGCTTTGCCTACTTTATCAAACAACTTCCTACACACTGTTATGAACTGAGGGAGATAGGGAACATTGTCTCTCAACTGTGTTATAGAGTGTAGTACTACATTTCAGTGAAGTGTAAGGCTTTCCAAAGCTGCCGATCGTGTTTCTTTCTCTATTTCAATGGTATTCTGCCTTATATAACACACATTTAACACTCTAGTCTCCTTTAAGTAAACAATATAGGACTCATACAGTGTTTCATGTGATCTTAACTGGAATTAAGGATTTTCCGGGTTTAGCTACCTTTTCTACATTAAGAACTGACTTGGAGATTCTCTTTCAGCTGTTCTAAAACAAGTTCTCATCTGTTTACAGTCATTTTCACTGAATTATTCATGTTTTCATGTAGTTTCCTATATTCTGCCTTCTGGCCCTAGTATAAGCTTTCCCCACTTTATCAAACAACTTCCTACACACTGTTATAAACTGTGGGAACTAGGGAACATTGTCTCTCAACTGTGTTATAGAGAGTAGTACTACATTTCAGTGAAGTGTAAGGCTTTCCAAAGCTGACGAACGTGTTTCTTTCTCTATTTCAATGGTATTCTGCGTTGTATAACACACATTTACCACTCTAGTCTCCTTTAAGTAAAGAATATGGGATTCATACAGTGTTTCATGTGATCGTAACTGGAATTAAGTATTTCCCTTATCTTAGCTACATTTTGTACACTAAAAACTGACTTGGAGATTCTCTTTCAGCTGTTCTAAACAAGTTCTCATCTGTTTACAGTTATTTTAACTGAATTATTCATGTTTTCATGTAGTGTCCTATATTCTGCCTTCTGGCCCAAGTATAAGCTTTGCCCACTTTATCAAACAACTTCCTACACACTGTTATGAACTGAGGGAGCTAGGGAACATTGTCTCTCAACTGTGTTATAGAGTGTAGTACTATATTTCAGTGAAGTGTAAGGCTTTCCAAAGCTGCCGAACGTGTTTCTTTCTCTATTTCAATGGTATTCTGCCTTGTATAACACACATTTACCACTCTAGTCTCCTTTAAGTAAACAATATAGGATTCATACAGTGTTTCATGTGATCTTAACTCGAATTAAGGATTTCCCGGATTTAGCTACCTTTTCTACACTAAGAACTGACTTGGAGAATCTCTTTCAGCTGTTCTAAAACAAGTTCTCATCTGTTTACAGTCATTTTCACTGAATTATTCATGTTTTCATGTAGTTTCCTATATTCTGCCTTCTGGCCCAAGTATAAGCTTTGCCCACTTTATCAAACAACTTCCTACACAGTTATGAACTGAGGCAGCTGGGGAACGTTGTCTCTCAACTGTGTCATAGAGTGTAGTACTACATTTCAGTGAAGTGTAAGGCTTTCCAACGCTGCCGAACGTGTTTCTTTTTCTATTTCAATGGTATTCTGCCTTGTATAACACACATTTACCACTCTAGTCTCCTTTAAGTAAACAATATAGGATTCATGCAGTGTTTCATGTGATCTTAACTGGAATTAAGGATTTCCGTTATCTTACCTACCTTTTCTACACTAAGAACTGCCTTGGAGATTCTCTTTCAGCTGTTCCAAACAAATTCTCATCTGTTTACAGTCATTTTAACTGAATTATTCATGTTTTCATGTAGTTTCCTATATTCTGCCTTCTGGCCCAAGTATAAGCTTTGCCCACTTTATCAAACAACTTCCTACACACTGTTATAAACTGAGGGAGCTAGGGAACATTGTCTCTCAACTGTGTTATAGAGTGTAGTACTACATTTCAGTGGAGTGTAATGCTTTCCAAAGCTTCCGAACATGTTTCTTTCTGTATTTCCATGGTATTCTGCCTTATATAACACACATTTACCACTCTAGTCTCCTTTAAGTAAACAATATAGGATTCATAGAGTGTTTCATGTGATCTTAACTCCAATTAAGGATTTCCCGGATTTAGCTATCTTTTCTACACTAAGAACTGACTTGGAGAATCTCTTTCAGCTGTTCTAAACAAGTTCTCACCTGTTTACAGTCATTTTCACTGAATTATTCATGTTTTCATGTAGTTTCCTATATTCTGCCTTCTGGCCCAAGTATAACCTTTGCCCACTTTATCAAACAACTTCCTACACACTGTTATAAACTGAGGGAGCTAGGGAACATTGTCTCTCAACTGTGTTATAGAGTGTAGTACTGCATTTCAGTGAAGTGTAAGGCTTTCCAAAGCTGCCGAACGTGTTTCTTTCTCTATTTCAATGGTATTCTGCCTTGTATAACACACATTTACCACTCTAGTCTCCTTTAAGTAAAGATTATAGGATTCATACAGTGTTTCATGTGATCTTAACTGGAATTAAGTATTTCCCTTACCTTAGCTACCTTTTCTACACTAAAAACTGACTTGGAGATTCTCTTTCAGCTGTTCTAAACAAGTTCTCATCTGTTTTCAGTCATTTTCACTGAATTATTCATGTTTTCATGTAGTTTCCTATATTCTGCCTTCTGGCCCAAGTATAAGGTTTGCCTACTTTATCAAACAACTTCCTACACACTGTTATGAACTGAGGGAGATAGGGAACATTGTCTCTCAACTGTGTTATAGAGTGTAGTACTACATTTCAGTGAAGTGTAAGGCTTTCCAAAGCTGCCGATCGTGTTTCTTTCTCTATTTCAATGGTATTCTGCCTTATATAACACACATTTAACACTCTAGTCTCCTTTAAGTAAACAATATAGGACTCATACAGTGTTTCATGTGATCTTAACTGGAATTAAGGATTTTCCGGGTTTAGCTACCTTTTCTACATTAAGAACTGACTTGGAGATTCTCTTTCAGCTGTTCTAAAACAAATCCTCATCTGTTTACAGTCATTTTCACTGAATTATTTATGTTTTCATGTAGTTTCCTATATTCTGCCTTCTGGCCCAAGTATAAGCTTTGCCCACTTTATCAAACAACTTCCTACCCGGTTTGAACTGAGGCAGCTCGGGAATATTGTCTCTCAACTGTGTCATAGAGTGTAGTACTACATTTCAGTGAAGTGTAAGGCTTTCCAAAGCTGCTGAACGTGTTTCTTTCTCTATATCAATGGTATTCAGCATTGTATAACACACATTTACCACTCTAGTCTCCTTTAAGTAAAGAATATGCTGTTCATACAGTGTTTCATGTGATCTTAACTGGAATTAAGTATTTCCCTTATCTTAGCTACCTTTTCTACACTAAGAACTGACTTGGAGAATCTCTTTCAGCTGTTCTAAAAAGTTCTCACCTGTTTACAGTCATTTTCACTGAATTATTCATGTTTTCATGTAGTTTCCTATATTCTGCCTTCTGGCCCAAGTATAACCATTGCCCACTTTATCAAACAACTTCCTACACACTGTTATAAACTGAGGGAGCTAGGGAACATTGTCTCTCAACTGTGTTATAGAGTGTAGTACTACATTTCAGTGAAGTGTAAGGCTTTCCAAAGCTGCCGAACGTGTTTCTTTCTCTATTTCAATGGTATTCTGCCTTGTATAACACACATTTACCACTCTAGTCTCCTTTAAGTAAAGATTATAGGATTCATACAGTGTTTCATGTGATCTTAACTGGAATTAAGGATTTCCCTTATCTTAGCTACCTTTTCTACACTAAGAACTGACTTGGAGATTCTCTTTCAGCTGTTCTAAACAAGTTCTCATCTGTTTTCAGTCATTTCACTGAATTATTCATGTTTTCATGTAGTTTCTTATATTCTGCCTTCTGGCCCAAGTATAAGCTTTGCCCACTTTATCAAACAACTTCTTACACACTGTTATGAACTGAGGGAGATAGGGAACATTGTCTCTCAACTGTGTTATAGAGTGTAGTACTACATTTCAGTGAAGTGTAAGGCTTTCCAAAGCTGCCGAACGTGTTTCTTTCTCTATTTCAATGGTATTCTGCCTTATATAACACATATTTACCACTCTAGTTTCCTTTAAGTAAACAATATAGGACTCATACAGTGTTTCATGTGATCTTAACTGGAATTAAGGATTTTCCGGGTTTAGCTACCTTTTCTACACTAAGAACTGACTTGGAGAATCTCTTTCAGCTGTTCTAAAACAAGTTCTCATCTGTTTACAGTCATTTCACTGAATTATTCATGTTTTCATGTAGTTTCCTATATTCTGCCTTCTGGCCCAAGTATAAGCTTTGCCCACTTTATCAAACAACTTCCTACACAGTTATGAACTGAGGCAGCTCGGGAACATTGTCTCTCAACTGTGTCATAGAGTGTAGTACTACATTTCAGTGAAGTGTAAGGCTTTTCAAAGCTGCCGAACGTGTTTCTTTCTCTATTTCAATGGTATTCTGCGTTGTATAACACACATTTACCACTCTAGTCTCCTTTAAGTAAAGAATATGGGATTCATACAGTGTTTCATGTGATCTTCACTGAAATTAAGTATTTCCCTTATCTTGGCTACCTTTTCTACACTAAGAACTGACTTGGAGAATCTCTTTCAGAGGTTCTAAACAAGTTCTCATCTGTTTACAGTCATTTTCACTGAATTATTCATGTTTTCATGTAGTTTCCTATATTCTGCTTTCTGGCCCAAGTATAAGCTTTGCCCACTTTATCAAACAACTTCCTACACACTGTTATGAACTGAGGCAGCTCAGGAATATTGTCTCTCAACTGTGTTATAGAGTGCAGTACTACATTTCAGTGAAGTGCAAGGCTTTCTAAAGCTGCCGAAGGTGTTTCTTTCACTATTTCAATGGTATTCTGCCTTGTATAACACACATTTACCACTCTAGTCTCCTTTAAGTAAAGAATATAGGATTCATACAGTGTTTCATGTGATTCTAACCCGAATTAAGGATTTCCCGGATCTAAGCTACCTTTTCTACACTAAGAACTGACTTGGAGAATCTCTTTCAGCTGTTCTAAACAAGTTCTCACCTGTTTACAGTCATTTTCACTGAATTATTCTTGTTTTTATGTAGTTTCCTATATTCTGCCTTCTGGCCCAAGTATAAGCTTTGCCCACTTTATGAAACAACTTCCTACACACTGTTATAAACTGAGGGAACTAGGGAACATTGTCTCTCAACTGTGTTATAGAGAGTAGTACTACATTTCAGTGAAGTGTAAAGCTTTCCAAAGCTGACGAACGTGTTTCTTTCTCTATTTCAATGGTATTCTGCGTTGTATAACACACATTTACCACTCTAGTCTCCTTTAAGTAAAGAATATGGGATTCATACAGTGTTTCATGTGATCGTAACTGGAATTAAGTATTTCCCTTATCTTAGCTACATTTTGTACACTAAAAACTGACTTGGAGATTCTCTTTCAGCTGTTCTAAACAAGTTCTCATCTGTTTACAGTCATTTTCACTGAATTATTCATGTTTTCATGTAGTTTCCTATATTCTGCCTTCTGGCCCAAGTATAAGCTTTGCCCACTTTATCAAACAACTTCCTACACACTGTTATGAACTGAGGGAGCTAGGGAACATTGTCTCTCAACTGTGTTATAGAGTGTAGTACTACATTTCTGTGAAGTGTAAGGCTTTCCAAAGCTGCCGAACGTGTTTCTTTCTCTATTTCAATGGTATTCTGCCTTGTATAACACACATTTACCACTCTAGTCTCCTTTAAGTAAACAATATAGGATTCATACAGTGTTTCATGTGATCTTAACTCGAATTAAGGATTTCCCGGATTTAGCTACCTTTTCTACACTAAGAACTGACTTGGAGAATCTCTTTCAGCTGTTCTAAAACAAGTTCTCATCTGTTTACAGTCATTTTTACTGAATTATTCATGTTTTCATGTAGTTTCCTATCTTCTGCCTTCTGGTCCAAGTATAAGCTTTGCCCACTTTATCAAACAACTTCCTACACACTGTTATGAACTGAGGCAGCTAGGGAACATTGTCTCTCAACTGTGTTATAGAGTGTAGTACTACATTTCAGTGAAGTGTAAGGCTTTCCAAAGCTTCCGAACATGTTTCTTTCTCTATTTCAATGGTATTCTGGGTTTTATAACACACATTTACCACTCTAGTCTCCTTTAAGTAAAGAATATGGGATTCATACAGTGTTTCATGTGATCTTAACTGGAATTAAGTATTTCCCTTATTGAACCTACCTTTTCTACACTAAGAACTGACTTGGAGAATCTCTTTCAGAGGTTCTAAACAAGTTCTCATCTGTTCACAGTCATTTTCACTGAATTATTCATGTTTTCATGTAGTTTCCTATATTCTGCCTTCTGGCCCAAGTATAACCATTGCCCACTTTATCAAACAACTTCCTACACAGTTTTGAACTGAGGCAGCTCGGGAATATTGTCTCTCAACTGTGTCATAGAGTGTAGTACTACATTTCAGTGAAGTGTAAGGCTTTCCAAAGCTGCCAAACCTGTTTCTTTCTCTATTTCAGTGGTATTCTGTGTTGTATAACACACATTTACCACTCTAGTCTACTTTAAGTAAAGAATATGGGATTCATACAGTGTTTCATTGTGATCTTAACTGGAATTAAGTATTTCCCTTATCTTAGCTACCTTTTCTACACTAAGAACTGACTTGGAGAATCTCTTTCAGCTGTTCTAAACAAGTTCTCTCTGTTTACAGTCATTTTCACTGAATTATTCATGTTTTCATGTAGTTTCCTATATTCTGCCTTCTGGCCCAAGTATAAGCTTTGCCCACTTTATGAAAACAACTTCCTACACAGTTATGAACTGAGGTAGCTCGGGAACATTGTGTCTCAACTGTGTTATAGAGTGTAGTACTACATTTCAGTGAAGTGTAAGGCTTTCCAAAGCTGCCGAACGTGTTTCTTTCTCTATTTCAATGGTATTCTGCCTTGTATAACACACATTTATCACTCTAGTCTACTTTAAGTAATGAATATAGGTTTCATACAGTGTTTGATGTTATCTTAACTTGAATTAAGGATTTCCCTTATCTTAGCTACCTTTTCTACACTAAGAACTGACTTGGAGAATCTATCAGCTGTTCTAAAACAAGTTCTCATCTGTTTACAGTCATTTTCACTGAATTATTCATGTTTTCATATAGTTTCCTAAATTCTGCCTTCTGGCCCAAGTATAAGCTTTGCCCACTTTATGAAAACAACTTCCTACACAGTTATGAACTGAGGTAGCTCGGGAACATTGTGTCTCAACTGTGTTATAGAGTGTAGTACTACATTTCAGTGAAGTGTAAGGCTTTCCAAAGCTGCCGAACGTGTTTCTTTCTCTATTTCAATGGTATTCTGCCTTGTATAACACACATTTATCACTCTAGTCTACTTTAAGTAATGAATATAGGTTTCATACAGTGTTTGATGTTATCTTAACTTGAATTAAGGATTTCCCTTATCTTAGCTACCTTTTCTACACTAAGAACTGACTTGGAGAATCTATCAGCTGTTCTAAAACAAGTTCTCATCTGTTTACAGTCATTTTCACTGAATTATTCATGTTTTCATGTAGTTTCCTATATTCTGCCTTCTGGCCCAAGTATAAGCTTTGCCCACTTTATCAAACAACTTCCTACACACTGTTATGAACTGAGGGAGCTAGGGAACATTTTTTCTCAACTGTGTTATAGAGTGTAGTACTGCATTTCAGTGAAGTGTAAGGCTTTCCAAAGCTGCCGATCGTGTTTCTTTCTCTATTTTAATGGTATTCTGCCTTATATAACACACATTTACCACTCTAGTCTCCTTTAAGTAAACAATATAGGACTCATTCAGTGTTTCATGTGATCTTAACTGGAATTAACGATTTTCCGGGTTTAGCTACCTTTTCTACACTAAGAACTGACTTGGAGAATCTCTTTCAGCTGTTCTAAAACAAGTTCTCATCTGTTTACAGTCATTTTCACTGAATTATTCATGTTTTCATGTAGTTTCCTATATTCTGCCTTCTGGCCCAAGTATAAGCTTTGCCCACTTTATCACACAACTTCGTACACAGTTATGAACTGAGGCAGCTCAGGAACATTGTCTCTCAACTGTGTCATAGAGTGTAGTACTACATTTCAGTGAAGTGTACGGCTTTCCAAGGCTGCCGAACGTGTTTCTTTCTCTATTTCAATGGTATTCTGCGTTGTATAACACACATTTACCACTCTAGTCTCCTTTAAGTAAAGAATATGGGATTCATACAGTGTTTCATGTGATCTTAACTGGAATAAAGTATTTCCCTTATCTTAGCTACCTTTTCTACACTAAAAACTGACTTGCAGATTCTCTTTCAGCTGTTCTAAACAAGTTCTCATCTGTTTACAGTCATTTTCACTGAATTATTCATGTTTTCATGTAGTTTCCTATATTGTGCCTTCTGGCCCAAGTATAAGCTTTGCCCACTTTATCAAAGAACTTCCTACACACTGTTATGAACTGAGGGAGCTAGGGAACATTGTCTCTCAACTGTGTTATAGAGTGTAGTACTACATTTCAGTGAAGTGTAAGGCTTTCCAACGCTGCCGAACGTGTTTCTTTCCCTATTTCAATGGTATTCTGCCTTGTATAACACACATTTACCACTCTAGTCTCCTTTAAGAAAACAATATAGGATTCATACAGTGTTTCATGTGATCTTAACTGGAATTAAGGATTTCCCTTATCTTAGCTACCTTTTCTACACTAAAAACTGACTTGGAGATTATCTTTCAGCTGTTCTAAACAAGTTCTCATCTGTTTACAGTCATTTTCACTGAATTATTCATGTTTTCATGTAGTTTCCTATATTCTGCCTTCTGGCCCAAGTATAAGCTTTGCCCACTTTATCAAACAACTTCCTACACCCTGTTATGAACTGAGGGAGCTAGGGAACATTTTCTCTCAACTGTGTTATAGAGTGTAGTACTGCATTTCAGTGAAGTGTAAGGCTTTCCAAAGCTGCCGATCGTGTTTCTTTCTCTATTTTAATGGTATTCTGCCTTATATAACACACATTTACCACTCTAGTCTCCTTTAAGTAAACAATATAGGACTCATTCAGTGTTTCATGTGATCTTAACTGGAATTAACGATTTTCCGGGTTTAGCTACCTTTTCTACACTAAGAACTGACTTGGAGAATCTCTTTCAGCTGTTCTAAAACAAGTTCTCATATGTTTACAGTCATTTTCACTGAATTATTCATGTTTTCATGTAGTTTCCTATATTCTGCCTTCTGGCCCAAGTATAAGCTTTGCCCACTTTATCACACAACTTCGTACACAGTTATGAACTGAGGCAGCTCAGGAACATTGTCTCTCAACTGTGTCATAGAGTGTAGTACTACATTTCAGTGAAGTGTACGGCTTTCCAAGGCTGCCGAACGTGTTTCTTTCTCTATTTCAATGGTATTCTGCGTTGTATAACACACATTTACCACTCTAGTCTCCTTTAAGTAAAGAATATGGGATTCATACAGTGTTTCATGTGATCTTAACTGGAATAAAGTATTTCCCTTATCTTAGCTACATTTCTACACTAAAAACTGACTTGCAGATTCTCTTTCAGCTGTTCTAAACAAGTTCTCATCTGTTTACAGTCATTTTCACTGAATTATTCATGTTTTCATGTAGTTTCCTATACTCTGTCTTCTGGCCCAAGTATAAGCTTTGCCCACTTTATCAAACAACTTCCTACACACTGTTATGAACTGCGGGAGCTAGGGAACATTGTCTCTCAACTGTGTTATAGAGTGTAGTACTACATTTCAGTGAAGTGTAAGGCTTTCCAAAGCTGCCGAACGTGTTTCTTTCTCTATTTCAATGGTATTCTGGGTTTTATAACACACATTTACCACTCTAGTCTCCTTTAAGTAAAGAATATGGGATTCATACAGTGTTTCATGTGATCTTAACTGGAATTAAGTATTTCCCTTATTGAACCTACCTTTTCTACACTAAGAACTGACTTGGAGAATCTCTTTCAGAGGTTCTAAACAAGTTCTCATCTGTTCACAGTCATTTTCACTGAATTATTCATGTTTTCATGTAGTTTCCTATATTCTGCCTTCTGGCCCAAGTATAACCATTGCCCACTTTATCAAACAACTTCCTACACAGTTTTGAACTGAGGCAGCTCGGGAATATTGTCTCTCAACTGTGTCATAGAGTGTAGTACTACATTTCAGTGAAGTGTAAGGCTTTCCAAAGCTGCCAAACCTGTTTCTTTCTCTATTTCAGTGGTATTCTGTGTTGTATAACACACATTTACCACTCTAGTCTACTTTAAGTAAAGAATATGGGATTCATACAGTGTTTCATTGTGATCTTAACTGGAATTAAGTATTTCCCTTATCTTAGCTACCTTTTCTACACTAAGAACTGACTTGGAGAATCTCTTTCAGCTGTTCTAAACAAGTTCTCTCTGTTTACAGTCATTTTCACTGAATTATTCATGTTTTCATGTAGTTTCCTATATTCTGCCTTCTGGCCCAAGTATAAGCTTTGCCCACTTTATGAAAACAACTTCCTACACAGTTATGAACTGAGGTAGCTCGGGAACATTGTGTCTCAACTGTGTTATAGAGTGTAGTACTACATTTCAGTGAAGTGTAAGGCTTTCCAAAGCTGCCGAACGTGTTTCTTTCTCTATTTCAATGGTATTCTGCCTTGTATAACACACATTTATCACTCTAGTCTACTTTAAGTAATGAATATAGGTTTCATACAGTGTTTGATGTTATCTTAACTTGAATTAAGGATTTCCCTTATCTTAGCTACCTTTTCTACACTAAGAACTGACTTGGAGAATCTATCAGCTGTTCTAAAACAAGTTCTCATCTGTTTACAGTCATTTTCACTGAATTATTCATGTTTTCATATAGTTTCCTAAATTCTGCATTCTGGCCCAAGTATAAGCTTTGCCCACTTTATGAAAACAACTTCCTACACAGTTATGAACTGAGGTAGCTCGGGAACATTGTGTCTCAACTGTGTTATAGAGTGTAGTACTACATTTCAGTGAAGTGTAAGGCTTTCCAAAGCTGCCGAACGTGTTTCTTTCTCTATTTCAATGGTATTCTGCCTTGTATAACACACATTTATCACTCTAGTCTACTTTAAGTAATGAATATAGGTTTCATACAGTGTTTGATGTTATCTTAACTTGAATTAAGGATTTCCCTTATCTTAGCTACCTTTTCTACACTAAGAACTGACTTGGAGAATCTATCAGCTGTTCTAAAACAAGTTCTCATCTGTTTACAGTCATTTTCACTGAATTATTCATGTTTTCATGTAGTTTCCTATATTCTGCCTTCTGGCCCAAGTATAAGCTTTGCCCACTTTATCAAACAACTTCCTACACACTGTTATGAACTGAGGGAGCTAGGGAACATTTTCTCTCAACTGTGTTATAGAGTGTAGTACTGCATTTCAGTGAAGTGTAAGGCTTTCCAAAGCTGCCGATCGTGTTTCTTTCTCTATTTTAATGGTATTCTGCCTTATATAACACACATTTACCACTCTAGTCTCCTTTAAGTAAACAATATAGGACTCATTCAGTGTTTCATGTGATCTTAACTGGAATTAACGATTTTCCGGGTTTAGCTACCTTTTCTACACTAAGAACTGACTTGGAGAATCTCTTTCAGCTGTTCTAAAACAAGTTCTCATCTGTTTACAGTCATTTTCACTGAATTATTCATGTTTTCATGTAGTTTCCTATATTCTGCCTTCTGGCCCAAGTATAAGCTTTGCCCACTTTATCACACAACTTCGTACACAGTTATGAACTGAGGCAGCTCAGGAACATTGTCTCTCAACTGTGTCATAGAGTGTAGTACTACATTTCAGTGAAGTGTACGGCTTTCCAAGGCTGCCGAACGTGTTTCTTTCTCTATTTCAATGGTATTCTGCGTTGTATAACACACATTTACCACTCTAGTCTCCTTTAAGTAAAGAATATGGGATTCATACAGTGTTTCATGTGATCTTAACTGGAATAAAGTATTTCCCTTATCTTAGCTACCTTTTCTACACTAAAAACTGACTTGCAGATTCTCTTTCAGCTGTTCTAAACAAGTTCTCATCTGTTTACAGTCATTTTCACTGAATTATTCATGTTTTCATGTAGTTTCCTATATTGTGCCTTCTGGCCCAAGTATAAGCTTTGCCCACTTTATCAAAGAACTTCCTACACACTGTTATGAACTGAGGGAGCTAGGGAACATTGTCTCTCAACTGTGTTATAGAGTGTAGTACTACATTTCAGTGAAGTGTAAGGCTTTCCAACGCTGCCGAACGTGTTTCTTTCCCTATTTCAATGGTATTCTGCCTTGTATAACACACATTTACCACTCTAGTCTCCTTTAAGTAATGAATATCGGATTCATACAGTGTTTCATGTTATCTAAACTCGAATTAAGGATTTCCCTTATCTTAGCTACCTTTTCTACACTAAGAACTGACTTGGAGAATCTCTTTCAGCTGTTCTAAAACAAGTTCTCATCTGTTTACAGTCATTTTCACTGAATTATTCATGTTTTCATGTAGTTTCCTATATTCTGCCTTCTGGCCCAAGTATAAGCTTTGCCCACTTTATCAAACAACTTCCTACACACTGTTATGAACTGAGGGAGCTAGGGAACATTTTCTCTCAACTGTGTTATAGAGTGTAGTACTGCATTTCAGTGAAGTGTAAGGCTTTCCAAAGCTGCCGATCGTGTTTCTTTCTCTATTTTAATGGTATTCTGCCTTATATAACACACATTTACCACTCTAGTCTCCTTTAAGTAAACAATATAGGACTCATTCAGTGTTTCATGTGATCTTAACTGGAATTAACGATTTTCCGGGTTTAGCTACCTTTTCTACACTAAGAACTGACTTGGAGAATCTCTTTCAGCTGTTCTAAAACAAGTTCTCATCTGTTTACAGTCATTTTCACTGAATTATTCATGTTTTCATGTAGTTTCCTATATTCTGCCTTCTGGCCCAAGTATAAGCTTTGCCCACTTTATCACACAACTTCGTACACAGTTATGAACTGAGGCAGCTCAGGAACATTGTCTCTCAACTGTGTCATAGAGTGTAGTACTACATTTCAGTGAAGTGTACGGCTTTCCAAGGCTGCCGAACGTGTTTCTTTCTCTATTTCAATGGTATTCTGCGTTGTATAACACACATTTACCACTCTAGTCTCCTTTAAGTAAAGAATATGGGATTCATACAGTGTTTCATGTGATCTTAACTGGAATAAAGTATTTCCCTTATCTTAGCTACCTTTTCTACACTAAAAACTGACTTGCAGATTCTCTTTCAGCTGTTCTAAACAAGTTCTCATCTGTTTACAGTCATTTTCACTGAATTATTCATGTTTTCATGTAGTTTCCTATATTGTGCCTTCTGGCCCAAGTATAAGCTTTGCCCACTTTATCAAAGAACTTCCTACACACTGTTATGAACTGAGGGAGCTAGGGAACATTGTCTCTCAACTGTGTTATAGAGTGTAGTACTACATTTCAGTGAAGTGTAAGGCTTTCCAACGCTGCCGAACGTGTTTCTTTCCCTATTTCAATGGTATTCTGCCTTGTATAACACACATTTACCACTCTAGTCTCCTTTAAGAAAACAATATAGGATTCATACAGTGTTTCATGTGATCTTAACTGGAATTAAGGATTTCCCTTATCTTAGCTACCTTTTCTACACTAAGAACTGACTTGGAGATTCTCTTTCAGCTGTTCTAATCAAGTTCTCATCTGTTTACAGTCATTTTCACTGAATTATTCATGTTTTCATGTAGTTTCCTATACTCTGTCTTCTGGCCCAAGTATAAGCTTTGCCCACTTTATCAAACAACTTCCTACACACTGTTATGAACTGCGGGAGCTAGGGAACATTGTCTCTCAACTGTGTTATAGAGTGTAGTACTACATTTCAGTGAAGTGTAAGGCTTTCCAAAGCTGACGAACGTGTTTCTTTCTCTATTTCAATGGTATTCTGCCTTGTATAACACACATTTACCACTCTAGTCTCCTTTAAGTAATGAATATCGGATTCATACAGTGTTTGATGTTATCTAAACTCGAATTAAGGATTTCCCTTATCTTAGCTACCTTTTCTAAACTAAGAACTGACTTGGAGAATCTCTTTCAGCTGTTCTAAAACAAGTTCTCATCTGTTTACAGTCATTTTCACTGAATTATTCATGTTTTCATGTAGTTTCCTATATTCTGCCTTCTGGCCCAAGTATAAGCTTTGCCCACTTTATCAAACAACTTCCTACACAGTTATGAACTGAGGCAGCTCGGGAACATTGTCTCTCAACTGTGTCATAGATTGTAGTACTACATTTCAGTGAAGTGTAAGGCTTTCCAAAGCTGCCGAACGTGTTTCTTTCTCTATTTCAATGGTATTCTGCGTTTTATAACACACATTTACCACTCTAGTCTCCTTTAAGTAAAGAATATGGGATTCATACAGTGTTTCATGTGATCTTAACTGGAATTAAGTATTTCCCTTATTGAACCTACCTTTTCTACACTAAGAACTGACTTGGAGAATCTCTTTCAGAGGTTCTAAACAAGTTCTCATCTGTTCACAGTCATTTTCACTGAATTATTCATGTTTTCATGTAGTTTCCTATATTCTGCCTTCTGGCCCAAGTATAACCATTGCCCACTTTATCAAACAACTTCCTACACAGTTTTGAACTGAGGCAGCTCGGGAGTATTGTCTCTCAACTGTGTCATAGAGTGTAGTACTACATTTCAGTGAAGTGTAAGGCTTTCCAAAGCTGCCAAACCTGTTTCTTTCTCTATTTCAGTGGTATTCTGTGTTGTATAACACACATTTACCACTCTAGTCTACTTTAAGTAAAGAATATGGGATTCATACAGTGTTTCATTGTGATCTTAACTGGAATTAAGTATTTCCCTTATCTTAGCTACCTTTTCTACACTAAGAACTGACTTGGAGAATCTCTTTCAGCTGTTCTAAACAAGTTCTCTCTGTTTACAGTCATTTTCACTGAATTATTCATGTTTTCATGTAGTTTCCTATATTCTGCCTTCTGGCCCAAGTATAAGCTTTGCCCACTTTATGAAAACAACTTCCTACACAGTTATGAACTGAGGTAGCTCGGGAACATTGTGTCTCAACTGTGTTATAGAGTGTAGTACTACATTTCAGTGAAGTGTAAGGCTTTCCAAAGCTGCCGAACGTGTTTCTTTCTCTATTTCAATGGTATTCTGCCTTGTATAACACACATTTATCACTCTAGTCTACTTTAAGTAATGAATATAGGTTTCATACAATGTTTGATGTTATCTTAACTTGAATTAAGGATTTCCCTTATCTTAGCTACCTTTTCTACACTAAGAACTGACTTGGAGAATCTATCAGCTGTTCTAAAACAAGTTCTCATCTGTTTACAGTCATTTTCACTGAATTATTCATGTTTTCATGTAGTTTCCTAAATTCTGCCTTCTGGCCCAAGTATAAGCTTTGCCCACTTTATCACACAACTTCCTACACAGTTATAAACTGAGGCAGCTCGGGAACATTGTCTCTCAACTGTGTCATAGAGTGTAGTACTACATTTCAGTGAAGTGTAAGGCTTTCCAAAGCTGCCGAACGTGTTTCTTTCTCTATTTCAGTGGTATTCTGCGTTGTATAACACACATTTACCACTCTAGTCTACTTTAAGTAAAGAATATGGGATTCATACAGTGTTTCATGTGATCTTAACTGGAATTAAGTATTTCCCTTATCTTAGCTACCTTTTCTACACTAAAAACTGACTTGGAGATTATCTTTCAGCTGTTCTAAACAAGTTCTCATCTGTTTACAGTCATTTTCACTGAATTATTCATGTTTTCATGTAGTTTCCTATATTGTGCCTTCTGGCCCAAGTATAAGCTTTGCCCACTTTATCAAAGAACTTCCTACACACTGTTATGAACTGAGGGAGCTAGGGAACATTGTCTCTCAACTGTGTTATAGATTGTAGTACTACATTTCCGTGAAGTGTAAGGTTTTCCAACGCTGCCGAACGTGTTTCTTTCTCTATTTCAATGGTATTCTGCCTTGTATAACACACATTTACCACTCTAGTCTCCTTTAAGTAATGAATATCGGATTCATACAGTGTTTGATGTTATCTAAAATCGAATTAAGGATTTCCCTTATCTTAGCTACCTTTTCTACACTAAGAACTGACTTGGAGAATCTCTTTCAGCTGTTCTAAAACAAGTTCTCATCTGTTTACAGTCATTTTCACTGAATTATTCATGTTTTCATGTAGTTTCCTATATTCTGCCTTCTGGCCCAAGTATAAGCTTTGCCCACTTTATCAAACAACTTCCTACACAGTTATGAACTGAGGCAGCTCGGGAACATTGTCTCTCAACTGTGTCATAGATTGTAGTACTACATTTCAGTGAAGTGTAAGGCTTTCCAAAGCTGCCGAACGTGTTTCTTTCTCTATTTCAATGGTATTCTGCGTTTTATAACACACATTTACCACTCTAGTCTCCTTTAAGTAAAGAATATGGGATTCATACAGTGTTTCATGTGATCTTAACTGGAATTAAGTATTTCCCTTATTGAACCTACCTTTTCTACACTAAGAACTGACTTGGAGAATCTCTTTCAGAGGTTCTAAACAAGTTCTCATCTGTTCACAGTCATTTTCACTGAATTATTCATGTTTTCATGTAGTTTCCTATATTCTGCCTTCTGGCCCAAGTATAACCATTGCCCACTTTATCAAACAACTTCCTACACAGTTTTGAACTGAGACAGCTCGGGAATATTGTCTCTCAACTGTGTCATAGAGTGTAGTACTACATTTCAGTGAAGTGTAAGGCTTTCCAAAGCTGCCAAACCTGTTTCTTTCTCTATTTCAGTGGTATTCTGTGTTGTATAACACACATTTACCACTCTAGTCTACTTTAAGTAAAGAATATGGGATTCATACAGTGTTTCATGTGATCTTAACTGGAATTAAGTATTTCCCTGATTGAACCTACCTTTTCTACACTAAGAACTGACTTGGAGAATCTCTTTCAGAGGTTCTAAACAAGTTCTCAGCTGTTCACAGTCATTTTCACTGAATTATTCATGTTTTCATGTAGTTTCCTATATTCTGCCTTCTGGCCCAAGTGTAAGCTTTGCCCACTTTATCACACAACTTCCTACACAGTTATGAACTGAGGCAGCTCAGGAACATTGTCTCTCAACTGTGTCATAGAGTGTAGTACTATATTTCAGTGAAGTGTAAGGCTTTCCAAGGCTGCCGAACGTGTTTCTTTCTCTATTTCAATGGTATTCTGCGTTGTATAACACACATTTACCACTCTAGTCTCCTTTAAGTAAAGAATATGGGATTCATACAGTGTTTCATGTGATCTTAACTGGAATTAAGTATTTCCCTTATCTTAGCTACCTTTTCTACACTAAAAACTGACTTGCAGATTCTCTTTCAGCTGTTCTAAACAAGTTCTCATCTGTTTACAGTCATTTTCACTGAATTATTCATGTTTTCATGTAATTTCCTATATTGTGCCTTCTGGCCCAAGTATAAGCTTTGCCCACTTTATCAAAGAACTTCCTACACACTGTTATGAACTGAGGGAGCTAGGGAACATTGTCTCTCAACTGTGTTATAGAGAGTAGTACTACATTTCAGTGAAGTGTAAGGCTTTCCAACGCTGCCGAACGTGTTTGTTTCCCTATTTCAATGGTATTCTGCCTTGTATAACACACATTTACCACTCTAGTCTCCTTTAAGTAAACAATATAGGATTCATACAGTGTTTCATGTGATCTTAACTGGAATTAAGGATTTCCCTTATCTTAGCTACCTTTTCTACACTAAGAACTGACTTGGAGATTCTCTTTCAGCTGTTCTAATCAAGTTCTCATCTGTTTACAGTCATTTTCACTGAATTATTCATGTTTTCATGTAGTTTCCTATATTCTGTCTTCTGGCCCAAGTATAAGCTTTGCCCACTTTATCAAACAACTTCCTACGCACTGTTATGAACTGCGGGAGCTAGGGAACATTGTCTCTCAACTGTGTTATAGAGTGTAGTACTACATTTCAGTGAAGTGTAAGGCTTTCCAAAGCTGACAACGTGTTTCTTTCTGTATTTCAATGGTATTCTGCCTTGTATAACACACATTTACCACTCTAGTCTCCTTTAAGTAATGAATATCGGATTCATACAGTGTTTGATATTATCTAAACTGGAATTAAGGATTTCCCTTATCTTAGCTACCTTTTCTACACTAAGAACTGACTTGGAGATTCTCTTTCAGCTGTTCTAAACAAGTTCTCATCTGTTTACAGTCATTTTCACTGAATTATTCATGTTTTCATGTAGTTTCCTAAATTCTGCCTTCTGGCCCAAGTATAAGCTTTGCCCACTTTATCAAACAACTTCCTACACACTGTTATGAACTGAGGCAGCTAGGGAACATTGTCTCTCAACTGTGTTATAGAGTGTAGTACTACATTTCAGTGAAGTGTAAGGATTTCCAAAGCTGACGAACGTGTTTCTTTCTCTATTTCAATGGTATTCTGCCTTATATAACACACATTTACCACTCTAGTCTCCTTTAAGTAAACAATATAGGACTGATACAGTGTTTCATGTGATCTTAACTGGAATTAAGGATTTTCCGGGTTTAGCTACCTTTTCTACACTAAGAACTGACTTGGAGAATCTCTTTCAGCTGTTCTAAAACAAGTTCTCATCTGTTTACAGTCATTTTCACTGAATTATTCATGTTTTCATGTAGTTTCCTATATTCTGCCTTCTGGCCCAAGTATAAGCTTTGCCCACTTTATCAAACAACTTCCTACACAGTTATGAACTGAGGCAGCTCGGGAACATTGTCTCTCAACTGTGTCATAGAGTGTAGTACTACATTTCAGTGAAGTGTAAGGCTTTCCAAAGCTGCCGAACGTGTTTCTTTCTCTATTTCAATGGTATTCTGCGTCGTATAACACACATTTACCACTCTAGTCTCCTTTAAGTAAAGAATATGGGATTCATACAGTGTTTCATGTGATCTTAACTGGAATTAAGTATTTCCCTTATCGAAGCTACCTTTTCTACACTAAGAACTGACTTGGAGAATCTCTTTCAGAGGTTCTAAACAAGTTCTCATGTGTTCACAGTCATTTTCACTGAATTATTCATGTTTTCATGTAGTTTCCTATATTCTGCCTTCTGGCCCAAGTATAACCATTGCCCACTTTATCAAACAACTTCCTACACAGTTTTGAACTGAGGCAGCTCGGGAACATTGTCTCTCAACTGTGTCATAGAGTGTAGTACTACATTTCAGTGAAGTGTAAGGCTTTCCAAAGCTGCCAAACCTGTTTCTTTCTCTATTTCAGTGGTATTCTGCGTTGTATAACACACATTTACCACTCTAGTCTACTTTAAGTAAAGAATATGGGATTCATACAGTGTTTCATGTGATCTTAACTGGAATTAAGTATTTCCCTTATCTTAGCTACCTTTTCTACACTAAGAACTGACTTGGAGAATCTCTTTCAGCTGTTCTAAACAAGTTCTCTCTGTTTACAGTCATTTTCACTTAATTATTCATGTTTTCATGTAGTTTCCTATATTCTGCCTTCTGGCCCAAGTATAAGCTTTGCCCACTTTATCAAACAACTTCCTACACACTGTTATGAACTGAGGCAGCTAGGGAACATTGTCTCTCAACTGTGTTATAGAGTGTAGTACTACATTTCAGTGAAGTGTAAGGCTTTCCAAAGCTGCCGAACGTGTTTCTTTCTCTATTTCAATGGTATTCTGCCTTGTATAACACATTTACCACTCTAGTCTCCTTTAAGTAAAGAATATGGGATTTATACAGTGTTTCATGTGATCTTAACTGGAATTAAGTATTTCCCTTATCTTAGCTACCTTTTCTACACTAAAAACTGACTTGGAGATTCTCTTTCAGCTGTTCTAAACAAGTTCTCATCTGTTTTCAGTCATTTTCACTGAATTATTCATGTTTTCATGTAGTTTCCTATATTCTGCCTTCTGGCCCAAGTATAAGCTTTGCCCACTTTATCAAACAACTTCCTACACACTGTTATGAACTGAGGGAGATAGGGAACATTGTCTCTCAACTGTGTTATAGAGTGTAGTACTACATTTCAGTGAAGTGTAAGGCTTTCCAAAGCTGCCGAACGTGTTTCTTTCTCTATTTCAATGGTATTCTGCCTTATATAACACACATTTACCACTCTAGTCTCCTTTAAGTAAACAATATAGGACTGATACAGTGTTTCATGTGATCTTAACTGGAATTAAGGATTTTCCGGGTTTAGCTACCTTTTCTACACTAAGAACTGACTTGGAGAATCTCTTTCAGCTGTTCTAAAACAAGTTCTCATCTGTTTACAGTCATTTTCACTGAATTATTCATGTTTTCATGTAGTTTCCTATATTCTGCCTTCTGGCCCAAGTATAAGCTTTGCCCACTTTATCAAACAACTTCCTACACAGTTATGAACTGAGGCAGCTCGGGAACATTGTCTCTCAACTGTGTCATAGAGTGTAGTACTACATTTCAGTGAAGTGTAAGGCTTTCCAAAGCTGCCGAACGTGTTTCTTTCTCTATTTCAATGGTATTCTGCCTTGTATAACACACATTTACCACTCTAGTCTCCTTTAAGTAAAGAATATAGGATTCATACAGTGTTTCATGTGATCTTAACTGGAATTAAGGATTTCCCTTATCTTAGCTAACTTTTCTACACTAAGAACTGATTGGAGATTCTCTTTCAGCTGTTCTAAACAAGTTCTCATCTGTTTACAGTCATTTTCACTGAATTATTCATGTTTTCATGTAGTTTCCTATATTCTGCCTTCTGGCCCAAGTATAAACTTTGCCCACTTTGTCAAACAACTTCCTACACACTGTTATGAACTGCGGGAGCTAGGGAACATTGTCTCTCAACTGTGTTATAGAGTGTAGTACTACATTTCAGTGAAGTGTAAGGCTTTCCAAAGCTGACGAACGTGTTTCTTTCTCTATTTCAATGGTATTCTGCCTTGTATAACACATTTACCACTCTAGTCTCCTTTAAGTAAAGAATATAGGATTCATACAGTGTTTCATGTGATCTTAACTGGAATTAAGTATTTTCGGGGTTTCGCTACTTTTCTACACTAAGAACTGACTTGGAGAATCTCTTTCAGCTGTTCTAAAACAAGTTCTCATCTGTTTACAGTCATTTTCACTGAATTATTCATGTTTTCATGTAGTTTCCTATATTCTGCCTACTTGCCCAAGTATAAGCTTTGCCCACTTTATCAAACAACTTCCAACACACTCTTATAAACTGAGGTAGCTCTGGAACATTGTGTCTCAACTGTGTTATAGAGTGTAGTACTACATTTCAGTGAAGTGTAAGGCTTTCCAAAGCTGCCGAACGTGTTTCTTTCTCTATTTCAATGGTATTCTGCCTTGTATAACACACATTTATCACTCTAGTCTACTTTAAGTAATGAATATAGGTTTCATACAGTGTTTGATGTTATCTAAACTCGAATTAAGGATTTCCCTTATCTTAGCTACCTTTTCTACACTAAGAACTGACTTGGAGATTCTCTT
Source organism: Pipistrellus hanaki (assembly GCF_964339955.1). Classification (NCBI taxonomy): domain Eukaryota; kingdom Metazoa; phylum Chordata; class Mammalia; order Chiroptera; family Vespertilionidae; genus Pipistrellus; species Pipistrellus hanaki. The sequence continues at coordinate 49,461,211 of NC_140518.1, forward strand.
TCAGCTGTTCTAAACAAGTTCTCATCTGTTTACAGTCATTTTCACTGAATTATTCATGTTTTCATGTAGTTTCGTATATTCTGCCTTCTTGCCCAAGTATAAGCTTTGCCCACTTTATCAAACAACTTCCTACACACTCTTATGAACTGAGGCAGCTCGGGAACATTGTCTCTCAACTGTGTTATAGAGTGTAGTACTACATTTTAGTGAAGTGTAAGGCTTTCCAAAGCTGCCGAACGTGTTTCTTTCTCTATTTCAATGGTATTCTGCCTTGTATAACACACATTTACCACTCTAGTCTCCTTTAAGTAATGAATATAGGATTCATACAGTGTTTGATATTATCTAAACTCGAATTAAGGATTTCCCTTATCTTAGCTACCTTTTCTACACTAAGAACTGACTTGGAGATTCTCTTTCAGCTGTTCTAAACAAGTTCTCATCTGTTTACAGTCATTTTCACTGAATTATTCATGTTTTCATGTAGTTTCCTATATTCAGCCTTCTTGCCCAAGTATAAGCTTTGCCCACTTTATCAAACAACTTCCTACACACTCTTATGAAGTGAGGCAGCTCGGGAACATTGTCTCTCAACTGTGTTATAGAGTGTAGTACTACATTTTAGTGAAGTGTAAGGCTTTCCAAAGCTGCCGAACGTGTTTCTTTCTCTATTTCAATGGTATTCTGCCTTGTATAACACACATTTACCACTCTAGTCTCCTTTAAGTAAAGAATATAGGATTCATACAGTGTTTCATGTGATCTTAACTGGAATTAAGGATTTTCCGGGTTTAGCTACCTTTTCTACACTAAGAACTGACTTGGAGAATCTATCAGCTGTTCTAAAACAAGTTCTCATCTGTTTACAGTCATTTTCACTGAATTATTCATGTTTTCATGTAGTTTCCTATATTCTGCCTTCTGGCCCAAGTATAAGCTTTGCCCACTTTATCAAACAACTTCCTACACAGTTATGAACTGAGGCAGCTCCGGAACATTGTCTCTCAACTGTGTCATAGAGTGTAGTACTACATTTCAGTGAAGTGTAAGGCTTTCCAAAGCTGCCAAACGTGTTTCTTTCTCTATTTCAATGGTATTCTGCCTTGTATAACACGCATTTACCACTCTAGTCTCCTTTAAGTAAACAATATAGGATTCATACAGTGTTTCATGTGATGTTAACTGGAATTAAGGATTTCCCTTATCTTAGCTACCTTTTCTACACTAAGAACTGATTGGAGATTCTCTTTCAGCTGTTCTAAACAAGTTCTCATCTGTTTACAGTCATTTTCACTGAATTATTCATGTTTTCATGTAGTTTCCTATATTCTGCCTTCTGGCCCAAGTATAAGCTTTGCCCACTTTGTCAAACAACTTCCTACACACTGTTATGAACTGCGGGAGCTAGGGAACATTGTCTCTCAACTGTGTTATAGAGTGTAGTACTACATTTCAGTGAAGTGTAAGGCTTTCCAAAGCTGACGAACGTGTTTCTTTCTCTATTTCAATGGTATTCTGCCTTGTATAACAAACATTTACCACTCTAGTCTCCTTTAAGTAAACAATATAGGATTCATACAGTGTTTCATGTGATCTTAACTGGAATTAAGGATTTCCCTTATCTTAGCTACCTTTTCTACACTAAGAACTGACTTGGAGATTCTCTTTCAGCTGTTCTAAACAAGTTCTCATCTGTTTACAGTCATTTTCACTGAATTATTCATGTTTTCATGTAGTTTCCTATATTCTGTCTTCTGGCCCAAGTATAAGCTTTGCCCACTTTATCAAACAACTTCCTACACACGGATATGAACTGCGGGAGCTACGGAACATTGTCTCTCAACTGTGTTATAGAGTGTAGAACTATATTTCAGTGAAGTGTAAGGCTTTCCAAAGCTGACGAACGTGTTTCTTTCTCTATTTCAATGGTATTCTGCCTTGTATAACACACATTTACTACTCTAGTCTCCTTTAAGTAATGAATATAGGATTCATACAGTGTTTGATGTTATCTAAACTCGAATTAAGGATTTCCCTTATCTTAGCTACCTTTTCTACACTAAGAACTGACTTGGAGATTCTCTTTCAGCTGTTCTAAACAAGTTCTCATATGTTTACAGTCATTTTCACTGAATTATTCATGTTTTCATGTAGTTTCCTATATTCTGCCTTCTGGCCCAAGTATAAGCTTTGCCCACTTTATCAAACAACTTCCTACACACTGTTATGAACTGAGGGAGCTAGGGAACATTTTCTCTCAACTGTGTTATAGAGTGTAGTACTACATTTCAGTGAAGTGTAAGGCTTTCCAAAGCTGCCGATCGTGTTTCTTTCTCTATTTTAATGGTATTCTGCCTTATATAACACACATTTACCACTCTAGTCTCCTTTAAGTAAAGAATATGGGATTCATACAGTGTTTCATGTGATCTTAACTGGAATTAAGTATTTCCCTTATCTTAGCTACCTTTTCTACACTAAAAACTGACTTGCAGATTCTCTTTCAGCTGTTCTAAAACAAGTTCTCATCTGTTTACAGTCATTTTCACTGAATTATTCATGTTTTCATGTAGTTTCCTATATTCTGCCTTCTGGCCCAAGTATAAGCTTTGCCCACTTTATCAAAACAACTTCCTACACAGTTATGAACTGAGGCAGCTCGGGAACATTGTCTCTCAACTGTGTCATAGAGTGTAGTACTACATTTCAGTGAAGTGTAAGGCTTTCCAAAGCTGCCGAACGTGTTTCTTTCTCTATTTCAATGGTATTCTGCCTTGTATAACACACATTTATCACTCTAGTCTACTTTAAGTAATGAATATAGGTTTCATACAGTGTTTGATGTTATCTAAACTTGAATTAAGGATTTCCCTTATCTTAGCTACCTTTTCTACACTAAGAACTGACTTGGAGATTCTCTTTCAGCTGTTCTAAACAAGTTCTCATCTGTTTACAGTCATTTTCACTGAATTATTCATGTTTTCATGTAGTTTCGTATATTCTGCCTTCTTGCCCAAGTATAAGCTTTGCCCACTTTATCAAACAACTTCCTACACACTCTTATGAACTGAGGCAGCTCGGGAACATTGTCTCTCAACTGTGTTATAGAGTGTAGTACTACATTTTAGTGAAGTGTAAGGCTTTCCAAAGCTGACGAACGTGTTTCTTTCTCTATTTCAATGGTATTCTGCCTTGTATAACAAACATTTACCACTCTAGTCTCCTTTAAGTAAACAATATAGGATTCATACAGTGTTTCATGTGATCTTAATTGGAATTAAGGATTTTCCGGGTTTAGCTACCTTTTCTACACTAAGAACTGAATGGAAGAATCTATCAGCTGTTCTAAAACAAGTTCTCATCTGTTTACAGTCATTGTCACTGAATTATTCATGTTTTCATGTAGTTTCCTATATTCTGCCTTCTGGCCCAAGTATAAGCTTTGCCCACTTTATCAAACAACTTCCTACACAGTTATGAACTGAGGCAGCTCGGGAACATTGTCTCTCAACTGTGTCATAGAGTGTAGTACTACATTTCAGTGAAGTGTAAGGCTTTCCAAAGCTGCCGAACGTGTTTCTTTCTCTATTTCAATGGTATTCTGCCTTGTATAACACACATTTACCACTCTAGTCTCCTTTAAGTAAACAATATAGGATTCATACAGTGTTTCATGTGATCTTAACTGGAATTAAGGATTTCCCTTATCTTAGCTACCTTTTCTACACTAAGAACTGATTGGAGATTCTCTTTCAGCTGTTCTAAACAAGTTCTCATCTGTTTACAGTCATTTTCCCTGAATAATTCATGTTTTCATGTAGTTTCCTATATTCTGCCTTCTGGCCCAAGTATAAACTTTGCCCACTTTGTCAAACAACTTCCTACACACTGTTATGAACTGCGGGAGCTAGGGAACATTGTCTCTCAACTGTGTTATAGAGTGTAGTACTACATTTCAGTGAAGTGTAAGGCTTTCCAAAGGTGACGAACGTGTTTCTTTCTCTATTTCAATGGTATTCTGCCTTGTATAACACATTTACCACTCTAGTCTCCTTTAAGTAAAGAATATAGGATTCATACAGTGTTTCATGTGATCTTAACTGGAATTAAGGATTTTCGGGGTTTAGCTACTTTTCTACACTAAGAACTGACTTGGAGAATCTCTTTCAGCTGTTCTAAAACAAGTTCTCATCTGTTTACAGTCATTTTCACTGAATTATTCATGTTTTCATGTAGTTTCCTATATTCTGCCTTCTTGCCCAAGTATAAGCTTTGCCCACTTTATCAAACAACTTCCAACACACTCTTATAAACTGAGGTAGCTCGGGAACATTGTGTCTCAACTGTGTTATAGAGTGTAGTACTACATTTCAGTGAAGTGTAAGGCTTTCCAAAGCTGCCGAACGTGTTTCTTTCTCTATTTCAATGGTATTCTGCCTTGTATAACACACATTTATCACTCTAGTCTACTTTAAGTAATGAATATAGGTTTCATACAGTGTTTGATGTTATCTAAACTCGAATTAAGGATTTCCCTTATCTTAGCTACCTTTTCTACACTAAGAACTGACTTGGAGATTCTCTTTCAGCTGTTCTAAACAAGTTCGCATCTGTTTACAGTCATTTTCACTGAATTATTCATGTTTTCATGTAGTTTCGTATATTCTGCCTTCTTGCCCAAGTATAAGCTTTGCCCACTTTATCAAACAACTTCCTACACACTCTTATGAACTGAGGCAGCTCGGGAACATTGTCTCTCAACTGTGTTATAGAGTGTAGTACTACATTTTAGTGAAGTGTAAGGCTTTCCAAAGCTGCCGAACGTTTTCTTTCTCTATTTCAATGGTATTCTGCCTTGTATAACACACATTTACCACTCTAGTCTCCTTTAAGTAAAGAATATAGGATTCATACAGTGTTTCATGTGATCTTAACTGGAATTAAGGATTTTCCGGGTTTAGCTACCTTTTCTACACTAAGAACTGACTTGGAGAATCTATCAGCTGTTCTAAAACAAGTTCTCATCTGTTTACAGTCATTTTCACTGAATTATTCATGTTTTCATGTAGTTTCCTATATTCTGCCTTCTGGCCCAAGTATAAGCTTTGCCCACTTTATCAAACAACTTCCTACACAGTTATGAACTGAGGCAGCTCGGGAACATTGTCTCTCAACTGTGTCATAGAGTGTAGTACTACATTTCAGTGAAGTGTAAGGCTTTCCAAAGCTGCCAAACGTGTTTCTTTCTCTATTTCAATGGTATTCTGCCTTGTATAACACGCATTTACCACTCTAGTCTCCTTTAAGTAAACAATATAGGATTCATACAGTGTTTCATGTGATGTTAACTGGAATTAAGGATTTCCCTTATCTTAGCTACCTTTTCTACACTAAGAACTGATTGGAGATTCTCTTTCAGCTGTTCTAAACAAGTTCTCATCTGTTTACAGTCATTTTCACTGAATTATTCATGTTTTCATGTAGTTTCCTATATTCTGTCTTCTGGCCCAAGTATAAGCTTTGCCCACTTTATCAAACAACTTCCTACACACGGATATGAACTGCGGGAGCTAGGGAACATTGTCTCTCAACTGTGTTATAGAGTGTAGAACTATATTTCAGTGAAGTGTAAGGCTTTCCAAAGCTGACGAACGTGTTTCTTTCTCTATTTCAATGGTATTCTGCCTTGTATAACACACCTTTACTACTCTAGTCTCCTTTAAGTAATGAATATAGGATTCATACAGTGTTTGATGTTATCTAAACTCGAATTAAGGATTTCCCTTATCTTAGCTACCTTTTCTACACTAAGAACTGACTTGGAGATTCTCTTTCAGCTGTTCTAAACAAGTTCTCATATGTTTACAGTCATTTTCACTGAATTATTCATGTTTTCATGTAGTTTCCTATATTCTGCCTTCTGGCCCAAGTATAAGCTTTGCCCACTTTATCAAACAACTTCCTACACACTGTTATGAACTGAGGGAGCTAGGGAACATTTTCTCTCAACTGTGTTATAGAGTGTAGTACTACATTTCAGTGAAGTGTAAGGCTTTCCAAAGCTGCCGATCGTGTTTCTTTCTCTATTTTAATGGTATTCTGCCTTATATAACACACATTTACCACTCTAGTCTCCTTTAAGTAAACAATATAGGACTCATACAGTGTTTCATGTGATCTTAACTGGAATTAAGGATTTTTCTGGTTTAGCTACCTTTTCTACACTAAGAACTGACTTGGAGAATCTCTTTCAGCTGTTCTAAATCAAGTTCTCATCTGTTTACAGTCATTTTTACTGAATTATTCATGTTTTCATGTAGTTTCCTATATTCTGCTTTCTGGCCCAAGAGTAAGCTTTGCCCACTTTATCACACAACTTCCTACACAGTTATGAACTCTGGCAGCTCAGGAACATTGTCTCTCAACTATGTCATAGAGTGTAGTACTACATTTCAGTGAAGTGTAAGGCTTTCCAAGGCTGCCGAACGTGTTTCTTTCTCTATTTCAATGGTATTCTGCGTTGTATAACACACATTTACCACTCTAGTCTCCTTTAAGTAAAGAATATGGGATTCATACAGTGTTTCATGTGATCTTAACTGGAATTAAGTATTTCCCTTATCTTAGCTACCTTTTCTACACTAAAAACTGACTTGCAGATTCTCTTTCAGCTGTTCTAAAACAAGTTCTCATCTGTTTACAGTCATTTTCACTGAATTATTCATGTTTTCATGTAGTTTCCTATATTCTGCCTTCTGGCCCAAGTATAAGCTTTGCCCACTTTATCAAAACAACTTCCTACACAGTTATGAACTGAGGCAGCTCGGGAACATTGTCTCTCAACTGTGTCATAGAGTGTAGTACTACATTTCAGTGAAGTGTAAGGCTTTCCAAAGCTGCCGAACGTGTTTCTTTCTCTATTTCAATGGTATTCTGCCTTGTATAACACACATTTATCACTCTAGTCTACTTTAAGTAATGAATATAGGTTTCATACAGTGTTTGATGTTATCTAAACTTGAATTAAGGATTTCCCTTATCTTAGCTACCTTTTCTACACTAAGAACTGACTTGGAGATTCTCTTTCAGCTGTTCTAAACAAGTTCTCATCTGTTTACAGTCATTTTCACTGAATTATTCATGTTTTCATGTAGTTTCGTATATTCTGCCTTCTTGCCCAAGTATAAGCTTTGCCCACTTTATCAAACAACTTCCTACACACTCTTATGAACTGAGGCAGCTCGGGAACATTGTCTCTCAACTGTGTTATAGAGTGTAGTACTACATTTTAGTGAAGTGTAAGGCTTTCCAAAGCTGACGAACGTGTTTCTTTCTCTATTTCAATGGTATTCTGCCTTGTATAACAAACATTTACCACTCTAGTCTCCTTTAAGTAAACAATATAGGATTCATACAGTGTTTCATGTGATCTTAATTGGAATTAAGGATTTCCCTTATCTTAGCTACCTTTTCTACACTAAGAACTGACTTGGAGATTCTCTTTCAGCTGTTCTAAACAAGTTCTCATCTGTTTACAGTCATTTTCACTGAATTATTCATGTTTTCATGTAGTTTCCTATATTCTGTCTTCTGGCCCAAGTATAAGCTTTGCCCACTTTATCAAACAACTTCCTACACACGGATATGAACTGCGGGAGCTAGGGAACATTGTCTCTCAACTGTGTTATAGGGTGTAGAACTACATTTCAGTGAAGTGTAAGGCTTTCCAAAGCTGACGAACGTGTTTCTTTCTCTATTTCAATGGTATTCTGCCTTGTATAACACACATTTACTACTCTAGTCTCCTTTAAGTAATGAATATAGGATTCATACAGTGTTTGATGTTATCTAAACTCGAATTAAGGATTTCCCTTATCTTAGCTACCTTTTCTACACTAAGAACTGACTTGGAGATTCTCTTTCAGCTGTTCTAAACAAGTTCTCATATGTTTACAGTCATTTTCACTGAATTATTCATGTTTTCATGTAGTTTCCTATATTCTGCCTTCTGGCAAGTATAAGCTTTGCCCACTTTATCAAACAACTTCCTACACACTGTTATGAACTGAGGGAGCTAGGGAACATTTTCTCTCAACTGTGTTATAGAGTGTAGTACTACATTTCAGTGAAGTGTAAGGCTTTCCAAAGCTGCCGATCGTGTTTCTTTCTCTATTTTAATGGTATTCTGCCTTATATAACACACATTTACCACTCTAGTCTCCTTTAAGTAAACAATATAAGACTCATACAGTGTTTCATGTGATCTTAACTGGAATTAAGGATTTTTCTGGTTTAGCTACCTTTTCTACACTAAGAACTGACTTGGAGAATCTCTTTCAGCTGTTCTAAATCAAGTTCTCATCTGTTTACAGTCATTTTTACTGAATTATTCATGTTTTCATGTAGTTTCCTATATTCTGCCTTCTGGCCCAAGTGTAAGCTTTGCCCACTTTATCACACAACTTCCTACACAGTTATGAACTCTGGCAGCTCAGGAACATTGTCTCTCAACTGTGTCATAGAGTGTAGTACTACATTTCAGTGAAGTGTAAGGCTTTCCAAGGCTGCCGAACGTGTTTCTTTCTCTATTTCAATGGTATTCTGCGTTGTATAACACACATTTACCACTCTAGTCTCCTTTAAGTAAAGAATATGGGATTCATACAGTGTTTCATGTGATCTTAACTGGAATTAAGTATTTCCCTTATCTTAGCTACCTTTTCTACACTAAAAACTGACTTGCAGATTCTCTTTCAGCTGTTCTAAAACAAGTTCTCATGTGTTTACAGTCATTTTCACTGAATTATTCATGTTTTCATGTAGTTTCCTATATTCTGCCTTCTGGCCCAAGTATAAGCTTTGCCCACTTTATCAAAACAACTTCCTACACAGTTATGAACTGAGGCAGCTCGGGAACATTGTCTCTCAACTGTGTCATAGAGTGTAGTACTACATTTCAGTGAAGTGTAAGGCTTTCCAAAGCTGCCGAACGTGTTTCTTTCTCTATTTCAATGGTATTCTGCCTTGTATAACACACATTTATCACTCTAGTCTGCTTTAAGTAATGAATATAGGTTTCATACAGTGTTTGATGTTATCTAAACTCGAATTAAGGATTTCCCTTATCTTAGCTACCTTTTCTACACTAAGAACTGACTTGGAGATTCTCTTTCAGCTGTTCTAAACAAGTTCTCATCTGTTTACAGTCATTTTCACTGAATTATTCATGTTTTCATGTAGTTTCGTATATTCTGCCTTCTTGCCCAAGTATAAGCTTTGCCCACTTTATCAAACAACTTCCTACACACTCTTATGAACTGAAGCAGCTCGGGAACATTGTCTCTCAACTGTGTTATAGAGTGTAGTACTACATTTTAGTGAAGTGTAAGGCTTTCCAAAGCTGCCGAACGTGTTTCTTTCTCTATTTCAATGGTATTCTGCCTTGTATAACACACATTTACCACTCTAGTCTCCTTTAAGTAAAGAATAAAGGAATCATACAGTGTTTCATGTGATCTTAACTGGAATTAAGGATTTTCCGGGTTTAGCTACCTTTTCTACACTAAGAACTGACTTGGAGAATCTATCAGCTGTTCTAAAACAAGTTCTCATCTGTTTACAGTCATTGTCACTGAATTATTCATGTTTTCATGTAGTTTCCTATATTCTGCCTTCTGGCCCAAGTATAAGCTTTGCCCACTTTATCAAACAACTTCCTACACAGTTATGAACTGAGGCAGCTCGGGAACATTGTCTCTCAACTGTGTCATAGAGTGTAGTACTACATTTCAGTGAAGTGTAAGGCTTTCCAAAGCTGCCGAACGTGTTTCTTTCTCTATTTCAATGGTATTCTGCCTTGTATAACACACATTTACCACTCTAGTCTCCTTTAAGTAAACAATATAGGATTCATACAGTGTTTCATGTGATCTTAACTGGAATTAAGGATTTCCCTTATCTTAGCTACCTTTTCTACACTAAGAACTGATTGGAGATTCTCTTTCAGCTGTTCTAAACAAGTTCTCATCTGTTTACAGTCATTTTCCCTGAATAATTCATGTTTTCATGGAGTTTCCTATATTCTGCCTTCTGGCCCAAGTATAAACTTTGCCCACTTTGTCAAACAACTTCCTACACACTGTTATGAACTGCGGGAGCTAGGGAACATTGTCTCTCAACTGTGTTATAGAGTGTAGTACTACATTTCAGTGAAGTGTAAGGCTTTCCAAAGCTGACGAACGTGTTTCTTTCTCTATTTCAATGGTATTCTGCCTTGTATAACACATTTACCACTCTAGTCTCCTTTAAGTAAAGAATATAGGATTCATACAGTGTTTCATGTGATCTTAACTGGAATTAAGGATTTTCGGGGTTTAGCTACTTTTCTACACTAAGAACTGACTTGGAGAATCTCTTTCAGCTGTTCTAAAACAAGTTCTCATCTGTTTACAGTCATTTTCACTGAATTATTCATGTTTTCATGTAGTTTCCTATATTCTGCCTTCTTGCCCAAGTATAAGCTTTGTCCACTTTATCAAACAACTTCCAACACACTCTTATAAACTGAGGTAGCTCGGGAACATTGTGTCTCAACTGTGTTATAGAGTGTAGTACTACATTTCAGTGAAGTGTAAGGCTTTGCAAAGCTGCCGAACGTGTTTCTTTCTCTATTTCAATGGTATTCTGCCTTGTATAACACACATTTATCACTCTAGTCTACTTTAAGTAATGAATATAGGTTTCATACAGTGTTTGATGATATCTAAACTCGAATTAAGGATTTCCCTTATCTTAGCTACCTTTTCTACACTAAGAACTGACTTGGAGATTCTCTTTCAGCTGTTCTAAACAAGTTCTCATCTGTTTACAGTCATTTTCACTGAATTATTCATGTTTTCATGTAGTTTCGTATATTCTGCCTTCTTGCCCAAGTATAAGCTTTGCCCACTTTATCAAACAACTTCCTACACACTCTTATGAACTGAGGCAGCTCGGGAACATTGTCTCTCAACTGTGTTATAGAGTGTAGTACTACATTTTAGTGAAGTGTAAGGCTTTCCAAAGCTGCCGAACGTGTTTCTTTCTCTATTTCCATGGTATTCTGCCTTGTATAACACACATTTACCACTCTAGTCTCCTTTAAGTAAAGAATATAGGATTCATACAGTGTTTCATGTGATCTTAACTGGAATTAAGGATTTTCCGGGTTTAGCTACCTTTTCTACACTAAGAACTGACTTGGAGAATCTATCAGCTGTTCTAAAACAAGTTCTCATCTGTTTACAGTCATTTTCACTGAATTATTCATGTTTTCATGTAGTTTCCTATATTCTGCCTTCTGGCCCAAGTATAAGCTTTGCCCACTTTATCAAACAACTTCCTACACAGTTATGAACTGAGGCAGCTCGGGAACATTGTCTCTCAACTGTGTCATAGAGTGTAGTACTACATTTCAGTGAAGTGTAAGGCTTTCCAAAGCTGCCAAACGTGTTTCTTTCTCTATTTCAATGGTATTCTGCCTTGTATAACACGCATTTACCACTCTAGTCTCCTTTAAGTAAACAATATAGGATTCATACAGTGTTTCATGTGATGTTAACTGGAATTAAGGATTTCCCTTATCTTAGCTACCTTTTCTACACTAAGAACTGATTGGAGATTCTCTTTCAGCTGTTCTAAACAAGTTCTCATCTGTTTACAGTCATTTTCACTGAATTATTCATGTTTTCATGTAGTTTCCTATATTCTGCCTTCTGGCCCAAGTATAAGCTTTGCCCACTTTGTCAAACAACTTCCTACACACTGTTATGAACTGCGGGAGCTAGGGAACATTGTCTCTCAACTGTGTTATAGAGTGTAGTACTACATTTCAGTGAAGTGTAAGGCTTTCCAAAGCTGACGAACGTGTTTCTTTCTCTATTTCAATGGTATTCTGCCTTGTATAACAAACATTTACCACTCTAGTCTCCTTTAAGTAAACAATATAGGATTCATACAGTGTTTCATGTGATCTTAACTGGAATTAAGGATTTCCCTTATCTTAGCTACCTTTTCTACACTAAGAACTGACTTGGAGATTCTCTTTCAGCTGTTCTAAACAAGTTCTCATCTGTTTACAGTCATTTTCACTGAATTACTCATGTTTTCATGTAGTTTCCTATATTCTGCATTCTGGCCCAAGTATAAGCTTTGCCCACTTTATCAAACAACTTCCCACACACTGTTATAAACTGAGGGACCTAGGGAACATTGTCTCTCAACTGTGTTATAGAGTGTAGTACTACATTTCAGTGAAGTGTAAGGCTTTCCAAAGCTGCCGAAAGTGTTTCTTTCTCTATTTTAATGGTATTCTGCCTTATATAACACACATTTACCACTCTAGTCTCCTTTAAGTAAACAATATAGGATTCATACAGTGTTTGATGTGATCTTAACTGGAATTAAGGATTTCCCTTATCTCAGCTACCTTTCCTACACTAAGAACTGACTTGGAGATTCTCTTTCAGTTGTTCTAAACAAGCTCTCATCTGTTTACAGTCATTTTCACTGAATTATTCATGTTTTCATGTAGTTTCCTATATTCTGTCTTCTGGCCCAAGTATAAGCTTTGCCCACTTTATCAAACAACTTCCTACACACGGATATGAACTGCGGGAGCTAGGGAACATTGTCTCTCAACTGTGTTATAGAGTGTAGAACTACATTTCAGTGAAGTGTAAGGCTTTCCAAAGCTGACGAACGTGTTTCTTTCTCTATTTCAATGGTATTCTGCCTTGTATAACACACATTTACTACTCTAGTCTCCTTTAAGTAATGAATATAGGATTCATACAGTGTTTGATGTTATCTAAACTCGAATTAAGGATTTCCCTTATCTTAGCTACCTTTTCTACACTAAGAACTGACTTGGAGATTCTCTTTCAGCTGTTCTAAACAAGTTCTCATCTGTTTACAGTCATTTTCACTGAATTACTCATGTTTTCATGTAGTTTCCTATATTCTGCCTTCTGGCCCAAGTATAAGCTTTGCCCACTTTATCAAACAACTTCCCACACACTGTTATAAACTGAGGCAGCTCGGGAACATTGTCTCTCAACTGTGTTATAGAGTGTAGTACTACATTTCAGTGAAGTGTAAGGCTTTCCAAAGCTGCCGAAAGTGTTTCTTTCTCTATTTTAATGGTATTCTGCCTTATATAACACACATTTACCACTCTAGTCTCCTTTAAGTAAACAATATAGGATTCATACACTGTTTGATGTGATCTTAACTGGAATTAAGGATTTCCCTTATCTCAGCTACCTTTCCTACACTAAGAACTGACTTGGAGATTCTCTTTCAGTTGTTCTAAACAAGCTCTCATCTGTTTACAGTCATTTTCCCTGAATAATTCATGTTTTCATGTAGTTTCCTGTATTCTGCCTTTGGCCCAAGTATAAGCTTTGCCCACTTTATCAAACAACTTCCTAAACACTGTTATGAACTGAGGCAGCTAGGGAACATTGTCTCTCAACTCTGTTATAGAGTGTAGTACTACATTTCAGTGAAGTGTAAGGCTTTCCAAAGCTGCCGAACATGTTTCTTTCTCTATTTCAATGGTATTCTGCCTTCTATAACAAACATTTACCACTCTAGTCTCCTTTAAGTAATGAATATAGGATTCATACAGTGTTTCATGTGATCTTAACTGGAATTAAGGATTTCCCTTATCTTAGCTACCTTTTCTACACTAAGAACTGACTTGAAGATTCTCTTTCATCTGTTCTAAACAAGTTCTCATCTGTTTACAGTCATTTTCACTGAATTATTCATGTTTTCATGTAGTTTCCTATATTCTGCCTTCTGGCCCAAGTATAAGCTTTGCCCACTTTATCAAACAACTTCCTACACACTGTTATGAACTGAGGGAGCTAGGGAACATTGTCTCTCAACTGTGTTATAGAGTGTAGTACTACATTTCAGTGAAGTGTAAGGCTTTCCAAAGCTGCCGAAAGTGTTTCTTTCTCTATTTCAATGGTATTCTGCCTTATATAACACACATTTACCACTCTAGTCTCCTTTAAGTAAACTATATAGGATTCATACAGTGTTTGATGTGATCTTAACTGGAATTAAGGATTTCCCTTATCTTAGCAACCTTTCCTACACTAAGAACTGACTTGGAGATTCTCTTTCAGTTGTTCTAAACAAGCTGTCATCTGTTTACAGTCATTTTCCCTGAATAATTCATGTTTTCATGTAGTTTCCTGTATTCTGCCTTCTGGCCCAAGTATAAGCTTTGCCCACTTTATCAAACAACTTCCTAAACACTGTTATGAACTGAGGAAGCTAGGGAACATTGTCTCTCAACTCTGTTATAGAGTGTAGTACTACATGTCAGTGAAGTGTAAGGCTTTCCAAAGCTGCCGAACATGTTTCTTTCTCTATTTCAATGGTATTCTGCCTTCTATAACACACATTTACCACTCTAGTCTCCTTTAAGTAATGAATATAGGATTCATACAGTGTTTCATGTGATCTTAACTGGAATTAAGGATTTCCCTTATCTTAGCTACCTTTTCTACACTAAGAACTGACTTGAAGATTCTCTTTCATCTGTTCTAAACAAGTTCTCATCTGTTTACAGTCATTTTCACTGAATTATTCATGTTTTCATGTAGTTTCCTATATTCTGCCTTCTGGCCCAAGTATAAGCTTTGCCCACTTTATCAAACAACTTCCTACACACTGTTATGAACTGAGGGAGCTAGGGAACATTGTCTCTCAACTGTGTTATAGAGTGTAGTACTACATTTCAGTGAAGTGTAAGGCTTTCCAAAGCTGCCGAAAGTGTTTCTTTCTCTATTTCAATGGTATTCTGCCTTCTATAACACACATTTACCACTCTAGTCTCCTTTAAGTAATGAATATAGGATTCATACAGTGTTTCATGTGATCTTAACTGGAATTAAGGATTTCCCTTATCTTAGCTACCTTTCCTACACTAAGAACTGACTTGGAGATTCTCTTTCAGTTGTTCTAAACAAGCTCTCATCTGTTTACAGTCATTTTCCCTGAATAATTCATGTTTTCATGTAGTTTCCTGTATTCTGCCTTCTGGCCCAAGTATAAGCTTTGCCCACTTTATCAAACAACTTCCTAAACACTGTTATGAACTGAGGAAGCTAGGGAACATTGTCTCTCAACTCTGTTATAGAGTGTAGTACTACATTTCAGTGAAGTGTAAGGCTTTCCAAAGCTGCCGAACATGTTTCTTTCTCTATTTCAATGGTATTCTGCCTTCTATAACACACATTTACCACTCTAGTCTCCTTTAAGTAATGAATATAGGATTCATACAGTGTTTCATGTGATCTTAACTGGAATTAAGGATTTCCCTTATCCTAGCTACCTTTTCTACACTAAGAACTGACTTGAAGATTCTCTTTCATCTGTTCTAAACAAGTTCTCATCTGTTTACAGTCATTTTCACTGAATTATTCATGTTTTCATGTAGTTTCCTATATTCTGCCTTCTGGCCCAAGTATAAGCTTTGCCCACTTTATCAAACAACTTCCTACACACTGTTATGAACTGAGGGAGCTAGGGAACATTGTCTCTCAACTGTGTTATAGAGTGTAGTACTACATTTCAGTGAAGTGTAAGGCTTTCCAAAGCTGCCGAAAGTGTTTCTTTCTCTATTTCAATGGTATTCTGCCTTATATAACACACATTTACCACTCTAGTCTCCTTTAAGTAAACAATATAGGATTCATACAGTGTTTGATGTTATCTTAACTCGAATTAAGGATTTCCCTTATCTCAGCTACCTTTCCTACACTAAGAACTGACTTGGAGATTCTCTTTCAGTTGTTCTAAACAAGCTCTCATCTGTTTACAGTCATTTTCCCTGAATAATTCATGTTTTCATGTAGTTTCCTGTATTCTGCCTTTGGCCCAAGTATAAGCTTTGCCCACTTTATCAAACAACTTCCTAAACACTGTTATGAACTGAGGCAGCTAGGGAACATTGTCTCTCAACTCTGTTATAGAGTGTAGTACTACATTTCAGTGAAGTGTAAGGCTTTCCAAAGCTGCCGAACATGTTTCTATTCTATTTCAATGGTATTCTGCCTTCTATAACAAACATTTACCACTCTAGTCTCCTTTAAGTAATGAATATAGGATTCATACAGTGTTTCATGTGATCTTAACTGGAATTAAGGATTTCCCTTATCTTAGCTACCTTTTCTACACTAAGAATTGACTTGAAGATTCTCTTTCATCTGTTCTAAACAAGTTCTCATCTGTTTACAGTCATTTTCACTGAATTATTCATGTTTTCATGTAGTTTCCTATATTCTGCCTTCTGGCCCAAGTATAAGCTTTGCCCACTTTATCAAACAACTTCCTACACACTGTTATGAACTGAGGCAGCTCGGGAACATTGTCTCTCAACTGTGTTATAGAGTGTAGTACTACGTTTTAGTGAAGTGTAAGGCTTTCCAAAGCTGCCGAACGTGTTTATTTCTCTATTTCAATGGTATTCTGCCTTGTATAACACACATTTACCACTCTAGTCTCCTTTAAGTAAACAATATAGGATTCATACAGTGTTTCATGTGATCTTAACTGAATTAAGGATTTCCCTTATCTTAGCTACCTTTTCTACACTAAGAACTGACTTGGAGATTCTCTTTCAGCTGTTCTAAACAAGTTCTCATCTGTTTACAGTCATTTTCACTGAATTATTCATGTTTTCATGTAGTTTCCTATATTCTGCCTTCTGGCCCAAGTATAAGCTTTGCCCACTTTATCAAATAACTTCCTACACACTGTTATGAACTGAGGGAGCTAGGGAACATTGTCTCTCAACTGTGTGATAGAGTGTAGTACTACATTTCAGTGAAGTGTAAGGCTTTCCAAAGCTGCCGAAAGTGTTTCTTTCTCTATTTCAATGGTATTCTGCCTTATATAACACACATTTACCACTCTAGTCTCCTTTAAGTAAACAATATAGGATTCATACAGTGTTTGATGTGATCTTAACTGGAATTAAGGATTTCCCTTATCTTAGCAACCTCTCCTACACTAAGAACTGACTTGGAGATTCTCTTTCAGTTGTTCTAAACAAGCTGTCATCTGTTTACAGTCATTTTCCCTGAATAATTCATGTTTTCATGTAGTTTCCTGTATTCTGCCTTCTGGCCCAAGTATAAGCTTTGCCCACTTTATCAAACAACTTCCTAAACACTGTTATGAACTGAGGCAGCTAGGGAACATTGTCTCTCAACTGTGTTATAGAGTGTATACTACATTTCAGTGAAGTGTAAGGCTTTCCAAAGCTGCCGAAAGTGTTTCTTTCTCTATTTCAATGGTATTCTGCCTTATATAACACACATTTACCACTCTAGTCTCCTTTAAGTAAACAATATAGGATTCATACAGTGTTTGATGTGATCTTAACTGGAATTAAGGATTTCCCTTATCTTAGCAACCTTTCCTACACTAAGAACTGACTTGGAGATTCTCTTTCAGTTGTTCTAAACAAGCTCTCATCTGTTTACAGTAATTTTCCCTGAATAATTCATGTTTTCATGTAGTTTCCTGTATTCTGCCTTCTGGCCCAAGTATAAGCTTTGCCCACTTTATCAAACAACTTCCTAAACACTGTTATGAACTGAGGCAGCTAGGGAACATTGTCTCTCAACTCTGTTATAGAGTGTAGTACTACATTTCAGTGAAGTGTAAGGCTTTCCAAAGCTGCCGAACATGTTTCTTTCTCTATTTCAATGGTATTCTGCCTTCTATAACACACATTTACCACTCTAGTCTCCTTTAAGTAATGAATATAGGATTCATACAGTGTTTCATGTGATCTTAACTGGAATTAAGGATTTCCCTTATCTTAGCTACCTTTCCTACACTAAGAACTGACTTGGAGATTCTCTTTCAGTTGTTCTAAACAAGCTCTCATCTGTTTACAGTCATTTTCCCTGAATAAATCATGTTTTCATGTAGTTTCCTGTATTCTGCCTTCTGGCCCAAGTATAAGCTTTGCCCACTTTATCAAACAACTTCCTAAACACTGTTATGAACTGAGGAAGCTAGTGAACATTGTCTCTCAACTCTGTTATAGAGTGTAGTACTACATTTCAGTGAAGTGTAAGGCTTTCCAAAGCTGCCGAACATGTTTCTTTCTCTATTTCAATGGTATTCTGCCTTCTATAACACACATTTACCACTCTAGTCTCCTTTAAGTAATGAATATAGGATTCATACAGTGTTTCATGTGATCTTAACTGGAATTAAGGATTTCCCTTATCTTAGCTACCTTTTCTACACTAAGAACTGACTTGAAGATTCTCTTTCATCTGTTCTAAACAAGTTCTCATCTGTTTACAGTCATTTTCACTGAATTATTCATGTTTTCATGTAGTTTCCTATATTCTGCCTTCTGGCCCAAGTATAAGCTTTGCCCACTTTATCAAACAACTTCCTACACACTGTTATGAACTGAGGGAGCTAGGGAACATTGTCTCTCAACTGTGTTATAGAGTGTAGTACTACATTTCAGTGAAGTGTAAGGCTTTCCAAAGCTGCCGAAAGTGTTTCTTTCTCTATTTCAATGGTATTCTGCCTTATATAACACACATTTACCACTCTAGTCTCCTTTAAGTAAACAATATAGGATTCATACAGTGTTTGATGTTATCTTAACTCGAATTAAGGATTTCCCTTATCTTAGCTACCTTTTCTACACTAAGAACTGACTTGGAGATTCTCTTTCAGTTGTTCTAAACAAGCTCTCATCTGTTTACAGTCATTTTCCCTGAATTATTCATGTTTTCATGTAGTTTCCTGTATTCTGCCTTCTGGCCCAAGTATAAGCTTTGCCCACTTTATCAAACAACTTCCTACACACTGTTATGAACTGAGGCAGCTAGGGAACATTGTCTCTCAACTGTGTTATAGAGTGTAGTACTACATTTCAGTGAAGTGTAAGGCTTTCCAAAGTTGCCGAACATGTTTCTTTCTCTATTTCAATGGTATTCTGCCTTCTATAACACACATTTACCACTCTAGTCTCCTTTAAGTAATGAATATAGGATTCATACAGTGTTTCATGTGATCTTAACTGGAATTAAGGATTTCCCTTATCTTAGCTACCTTTTCTACACTAAGAACTGACTTGCAGATTCTCTTTCATCTGTTCTAAACAAGTTCTCATCTGTTTACAGTCATTTTCACTGAATTATTCATGTTTTCATGTAGTTTCCTATATTCTGCCTTCTGGCCGAAGTATAAGCTTTGCCCACTTTATCAAACAACTTCCTACACACTGTTATGAACTGAGGCAGCTAGGGAACATTGTCTCTCAACTGTGTTATAGAGTGTAGTACTACATTTCAGTGAAGTGTAAGGCTTTCCAAAGCTGCCGAAAGTGTTTCTTTCTCTATTTCAATGGTATTCTGCCTTATATAACACACATTTACCACTCTAGTCTCCTTTAAGTAAACAATATAGGATTCATACAGTGTTTGATGTTATCTTAACTCGAATTAAGGATTTCCCTTATCTTAGCTACCTTTTCTACACTAAGAACTGATTTGGAGATTCTCTTTCAGCTGTTCTAAACAAGTTCTCATCTGTTTACAGTCATTTTCACTGAATTATTCATGTTTTCATGATGTTTCCTATATTCTGCCTTCTGGTCCAAGAATAAGCTTTGCCCACTTTATCAAACAACTTCCTACACACTGTTATGAACTGAGGCAGCTCGGGAACATGGTCTCTCAACTGTGGTATAGAGTGTAGTACTACATTTCAGTGAAGTGTAAGGCTTTCCAAAGCTGCCGAACGTGTTTCTTTCTCTATTTCTATGGTAATCTGCCTTGTATAACACACGTTTACCACTCTAGTCTCCTTTAAGTAATGAATATAGGATTCATACAGTGTTTGATGTTATCTTAACTCGAATTAAGGATTTCCCTTAGCTTAGCTACCTTTTCTACACTAAGAACTGACTTGGAGATTCTCTTTCAGCTGTTCTAAACAAGTTCTCATCTGTTTACAGTCATTTTCACTGAATTATTCATGTTTTCATGTAGTTTCCTATATTCTGCCTTCTGGCCCAAGTATAAGCTTTGCCCACTTTATCAAACAACTTCCTACACACTGTTATGAACTGAGGCAGCTCGGGAACATTGTCTCTCAACTGTGTTATAGAGTGTAGTACTACATTTTAGTGAAGTGTAAGGCTTTCCAAAGCTGCCGAACGTGTTTCTTTCTCTATTTCAATGGTATTCTGCCTTGTATAACACACATTTACCACTCTAGTCTCCATTAAGTAAACAATATAGGATTCATACAGTGTTTGATGTGATCTTAACTGGAATTAAGGATTTCCCTTATCTTAGCTACCTTTCCTACACTAAGAACTGACTTGGAGATTCTCTTTCAGTTGTTCTAAACAAGCTCTCATCTGTTTACAGTCATTTTCCCTGAATTATTCATGTTTTCATGTAGTTTCCTGTATTCTGCCTTCTGGCCCAAGTATAAGCTTTGCCCACTTTATCAAACAACTTCCTACACACTGTTATGAACTGAGGCAGCTAGGGAACATTGTCTCTCAACTGTGTTATAGAGTGTAGTACTACATTTCAGTGAAGTGTAAGGCTTTCCAAAGCTGCCGAACATGTTTCTTTCTCTATTTCAATGGTATTCTGCCTTCTATAACACACATTTACCACTCTAGTCTCCTTTAAGTAATGAATATAGGATTCATACAGTGTTTCATGTGATCTTAACTGGAATTAAGGATTTCCCTTATCTTAGCTACCTTTTCTACACTAAGAACTGACTTGAAGATTCTCTTTCATCTGTTCTAAACAAGTTCTCATCTGTTTACAGTCATTTTCACTGAATTATTCATGTTTTCATGTAGTTTCCTATATTCTGCCTTCTGGCCCAAGTATAAGCTTTGCCCACTTTATCAAACAACTTCCTACACACTGTTATGAACTGAGGCAGCTAGGGAACATTGTCTCTCAACTGTGTTATAGAGTGTAGTACTACATTTCAGTTAAGTGTAAGGCTTTCCAAAGCTGCTGAACGTGTTTCTTTCTCTATTTCAATGGTATCCTGCCTTGTACAACACACATTTACCACTCTAGTCTCCTTTAAGTAAAGAATATAGGATTCTTACAGTGTTTCATGTGATCTTACCGGGAATTAAGGATATCCCTTATCTTAGCTACCTTTTATACACTAAGAACTGACTTGGAGATTCTTTTTCAGCTGTTCTAAACAAGTTCTCATCTGTTTACAGTCATTTTCACTGAATTATTCATGTTTTCATGTAGTTTCCTATATTCTGCCTTCTGGCCCAAGTATAAGCTTTGCCCACTTTATCAAACACCTTCCTACAAACAGTTATGAACTGAGGCAGCTATGGAACATTGTCTCTCAACTGTGTTATAGAGTGTACTACTACATTTCAGTGAAGTGTAAGGCTTTCCAAAGCTGCCGAACATGTTTCTTTCTCTATTTCAATGGTATTCTGCCTTGTATAACACACATTTACCACTCTAGTCTACTTTAAGTAAACCATATAGGATTCATACAGTGTTTCATGTGATCTTAACTCGAATTAAGGATTTTCCGGATATTAGCTACCTTTTCGACACTAAGAATTGACTTGGAGAATCTCTTTCAGCTGTTGTAAACAAGTTCTCATCTGTATACAGTCATTTTCACTGAATTATTCATGTTTTCATGTAGTTTCCTATATTCTGCCTTCTGGCCCAAGTATAAGCTTTGCCCACTTTATCCATCAACTTCCTACACACTTTTATAAACTGAGGGAGCTAGGGAACATTGTCTCTCAACTGTGTTATAGAGTGTAGTACTACATTTCAGTGAAGTGTAAGGCTTTCCAAAGCTGCCGAAAATGTTTCTTTTTCTATTTCAATGGTATTCTGCCTTATATAACACACATTTACCACTCTAGTCTCCTTTAAGTAAACAATATAGGATTCATACAGTGTTTGATGTTATCTTAACTGGAATTAAGTATTTCCCTTATCTTAGCTACCTTTTCTATACTAAGAACTTAATTGGAGGTTCTCTTTCAGCTGTTCTAAACAAGTTCTCATCTGTTTACAGTCATTTTCACTGAATTATTCATGTTTTCATGTAGTTTCCTATATTCTGCCTTCTGGCCCAAGTATAAGCTTTGCCCACTTTATCAAACAACTTCCTACACACTGTTATGAACTGAGGGAGCTAGGGAATATTGTCTCTCAACTGTGTTATAGAGTGTAGTACTACATTTCAGTGAAGTGTAAGGCTTTCCAAAGCTGCCGAACGTGTTTCTTTGTCTATTTCAATGGTATTCTGCCTTGTATAACACACATTTACCACTCTAGTCTCTTTTAAGTAAAGAATATAGGATTCATACAGTGTTTCATGTGATCTTAACTGGAATTAAGGATTTCCCTTATCTTAGCTACTTTTTCTACACTAAGAACTGACTTGGAGATTCTCTTTCAGCTGTTCTAAACAAGTTCTCATCTGTTTAAAGTCATTTTCACTGAATTATTCATGTTTTCATGTAGTTTCCTATATTCTGCCTTCTGGCCCAAGTATAAGCTTTGCCCACTTTATCAAACAACTTCCTACACACTGTTATGAACTGAGGGAGCTAGAGAACATTGTCTCTCAACTCTGTTATAGAGTGTAGTACAACATTTCAGTGAAGTGTAAGGCTTTCCAAAGCTGCCGAACATGTTTCTTTCTCTGTTTCAATGGTATTCTGCCTTCTATAACACACATTTACCACTCTTGTCTCCTTTAAGTAATGAATATAGGATTCATACAGTGTTTGATGTTATCTTAACTCGAATTAAGGATTTCCCTTATCTTAGCTACCTTTTCTACAATAAGAACTGACTTGGAGATTCTCTTTCAAGTTTTCTAATCAAGTTCTCATTTGCTTACAGTCATTATCACTGAATTATTCATGTTTTCATGTAGTTTCCTATATTCTGCCTTCTGGTCCAAGTATAAGCTTTGCCCACTTTATCAAACAACTTCCTACACACTGTTATGAACTGAGGCAGCTCGGGAACATTGTCTCTCAACTGTGTTATAGAGTGTAGTACTACATTTCAGTGAAGTGTAAGGCTTTCCAAAGCTGCCGAACGTGTTTCTTTCTCTATTTCAATGGTATTCTGCCTTGTATAACAAACATTTACCACTCTAGACTCCTTTAAGTAATGAATATAGGATTCATACAGTGTTTGATGTTATCTTTACTCGAATTAAGGATTTCCCTTATCTTACCTACCTTTTCTACACTAAGAACTGCCTTGGAGATTCTCTTTCAGCTGTTCTAAACAAGTTCTCATCTGTTAACAGTCATTTTCACTGAATTATTCATGTTTTCATGTAGTTTCCTATATTCTGCCTTCTGTCCCAAGTATAAGCTTTGCCCACTTTATCAAACAACTTCCTACACACTGTTATGAACGGAGGCAGCTCGGGAACATTGTCTCTCAACTGTGTTATAGAGTGTAGTACTACATTTCAGTGAAGTGTCAGGCTTTCCAAAGCTGCCGAACGTGTTTCTTTCTCTATTTCAATGGTATTCTGCCTTGCATAACACACATTTACCACTCTAATCTCCTTTAAGTTAAGAATATAGGGTTCATACAGTGTTTCATGTGATCTTACCTGGAATTAAGGATTTCCCTTATCTTAGCTACCGTTTCTACACTAAGAACTGACTTGGAGATTCTCTTTCAGCTGTTCTAAACAAGTTCTCATCTGTTTACAGTCATTTTCACTGAATTATTCATGTTTTCATATAGTTTCCTATATTCTGCCTTCTGGCCCAAGTATAAGCTTTGCCCACTTTATCAAACAACTTCCTACACACTGTTATGAACTGAGGGAGCTAGAGAACATTGTCTCTCAACTCTGTTATAGAGTGTAGTACAACATTTCAGTGATGTGTAAGGCTTTCCAAAGCTGCCGAACATGTTTCTTTCTCTGTTTCAATGGTATTCTGCCTTCTATAACACACATTTACCACTCTAGTCTCCTTTAAGTAATGAATATAGGATTCATACAGTGTTTGATGTTATCTTAACTCGAATTAAGGATTTCCCTTATCTTACCTACCTTTTCTACACTAAGAACTGTCTTGGAGATTCTCTTTCAGCTGTTGTAAACAAGTTCTCATTTGTTTACAGTCATTTTCACTGAATTATTCATGTTTTCATGTAGTTTCCTATATTCTGCCTTCTGGCCCAAGTATAAGCTTTGCCCACTTTATCAAACAACTTCCTACACACTGTTATGAACTGAGGCAGCTCGGGAACATTGTCTCTCAACTGTGTTATAGAGTGTAGTACTACATTTCAGTGAAGTGTAAGGCTTTCCAAAGCTGCCGAACGTGTTTCTTTCTCTATTTCAATGGTATTCTGCCTTGTATAACACACATTTACCACTCTAGTCTCCTTTAAGTAAAGAATATAGGATTCATACAGTGTTTCATGTGATCTTAACTGGAATTAAGGATTTCCCTTATCTTAGCTACCTTTTCTACACTAAGAACTGACTTGGAGATTCTCTTTCAGCTGTTCTAAACAAGTTCTCATCTGTTTACAGTCATTTTCACTGAATTATTCATGTTTTCATGTAGTTTCCTATATTCTGCCTTCTGGCCCAAGTATAAGCTTTGCCCACTTTATCAAACAACTTCCTACACACTGTTATGAACTGAGGGAGCTAGAGAACATTGTCTCTCAACTCTGTTATAGAGTGTAGTACAACATTTCAGTGAAGTGTAAGGCTTTCCAAAGCTGCCGAACATGTTTCTTTCTCTGTTTCAATGGTATTCTGCCTTCTATAACACACATTTACCACTCTAGTCTCCTTTAAGTAATGAATATAGGATTCATACAGTGTTTGATGTTATCTTAACTCGAATTAAGGATTTCCCTTATCTTAGCTACCTTTTCTACAATAAGAACTGACTTGGAGATTCTCTTTCAAGATTTCTAAACAAGTTCTCATTTGCTTACAGTCATTATCACTGAATTATTCATGTTTTCATGTAGTTTCCTATATTCTGCCTTCTGGTCCAAGTATAAGCTTTGCCCACTTTATCAAACAACTTCCTACACACTGTTATGAACTGAGGCAGCTCGGGAACATTGTCTCTCAACTGTGTTATAGAGTGTAGTACTACATTTCAGTGAAGTGTAAGGCTTTCCAAAGCTGCCGAACGTGTTTCTTTCTCTATTTCAATGGTATTCTGCCTTGCATAACACACATTTACCACTCTAATCTCCTTTAAGTTAAGAATATAGGGTTCATACAGTGTTTCATGTGATCTTACCTGGAATTAAGGATTTCCCTTATCTTAGCTACCGTTTCTACACTAAGAACTGACTTGGAGATTCTCTTTCAGCTGTTCTAAACAAGTTCTCATCTGTTTACAGTCATTTTCACTGAATTATTCATGTTTTCATATAGTTTCCTATATTCTGCCTTCTGGCCCAAGTATAAGCTTTGCCCACTTTATCAAACAACTTCCTACACACTGTTATGAACTGAGGGAGCTAGAGAACATTGTCTCTCAACTCTGTTATAGAGTGTAGTACAACATTTCAGTGAAGTGTAAGGCTTTCCAAAGCTGCCGAACATGTTTCTTTCTCTGTTTCAATGGTATTCTGCCTTCTATAACACACATTTACCACTCTAGTCTCCTTTAAGTAATGAATATAGGATTCATACAGTGTTTGATGTTATCTTAACTCGAATTAAGGATTTCCCTTATCTTAGCTACCTTTTCTACACTACGAACTGACTTGGAGATTCTCTTTCAAGTTTTCTAAACAAGTTCTCATTTGCTTACAGTCATTATCACTGAATTATTCATGTTTTCATGTAGTTTCCTATATTCTGCCTTCTGGTCCAAGTATAAGCTTTGCCCACTTTATCAAACAACTTCCTACACACTGTTATGAACTGAGGCAGCTCTGGAACATTGTCTCTCAACTGTGTTATAGAGTGTAGTACTACATTTCAGTGAAGTGTAAGGCTTTCCAAAGCTGCCGAACGTGTTTCTTTCTCTATTTCAATGGTATTCTGCCTTGTATAACAAACATTTACCACTCTAGACTCCTTTAAGTAATGAATATAGGATTCATACAGTGTTTGATGTTATCTTTACTCGAATTAAGGATTTCCCTTATCTTACCTACCTTTTCTACACTAAGAACTGCCTTGGAGATTCTCTTTCAGCTGTTCTAAACAAGTTCTCATCTGTTTACAGTCATTTTCACTGAATTATTCATGTTTTCATGTAGTTTCCTATATTCTGCCTTCTGTCCCAAGTATAAGCTTTGCCCACTTTATCAAACAACTTCCTACACACTGTTATGAACGGAGGCAGCTCGGGAACATTGTCTCTCAACTGTGTTATAGACTGTAGTACTACATTTCAGTGAAGTGTAAGGCTTTCCAAAGCTGCCGAACGTGTTTCTTTCTCTATTTCAATGGTATTCTGCCTTGCATAACACACATTTACCACTCTAATCTCCTTTAAGTTAAGAATATAGAGTTCATACAGTGTTTCATGTGATCTTACCTGGAATTAAGGATTTCCCTTATCTTAGCTACCGTTTCTACACTAAGAACTGACTTGGAGATTCTCTTTCAGCTGTTCTAAACAAGTTCTCATCTGTTTACAGTCATTTTCACTGAATTATTCATGTTTTCATGTAGTTTCCTATATACTGCCTTCTGGCCCAAGTATAAGCTTTGCCCACTTTATCAAACACCTTCCTACACACTGTTATGAAATGAGGCAGCTAGGGAATATTGTCTCTCAACTGTGTTATAGAGTGTAGTACTACATTTCAGTGATGTGTAAGGCTTTCCAAAGCTGCCGAAAGTGTTTCTTTCTCTATTTCAATGGTATTCTGCCTTGTATAACGCACATTTACCACTCTAGTCTCCTTTAAGTAAAGAATATTGGAATCATACAGTGTTTCATGTGATCTTAACTGGAATTAAGGATTTCCCTTATCTTAGCTACCTTTTCTACACTAAGAACTGACTTGGAGATTGTCTTTCAGCTGTTCTAAACAAGTTCTCATCTGTTTATAGTCATTTTCACTGAATTATTCATGTTTTCATGTAGTTTCCTATATTCTGCCTTCTGGCCCAAGTATAAGCTTTGCCCACTTTATCAAACAACTTCCTAAACACTGTTATGAACTGAGGCAGCTCGGGAACATTGTCTCTCAACTGTGTTATAGAGTATAGTACTACATTTCAGTGAAGTGTAAGGCTTTCCAAAGCTGCCGAACATGTTTCTTTCTCTGTTTCAATGATATTCTGCCTTCTATAACACACATTTACCACTCTAGTCTCCTTTAAGTAATGAATATAGGATTCATACAGTGTTTGATGTTATCTTAACTCCAATTAAGGATTTCCCTTATCTTAGCTACCTTTTCTACACTAAGAACTGACTTGGAGATTCTCTTTCAAGTTTTCTAAACAAGTTCTCATCTGCTTACAGTCATTTTCACTGAATTATTCATGTTTTCATGTAGTTTCCTATATTCTGCCTTCTGGTCCAATTATAAGCTTTGCCCACTTTCTCAAACAACTTCCTACACACTGTTATGAACTGAGGAAGCTCGGGAACATTGTCTCTCAACTGTGTTATAGAGTGTAGTACTACATTTCAGTGAAGTGTAAGCCTTTCCAAAGCTGCCGAACGTGTTTCTTTCTCTATTTCAATGGTATTCTGCCTTGTATAACACACATTTACCACTCTAGTCTCCTTTAAGTAAAGAATATATGATTCATACAGTGTTTCATGTGATCTTAACTGGAATTAAGGATTTCCCTTATCTTAGCTACCTTTTCTACACTGAGAACTGACTTGGAGATTCTCTTTCAGCTGTTCTAAACAAGTTCTCATCTGTTTACAGTCATTTTTACTGAATTATTCCTGTTTTCATGTAGTTTCCTATATTCTGCCTTCTGGCCCAAGTATAAGCTTTGACCACTTTATCAAACAACTTCCTACACAGTGTTATGAACTGAGGCAGCTCGGGAACATTGTCTCTCAACTGTGTTATAGAGTGTAGTACTACATTTCAGTGAGGTGTAAGGCTTTCCAAAGCTGCCGAACATGTTTCTTTCTCTATTTCAATGGTATTCTGCCTTCTATAACACACATTTACCACTCTAGTCTCCTTTAAGTAAAGAATATAGGATTCATACAGTGTTTCATGTGATCTTAACTCGAATTAAGGATTTCCCGGATCTTAGCTACCTTTTCTACACTAAGAACTGACTTGGAGATTCTCTTTCAGCTGTTCTAAACAAGTTCTCATCTGTTTACAGGCATTTTCACTGAATTATTCATGTTTTCATGTAGTTTCCTATATTCTGCCTTCTGGCCCAAGTATAAGCTTTGCCCACTTTATCAAACACCTTCCTACAAACTGTTATGAACTGAGGCAGCTATGGAACATTGTCTCTCAACTGTGTTATAGAGTGTAGTACTACATTTCAGTGAAGTGTAAGGCTTTCCAAAGCTGCTGAACATGTTTCTTTCTCTATTTCAATGGTATTCTGCCTTCTATAACACACATTTACCACTCTAGTCTCCTTTAAGTAATGAATATAGGATTCATACAGTGTTTGATGTTATCTTAACTCGAATTAAGGATTTCCCTTATCTTACCTACCTTTTCTACACTAAGAACTGCCTTGGAGATTCTCTTTCAGCTGTTGTAAACAAGTTCTCATTTCTTTACAGTCATTTTCACTGAATTATTCATGTTTTCATGTAGTTTCCTATATTCTGCCTTCTGGCCCAAGTATAAGCTTTGCCCACTTTATCAAACAACTTCCTACACACTGTTATGAACTGAGGCAGCTATGGAACATTGTCTCTCAACTGTGTTATAGAGTGTAGTACTACATTTCAGTGAAATGTAAGGCTTTCCAAAGCTGCCGAAAGTGTTTCTTTCTATATTTCAATGGTATTCTGCATTCTATAACACACATTTACCACTCTAGTCTCCTTTAAGTAATGAATATAGGATTCATACCGTGTTTGATGTTATCTTAACTCGAATTAAGGATTTCCCTTATCTTACCTACCTTTTCTACACTAAGAACTGCCTTGGAGATTCTCTTTCAGCTGTTCTAAACAAGTTCTCATCTGTTTACAGTCATTTTCACTGAATTATTCATGTTTTCATGTAGTTTCCTATATTCTGCCTTCTGGCCCAAGTATAAGCTTTGCCCACTTTATCAAACAACTTCCTACACACTGTTATAAACTGAGGGAGCTAGAGAACATTGTCTCTCAACTGTGTTATAGAGTGTAGTACTACATTTCAGTGAAATGTAAGGCTTTCCAAAGCTGCCGAAAGTGTTTCTTTCTATATTTCAATGGTATTCTGCCTTCTATAACACACATTTACCACTCTAGTCTCCTTTAAGTAAAGAATATAGGATTCATACAGTGTTTCATGTGATCTTAACTCGAAATAAGGATTTTCCGGATCTTAGCTACCTTTTCTACACTAAGAAGTGACTTGGAGAATCTCTTTCAGCTGATCTAAACAAGTTCTCATCTGTTTACAGTCATTTTCACTCAATTATTCATGTTTTCATGCAGTTTCCCATATTCTGCCTTCTGGTCCAAGAATAAGCTTTGCCCACTTTATCAAACAACTTCCTACACAGTGTTATGAACTGAGGCAGCTCGGGAACATTGTCTCTCAACTGTGTTATAGAGTGTAGTACTACATTTCAGTGAAGTGTAAGGCTTTCCAAAGCTGCCGAACGTGTTTCTTTCTCTATTTCTATGGTATTCTGCCTTGTATAACACACATTTACCACTCTAGTTTCCTTTAAGTAATGAATATAGGATTCATACACTGTTTGATGTTATCTAAACACGAATTAAGGATTTCCCTTATCTTAGCTACCTTTTCTGCACTAAGAACTGACTTGGAGATTCTCTTTCAGCTGTTCTAAAAAGTTCTCATCTGTTTACGGTCATTTTCAGTGAATTATTCATGTTTTCATGTAGTTTCCTATATTCTGCCTTCTGGCCCAAGTATAAGCTTTGCCCACTTTATCAAACAACTTCCTACACACTGTTATGAACTGAGGCAGCTCGGGAACATTGTCTCTCAACTGTGTTATAGAGTGTAGTACTACATTTCAGTGAAGAGTAAGGCTTTCCAAAGCTGCCGAACGTGTTTCTTTCTCTATTTCAATGGTATTCTGCCTTGTATAACACACATTTACCACTCTATTCTCCTTTAAGTAAATAATATTGGATTCATACAGTGTTTCATGTGATCTTAACTGGAATTAAGGATTTCCCTTATCTTAGCTACCTTTTCTACACTAAGAACTGACTTGGAGATTCTCTTTCAGCTGTTCTAAACAAGTTCTCATCTGTTTATAGTCATTTTCACTGAATTATTCATGTTTTCATGTAGTTTCCTATATTCTGCCTTCTGGCCCAAGTATAAGCTTTGCCCACTTTATCAAACAACTTCCTAAACACTGTTATGAACTGAGGCAGCTCGGGAACATTGTCTCTCAACTGTGTTATAGAGTATAGTACTACATTTCAGTGAAGTGTAAGGCTTTCCAAAGCTGCCGAACATGTTTCTTTCTCTGTTTCAATGATATTCTGCCTTCTATAACACACATTTACCACTCTAGTCTCCTTTAAGTAATGAATATAGGATTCATACAGTGTTTGATGTTATCTTAACTCGAATTAAGGATTTCCCTTATCTTAGCTACCTTTTCTACACTAAGAACTGACTTGGAGATTCTCTTTCAAGTTTTCTAAACAAGTTCTCATCTGCTTACAGTCATTTTCACTGAATTATTCATGTTTTCATGTAGTTTCCTATATTCTGCCTTCTGGTCCAATTATAAGCTTTGCCCACTTTCTCAAACAACTTCCTACACACTGTTATGAACTGAGGAAGCTCGGGAACATTGTCTCTCAACTGTGTTATAGAGTGTAGTACTACATTTCAGTGAAGTGTAAGCCTTTCCAAAGCTGCCGAACGTGTTTCTTTCTCTATTTCAATGGTATTCTGCCTTGTATAACACACATTTACCACTCTAGTCTCCTTTAAGTAAAGAATATATGATTCATACAGTGTTTCATGTGATCTTAACTGGAATTAAGTATTTCCCTTATCTTAGCTACCTTTTCTACACTAAGAACTGACTTGGAGATTCTCTTTCAGCTGTTCTAAACAAGTTCTCATCTGTTTACAGTCATTTTCACTGAATTATTCATGTTTTCATGTAGTTTCCTATATTCTGCCTTCTGGCCCAAGTATAAGCTTTGCCCACTTTATCAAACAACTTCCTTCACACTGTTATGAACTGAGGGAGCTAGAGAACATTGTCTCTCAACTCTGTTATAGAGTGTAGTACAACATTTCAGTGAAGTGTAAGGCTTTCCAAAGCTGCCGAAAGTGTTTCTTTCTCTATTTCAATGGTATTCTGCCTTGTATAACACACATTTACCACTCTAGTCTCCTTTAAGTAAAGAATATTGGAATCATACAGTGTTTCATGTGATCTTAACTGGAATTAAGGATTTCCCTTATCTTAGCTACCTTTTCTACACTAAGAACTGACTTGGAGATTCTCTTTCAGCTGTTCTAAACAAGTTCTCATCTGTTTACAGTCATTTTCACTGAATTATTCATGTTTTCATGTAGTTTCCTATATTCTGCCTTCTGGCCCAAGTATAAGCTTTGCCCACTTTATCAAACAACTTCCTACACACTGTTATGAACTGAGGGAGCTAGAGAACATTGTCTCTCAACTCTGTTATAGAGTGTAGTACAACATTTCAGTGAAGTGTAAGGCTTTCCAAAGCTGCCAAACATGTTTCTTTCTCTGTTTCAATGGTATTCTGCCTTCTATAACACACATTTACCACTCTAGTCTCCTTTAAGTAATGAATATAGGATTCATACAGTGTTTGATGTTATCTTAACTCGAATTAAGGATTTCCCTTATCTTAGCTACCTTTTCTACACTAAGAACTGACTTGGAGATTCTCTTTCAAGTTTTCTAAACAAGTTCTCATTTGCTTACAGTCATTATCACTGAATTATTCATGTTTTCATGTAGTTTCCTATATTCTGCCTTCTGGTCCAAGTATAAGCTTTGCCCACTTTATCAAACAACTTCCTACACACTGTTATGAACTGAGGCAGCTCTGGAACATTGTCTCTCAACTGTGTTATAGAGTGTAGTACTACATTTCAGTGAAGTGTAAGGCTTTCCAAAGCTGCCGAACGTGTTTCTTTCTCTATTTCAATGGTATTCTGCCTTGTATAACAAACATTTACCACTCTAGACTCGTTTAAGTAATGAATATAGGATTCATACAGTGTTTGATGTTATCTTTACTCGAATTAAGGATTTCCCTTATCTTACCTACCTTTTCTACACTAAGAACTGCCTTGGAGATTCTCTTTCAGCTGTTCTAAACAAGTTCTCATCTGTTTACAGTCATTTTCACTGAATTATTCATGTTTTCATGTAGTTTCCTATATTCTGCCTTCTGTCCCAAGTATAAGCTTTGCCCACTTTATCAAACAACTTCCTACACACTGTTATGAACGGAGGCAGCTCGGGAACATTGTCTCTCAACTGTGTTATAGAGTGTAGTACTACATTTCAGTGAAGTGTAAGGCTTTCCAAAGCTGCCGAACGTGTTTCTTTCTCTATTTCAATGGTATTCTGCCTTGCATAACACACATTTACCACTCTAATCTCCTTTAAGTTAAGAATATAGAGTTCATACAGTGTTTCATGTGATCTTACCTGGAATTAAGGATTTCCCTTATCTTAGCTACCGTTTCTACACTAAGAACTGACTTGGAGATTCTCTTTCAGCTGTTCTAAACAAGTTCTCATCTGTTTACAGTCATTTTCACTGAATTATTCATGTTTTCATGTAGTTTCCTATATACTGCCTTCTGGCCCAAGTATAAGCTTTGCCCACTTTATCAAACAACTTCCTACACACTGTTATGAAATGAGGCAGCTAGGGAATATTGTCTCTCAACTGTGTTATAGAGTGTAGTACTACATTTCAGTGATGTGTAAGGCTTTCCAAAGCTGCCGAAAGTGTTTCTTTCTCTATTTCAATGGTATTCTGCCTTGTATAACACACATTTACCACTCTAGTCTCCTTTAAGTAAAGAATATTGGAATCATACAGTGTTTCATGTGATCTTAACTGGAATTAAGGATTTCCCTTATCTTAGCTACCTTTTCTACACTAAGAACTGACTTGGAGATTGTCTTTCAGCTGTTCTAAACAAGTTCTCATCTGTTTATAGTCATTTTCACTGAATTATTCATGTTTTCATGTAGTTTCCTATATTCTGCCTTCTGGCCCAAGTATAAGCTTTGCCCACTTTATCAAACAACTTCCTAAACACTGTTATGAACTGAGGCAGCTCGGGAACATTGTCTCTCAACTGTGTTATAGAGTATAGTACTACATTTCAGTGAAGTGTAAGGCTTTCCAAAGCTGCCGAACATGTTTCTTTCTCTGTTTCAATGATATTCTGCCTTCTATAACACACATTTACCACTCTAGTCTCCTTTAAGTAATGAATATAGGATTCATACAGTGTTTGATGTTATCTTAACTCGAATTAAGGATTTCCCTTATCTTACCTACCTTTTCTACACTAAGAACTGCCTTGGAGATTCTCTTTCAGCTGTTGTAAACAAGTTCTCATCTGTTTACAGTCATTTTCACTGAATTATTCATGTTTTCATGTAGTTTCCTATATTCTGCCTTCTGGCCCAAGTATAAGCTTTGCCCACTTTATCAAACAACTTCCTACACACTGTTATGAACTGAGGCAGCTCGGGAACATTGTCTCTCAACTGTGTTATAGAGTGTAGTACTACATTTCAGTGAAATGTAAGGCTTTCCAAAGCTGCCGAAAGTGTTTCTTTCTATATTTCAATGGTATTCTGCCTTCTATAACACACATTTACCACTCTAGTCTCCTTTAAGTAATGAATATAGGATTCATACCGTGTTTGATGTTATCTTAACTCGAATTAAGGATTTCCCTTATCTTACCTACCTTTTCTACACTAAGAACTGCCTTGGAGATTCTCTTTCAGCTGTTCTAAACAAGTTCTCATCTGTTTACAGTCATTTTCACTGAATTATTCATGTTTTCATGTAGTTTCCTATATTCTGCCTTCTGGCCCAAGTATAAGCTTTGCCCACTTTATCAAACAACTTCCTACACACTGTTATAAACTGAGGGAGCTAGAGAACATTGTCTCTCAACTGTGTTATAGAGTGTAGTACTACATTTCAGTGAAATGTAAGGCTTTCCAAAGCTGCCGAAAGTGTTTCTTTCTATATTTCAATGGTATTCTGCCTTCTATAACACACATTTACCACTCTAGTCTCCTTTAAGTAATGAATATAGGATTCATACAGTGTTTGATGTTATCTTAACTCGAATTAAGGATTTCCCTTATCTTAGCTACCTTTTCTACACTAAGAACTGACTTGGAGATTGTCTTTCAACTTTTCTAAACAGGTTCTCATCTGCTTACAGTCAATTTCACTGAATTATTCATGTTTTCATGTAGTTTCCTATATTCTGCGTTCTGGTCCAAGAATAAGCTTTGCCCACTTTATCAAACAATGTCCTACACACTGTTATGAACTGAGGCAGTTCGGAAACATTGTCTCTCAACTGTGTTATAGAGTGTAGTACTACATTTCAGAGAAGTGTAAGGCTTTCCAAAGCTGCCGAACGTGTTTCTTTCTCTATTTCAATGGTATCCTGCCTTGTATAACACACATTTACCACTCTAGTCTCCTTTAAGTAAAGAATATAGGATTCATACAGTGTTTCATGTGATCTTAACTCGAAATAAGGATTTTCCGGATCTTAGCTACCTTTTCTACACTAAGAAGTGACTTGGAGAATCTCTTTCAGCTGATCTAAACAAGTTCTCATCTGTTTACAGTCATTTTCACTCAATTATTCATGTTTTCATGCAGTTTCCTATATTCTGCCTTCTGGTCCAAGAATAAGCTTTGCCCACTTTATCAAACAACTTCCTACACAGTGTTATGAACTGAGGCAGCTCGGGAACATTGTCTCTCAACTGTGTTATAGAGTGTAGTACTACATTTCAGTGAAGTGTAAGGCTTTCCAAAGCTGCCGAACGTGTTTCTTTCTCTATTTCTATGGTATTCTGCCTTGTATAACACACATTTACCACTCTAGTTTCCTTTAAGTAATGAATATAGGATTCATACACTGTTTGATATTATCTAAACACGAATTAAGGATTTCCCTTATCTTAGCTACCTTTTCTGCACTAAGAACTGACTTGGAGATTCTATTTCAGCTGTTCTAAAAAGTTCTCATCTGTTTACGGTCATTTTCAGTGAATTATTCATGTTTTCATGTAGTTTCCTATATTCTGCCTTCTGGCCCAAGTATAAGCTTTGCCCACTTTATCAAACAACTTCCTACACACTGTTATGAACTGAGGCAGCTCGGGAACATTGTCTCTCAACTGTGTTATAGAGTGTAGTACTACATTTCAGTGAAGAGTAAGGCTTTCCAAAGCTGCCGAACGTGTTTCTTTCTCTATTTCAATGGTATTCTGCCTTGTATAACACACATTTACCACTCTAGTCTCCTTTAAGTAAAGAATATTGGATTCATACAGTGTTTCATGTGATCTTAACTGGAATTAAGGATTTCCCTTATCTTAGCTACCTTTTCTACACTAAGAACTGACTTGGAGATTCTCTTTCAGCTGTTCTAAACAAGTTCTCTTCTGTTTACAGTCATTTTCACGGAATTATTCATGTTTTCATGTAGTTTCCTATATTCTGCCTTCTGGCCCAAGTATAAGCTTTGCCCACTTTATCAAACACCATCCTACAAACTGTTATGAACTGAGGCAGCTATGGAACATTGTCTCTCAACTGTGTTATAGAGTGTAGTACTACATTTCAGGGAAGTGTAAGGCTTTCCAAAGCTGCTGAACATGTTTCTTTCTCTATTTCAATGGTATTCTGCCTTCTATAACACACATTTACCACTCTAGTCTCCTTTAAGTAATGAATATAGGATTCATACAGTGTTTGATGTTATCTTAACTCGAATTAAGGATTTCCCTTATCTTACCTACCTTTTCTACACTAAGAACTGCCTTGGAGATTCTCTTTCAGCTGTTGTAAACAAGTTCTCATTTGTTTACAGTCATTTTCACTGAATTATTCATGTTTTCATGTAGTTTCCTATATTCTGCCTTCTGGCCCAAGTATAAGCTTTGCCCACTTTATCAAACAACTTCCTACACACTGTTATGAACTGAGGGAACTCGGGAACATTGTCTCTCAACTGTGTTATAGAGTGTAGTACTACATTTCAGTGAAGTGTAAGGCTTTTCAAAGCTGCCGAACGTGTTTCTTTCTCTATTTCAATGGTATTCTGCCTTGTATAACACACATTTACCACTCTAGTCTCCTTTAAGTAAAGAATATAGGATTCATACAGTGTTTCATGTGATCTTAACTGGAATTAAGGATTTCCCTTATCTTAGCTACCTTTTCTACACTAAGAACTGACTTGGAGATTCTCTTTCAGCTGTTCTAAACAAGTTCTCATCTGTTTACAGTCATTTTCACTGAATTATTCATGTTTTCATGTAGTTTCCTATATTCTGCCTTCTGGCCCAAGTATAAGCTTTGCCCACTTTATCAAACAACTTCCTACACACTGTTATAAACTGAGGGAGCTAGAGTACATTGTCTCTCAACTTTGTTATAGAGTGTAGTACTACATTTCAGTGAAGTGTAAGGCTTTCCAAAGCTGCCGAAAGTGTTTCTTTCTCTATTTCAATGGTATTCTGCCTTACATAACACACATTTACCACTCTAGTCTCCTTTAAGTAAACAATATAGGATTCATACAGTGTTTGATGTTATCTTAACTCAAATTAAGGATTTCCCTTATCTTAGCTACCTTTTCTACACTAAGAACTGACTTGGAGATTCTCTTTCAGCTGTTCTAAACAAGTTCTCATCTGTTTACAGTCATTTTCACTGAATTATTCATGTTTTCATGTAGTTTCCTATATTCTGCCTTCTGGCCCAAGTATAAGCTTTGCCCACTTTATCAAACAACTTCCTACACACTGTTATGAACTGAGGAAGCTCGGGAACATTGTCTCTCAACTGTGTTATAGAGTGTAGTACTACATTTCAGTGAAGTGTAAGCCTTTCCAAAGCTGCCGAACGTGTTTCTTTCTCTATTTCAATGGTATTCTGCCTTGTATAACACACATTTACCACTCTAGTCTCCTTTAAGTAAAGAATATAGGATTCATACAGTGTTTCATGTGATCTTAACTGGAATTAAGGATTTCCCTTATCTTAGCTACCTTTTCTACACTAAGAACTGACTTGAAGATTCTCTTTCAGCTGTTCTAAACAAGTTCTCATCTATTTACAGTCATTTTCACTGAATTATTCATGTTTTCATGTAGTTTCCTATATTCTGCCTTCTGGCCCAAGTATAAGCTTTGCCCACTTTATCAAACACCTTCCAACAAACTGTTATGAACTGAGGCAGCTATGGAACATTGTCTCTCAACTGTGTTATAGAGTGTAGTACTACATTTCAGTGAAGTGTAAGGCTTTCCAAAGCTGCTGAACATGTTTCTTTCTCTATTTCAATGGTATTCTGCCTTCTATAACACACATTTACCACTCTGGTCTCCTTTAAGTAAACAATATAGGATTCATACAGTGTTTGATGTTATCTTAACTCAAATTAAGGATTTCCCTTATCTTAGCTACCTTTTCTACACTAAGAACTGACTTGGAGATTCTCTTTCAGCTGTTGTAAACAAGTTCTCATTTCTTTACAGTCATTTTCACTGAATTATTCATGTTTTCATGTAGTTTCCTATATTCTGCCTTCTGGCCCAAGTATAAGCTTTGCCCACTTTATCAAACAAATTCCTACACACTGTTATGAACTGAGGGAGCTAGAGAACATTGTCTCTCAACTGTGTTATAGAGTGTAGTACTACATTTCAGTGAAGTGTAAGCCTTTCCAAAGCTGCTGAACGTGTTTCTTTCTCTATTTCAATGGTATTCTGCCTTGTATAACACACATTTACCACTCTAGTCTCCTTTAAGTAAAGAATATAGGATTCATACAGTGTTTCATGTGATCTTAACTGGAATTAAGGATTTCCCTTATCTTAGCTACCTTTTCTACACTAAGAACTGACTTGAAGATTCTCTTTCAGCTGTTCTAAACAAGTTCTCATCTATTTACAGTCATTTTCACTGAATTATTCATGTTTTCATGTAGTTTCCTATATTCTGCCTTCTGGCCCAAGTATAAGCTTTGCCCACTTTATCAAACACCTTCCAACAAACTGTTATGAACTGAGGCAGCTATGGAACATTGTCTCTCAACTGTGTTATAGAGTGTAGTACTACATTTCAGTGAAGTGTAAGGCTTTCCAAAGCTGCTGAACATGTTTCTTTCTCTATTTCAATGGTATTCTGCCTTCTATAACACACATTTACCACTCTGGTCTCCTTTAAGTAAACAATATAGGATTCATACAGTGTTTGATGTTATCTTAACTCAAATTAAGGATTTCCCTTATCTTAGCTACCTTTTCTACACTAAGAACTGACTTGGAGATTCTCTTTCAGCTGTTGTAAACAAGTTCTCATTTCTTTACAGTCATTTTCACTGAATTATTCATGTTTTCATGTAGTTTCCTATATTCTGCCTTCTGGCTCAAGTATAAGCTTTGCCCACTTTATCAAACAACTTCCTACACACTGTTATGAACTGAGGCAGCTCGGGAACATTGTCTCTCAACTGTGTTATAGAGTGTAGTACTACATTTCAGTGAAGTGTAAGGCTTTCCAAAGCTGCCGAACGTGTTTCTTTCTCTATTTCAATGGTATTCTGCCTTGTATAACACACATTTACCACTCTAGTCTCCTTTAAGTAAAGAATATAGAATTCATACAGTGTTTCATGTGATCTTAACTGGAATTAAGGATTTCCCTTATCTTAGCTACCTTTTCTACACTAAGAACTGACTTGGAGATTCTCTTTCAGCTGTTCTAAACAAGTTCTCATCTTTTTACAGGCATTTTCACTGAATTATTCATGTTTTCATGTAGTTTCCTATATTCTGCCTTCTGGCCCAAGTATAAGCTTTGCCCACTTTATCAAACAACTTCCTACACACTGTTATGAACTGAGGCAGCTCGGGAACATTGTCTCTCAACTGTGTTATAGAGTATAGTACTACATTTCAGTGAAGTGTAAGGCTTTCCAAAGCTGCCGAACATGTTTCTTTCTCTGTTTCAATGATATTCTGCCTTCTATAACACACATTTACCACTCTAGTCTCCTTTAAGTAATGAATATAGGATTCATACAGTGTTTGATGTTATCTTAACTCGAATTAAGGATTTCCCTTATCTTAGCTACCTTTTCTACACTAAGAACTGACTTGGAGATTCTCTTTCAAGTTTTCTAAACAAGTTCTCATCTGCTTACAGTCATTTTCACTGAATTATTCATGTTTTCATGTAGTTTCCTATATTCTGCCTTCTGGTCCAATTATAAGCTTTGCCCACTTTCTCAAACAACTTCCTACACACTGTTATGAACTGAGGAAGCTCGGGAACATTGTCTCTCAACTGTGTTATAGAGTGTAGTACTACATTTCAGTGAAGTGTAAGCCTTTCCAAAGCTGCCGAACGTGTTTCTTTCTCTATTTCAATGGTATTCTGCCTTGTATAACACACATTTACCACTCTAGTCTCCTTTAAGTAAAGAATATATGATTCATACAGTGTTTCATGTGATCTTAACTGGAATTAAGGATTTCCCTTATCTTAGCTACCTTTTCTACACTAAGAACTGACTTGGAGATTCTCTTTCAGCTGTTCTAAACAAGTTCTCATCTGTTTACAGTCATTTTTACTGAATTATTCCTGTTTTCATGTAGTTTCCTATATTCTGCCTTCTGGCCCAAGTATAAGCTTTGACCACTTTATCAAACAACTTCCTACACAG
The DNA here is from genome assembly GCF_964339955.1 of Pipistrellus hanaki. Taxonomy (NCBI): domain Eukaryota; kingdom Metazoa; phylum Chordata; class Mammalia; order Chiroptera; family Vespertilionidae; genus Pipistrellus; species Pipistrellus hanaki. The sequence continues at coordinate 49,501,431 of NC_140518.1, forward strand.
TGTTATGAACTGAGGCAGCTCGGGAACATTGTCTCTCAACTGTGTTATAGAGTGTAGTACTACATTTCAGTGAGGTGTAAGGCTTTCCAAAGCTGCCGAACATGTTTCTTTCTCTATTTCAATGGTATTCTGCCTTCTATAACACACATTTACCACTCTAGGCTCCTTTAAGTAAAGAATATAGGATTCATACAGTGTTTCATGTGATCTTAACTCGAATTAAGGATTTCCCGGATCTTAGCTACCTTTTCTACACTAAGAACTGACTTGGAGATTCTCTTTCAGCTGTTCTAAACAAGTTCTCATCTGTTTACAGGCATTTTCACTGAATTATTCATGTTTTCATGTAGTTTCCTATATTCTGCCTTCTGGCCCAAGTATAAGCTTTGCCCACTTTATCAAACACCTTCCTACAAACTGTTATGAACTGAGGCAGCTATGGAACATTGTCTCTCAACTGTGTTATAGAGTGTAGTACTACATTTCAGTGAAGTGTAAGGCTTTCCAAAGCTGCTGAACATGTTTCTTTCTCTATTTCAATGGTATTCTGCCTTCTATAACACACATTTACCACTCTAGTCTCCTTTAAGTAATGAATATAGGATTCATACAGTGTTTGATGTTATCTTAACTCGAATTAAGGATTTCCCTTATCTTACCTACCTTTTCTACACTAAGAACTGCCTTGGAGATTCTCTTTCAGCTGTTGTAAACAAGTTCTCATTTCTTTACAGTCATTTTCACTGAATTATTCATGTTTTCATGTAGTTTCCTATATTCTGCCTTCTGGCCCAAGTATAAGCTTTGCCCACTTTATCAAACAACTTCCTACACACTGTTATGAACTGAGGCAGCTCGGGAACATTGTCTCTCAACTGTGTTATAGAGTGTAGTACTACATTTCAGTGAAGTGTAAGGATTTCCAAAGCTGCCGAACGTGTTTCTTTCTCTATTTCAATGGTATCCTGCCTTGTATAACACACATTTACCACTCTAGTCTCCTTTAAGTAAAGAATATAGGATTCATACAGTGTTTCATGTGATCTTAACTGGAATTAAGAATTTCCCTTATCTTAGCTACCTTTTCTACACTAAGAACTTACTTGAAGATTCTCTTTCAGCTGTTCTAAACAAGTTCTCATCTGTTTACAGTCATTTTCACTGAATTATTCATGTTTTCATGTAGTTTCCTATATTCTGCCTTCTGGACCAAGTATAAGCTTTGCCCACTTTATCAAACACCTTCCTACAAACTGTTATGAACTGAGGCAGCTATGGAACATTGTCTCTCAACTGTGTTATAGAGTGTAGTACTACATTTCAGTGAAATGTAAGGCTTTCCAAAGCTGCCGAAAGTGTTTCTTTCTATATTTCAATGGTATTCTGCATTCTATAACACACATTTACCACTCTAGTCTCCTTTAAGTAATGAATATAGGATTCATACCGTGTTTGATGTTATCTTAACTCGAATTAAGGATTTCCCTTATCTTACCTACCTTTTCTACACTAAGAACTGCCTTGGAGATTCTCTTTCAGCTGTTCTAAACAAGTTCTCATCTGTTTACAGTCATTTTCACTGAATTATTCATGTTTTCATGTAGTTTCCTATATTCTGCCTTCTGGCCCAAGTATAAGCTTTGCCCACTTTATCAAACAACTTCCTTCACACTGTTATGAACTGAGGGAGCTAGAGAACATTGTCTCTCAACTCTGTTATAGAGTGTAGTACAACATTTCAGTGAAGTGTAAGGCTTTCCAAAGCTGCCGAACATGTTTCTTTCTCTGTTTCAATGGTATTCTGCCTTGTATAACACAAATTTACCACTCTAGTCTCCTTTAAGTAATGAATATAGGATTCATACAGTGTTTGATGTTATCTTAACTCGAATTAAGGATTTCCCTTATCTTACCTACCTTTTCTACACTAAGAACTGCCTTGGAGATTCTCTTTCAGCTGTTCTAAACAAGTTCTCATCTGTTTACAGTCATTTTCACTGAATTATTCATGTTTTCATATAGTTTCCTATATACTGCCTTCTGGCCCAAGTATAAGCTTTGCCCACTTTATCAAACAACTTCCTACACACTGTTATGAAATGAGGCAGCTAGGGAATATTGTCTCTCAACTGTGTTATAGAGTGTAGTACTACATTTCAGTGATGTGTAAGGCTTTCCAAAGCTGCCGAAAGTGTTTCTTTCTCTATTTCAATGGTATTCTGCCTTGTATAACACACATTTACCACTCTAGTCTCCTTTAAGTAAAGAATATTGGAATCATACAGTGTTTCATGTGATCTTAACTGGAATTAAGGATTTCCCTTATCTTAGCTACCTTTTCTACACTAAGAACTGACTTGGAGATTCTCTTTCAGCTGTTCTAAACAAGTTCTCATCTGTTTACAGTCATTTTCACTGAATTATTCATGTTTTCATGTAGTTTCCTATATTCTGCCTTCTGGCCCAAGTATAAGCTTTGCCCACTTTATCAAACAACTTCCTACACACTGTTATGAACTGAGGGAGCTAGAGAACATTGTCTCTCAACTCTGTTATAGAGTGTAGTACAACATTTCAGTGAAGTGTAAGGCTTTCCAAAGCTGCCAAACATGTTTCTTTCTCTGTTTCAATGGTATTCTGCCTTCTATAACACACATTTACCACTCTAGTCTCCTTTAAGTAATGAATATAGGATTCATACAGTGTTTGATGTTATCTTAACTCGAATTAAGGATTTCCCTTATCTTAGCTACCTTTTCTACACTAAGAACTGACTTGGAGATTCTCTTTCAAGTTTTCTAAACAAGTTCTCATTTGCTTACAGTCATTATCACTGAATTATTCATGTTTTCATGTAGTTTCCTATATTCTGCCTTCTGGTCCAAGTATAAGCTTTGCCCACTTTATCAAACAACTTCCTACACACTGTTATGAACTGAGGCAGCTCTGGAACATTGTCTCTCAACTGTGTTATAGAGTGTAGTACTACATTTCAGTGAAGTGTAAGGCTTTCCAAAGCTGCCGAACGTGTTTCTTTCTCTATTTCAATGGTATTCTGCCTTGTATAACAAACATTTACCACTCTAGACTCGTTTAAGTAATGAATATAGGATTCATACAGTGTTTGATGTTATCTTTACTCGAATTAAGGATTTCCCTTATCTTACCTACCTTTTCTACACTAAGAACTGCCTTGGAGATTCTCTTTCAGCTGTTCTAAACAAGTTCTCATCTGTTTACAGTCATTTTCACTGAATTATTCATGTTTTCATGTAGTTTCCTATATTCTGCCTTCTGTCCCAAGTATAAGCTTTGCCCACTTTATCAAACAACTTCCTACACACTGTTATGAACGGAGGCAGCTCGGGAACATTGTCTCTCAACTGTGTTATAGAGTGTAGTACTACATTTCAGTGAAATGTAAGGCTTTCCAAAGCTGCCGAACGTGTTTCTTTCTCTATTTCAATGGTATTCTGCCTTGCATAACACACATTTACCACTCTAATCTCCTTTAAGTTAAGAATATAGAGTTCATACAGTGTTTCATGTGATCTTACCTGGAATTAAGGATTTCCCTTATCTTAGCTACCGTTTCTACACTAAGAACTGACTTGGAGATTCTCTTTCAGCTGTTCTAAACAAGTTCTCATCTGTTTACAGTCATTTTCACTGAATTATTCATGTTTTCATGTAGTTTCCTATATACTGCCTTCTGGCCCAAGTATAAGCTTTGCCCACTTTATCAAACAACTTCCTACACACTGTTATGAAATGAGGCAGCTAGGGAATATTGTCTCTCAACTGTGTTATAGAGTGTAGTACTACATTTCAGTGATGTGTAAGGCTTTCCAAAGCTGCCGAAAGTGTTTCTTTCTCTATTTCAATGGTATTCTGCCTTGTATAACACACATTTACCACTCTAGTCTCCTTTAAGTAAAGAATATTGGAATCATACAGTGTTTCATGTGATCTTAACTGGAATTAAGGATTTCCCTTATCTTAGCTACCTTTTCTACACTAAGAACTGACTTGGAGATTGTCTTTCAGCTGTTCTAAACAAGTTCTCATCTGTTTATAGTCATTTTCACTGAATTATTCATGTTTTCATGTAGTTTCCTATATTCTGCCTTCTGGCCCAAGTATAAGCTTTGCCCACTTTATCAAACAACTTCCTAAACACTGTTATGAACTGAGGCAGCTCGGGAACATTGTCTCTCAACTGTGTTATAGAGTATAGTACTACATTTCAGTGAAGTGTAAGGCTTTCCAAAGCTGCCGAACATGTTTCTTTCTCTGTTTCAATGATATTCTGCCTTCTATAACACACATTTACCACTCTAGTCTCCTTTAAGTAATGAATATAGGATTCATACAGTGTTTGATGTTATCTTAACTCGAATTAAGGATTTCCCTTATCTTAGCTACCTTTTCTACACTAAGAACTGACTTGGAGATTCTCTTTCAAGTTTTCTAAACAAGTTCTCATCTGCTTACAGTCATTTTCACTGAATTATTCATGTTTTCATGTAGTTTCCTATATTCTGCCTTCTGGTCCAATTATAAGCTTTGCCCACTTTCTCAAACAACTTCCTACACACTGTTATGAACTGAGGAAGCTCGGGAACATTGTCTCTCAACTGTGTTATAGAGTGTAGTACTATATTTCAGTGAAGTGTAAGGCTTTCCAAAGCTGCTGAACATGTTTCTTTCTCTATTTCAATGGTATTCTGCCTTCTATAACACACATTTACCACTCTAGTCTCCTTTAAGTAATGAATATAGGATTCATACAGTGTTTGATGTTATCTTAACTCGAATTAAGGATTTCCCTTATCTTACCTACCTTTTCTACACTAAGAACTGCCTTGGAGATTCTCTTTCAGCTGTTGTAAACAAGTTCTCATCTGTTTACAGTCATTTTCACTGAATTATTCATGTTTTCATGTAGTTTCCTATATTCTGCCTTCTGGCCCAAGTATAAGCTTTGCCCACTTTATCAAACAACTTCCTACACACTGTTATGAACTGAGGCAGCTCGGGAACATTGTCTCTCAACTGTGTTATAGAGTGTAGTACTACATTTCAGTGAAATGTAAGGCTTTCCAAAGCTGCCGAAAGTGTTTCTTTCTATATTTCAATGGTATTCTGCCTTCTATAACACACATTTACCACTCTAGTCTCCTTTAAGTAATGAATATAGGATTCATACCGTGTTTGATGTTATCTTAACTCGAATTAAGGATTTCCCTTATCTTACCTACCTTTTCTACACTAAGAACTGCCTTGGAGATTCTCTTTCAGCTGTTCTAAACAAGTTCTCATCTGTTTACAGTCATTTTCACTGAATTATTCATGTTTTCATGTAGTTTCCTATATTCTGCCTTCTGGCCCAAGTATAAGCTTTGCCCACTTTATCAAACAACTTCCTACACACTGTTATAAACTGAGGGAGCTAGAGAACATTGTCTCTCAACTGTGTTATAGAGTGTAGTACTACATTTCAGTGAAATGTAAGGCTTTCCAAAGCTGCCGAAAGTGTTTCTTTCTATATTTCAATGGTATTCTGCCTTCTATAACACACATTTACCACTCTAGTCTCCTTTAAGTAATGAATATAGGATTCATACAGTGTTTGATGTTATCTTAACTCGAATTAAGGATTTCCCTTATCTTAGCTACCTTTTCTACACTAAGAACTGACTTGGAGATTGTCTTTCAACTTTTCTAAACAGGTTCTCATCTGCTTACAGTCAATTTCACTGAATTATTCATGTTTTCATGTAGTTTCCTATATTCTGCGTTCTGGTCCAAGAATAAGCTTTGCCCACTTTATCAAACAATGTCCTACACACTGTTATGAACTGAGGCAGTTCGGAAACATTGTCTCTCAACTGTGTTATAGAGTGTAGTACTACATTTCAGAGAAGTGTAAGGCTTTCCAAAGCTGCCGAACGTGTTTCTTTCTCTATTTCAATGGTATCCTGCCTTGTATAACACACATTTACCACTCTAGTCTCCTTTAAGTAAAGAATATAGGATTCATACAGTGTTTCATGTGATCTTAACTCGAAATAAGGATTTTCCGGATCTTAGCTACCTTTTCTACACTAAGAAGTGACTTGGAGAATCTCTTTCAGCTGATCTAAACAAGTTCTCATCTGTTTACAGTCATTTTCACTCAATTATTCATGTTTTCATGCAGTTTCCTATATTCTGCCTTCTGGTCCAAGAATAAGCTTTGCCCACTTTATCAAACAACTTCCTACACAGTGTTATGAACTGAGGCAGCTCGGGAACATTGTCTCTCAACTGTGTTATAGAGTGTAGTACTACATTTCAGTGAAGTGTAAGGCTTTCCAAAGCTGCCGAACGTGTTTCTTTCTCTATTTCTATGGTATTCTGCCTTGTATAACACACATTTACCACTCTAGTTTCCTTTAAGTAATGAATATAGGATTCATACACTGTTTGATATTATCTAAACACGAATTAAGGATTTCCCTTATCTTAGCTACCTTTTCTGCACTAAGAACTGACTTGGAGATTCTATTTCAGCTGTTCTAAAAAGTTCTCATCTGTTTACGGTCATTTTCAGTGAATTATTCATGTTTTCATGTAGTTTCCTATATTCTGCCTTCTGGCCCAAGTATAAGCTTTGCCCACTTTATCAAACAACTTCCTACACACTGTTATGAACTGAGGCAGCTCGGGAACATTGTCTCTCAACTGTGTTATAGAGTGTAGTACTACATTTCAGTGAAGAGTAAGGCTTTCCAAAGCTGCCGAACGTGTTTCTTTCTCTATTTCAATGGTATTCTGCCTTGTATAACACACATTTACCACTCTAGTCTCCTTTAAGTAAAGAATATTGGATTCATACAGTGTTTCATGTGATCTTAACTGGAATTAAGGATTTCCCTTATCTTAGCTACCTTTTCTACACTAAGAACTGACTTGGAGATTCTCTTTCAGCTGTTCTAAACAAGTTCTCTTCTGTTTACAGTCATTTTCACGGAATTATTCATGTTTTCATGTAGTTTCCTATATTCTGCCTTCTGGCCCAAGTATAAGCTTTGCCCACTTTATCAAACACCATCCTACAAACTGTTATGAACTGAGGCAGCTATGGAACATTGTCTCTCAACTGTGTTATAGAGTGTAGTACTACATTTCAGGGAAGTGTAAGGCTTTCCAAAGCTGCTGAACATGTTTCTTTCTCTATTTCAATGGTATTCTGCCTTCTATAACACACATTTACCACTCTAGTCTCCTTTAAGTAATGAATATAGGATTCATACAGTGTTTGATGTTATCTTAACTCGAATTAAGGATTTCCCTTATCTTACCTACCTTTTCTACACTAAGAACTGCCTTGGAGATTCTCTTTCAGCTGTTGTAAACAAGTTCTCATTTGTTTACAGTCATTTTCACTGAATTATTCATGTTTTCATGTAGTTTCCTATATTCTGCCTTCTGGCCCAAGTATAAGCTTTGCCCACTTTATCAAACAACTTCCTACACACTGTTATGAACTGAGGGAACTCGGGAACATTGTCTCTCAACTGTGTTATAGAGTGTAGTACTACATTTCAGTGAAGTGTAAGGCTTTTCAAAGCTGCCGAACGTGTTTCTTTCTCTATTTCAATGGTATTCTGCCTTGTATAACACACATTTACCACTCTAGTCTCCTTTAAGTAAAGAATATAGGATTCATACAGTGTTTCATGTGATCTTAACTGGAATTAAGGATTTCCCTTATCTTAGCTACCTTTTCTACACTAAGAACTGACTTGGAGATTCTCTTTCAGCTGTTCTAAACAAGTTCTCATCTGTTTACAGTCATTTTCACTGAATTATTCATGTTTTCATGTAGTTTCCTATATTCTGCCTTCTGGCCCAAGTATAAGCTTTGCCCACTTTATCAAACAACTTCCTACACACTGTTATAAACTGAGGGAGCTAGAGTACATTGTCTCTCAACTTTGTTATAGAGTGTAGTACTACATTTCAGTGAAGTGTAAGGCTTTCCAAAGCTGCCGAAAGTGTTTCTTTCTCTATTTCAATGGTATTCTGCCTTACATAACACACATTTACCACTCTAGTCTCCTTTAAGTAAACAATATAGGATTCATACAGTGTTTGATGTTATCTTAACTCAAATTAAGGATTTCCCTTATCTTAGCTACCTTTTCTACACTAAGAACTGACTTGGAGATTCTCTTTCAGCTGTTCTAAACAAGTTCTCATCTGTTTACAGTCATTTTCACTGAATTATTCATGTTTTCATGTAGTTTCCTATATTCTGCCTTCTGGCCCAAGTATAAGCTTTGCCCACTTTATCAAACAACTTCCTACACACTGTTATGAACTGAGGAAGCTCGGGAACATTGTCTCTCAACTGTGTTATAGAGTGTAGTACTACATTTCAGTGAAGTGTAAGCCTTTCCAAAGCTGCCGAACGTGTTTCTTTCTCTATTTCAATGGTATTCTGCCTTGTATAACACACATTTACCACTCTAGTCTCCTTTAAGTAAAGAATATAGGATTCATACAGTGTTTCATGTGATCTTAACTGGAATTAAGGATTTCCCTTATCTTAGCTACCTTTTCTACACTAAGAACTGACTTGAAGATTCTCTTTCAGCTGTTCTAAACAAGTTCTCATCTATTTACAGTCATTTTCACTGAATTATTCATGTTTTCATGTAGTTTCCTATATTCTGCCTTCTGGCCCAAGTATAAGCTTTGCCCACTTTATCAAACACCTTCCAACAAACTGTTATGAACTGAGGCAGCTATGGAACATTGTCTCTCAACTGTGTTATAGAGTGTAGTACTACATTTCAGTGAAGTGTAAGGCTTTCCAAAGCTGCTGAACATGTTTCTTTCTCTATTTCAATGGTATTCTGCCTTCTATAACACACATTTACCACTCTGGTCTCCTTTAAGTAAACAATATAGGATTCATACAGTGTTTGATGTTATCTTAACTCAAATTAAGGATTTCCCTTATCTTAGCTACCTTTTCTACACTAAGAACTGACTTGGAGATTCTCTTTCAGCTGTTGTAAACAAGTTCTCATTTCTTTACAGTCATTTTCACTGAATTATTCATGTTTTCATGTAGTTTCCTATATTCTGCCTTCTGGCCCAAGTATAAGCTTTGCCCACTTTATCAAACAAATTCCTACACACTGTTATGAACTGAGGCAGCTCGGGAACATTGTCTCTCAACTGTGTTATAGAGTGTAGTACTACATTTCAGTGAAGTGTAAGCCTTTCCAAAGCTGCTGAACGTGTTTCTTTCTCTATTTCAATGGTATTCTGCCTTGTATAACACACATTTACCACTCTAGTCTCCTTTAAGTAAAGAATATAGGATTCATACAGTGTTTCATGTGATCTTAACTGGAATTAAGGATTTCCCTTATCTTAGCTACCTTTTCTACACTAAGAACTGACTTGAAGATTCTCTTTCAGCTGTTCTAAACAAGTTCTCATCTATTTACAGTCATTTTCACTGAATTATTCATGTTTTCATGTAGTTTCCTATATTCTGCCTTCTGGCCCAAGTATAAGCTTTGCCCACTTTATCAAACACCTTCCAACAAACTGTTATGAACTGAGGCAGCTATGGAACATTGTCTCTCAACTGTGTTATAGAGTGTAGTACTACATTTCAGTGAAGTGTAAGGCTTTCCAAAGCTGCTGAACATGTTTCTTTCTCTATTTCAATGGTATTCTGCCTTCTATAACACACATTTACCACTCTGGTCTCCTTTAAGTAAACAATATAGGATTCATACAGTGTTTGATGTTATCTTAACTCAAATTAAGGATTTCCCTTATCTTAGCTACCTTTTCTACACTAAGAACTGACTTGGAGATTCTCTTTCAGCTGTTGTAAACAAGTTCTCATTTCTTTACAGTCATTTTCACTGAATTATTCATGTTTTCATGTAGTTTCCTATATTCTGCCTTCTGGCCCAAGTATAAGCTTTGCCCACTTTATCAAACAACTTCCTACACACTGTTATGAACTGAGGCAGCTCGGGAACATTGTCTCTCAACTGTGTTATAGAGTGTAGTACTACATTTCAGTGAAGTGTAAGGCTTTCCAAAGCTGCCGAACGTGTTTCTTTCTCTATTTCAATGGTATTCTGCCTTGTATAACACACATTTACCACTCTAGTCTCCTTTAAGTAAAGAATATAGAATTCATACAGTGTTTCATGTGATCTTAACTGGAATTAAGGATTTCCCTTATCTTAGCTACCTTTTCTACACTAAGAACTGACTTGGAGATTCTCTTTCAGCTGTTCTAAACAAGTTCTCATCTTTTTACAGGCATTTTCACTGAATTATTCATGTTTTCATGTAGTTTCCTATATTCTGCCTTCTGGCCCAAGTATAAGCTTTGCCCACTTTATCAAACAACTTCCTACACACTGTTATGAACTGAGGCAGCTCGGGAACATTGTCTCTCAACTGTGTTATAGAGTGTAGTACTACATTTCAGTGAAGTGTAAGGCTTTCCAAAGCTGCTGAACATGTTTCTTTCTCTATTTCAATGGTATTCTGCCTTCTATAACACACATTTACCACTCTGGTCTCCTTTAAGTAAACAATATAGGATTCATACAGTGTTTGATGTTATCTTAACTCAAATTAAGGATTTCCCTTATCTTAGCTACCTTTTCTACACTAAGAACTGACTTGGAGATTCTCTTTCAGCTGTTGTAAACAAGTTCTCATTTCTTTACAGTCATTTTCACTGAATTAATCATGTTTTCATGTAGTTTCCTATATTCTGCCTTCTGGCCCAAGTATAAGCTTTGCCCACTTTATCAAACAACTTCCTACACACTGTTATGAACTGAGGCAGCTCGGGAACATTGTCTCTCAACTGTGTTATAGAGTGTAGTACTACATTTCAGTGAAGTGTAAGGCTTTCCAAAGCTGCCGAACGTGTTTCTTTCTCTATTTCAATGGTATTCTGCCTTGTATAACACACATTTACCACTCTAGTCTCCTTTAAGTAAAGAATATAGAATTCATACAGTGTTTCATGTGATCTTAACTGGAATTAAGGATTTCCCTTATCTTAGCTACCTTTTCTACACTAAGAACTGACTTGGAGATTCTCTTTCAGCTGTTCTAAACAAGTTCTCATCTTTTTACAGGCATTTTCACTGAATTATTCATGTTTTCATGTAGTTTCCTATATTCTGCCTTCTGGCCCAAGTATAAGCTTTGCCCACTTTATCAAACAACTTCCTACACACTGTTATGAACTGAGGCAGCTCGGGAACATTGTCTCTCAACTGTGTTATAGAGTGTAGTACTACATTTCAGTGAAGTGTAAGGCTTTCCAAAGCTGCCGAACGTGTTTCTTTCTCTATTTCAATGGTATCCTGCCTTGTATAACACACATTTACCACTCTAGTCTCCTTTAAGTAAAGAATATAGGATTCATACAGTGTTTCATGTGATCTTAACTGGAATTAAGAATTTCCCTTATCTTAGCTACCTTTTCTACACTAAGAACTTACTTGAAGATTCTCTTTCAGCTGTTCTAAACAAGTTCTCATCTGTTTACAGTCATTTTCACTGAATTATTCATGTTTTCATGTAGTTTCCTATATTCAGCCTTCTGGACCAAGTATAAGCTTTGCCCACTTTATCAAACACCTTCCTACAAACTGTTATGAACTGAGGCAGCTATGGAACATTGTCTCTCAACTGTGTTATAGAGTGTAGTACTACATTTCAGTGAAATGTAAGGCTTTCCAAAGCTGCCGAAAGTGTTTCTTTCTATATTTCAATGGTATACTGCCTTCTATAACACACATTTACCACTCTAGTCTCCTTTAAGTAATGAATATAGGATTCATACAGTGTTTGATGTTATCTTAACTCGAATTAAGGATTTCCCTTATCTTACCTACCTTTTCTACACTAAGAACTGCCTTGGAGATTCTCTTTCAGCTGTTCTAAACAAGTTCTCATCTGTTTACAGTCATTTTCACTGAATTATTCATGTTTTCATGTAGTTTCCTATATTCTGCCTTCTGGCCCAAGTATAAGCTTTGCCCACTTTATCAAACAACTTCCTACACACTGTTATAAACTGAGGGAGCTAGAGAACATTGTCTCTCAACTGTGTTATAGAGAGTAGTACTACATTTCAGTGAAATGTAAGGCTTTCCAAAGCTGCCGAAAGTGTTTCTTTCTATATTTCAATGGTATTCTGCCTTCTATAACACACATTTACCACTCTAGTCTCCTTTAAGTAATGAATATAGGATTCATACAGTGTTTGATGTTATCTTAACTCGAATTAAGTATTTCCCTTATCTTAGCTACCTTTTCTACACTAAGAACTGACTTGGAGATTGTCTTTCAACTTTTCTAAACAGGTTCTCATCTGCTTACAGTCAATTTCACTGAATTATTCATGTTTTCATGTAGTTTCCTATATTCTGCGTTCTGGTCCAAGAATAAGCTTTGCCCACTTTATCAAGCAATGTCCTACACACTGTTATGAACTGAGGCAGTTCGGAAACATTGTCTCTCAACTGTGTTATAGAGTGTAGTACTACATTTCAGAGAAGTGTAAGGCTTTCCAAAGCTGCCGAACGTGTTTCTTTCTCTATTTCAATGGTATCCTGCCTTGTATAACACACATTTACCACTCTAGTCTCCTTTAAGTAAAGAATATAGGATTCATACAGTGTTTCATGTGATCTTAACTCGAAATAAGGATTTTCCGGATCTTAGCTACCTTTTCTACACTAAGAAGTGACTTGGAGAATCTCTTTCAGCTGATCTAAACAAGTTCTCATCTGTTTACAGTCATTTTCACTCAATTATTCATGTTTTCATGCAGTTTCCTATATTCTGCCTTCTGGTCCAAGAATAAGCTTTGCCCACTTTATCAAACAACTTCCTACACAGTGTTATGAACTGAGGCAGCTCGGGAACATTGTCTCTCAACTGTGTTATAGAGTGTAGTACTACATTTCAGTGAAGTGTAAGGCTTTCCAAAGCTGCCGAACGTGTTTCTTTCTCTATTTCTATGGTATTCTGCCTTGTATAACACATATTTACCACTCTAGTTTCCTTTAAGTAATGAATATAGGATTCATACACTGTTTGATGTTATCTAAACACGAATTAAGGATTTCCCTTATCTTAGCTACCTTTTCTACACTAAGAACTGACTTGGAGATTCTCTTTCAGCTGTTCTAAACAAGTTCTCTTCTGTTTACAGTCATTTTCACGGAATTATTCATGTTTTCATGTAGTTTCCTATATTCTGCCTTCTGGCCCAAGTATAAGCTTTGCCCACTTTATCAAACACCATCCTTCAAACTGTTATGAACTGAGGCAGCTATGGAACATTGTCTCTCAACTGTGTTATAGAGTGTAGTACTACATTTCAGTGAAGTGTAAGGCTTTCCAAAGCTGCTGAACATGTTTCTTTCTCTATTTCAATGGTATTCTGCCTTCTATAACACACATTTACCACTCTAGTCTTCTTTAAGTAATGAATATAGGATTCATACAGTGTTTGATGTTATCTTAACTCGAATTAAGGATTTCCCTTATCTTACCTACCTTTTCTACACTAAGAACTGCCTTGGAGATTCTCTTTCAGCTGTTGTAAACAAGTTCTCATTTGTTTACAGTCATTTTCACTGAATTATTCATGTTTTCATGTAGTTTCCTATATTCTGCCTTCTGGCCCAAGTATAAGCTTTGCCCACTTTATCAAACAACTTCCTACACACTGTTATGAACTGAGGCAGCTCAGGAACATTGTCTCTCAACTGTGTTATAGAGTGTAGTACTACATTTCAGTGAAGTGTAAGGCTTTTCAAAGCTGCCGAACGTGTTTCTTTCTCTATTTCAATGGTATTCTGCCTTGTATAACACACATTTACCACTCTAGTCTCCTTTAAGTAAAGAATATAGGATTCATACAGTGTTTCATGTGATCTTAACTGGAATTAAGGATTTCCCTTATCTTAGCTACCTTTTCTACACTAAGAACTGACTTGGAGATTCTCTTTCAGCTGTTCTAAACAAGTTCTCATCTGTTTACAGTCATTTTCACTGAATTATTCATGTTTTCATGTAGTTTCCTATATTCTGCCTTCTGGCCCAAGTATAAGCTTTGCCCACTTTATCAAACAACTTCCTACACACTGTTATATACTGAGGGAGCTAGAGTACATTGTCTCTCAACTTTGTTATAGAGTGTAGTACTACATTTCAGTGAAGTGTAAGGCTTTCCAAAGCTGCCGAAAGTGTTTCTTTCTCTATTTCAATGGTATTCTGCCTTACATAACACACATTTACCACTCTGGTCTCCTTTAAGTAAACAATATAGGATTCATACAGTGTTTTATGTTATCTTAACTCAAATTAAGGATTTCCCTTATTTTAGCTACCTTTTCTACACTAAGAACTGACTTGGAGATTCTCTTTCAGCTGTTCTAAACAAGTTCTCATCTGTTTACAGTCATTTTCACTGAATTATTCATGTTTTCATGTAGTTTCCTATATTCTGCCTTCTGGCCCAAGTATAAGCTTTGCCCACTTTATCAAACAACTTCCTACACACTGTTATGAACTGAGGAAGCTCGGGAACATTGTCTCTCAACTGTGTTATAGAGTGTAGTACTACATTTCAGTGAAGTGTAAGCCTTTCCAAAGCTGCCGAACGTGTTTCTTTCTCTATTTCAATGGTATTCTGCCTTGTATAACACAAATTTACCACTCTAGTCTCCTTTAAGTAAAGAATATAGGATTCATACAGTGTTTCATGTGATCTTAACTGGAATTAAGGATTTCCCTTATCTTAGCTACCTTTTCTACACTAAGAACTGACTTGAAGATTCTCTTTCAGCTGTTCTAAACAAGTTCTCATCTGTTTACAGTCATTTTCACTGAATTATTCATGTTTTCATGTAGTTTCCTATATTCTGCCTTCTGGCCCAAGTATAAGCTTTGCCCACTTTATCAAACACCTTCCTACAAACTGTTATGAACTGAGGCAGCTATGGAACATTGTCTCTCAACTGTGTTATAGAGAGTAGTACTACATTTCAGTGAAGTGTAAGGCTTTCCAAAGCTGCTGAACATGTTTCTTTCTCTATTTCAATGGTATTCTGCCTTCTATAACACACATTTACCACTCTGGTCTCCTTTAAGTAAACAATATAGGATTCATACAGTGTTTGATGTTATCTTAACTCAAATTAAGGATTTCCCTTATCTTAGCTACCTTTTCTACACTAAGAACTGACTTGGAGATTCTCTTTCAGCTGTTCTAAACAAGTTCTCATCTGTTTACAGTCATTTTCACTGAATTATTCATGTTTTCATGTAGTTTCCTATATTCTGCCTTCTGGCCCAAGTATAAGCTTTGCCCACTTTATCAAACAACTTCCTACACAATGTTATGAACTGAGGAAGCTCGGGAACATTGTCTCTCAACTGTGTTATAGAGTGTAGTACTACATTTCAGTGAAGTGTAAGCCTTTCCAAAGCTGCCGAACGTGTTTCTTTCTCTATTTCAATGGTATTCTGCCTTGTGTAACACACATTTACCACTCTAGTCTCCTTTAAGTAAAGAATATAGGATTCATACAGTGTTTCATGTGATCTTAACTGGAATTAAGGATTTCCCTTATCTTAGCTACCTTTTCTACACTAAGAACTGACTTGGAGATTCTCTTTCAGCTGTTCTAAACAAGTTCTCATCTGTTTACAGTCATTTTTACTGAATTATTCCTGTTTTCATCTAGTTTCCTATATTCTGCCTTCTGGCCCAAGTATAAGCTTTGCCCACTTTATCAAACAACTTCCTAAACACTGTTATGAACTGAGGCAGCTAGGGAACATTGTCTCTCAACTGTGTTATAGAGTGTAGTACTACATTTCAGTGAAGTGTAAGGCTTTCCAAAGCTGCCGAACATGTTTCTTTCTCTATTTCAATGGTATTCTGCCTTCTATAACACACATTTACCACTCTAGTCTCCTTTCAGTAAAGAATATAGGATTCATACAGTGTTTCATGTGATCTTAACTCGAATTAAGGATTTCCCGGATCTTAGCTACCTTTCCTACACTAAGAACTGACTTGGAGATTATCTTTCAGCTGTTCTAAACAAGTTTTCATCTGTTTACAGGCATTTTCACTGAATTATTCATGTTTTCATGTAGTTTCCTATATTCTGCCTTCTGGCCCAAGTATAAGCTTTGCCCACTTTATCAAACAACTTCCTACACACTGTTATGAACTGAGGCAGCTCGGGAACATTGTCTCTCAACTGTGTTATAGAGTGTAGTACTACATTTCAGTGAAGTGTAAGGCTTTCCAAAGCTGCCGAACGTGTTTCTTTCTCTATTTCAATGGTATCCTGCCTTGTATAACACACATTTACCACACTAGTCTCCTTTAAGTAAAGAATATAGGATTCATACAGTGTTTCATGTGATCTTAACTGGAATTAAGAATTTGCCTTATCTTAGCTACTTTTTTCTACACTAAGAACTGACTTGAAGATTCTCTTTCAGCTGTTCTAAACAAGTTCTCATCTGTTTACAGTCATTTTCACTGAATTATTCATGTTTTCATGTAGTTTCCTATATTCTGCCTTCTGGCCCAAGTATAAGCTTTGCCCACTTTATCAAACACCTTCCTACAAACTGTTATGAACTGAGGCAGCTATGGAACATTGTCTCTAAACTGTGTTATAGAGTGTAGTACTACATTTCAGTGAAGTGTAAGGCTTTCCAAAGCTGCTGAACATGTTTCTTTCTCTATTTCAATGGTATTCTGCCTTCTATAACACACATTTACCACTCTAGTCTCCTTTAAGTAATGAATATAGGATTCATACAGTGTTTGATGTTATCTTAACTGGAATTAAGGATTTCCCTTATCTTACCTACCTTTTCTACACTAAGAACTGCCTTGGAGATTCTCTTTCAGCTGTTGTAAACAAGTTCTCATTTGTTTACAGTCATTTTCACTGAATTATTCATGTTTTCATGTAGTTTCCTATATTCTGCCTTCTGGCCCAAGTATAAGCTTTGCCCACTTTATCAAACAACTTCCTACACACTGTTATGAACTGAGGCAGCTCGGGAACATTGTCTCTCAACTGTGTTATAGAGTGTAGTACTACATTTCAGTGAAGTGTAAGGCTTTCCAAAGCTGGGGAAAGTGTTTCTTTCTCTATTTCAATGGTATTCTGCCTTGTATAACACAAATTTACCACTCCGGTCACCTTTAAGTAAAGAATATAGGATTCATACAGTGTTTCATATGATCTTAGCTGGAATTAAGGATTTCCCTTATCTTAGCTACCTTTTCTACACTAAGAACTGACTTGGAGATTCTCTTTCAGCTGTTCTAAACAAGTTCTCATCTGTTTACAGTCATTTTCACTGAATTATTCATGTTTTCATGTAGTTTCCTATATTCTGCCTTCTGGCCCAAGTATAAGCTTTGCCCACTTTATCAAACAACTTCCTACACACTGTTATGAACTGAGGGAGCTTGGGAACATTGTCTCTCAACTGTGTTATAGAGTGTAGTACTACATTTCAGTGAAGTGTAAGGCTTTCCAAAGCTGCCGAACATGTTTCTTTCTATGTTTCAATGGTATTCTGCCTTCTATAACACACATTTACCACTCTAGTCTCCTTTAAGTAATGAATATAGGATTCATACAGTGTTTGCTGTTATCTTAACTCGAATTAAGGATTTCCCTTATCTTAGCTACCTTTTCTACACAAAGAACTGACTTGGAGATTCTCTTTCAAGTTTTCTAAACAAGTTCTCATCTGCTTACAGTCATTTTCACTGAATTATTCATGTTTTCATGTAGTTTCCTATATTCTGCCTTCTGGTCCAATTATAAGCTTTGCCCACTTTATCAAACAAGTTCCTACACAATGTTATGAACTGAAGAAGCTCGGGAACATTGTCTCTCAACTGTGTTATAGAGTGTAGTACTACATTTCAGTGAAGTGTAAGGCTTTCCAAAGCTGCCGAAAGTGTTTCTTTCTCTATTTCAATGGTATTCTGCCTTGTATAACACACATTTACCACTCTAGTCTCCTTTAAGTAATGAATATAGGATTCATACACTGTTTAATGTTATCTTAACACGAATTAAGGATTTCCCTTATCTTAGCTACCTTTTCTACACTAAGAACTGACTTGGAGATTCTCTTTCAGCTGTTCTAAACAAGTTCTCATCTGTTTACAGTCATTTTCACTGAATTATTCATGTTTTCATGTAGTTTCCTATATTCTGCCTTCTGGCTTTTGATAAGCTTTGCCCAGTTTATCAAACACCTTCCTACAAACTGTTATGAACTGAGGCAGCTAGGGAATATTGTCTCTCAACTGTGTTATAGAGTGTAGTACTACATTTCAGTGAAGTGTAAGGCTTTCCAAAGCTGCCGAAAGTGTTTCTTTCTCTATTTCAATGGTATTCTGCCTTGTATAACACACATTTACCACTCTAGTGTCCTTTAAGTAATGAATATAGGATTCATACACTGTTTAATGTTATCTTAACACGAATTAAGGATTTCCCTTATCTTAGCTACCTTTTCTACACTAAGAACTGACTTGGAGATTCTCTTTCAGCTGTTCTAAACAAGTTCTCATCTGTTTACAGTCATTTTCACTGAATTATTCATGTTTTCATGTAGTTTCATATATTCTGCCTTCTGGCCCAAGTATAAGCTTTGCCCAGTTTATCAAACACCTTCCTACAAACTGTTATGAACTGAGGCAGCTAGGGAATATTGTCTCTCAACTGTGTTATAGAGTGTAGTACTACATTTCAGTGAAGTGTAAGGCTTTCCAAAGCTGGCGAAAGTGTTTCTTTCTCTATTTCAATGGTATTCTGCCTTGTATAACACAAATTTACCACTCCGGTCACCTTTAAGTAAAGAATATAGGATTCATACAGTGTTTCATGTGATCTTAACTGGAATTAAGGATTTCCCTTATCTTAGCTAACTTTTGTACACTAAGAACTGACTTGGAGATTCTCTTTCAGCTGTTCTAAACAAGTTCTCATCTGTTTACAGTCATTTTCAGTGAATTATTCATGTTTTCATGTAGTTTCCTATATTCTGCCTTCTGGCCCAAGTATAAGCTTTGCCCACTTTATCAAACAACTTCCTACACACTGTTATGAACTGAGGCAGCTCGGGAACATTGTCTCTCAACTGTGTTATAGAGTGTAGTACTACATTTCACTAAAGTGTAAGGCTTTCCAAAGCTGCCGAAAGTGTTTCTTTCTCTATTTCAATGGTATTCTGCCTTGTATAACACACATTTACCACTCTAGTCTCCTTTAAGTAAAGAATATAGGATTCATACAGTGTTTCATGTGATCTTAACTCGAATTATGGATTTTCCGGATCTTAGCTACCTTTTCTACACTAAGAACTGACTTGGAGAATCTCTTTCAACTGTTCTAAACAAGTTCTCATCTGTTTACAGTCATTTTCACTGAATTATTTATGTTTTCATGCAGTTTCCTATATTCTGCCTTCTGGTCCAAGAATAAGCTTTGCCCACTTTATCAAACAACTTCCTACACACTGTTATGAACTGAGGCAGCTCGGGAACATTGTCTCTCAACTGTGTTATAGAGTGTAGTACTACATTTCAGTGAAGTGTAAGGCTTTCCAAAGCTGCCGAACATGTTTCTTTCTATGTTTCAATGGTATTCTGCCTTCTATAACACACATTTACCACTCTAGTCTCCTTTAAGTAATGAATATAGGATTCATACTGTGTTTGCTGTTATCTTAACTCGAATTAAGGATTTCCCTTATCTTAGCTACCTTTTCTACACTAAGAACTGACTTGGAGATTCTCTTTCAAGTTTTCTAAACAAGTTCTCATCTGCTTACAGTCATTTTCACTGAATTATTCATGTTTTCATGTAGTTTCCTATATTCTGCCTTCTGGTCCAATTACAAGCTTTGCCCACTTTATCAAACAAGTTCCTACACAATGTTATGAACTGAAGAAGCTCGGGAACATTGTCTCTCAACTGTGTTATAGAGTGTAGTACTACATTTTAGTGAATTGTAAGGCTTTCCAAAGCTGCCGAAGGTGTTTTTTCTCTATTTCATTGGTATTCTGCCTTGTATAACACACATTTACCACTCTAGTCTCCTTTAAGTAAAGAATATAGGATTCATACAGTGTTTCATATGATCTTAACTGGAATTAAGGATTTCCCTTATCTTAGCTACATTTTCTACACTAAGAACTGACTTGGAGATTCTCTTTCAGCTGTTCTAAACAAGTTCTCATCTGTTTACAGTCATTTTCACAGAATTATTCATGTTTTCATGTAGTTTCCTATATTCTGCCTTCTGGCCCAAGTATAAGCTTTGCCCACTTTATCAAACAACTTCCTGCACACTGTTATGAACTGAGGGAGCTAGGGAACATTGTCTCTCAACTGTGTTATAGAGTGTAGTACTACATTTCAGTGAAGTGTAAGGCTTTCCAAAGCTGCTGAACATGTTTCTTTCTCTATTTCAATGGTATTCTGCCTTCTATAACACCACATTTACCACTCTAGTCTCCTTTAAGTAAAGAATATTGGATTCATACAGTGTTTCATGTGATCTTAACTCGAATTAAGGATTTTCCGGATCTTAGCTACCTTTTCTACACTAAGAACTGACTTGGAGAATCTCTTTCAGCTGTTCAAAACAAGTTCTCATCTGTTTACAGTCATTTTCACTGAATTATTCATGTTTTCATGCAGTTTCCTATATTCTGCCTTCTGGTCCAAGAATAAGCTTTGCGCACTTTATCAAACAACTTCCTACACACTGTTATGAACTGAGGCAGCTCGGGAACATTGTCTCTCAACTGTGTTATAGAGTGTAGTACTACATTTCAGTGAAGTGTAAGGCTTTCCAAAGCTGCCGAACGTGTTTCTTCCTCTATTTCTATGGTATTCTGTCTTGTATAACACACATTTACCACTCTAGTCTCCTTTAAGTAATGAATATAGGATTCATACAATGTTTGATGTTGTCTTAACTCTAATTAAGGATTTCCCTTATCTTAGCTACCTTTTCTACACTAAGAACTGCCTTGGAGATTCTCTTTCAGCTGTTGTAAACAAGTTCTCATCTGTTTACAGTCATTTTCACTGAATTATTCATGTTTTCATGTAGTTTCCTATATTCTGCCTTCTGGCCCAAGTATAAGCTTTGCCCACTTTATCAAACAACTTCCTACACACTGTTATGAACTGAGGCAGCTAGGGAACATTGTCTCTCAACTGTGTTATAGAGTGTAGTACTACATTTCAGTGAAGTGTAAGGCTTTCCAAAGCTGCCGAAAGTGTTTCTTTCTCTATTTCAATGGTATTCTGCCTTGTATAACACACATTTACCACTCTAGTCTCCTTTAAGTAAAGAATATAGGATTCATACAGTGTTTGATGTTATCTTAACTCGAATTAACGATTTCTGTTATCTTAGCTACCTTTTCTACACTAAGAACTGACTTGGAGATTCTCTTTCAAGTTTTCTAAACAAGTTCTCATCTGCTTACAGTCATTTTCACTGAATTATTCATGTTTTCATGTAGTTTCCTATATTCTGCCTTCTGGTCCAATTATAAGCTTTGCCCACTTTATCAAACAAGTTCCTACACACTGTTATGAACTGAAGAAGCTCGGGAACATTGTCTCTCAACTGTGTTATAGAGTGTAGGACTACATTTTAGTGAAGTGTAAGGCTTTCCAAAGCTGCCGAAGGTGTTTTTTCTCTATTTCAATGGTATTCTGCCTTGTATAACACACATTTACCACTCTAGTCTCCTTTAAGTAATGAATATAGGATTCATACAGTGTTTGATGTTATCTTTACTCGAATTAAGGATTTCCCTTATCTTACCTGCCTTTTCTACACTAAGAACTGCCTTGGAGATTCTCTTTCAGCTGTTCTAAACAAGTTCTCATCTGTTTACAGTCATTTTCACTGAATTATTCATGTTTTCATGTAGTTTCCTATATTCTGCCTTCTGGCCCAAGTATAAGCTTTGCCCACTTTTTCAAACACCTTCCTAAAAACTGTTATGAACTGAGGCAGCTAGGGAATATTGTCTCTCAACTGTGTTATAGAGTGTAGTACTACATTTCAGTGAAGTGTAAGGCTTACCAAAGCTGCCGAAAGTGTTTCTTTCTCTATTTCAATGGTATTCTGCCTTGTATAACACACATTTACCACTCTAGTCTCCTTTAAGTAAAGAATATAGGATTCATACAGTGTTTCATATGAACTTAACTGAAATTAAGGATTTCCCTTATCTTAGCTACCTTTTCTACACTAAGAACTGACTTGGAGAATCTCTTTCAGCTGTTCAAAACAAGTTCTCATCTGTTTACAGTCATTTTCACTGAATTATTCATGTTTTCATGCAGTTTCCTATATTCTGCCTTCTGGTCCAAGAATAAGCTTTGCCCACTTTATCAAACAACTTCCTACACACTGTTATGAACTGAGGCAGCTCGGGAACATTGTCTCTCAACTGTGTTATAGAGTGTAGTACTACATTTCAGTGAAGTGTAAGGCTTTCCAAAGCTGCCGAACATGTTTCTTTCTATGTTTCAATGGTATTCTGCCTTCTATAACACACATTTACCACTCTAGTCTCCTTTAAGTAATGAATATAGGATTCATACAGTGTTTGCTGTTATCTTAACTCGAATTAAGGATTTCCCTTATCTTAGCTACCTTTTCTACACTAAGAACTGACTTGGAGATTCTCTTTCAAGTTTTCTAAACAAGTTCTCATCTGCTTACAGTCATTTTCACTGAATTATTCATGTTTTCATGTAGTTTCCTATATTCTGCCTTCTGGCCCAAGTATAAGCTTTGTCCACTTTATCAAACAACGTCCTACACAATGTTATGAACTGAGGCAGCTCAGGAACATTGTCTCTCAACTGTGTTATAGAGTGTAGTACTACATTTCAGTGAAGTGTAAGGCTTTCCAAAGCTGCCAAACGTGTTTCTTTTTCTTTTTCAATGGTATTCTGCCTTGTATAACACACATTTACCACTCTAGTCTCCTTTAAGTAAAGAATATAGGATTCATACAGTGTTTCATGTGATCTTAACTGGAATTAAGCATTTCCCTTACCTTAGCTACCTTTTCTACACTAAGAACTGACTTGGAGATTCTCTTTCAGCTGTTCTAAACAAGTTCTCATCTGTTTACAGTCATTTTCACTGAATTATTCATGTTTTCATGCAGTTTCCTATATTCTGCCTTCTGGTCCAAGAATAAGCTTTGCCCACTTTATCAAACAACTTCCTGCACACTGTTATGAACTGAGGCAGCTCGGGAACATTGTCTCTCAACTGTGTTATAGAGTGTAGTACTACATTTCAGTGAAGTGTAAGGCTTTCCAAAGCTGCCGAACATGTTTCTTTCTATGTTTCAATGGTATTCTGCCTTCTATAACACACATTTACCACTCTAATCTCCTTTAAGTAATGAATATAGGATTCATACAGTGTTTCATGTGATCTTAACTCGAATTAAGGATTTTCCGGATCTTAGCTACCTTTTCTACACTAAGAACTGACTTGGAGAATCTCTTTCAGCTGTTCAAAACAAGTTCTCATCTGTTTACAGTCATTTTCACTGAATTATTCATGTTTTCATGCAGTTTCCTATATTCTGCCTTCTGGTCCAAGAATAAGCTTTGCCCACATTATCAAACAACTTCCTACACACTGTTATGAACTGAGGCAGCTCAGGAACATTGTCTCTCAACTGTGTTATAGAGTGTAGTACTACATTGCAGTGAAGTGTAAGGCTTTCCAAAGCTGCCGAACGTGTTTCTTTCTCTATTTCTATGGTATCCTGTCTTGTATAACACACATTTACCACTCTAGTCTCCTTTAAGTAATGAATATAGGATTCATACAATGTTTGATGTTGTCTTAACTCTAATTAAGGATTTCCCTTATCTTAGCTACCTTTTCTACACTAAGAACTGCCTTGGAGATTCTCTTTCAGCTGTTGTAAACAAGTTCTCATCTGTTTACAGTCATTTTCACTGAATTATTCATGTTTCCATGTAGTTTCCTATATTCTCCCTTCTGGCCCAAGTATAAGCTTTGCCCACTTTATCAAACAACTTCCTACACACTGTTATGAACTGAGGCAGCTAGGGAACATTGTCTCTCAACTGTGTTATAGAGTGTAGTACTACATTTCAGTGAAGTGTAAGGCTTTCCAAAGCTGCCGAAAGTGTTTCTTTCTCTATTTCAATGGTATTCTGCCTTGTATAACACACATTTACCACTCTAGTCTCCTTTAAGTAAAGAATATAGGATTCATACAGTGTTTGATGTTATCTTAACTCGAATTAAGGATTTCCGTTATCTTAGCTACCTTTTCTACACTAAGAACTGACTTGGAGATTCTCTTTCAAGTTTTCTAAACAAGTTCTCATCTGCTTACAGTCATTTTCACTGAATTATTCATGTTTTCATGTAGTTTCCTATATTCTGCCTTCTGGTCCAATTATAAGCTTTGCCCACTTTATCAAACAAGTTCTTACACACTGTTATGAACTGAAGAAGCTCGGGAACATTGTCTCTCAACTGTGTTATAGAGTGTAGGACTACATTTTAGTGAAGTGTAAGGCTTTCCAAAGCTGCCGAAGGTGTTTTTTCTCTATTTCAATGGTATTCTGCCTTGTATAACACACATTTACCACTCTAGTCTCCTTTAAGTAATGAATATAGGATTCATACAGTGTTTGATGTTATCTTTACTCGAATTAAGGATTTCCCTTATCTTACCTGCCTTTTCTACACTAAGAACTGCCTTGGAGATTCTCTTTCAGCTGTTCTAAACAAGTTCTCATCTGTTTACAGTCATTTTCACTGAATTATTCATGTTTTCATGTAGTTTCCTATATTCTGCCTTCTGGCCCAAGTATAAGCTTTGCCCACTTTATCAAACACCTTCCTAAAAACTGTTATGAACTGAGGCAGCTAGGGAATATTGTCTCTCAACTGTGTTATAGAGTGTAGTACTACATTTCAGTGAAGTGTAAGGCTTTCCAAAGCTGCCGAAAGTGTTTCTTTCTCTATTTCAATGGTATTCTGCCTTGTATAACACACATTTACCACTCTAGTCTCCTTTAAGTAAAGAATATAGGATTCATACAGTGTTTCATATGATCTTAACTGAAATTAAGGATTTCCCTTATCTTAGCTACCTTTTCTACACTAAGAACTGACTTGGAGATTCTCTTTCAGCTGTTCTAAACAAGTTCTTATCTGTTTACAGTCATTTTCACTGAATTATTCATGTTTTCATGTAGTTTCCTATATTCTGCCTTCTGGCCCAAGTATAAGCTTTGCCCACTTTATCAAAAAACTTCCTACACACTGTTATGAACTGAGGGAGCTAGGGAACATTGTCTCTCAACTGTGTTATAGAGTGTAGTACTACATTTCAGTGAAGTGTAAGGCATTCCAAAGCTGCCGAACGTGTTTCTTTCTCTATTTCAATGGTATTCTGCCTTGTATAACACACATTTACCACTCTAGTCTCCTTTAAGTAAAGAATATTGGATTCATACAGTGTTTCATGTGATCTTAACTCGAATTAAGGATTTCCCGGATCTTAGCTACCTTTTCTACACTAAGAACTGACTTGGAGAATCTCTTTCAGCTGTTCAAAACAAGTTCTCATCTGTTTACAGTCATTTTCACTGAATTATTCATGTTTTCATGCAGTTTCCTATATTCTGCCTTCTGGTCCAAGAATAAGCTCTGCGCACTTTATCAAACAACTTCCTACACACTGTTATGAACTGAGGCAGCTCGGGAACATTGTCTCTCAACTGTGTTATAGAGTGTAGTACTACATTTCAGTGAAGTGTAACGCTTTCCAAAGCTGCCAAACATGTTTCTTTCTCTATTTCAATGGTATTCTGCCTTATATAACACACATTTACCACTCTAGTCTCCTTTAAGTAAACCATATAGGATTCATACAGTGTTTGATGTTATCTTAACTCGAATTAAGGATTTCCCTTATCTTAGCTACCTTTTCTACACTAAGAACTGACTTGGAGATTCTCTTTCAGCTGTTCTAAACAAGTTCTCATCTGTTTACAGTCATTTTCACTGAATTATTCATGTTTTCATGTAGTTTCCTATATTCTGCCTTCTGGTCCAATTATAAGCTTTGCCCACTTTCTCAAACAACTTCCTACACACTGTTATGAACTGAGAAAGCTCGGGAACATTGTCTCTCAACTGTGTTATAGAGTGTAGTACTACATTTCAGTGAAGTTTAAGGCTTTCCAAAGCTGCCGAACGTGTTTCTTTCTCTATTTCAATAGTATTCTGCCCTAAATAACACACATTTACCACTCTAGTCTCCTTTAAGTAAACAATATAGGATTCATACAGTGTTTCATGTGATCTTAACTCGAATTAAGGATTTCCCGGATTTAGCTACCTTTTCTACACTAAGAACTGACTTGGAGATTCTCCTTCAGCAATTCTAAAACAAGTTCTCATCTGTTTACAGTCATTTTCACTGAATTATTCATGTTTTCATGTAGTTTCCTTTATTCTGCCTTCTGCTCCAAGTAAAAGCTTTGCCCACTTTATTAAGCAACTTCCTACACACTGTTATGAACTGAGGCAGCTAGGGAACATTGTCTCTCAACTGTGTTATAGAGTGTAGTACTACATTTCAGTTAAGTGTTAGGCTTTCCAAAGCTGCCGAACGTATTTCTTTCTCTATTTCAATGATATTCTGCCTTGTATAACACACATTTACCACTCTAGTCTCCTTTAAGTAAAGAATATAGGATTCATACAGTGTTTCATGTGATCTTAACTCGAATTAAGGATTTCCCGGATCTTAGCTACCTTTTCTACACTATGATCTGACTTGGAGATTCTCTTTCAGCTCTTCTAAACAAGTTCTCATCTGTTTACAGTCATTTTCACTGAATTATTCATGTTTTCATGTAGTTTCCTATATTCTGCCTTCTGGCCCAAGTATAAGCTTTGCCCACTTTATCAAACAACTTCCTACACACTGTTATAAACTGAGGGAGCTAGAGAACATTGTCTCTCAACTGTGTTATAGAGTGTAGTACTACATTTCAGTGAAGTGTAAGGCTTTCCAAAGCTGCCGAAAGTGTTTCTTTCTCTATTTCAATGGTATTCTGCCTTATATAACACGCATTTACCACTCTAGTCTCCTTTAAGTAAGCAATATAGGATTCATACAGTGTTTGATGTTATCTTAACTCGAATTAAGGATTTCCCTTATCTTAGCTACCTTTTCTACACTAAGAACTGACTTGGAGATTCTCTTTCAGCTGTTCTAAACAAGTTCTCATCTGTTTACAGTCATTTTCACTGAATTATTCATGTTTTCATGTAGTTTCCTATATTCTGCCATCTGGTCCAAGTATAAGCTTTGCCCACTTTATCAAACAACTTCCTAAACACTGTTATGAACTGAGGCAGCTAGGGACATTGTCTCTCAACTGTGTTATAGAGTGTAGTACTACATTGCAGTGAATTGTAAGGATTTCCAAAGCTGCCAAACATGTTTCTTTCTCTATTTCAATGGTATTCTGCCTTCTATAACACACATTGAACACTCTAGTCTCCTTTAAGTAATGAATATAGGATTCATACAGTGTTTGATGTTATCTTAACTCAAATTAAGGATTTCCCTTATCTTAGCTACCTTTTCTACACTAAGAACTGACTTGGAGATTCTCTTTCAACATTTCTAAACAAGTTCTCATCTGCTTACAGTCATTTTCACTGAATAATTCATGTTTTCATGTAGTTTCCTATATTCTGCCTTCTGGTCCAATTATAAGCTTTGCCCACTATCTCAAACAACTTCCTACACACTTTTATGAACTGAGGAAGCTCGGGAACATTGTCTCTCAACTGTGTTATAGAGTGTAGTACTACATTTCAGTGAAGTGTAAGGCTTTCCAAAGCTGCCGAACGTGTTTCTCTCTCTATTTCAATGGTATTCTGCCCTATATAACACACATTTACCACTCTAGTCTCTTTTAAGTAAACAATATAGGATTCATACAGTGTTTCATGTGATCTTAACTCGAATTAAGGATTTCTCGGATCTTAGCTACCTTTTCTACATTAAGAACTGACTTGCAGAATCTCTTTCAGCTGTTCTAAACAAGTTCTCATCTGTTTACAGTCATTTTCACTGAATTATTCATGTTTTCATGTAGTTTCCTATATTCTGCCTTCTGGCCCAAGTATAAGCTTTGCCCACTTTATCAAACAACTTCCTACACACTGTTATAAACTGAGGGAGCTAGAGAACATTGTCTCTCAACTGTGTTATAGAGTGTAGTACTACATTTCAGTGAAGTGTAAGGCTTTCCAAAGCTGCCGAAAGTGTTCCTTTCTCTATTTCAATGGTATTCTGCCTTCTATAAAACATATTTACCACTCTAGTCTCCTTTCAATAATGAATATAGGATTCATACAGTGTTTGATGTTATCTTAACTGGAATTAAGGATTTCCCTTATCTTAGCTACCTTTTCTACACTAAGAACTGACTTGGAGATTCTCTTTCAACATTGCTAAACAAGTTCCTGTCTGCTTACAGTCATTTTCACTGAATTATTCATGTTTTCATGTAGTTTCCTATATTCTGCCTTATGGTCCAATTATAAGCTTTGCCCACTTTATCAAACAACTTCCTACACACTGTTATGAACTGAGGAAGCTCGGGAACATTGTCTCTCAACTGTTATAGAGTGTAGTACTACATTTCAGTGAAGTGTAAGGCTTTCCAAAGCTGCCGAACATGTTTCTTTCTCTATTTCAATGGTATTCTGCCTTCTATAACACACATTTACCACTCTAGTCTCGTTTAAGTAATGAATATAGGATTCATACAGTGTTTGATGTTATCTTAACTCGAATTAAGGATTTCCCTTATCTTAGCTACCTTTTCTACACTAAGAACTGACTTGGAGATTCTCTTTCAACATTTCTAAACAAGTTCTCATCTACTTACAGTCATTTTCACTGAATTATTTATGTTTTCATGTAGTTTCCTATATTCTGCCTTCTGGCCCAAGTATAAGCTTTGCCCACTTTATCAAACAACTTTCTAAACACTGTTATGAACTGAGGCAGCTAGGGAACATTGTCTCTCAACTGTGTTATAGAGTGTAGTACTACATTTCAGTGAAGTGTAAGGCTTTCCAAAGCTGCCGAACATGTTTCTTTCTCTATTTCAATAGTATTCTGCCCTAAATAACACACATTTACCACTCTAGTCTCCTTTAAGTAAACAATATAGGATTCATACAGTGTTTCATGTGATCTTAACTCGAATTAAGGATTTCCCGGATCTTAGCTACCTTTTCTACCCTAAGAACTGACTTGGAGATTCTCTTTCAGCTGTTCTAAACAAGTTCTCATCTGTTTACAGTCATTTTCACTGAATTATTCATGTCTACATGTAGTTTCCTATAGTCTGCCTTCTGGGCCAAGTATAAGCTTTGCCCACTTTATCAAACAACTTCCTAAACACTGTTATGAACTGAGGCAGCTAGGGACATTGTCTCTCAACTGTGTTATAGAGTGTAGTACTACATTGCAGTGAAGTGTAAGGCTTTCCAAAGCTGCCAAACATGGTTCTTTCTCTATTTCAATGGTATTCTGCCTTCTATAACACACATTGACCACTCTAGTCTCCTTTAAGTAATGAATATAGGATTCATACAGTGTTTCATGTGATCTTAACTCGAATTAAGGATTTCCCGGATTTAGCTACCTTTGCTACACTAAGAACTGACTTGGAGATTCTCTTTCAGCTGTTCAAAACAAGTTCTCATCTGTTTACAGTCATTTTCACTGAATTATTCATGTTTTCATGTAGTTTCCTTTATTCTGCCTTCTGCTCCAAGTATAAGCTTTGCCCACTTTATTAAACAACTTCCTACACACTGTTATGAACTGAGGCAGCTAGGGAACATTGTCTCTCAACTGTGTTATAGAGTGTAGTACTACATTTCAGTTAAGTGTAAGGCTTTCCAAAGCTGCCCAACGTGTTTCTTTCTCTATTTCAATGGTATTCTGCCTTGTATAACACACATTTACCACTCTAGTCTCCTTTAAGTAAACAATATAGGATTCATACAGTGTTTGATGTTATCTTAACTCGAATTAAGGATTTCCCTTATCTTAGCTAGCTTTTCTACACTAAGAACTGACTTGGAGATTCTCTTTCAGCTGTTCTAAACAAGTTCTCATCTGTTTACAGTCATTTTCACTGAATTATTCATGTTTTCATGTAGTTTCCTATAGTCTGCCTTTGGGCCCAAGTATAAGCTTTGCCCACTTTATCAAACAACTTCCTAAACACTGTTATGAACTGAGGCAGCTAGGGACATTGTCTCTCAACTGTGTTATAGAGTGTAGTACTACATTGCAGTGATGTGTAAGGCTTTCCAAAGCTGCCAAACATGTTTCTTTCTCTATTTCAATGGTATTCTGCCTTCTATAACACACATTGACCACTCTAGTCTTTTTTAAGTAATGAATATAGGATTCATACAGTGTTTGATGTTATCTTAACTCGAATTAAGGATTTCCCTTATCTTAGCTACCTTTTCTACACTAAGAACTGACTTGGAGATTCTCTTTCAACATTTCTAAACAAGTTCTCATCTGCTTACAGTCATTTTCACTGAATTATTCATGTTTTCATGTAGTTTCCTATATTCTGCCTTCTGGTCCAATTATAAGCTTTGCCCACTTTATCAAACAACTTCCTACACACTGTTATGAACTGAGGAAGCTCGGGAACATTGTCTCTCAACTGTTATAGAGTGTAGTACTACATTTCAGTGAAGTGTAAGGCTTTCCAAAGCTGCCGAACATGTTTCTTTCTCTATTTCAATGGTATTCTGCCTTCTATAACACACATTTACCACTCTAGTCTCCTTTAAGTAATGAATATAGGATTCATACAGTGTTTGATGTTATCTTAACTCGAATTAAGGATTTCCCTTATCTTAGCTACCTTTTGTACACTAAGAACTGACTTGGAGATTCTCTTTCAACATTTCTAAACAAGTTCTCATCTACTTACAGTCATTTTCACTGAATTATTCATGTTTTCATGTAGTTTCCTATATTCTGCCTTCTGGTCCAATTATAAGCTTTGCCCACTTTCTCAAACAACTTCCTACACACTGTTATGAACTGAGGAAGCTCGGGAACATTGTCTCTCAACTGTGTTATAGAGTGTAGTACTACATTTCAGTGAAGTGTAAGGCTTTCCAAAGCTGCCCAACGTGTTTCTTTCTCTATTTCAATAGTGTTCTGCCCTAAATAACACACATTTACCACTCTAGTCTCCTTTAAGTAAACAATATAGGATTCATACAGTGTTTCATGTGATCTTAACTCGAATTAAGGATTTCCCGGATTTAGCTACCTTTTCTACACTAAGAACTGACTTGGAGATTCTCTTTCAGCTCTTCTAAAACAAGTTCTCATCTGTTTACAGTCATTTTCACTGAATTATTCATGTTTTCATGTAGTTTCCTTTATTCTGCCTTCTGCTCCAAGTATAAGCTTTGCCCACTTTATTAAACAACTTCCTACACACTGTTATGAACTGAGGCAGCTAGGGAACATTGTCTCTCAACTGTGTTATAGAGTGTAGTACTACATTTCAGTGAAGTGTAAGGCTTTCCAAAGCTGCTGAAAGTGTTTCTTTCTCTATTTCAATGGTATTCTGCCTTATATAACACACATTTACCACTCTAGTCTCCTTTAAGTAAACAATATAGGATTCATACAGTGTTTGATGTTATCTTAACTCGAATTAAGGATTTCCCTTATCTTAGCTACCTTTTCTACACTAAGAACTGACTTGGAGATTCTCTTTCAGCTGTTCAAAACAAGTTCTCATCTGTTTACAGTCATTTTCACTGAATTATTCATGTTTTCATGTAGTTTCCTTTATTCTGCCTTCTGCTCCAAGTATAAGCTTTGCCCACTTTATTAAACAACTTCCTACACACTGTTATGAACTGAGGCAGCTAGGGAACATTGTCTCTCAACTGTGTTATAGAGTGTAGTACTACATTTCAGTTAAGTGTAAGGCTTTCCAAAGCTGCCCAACGTGTTTCTTTCTCTATTTCAATGGTATTCTGCCTTGTATAACACACATTTACCACTCTAGTCTCCTTTAAGTAAAGAATATAGGATTCATACAGTGTTTCATGTGATCTTAACTCGAATTAAGGATTTCCCGGATCTTAGCTACCTTTTCTACACTAAGAACTGACTTGGAGATTCTCTTTCAGCTCTTCTAAACAAGTTCTCATCTGTTTACAGTCATTTTCACTGAATTATTCATGTTTTCATGTAGTTTCCTATATTCTGCCTTCTGGCCGAAGTATAAGCTTTGCCCACTTTATCAAACAACTTCCTACACACTGTTATAAACTGAGGGAGCTAGAGAACATTGTCTCTCAACTGTGTTATAGAGTGTAGTACTACATTTCAGTGAAGTGTAAGGCTTTCCAAAGCTGCCGAAAGTGTTTCTTTCTCTATTTCAATGGTATTCTGCCTTATATAACACACATTTACCACTCTAGTCTCCTTTAAGTAAACAATATAGGATTCATACAGTGTTTGATGTTATCTTAACTCGAATTAAGGATTTCCCTTATCTTAGCTAGCTTTTCTACACTAAGAACTGACTTGGAGATTCTCTTTCAGCTGTTCTAAACAAGTTCTCATCTGTTTACAGTCATTTTCACTGAATTATTCATGTTTTCATGTAGTTTCCTATAGTCTGCCTTTTGGCCCAAGTATAAGCTTTGCCCACTTTATCAAACAACTTCCTAAACACTGTTATGAACTGAGGCAGCTAGGGACATTGTCTCTCAACTGTGTTATAGAGTGTAGTACTACATTGCAGTGATGTGTAAGGCTTTCCAAAGCTGCCAAACATGTTTCTTTCTCTATTTCAATGGTATTCTGCCTTGTATAACACACATTTACCACTCTAGTCTCCTTTAAGTAAAGAATATAGGATTCATACAGTGTTTCATGTGATCTTAACTCGAATTAAGGATTTCCCGGATCTTAGCTACCTTTTCTACACTAAGAACTGACTTGGAGATTCTCTTTCAGCTCTTCTAAACAAGTTCTCATCTGTTTACAGTCATTTTCACTGAATTATTCATGTTTTCATGTAGTTTCCTATATTCTGCCTTCTGGCCCAAGTATAAGCTTTGCCCACTTTATCAAACAACTTCCTACACACTGTTATAAACTGAGGGAGCTAGAGAACATTGTCTCTCAACTGTGTTATAGAGTGTAGTACTACATTTCAGTGAAGTGTAAGGCTTTCCAAAGCTGCCGAAAGTGTTTCTTTCTCTATTTCAATGGTATTCTGCCTTATATAACACACATTTACCACTCTAGTCTCCTTTAAGTAAACAATATAGGATTCATACAGTGTTTGATGTTATCTTAACTCGAATTAAGGATTTCCCTTATCTTAGCTAGCTTTTCTACACTAAGAACTGACTTGGAGATTCTCTTTCAGCTGTTCTAAACAAGTTCTCATCTGTTTACAGTCATTTTCACTGAATTATTCATGTTTTCATGTAGTTTCCTATAGTCTGCCTTTTGGCCCAAGTATAAGCTTTGCCCACTTTATCAAACAACTTCCTAAACACTGTTATGAACTGAGGCAGCTAGGGACATTGTCTCTCAACTGTGTTATAGAGTGTAGTACTACATTGCAGTGATGTGTAAGGCTTTCCAAAGCTGCCAAACATGTTTCTTTCTCTATTTCAATGGTATTCTGCCTTGTATAACACACATTTACCACTCTAGTCTCCTTTAAGTAAAGAATATAGGATTCATACAGTGTTTCATGTGATCTTAACTCGAATTAAGGATTTCCCGGATCTTAGCTACCTTTTCTACACTAAGAACTGACTTGGAGATTCTCTTTCAGCTCTTCTAAACAAGTTCTCATCTGTTTACAGTCATTTTCACTGAATTATTCATGTTTTCATGTAGTTTCCTATATTCTGCCTTCTGGCCCAAGTATAAGCTTTGCCCACTTTATCAAACAACTTCCTACACACTGTTATAAACTGAGGGAGCTAGAGAACATTGTCTCTCAACTGTGTTATAGAGTGTAGTACTACATTTCAGTGAAGTGCAAGGCTTTCCAAAGCTGCCGAAAGTGTTTCTTTCTCTATTTCAATGGTATTCTGCCTTATATAACACGCATTTACCACTCTAGTCTCCTTTAAGTAAACAATATAGGATTCATACAATGTTTGATGTTATCTTAACTAGAATTAAGGATTTCCCTTATCTTAGCTACCTTTTCTACACTAAGAACTGACTTGGAGATTCTCTTTCAGCTGTTCTAAACAAGTTCTCATCTGTTTACAGTCATTTTCACTGAATTATTCATGTTTTCATGTAGTTTCCTATATTCTGCCATCTGGTCCAAGTATAAGCTTTGCCCACTTTATCAAACAACTTCCTAAACACTGTTATGACCTGTTGCAGCTAGGGACATTGTCTCTCAACTGTGTTATAGAGTGTAGTACTACATTGCAGTGAATTGTAAGGCTTTCCAAAGCTGCCAAACATGTTTCTTTCTCTATTTCAATGGTATTCTGCCTTCTATAACACACATTGACCACTCTAGTCTCCTTTAAGCAATGAATATAGGATTCATACAGTGTTTGATGTTATCTTAACTCAAATTAAGGATTTCCCTTATCTTAGCTACCTTTTCTACACTAAGAACTGACTTGGAGATTCTCTTTCAACATTTCTAAACAAGTTCTCATCTGCTTACAGTCATTTTCACTGAATAATTCATGTTTTCATGTAGTTTCCTATATTCTGCCTTCTGGTCCAATTATAAGCTTTGCCAACTATCTCAAACAACTTCCTACACACTTTTATGAACTGAGGAAGCTCGGGAACATTGTCTCTCAACTGTTATAGAGTGTAGTACTACATTTCAGTGAAGTGTAAGGCTTTCCAAAGCTGCCGAACATGTTTCTTTCTCTATTTCAATGGTATTCTGCCTTCTATAACACACATTGACCACTCTAGTCTCCTTTAAGTAATGAATATAGGATTCATACAGTGTTTGATGTTATCTTAACTCGAATTAAGGATTTCCCTTATATTAGCTACCTTTTCTACACTAAGAACTGACTTGGAGATTCTCTTTCAGCTGTTCTAAACAAGTTCTCATCTGTTTACAGTCATTTTCACTGAATTATTCATGTTTTCATGTAGTTTCCTATATTCTTCCTTCTGGCCCAAGTATAAGCTTTGCCCACTTTATCAAATAACTTCCTACACACTGTTATGAACTGAGGGAGCTAGGGAACATTGTCTCTCAACTGTGTTATAGAGTGTAGTACTACATTTCAGTGAAGTGTAAGGCTTTCCAATGCTACCGAACGTGTTTCTTTCTCTATTTCAATAGTATTCTGCCCTAAATAACACACATTTACCACTCTAGTCTCCTTTAAGTAAACAATATAGGATTCATACAGTGTTTCATGTGATCTTAACTCGAATTAAGGATTTCCCGGATCTTAGCTACCTTTTCTACCCTAAGAACTGACTTGGAGATTCTCTTTCAGCTGTTCTAAACAAGTTCTCATCTGTTTACAGTCATTTTCACTGAATTATTCATGTCTTCATGTAGTTTCCTATAGTCTGCCTTCTGGGCCAAGTATAAGCTTTGCCCACTTTATCAAACAACTTCCTAAACACTGTTATGAACTGAGGCAGCTAGGGACATTGTCTCTCAACTGTGTTATAGAGTGTAGTACTACATTGCAGTGAAGTGTAAGGCTTTCCAAAGCTGCCAAACATGTTTCTTTCTCTATTTCAATGGTATTCTGCCTTCTATAACACACATTGACCACTCTAGTCTCCTTTAAGTAATGAATATAGGATTCATACAGTGTTTCATGTGATCTTAACTCGAATTAAGGATTTCCCGGATTTAGCTACCTTTGCTACACTAAGAACTGACTTGGAGATTCTCTTTCAGCTGTTCAAAACAAGTTCTCATCTGTTTACAGTCATTTTCACTGAATTATTCATGTTTTCATGTAGTTTCCTTTATTCTGCCTTCTGCTCCAAGTATAAGCTTTGCCCACTTTATCAAACAACTTCCTACACACTGTTATGAACTGAGGCAGCTAGGGAACATTGTCTTTCAACTGTGTTATAGAGTGTAGTACTACATTTCAGTGAAGTGTAAGGCTTTCCAAAGCTGCCCAACGTGTTTCTTTCTCTATTTCAATGGTATTCTGCCTTCTATAACACACATTGACCACTCTAGTCTTTTTTAAGTAATGAATATAGGATTCATACAGTGTTTGATGTTATCTTAACTCGAATTAAGGATTTCCCTTATCTTAGCTACCTTTTCTACACTAAGAACTGACTTGGAGATTCTCTTTCAACATTTCTAAACAAGTTCTCATCTGCTTACAGTCATTTTCACTGAATTATTCATGTTTTCATGTAGTTTCCTATATTCTGCCTTCTGGTCCAATTATAAGCTTTGCCCACTTTATCAAACAACTTCCTACACACTGTTATGAACTGAGGAAGCTCGGGAACATTGTCTCTCAACTGTTATAGAGTGTAGTACTACATTTCAGTGAAGTGTAAGGCTTTCCAAAGCTGCCGAACATGTTTCTTTCTCTATTTCAATGGTATTCTGCCTTCTATAACACACATTTACCACTCTAGTCTCCTTTAAGTAATGAATATAGGATTCATACAGTGTTTGATGTTATCTTAACTCGAATTAAGGATTTCCCTTATCTTCGCTACCTTTTGTACACTAAGAACTGACTTGGAGATTCTCTTTCAACATTTCTAAAGAAGTTCTCATCTACTTACAGTCATTTTCACTGAATTATTCATGTTTTCATGTAGTTTCCTATATTCTGCCTTCTGGTCCAATTATAAGCTTTGCCCACTTTCTCAAACAACTTCCTACACACTGTTATGAACTGAGGAAGCTCGGGAACATTGTCTCTCAACTGTGTTATAGAGTGTAGTACTACATTTTAGTGAAGTGTAAGGCTTTCCAAAGCTGCCCAACGTGTTTCTTTCTCTATTTCAATAGTATTCTGCCCTAAATAACACACATTTACCACTCTAGTCTCCTTTAAGTAAAGAATATAGGATTCATACAGTGTTTCATGTGATCTTAACTGGAATTAAGGATTTCCCTTATCTTAGCTACCTTTTCTACACTAAGAACTGACTTGGAGATTCTCTTTCAGCTCTTCTAAAACAAGTTCTCCTCTGTTTACAGTCATTTTCACTGAATTATTCATGTTTTCATGTAGTTTCCTATATTCTGCCTTCTGGTCCAATTATAAGCTTTGCCCACTTTATCAAACAACTTCCTACACACTGTTATGAACTGAGGAAGCTCGGGAACATTGTCTCTCAACTGTTATAGAGTGTAGTACTACATTTCATTGAAGTGTAAGGCTTTCCAAAGCTGCCGAACATGTTTCTTTCTCTATTTCAATGGTATTCTGCCTTCTATAACACACATTTACCACTCTAGTCTCCTTTAAGTAAACAATATAGGATTCATACAGTGTTTCATGTGATCTTAACTCGAATTAAGGATTTCCCGGATTTAGCTACCTTTTCTACACTAAGAACTGACTTGGAGATTCTCTTTCAGCTCTTCTAAAACAAGTTCTCCTCTGTTTACAGTCATTTTCACTGAATTATTCATGTTTTCATGTAGTTTCCTTTATTCTGCCTTCTGCTCCAAGTATAAGCTTTGCCCACTTTATTAAACAACTTCCTACACACTGTTATGAACTGAGGCAGCTAGGGAACATTGTCACTCAACTGTGTTATAGAGTGTAGTACTACATTTCAGTGAAGTGTAAGGCTTTTCAAAGCTGCCGAAAGTGTTTCTTTCTCTATTTCAATGGTATTCTGCCATATATAACACACATTTACCACTCTAGTCTCCTTTAAGTAAACAATATAGGATTCATACAGTGTTTGATGTTATCTTAACTCGAATTAAGGATTTCCCTTATCTTAGCTACCTTTTCTACACTAAGAACTGACTTGGAGATTCTCTTTCAGCTGTTCTAAACAAGTTCTCATCTGTTTACGGTCATTTTCAGTGAATTATTCATGTTTTCATGTAGTTTCCTATATTCTGCCTTCTGGGCCAAGTATAAGCTTTGCCCACTTTATCAAACAACTTCCTACACACTGTTATGAACTGAGGCAGCTCGGGAACATTGTCTCTCAACTGTGTTATAGAGTGCAGTACTACATTTCAGTGAAGTGTAAGGCTTTCCAAAGCTGCCGAACTTGTTTCTTTCTCTATTTCAATGGTATTCTGCCTTGTATAACACACATTTACCACTCTAGTCTCCTTTAAGTAAAGAATATTGGATTCATACAGTGTTTCATGTGATCTTAACTGGAATTAAGGATTTCCCTTATCTTAGCTACCTTTTCTACACTAAGAACTGACTTGGAGATTCTCTTTCAGCTGTTGTAAACAAGTTCTCATCTGTTTACAGTCATTTTCACTGAATTATTGATGTTTTTATGTAGTTTCCTTTATTCTGCCTTCTGCTCCAAGTATAAGCTTTGCCCACTTTATCAAACAACTTCCTACACACTGTTATGAACTGAGGCAGCTCGGGAACACTGTCCTCAACTGTGTTATAGAGTGCAGTACTACATTTCAGTGAAGTGTAAGGCTTTCCAAAGCTGCCGAACTTGTTTCTTTCTCTATTTCAATGGTATTCTGCCTTGTATAACACACATTTACCACTCTAGTCTCCTTTAAGTAAAGAATATAGGATTCATACAGTGTTTCATATGATCTTAACTGGAATTAAGGATTTCCCTTATCTTAGCTACCTTTTCTACACTAGGAACTGACTTGGAGATTCTCTTTCAGCTGTTCTAAACAAGTTCTCTTCTGTTTACAGTCATTTTCACTGAATTATTCATGTTTTCATGTAGTTTCCTATATTCTGCCTTCTGGGCCAAGTATAAGCTTTGCCCACTTTATCAAACAACTTCCTACACACTGTTATGAACTGAGGCAGCTCGGGAACATTGTCTCTCAACTGTGTTATAGAGTGCAGTACTACATTTCAGTGAAGTGTAAGGCTTTCCAAAGCTGCCGAACTTGTTTCTTTCTCTATTTCAATGGTATTCTGCCTTGTATAACACACATTTACCACTCTAGTCTCCTTTAAGTAAAGAATATTGGATTCATACAGTGTTTCATGTGATCTTAACTGGAATTAAGGATTTCCCTTATCTTATCTACCTTTTGTACACTAAGAACTGACTTGGAGATTCTCTTTCAGCTCTTCTAAACAAGTTCTCATCTGTTTACAGTCATTTTCACTGAATTATTCATGTTTTCATGTAGTTTCCTATATTCTGCCTTCTGGCCCAAGTATAAGCTTTGCCCACTTTATCAAACAACTTCCTACACACTGTTATGAACTGAGGCAGCTATGGAACATTGTCTCTCAACTGTGTTATAGAGTGTAGTACTACATTTCAGTGAAGTGTAAGGCTTTCCAAAGCTGCCGAACGTGTTTCTTTCTCTATTTCAATGGTATTCTGCCTTGTATAACACACATTTACCACTCTAGTCTCCTTTAAGTAAAGAATATTGGATTCATACAGTGTTTCATGTGATCTTAACTGGAATTAAGGATTTCCCTTATCTTAGCTACCTTTTCTACACTAAGAACTGACTTGGAGATTCTCTTTCAGCTGTTCTAAACAAGTTCTCTTCTGTTTACAGTCATTTTCACTGAATTATTCATGTTTTCATGTAGTTTCCTATATTCTGCCTTCTGGCCCAAGTATAAGCTTTGCCCACTTTATCAAACAACTTCCTAAACACTGTTATGAACTGAGGGAGCTAGGGAACATTGTCTCTCAACTGTGTTATAGAGTGTAGTACTACATTTCAGTGAAGTGTAAAGCTTTCCAAAGCTGCCGAACGTGTTTCTTTCTCTATTTCAATGGTATTCTGCCCTATATAACACACATTTACCACTCTAGTCTCCTTTAAGTAAACAATATAGGATTCATACAGTGTTTCATGTGATCTTAACTCGAATTAAGGATTTCCCGGATTTAGCTACCTTTTCTACACTAAGAACTGACTTGGATATTCTCTTTCAGCTCTTCTAAAACAAGTTCTCATCTGTTTACAGTCATTTTCACTGAATTATTGATGTTTTCATGTAGTTTCCTTTATTCTGCCTTCTGCTCCAAGTATAAGCTTTGCCCACTTTATCAAACAACTTCCTACACACTGTTATGAACTGAGGCAGCTCGGGAACATTGTCTCTCAACTGTGTTATAGAGTGTAGTACTACATTTCAGTGAAGTGTAAGGCTTTCCAAAGCTGCCGAACATGTTTCTTTCTCTATTTCAATGGTATTCTGCCTTATATAACACACATTTACCACTCTAGTCTCCTTTAAGTAAACCATATAGGATTCATACAGTGTTTGATGTTATCTTAACTCGAATTAAGGATTTCCCTTATCTTAGCTACCTTTTCTACACTAAGAACTGACTTGGAGATTCTCTTTCAGCTGTTCTAAACAAGTTCTCATCTGTTTACAGTCATTTTCAGTGAATTATTCATGTTTTCATGTAGTTTCCTATATTCCGCCTTCTGGCCCAAGTATAAGCTTTGCCCACTTTATCAAACAACTTCCTACACACTGTTTGAACTGAGGCAGCTAGGGAACATTGTCTCTCAACTGTGTTATAGAGTGTAGTACTACATTTCAGAGAAGTGTAAGGCTTTCCAAAGCTCCCTAACATGTTTCTTTCTCTATTTCAATGGTATTCTGTCTTCTATAACACACATTTACCACTCTAGTCTCCTTTAAGTAATGAATATAGGATTCATACAGTGTTTCATGTGATCTTAACTCGAATTAAGGATTTCCCTTATCTTAGCTACCTTTTCTACACTAAGAACTGACTTGGAGATTCTCTTTCAGCTGTTCTAAACAAGTTCTCATCTGTTTACAGTCATTTTCACTGAATTATTCATGTTTTCATGTAGTTTCCTATATTCTGCCTTCTGGGCCAAGTATAAGCTTTGCCCACTTTATCAAACAACTTCCTACACACTGTTATGAACTGAGGCAGCTCGGGAACATTGTCTCTCAACTGTGTTATAGAGTGCAGTACTACATTTCAGTGAAGTGTAAGGCTTTCCAAAGCTGCCGAACTTGTTTCTTTCTCTATTTCAATGGTATTCTGCCTTGTATAACACACATTTACCACTCTAGTCTCCTTTAAGTAAAGAATATTGGATTCATACAGTGTTTCATGTGATCTTTACTGGAATTAAGGATTTCCCTTATCTTAGCTACCTTTTCTACACTAAGAACTGACTTGGAGATTCTCTTTCAGCTGTTCTAAACAAGTTCTCATCTGTTTACAGTCATTTTCACTGAATTATTCATGTTTTCATGTAGTTTCCTATATTCTGCCTTCTGGCCCAAGTATAAGCTTTGCCCACTTTATCAAACAACTTCCTACACACTGTTATGAACTGAGGCAGCTCGGGAACATTGTCTCTCAACTGTGTTATAGAGTGTAGTACTACATTTCAGTGAAGTGTAAGGCTTTCCAAAGCTGCCGAACGTGTTTCTTTCTCTATTTCAATGGTATTCTGCCCTATATAACACACATTTACCACTCTAGTCTCCTTTAAGTAAACAATATAGGATTCATACAGTGTTTCATGTGATCTTAACTGGAATTAAGGATTTCCCGGATTTAGCTACCTTTTCTACACTAAGAACTGACTTGGATATTCTCTTTCAGCTCTTCTAAAACAAGTTCTCATCTGTTTACAGTCATTTTCACTGAATTATTGATGTTTTCATGTAGTTTCCTTTATTCTGCCTAATGGCCCAAGTATAAGCTTTGCCCACTTTATCAAACAACTTCCTACACACTGTTATGAACTGAGGCAGCTAGGGAACATTGTCTCTCAACTGTGTTATAGAGTGTAGTACTACATTTCAGTGAAGTGTAAGGCTTTCCAAAGCTTCCGAACATGTTTCTTTCTCTATTTCAATGGTATTCTGCCTTCTATAACACACATTTACCACTCTAGTCTCCTTTAAGTAATGAATATAGGATTCATACAGTGTTTCATGTGATCTTAACTCGAATTAAGGATTTCCCTTATCTTAGCTACCTTTTCTACACTAAGAACTGACTTGGAGATTCTCTTTCAGCTGTTCTAAACAAGTTCTCATCTGTTTACAGTCATTTTCACTGAATTATTCATGTTTTCATGTAGTTTCCTATATTCTGCCTTCTGGGCCAAGTATAAGCTTTGCCCACTTTATCAAACAACTTCCTACACACTGTTATGAACTGAGGCAGCTCGGGAACATTGTCTCTCAACTGTGTTATAGAGTGCAGTACTACATTTCAGTGAAGTGTAAGGCTTTCCAAAGCTGCCGAACTTGTTTCTTTCTCTATTGCAATGGTATTCTGCCTTCTATAACACACATTTACCACTCTAGTCTCCTTTAAGTAAAGAATATTTGATTCATACAGTGTTTCATGTGATCTTAACTGGAATTAAGGATTTCCCTTATCTTAGCTACCTTTTCTACACTAAGAACTGACTTGGAGATTCTCTTTCAGCTGTTCTTAACAAGTTCTCATCTGTTTACAGTCATTTTCACTGAATTATTCATGTTTTCATGTAGTTTCCTATATTCTGCCTTCTGGCCCAAGTATAAGCTTTGCCCACTTTATCAAACAACTTCCTACACACTGTTATGAACTGAGGCAGCTCGGGAACATTGTCTCTCAACTGTGTTATAGAGTGTAGTACTACATTTCAGTGAAGTGTAAGGCTTTCCAAAGCTGCCGAACGTGTTTCTTTCTCTATTTCAATGGTATTCTGCCCTATATAACACACATTTACCACTCTAGTCTCCTTTAAGTAAACAATATAGGATTCATACAGTGTTTCATGTGATCTTAACTCGAATTAAGGATTTCCCGGATTTAGCTACCTTTTCTACACTAAGAACTGACTTGGATATTCTCTTTCAGCTCTTCTAAAACAAGTTCTCATCTGTTTACAGTCATTTTCACTGAATTATTGATGTTTTCATGTAGTTTCCTTTATTCTGCCTTCTGCTCCAAGTATAAGCTTTGCCCACTTTATCAAACAACTTCCTACACACTGTTATGAACTGAGGCAGCTCGGGAACATTGTCTCTCAACTGTGTTATAGAGTGTAGTACTACATTTCAGTGAAGTGTAAGGCTTTCCAAAGCTGCCGAACATGTTTCTTTC
The DNA here is from genome assembly GCF_964339955.1 of Pipistrellus hanaki. NCBI lineage: Eukaryota > Metazoa > Chordata > Mammalia > Chiroptera > Vespertilionidae > Pipistrellus > Pipistrellus hanaki. Next base: position 49,544,992 of record NC_140518.1, read on the forward strand.
TCTATTTCAATGGTATTCTGCCTTATATAACACACATTTACCACTCTAGTCCCTTTAAGTAAACCATATAGGATTCATACAGTGTTTGATGTTATCTTAACTCGAATTAAGGATTTCCCTTATCTTAGCTACCTTTTCTACACTAAGAACTGACTTGGAGATTCTCTTTCAGCTGTTCTAAACAAGTTCTCATCTGTTTACAGTCATTTTCACTGAATTATTCATGTTTTCATGTAGTTTCCTATATTCTGCCTTCTGGGCCAAGTATAAGCTTTGCCCACTTTATCAAACAACTTCCTACACACTGTTATGAACTGAGGCAGCTCGGGAACATTGTCTCTCAACTGTGTTATAGAGTGCAGTACTACATTTCAGTGAAGTGTAAGGCTTTCCA